>NC_086072.1:4204445-5605927 GCF_948474715.1 Cydia amplana
TTAAAACTAAAAAAATAGTATGCATAAAAGAAAAAAAAATCATGTCCTAGAACAGGAAAGTGCCATTTTGATCACTCCTAGCAGAGAAGAAAAAGCGCTTTTACGAATAGGTAACGTGAAAACGCTCTGTAGTTCCTTTGAGGCTATCATTTATGTAGTACGCGAGCAATAAACTTCATTAAACATAAATAATTAAATACTGACTAAAAGCGCCTTGGCCTTTTACCTGGAAGTATATATTTTACGATTGATATCTATCTCACTATCATCCTTGTTTTCATTTTAATAGATTCTTAAATAATACCTATTATGCACTTAAATAAATAATGATTATGGGACTGTAAAGAAACAAAAATTACCTATTATGATAATCAATATATATGACACCGTAAGATTGTGAACCCGTTAGTTTATAATCTAACGTAGGTTAGGTTAGGTTAGATTATAATCTCCCTACCGTCAGTTTATAATGTAACTAGCGAGATTATAATATGACGAGTGTTTACAATTTTACGGTGACATATATAATAAAAGAAAGTCTACAATGTGCGTGCCGCAAAAACTCGGAAATGAGTCCCGATACGATCGAGGAAGTTAAGTATATGGTGCGGTAGCCCTCTATGTCCCGTCCATGAAGAAGTTTTCGTTTTTACCTGAAGGGTGTGCGTTTGAAGGTATAAGGGCTGAAAGTTTCGCCCAGACCCAGACACAGAAGCAGTAATTTTGTTTTTTTGAATTTTGAACCTTAACTTAATAAACGAAAGTTCAGAATAGATCGTGAAATATATACGTACAAACATTTGTACCTGGTACGTACAAACGTTTCTAGAACAGAACAGTCCAGAACATTCGGGAGTATTCGAGAGCATTCCATAGCATTTCAGAACCTTCTGGAATTTTATCGAATGTCCGAGAACATCCTAGATCACTGTGGAACATTCCAGAACACTTTCGAATGGTCTGGTATATAAAGCAAGAACCGTCGTGAGGTTCGAATATTCGAGAACACCCCAGAATATTCTGGAATGTTGTCGAATAGTCGGAAATGGCCTAGAATCCAGGATCCCAGATCATTGTGGAACGTTCCAGAACACACTGAAATGTGGAATGTTCTACAACATTGTGGACTACTTAAAGCCTTTTTTGTATTTCCATGAAGAATATTCCCATTTTTACCTGAAGGGCGGTGCTTTTGATGATATAAAGGCAGATAATTTCGCCCTCTAGACATTTCTAGAACAGTCTAGAATATTCCGCAACATTTCAGGACATTCTGTAATGTCGTCGAATGTTCGAGAAAAATTCCAGATCATTATGGAATATTCCAGAACACTCTCGAATGTTGTAGAATATGCTGGAATATTGGGGGCCATTAGATTCTTTTTACAACTACCACACAATCACATGTCAACTCTCTGAGCGAAGCCGGGTACCTGAGCTAGTACGAGATTTTATCTCTTGAGAGACAGACGGACGGACGGACGGACGGACAACAAAGTGATCCTATAAGGGTTCCGTTTTTTCTTTTTGAGATACGGAAACCTAAAAATAAACACGCATACTTACATGCAATGGAATTTATAAGGCATGTGATTGTATAATCCTCGTATGTACCGGAGCGGGCATTTATTTGTATACCGACTGTATAAACAACGCATTTTTAATTTTGCACGAAAAGCCTGTGCTTAAAAGGTAATGTGTGAACAACGCGCGTGTACGAATAATTATAAGTGAAATGAGGCCCTTATATATTATATAAAGGCGTGGTTGATAAGGGGTTTATAAGATTTGCTCATACATTAGCTGCAAAATAATGGAAAATCCTATTTTAGAGGATCGAATCAGTCATTGGGAAATTCAAAGGAAAATTATTATTGGAACTCAACTAGCACTCCTTCTATTTATCAATACGAAAAGTACATTTTCGAGTTGAATGCATTTAGATCGAGCAGTGATATGATAAATAAATGTAAATATAGATGTGACTCATTTTCATGGATACAATGTTTATCAGATTTTCTTCAGATACCTCACTCATAAAGGGCCGCCGGGCACTTGCGTTCGGAAGCTGACGTCGGGCGCGATGACTCTTGCAAGGGTCGTTTTCCGTTTCACGAAATATAAGAACATCGTTAACAATTGTTTAATTGTCTATGTTCTTGTTTTGATATTTCATGAAAAAAAGGACGGACTGGCCGGACATCCGAGATCGGATTCGTTCGAGCGAGTGTGGATCTGTCGGTCAGTCTGATGAAAGAGATTGGAAAGCTTTACACCACAAGTTGATATTTATATATACATATTTTGATAAATATTTTATATCAGTTCTGTTGCTTCTTTAATTTCACCTCTGTTACTCATATCTCGTATAACATATAATTATCATACTACCTAATCATATACCTCTATTATTGGTAAACCTATTTCTATTTATAACTTTTTATGTAGTCAGCGAACGAAATGCAACTGTCACTGTCACACATGGAAGAGTGATAGAGAGAGAGAGAGACACAAAGCGTTGCGCTATCGTAGCGCAAGCGATTGTCATCTTGGCTTTTAGGCACAGGTGACTGAGGTGATCGCCCTAACTAAGCTCATAAATACTACCACTTTACTGGATACCACCGTAACTTGGATTTGGATGGTTTTTTGAATGTACATAGTAATGGCAGCTGTAGTAGTAGGGTGCTCGTTCTCACTGATTTGCCGTCGGAGAGTTTCCAACTTGCAAAATTTGGAAGAAAAACAATCTAAACATTTTTTTAGATAAGAATAGAATTTTTTTGTTTCCAAGATGAAAGTTTTCTTTGTTTTTATGATTGCTGCAGCGTTGTCAGCAGGAAATGGGCAAGGTCTCTGGCAACATTGAGAAACGGATCAAACGGCCTAATCCCGACAGCAATGCGGCAACGGCTTAATTTTAGAGCGTGTATTCGCCGTGTACCTAAGTCATGATGAAAACGTAAAATTTGTGCGAAAATGAAATGAGTAGGTACTATCAACAGTTGATAGTACTGATATCGTTATTTACTACTGAAGAAAAAGTGATCTAGCTCTTCAGTGGGGGAGGCCGGATTCGAACCGGCACCTTGAGCCTTCAGCTATTAACGACGCCTGGGCCTCTAGGCAACCCCGTCACTGTGGTAATCGTCCTAATTCGATTTGTTCCCAAAGCTATAAGTTTAACTTAGTTACCCTAACTCTTAGAAACAGTTTTAATGAATAGATAAGCTCAGTTCTGACATGTCACCCGCCTTGTAGTAATTAAAATAAGTGTGTCGCAACGAAATCTAGCGACCTGGCCCACTTAGGCGATCTACGTGCTGGGTCTCAGCTGTGATGAGGGCTAACATGATGTCTGGCCAGTACTTGAATTAGTGGGGACCTAATCTAGATGAATTCGAGCGCCCTGTAACTTTCCGTCTTCTAAGATTCTTCTGGCTTTGTTAATACAAATTGAGTGGAAAAATAAAAATTTAAGAGATCCCTTACATTTTACATACTTAAATAGGAATCACGAGGCCGATTTTAAAGTTGTATAAAATTAGTTTTTAACGTGTTCAAAAAGGCGGGTACCTCAATTCATAGGGGTTTGAGTTTGCCTCGCTCCCGGAACAGTGTTTTTTTTTCTCCACTTTTCCTTTATTTCTAAGCCACCATTTATTTTTCAGGTACCTATAGGTAAGTACCTACTGACTTACAAAAGGGTATCAAGATAATCATTATAAACATAAGAAGTCATGCTAGCCTTCCAGGATACAGCGAGACGTATAGGGCTAACAACGCTCATATAAGGAACACTTTAAAATCTTTAAATTAATCATTTCAAGTTGGCCGTGCTGTGTGCTGCTGTGCATTTTATTATTACGTACAAAACAACTTTACTTACAGTTCATCTAAGTAACTCTAGTAGTTAGCAATGTATCGAATATTGCGTGCAAATTCTAGGACCGTCTAAATGGGGCTTAACATGCCACTTCCGGGTTCTTTCAAGTCTGCTAAGTTTTGGTGGATACGACATTCGACACAACTGATTTTATCCGTGTTCTTGTGACGTCGAGGCACAAGTCCATTATAATATGATTATCTCGTCATGCCATCCAACCTAAAACCTAAGCTTACAATCAGCGATAGGAGCGGCGTACCGTGAACTCATCTAGCCGTCGGCGAAATCGCATCTGCGAGGCCCTTTTCTGTCACTGTGCCCGAAGGGGCCTCGTGCGAGACCCCTCTTCGGGCGCGAGGCCGTGGGCGACGGTCCACTTCGCCCACGCCTAGCTACGCCACTGGCATCAGGCCCCGTAGACAACATGCCAATCGCTAACGCTACGTAGCGAACGAAACGCAACGGTCACTGTCACACTAATATGGAAGAGTGATAGAGATTCGATGGCGAAGCGATAGCGATTGTCACCTTGGCTAGGCCGCCAGTTTGTACGAGACGGAATCGAATTGCAGTCGTATCGTATTGAAAACTGCGCATTTCCATTCTTTTCCCCGCTTGGTAGGTACATTCAAGCTGGCACGTAGTCCCGAAATAACATTGCGATTAGTTAGGCGCCACTAATGTGTCATAGATAACTAATAGCCCTTATTCCTTATCTACTCTCTACACCTATTCGTTTGTTACTAAATAATTTATTTAATAAATGCAAAAGTAACTCTGTCTAGCCGTCTCTCTGTCTGTAACATCTTCATGCTTCTGTGAGATGTAATTTTGTATGGAAATCCTTACAAAGGATAGTTTTAATCCATCAACATGATCTCCCACGCAGACGAAGTCGCGTGAAGAAGCTAGTAAACATATATTTTTTATCTGTACATGAATTGTAATGGAGGGAATTTAAGGACCCTTAACCTTTTACGTAAAGAAAGTCGCGAGTGGCGAGAATGTAAACAAAATGGTCCAATCAATTCATAATACCTACTTTTTTACGACACAAATAATTTATGCACAATGTGAGTTTAAGGAATCATATAGGTACTTAAATCAGTTTAACCGAATTATAGTCACCTTTTTAGGGTTCCGTAGCCAAATGGCAAAAAACGGAACCCTTATAGATTCGTCATGTCTGTCTGTCTGTCTGTCCGTCTGTCCGTCTGTCTGTCCGTCCGTATGTCACAGCCACTTTTCTCCGAAACTATAAGAACTATACTGTTGATATTTGGTAAGTAGATGTATTCTGTGAACCGCATTAAGATTTTCACACAAAAATAGAAAAAAAACAATAAATTTTTGGGGTTCCCCATACTTTGAACTGAAACTCAAAAATTTTTTTTTCATCAAACCCATACGTTTGGGGTATCTATGGATAGGTCTTCAAAAATGATATTGAGGTTTCTAATATCATTTTTTTCTAAACTGAATAGTTTGCGCGAGAGACACTTCCAAAGTGGTAAAATGTGTGTCCCCCCCCCTGTAACTTCTAAAATAAGAGAATGATAAAACTAAAAAAAATATATGATGTACATTACCATGTAAACTTCCACCGAAAATTGGTTTGAACGAGATCTAGTAAGTAGTTTTTTTTTAATACGTCATAAATCGCCTAAATACGGAACCCTTCATGGGCGAGTCCGACTCGCACTTGGCCGCTTTTTTTTCTTTCGAGAACTAGTTTTTCTGCTCTGTACCTATAGCACAACCGAAGTTTAATCCCATGATTTTTGACAACTACATAATACCGTTGAAAGCTTAAAACAATGCGTCCGAGTCAACTACATCGTTTTGGACCCCGGGATTTACCTTATATCTCAATCCATTCTAATTCGGCGGATCTTTAATCGCGGATCGGCGGATCGGAGGCAGGGCGGACAAAGGTCGTAAATATCTGTGGCCGGGGATTTTTTGCAAGTTAACTTATTTTTATTATCGATGGATTTACCTATTCGTTGATTTGTATTATGTAGGCACAATAAGACTCTTATTTAACATTGGTATTTTGTACAACGATGGTTGAGAGCACACACTATTAAGGTGTCTGCCCACTACACCGTATCATACCATGACCGTGCTATGAACGTATCAGGCACGGAATGTAACCCGACACGGACTACTATGCCCACTACACCGTGTCTACATCGTTTCAGATGTGTACGCATCATCACTGGCCCACAACCTTTGATATGCTGACGAAAAACCGACACCGTGGCCATCCCATCGTCATCCCGGCGCGCCATAGCCATCCGACACCCTACCCTCTCTAAACGCTGGCCCATCTTAGTAGGCTACTATGATGGCCCATCTTATAGAGGAGCCATGATGTGCGGACGAAAAACAGATATCGACGATATCGTGGCCATCCCATCGCCATCCCGCCGCACCATAAGCCATCCGACCCATCCAGCCATACTGGCCCATCTTAGTGGGCCAGTATGATGGCCAATAATAAGCCAATACTGGACTATTTAGTGTGCTACGGAGCAAGCTTAGCGATATCTTCCTTAGAAAATTATTGGGTTATGACAGGTTCATATGATTTGCTTGTGTGACCTAATAGATGCCTATACATTCCCACGAGCATATGACTGGTATCACATGATGGACGCGTACCACAGTACTACAAGTATAAATCATAACATTTGTTCACATGTGTGTAAGTCAGGTGACCACAGATACAGATGATAATCGCTGGTTTAAAATTGTCGACATGACTCAATTGTTCGGTTGTATTTTAGGAATGACTGAATAGGTACGTATATTTATGGAGAAATCATTGTTTTTAAAAATGTTATCTAAGCGTGTGTTATCTAAAAATTGCGTATTCTCAAGAAATTCTAAGGTTATTTCCACGGAGTCATTCAGACTTAGACGAGTCATTCAGTATAAACATTTTAAAAGATGTCTCACGAAAGTTTAATCTCGATTAGAGTCATTCAGATTCAGACTTAGACAGTTTAGGGGTTATTATTAGCCCGGCCACGGCCCGGTCTAGCGTGAGTCATCCTTAGGGTAACATTCCATTTCTGACTGCAGCTGCACTACTGGTACTGAACGCGTCGTTGTTATACTGTCAATTTCCATAGTAAAATGAACAGTAGTGCAGCTGCGGTTAGAAATGGACTGTCACCTTTAATGTTAGACGTAGACGTTGGTTCAAATCAAGCATTGGTCACTGGAAACCAAGCATTGTATCTACCTATTTTTCCGTTGTTTTTTATTACCTATTGATTGCAATGCAATTCTCATCCCATCCCATCCCATTAAGGACTGTAATCTTCATAAACCGGCAACGCACTTTCAACCTCTCTGGTGTTGCGGGTGTCCATGGGGGACGGTAATCGCTTACCATTAGGCGATTCGTCTAATCGTTTGCCTCCTATGTCATGGATAAAATCTAATAACATTTTATAACACGAAGCTAATCTGATAATACAGTCGGAAGATAGCCAAGATCTTAACGGAGAAATAAGACCACATCGAGTTTATTAGGTGTGCAAACGACGGAAGGTACAATAGCAATCAGAAATAAAAGTATAAATATATAAATCAGACTACTCCTCTTAATCACCTATATTTCCCCCTCATCATCATTGTCTTGCCCTTGTCCCATTGCCATGTCGTTTTATTCCATACCTCTCTGTCGCCCGTCATCTCATCATTCACTTGCGTTTGTTTCATATCATCTCTCACACAGTCCATCCACCTTTCCCCCCTATATTTCCCCCTAAAATAAGAAATAATCGGTTTGACGTACTCACAGTGTTAGTTATAGTAGTTGATATAAGTGTTCCAAATTGTAGGTACCTATCTAGGTATTACGGGCATTACGGCAAAAGGAACGGTCATCTAAGTGTAACAAAGCTGCGTGCAGTTAATGACGATTCAACGTGTAAGCTCCCAGTTCGACCCTCTAACTGTCCGTTTATGTTTTTGCCGTCTTGGGCAATAAGTGGATTATTGCTCCTATAATTGAGTTAACTAAACGTATTTTTCAAAGTAAGGGTAAGCGAAATATTTTGAGTTATCAGCGTAATTTCTATCGCATCATCAGCAACCGTCAACAGCATAGCAAAATGCCATTGGCCATTTTGCGACGCCGTGTGAACAAAACAAGAGTTAGCGGGCGCAGCACGGTTCCATTTTTATCGCCTATCACTATGCGCGTTCCTTTCACACTTACGGGTCAATTTCACCAAACGAGCATTTTTGTCTAATTCCCATGGAATTTTGAAATACCAACATTACACAAAAAAAATTATGCTGATAATTTGGTAAAAAATATAATAAACATTAATTTTCTTATGGGGTAAAAATATTCATAAAACTATAAAAGTTATTTCAATTTAAAATTTTGGTCAGGGCACGGGAATTAGTGTGTCCATGGGAATTAGATTTTACTAGCACGGAAATTAGAACATGGCACAGGAATTGTTTTCTTAACTTATTTTGGTAGTTAAAACTCTTATTTATGTATATTTTAATCTACAATAATATACTTCAACCATTACTGAAGCGGCATCGAACATATTTACCTTCTTTAATTTTAGTTTCGGACAACAAATCTACGAAAGTATGATACACTAAAAACTACGTATTTGACTAATCGTTTCCTTGATTTTAATGGCAACTAATCTCTCTTTCTTAGTAAAATATACATATTTCAAAACAATACTTTGAGTAGTTGCGTAAACATGTCCGCCTTACATACAAAACTATTCATTAAAAAGTGTCATTATGTATCTGCATGTAGATAAGTACAGGGTGTATGATCTGGTATATGGCCGTGTAGGAAATGATACTAAGAAATAAATAGGGGCACAGAGAGAAGTTATTGTGTAAGTTAATCTGAAGAAATCGAATATGATGCCTTCATAAATTCATAACACAAAAAATTGTTTGACCACATATGAGGTAAGGTGGGGTAAGACTATCACCGGGGTAAGACTATCATAGACAGACAGACATGACGAATCCATAAGGGTTCCGTTTTTTGCAATTTGGCTACGGAACTCTAATAAGGTATCTAATAGTATTACGGTTTTAATACCCCCTGGCACTGACTAAAATAACCGACTTGGCTTTTTACATGCATTGTTTTTGATAGGATCCCATCTCTTTTTGTAGGCTGTCCTTCTTTTCAGGTAATCATACCCATACCATACTGATACTATGTATACACATATCATAACTATACACATCTTTATTCATACTCACATCGTACATCGTAGTGTACCTTTACTTTCCCTACTAATTGTAAGAACTAAAAGGTAAATTTGTTATCGCATATATTTCTATAGGATTACAAACTTTTTTATGCAGTTATTAGATCTTTAGAACGTGACTAATATTGCAGTATTATTAGATTTTTATTGGCTTAAAAAGCTAAAACCTAATTACGTTTCAAATTTGGAACTTGTGGGTATGCTAGAAGTACCTTAGAATAATGATGATCGTGACTATCGTGAGTGATTGTGTCAGTGACAAAACTAAGGGATTTTAAAGTGCATTAATTCTTAGACTACATGTTCAAATTAAATGTTATTTTGATAGAATGTTATTGAGATTTGATGGTACGGCCGTGCCACCTTGTTTTGCTCGACTTGGCGGCGGCACTGCCGTGCCCCCAGATCCTTTGTCCTTCCCCGGGCCTCAAACTATCTCCATGCCAAATATCATCAACATGATATTGGTTCAGCGGTAGCGGTTGAAGCGTGACGAGATAACAGACAGACAGACAGAGATACTTTCGAATTTATAATATAGTAAGAATAGGATATATTTAATTTTTCTTGTATTAGAAAAGCTAATTTATAACAACTAATCTATTAAACGAGCAATTCTTGTATATATTTCGGGGATCTCGGAATTGGCTCTAACGATTTCGATGAAATTTGATCATATATGAGGGTTTTTTGGGGTGAAAAATCGATCTAGCTAGGTGTTATCTCTGGGAAAACGCGCATTTTTGAGTTTTTAGGTAGGTATATGTTTTCCAAGCAAAGCTCGGTCTCCCAGATATTTAAACTTTATACGGTATACGCTGTCAGCTGTCAAATTTACAAAAAAAAACATTGCAAATTTGATTCATTTTGTTTCATGTAACCTTAGGTACAGGTATATGTAATAATTCCAGAAATAGTTTTATGTTTATATAATATTTTAATGTTATGTATAATATGATCAATGAATAAGGTAAGGTGGGGCAAGACTAACAGTACACGGATTCCATACAAGTGATAGTCTTACCCCGGTGTCGTCTTTCCCCACCTTACCTTACGTACCTATTAAAATTGCCCGGGTTATTCGGGTCCACCCTGTATGTACAATAATACTGATAGTTCTTATACTAAAAAACCGTTCACAGATTTTTGTGCATTCTTTAAGATTTCCTTAAATGTAAAATAGAAAGATATACGTCATATTATTATTACATATAATACATATTCAATGCCAATATATATATATATGTAATAATAATATGACGTAAACATTGCCAATTAACTTACAGTGCCCCCAATAAAAGATTTGTTGACAATATATGTAATACTTTCTAATTCCCGTGCCACTTAATCAGCTGTTTTAGGTAAATTTGCTATGGGAATTAGGGCACGGAAATTAGAATTCGTAATAAAAAAATTCGCCAAAAATTTAAATCGTGTTTGACCAAACTGTTATGTTATCGCTTACATAAAGATACATAAAGGGCTCCTAAATATGACAATTGTTATTGAAAAGCTATGTGGAAAATAACATTTATAAGGGGCATCGAAATTAGAAAAAAATTGTCGCCCACCCGGATTCCGAAATACTTATGCGATTTGCTCGAACACGTCGCGGCTTGACTTACATCCGCTTGCTTTGAGAGACAGCCGAATACTGCCAGTACAGGTGAGGCGGGACACGAGGCGGTTCAAATACAAACGTCGGCTGTCAGAGCCCTTTGAGTTTTGCCGACGAAATTGTACTCGCGCGCTCGGACAAAATTTAAACATCGATCACGAGTTATTTACCACAATGAAGTTAATAGTGTATGTGCTCAGTGATAGTAAATATCATCTAGTTTAAGTATTTGACACTAAATTAGTGATACTAATGTAGAATTTTTCGTAGGATTTTTCATTATGCTCAAAAGTAGATTCCGGACAGGGCACGGGAGTAGTAATTTGAACCTTTAGGTATTTTTAAGTGTACTTTAAAAACCAACTAATCAGTGAATTCATATGGAACTCGGTGTGAAAGTGTGACTTCTTTATGTAAAAAAAAATTGGTAAGTATTATCTGATGCTAACCCGCGATTTTCATCACGGACAGAAAAAAAATCGTGTTAAGAAATTGACCCTTACATACTTGTTAGAACGTGACAAGCATGGTGACAAGCGATAAAAACGCGACCGTGCTACGCCGCCTGATAAACATAAAACTGAATGTTGCAGACAACGCGATAAGACGGGATTCCACCATTCTGCTCAGCAGGAGTAATTTAAATAATTACCCATTAAGACTTTGACGCAAGAATGTCAAAACCATATTACACTTTTGATATGACTACGTCGAGTACCACTAGGTAAGTACGTCGTATAAAAGGTAAATATCTGGGTGACCGAGCTTCGCTACGAAAACATATGAAAACTCGAAAATGCGCGTTTTCCCAGAGATAAGACCTAGCTAGATCGATTTTTCGCCCCCGAAAACCCCCATATAGCAAATTTCATCGAAATCGTTAGAGCCGTTTCCGAGATCCCCGAAATATATATACATATATATATATATATATACATAAATAAATAAATATATAAATAAACAAGAATTGCTCGTTTAAAGGTATTAGATTTGACACGCACGACCTTAGCACAAGACTTGCCGTTTACGAGCAGAGCCGCGATGTCGTGCTGCGGCGCTAGTCATAATATGGTTGCCACAGAAACAGAAACAACCTTCGATCAACACGGAAGGGATGCGGCATTCGTACTATTTCCCCTCTGCCTAGGTATACCCATTTACCACCGCAAGCTAATAATTTAAATAAAACAATATAATAAATAACCACGTTTCATTTTTAACACCCTCTTGGGCAATAAGTGGATTATTGCTCCTATAATTGAGTTAACTAAACGTATTTTTCAAAGGGTAAGGGTAAGCGAAATATGTATCAAAGTATCACACTAAGTATCAAAATAATATGAGTGCCGTATCGCTTCGGGGCGGTCTATCGTCCTACACTACCAAAACGTAATATCTATAGAATATCAGTGACATTAAATTTGAACCTTAATACTATGACGATACCGGTTGTTTTTCAAAATGAATATTGTACTGGCACGTGCTAAGTCTGGAGCTAGCGGTTTTGCGATAATAGAGACAATGGCCTTTGTTTGAAAGATTAAGGTTTGAAGCGAAAAGTTCACCTCAGAAGGGCCGTACTATATAAGATCAACTGATCTAGCGCGGGTAATAAAACTTGTTGCGCTCGGATTTCTAACTAGACCGAGTCCAGACGCGCGAGTGAACACAGCAGCAGAAAATAATGCCTAATTGCTCGGTTTTTTGTTGTAAAAAGAGGTCGGGGACATCAAATTTACAAAAAGAAGGTGTTAGATTTCACACGTAATATTTTATTTTACATGTCATACGTTTAATTATATTTAAACACAATTATTATATTTTAATCTCATGTAATTGCTGGATTTATCGATCTCGCCCAGTACAAATTGTGGATCGGTCGAGCAACAAATCCGACTTCTCATCTCTTGACGAAAATGTGTTAGTGTGCGTGTTGTGACACTTGTGACTCGTCCGTACACAAAAACAGATCGAGGTGTGCAAGATTTGTCTGTGTAGGGTGTCATTTTCTATGTATTTGTGTCGTCATTACAGATTGGATTTTGTATGCAAGTGTGTGAGAAGTGCGACTGTGTGCACGTTCCCCCCCGCGAAAAATGGCAGAATGATTTGAATGTCAAGATATCGCTTGGGCCTATCCCTTCCGACCTGTCGGAAGCCCGTGTTGATCGAAGGAAACAACCTATTTTACTTATCGTAGTCTTGTCAAACTCAGTTTGAAAGTGAGAGAGAGAAATTTATTACTTACTGTCCATTGTCGCATATTGTTCCTATTTATTGCCGTGGTAAAGGAAACAACATGCTGGTATCGCATAAATAAATTTGTCCGTGTACCGTATAGCAAGGGCTTTAGTGCTAACCTCCTAAAACAGTCAATATGAAAACCATGGACTAAGTAAAAACTGGACCCCGATTCTGATTTAACCATTTGTTACAGGTTTGAGCTTATTTTGATTCGACTTGAAGATCCCTCACACCGATTGGTCCATACGAAATGAAGTGAAAGTCGTGCGTGAGATGCGCGTCAATACCAACACGACCGTCAAGGTCGTATCAAAACAAGTTTATAACCATAACAAATTGTTAAATTAGAATCGACCTTCTTGTCAGGAATTCATTATACGCGGATTAGACTCTCGCGCGAGCCACGAGACGAGCCGCGAGCCACGAGACGAGCCGCGAGCCCACCGCTTACACTCGCGTCTCGTGTCGTGGCGCGGCTCGCGGCTCGTCTCGTGGCTCGCGCGAGAGTCTAATCCGCCTATAATAGGTAATCATAATATTTCGGCTCATTTTTTGGAACTCTTTTTTGCGATCGATAACCAAAAATTCGACACTAATCCAAAAACTTTAAACCTACTTTACACATGTCTATCGTATGAATCGTATCTTAAGCAGCTTTAATATCCGTCATGATGATATTATGGCACGCGGCATGCGCACGCGCGTTTTGCAACATACTGCTGCAGCCGATATGGACAATTTCAAAAAATAAACGTAAGTACCATTTACTTTTTTCAAACTTAAAATCGGGAGGTTAACACTTACCTACCCAGAATCATGAATACCGTTGATTTAATCTCGGAAATTATGCAATCTTGGAAAAACACTCTGAAACCGTTTGAACACTTGCGGGCGCTTAAATTAAAACCAAAATTTCGTAAAACTTAACCGATACCACCCGATACCAACCACCGATGACCAGTACGGCTACCATTAGTTTGGCACTGACATAAACGCCGTTGAGAACGTAATTTACTTTCTATGCATCTCGCTCGTACTCGCATATTAGTGCAAACGAGATGTAGTAAATTACGTTCTCGATAGCGTAAATGTCAGTTTTCGACACTGTCAGTGATTTATGGTACGGGCTCAGACATGAGCAATACTATTACTTATTCTGTGACATGAGGGAGCGACCACAGAAAGAGAACCGCGCAATACCGTAAAACGGGGTGAGTAGGTTTCGCGGGGTGAGGTGGATTATGAATGGGGAGAGAAGGTTTGAGAGGGGGGTGAGAAGGGATTTTAAGGCTACTGCTACAAAAATAATGTATTCCAATTTAAAATGGAGCTACTCATAATAAAAAAATTCGATCCAACAATCTACAAAAATGGAGCTAAAGTAATACTCATAATAAAAAAAAATCGATCCAACAATCTTCCAAAATCACCTTTGTATGAAAACCCAACTCATTCCAAATACGAGGTACTAAGGTGTATTCGGGTATTTCCGAATGACGAATAGTGGCGGATAATTCCGAAAGCATAATAAAAAAAAATCGATCCAACAATCATCCAAAATCACCTTTGTATAAAAACCCCAAATACGAGGCACTACGGGGTGAGGTGGGTTTTCCTCTTTATCGTCAAAGTTATGAAATTACACCATTCAGTTTTCATATGTAAAAATAAAATGTTATCGCGGTTTGAATTTCACTTTTGACCCTACTCACCCCATTTTACGGTACCAAACTAAAATAGATATAGTCAAGTCATAAAAAGTATCAAAGGATCAAACCAGCGCCGCGTCTTTTCTATTATCCTATTATCGCTCGATGAGTATATTATAGAGTCTTTGAAAGGCTAGGCGCCTTTGATCATACTTCTAAGGGCAGTTGAGTTGTCTTAGAAGTACCTATGGTCAAAGTCACTGGACGAAGGGCTCTATAACTGCATCAAACTGCCTTGCTTCCACCCATCGTTAGCACTTAGCAGTTATTCACTCATAAACCACATCAAACATTTTTACACCTTCCTATTTAAAGTGGTAGAGATGTAGGTACGATACGAGCAGATTAAATCGCAGGGGCCGAAGCGGGAAGGCACCAATTACTAAACAAAACCATACAAAACACAACGGGAATAAACTAACACAACGTACAAGCGATTTATCACCTTGCACAGTGGTAATACGTTTGTTTTTAGGTTGAGATATTTATTTTAGTTGTGCTTAGTAAATCTAAGAGTTAGATATTTGCAATGGGTGCAGTAACCCTGCAGGGTTTTAGTCACGTAGGCATTTGTCTAGAGTCATACCAAGCTAACTTAGCACTGTCATTGCAATGCCTAAATTAAGGTTTAACCTAAAACGTCTAATTTCTATAAAATTATCACATTTAGAGACACTTTCAAATTGTGTTCTGTGTAAAGTTTTTTTTTAACATTTTTAACGTGTTAAATTAATTCCCGCTTGTTGGCCACTTATCTGATAGGTAGGTACCTATCACAAAAACATATTTTTTTAGTTTCTTGATGCCTGGGAGACCTAAATATCTATGTACTATAATACTATGGGATCAGAAGTTAAACTACGGTCTAACAATTATGCATACGACGCTCTTCTATAGAGATCCCGGTCTATATTGGCATTGGAATTCGGAACTCGAAGAAAATAAGTATGTTTTGAATACCTTAAGTCCTATATTTGACTATTTTTGGACCCTTTGAATAAATAAAGTCAACCATTTTTAAAATTTAGAATTAAGTCGTTGAAAAGCTTTATTTTAATTTATTTGAGATATAATATAACACATATATTATGAAAATTTTCACACTTTTCGTACGCTGTAGGTACTAGAATTAGCAGTTTTGCTTTCTTGAAACCAAAAACTAGTTCGCATCGGCAGTGCTTTTGCCAAAACCGGTCCCTGAGGTCATTGACATCTGATACTTAAACTGCTCTTGTTTTTATTGTTTTGATTATTTTTCACAACAATGGACAAAACGTGCTAATAAAATCTGATGGTTTTGTTTTAGGGTACTTTCAATTTTATTTAGCATTTTCATCTTCTTTACCTTCTGAGCCTTCGCATTTTAAAGAGAGTTCTGCTCGTATATATACTTACTAAACGTAGATACACTTTGCGACTGCCAAATGCAACTGGGGCCTAGCAAAGATGAAAATCCTTAATAGAAATGCCCATCGTAACCTAAGCAATGTGTATTTATCGACGATATTGTCATCTTGCTTAGTAGTAGTTAAGTAGGCCCCCAGGGAGCCTAGCCAAGATGACTATCTTTTTCTACTGACAAGTTGGGTGTGTTTCAGTATATCAGGCTTTATTAGACGAAATTAATCATTAGAGGAATAACACACCACATGATTTCTTAATTAAACCAATTGAAGACATGCAACTAACCGTAGTTGCTGTTAAACTTTAACCTCAGCCTATTGGTTCAATTCTCGGTTGGCCACTAAACCATAAATTAGTTTAACCGTATATTTCGCTAACTACTAGTACTTAGCTCGATCTCAATTAGGTAGATAAACCTGCCGATAAATCAGTAGGTACAGAAAGGATAAAATTTGTTTTTCTAATATGTATTTATGATCCAATGGATTATACGGATGTTAATTTGAAATACAATATCAACAATTGATAAGATTATTGAACAAATTCGCATATCTATTTATCAAAGTATTTCCGAATTTAATCTTGTCATTCTAATATTGATATAATATGGATTATGGACCCAATATGATTAGATTTAGGTACATTACGCTTACATAACGTCTACCTATCTATTTTAAACATATCTTTAAGGTTTCAGAATTCAGAAGTGCGCAGCGGGCAAAGTACCTTACCTATACACCACGATTATTGACGTGATCAAGACCTGATAGATGATAGAAAACTATGTTCGATAAAATGGTAATTAAAATTTCATGCTCCCGAATATTAGGAACATTGGTGAAAGAAATTAGATATGAGCGCCGATAGGCAATTAGCCGGCGGCGGCGCGCCGGTCAAAATTGGTCGGCGGCGGCGGCGAATCGGCGGCGTGGCCTTGAAACACCTTCGATTAATGAAAAAAGAATTCAAACCAAAAAATTACCGAAAAAACATGTTTTTGCTGTAAGAAAGTTATGAAATAAATGCATTTTTTATTTTCAAGGATAATTTATTGAATAATGGTACGAAAAAAATTTATATCGTATAAACTGTGGATAAGCGGTATCATGCGGCATCAGAGGCGGTCTTAATCTTGGCGAGGCTCTGGCCGGAAGATCTTGGCGAGGCCCTTATCTTATGTGCTAAGTTAAAAATTGCGGATTGACTGTATCAGGGAAACGTCTTGTCGACAGTCCAAAGAAAATCGAGCTCCGTCATTAACCAATATCGATTCAACAAAACCGATTTATGTCAAAAAGTGAGGCCCAACGCCGAGCTCCATGTAACCACGAAGACTTGATTTCGACGCCTCCCAATACGAGGCCAGAGGATGAGCTGCAGGTAAGCATACAGCTAAGAATCGAACGCCAAGTGTAAGCTTGGCTGACGGCCGAACGCCTGGAGCGCCGATTGCGGCGCGCTTCTGTGCGAGGCCGAGCTGCAAGAGAGCAGAGCGAGGGCGCAGGCCGATAAAGACTGAAGCCATAGTGTTAAAGATCTGGAGCTTTCCTGCGGGCGCATTCGTGCGACGCCAAAGGCCGAGCTGCAATGGAGCTAAGATCGGATAAGGACCAATGCTCAAGCGTTTTAAAACAGGCCGAAAGTTGAGCTCCAAATAGGGCCAAAGACTTGCAGGTTCAGATAGTGGCTTAATTCTATGCGAGCGATGCAAGGCTAAAGATTGAGCTGCGAGAGAGCAAAGCTAACAAACAGTGGCCAAGTTTAATTGAGACCCGATTCCGACGCCCTTCCGTGCGAAGCCAACGGCCGGACATTTGGACGTGGAAACGCTTAATATCTCAAAATTAACCTCATTTTTAGGGTTCCGTAGCCAAATGGCAAAAAACGGAACCCTTATAGATTCGTCATGTCTGTCTGTCTGTGTTCAAGTTAATTCATATACGATTTGATGTTTACGCCATCTACTATGTAATCACAATAATTTTAAAGTCCTAATTTTGCATGTGAACCATTGAACGTATCAATCTTATGTAATAATACTCATTACTTCTAATAGATGGCGTTACGGGTCCTAAAAATCATCAAGCATAGTTGTTTACTTGAATAAAGAGTCTTGCACTACCTATCTGCATGAACGCTGCATTTTTAATTCTCCCACATCTCTCATCGACCGGTACAAAAAGTGGTCCTTACCGAACGGATATAAGAACTATATTAGTGTGACATCGAAATTAACCTCAAATGTTGTTTACGTTTTAACGAATTTAAATGGATTAAGAAGAAATTAAAGTGAAAAAACTGTATAATAAGTGATAAATAGACTTGATAAGTGTATACTGTTAGATATGTATACTATGCATGTGTGAGTGCGCGCCGCTGTGTTTGTATTAACCTGTTCGGTAATGCATTAGAATAAATCAGTGTTAAACTAGCTCGCTTGTTTGATGGTCGTGCACCCTCCCGTAGCACCCCCCTGCGCAGATCTAACACGTGGCGACGTTCGGACTCGCGTTTAAAAAATAATTATGGCCACGGGAGCAACGTTTGGCGTTCTTTCGACCTTTGACCACACTTCGCAGGACTGGATCAGCTACAAATCTCGGCTAAGTCAATGGTTTATTGCCAACGACATAGATGAGCAAACCGATAAGTCCGCGGTCAAGCGAAGAGCAATCTTATTAAGTGCATTAAGCGAATCGTCGTTTAAGTTAGCTAGTGACCTGGCATTGCCAAGTAAGGTGGAAGAATTGGAGTATGCAACAATAATCAAAATCCTCGACGACCATTTCACTCCAAAACGACTCGGGTTCGCGGAGAAATCTACCTTCTATTCGGCAACGCAACGGCCAGGTGAAAGTCACACTCAGTGGGCAGCCAGGATTAGAGGATTGGCGGCACATTGTGGATTTAAGAATTTGGAAGAAGCCTTGCTGGATAAATTTATCATGGGCATGGCGGCGGGACGCGAGAAGGATAAGCTGTTCGCCCAGAATCAACTGGATCTGACCCTGGCCAAGGCTATCGACTTGGCAGAGAGCGTACGGTGCGCGCGCCGCGCCACCGCCGCGCAGGCTCCGGGGGCGAGCGCAACGGGCGCCGGCGCTGACGTGGCGGCAGCGGGCCCGGACTCCGTGTTCAACATCTCCAAAAAAGAGAAATGCAATGTGTGCGGGTTTACCAATCATAAGACTAATCAATGCGGCTACAAAAACTATAAGTGCAAAAAATGTAATAGGAAAGGGCATTTACGTAAGATGTGCACGTTCAAGGACGCAGTGAAATTCGTGGAGGAAGGATTTGAGGACGAAGGAGACGACGGTAAGCAATTTTATAACATTCGGTGCGTAAAGGGCAAGCCCATGACGGAGCGGGTACAAGTCGGTGATCTGTTTTTGGAGTTCGAAATAGACAGTGGGGCAGCAGTAAGCGTTATAACAGAAAGTTTTTATAATTCTCATTTTAAAGAATTGCCATTGTCGAACACAAGCAAAAAATTATTTAATTACTCTGGTCATGATATTATAACGACAGGTGTCATTACTGTGCCTATTTCGTATAACGGTGAAACCCATTTGATATCCATATATGTGGTTAGGAAAGGGGGCCCTCCGATACTTGGCAGGAATTTTATTCGCGCATTTGACTTGGAGCTGGCGCGGGCGAACCGCGCCGTGCACGCCGTGAGCGCCGTAACCGCGCCGCCCGCGCACCTACGTGACCAAGACATTATTAAAGAACTGTCTTCAAAATTTCCACAGGTCTTCTCGGGAAATTTAGGGAAATTTAATAAGTATACCGTCGATTTGCACCTAAAACCAGGCGCAAAGCCCATCTTCTTCAAAGCTAGACAGGTGCCTTATGCTTTAAAGGAAAAGATAGATAAAGAGTTAGATAGGTTAATTGGGTTAGGTATTTTAGAACCCGTTCAACACTCAGACTATGCATCACCGATAGTACCAGCTTTGAAGAAAGACGGTAGCATAAGGTTATGTGCCGACTACTCCGTCACTATTAATAAACAGTTATTAATAGATCAATATCCTTTGCCTTCGGTTAACGATTTGTTATCTAAATTACACGGAGGCGTCCAATTTAGTAAGATAGACTTATCTATGGCGTACAATCAATTCGTCCTTGGGGAAAAATCGCAACATCTGACATGTATTAACACACACCGGGGGTTATTTAAATATACCAGGTTAGTTTTTGGGTTAGCGTGTGCACCTGCTATATTCCAGCGCGCTATGGAGTGTGTACTTGCAGGAATAGATGGAATCATTTTTTTATTAGATGATATTTTAATTACGGGCACAAATGAAACTCAACATAAAGAAAGGTTAACCGCGGTGTTGCAGCGTTTAGAAGACGCACAGTTAACTGTACAAATGAGTAAGTGCGAATTCTTCAAGGACGAAGTTGCTTATCTAGGTCACGTCATAGATAAACACGGGGTAAGGAAGTCACCGGATAAGGTTAAGGCTATTTTAGAGGCGCCTAAACCCTTAAACGTAGCTCAGCTACAATCTTTCTTAGGTCTAGCCAATTATTACCGCAATTTTGTACCGTCGGCATCTTCAATTTTAAGTCCATTGTACGATTTATTAAAAAAAAATACAAAATGGGACTGGACTTCTATCCACGATAACGCGTTTAATAAGGTAAAAACGATTCTTGCCTCTGATAGTACTTTAGCCCATTTTGACCCTAATGCTACTTTAATTTTGACAGTAGATGCGTCACCAGTGGGCTTGGGGTCCATTCTTTCACAATTGGGTCCCGACGGAGTGGAAAGACCCATATCTTACGCTTCCCGAACGCTTACGTCAGCAGAAAAAAAGTATGCGCAAATTCAGAAGGAAGCCACTGCCATTATTTTTGGAATTAGGCGGTTCCACCAGTACTTGTATGGTCGGTCCATTCCATTTGTGTTACGAACGGACCACAAGCCACTACTCTCAATATTCGGTCCGCATAAAGGCATCCCCGAAATATCCGCTAACAGACTCCAACGCTATGCGATATTTTTATCAGCTTATAATTATACTATTGAGTATGTAAGTAGTAAACAAAATAGTGCTGATTTTCTATCGCGAGCGTGCCTTCCGTCGCGGACGGCGGCAGGGGCGGGGGAAGCAGGGGAGGCGGGGCAGGCCGAGGCTGAGGAATGTGAGGTAAGAACCGCTTACGTCAATTTTGTTGTTGAGGGTAGCTTGCCCGTGACGTTGGCCGACCTACAGCGCGAAACCGGTCGCGATAAGGTACTTAGCACGGTCAAGCATTATGTTATGAATGGGTGGCCTAGGAAGACTAATGATACAGAAATAAAACCATATTATTATTGTCGATCACAGTTATCGTATGAAAATGGATGTCTAATGCGAGGGCACAAGGTTGTCATTCCTTCGTCATTAAGGGATGGTATTTGTAAGGAATTACACAGCTCTCACTTCGGTATAGTGAAAATGAAAGCCGAGGCGCGTAAGCGATTATGGTTCCCTGGCGTAGACGCCGCTCTGGAGCGGCTAGCGGGCGCGTGCGCCGTGTGCGCCGAGCTGCGCGGAGCGCCGCCGCACGCACCGCTAGCCAGCTGGCCGGTGCCGCCGCACCCATTTTATCGACTTCACATTGATTTCTTGGGGCCGTTCAATAATCAAGTTTACCTAATTGTTGTTGACGCGTATAGCAAATGGGTTGAATGTTACAATATGTGTTCGTCATACGGGTCAAAAGCGGTTATTGAGCGGCTATGTGATTTTATGTCACGATTTGGCGTACCTCACACCTTAGTGAGCGACAATGGCACTTCTTTTACTTCTCACGACTTTAAATTGTTTTGCGATGTTAACGGTATAAAACATGTGTTCTCACCTGTTTACCATCCATCGAGTAACGGCCAAGCGGAATCTTTTGTCAAAATAGTAAAAAAGGGCCTTAAGGGAATTATATTAAGCAGTCAGAATAATAAATTTTTACAGGGAAAAATATGTAAATTTTTATTTGACTACAGGAACTCTAAAAACAGTACCACAGGTAAATCACCCGCCGAGTTAGTATACGGCCGAGAGTTACGATCGCGACTAGATTTGATAAATCCGTACGCACCGTCTCCTTCGTCCACAGACCTCACTGAAAATGTGGAACAACGTCAGTCCTTACAGGCTAAATATTATAGAGGAGTTCAGAGACCGAATTTTAAAATTAATGATAACGTGTGGCTAACTAAATATACAAATAATAATAAGAAAATCACTTGGATCGAAGGTATCGTAAAAAAACAGATTGGAAAAGTTATGTACCAAATTTATGTACCAGAACTGGACTGCGAGGTAACCAGACACATCGATCAATTGAGGGCGCATCCATCCCCCATACAAAGCGACATCTCGCAGTGGGATCCCGACGTCGTGCCGGACATACCGTCGTCATCGTCGTCGGAAGCCAATGCGCAGACCACTACTGCCGCGCCCGCGACTACGAGCCTTAGCTGCGCTGCGACGCCTGCTGCTGGCGAGCAGCCACCATCACAGCCAGAAGAGGGAGAGGAACTGGATGTAACTGCCAGGCCAGTAGACCCAGACCCGGCTCAGGCCGGAGGTCCATCAACGCCAACTGCCGACTACGTCGCTAGGCGAAGATATGCGATAAGCCCTCAGTTCGCCACCCCCCCGCAAGTGCAGGACACTAATAATTACGATACCGAGTGATTTACTAGTTTTAGGTTAAGGTCATTGTAATAGTACCTAGGTATATTCCTAAGGTGGAGGGATGTTAGATATGTATACTATGCATGTGTGAGTGCGCGCCGCTGTGTTTGTATTAACCTGTTCGGTAATGCATTAGAATAAATCAGTGTTAAACTAGCTCGCTTGTTTGATGGTCGTGCACCCTCCCGTAGCACCCCCCTGCGCAGATCTAACATATACAAACGTTGGTGTGCGTATATCTTCATTATGGAAGACTATATTAAGGAACAAGAAAACGTGTACGCGTTGTTGACGAAAACTATTTCAAATTACAAGAAATCGCCGAAACAAAGATTGACTAGTGGTTATGTACAGTTACGAATGGAAATATTGACCGAATATTGGAATCAGTTTCACAGCAATCACATGGAAATGTTGAAATTGGTAGCTAAACATGAACGAGGAAAGTATGAATATTTCACAAAAGATTATTTTATGGAAGTCGAAGAACAATACATCGAGTTACGGTCAGATATGATGGACTTGTTATTGAAGTTAAGTTCACGGAGCGGCGAAAGTACATCGAGTTCACATAACCCTCCAACTGCCACTAGTGTTAGTGATGAAGTCCGGCTGCCTAAAATTAATATTCCACAGTATTCGGGCAGTTATCACGAATGGACTTCGTTTCACGATATGTACACATCGCTAATACACAATAAAACCACACTCAATAAAGTGCAAAAAATGCATTATTTAAAAAGTTGTTTATCAGGTGAGGCGGAACAATTACTTAAGCATATACCTATCAGCGAGAGTAATTACGACATTGCATGGAATATTTTATCAAAAAGATACAACAACAAACGAATTATTGTAAACACAATTTTGGCACGATTAGTAAATCAACGAAAATTAACTACGGGAACATCGAAAGGGTTACGAGATTTGTTAGACACCACAAGTGAATGTATGAATAAATTGAAAAATCAAGATATACAAGTTGATACATGGGATACACTGGTAATTCATTTAATTGTCAATAAGTTAGACTCCGAATCACACAAAGAATGGGAACTCGAGCTCGGGTCCCTAGATATTAGTGAATTACCAACACTAAACATGTTAAACAAGTTCCTGGAAAAAAGATTTCGTGTTTTGGAAATGATACAAGCTCCGCCGTCGAGTGCACCTGTAAATAAAAGAAGTTTTCATGTAAATAAGAGCGAACAGAAATGCATTTTTTGTAACCAAGACCACCTATTATACACTTGTAAGGAGTTTACGAAGCTTGAAGTAGATAAGAGAGTGGAATATGTGCAAGGCTGGCGGCTTTGTTTTAATTGCCTGGTACCGGGGCATTCAGTCAAGTTCTGCAAACATCGATCTTCTTGCCGCCGATGTGGGAGAAAACACCACTCTCTGTTGCACAGCACGTGGAGCCCGCAGTCTCAGACCTCTGCGCCGGTTCCGGAGGCATCAGCGCAGCTTTTAGAGGATAAAGAAGATACCAAGGAAGAAAAAGAAGATAAAAATAAAAAGAGTATTATATCTCACCTCACTACGGGGAGTCGCGCGCGGCTGATGCCAACTGCATTAGTGCAAGTATATGCTGAAAACGGAGAAAAACACTTGATGAGAGCGCTGTTGGACCCATGTTCACAAGAGTCTTTTATAACTGAGGCCGCAGCACAAAGGCTTCGCTTACGACGGACCTCAGTCAGTGGGCATGTCACGGGAGTTGAGAAAATGAAGACTACACTCAAGTATGTAACGGAAATAGAGTTCTCATCAAGAATCGAGCTTAAGATGAAGATGAAGGCAACTACTTATGTTGTACGACACGTCACCGACATTATGCCGGAGAATGAAGTGAAGATAGAAAACTGGAAACATGTCGAGAAGTTGTGCCTCGCAGATCCAACATGTCACACTCCAGGTCACATCGACTTGCTTTTAGGAGTCGAAGTTTGGAGCGAAGTTATTAAACCTGGAGTGATCAATGGCCCCTCAGGAACACCTATAGCACAAGACAGTCACCTGGGGTGGATTATTTGCGGAAATGTGAGGACAGAGCACACTGCCATAAAAAACATCGTCAGCATGCATCTTAATGTTGATCTTAACAACATGCTGAAGAAGTTCTGGGAGTTAGAAACCATAGAAGAAGAAAGCAATACACTAACCTCAGACGAAAAGAAGGCAGAAGACATTTATGAGAAGACACACAAAAGAAAAGAAGATGGTCGTTACGTGGTCAGGTTGCCATTTAGAGAAGAACCACCTGTGCTACCACGTGACTCACGAGAGATAGCAGTGAAGAGATGGATGTCGCTAGAAAGAAGATTAGATAAGAATCCAAAATTGAAACAAGATTACAACGACGTCTTACAAGAGTACCTAGATCTGCAACACATGAAGAAAGTAGATGATAAAGAACTAACCGAGAATTGCGTATACCTACCACATCATGCTGTTGTAAGAGACGACAAACAAACTACACGAGTTAGAGTTGTATTTCATGCTTCATGTGCTGGAACTAACGGGGTTACCTTAAACGATGCATTACTCGTAGGCCCTACTCTGCAAGAAGATTTACGCGACATACTGCTGAGATGGAGAACACACAAAATCGCATATGTCGCGGATATCATTAAAATGTATCGGCAGATTGAAGTTAATGAAGAAGATACAAATTATCAAAGAATTGTTTGGAGAACTGATGCTCAAAAACCGATAGAAGGTTACAAACTACTTACCGTCGCCTTCGGGACCTCTTGCGCTCCCTACTTGGCCATCAAAACCTTACGTCAAGTTGCGATAGATGAGGGTCAAGAGTATCCTGAAGCACAGCGTATAATACTAGAGGATTTCTACATGGACGACGTCCTGTCGGGGCATGAGACCGAAGATCGAGCTAAAATAAATCAGAAAGAAATCACAGCAATTCTCAAAAAGGGTGGGTTTGAGCTTCAAAAGTGTAGTTCAAATAGTGAAGCATTTATGCAAGAGATTGAACCTGTAAAACGATCACCAAAGGCCCAAAGAGAAGTAGATGGAAGAGACAGTATTAAGACTTTGGGTATCATTTGGAACACTAAAGAAGACAAATTACAAATAACTAATAATTTGAAAGACTCACCTGAACAACCTGTCACGAAGAGGAATGTTTTAGCCGATATAGCTTCATTATTTGATCCAATGGGTTGGCTGGCGCCTGCGGTAGTAATCGCTAAAACATTCATGCAGAAATTATGGCAATTAGGTGTTGGTTGGGACGAAGAACTCGCAGATGACGTGAAGGAAGAGTGGCTGAAGTTTAGAAAAGAGATTCCTGCATTGACAGAAGTAAAGATAAATCGTTGGATACATACCAACGCAGACAGAAGCTCGATTGAGGTTCATGGATTCTCTGACGCCTCGATGAGTGCGTACGCAGCCGTAATATACGTCCGAGTCATCGAAACAGACGGGCAAGTACAAGTATCTCTACTCACGGCTAAAACGAAAACAGCGCCTTTAAAGCAAATATCCATGCCCAGATTGGAGATGTGCGCTGCTGTTCTACTGTGCAGACTTCTGAAACATGTTGTAAGCATATTAAAAGTTCAAAAACATCAAGTATTTGCCTGGTCAGATTCACAAGTGGTACTGTCATGGATAAAAGGCGACCCAGGTCGATGGACTCCTTTTGTTAAAAACCGAGTTACTGAAATAAAGAAGATGAACGAGATAAACGGGTGGTATTATGTCAATACTAAACACAATCCAGCGGACCCGGCTTCACGAGGAGTGATGCCTAGAAAGCTGTTGACAAATACACTCTGGTGGAATGGACCGGCGTTTCTCAAGGAGCCAGCCATAGAACTGCCGGGAACCGAAGTACCTGAAACAGACTTAGAATGCAGAAAGGTTATTAAAACATTAGTTACTACAACTAAAGAAAATGAAGAGGATTTAATACGCACCTTGATAGCTAAATACTCGTCGCTCGGGAAACTGGTTAGAATAATCGCATACTGTCGTAGATGGATGCTGCACCTGAAAAGAAAGAGAGAAAATAAATATCACTTACCAACTTACCTGACGACTGAAGAGAGAGATGAAGCACTTACCATTTGCTTAAGACGATCCCAGGAAATCGAATTTCAAGAAGAAATTGAAGATTTAAAGAGTAAGAGACAGCTGAAAAGGAAAAGTCGATTGTTGTCACTCGCCCCCTTTTTAGATCCAAAGGGTGTGTTGAGAGTAGGCGGCCGACTACGCCATGCTGATTTAGAAGCCCAACAGAAGCACCCCATTATAATCACGAAAGACAATGCTCTGTTACCTCTTCTTCTAGCAGAAGCACACAGCAGCACTCTTCATGGCGGTCCGCAATTGATGGTGATGTATCTTCGATCCAAATACTGGCTAATCAACATGACTAATAAAATAAAGAAATATGTACGCAATTGCATCATTTGTATCAGGCAGAGAGGAGAAACCGGCAGTCAGCTCATGGGGGATCTGCCTGCTATAAGAGTAAAGCCCGCAAAGCCTTTTTTGATCAGCGGAGTAGATTTTGCAGGACCTATAAACGTGCGTATGAGCAAAGGTCGTGGGGCAAAATCCACCAAGGCGTACATATCTCTATTTGTCTGCATGGTGACCAGAGCTTTTCACATCGAACTCGTGAGCAGTTTAAGTACAGAGGCATTTATAGCAGCTTTAAGACGATTCGTAGCTAGACGAGGACGATGCGCAGAGATGTGGAGCGACCATGGCACAAATTTCATAGGAGCCAAGAAAGACTTGATAGCCATGTGGCGCCAAGGTCAAGCAAGAATCCCAGACGAGTTTGCAGCCCTGTTGGACAATATGAGGATTAAATGGAAGTATATTCCTCCTGCAGCTCCAAATTTTGGTGGTATATGGGAGGCCGGCGTTAAGTCTATCAAATATCATATGAAAAGGGTCATAGGAAATTCAACCCTCACCTTTGAAGAATTAACGACGCTCCTCACCCAGATTGAAGGGTGCCTTAATTCTCGGCCCTTATACCCTCTCAATGATGATC
Source organism: Cydia amplana (assembly GCF_948474715.1). Lineage (NCBI taxonomy): Eukaryota > Metazoa > Arthropoda > Insecta > Lepidoptera > Tortricidae > Cydia > Cydia amplana. The sequence goes on from NC_086072.1 coordinate 4,232,328, forward strand.
CGGATTCCTTACAGCCGTTAACCCCAGGTCATTTTTTGACCACTGAACAGATTGTTAGTATCCCTGATGATGACTATACAGACTCTAAGATTCACCAGCTATCTAGATGGCAGCTAACGCAAAAGATGTTGCAAGATTTCTGGAGACAGTGGCAGGAGTTTTTAACCCGTCTTCAGCAACGTCCTAAGTGGAACCGCGTAACCAAAGATCTGGACATAGGCGATTTGGTACTGGTCAAAGATCAACGACTCCCGCCTGGAAGCTGGCCGATGGGCCGTATTATAGGGAAACATCCAGGCCCTGATGGCTTAACTCGGACTTACGAAATACGTACAATTTCTGGTGTTTTGCAAAGATCTGTAACTAAATTATGTGTTTTACCTTGTGTAAAGGACTCCGTCCTTTCCGGGGGAGTATGTTCAAGTTAATTAATACAATTAGTCGTTTACGCCATCTACTATGTAATCACAATAATTTTAAAGTCCTAATTTTGCATGTGAACCCTTGAACGTATCAATCTTATGTAATAATACTCATTACTTCTAATAGATGGCGTTACGGGTCCTAAAAATCATCAAGCATAGTTGTTTACTTGAATAAAGAGTCTTGCACTACCTATCTGCATGAACGCTGCATTTTTAATTCTCCCACATCTCTCATCGACCGGTACAGTCTGTCTGTCCGTCTGTCCGTCTGTCTGTCCGTCCGTATGTCACAGCCACTTTTCTCCGAAACTATAAGAACTATACTGTTGAAACTTGGTAAGTAAATGTATTCTGTGAACCGCATTAAGATTTTCACACAAAAATAGAAAAAAAACAATAAATTTTTGGGGTTCCCCATACTTCGAACTGAAACTCAAAAATTTTTTTTTCATCAAACCCATACGTGTGGGGTATCTATGGATAGGTCTTCAAAAATGATATTGAGGTTTCTAATATCATTTTTTTCTAAACTGAATAGTTTGCGCGAGAGACACTTCCAAAGTGGTAAAATGTGTGTCCCCCCCCCTGTAACTTCTAAAATAAGAGAATGATAAAACTAAAAAAAATATATGATGTACATTACCATGTAAACTTCCACCGAAAATTGGTTTGAACGAGATCTAGTAAGTAGTTTTTTTTTATACGTCATAAATCGCCTAAATACGGAACCCTTCATGGGCGAGTCCGACTCGCACTTGGCCGCTTTTTATACCTTTTAAAGACGTTTAACCATGCTTGCAATGGTTGATGATGATGATGATATACAATCTATAAATTGTAATGTGGAACGTTCCACAATAAAAATGGAAGGAATTCAGTATGTTTATTACAATCATATTGATGTTAAAATTGATATTAAATAATTTCGTTTCCCCAAGACTAGTATCGCGGTTACTAGACAGGTAAGTTTGCATTTGCCTTCGATATTTTTGAATTATGTCGGCCTAAAATACCTTTTGAATGCCTATAAACTATTAGAAGTGGCGCCGTTAATGATCTAAACTCGATTAAAAAAATATTATCTGATTCCGAAAGTAGTAGTAACTACCAAGGTCACGCCGATGCCACGCCGATAGCGCAGCGTCGGCGGCGGCGGCGCGAAAATTTTGTCGGCGGCGGCGGCGCGCCGGCGCGGCGCTCATATCTAAAAGAAATGTCTACGATTTATTTGATAAGTAGGTACTCAAAATATTCGTTTTTCAAAAAGTTTTATGCGCGCGTTGAAGTCTTTCTAGTTTACTCAGCTCAAATAACACTTTATGTTAACTAAATATTACCAAAACCAGTCAACAACGCATCCGATCCGATCCGATTCCAACATCATATCAATATCAAAGCCTTATCAGATTATAAAGTCTGAAATCGCACAAAAAATTATCACTTTTCCTGTGAGTTTGAATTTAAAATGAGGCGACTAAAAAAGAAGGTCTCGTACCTAGTCATTGGTCGTTTCAGTCAGGACAATGTCTCCCGTTGACGCATGAGTAGGTACATCAGGTGCTACTGAAGTAAAAGCAGGATAACTGAAACTAAAAATTAACGGTTTTGTAAGGTATAACTCCTAGCCTAGTTGGTCCCAACTGTACCAAGCCTAGTGGGTCTCGTACCTACTTATTGGTCGTTTCAGTCAGGACAATGTCTCCCGTTGACGCATGAGTACATCAGGTGCTACTGAAGTAAAAGCAGGAGAATTGAAACAAAAAATGATCGGTTTTGTAAGGTATAACTCCTAGCCTAGTTGGTCCCAACTGTCCCAAGCCTAGTGGGTCTCGTACCTACTCATTGGTCGTTTCAGTCAGGACAATGCCTCCCGTTGACGCATGAGTACATCAGGTGCTACTGAAGTAAAAGCAGGAGAATTGAAACAAAAATGAACGGTCTTATATAGATATCACTCCTAGCCTAGTTGGTCCCAACTGTCCCAAGCCTAGTGGGTCTCGTACCTACTTATTGGTCGTTTCAGACAGGACATTGCCTCCCGTTGACGCATGAGTACATCAGGTGCTACTGAAGTAAAAGCAGGAGAATTGAAACAAAAAATGAACGGTTTTGTAAGGTATCACTCCTAGCCTAGTTGGTCCCAACTGTCCCAAGCCTAGTGGGTCTCGTACCATTGGTCATTTCAGTCAGGACAATGCCTCTCGTTGACGCATGAGTACATCAGGTGCTACTGAAGTAAAAGCAGGAGAACTGAAACTAAAAATTAACGGTTTTGTAAGGTATAACTCCTAGCCTAGTTGGTCCCAACTGTCCCAAGCCTAGTGGGTCTCGTACCTACTTATTGGTCGTTTCAGTCAGGACAATGTCTCCCGTTGACGCATGAGTACATCAGGTGCTACTGAAGTAAAAGCAGGAGAATTGAAACAAAAAATGATCGGTTTTGTAAGGTATAACTCCTAGCCTAGTTGGTCCCAACTGTCCCAAGCCTAGTGGGTCTCGTACCTACTCATTGGTCGTTTCAGTCAGGACAATGCCTCCCGTTGACGCATGAGTACATCAGGTGCTACTGAAGTAAAAGCAGGAGAATTGAAACAAAAATGAACGGTCTTATATAGATATCACTCCTAGCCTAGTTGGTCCCAACTGTCCCAAGCCTAGTGGGTCTCGTACCTACTTATTGGTCGTTTCAGACAGGACATTGCCTCCCGTTGACGCATGAGTACATCAGGTGCTACTGAAGTAAAAGCAGGAGAATTGAAACAAAAAATGAACGGTTTTGTAAGGTATCACTCCTAGCCTAGTTGGTCCCAACTGTCCCAAGCCTAGTGGGTCTCGTACCATTGGTCATTTCAGTCAGGACAATGCCTCTCGTTGACGCATGAGTACATCAGGTGCTACTGAAGTAAAAGCAGGAGAACTGAAACTAAAAATTAACGGTTTTGTAAGGTATAACTCCTAGCCTAGTTGGTCCCAACTGTCCCAAGCCTAGTGGGTCTCGTACCTACTTATTGGTCGTTTCAGTCAGGACAATGTCTCCCGTTGACGCATGAGTACATCAGGTGCTACTGAAGTAAAAGCAGGAGAATTGAAACAAAAAATGATCGGTTTTGTAAGGTATAACTCCTAGCCTAGTTGGTCCCAACTGTCCCAAGCCTAGTGGGTCTCGTACCTACTTATTGGTCGTTTCAGTCAGGACAATGTCTCCCGTTGACGCATGAGTACATCAGGTGCTACTGAAGTAAAAGCAGGAGAATTGAAACAAAAAATGATCGGTTTTGTAAGGTATAAGGCTCTCAACACCATAAATACATGGTGTGGAGAGAATGAATTGTCTATCAACGCAGATAAGACAATTATAGTTCCATTCACGAACAAGCGGAAAATAGACAAACTCAAACCGCTTGTCATGAATGGTAAAAGTATTCCGTTCTCAACAGAGGTCAAATATCTGGGGGTAACACTGGACCAGAAACTGACCTGGAACAAGCATGTGGACGGAATTATACAAAAGGCTAGATCAGCCCTGGCAATATGCTGTCGTTTAGCAGGCAACCGATGGGGTCTAAAACCCAAAATTGCCTTATGGCTGTACACATCTATAGTGAGGCCGATAGTGTCTTACGCCTCTGTAGCATGGTACAGGAAAACGACGCAGAAGGTAACAGTGACGAAGCTTGGCAGCCTGCAAAGAACTGCCTGTGTCATCGTCACTGGAGCCATGTCATCCTCCCCGACGGCAGCCCTAGAGGCCATACTAAATCTACCGCCCCTTCACCTGCATCTGGAGTTGGAGGCGAAATCTAGTATGCTTAGAATAGCGGGCGCGAGGAGAGGTAATTGGTTATCGAAAACTCTGAGACTGTTTAAGGAATCAGTGTATGATATCCCTGTTCTTGGGATGCCATCCGACACTATGGCACCCAAATTTTGTCCACTCAAACATTACTCAGTGGAACTCCCCAAAAGGGAGGACTGGTCAAACAGTCAAATTAAGTGGAAAGAAGGAAGCCTAAGGTGGTACACTGATGGCTCCAAATCCGGATCTGAAGTAGGCTGCGGAGTATACGGTGAAGCGCCTAGGAAAAGCATCAGCTTAAACCTAGGACGTTTTTGCTCTATATTCCAGGCGGAGGTATACGCCATCCTAGAATGTGCGTCAATCAATCTGCAAAGCAACTACGGTAATCACACAATCTATATCCATTCGGATAGCCAGGCGGCACTCTTAGCCCTAACCTCTGATGTCACCACATCGAGGCTGGTTGAGAACTGCAGGCAACTATTGAACAACCTTGGAGCCAGGAACAAAGTTGTTCTACGTTGGGTCCCAGGGCATGCGGGTATCGTAGGAAATGAAAAGGCCGACGAGCTCGCGCGAGCAGGGGCTAAAGGGATAAACTACAGTCCTGAGCCGTTTTGTGGTATCCCCAAAAGCCTAACGCGGCTCACCCTAAAGACCTACTGTCAATACACAACAATTCAACTCTGGAGGGAAACAACAGGTTTGAACCATTCCAAAGCGCTTATCAAGGCCTTCAGCAAAAAGGCGTCCTCGAACGCCTTAGCGCTGTCTAGGAACCAACTGCGCAACTTGGTAAGGGTGCTTACTGGGCACTGTTGCCTAAATAAGCACATGCACACCATGGGGAAACGTGACATGGGGCGGTGCAGACTCTGTATGGAGGCAGAGGAGACGCCCTTGCACATCCTCACAGAGTGCCCTTGCCTAATGCGTACTCGTGACTTAATCCTGGGCGGGCACATATTGCGCCCGGAGGAGGTAAAGTCTCTCGAGTTCAAAAAGATCCTGCAGCTATTTGAAGTTGCATGTTTGGATCGAGAGTTGTAGTAGGTGGCGATCACAATAGATCAGCGATGGTCGCAGTGATACATAGGCTTTGGAGCCTTATATAGCCCCTAACAAGAAGAAGAAGAAGAAGGTATAACTCCTAGCCTAGTTGGTCCCAACTTTCCCAAGCCTAGTGGGTCTCGTACCATTGGTCGTTTCAGTCAGGACAATGCCTCCCGTTGACGCATACTCATGCTTCACTCATGCTTTTACTTCAGTAGCACCTGATGTACTCACATCAGGTGCTACTGAAGTAAAAGCAGGAGAATTGAAACAAAAAATGAACGGTTTTGTAAGGTATCACTCCTAGCCTAGTTGGTCCCAACTGTCCCAAGCCTAGTGTATGTTCGAATCCCAATCTTAGTTATCCCAATAATTGTTTGGCCGGGATTTCTTGCTGTAATTAAGGCGGAATAAACCAGCCTATTTTGATACAGTCCGCGATTTATTTCTACGTCCCAGTAGGACCCTAACAGATACTATTCCTTTGTTTATCATTAATATTATGTTCCCGAGTTATTTAAGCATGTATATCGGCACCATAATATTAGCTTTAACTTTAAACGAGCAATTCTTGTTTATATATATATATATATATATATATTTCGGGGATCTCGGAAACGGCTCTAACGATTTCGATGAAATTTGCTATATGGGGGTTTTCGGGGGCGAAAAATCGATCTAAGTTTTTATATGTTTTCCGAGCGAAGCTCGGTCACCCAGATATTATTAGCTTTAACTAAGCTAGTTTGGGGCTACGTCGATCTATGTAAGATTAAATATCCCCAAATATTTATGTAAACAGTCCTTATTTCTTGAGGTAAGTACAGAATTCCGCCTGGCAACTGAAAGGGGCAACTGAACTTGATATAAAGGAAATAATCCTGTCTAATCGTCTCGTAACGACGCCGGCTTAAATGGGAATGAACTCCGTCTACATGAGATCTTGTCGTGTTTCCATACTCACACGGTTTGTCGGTATCGTCTTGGGTCGTTCCATTCGTTTTTCGTCAAGTTCTAAAATTAGTCCTATTCTGCTTTCGTCACCCATTCTACATTCGTCACAATCGTCGGTGGCTTTCAATGTAGAATGCGTGACGAAAGCAGAAGAGGACTAATTTAAGAACTTGACGAAAAACGAACGGGACAACCCAAGACGATATCGGTTTGTCCTGTCTGTCCCGGAAAGATGTAGGTTTTGTATATTGAACAAATTCGTTTAGCTTTGGACCCTATCGTACAGGGACCGTGCGCGTTGGAGGGTCTGCCATCTTGTGGCCTGAATCGGAAACATAAACATGTACATATTTAGCCACAGCAAGTGCTGCCATTTCCGTTCTCGTAAGTTCCTTGTGCATAGTAGGTAGGTAGGTACTGCCATCTTGTGGACTACATCGGAAGAATAAACTTCACATTTACGCCTCGCGCTAAAAATCTGACGGCTCCTGTGCTGCCCCCTAAGATGACACCAACGGCGCTCAGATAAATAAGAAAATAGTGCAATGACCGAGGGGCAAGCTACGTGGGCGGCGGAATCACGAAAACTGTTAGGATTATGCGAGCATTTAGTATGATTTCGTGTCCTAAAGTAGGAGATCTCAACTTATAGCCACCGTTGACATAGTGATTCAAGAATTAAATTAGTATAGTATACCTAATTTAATTCTTGAATCACTGGTATACTAAGCCTGTAACTGGTAAACTAAGTATACCTGGTATACAAAGCAAGTACGCATGCCACTTCGAATCTCAAAATCGCGCTTATGTACTAACATATCTTATCAACCTAATCTGTGTGTTGTTCTCAAACCTCAGTAATACGTCATATAGTTTTCGCGAAATCCAAACATTACTGACGAAAACCACTGGTTGCTGCGTATTGGGAATCAGAACATGATTACGACGTAAACAGAAAGGCATGAACATATGATAAACTTTAGAATAGTGATACGCGCTCAGGTATCTCTCTATCTCTCTTTAATATTTTTCTGCTAAATTACATTTGTAAAACCCAAAATTTGCCACGGAAATTTGAACCTATAGTGCAAGGGAATGGAGTTGATTTTTATTTATTTGAACATTAAACGAATCAAAAGAAAAGCCACTCTGTTCCAATTAAACATGGTTTAAATTTCATTGAACTGAAGAAGTACTATAGGTAGGACCTTGGGCCTTAGGAGGTTATTGCAAATCTGAGGGCCTAGTCAAAATTTCAATCATTTGCGTTTCTTCGTACTTCGATGTTCACGTTACATGGCAATGACCTATATCCGCTCGCGAATCATGAATTAACACAAAATGACGGCGCCGTGACGTCACACCGCATGGGCACGCGTCGGTCCTGGCCTACGTGCTCGAGCTCGCGTGCGCCGGCGCCTGTGTTCGGGGCCGAAAGGACTTAAGGGGAGATGGGGCCAAGGAGCCTGTTCCAGACGTCGTAAATCGTAAAGTTTGAAGGATGGTGTCATAGGGTATGTCGCAGTGTTGGCCGTAATGTGTAATTCTAATTAACAATTAATCATTTCCATTAACCATTAAATCCGCAATTAGTCAATTGCATTACGCATCAATTTAAATTAAGTTAATTAGAATTGAATTTTGAGACGTTTAATTACATTGATTGTCAATCTAAATTAACGTTTAATGCAATTAAATCAATTTTTTCATAAACTAATAATTAATGTTACTATTGCTTAGAAACTTGGAGCTAGGTATTAAAATTAAAAATAAGCATATGAATACAAGCTTCAGTGAATTATCAGCCAGCCTATTATGGATAGCTTTATCCATCTTTATCCACGTGATAAAATAACTGTCACTGTTTAACACCGTGGGAAAGAAAGTGACGGACACCGTTTTATCACGCTGTCACGTAGACAAGAACGACCATCATATCCGTACAGGTCGTGATATTTTAAAATGAGACAACAAAATGACCCTGAAACCTGGCAGTAGGTACCTACTGGAACTCAGGTTTGGTGCAACATAGACACACGCCGTTTAGGCTATTCGACTCGTCACAATGAGCACTTGGGAGAGCAGTACCCAAGATGGAGCTGATGCTGAACCTTGGCTGTACCTAGTGGAACTCAGGTTTGGTGCAACATAGACACACGCCGTTTTGGTCATCCGACTCGTCTTGATGAGCACTTGGGAGAGCAGTACCCAAGATAGAGCTGATGCTGAACCCTGGCAGTACCTAATGGAACTCAGGTTTGGTGCAACATAGACAAACCCCGTTTTAGTCATCCGACTCGTCTTGATGAGCACTTGGGAGAGCAGTACCCAAGATAGAGCTGATGCTGAACCCTGGCAGTACCTAATGGAACTCAGGTTTGGTGCAACATAGACAAACGCCGTTTTGGTCATCCGACTCATCTTGATGAGCACTTGGGAGAGCAGTACCCAAGATAGAGCTGATGCTGAACCCTGGCAGTACCTAATGGACCTCAGGTTTGGTGCAACATAGACAAACGCCGTTTTGGTCATCCGACTCGTCTTGATGAGCACTTGGGAGAGCAGTATCCAAGATAGAGCTGATGCTGAACCCTGGCAGTACCTAATGGAACTCAGGTTTGGTGCAACATAGACAAACGCCGGTTCGGTCATCCGACTCGTCTTGATGAGCACTTGGGAGAGCAGTACCCAAGATAGAGCTGATGCTGAACCCTGGCAGTACCTAATGGAACTCAGGTTTGGTGCAACATAGACAAACGCCGTTTTGGTCATCCGACTCGTCTTGATGAGCACTTGGGAGAGCAGTACCCAAGATTGAGCTGATGCTGAACCCTGGCAGTACCTAATGGAACTCAGGTTTGGTGCAACATAGACAAACGCCGTTTTGGTCATCCGACTCGTCTTGATGAGTACTTGGGAGAGCAGTGCCCAAGATAGAGCTGATGCTAAACCCTGGCAGTACCTAATGGAACTCAGGTCTGGTGCAACATAGACAAACGCCGTATTGGTCATCCTACTCGTCTTGATGAGCACTTGGGAGAGCAGTGCCCAAGATAGAGCTGATGCTAAACCCTGGCAGTACCTAATGGAACTCAGGTCTGGTGCAACATAGACAAACGCCGTTTTGGTCATCCGACTCGTCTTGATGAGCACTTGGGAGAGCAGTACCCAAGATAGAGCTGATGCTGAATCCTGGCAGTACCTAGTGGAACTCAGGTTTGATGCAACATAGACACACGCCGTATTGGTCATCCTACTAGTCTTGATGAGCACTTGGGAGAGCAGTACCCAAGATAGAGCTGATGCTGAACCCTGGCAGTACCTAGTGGAACTCAGGTTTGGTGCAACATAGACACACGCCGTTTTGGTCATCCGACTCGTCTTGATGAGCACTTGGGAGAGCAGTACCCAAGATTGAGCTGATGCTGAACCCTGGCAGTACCTAATGGAACTCAGGTTTGGTGCAACATAGACAAACGCCGTTTTGGTCATCCGACTCGTCTTGATGAGCACTTGGGAGAGCAGTGCCCAAGATAGAGCTGATGCTAAACCCTGGCAGTACCTAATGGAACTCAGGTCTGGTGCAACATAGACAAACGCCGTTTTGGTCATCCGACTCGTCTTGATGAGCACTTGGGAGAGCAGTACCCAAGATAGAGCTGATGCTGAACCCTGGCAGTACCTAATGGAACTCAGGTCTGGTGCAACATAGACAAACGCCGTTTTGGTCATCCGACTCGTCTTGATGAGCACTTGGGAGAGCAGTGCCCAAGATAGAGCTGATGCTAAACCCTGGCAGTACCTAATGGAACTCAGGTCTGGTGCAACATAGACAAACGCCGTTTTGGTCATCCGACTCGTCTTGATGAGCACTTGGGAGAGCAGTACCCAAGATAGAGCTGATGCTGAACCCTGGCTGTACCTAGTGGAACTCAGGTTTGGTGCAACATAGACACACGTCGTTTTGGTCATCCGACTTGTCTTGATGAGCACTTGGGAGAGCAGTACCCAAGATAGAGCTGATGCTGAACCCTGGCAGTACCTAATGGAACTCAGGTTTGGTGCAACATAGACAAACGCCGTTTTGGTCATCCGACTCGTCTTGATGAGCACTTGGGAGAGCAGTGCCCAAGATCAGCTGATGCTAAACCCTGGCAGTACCTAATGGAACTCAGGTCTGGTGCAACATAGACAAACGCCGTTTTGGTCATCCGACTCGTCTTGATGAGCACTTGGGAGAGCAGTACCCAAGATAGAGCTGATGCTGAACCCTGGCAGTACCTAATGGAACTCAGGTCTGGTGCAACATAGACAAACGCCGTTTTGGTCATCCGACTCGTCTTGATGAGCACTTGGGAGAGCAGTGCCCAAGATAGAGCTGATGCTAAACCCTGGCAGTACCTAATGGAACTCAGGTCTGGTGCAACATAGACAAACGCCGTTTTGGTCATCCGACTCGTCTTGATGAGCACTTGGGAGAGCAGTACCCAAGATAGAGCTGATGCTGAACCCTGGCAGTACCTAATGGAACTCAGGTCTGGTGCAACATAGACAAACGCCGTTTTGGTCATCCGACTCGTCTTGATGAGCACTTGGGAGAGCAGTGCCCAAGATAGAGCTGATGCTAAACCCTGGCAGTACCTAATGGAACTCAGGTCTGGTGCAACATAGACAAACGCCGTTTTGGTCATCCGACTCGTCTTGATGAGCACTTGGGAGAGCAGTACCCAAGATAGAGCTGATGCTGAACCCTGGCAGTACCTAGTGGAACTCAGGTTTGATGCAACATAGACACACGCCGTATTGGTCATCCTACTCGTCTTGACGAGCACTTGGGAGAGCAGTACCCAAGATAGAGCTGATGCTGAACCCTGGCAGTACCTGCAGGTTCAAGATGTGACGGATGACCTAAATAGCGTGGGCCTATGTTGCACCAAACCTGAGTTCCACTAGGTATAGCCAGGGTTCAGCATCAGCTCTATCTTGGGTACTGCTCTCCCAAGTGCTCATCAAGACGAGTCGGATGACCAAAACGGCGTTTGTCTATGTTGCACCAAACCTGAGGTCCATTAGGTACTGCCAGGGTTCAGCATCAGCTCTATCTTGGGTACTGCTCTCCCAAGTGCTCATCAAGACAAGTCGGATGACCAAAACGACGTGTGTCAATGTTGCACCAAACCTGAGTTCCACTAGGTACAGCCAGGGTTCAGCATCAGCTCTATCTTGGGTACTGCTCTCCCAAGTGCTCATCAAGACGAGTCGGATGACCAAAACGGCGTGTTTCTATTCGGCGAGTTCCACTAGGTACAGCCAAGGTTCAGCATCAGCTCCATCTTGGGTACTGCTCTCCCAAGTGCTCATCAAGACGAGTCGGATGACCAAAACGGCGTTTGTCTATGTTGCACCAAACCTGAGTTCCATTAGGTACTGCCAGGGTTCAGCATCAGCTCTATCTTGGGTACTGCTCTCCCAAGTGCTCACCAAGACGAGTCGGATGACCAAAACGGCGTTTGTCTATGTTGCACCAAACCTGAGTTCCACTAGGTACAGCCAAGGTTCAGCATCAGCTCCATCTTGGGTACTGCTCTCCCAAGTGCTCATTGTGACGAGTCGAATAGCCTAAACGGCGTGTGTCTATGTTGCACCAAACCTGAGTTCCACTAGGTACAGCCAGGGTTCAGCATCAGCTCTATCTTGGGTACTGCTCTCCCAAGTGCTCACCAAGACGAGTCGGATGACCAAAACGGCGTTTGTCTATGTTGCACCAAACCTGAGTTCCACTAGGTACAGCCAAGGTTCAGCATCAGCTCCATCTTGGGTACTGCTCTCCCAAGTGCTCATTGTGACGAGTCGAATAGCCTAAACGGCGTGTGTCTATGTTGCACCAAACCTGAGTTCCACTAGGTACAGCCAGGGTTCAGCATCAGCTCTATCTTGGGTACTGCTCTCCTAAGTGCTCACCAAGACGAGTCGGATGACCAAAACGGCGTTTGTCTATGTTGCACCAAACCTGAGTTCCACTAGGTACAGCCAAGGTTCAGCATCAGCTCCATCTTGGGTACTGCTCTCCCAAGTGCTCATTGTGACGAGTCGAATAGCCTAAACGGCGTGTGTCTATGTTGCACCAAACCTGAGTTCCACTAGGTGCAGCCAGGGTTCAGCATCAGCTCTATCTTGGGTACTGCTCTCCTAAGTGCTCACCAAGACGAGTCGGATGACCAAAACGGCGTTTGTCTATGTTGCACCAAACCTGAGTTCCATTAGGTACTGCCAGGGTTCAGCATGAGCTCTATCTTGGGTACTGCTCTCCCAAGTGCTCACCAAGACGAGTCGGATGACCAAAACGGCGTTTGTCTATGTTGCACCAAACCTGAGTTCCACTAGGTACAGCCAAGGTTCAGCATCAGCTCCATCTTGGGTACTGCTCTCCCAAGTGCTCATTGTGACGAGTCGAATAGCCTAAACGGCGTGTGTCTATGTTGCACCAAACCTGAGTTCCACTAGGTACAGCCAGGGTTCAGCATCAGCTCTATCTTGGGTACTGCTCTCCTAAGTGCTCACCAAGACGAGTCGGATGACCAAAACGGCGTTTGTCTATGTTGCACCAAACCTGAGTTCCATTAGGTACTGCCAGGGTTCAGCATCAGCTCTATCTTGGGTACTGCTCTCCCAAGTGCTCACCAAGACGAGTCGGATGACCAAAACGGCGTTTGTCTATGTTGCACCAAACCTGAGTTCCACTAGGTACCGCCAAGGTTCAGCATCAGCTCCATCTTGGGTACTGCTCTCCCAAGTGCTCATTGTGACGAGTCGAATAGCCTAAACGGCGTGTGTCTATGTTGCACCAAACCTGAGTTCCACTAGGTACAGCCAGGGTTCAGCATCAGCTCTATCTTGGGTACTGCTCTCCTAAGTGCTCACCAAGACGAGTCGGATGACCAAAACGGCGTTTGTCTATGTTGCACCAAACCTGAGTTCCACTAGGTACAGCCAAGGTTCAGCATCAGCTCCATCTTGGGTACTGCTCTCCCAAGTGCTCATTGTGACGAGTCGAATAGCCTAAACGGCGTGTGTCTATGTTGCACCAAACCTGAGTTCCACTAGGTACAGCCAGGGTTCAGCATCAGCTCTATCTTGGGTACTGCTCTCCCAAGTGCCCACCAAGACGAGTCGGATGACCAAAACGGCGTTTGTCTATGTTGCACCAAACCTGAGTTCCATTAGGTACTGCCAGGGTTCAGCATCAGCTCTATCTTGGGTACTGCTCTCCCAAGTGCTCACCAAGACGAGTCGGATGACCAAAACGGCGTTTGTCTATGTTGCACCAAACCTGAGTTCCACTAGGTACAGCCAAGGTTCAGCATCAGCTCCATCTTGGGTACTGCTCTCCCAAGTGCTCATTGTGACGAGTCGAATAGCCTAAACGGCGTGTGTCTATGTTGCACCAAACCTGAGTTCCACTAGGTACAGCCAGGGTTCAGCATCAGCTCTATCTTGGGTACTGCTCTCCTAAGTGCTCACCAAGACGAGTCGGATGACCAAAACGGCGTTTGTCTATGTTGCACCAAACCTGAGTTCCACTAGGTACAGCCAAGGTTCAGCATCAGCTCCATCTTGGGTACTGCTCTCCCAAGTGCTCATTGTGACGAGTCGAATAGCCTAAACGGCGTGTGTCTATGTTGCACCAAACCTGAGTTCCACTAGGTACAGCCAGGGTTCAGCATCAGCTCTATCTTGGGTACTGCTCTCCTAAGTGCTCACCAAGACGAGTCGGATGACCAAAACGGCGTTTGTCTATGTTGCACCAAACCTGAGTTCCATTAGGTACTGCCAGGGTTCAGCATGAGCTCTATCTTGGGTACTGCTCTCCCAAGTGCTCACCAAGACGAGTCGGATGACCAAAACGGCGTTTGTCTATGTTGCACCAAACCTGAGTTCCACTAGGTACAGCCAAGGTTCAGCATCAGCTCCATCTTGGGTACTGCTCTCCCAAGTGCTCATTGTGACGAGTCGAATAGCCTAAACGGCGTGTGTCTATGTTGCACCAAACCTGAGTTCCACTAGGTACAGCCAGGGTTCAGCATCAGCTCTATCTTGGGTACTGCTCTCCCAAGTGCTCACCAAGACGAGTCGGATGACCAAAACGGCGTTTGTCTATGTTGCACCAAACCTGAGTTCCACTAGGTACAGCCAGGGTTCAGCATCAGCTCTATCTTGGGTACTGCTCTCCTAAGTGCTCACCAAGACGAGTCGGATGACCAAAACGTCGTTTGTCTATGTTGCACCAAACCTGAGTTCCATTAGGTACTGCCAGGGTTCAGCATGAGCTCTATCTTGGGTACTGCTCTCCCAAGTGCTCACCAAGACGAGTCGGATGACCAAAACGGCGTTTGTCTATGTTGCACCAAACCTGAGTTCCACTAGGTACAGCCAAGGTTCAGCATCAGCTCCATCTTGGGTACTGCTCTCCCAAGTGCTCATTGTGACGAGTCGAATAGCCTAAACGGCGTGTGTCTATGTTGCACCAAACCTGAGTTCCACTAGGTACAGCCAGGGTTCAGCATCAGCTCCATCTTGGGTACTGCTCTCCCAAGTGCTCATTGTGACGAGTCGAATAGCCTAAACGGCGTGTGTGTATGTTGCACCAAACCTGAATTCCACTAGGTACACCCAGGGTTCAGCATCAGCTCTATCTTGGGTACTGGTCTCCCAAGTGCTCATCAAGACGAGTCGGATGACCAGACGGCGTGTTTCTATGTTGCACCAAACCTGAGGTCCACTAGCTAGATAAAAATTACGGGCGCCTTTATAAAATTACGATATATTTTTGTTAATTGATAATTATCAATAATATTTTTAATTGTCATTAAAAATTGATTTAATTTTTAATGGTTTGTGAAGCATTAACCATTAATTCTTTTTAATTTTTAATGGTTCGAAATAAATTAATATTAATGCAAATTGATGTTAATGCGAATTGACAATTAATTTTCCTTCAATGGTTAATGGTTAATTCGAATTAACCTTTTCAATGGTTAATTTTTAATGGTAATTGGGATTAACGTTCGGCCAACACTGGTATGTCGCCAGCATAACGGCATTAATAACGGCTCGGCCACACCATTGCGCGACCGGCGGCGGCGGCGGCGACGGCAACCATAGGTGGGAACGAAAGGTCCGATCGCTGCGTCTCGTTCTGCTCGTTTGCTTCCTATGTCATAAAAAAAGACAAATCTGATTTAGGTAAGGGCCGACGGGCGTGCAGTTCCCAGACAAGTTGCAGTCCGTCTGTGTCTGTACCGGCCCTAAGTAACAAATTTTTGACACCGTGTGCTCTATGTATTTTGTTATATCACGACGGAATTAGTTTCATTAAAGTCACAGTCAAGTCAAAGTCAACGAATAGGTAAACATCCAGCAGATTTACCCAAAAACTGCATTGAGTACTTATTAAAACCTTAATTGTTTCCTCAAGAAAGTGTGTACATAGACGTAGTATATCTATTTTCTCATTGAGTAACGATCCTTACTTTCTCATTGTTGAAACGATTGCCATTGTTGCATAACACCGTCTTCTTATCACTTACAACCTTTTACAACTATGTCCACGCGAGACTTTAGTTGCTAAGGACCGTTTGCAAATAATTATTTGAAAAAGGTCGTAACTCGTAAGCGCAAACCGGTTGATAGGAGGCGTCTACTTTGGAGGTGTGACGTTGATAAATGGCAGTTTTCTGTGACGTACGAGGCAAATTAGCGAAGAAAATCTTATCAATGAAACGCCTTCGTTTTAATCAAGGCTCATTGTCATTGTCATAAGGTTCATATTTAATTGATCACTTTTTACGATTCTACCTAAACCTTTCCGCTACAGATATGGCAAGATAATTATAGGCATAGGCCAATAGGCTTTGATTTGCTATGATTTTAATAAATAATAAACCTTTGAATACATTAGGTGTTAGGCGTAATCTAAGATAGATTTATTGACTACAAAACAGGTTTCAAGTCGCGTAGGTATTCAGATTATCAATTAGTTAGGTTCTAGCTTAACTGAGTTCCAATCAAGAAACTTAATATTGCATATCTACTCATGGAATTTGCAATTAAACAATCGTGTAAATAAACGATGATATGCGTGCAAACCCTTGCACAATAATTATACTCGTACCTACAGTCACTGTCAGATATATCAGAGCGGTCACGATGCTCAAAAATATGTGAACATGCCCTTTAACGTCTTGATAATACCTACAGGATTTGTTCAGATATTTGTGAACACCTCGGCCGTTCCGATATATCTGATGGTGACTGTTCTAATGTGAATTAGTGTTATTAGTGATCTATTTGTTCGTCGAGATCACGAGACGTGTGAATCGTGTGATGCCTCATTGATGGGCTCGCGTCACGGCCGCGCCCCTGAAGCGTGACGACGAAGGTCACGATCACTTGCTGTAGGTATAAAAAAACTCAATGACCTAAGTACCAATATTTACCATGTCTCCGCGGCCGCATGCCTTGACAACAGAGATGAGGTGATGATTGTAGGTAGTTTAGGTACGTCATCACTACTTTAGCTACTTCTCCGAACGCCGACTCTCTCGCTGCTGCCCTAGTAGCACGGTCGCATTTTTATCATTTATCACCATACCTGTCACGTTCTAACAAGTATGTAAGTGCGAAAGTGACGGGCTTAGTGATAGTGGATAAAAATGGAACCGTGCTGAGCCCGCTGGTGGTTAGGGCTCTTTCCAACTGTACGTCTTGTTTTTTGCGGGTACGGTTTTCTGCAGGATCCCATTTTAGTAGTATACGTGCTGATATAGTAACGTTCACACTTATTTTTAGCTCCCGGGTCGACTAAATAGGTAGGACCTCCACAGTGCGCCGCCATCGCGATCCTTTTCGAGCTGCGCGTACCTCTGGCCTTGGCCATGATCCATGATAGCCCAATTTGAGCTCAAACACCTCGAATGCCAGTGCCACTGAGGGCCGTCAATATTGTTTGGGAAAACCCATAAATCTGCATTGTATAGATTCTATACATTGTAGATATGTGGGAAAACCGCTTCTATTATATTCAGGACTAGTTACTTAGGTACCTATAGTGTATTATTCGTTTACAGTGTTTAGATTTATTTCCAACGGGATCCTGAGCGCGTTCGCGGACCGCTGGGACTCCGCGCTGATGCGTCGATAGACGCAGCTCCATGTCTCGCGCTCCACGTAGGCAGGTTATAGGTTTTTAAGTTTTTATTTGTGTTAAATTTTTATTTATGTTGTGCACTAACACTAATTTTAAGTATTCATCTTGTTACTAACATACTATGGGACTTGTCCTGAAATAAATGTTATTCATTCATTCATTTATTTGACTTCTGATTTCAACGATTTTACCAAAAACCGCGACCTAAAAACACAAACCTACCACGCGCTAATTTGCCAAAAAAAATGTATATTGATGACAACTGACACACGTTGACACTTATTGTTTAACATCAAACATCATGGTTGGATTTTATAGTGTTGTAACTTATACATTTTTAAACTTTACTTATGGTAGTGCACTCTAATATTAGGGCGGACGTGATCATACTAGGATGTAGTCTTCCTGGCATAGTTGCCGCTCATAAACTGAAGAAGACATTTGGAAAATCGATGGATATCGTAGTCTTAGATATGTCGACAGTTCGCAAGGATATCTCGAAAGGTAACGTTGCCTTTCAGGTAGATGATGACGAATCAGATGATGATGGCCCCGAAGAACCAGAATCGGTGAGTAAATTTGTCGACAACATCGCAAGAGACTACCTACTCAGCTTTTCCAGAGAATTCGGTTTACCCCTACCCGATGCAATAGCCAATCCTAAATTAGTGAGATCACCGCTAAACAAACTCTTTCAATATCTTGACGGAAGCACGGTTCAGTGCACTACTGACTTCCATAACTTCGATTACCTGAATGTGGTAGAGAGGTTTGAGTTGAATCAATATCAGGACCTACTCGACCAGAATGCTAGAGATTTGTTTCAACCAAGACGAGTCAACAGGGATGAAGAGCGAAGAAATCTATTGTACTTCGATAAAACTACGATGGAAAGTCATCTCTGCGATGCTCTGTTGTTTTCGAATTCGAGAGCAGTGATGAGGATGATGGTTCAACTAGTCTGTGGGGCCTCCTCGTACTCCGTGTCTGTCCTTTTTTACTTACACCAGTGCTACAGGACTTCAAGCATGAGGAACCATTTAGACGGAGCCAACACGAGGTTTCGCGAAAAGCTATTTGGATACTGCAGGAGACATTTCTCCAATAAATTGCAAAAAAGCGTAGCAGACATCACTGTGACAGCGAAACCCATTCAGAAAATTCGATCTTATTCCAATGAACAGGTTATTTTGGAAACCATTAAGGGAGAAACCAACTACATTTGCAATTTATTAGCAATGGCTCTGAGGCCTGATGAGTTGCTAAAGATAGCGGTTGAGGAGCAGTTTATGTCAAAGAGAGAAGCTGCAGTTATTGGTGCGATGCTACCTGGAAGAGTGATTAAATTCAGAATTCAGTATGAAAGGAACTTCTGGCAGAGTCAAGGATACAGCGGCGATATACTTAGTATGCGCGGTCCCATCGTTTGGACTATGGAGCGTCCCCTCTTGTCAACCAAGGGTGCGGAAACCAACGCAGGCTTAGTTGGGGTTCTGATAGTTAGAGACGGTGACAGAAATTCCAAGGATGCTGTGTTGGAGCAGCTTACGAATTTATTTGGAGAAGAAGCAGCCAAACCCCTTGTTTACAAAGAGAAAAACATTTCTGATATTTTTGTACCGCGCTGCGGGGATTACGTGGCTCTACGCAACCTGACATCCTCTATAAAACCTAACAGCGTAGTGGAGTGGGGGGCCCTGGACGTATTTGGGGAGGGCGACGTGGCAGCCGCATTAGAAGCAGGGCATAAAGCCTACTTGCATCTCTTGAGATGCTTGCGGCCACAAGCGACAACATTTGAAGACTTGGAACTGACCAGCTTACCAACGATCCTTGATGAAGGACCCCTTAGCCGCTCGATCCCGCGATTCAACTATATGAATACGATAAAGATGGTCGTATGTACCACAGCACTGCTCATAGGCATTAAACTAATACGATCTTATATGCAGAAATGAGAAACGTGTCCCGAAGACATTCGCGTTTGTTCGAGTAAGTAAAATATTGATAAATTAGTACGTGCTTTTTGTAAGTGTCATGTTGTTGTTTTTATTTGTTTTGTTATTTTTCTTTAGGTTTTTAGAATTTTTTTCATTAAAAAGTAAGATATATAATCTTTCAGTTTTGTTTTATTCTTACTAGAACGTACACGTAACAATTACTAGGATTTTGTTATGAAATTAATTTAGCGTAAAGTAATTTTATATGTTAGTTACTACATAGATTGTGAATCACCATCGTTTATCCAATCCAACAGTTATGCACTAGGTATGGTACAATTCTGAAGTTAAGCAAAACACGGAAACTCCTAATTTTAGGACAGCAAAAAAGCTCGAAGCTGAATTTAATAAAATACATAAAACCTGCTAAGAAACACCATCTTCTTGTCCAGACTGCAAGCCTCAATAATAATTATCTGGGACTAGATATTTACACGACACACGACAAATCAATTTGGATTATTTTGAGTCAACTCCACATTGACCGTGCGCCGTGACCTCCACCTCAGCAGCATGCAAAGTGTGTGCACACAGTCGAATACATGTAGCCTAACGCGGCCGGTCAATGTCACGGCGAGGCCGCGGTCACTTATGTGAACTGTGTCATCTCCACGCAAGTAGGTAACGGACTGGCTGCCTAGTTCACACCAGTTGAGGTCAGGCTTAGAAACCTTCAAAATCATATATCTGCTGCTAATGACGAAAAGGGGATGATTATTCGGAATTCGGAATCAGGGTGATTTTATTTTTAATACAATTTTATAATGCCTGCTGATTTTTGCCTGTTACTGCTAGAGTCTGTGCGGAAAGAGAAGAGTCGTGGAATGTATGGGGCCCAATACATTCCACGACTCTTCTCTTTCCGCACAGACTCTACGATTAAAACAAATCTAAACTATAGTAGGTACTTACCTCGTTTCCGCATTATTTTGATAATAATTGAGCTGTAGAACTTGGAGAGTAACAGTTGAGAAATTTAACTATTCTGGAAAATGTATGGCAACTGCAATGGTTATTTTTTGTGATAACAAGTGCTTACAGAGCCTGAATTTGTGTGGATAGTAATTTGTTAGCTGAAATGTTTGCTGTGTTGCTTTTATCAGGCGCTTTATTTTTCAAGCCATACCATAGTAATATTAGAACTTTGATTAGACAGATTTCGTCAGAACCGGGATGGTTGATCACAGTCTCACAAGGGAACCTGACCACTTACCTATTTCGATCCTAGATTGGGATCTACAGGATGAATATGGGCGTCTAAAGCACATTTTCAGATTGCCGTTACAGCTTAGGTAATGGGAAGGCCTGAAGTGAACTCAAGAATCGAGACCGGGTGGAATTTACAGCCAGGCCTAGGTGGAACGTGGCCTAGGATGAAAGGTCGGTAAAATCTATAGATCATAATTATTTGTCAGGGAAATTAATTACTTAAAATTCACTACAAGGAATTCACATTCAAAAAGGCTAGACGAAAAATCTTCGTGAGAATTAAAATTGTACCTAGGTACTTATATCGGCAACGTCAGTTTCCGATGATTATTTAATATCTCTTCGTAGGCAAATAAGCCAACGCGCCTTGGTAAGCTTTTACTAGTCTATAGACGCTTGTAAGTCTAACGGCTTGGCCACGACATTGCGCGACAGGCGACGGCGGCGGCGGCAACCATAGGTAGGTAGCGAGACACATCGATGGGACCTTTCGTTCCCACCTATGGTTGCCGCCGCCGCCGTCGCCAGTCGCGCAATGTCGTGGCCGAGCCGTAATGCCGGGCAACACACGCGATAATCCCAGTGTGGCCGTATGAAGCGTCAATTATCGCCACAATCAACAGCGTTTCCCGGCAGTGTGGCCCCAGCATAAGGCTGTCACATGCGCCTCTCCGACGAATAATTAGCAAATTTGGTAATTTAAATTGTTTACAACTATAAAATTACCTTAATACTTATCTAATTTGCTCTAGACGGAAGTGGACAAAAACTGTGAATCTGAATTGCGCGGAACAGGAAGGTGTTTACGCTTCATCGGGTTGGTAAGCGACGTAAATATTTTCTTTACTTACTTCTGATACTTTAGGTAAAATGTGACGCGATAGGTAACTTGCATAAAGAGTTTTAAAGTAACTAATGAAAAATATAGGAATAGGAATATCGAAAAGAGGGATTTTGTATAGTACCTAAGTACTGGGCTAAAACATCCTAATTTTCTGATTTATCCTTCCTTACCTAAGGGGTCATCCATTAATTACATCACACGAATTTCTAGGTTTTTTGACCCCTCCCCCCGTCATTGTCACACTTGGTCACATTTGGCAAACCCCTCCCCCCCTGGTGTGACGTCACATTTTTTAAACGAAATCGGCAAAGCGAATGAAGTAGGTTGTACAATGTAGGTCTATTATTAATATTTTACCAAAATATTTTTGAAAAAAGAAATATTAGCAATTTTATATCCCAAAACTGATTAGGAAAGAAAATTAAACGAATAAAAATGATTATCTTTTCAAAAAATTGTTATTTAACTGTAGAGCGAATTAAGTATTTTAAATAAGTTAAAGGGACGTCACAAAGTTTGTGACTCCCCCCTCCCCCTGTCACAACATGTCACATTTTCTTGACCCCCTCCCCCCCATAAACGTGTGATGTAATTAATGGATGAGACCCCTAATCTTTTCAGTAAAATTGGTAATATCTTTGATACCTATCTTAATTAGGTATTAGAAACCCTTGGTACCTATCTATCTTAATTATTGGAAACCGTATATATGACTTGGACGATTCGAATAGGACTCTTGGTATAATTCTGATATCAATATGGAAATAACGCCAGCATATACCTAAAGCAAGTAGTAAAATACCAAAAGGATTTTTTTTTGGAAATACCTAATTTCCCGAATATATAAAGACCGATCTCAGAACCGATGCTACAATCATTCTTATGTTAATTTTAATTGTTCAATTGCTATACTACACTACAATGAAAAGCACATTACTTCTGGCCTTCATCGCTTGACATTCACGTAAAAGGACCCGGGTATGTCCTTAAACTACGTCCAAACCAGCGGTGGTAGGTCCCGGAAGGGGCCGCCTGGTTTGCTACCACCCTCCCGCCGGAGTCAGGCGCCAAGTAGCCTAGCTGCGTTCCGTCTGTGTGCGGGAGCACCAGAGCCTTTGGGGGATGATTGGTTGTCAGTTGTGTTGCTTAGTACCGGTTTTTGGATCCTTGAGTGACGTCGGGCCGAGTAGCTCACGCTGGAGGGTAGCGGGATCCGAGGCACGGTCTTGCCGGTGGCCGACCGCAGGAAGTTGGGGGCCCAATTGTACGACAGCCACGTGCGAGAGGCTGCCCCGCCACCTAGCGAAAAATCCTGGAATAGCTCCACCGTGCCAGTTGGCGACTGGACGGGAGGACCCGGTGGGCTATTTCAGGGGGGCTCGGGCGTCCCCGCAGTCTCCAAGTGAGCTCCTCATTGTCCGGATTAGCTCAAGTGATCCAATTGGTAAACGCAACACCTCGACAGCCATTCTTCACCCATCCCACACCCCACAAACATGAAAGTAAAAAGAAAAAAGAATAGGATTAAATACCGGCGGCACTTCCTCCCATTGAAAGTGCACCTCACCAACATCAGGGGGTTGCACTCAAATATCGATCCGGTCCACCACCATCTCGAAACCGAAAAACCGCACCTATTCTTTTTGACGGAGACGCAAATCAAAACTCCAGCGGACGCGGCGTACCTCAACTACCCAGGCTACTCACTGGAACAAAAGTTCAGAGCGCGTGCTGGGGTCTGTGTGTACGTCCGCGACGACATTTGCTGCAAGCGTCTCCGTTGCTTTGAGGCTGCCGGGTTCTCCACTTTGTGGATTATGGTTGACACGGGCTCAGAGAAAACTCTGTATGCCTGTGTCTACCGATCGCACAGCGGAAACCAGGAGACAACTAGGCTCTTTGACCACCTTACTGAGATGGCAGATAAAGCCCAACAACGGTACCCTGCGGCTCAACTCGTATTTCTCGGGGACTTTAACGCCCACCACGAGGAGTGGCTGTTCCCGTATGAGAAAACTTGCCACGCTGGAAGGGAAGCGCGCAAATTTGCTGTATCCCTAAACCTTACCCAGCTGGTAAATGTTGCGACGCGTATACCGGATGTTGCTGACCATACACCCAATTGCCTAGACCTCCTGCTGACAACTGACCCAGACAGGCACTCGGTTTCGGTCTCAGCTCCGCTGGGATCATCCGACCACTGTCTGGTGAAATCCGTGTCGATCCACTCTCCTCCCGATCTCTGCCCTAGGGGCACGAGGAGAGTATGGCGATACGAGTCAGCGGACTGGGATGAGATGCGGCATTTCTTTGCGTCTTTCCCCTGGCAGCAGGTCTGTTTTTCTTCGGGTGACCCCTCGTGTTCTGCTGAGGCTGTTGCGGATGTGATTCGGCGGGGAATGGAATATTTTATTCCGTTCTCCGACCTATCACTTGATCACAGGGCCCAAGCATGGTACGATTCAGAGTGTGCTCGGGCCGAGGCCCTTAAGCAGTCTGCGTACCAGGCTTGGGCACTGGCCCGCGAGACTAAAGCTGGAGCACGGGGGGTTCGCGCGAAGAAGAAAGCCTTTAACTCAGCTGCCAAGTCCTGCAAACGGGTGCTTCGAAAGGCTCGATTCGACCACGTCAGTCGTATAGGGGCCAAACTCGCCTCCTACCCTCCTGGTAGTAAGCGGTTCTGGTCCCTGTCGAAAGCGGTCGAATCCAACTTCTGCCGACCCACACTGCCACCTCTGCAGAAACCTGATGGTACGTTGGCCCACTCCGCAACGGAGAAAGCAAACTTGTTTGCTTCTCTGTTTGCGAGCAATTCACGTCTAGACGCAGGCTCAAAACTTCCACCTACGCTACCTCAATGCAGTTCCTCTATGCAAGGAATTGCTATACATCAAAAAGAGGTACGCCGAACTTTGCAGAATCTTGACGTGAATAAGGCTAATGGGCCAGACGGTATACCTGCACGTGTACTAAAGCAGTGTGCGCCTGAGTTGTCTCCTGTACTGACACGCCTGTACCGCCTCTCTCTCCAAACTAGAACAGTGCCGAAATCCTGGAAGCTTGCAAACGTGCAGCCAGTACCCAAGAAGGGTAGTCGTGCTGATCCTTGCAATTACCGACCAATCGCCATTACCTCCATGCTCTGTAAAGTCATGGAAAGGGTACTTAATGGCAAGTTGCTGACATACCTCGAAGAAAAAGATCTGCTCAGTGACCGTCAATATGGCTTTCGCCGGGGTCGGTCTACTGGGGATCTTTTAGCGTATGTCACACACTGCTGCGGCGAGGCCATCGAAAGGAACGGTGAAGCGCTTGCTGTTTCACTGGACATCTCGAAGGCCTTTGATAGGGTTTGGCACGCAAGTCTCCTTAGCAAGCTTCCTGCATACGGCATCCCTGCTGACTTTTGTAGCTGGCTATCTGACTTCCTGAGTGAACGGTCGATCAGAGTAGTCATTGATGGCTGCTCTTCGGACCTCATGGCCATTGACGCCGGTGTTCCTCAGGGGTCTGTTCTCTCCGCAACCCTCTTCCTGCTCCACATTAACGACATGCTGCAACCCAGCATTGTAGGTTATGCAGACGACAGTACGGTTGTTGAGAGATATTTGGCTAGTTCAGGGGACAGCAGGGACAAGATACGTTCAGAGAGAGAGGCCATGGTTGAGCGGATGAACCTGACCCTTAGTCTCGTTTCCCAGTGGGGGGACGACAATCTGGTCGCGTTCAATGCCTCAAAAACGCAGGCGTGTCTGTTTTCCGCAAAACGGAGTCCATTCGAACTGACTCCTTCTTTCCGAGGTGCATCTGTACCTATTACTGACAGCCTGGAACTCCTCGGCGTGGAGTTGAGTTCAGTCCTCAACTTCGGCACCTTCATCGAGTCTAAAGCACAGACTGCGGCCAGAAAGCTGGGCGTCCTAAATAAGGTGAAGCGATACTTCACACCTGGACAGCTTCTAACACTTTATAAAGCTCAAGTCCGATCGTGTATGGAGTATTGCAGCCACCTGTGGGACGGCTCAGCTAAATACCAACTCGCTGCTTTAGACTCAGTGGAGCGCAGAGCCAGGAGGATGATTGGTGACAAGAAGCTAACGGGTAAGCTTCAGTCTTTGGCCCATCGGCGGAAAGTCGCCAGTCTGTCGGTGTTCTACAGATTGCACTTCGGGGAGTGTGCTCAAGAGCTACACGAGCTTATTCCACCGTCCCCATTCTACCATCGGACTTTTAGACGCACGGCCGGTTTCCATCCTTACCTGGTAGATATTCCACGAATCCGCACGAAGCGCTTTGCTTCCTCTTTCCTTATGCGCACTGCCAAGGAATGGAATTTCTTGCCGGCGTCTATATTTCCGAGCTCATATAACCCGGCAACCTTCAAATCAAGGGTGAACAGGCACCTTCTGGGCAGACTCGCTCCATCGTAGGCCACGTCTTCGCCTCGGCTAGTCTGTGGCCATGAGTAAGCCCATTTTTAATAAAAAAAAAAAAAAAAAAAAAAAAAAAAAAGAATGTACGCACGATAGTCATATTATTCCTCCCCAAAGATGTAACAAATCAAAGAATAGATGTTTCGGTACACTTGTTGCGAATACCTATTATGGGTCTGTTAGGTAATATAGTTGCCATTTTCCTAACGGGTGCATTCGCTTCAGCAAACGTAAATATACCATTACGCTATAACTGCTATAATAGGTATAGGTATGTACGTAACTACAGGACTTTTCAATCGAATTGATACAACTCAATGGGAAATTTCATTCCTAAGCTGGGTTAGCCTCACCTGGAGGTTCCCAGCCACTTGACCTATCCTAATTGAATGTAATGATGTATGCCGTGACCTCATAAATGTCCCTCGCGGCTACGACGCTGCTGGCATACATGTGTCCTGATTGAATATTTTTTACTATGTTTACATGTTGATAGAGGCAAATAGGTAGTCACTTGGATATCTATGGGAAAGAATGAGATAGGTGCTAATTCTTTTTTTATAAGTAGGCAGGTTAGGGACTTGAGATAAAGCTATATACGCCGATATTTGTTACCGTAAAATGGGGTGAGTAGGGTCAAAACTGAAATTCAAACCTCGATAATATTTTATTTTTACATATGAAAACTGAATTAATGGTGTATATAATAAGTGTTCCGGACGTTTGTATTTTAGTTTTTATTTTATTTTGGGTAGTTCCATTTTATAACTTTGACGATAAAGAGGAAAACCCACCTCACCCCGTAGTGCCTCGTATTTGGGGTGAGAGGGGTTTTCATACAAAGGTGATTTTGGAAGATTGTTGGATCGATTTTTTTATTATTATGCGTATTACTATAGCTCCATTTTAAATTGGAATACATTATTTTTGTAGCAGTAGCCTTAAAATCCCTTCTCACCCCCCTCTCAAACCTTCTCTCCCCATTCATAACCCACCTCTCCCCGCGAAACCTACTCACCCCGTTTTACGGTATGATAACATTTGATAATTAGGTTTAAAAATTCAACGGCAGGTTATTCTTCAGCTTTTTGCAGTACAGGTGGCGTACAAAAAGGTCCTTCGTTTGCCATATTATTTATACACGTCTGATTTATATTGATTCTACAGATATCGCTATAATAGGAATATACAATGTTTAGTTCCCTATATTTCAATATTTTATCTATATTTGCCATTCCCACGCCTCCCGTGGCTATGTTTGTGGTTAGGAGGGTCGATATGTCGATAACGAAAGGTGTCAGCTACAAACCAGATAGCAAAATAATGTTTTTACCTAATAATACCTATCTACTGTCCGTAAAATAAAAAAACTCATTGTATTGGTTCACGTCAAGATTTAGGTAGGTTGCTCTACTTCCAAACCCGTTCAAAGAACCCGCCTGCTCCTGAATTCCCAGATAAGAGGAATTTTAAAAGCCAGCAATTAATTAAACAGTGAATAATAGAGATAATTTAGCTTAGTACTCAACAACTAACTAGCAAATCCATTATAAATAGGTTATATAAGTTGAATAATGATTAGATATTAGGTACTTGTGTCCGCGCCGTTGTCCCTTACAAGTGGCTTAGTAATCGGACCACGCGTGAGCGAGGTCAAGCGTCCTCGTCTCGTCAGTGGCCCTGGATCCTGTCCTGATAACGTTCAAGCTGTTTGTTAATACTTGCCAGTTCCTTGCCGTGGGGAGCAAACACCTGGGGACACTCAATGATATTATATAACCATAGATAGGTTATAGTCATACTTGAGGAGCACAAAAAATACTTCCATATTTATTTCTGTGCCTACGAAGAAATCTGTTATTTTTGATTAGTTTTCTCATTGCATCCATCTTTGTCACACTCGTTGTTAAACATAAGGTCGTCTCTTTCTCATTCGGTGTGCGGGAGCTCGTTAGCACGTGCACAGTTCTCGCTTGTCCAGCCGCGTCTAAAGGAAACTTGTCCAATTTGTCACAAGTTAAGCGCTTCAATTTTGGAACGCCTATAACCTATCTTGAGTTTATAAATCATTGGGGACACTTAGAAAGGACAATGTTGCGGGTTTTCCCGCGCGGTAGACTAAAATGATGTGCCGAAAATATTATACTCTTGTACCTATCAGAAGTAAACTTGGCAGTTGGTACCTATCGGACCCTGTAAAACCTGTTGTACCTAGGTACTCGTATAAATTTCACTCCCGACGCAAAAAGAGAGGTTACCTATACAGCGCCGGCCCGAGCACTCGATCAGGGTAGAGCGAGATTAAGTTTTGGCGCTCCATGCCAAGCCATGCTCTGAGGGCCTACCGCGAACCACGTTCGACGTGTTGCCTCCCTGTCACACTTACGTACGAATTTACAAGTGCGACAGAGAGGCAACACGTCGAATGTGGTTCGCGGTAGGCCCTCAGTATTAGGTGCTGTAGTTACCCGTCCGTGTTATCTAGACTAGATGTTTGTTTTCACAGTTTTTGCCATTTTGCGCGGCCGCTCCACTCGCTCTACCCTAGATCCGGCCCTGGTTACCTATAAGTAAGTAAAAGATAGTCTGCGGCATTGTATAGCTCCCAAATCGAGGAGCCGAGGACCTGATGGTTGTGGTGTTCTAATTGAAAATATAATAGTCTTGCTAATCAGTCACGACATTTATAGGGCTACCTACCTACACCTACCACCATATTGACGGTAACATAGAGATATTTGTAACTGTAGGCCAACAGAAAGCTGGTTTAATAAAATTGATTGGAACTATTTTCAGTCTCGCGCCTATTTTCCGCCACAAGTGTTTTTAAAAAGCGTTTTGTTTCACCTTAAAGCGGAAATGCTTCTTGCCTGAAATGTTTTTGTCTCATCTCTATTGTAGGGAATTTGTGAATGATTAATACTCTTCCTATTTTTTAATTAGGTAATAGAGAAAAAGGAACTTCCTCACTAAAGTTATTGTTTAACTAAGATGGGTGTATATTCACAATAGACCGCGATTTGCCTTCACCCTAGTTTTTGACATTGAAAGAAACTGTCGAACTTTTTCAAACGATTGTTGTCACGCGCCGGTAACACTGCCAGATGCGAATGTCCGTCCGCCCTCACAAATAGCAGTGGAGGGCAATGTCATCGTGAACTAGGTCGCCTGCTATTGTTTTGTTCTGCCGCGCGACGTCTAGCAAAACGTTTGGTTTCACACACCGCACGTCAGTTCGCCCGCGCCAGCTGAGATTGACAGAACTGACGTAGCGCGTTGTTTGGTGCGAACTGCGAAATGTCATCTAATATAATTAGCGAAAAGTTGCAGATAGATACGAAACTGAACGGTTTGAGTGCTTCGTTTAGTGATAAAGGTCTGACGCCTCTGAACGGGCGGTATAAAGCTAAGAGTTTGTCGAGTGATAAGTTGAACGAGTCGAACGCGGATCGGGCGGCGATCCTGGACGATGTTGAGGCTCACCACGTTGCGGAGAAGTCAGAAACTCCTGGGTGTTTAGTGCAAAATAAAGTGATGGATCAGGAAAAACATAACGGGAACGGGTAAGTTTTCAGCCCTCTATTTCTAGACAGCAGAACGGCTTTGGGTCACCTTGGACCTTTGACAGTTTAAAAGTTATAGAGTGAGTGACCGATAAAAAAAAAAATAGTACGTACGTTTCGCGAGAGTCAAGATCGCATGGTGCATGTCAATTTATTGCCATTTATTGAATTAAAGAGATCTTTGGTGTCTATTCAATAAAAACCTATACTTAATTATTTTAGATCAGAGGTAGTTTCACATCAATCAATCATGAGCATATAAAAATTTAACATATTAAAACGGGGTCACTCACATATTTAAAAATATATTTATAATCGAATTAGAACAATATATTTTCATTTCAATGTTTGATTTAACAATACGTTAGTAACCCATTTGAATATAATTATTTAATGTTGGTGTCTCAAATTTTGCATTATCAGCATCATAGGAAAATTGTTGTAGTTGTTGATTATATTGTGGTGCTGCTGGCCAGCCCTCTGGCAGGGAGGCTTTGGATGGCTGGGCAACCCCACTACAATTCTTTTTTTCCAACTTATCAATACTTTCCATCGCACGGATAGATTAAAGCGAGCAATGGAGCCGATAGTAAAATTAAAATTAAAGTCATGCTCATCCTCATACTCATTTAGTAATTTTAACATAAGTAGCCTTGAAAAGCTTGTTTTGTAGAAGTTGTGGTAAATTGTAATTTTATTAAGTTCATAATTTATATAACATAATTATCTCTTATTAAATGCAACTTCATACCTAACAATATATATCAATATAGTATTATTAACTGTGTGATTAAGTTGAAATATAGCAAGTCAGCAAGAACTATGAAATTCTAATAGGTATTATACGAGTAATATTATGTTTTAATTATAATTTAAATATTTAATTACTTAGAGGCAATTAATTACTTACTTAATTATTTAGATGCTTATTTTAAAGGCATTTCAGGGCGAAATTACTGAGTGAGTACCTATGATGAGGATGAGTATGAATTTAATTTTAATGTTAATGTTGACTCCATAGCTCACTATAATCTTTCCGTACTATGAAAACTCAAAAGTCTGATGCCGAATTATTACTTAAATTGATATAATTACTTGCAATGAGAACACAACTGTGTTTATTTGTTAGCATGTTATCATATGAACCTTTTTACCGCAGTACACTATGGATTATATTCAAAAAACTACATATGCACCATCTAAGTTTTCATTTTAAAATTGAATTGAAATTAAATTAATTTACATTTTAGCATCTACACCGCTTAATCTAATCCATAGACAAGAAAAAAAAAGACAAATCAACCTAGTCCAACAATAGCTCAATAAGACAACAATATATATGTATGTATAGATAAACATTTAAATACATAGAAAACATCCATTAGTATATTAGAGAAGCATTGATGATTGACATTATCGATATAGGCTCTGGCCTTTATTATTTTATTTTATTTATTTGGAGATCCAACAGCTATGACATTAACATAGAAATTTCAATAGATACAGGAAGCCAATTATAGGAACTCACAGGTAGTAACTAACAGGTACTACTTATTACTAAGGCTATGCACTATCATAGACTAGGAATCCTCTAGACGGAGTTTAGAGCAATTATTTCATGAAACTGATGCTGCCAAAAATAGGGGGTGCGGGGGGACGAGGTGAGCGAATCCGATTGACTCGAAGATGGAGTAAAACTACCGTATAAGTGGCAGAGGGGGTAGCGTTACTATGCTCAGTCTAGAGGATGTCTTGTCTGTGCGCACTATCACAACCACATATGTGAACAAAGCCAATACAAATTATATCTAATAAGGATAATTTGGAAGTAACTAAGATACTAATTAATTAACAAGTAACATAATGAGGATTCAGGTAAAAATAAGAATAGTACATAAGTAGGTATTTAAGAAGGCGACAACTAAAGACTCGAAATATCTCTGCACTAAATTACGTTAATTACTTAGTATTTATTTATGCATAACTCCGTGACGAGCTAAGCTCGATGCCCAAATACCTTATTCAAACAACGAAACTCGTGCCATTGAACTGATTGCAAATAAATTTACTCTCCCAAAGAGTTACGTGCTTGATTTGATATGGGTCTGACATTCGCATCTCTGTAAGTGTACTGTCCACTCAGACGCTCGAGTTGGGCGTGCAGCGGGCCGGGGCGTGCGGCGGGCCGGGGCGTGCGGCGTGCATGTTAAACAAATGCAAGCGTGTAGTAGCGGCCTTAGTGCACGCTGCTCACATCACTTGTGAGCCCGACGCCACGCTGCACGCCCCGCCGAACGCTCCGCTTCGAACGTCCACTCAGGCCTTACACTAACGCAATAATGCATGAGAGCGCAATTATTTGTAATTTGTATTATGATCAGTTTATTGCCTGTTGTTAATGTAAGTTAAGTATGAAGCGGTAGCTGAGTGGTTATTAAATACGCGTGTGGACAAATGGGAGGTCGTAGGTTCAAATACGACTAATACTACGAGGCCCAATGAGTTTCTCGAAACTTGATTAATTAATACCAAATTAATTTAGGTCAAGGAAAGCATATAGAACATAATGTTCGAAATATCAGTATCTCACGGCAGCAATACTGATCTGCGGTCGGGCGACACGTCGCTGGCTTCGTATCGCTGACTTCGAATGGTATTTTTTAGAAATATATAGAAATCAGTCGTGTCGCCGCGACGAGTCTGCAACTGCAGACTCTGCAGTCGCAACTCGCGACACGTCGCCGGGTTCCAACTTGTACCTTAACCGGTGAGATGTGACGATTACACATCCTATCGACAGTATCGACTCGCTGCCGCTTATGCTGAGTAAAGCAGAGTCATGCGAGCTCGCAGTGCTATTTAGGGCTACCCCACACTAGCTTCTCCCGAGCCTCGGCCTCTGATCAACTCAATCGGCTCGGCCACGACATTGAGCGACTTGCGACGGCGGCAGCGATAACTATAGGTTGGAGTTGGAGCATATGTTTCATTGCAACCTATGGTGTCGCTGCCGCCATCGCCAGTCACGTAATGTCGTGGCCGAGCCATATGGCTGCTGCCCAACGTAAGCGCAACTGTACAGCGACGCCATTTTCCATAGCGCTGACGAGACGCCGATGCTCAAAAGACGCTAGTGTGGGTATATCTTAACCTCAACATCGCATCCCCCTTGTAAACCTTGCTGCAGGAAATGCAGGCTATACACTTCCACAATAATCCGGGATCAGAATCAGTAGTATTAGCAGTATAAGTTGGTGACAACATGGTGACGACTCAGTATTTGATCTCCACGCGCGATGAACTGTAATGTCATATACAGTTGCATACGCTATTGCTGTATTGTCTTGTGGTTGCTGGTTTCAAAACAGTATATTAATGAGCAAACGTTCCACACGTCTACGCACGTCAAATGCATTCAAGATAAACAATACAAAATATTGTGAAAACAGCTGCATGTATTAACGTAATGGACCCTATAATGGACGTGGAACCGGTAATGGGACATAAAACCACAAATCCTCTAAAATAAGTATGTAAAAGTAGTTTATAAACACTGGCAATATTTTACCATAAATAAGAGTCATAGAGCTGTTTAAGTTTGACTTTTTATTAATTTCGGTTAATTTTTAAGAAATTGGCGCCAACCCAAAAGTTGTCGTGTCACTGGAAAAAATAACCAGTAAGAATTCTTAACAACTTCGCTAAGAGAGGTGAGTTCATATATTAAATTGTAATTAATTATTACTTGGTGTAAACTAGAATGTGTTTTGTTAATTGCATTTACCATGAGATAAGGTATACAACACATTATGTTGTGACTCTAGAGATGTATAAAAAATAGTAGTATTTTGCCCAATCCCATTATAGGAGCTGTAAAACTGCATACCTCCTATGATGGGATAATTTACATAATGATGCTTGCCATGGCGTAATTTCATGTTTAAACAATACAGAAGTATAATGTAGTTACTCGTACGAACTATGTCAGGAGGTCTTCTCGGACTTCGGATAAATTAATATCGTTTTTACAAAATTTTATTTAACTTGCCCTGTTAGTTTGTATACAGGGTGGATTTTCTTTTTGGGTCAGTGAGGGTAGCTACCAGATCCCGTGCTGCGACGAGAAAACGGTCTTAGAAAACCTTCCCTCGATTTCAAATTAATGAAGATTGGCTTTTACAGATTTTGGAAAAAACATACAGGGTGCGAGAAAAAGGTAATTTTTGACAATCTTTTTTTTGATGCCAATCGATCCCATTCCTATTGAGGATCAAAAGCTTGTATGGAGCTAAAAAAAATTCCGGCTAGAAAAGCCGGCTAGAAAAGAAAAATATAAGTTTTCATTTTCATACAAATTGTATGGGAAATGTTTTCCTCGATTTGTGGCTTTTCTAGCCGGAATTTTTTTTTGTTCCATACAAGCTTTTGATCCTCAATAGGAATGGGATCGATTGGCATCAAAAAAAAAGTTTGTCAAAAATTACCTTTTCCTCGCACCCTGTATGTTTTTTCCAAAATCTGTAAAAGCCAATCTTCATTAATTTGAAATCGAGGGAAGGTCTTCTAAGACCGTTTTCTCGTAGCAGCACGGGATCTGGTAGCTGCCCTCACTGACTCAAAAAGAAAATCCATCCTGTATTAGTTAGTGTGGTTCAAATCTTGGAAATGGCATTTGAGCCACTTTCGGATTTCCGATTGAGTTGAAATTTTGGATACGTATGCAAATCGGATGACAATGCAATCGGGTGACAAAAATGACTAATAACTAGTTTTTTGCCAAAAACTTATTCCCTATTCCAATATCTTATACTGATAGGGTATGCCCATTATAGGGGGCCCATTACTGGATCCACGTCCATTACCGGGGTTCCATTACTGGAGCTTTGGTGTCCATGACTGGAGAAAAAAACCATACTTTTAATTTATTAATTATGTGGAGACTAACTGCAGTATCTTTGATACAACACGCCTGAAACATGAAAGAAGGATAGGATATTCATCTTTTAACAAGCTAAGCGGTAGAACTTTTACATGTATCAGGGAAATATCACAAATACTCAAAATTTCCTCTTAAATGTCCCATGACTGGTGCCGTTACTATATGTATTTATATTTGTTGTATATTAGGACAACATCAAATACCAGAGTGATATACTATTTGGATCTGCTATTTTGTAAATTTTCCAAAAACTGTATCGATAAAAAAGCCATACATATAATTATTGAAACAGCTCATAAAATATGTAGGTATACTAGATGTCGCGCCATCTATACCCAGCTATGTATATAATACACGGGCCTGAATTCAATTGGGTATAGATTCGCATGGGCAACAAAATATCACCATAAATACATATAACACCATGCTACATGAGAGTAGGAGAAGGGGTCACCTAGGACCACACTGTTACATGTACAAGTACATTTACTTCCGAGTTGGCATCGCACGTTTCGTATCATGAGAGTGCAGTCTACTGGCCTATCCAGATTGACTCTCCCGTCCCGTACGATCGGTTCGCCTCCAGACTAGGTACTACCGTCTAGTACCCTGGTGTCCTACACACCACCTAGACGTGGGGGCGTTGCCCCCACGGGGTCCTCCGTATGCCTGCCCCCTAGACCCGACCCTTGTACTCCAACTCATAACCGACCGTACTACATGCTTTGCCTGTGTGCTTCCGATACACACTCCAGGAAGCCCCGGGCTTCCCAGTCCAATGTCGAGATTGCACTATTACGTCTTAGTGAAACTACGTTAACCAAGGACCGTTGGTTAACCCCTTGTTCCACTCTCATGTAGCTAGGATGTCGATTACATAAGCATAAATATGTGTGTAAACACTCACCGGGGCAGGCTCCCGTTACCGCGTGGCGGCGCACCATGTACCGACTCAGTACACCCAGCGCCGTCCTATTTAACGCCTCATGCACGTATTGCACGTACCTTCATTTCTTCTCTAATGGCGCCATCGTGCTTTTATTTCCCGCCATCAGAACTGTCACTCTGGCTGTCAGTGTTGCCACATGACAAAGTAACCTGGTTGATACCACTTACCAGCTTACATCGCGCTTGGCGCGACACTAGAATCGGTTTAGAAATGCGACCTGTAGAGTACGTAGACGCTTCCCGCTCGCTCGTTCAGTTATTATGTTCTGGAAAAAATATTTAAACCTTATTTATTAAATAAGGTAACAAGTAAGTGATATGTATATGCAAAAAATTATAAACTAAAATAAAAAACTAAAACTAACTACAATAACAATAACAAAAATTATAAATAAAAAACTGGCTCCAGCTCCGTGCCTTGTGGCAGGGTGCCAAGAAGGCTGGCGGCATTGCCGCGCTGGACGGCAATGCCAATGCGTTGCGCCAGGTAGGAGCCAGCCCTCTTGTTACCCGACGCCTCCACGAGATGCTTCGCCAGATCAGAAAATTGTACCATAAGATAGTCAAATTGTAATCAAATTGTAATAAGTTGTAGTCAAATTGTATCTAACACCAATGGATCATAAGTTATCTGAATAAAGAAATTATATTATCTTTATTTATTTCAACTCTTAGGCTAGGTTATTTTATAATATGGATATAAAAATAAAATACAAAAACACTTACAAAAACAATACAAAATACATATAAACATATTATAAAAAACCTAACCTAGGGTGCCGCCAGCAGCGGGGCAAGGCCCAAGCTGCCGGTGGTCAGGGCTGCAGAGAGAGGAACCGGCGGACTATCCGCGCCGTGTCCAAGATCACCGCCTTCTGCATCTGACCCTTGATCCAACCACCTAGCGAGAGTCTCTCAAGATGTTGGTCGAGACTCTTCGCTAATTATATTATTATTATTATAAGATGGAAGTTCGGTCTTTTTTTGAAGGCTTGAATTCTTGGTCTATTTTGAATTTAACCTCTGAGTAAGTAAGTAAGTAAGTAAGTAAATAAATACACTTTATTGCACCACAAAGAAAAATACAATAACAGATTTACAGTGTAAATAAAGGTAGCAACAGGCGGTCTTATCGCTGTAAGCGATCTCTTCCAGACAACCTTGGGGTAGCAGGATATAAAGAACAGAAAACTTTTAAAACGAAATAAATTACAGGAATAAGAAGATTACACATTCGATCATATACTATTATATAAATATATATTGAGTAATGGAGTAAAAACTGTTATTTATTTACCTTGATTATTTTATAAAACCTGTACGTATGCGTGAAATAATAAATTACCTAATACAATGTAAATTAAATGCTATACAAATAATTACTATCTTACTGTTCATGATAATATTTGACACAGACTGTATGACTTCATCATGTTTACCTGAATTACAACAGCAAGGTGTCCTTTTATGTTTTGTTAATATTGTAATATCATCACACGGTATTCGAATTATTTTAATCGTTTATAATCTCTGCAGGAAACATAAAACGTATATTTTTTATTATAAATTATGCCGATTTCGGTTCAACGTGACCCATTTTCATTTCTTAAGTTTATAATATGTACAGTAAAACTCATAGGCACGCCAAGAGATAACACTTACTTATTACTTTTAGACATATGAAGTGTCTGTGAATCTAGTGGAAATGAACGAAAAGTGGAAGCATTTGACCTCACCACCTCACCTCATTTGATTTCACCTGTGTTGTGTAATAAGTTACTACTACTACCTACATTTACTAGGTCGTGCGAGATACGAATTCGCGGCTTAGAGGCCAATTCGAGTTTTAGTTATTAGATCAAACACACCACACACAGAACACACAACACAACAGAAATAGATCTTATAACTAGACGCGAAATGGCCTGTTAATCACTCTAAGAATTATTGTGGTATTATTTGCAAACGTCTCAGCTTAATACAAAATTATGGACCCTGAAATTATAATGTTTTACATGTACTGTCTAATCTTTGAGACACTTTCTTACTCTGTTATTATTTACTACTTACTTGGTAGACAGTTTATTAATTATGTAGTGTTGTGTATAGGTTGCCAGAACTTCCGATGATGCATTGTCCTCTTTGCACCTCTTTTGTCTCTTAACACGTTCGCTGCTTAGTATAAATCATAATTAACAATACATACTTTGTATGTAGTGGTATGTATATGGTAGCTGTTAATCTGTCAACACAGTCAATATATAAAGGGTCGACAAGGCACTCGTGCACTCTCAAGTTATAAGTATCCATAGGCTACGGTGTCAGTTTTCCATCAGATCGCTTGCTTGCTAACATCGTGGTAAAAAAAAAACACCAAACGTGCAAACACGTGTGCACTGCCGGGGATTGAACTCGGTTATCATTTATCTAATAGATAAGTTTAGTTACTAATCCTTATGTTATCCATACTCGAACTAGTAGTGGCAGTATCTAATCAGATAATGTGCTTACTATCGGTTACTACCTATTAATTAGTTGAATTTTCATTTTTTAAATGTAGGTACCTAGCTATTATAATAATATATTTTAAAACGAATTAACTAACAGGTACGGCGATCTTTGTTTTTAGGGTTCTGTCTTTAAAAACTTGGCGTTATTCATAAACGGCTGCTAACTTAATTAGTTGATGATCGTCGTTTGTCCCTATCTGTCGTTATGCCATAGAGAGGGACAAATGACGAGCATCAACTGATTAACTTAGCAGACGTTTATGAATAAGGGGGATAGTATGTACAGTTATGGATGAAAACAAAAATATTGCTCAAAACAAAAGCATAAAGTGCTATTATCGTATTAATTTGTCGTCAGATTTATGAAGAGACTTTCCTAACTGTTTGATTACAAGATAATTTACAAGATAGTAATTTGTCTCAATAATTTGTTAATCGATTAAAATAATGATAGTATAATGATAACATGATATGATTGATTCTATGTCAAAATTTTGATCACAATGATCAATTAAATTCGACGAAAAAATCTACCACATTAGAAAGGACTGATAGATGTAGTAGGTAAAGGACAGGAGGTACAGTCAGAAATAAAATCATGAATCAAAACAATTACAAATTTCTTAGGTATCCTATATTAAATCATGTTTGCCCAACCGTTACTCGCTAGCGCTACTCCCTCTAATGATGTATTCTTTGTAATCAATCGACTTATTCTGCGAACGTCTCAGTGTACAGTGTAAACAGACTAAGTTAAAATCCAAAAGGCGTTAACACACATCCATTTTATAAGCAGGGGGTTCCATGATTCTAAACAGTTTTTAATTGCTTTTAGGGATAAGCTAAGCCTACTTATCTTCACGTATTTATTTACTCTACAAATAAAACTGTTAAGTACGCATCAAAAAATAAAGCAGAGTAAAAGCAAGATTTATAAAACTGACAACTGCAGTCGTATTCATGGATGGCTTTATTACTTTAATAAGTATAAGCGATTGAAAAATACAGACTGTCCATATCACGCTAACACGACGACAACTTCAACAATTTTTTTCCAAAACTTAATTATTTACGAAATTGGAAAGAATGTACGTAAGTAAGAAAAAACGATTTTCTATTTTAGTGACATCCATTCTTGGATAAATCAGACGGTTATTGTGCAGAAATCATCAGAATTGAATTAAGCCCTAATATTCAAACTTGTTTTTGATAAAGCGCCTATGCAAATACAGACGGGACCCTAATACAGCATGTTTACAGTATTATCGGCTCCTGTTTGCACATCGTAATGTTATCTTCAATGCGAAGGAGTGCCCGGTAGGTGATAACCACTCAAAGTATTCTAGATAACGACCCAGTAATGGTTGGAACTAGTTCTCATCGTGCGTTTAGACAGTAGTAGTAAAATTCGAGCTGTATTAGTGACTCAGTGTGGTTTTTTTCTATTTAAGTACTAGTTAAATAGTATTGGGACCGACGTTGGGTAGTGTTTAGTGAGTTGGAAGTGGTATTACGATTCAAGGATGTCTGAAGATAGCAAGCCGTTGATACAGTGAGTTTACCTAGCTTTTCTATGACACGTGTCTCTTGAAATTAAATAGGAATATAATATTCTTGGTTGTTTACCGAAAAATAAATACTGAAATACAAAAGAAACTTTAAAGTCAACAAATACATTAGGAAATGAGCAGCTGGTATGTGTCGCTAAAAAGTGACTTACCTTACCAGGCTACCATTTAATCGAAAAAATATTCTTTGTAAAATAGTATCTACGTGGGTACATATTTGCAGACTTGTTGATAGTACTTTATTCGTGTCGTGTCTATACATATAAGTAAACTAGGTGACATATAGTACCGCGACACGTGTTGGTAACTAAGGCCACGCGACTTTATTTGAAACTAAATAAGAACCAAATTATAAACTTTAAATAAATGTCATATACTAAGAAAAACTGACCAAGGCCTCCAGTGCCCCAGGCCACCAACCAAACCAAACCAAATTGGCAAAGAACCAAATTATCCAGAACTTAATGCACAGAAAAAAAAATTGACGCACTCATTGACTAATTCAATAATGAACTGAACTTAAGTAATAAAAAATAAATAAATGGTAAATAATATCCTAAAACCAATTTTGTTGATACGAACCGACCTGTTGGCCGGGTGTAACCCGTAAAACACATATGTAGTTCACGTTCACAAGTCCCAATTTTTGTGTACCTAGTAAGTAGTAAATATCTTGTTACTGTTATGCAAACATTTCTTTCATTGGGATATTTAGATATCTACTTGATATCTAAATGTTCAGAGTTCTAATCTAAATACCCTAATAAATACTAGATTCATATTTCATATCCGTTAAAAGAGTGACAAAGCTCCTAAAATTCATGTACCAAATCGGTTGGGTTTTTTAAATAACTGCATCTGTTCAGTCAATGTTAGATGCATGTACATACTCGTAGAATAATGTGGATTGTACATTCGCTGCAGATTTTACGACACAGACGCTATTGTCTTCTGATCTCTATGGATAGGTCTATGCATTGTGTATTATTAGTGCATGTTATCTAGTGAATAGCATACTAATTATATATGCAGGTTACTTGTCATTGTACTAGATACGCGTTGGATCTAGGAATCTAGGAGTTAAATTGCCCTAAAAGGAAAACAATGTATAACGGGGCGTGTGAGGAATCCCTGCCGCTTTCTTTCCGCCATCGCTCTAAGCGTAAAATTTCATCATACTGTATTTTATAACAATTACAAGTATAGCAAACATGGCTATGACCACAGACCACCTTAACTTAGGACACGCTGCTTCGACACGAAAAAGCACATATGTACATACAACACACATTTGTAGATTAGTAGATATAAAGTACTCAATTATTTTGCTTCCTGGTGTAACCATCTTCTGCCAAGATTCAGAGGATTTTTCCACGGCATTGACACGAGTCACCTTCAGTCACTTTTCTATCTGAATCTAAACAAAAATACCATTCAAAATAAAGATACCTATTCAGTAGACCTTATATCATTGCAATAAAGTTTAAAATGATCATTACCTTCATTAGTAGTCTTAGTTTTATATGAAATTGTAAGAAAACCCGTTGCAACGAATCGCAAATAAAAGAAACAGGTGCGTGTCAAATCGTAGTCTTTAATATTCATTTCGTGTTGATGTGTTGGGTGACGTGAATGCTCATGTACTATCTATTAAGTAATCATACATTTTACATATATATCCTAAATCTTGTCATTACCAACACGATTTTTCGAGACGTCCACATTTTCGCCGATTGTTGCAAACGAAAGCAGTTCTGAGCAATTTTTTATTCAACAAAAACATGACAAAAAAAACAATAAATAGAAAACAAAACTTAAAATTACAATTAAACTAAATACAAACTAAAAACTATTTTAAAATAAGACCAAACTAAAACTAACCTAAACCTAAAAAAAGCGGCCAAGTGCGAGTCGGACTCGCCCATGAAGGGTTCCGTATTCAGGGGATTTATGACGTATTAAAAAAAACTACTTACTAGATCTCGTTCAAACGAATTTTCGGTGGAAGTTTGCATGGTAATGTACATCATATAATTTTTTTAATTTTATCATTCCCTTATTTTAGAAGTTACAGGGGGGGGGACACACATTTTACCACTTTGGAAGTGTCTCTCGCGCAAACTATTCAGTTTAGAAAAAAATGATATTAGAAACCTCAATATCATTTTTGAAGACCTATCCATAGATACCCCACACGTATGGGTTTGATGAAAAAAAAATTTTTCACAGTATGGTTTTTAAGGTTTGTTCACAGTATGGGGAACCCCCAAAATTTATTGTTTTTTTTTTCTATTTTTGTGTGAAAATCTTAATGCGGTTCACAGAATACATCTACTTACCAAGTTTCAACAGTATAGTTCTTATAGTTTCGGAAAAAAGTGGCTGTGACATACGGACGGACAGACAGACGGACAGACGGACGGACAGACAGACATGACGAATCTATAAGGGTTCCGTTTTTTGCCATTTGGCTACGGAACCCTAAAAAGGCATCTACTAGCAGTTCTTAAGTTAAAAAGCTAGAGAATTTTGGGGGGGTTTGTGAAATTATTTATTTCATTGCATTCGCTCTTGTTTAAAACGTATTAGTAAACGTGAAATTCAATATAAAAACTTCAATTATGCGTTAGTCTCTTCTTATAGGCATCCAAACCGTTTTGAGAACTTTTCTTGACTCGCCAAACCTTGACCTTATTTATTAAGTCTTGTAACGATAGGTAACTAATAGGAATAGGTGTCTATGCAGTTATAAATATTTCACATAAAGAATTTCCAATACTAATAAATATAACAGCGACACAGCTGACTCTATTCTGAGTAATGATCAAAGATTAGAGTCGATCATCCAGCTTTTACCCAAAGCTCGCTGGAATAAAAAAACTTGTTTCATCTTTAATTTTGTTATCTGATTGGCGGCCCCCGTTCATAAATCAACCATGCGAACGATGCTGCGGCTCGCCTGTGTTCCTTTTGCCTCCTGCCGAATTTCTCCGAAGTATCTGCCACCATCGGCGTGTAATTTATTTAACAATTTATCCTCATGCCTATAGGATAAAACTATATCATATTTAAATCTGTCGTTCTCAAGTAAAATGTAAGTAATGTAAGTAATAAATAAGGCACTTGTCAAAAATTTGCAATTTGAAAAATAAAACGGTTTCCGAGCCCTGGTAATATGTAGGTACCTACTAGTAAGACGGAGTGTAGATCTTGACTTGTATTTATTATTTAATTTAATGACAACGTTCGATAAGTACCTAATATGTAATGATATCGTAATCATTACCTTGGCGCATGCACTTACGATAAAGAGCATATAATTAATCATCGTCTATGATCTGTGATAATTAGTATAGTTACTGTATTTA
This sequence comes from Cydia amplana, assembly GCF_948474715.1. Lineage (NCBI taxonomy): Eukaryota > Metazoa > Arthropoda > Insecta > Lepidoptera > Tortricidae > Cydia > Cydia amplana. The sequence goes on from NC_086072.1 coordinate 4,275,147, forward strand.
TTAGGTAAAGGCAAATTTATTTTTGTATGGTGGATCGTGTCCGGAACACCACGCTACGCTCCAAGACCCAAATCGTCGATGTAGCTCGGAAGGCGGGCAAGCTAAAATGGGACTGGGCTGGTCACGTCTGCCGAATGCAGAGTGAGTTGTGGGGCAAAATCACGTCAGAGTGGGACCCCGAAAACTCAAACCGGGGCTCTGGCAGACCCTGCCGGCGATGGCGGGATGAACTGGACTCCTTTTTAAAGGAGTGGCCAGACATAGCACTGGACAGAGATTTGTGGAGAAATTGGGGGGAGGCCTTTGCCCAGCAGTGGGTCACGACAGGCGCCAAATAATAATAATATAATAATGATTGTTTAAACTTTAAATGCTTCTAAGTCCGTAGTCCGTCTGTACTAACCTAATCTATTTACCTGATATCGTTGGTGTATCACAAACCTTGTAGAGAAGAGACCGCATCTAAATGGGTCCAACGAGGAGATAAATATGTAATTTAAGGAAAATAATTAATATTTACAAACGAACATCCCATCTCCTTGTGTAACCATAGTGTCCTTCAGTAATTTAGCATATACTTTTAGGATTTTGCGCTCTATCGTGGCTAAAACGTACCAACAGAATGGTAACATGTTAACGAACGAAAGCTAAATTGTTTCGTAAGTACAAGATGTCTTCATTGCTTATAAGTATTTTTTGAGACTTGACTAATGGCTATAACGGTGTACCCGGACTGGACAATGCGCAGTATTTAGTTTGAGAAAAAAACCTGCGTTTGGTCCTACTCCGTTGACACCATTTTATAATCAGAGAACAAAAGCACGATGGTACGCCATCGCCACTAAAATGCTAAGGGGCCTACCGCGAACCACGTTCGACGTGTTACCTCCCTGTCACACTTACGTACGAAGTGCGACAGAGAGGCAACACGTCGAACGTGGTTCGCGGTAGGCGCTCTGACAATAAGGTCGTGTGTCGTGTAGATATATTTTTGAAACGTTGGCTTGTATATATAACTCGATCGTACCATTGTCATTAAAATTTTTATGAAGTTGAAGATGAATACCATTAAAAATAAAATCGCGCATTATAGCAGCAATTTCCATTTTTAACGTGCGTTTTAGACCTATGTTCGTGATTTTTTTCTATCGAGCGAAGGTCAAGAAGTCACGTTTCGAATCGATGAAGTTACTAGAGAAAGGACTCATGATTCCTAATTAATTTTTTGTCAACCGTATAGTAAACTAAATAAGCGCTGCTATTTTTCAAAAACTCCGCTGGCTGAACCTACTGCACCTTAATTCAAGTGATGAGCACATAGTACATATTTATCTCCGCGATAAGTATTCAATCTCAAGAGGGTAGTATGAGAGTTCGTTGACATGACTCCGACCTTATTAAGGACATATCGACTGAAACGTGTTGTGATACCGATAAACAAATAATTGATAACACGTTTGTCATTTGTCGAAATAGGTTTTTGTACTGCAAGTTTCTGTTGAACAAGATTCGATTTTATGTTAAGGTAGTAAGGTTAAAGGTGCTTTGACAGAAGTTGGACCCCAATATTATAGATGAATAAACATCCGTTGTTTTTCTTACTTTTGCCTATACGTATCGTATACTTATCTGCGAAAAACTTTTGCATATTCGCAATGTAGTTTTAATTCATTGGATTTTAGAGACGACGTTGCAACTGTTGCAAGTTATGAAAAAAAATTGCCTTCACTTGTGTGGTCTTGGAATTAATCATACGGACCAACTAATTTTGCATAGAACAAGAATGATAATCGTAAAAATATTATTGACCGTAAATATCTATAGGAACTGTATGTGGCGTATACTTAGTTTTAAATCTTGACGCATATAGGGTTATCAGACGTTAGGAATTTTCCTGACATGTCAGAAATTTTGGCCGTTTGTCAGGAATGCGGCCGGAATACGAAAATGTCAGGAATTTTAGTGAATTAACAATATGTACCTAAAAAGGTACTTTATTCAAATTTACTTATCAGCAAGCATACATATATATCGCATACGGCTAGACCCCCCCGTCGCCCGCCGATACGAGGTCAGGAAAGAATTTCGCAAATCAGGAATTTTGTCAGGAAATTTCAATTTTGGATCTGGTAACCCTAGACGCATAGGGCATGTGTATTCTATAATATTTATTTAAAACTTTCGCGTTTGAACACATAAAATGTGAGTCTATATATGTGAGTTAATATGTGTATTCTAGGTCATAAAACTAAGAATGCAATAGATTAGATTAGGAAAATGGTATTATTGGCGCGTATATTGGTTCTTACACACAACAATTGCGCACAGAATTCATTCATATATATACCTACTTACTAGTCATCTTGTTCTGCTATTAAATAGCCTCCATTAAATGCATTAAATGAATTAATGGTAGCACTAATAAAGCCTTTTTCTACTCCAGCACTTAAATGTGTCAATTAAATGACTGACAGTGATATCTAAAGCAATGTCATTTGAATGCTTTGTCTATAGGCTCATAAGATGACTGCTAGCAGTCATCTTATGAGTATAATACAACTGCTTTATTTTTTTTAAAGATACAAGTTCCGATCATCTTGATTGAAAGAGGTATGTTTTCATTTACAATAATACCTCTTTTTTTTTAAATAATAACTCAATTTTTTTTAAATAATAACTTTTTTTTTTTTTTTTTTTTTTTTTTTTTTTGCTGCAGTTGTCATAGAAAAAGTAATGTATGCAACAGCTCATAATTGGTTCTTAAAATTCTCGGGTCTTTTTTTACAAAACTCGACTACGTCTCGTTTTGTAACTTCGACCCTTGAATTTTAAGAACCCTTATTATATCACTGTTGCATAAACTACTATTATATGTCCCTGATCGCACTGAACAGTGACAACAACAACACACTTAACTCACAATTTGTAACGTTTTTAAGGCGCCGCGAGTTCTGGGGGGCTACCGCGAAAATCGAAATTTGCACATTGCGGGGATCTTTCTCTTTTGCTCTCGGTAAGACGTAATTATAGTGACAGAGAAAAATGCCCGCGATTGATGAACTTCGATTTTCGCGGTTATAGCCCAGAGGGCCTACCGCGAATCACGTTCGACGTAAGTGTGACAGGGAGGCAACACGTCGTATGTGTTTCGCGGTAGACCCTCAGGTCGCAGCTCGGTGAGCAAGAGCGTTGAGCGGACATGCCTATCCGTGCGTGCCCGGGATCGCGGACATCATTGTGATTGGACAGTTATTTTTAATAACTTGTAACAAAAAAGTAATCGATACAAAAATAACGCATTTTTAAAAGCAATTTTCTTGTTAATTACATTTTTAAACCGTATTATGATCTAAAAAGAGCTTGGGATTGTCATGGCACTAGGTCGCCTTATGGCTTTATTGTAGAGGATTTAAATAAAAAAAAATGCTAAAAGTGTAGATAACATTATCAAATATGGTCACTTAATCATTACGGCAGCTGTCCCACCGCTGATGATCTACGAGAGGAAGTAATTTTTGACAGTATTAAAAAAATATATAAAATTTTATTTTTAAGAAATTCAAAATAAAATAGAAGTTATTATTAGTTAGGTACTTGACAGATATGTACCTAATATTGCTTATGACAAATAAAGCATACAAATGTTAAAATTATTGCCATGTTGAGTTGAGTTCGATCATCGCTTTTAGTTCCCCCACCACTCACTTAACAGACCAATATCACGTGTAAAGATGTCATCATTGTATAGCGTTACGTTACATGGTATTGTCCATACTCCATATATTATCTGCATATCGTGCGGCCCATTGCTCTAATTAGAGTGAAAGCGAAGTCCGAGCGTAGGTAAGGCTCCAAGGGTTCCGTGATGTAAAAGAAGCGATATCTCGTGTAACTTGTAACGTAAATATTTAAATAGTGTCTCGGTGAGCTGTAGACCTCACGAGGCCCCAAGACTTTTTGAAAAAATCCGGCCAAGTGCGAGTCGGACTCAGGGCTATGTTTCCTATATCATACAAAAAAAATCTGGAAAGTGATCATCGAAACAACGCAATGAAACACTGTAGGCATCCTGGCTTGGGTTGGGCTAATTATAAATGCCTTGAAATGCCCGGCAGAAATGTTTAGGCATTTTAAAACAGTGTTATGAAGCTTTTTACTGTATAAAAACCTGTTATACTCAAGTAACTCACACTTTTTCCCCACGGGACCTTAAGAAACGCATAGAAAAACGTCGGACGCGCTCGAACGCGCGCATTATGGGTGCGCAAGGCTGTAACGCGATTATCACACTGATGCGGTTCGCATGCCGCTACGGTGTGTGAGGGAGACAGCGCTATGTGCGTATATAGCGATGTCACGCTCGCACGCCAGAGACTCACTCTCTTAACAAAACGCGTCTGTTACGATCAGCACAGATATGGCCGCTAGGTGGCGACAGCGCCACGCGCGGCTTATGGCTTTCCCCAAAATTGGGGCCGAACGGATGTACTTTTAGCTACCTGTAGCAAAGCGACGAAATCGCGGAGTGAGACACGCCTGACGTAGCTTCGATAAAAAGTGTGACCGAAAGAAAAATCTAACTAGAGGACCGCATCTCGTTTTGATTAAGGAAGCAATGAGGTCATTAGACAATGAGTCAATATTACTCAATATAATATATATTATCAAGTTAATACAATACTGTAACTAGTGCGAGGGAGACACAGTTCTCTAATTTGATCCTCTCTTTCGGACCGTTTTCTCTAGTCTTCTATAGTTCTATATACTGTCTTGCTCGGTGATAAGGGTCAGTTTTAATTAGCAATTTTGGCTGGCCTGATGTTGATACGTATTTTGTATGGAACACTTAATTTTTTTATCGCGATTTCGGGGTTGGTCCTATAGTTGCTCAGTATGATCTATATTTTCACCCCGTAAAGTTGCAGGTGACTAAAAAACATTCTGAGGGGCTACCGCGAAAATCGCAAATTGCGGGGATCTTTCTCTTTTACTCCAATGAAGGAGTAATTGGAGTGAAAGACAAAAATGCCCGCAATTTGCGAACTTTGATTTTGCGGTTATATCCCTGTATAAAGATGATCCGCTCGTCCACCAGAGCCGTATTTAAGAGCCAACAGGAGTGGTCATTTCTCCATACAAACGTACTCGACTGTTTCCTCCGTGGGTTTTGAAGCTAGAGCAGTGGTTCCTAACCTGGGGGTAATTACCCCCGTGGGGGTAAAACTGGTATTTTACGGGGGTAATAAGCTAACCTAATATAACAATACAACAAACGTACACGTTTTATTTTTTATTACCATTGGGAGGAGGGGTAAAATCAGGTTCCCTAGTTAGTCATTGGGGTGACCGGACTGAAAAGGTTAGGAACCACTGAGCTAGAGCAATGATTTTTTCAACACATTGTCAATATCTGTGTCGGACCGTTTTGTTTCTTTTTGATATTTTTGTTTTTTAAGGCGCTAGAGCCCTTCAAAAATGGCCTAATTGACTATGCCGCAATGAGAGGCGTGGTATTCAAAACTGATATCAATTATTAGCCAAAAAAGCAAAACGGTCAGACACAGATAATTTCATAATCATTTAGATTTCCAAATTTGGTTACGTTACGATTGGTTAAGTTTTGGACGAGGAAACAGTCGAGTACGAAACCTCGATTTTTGAGATTTTTACGCAGGATTTTTCGCCTTGTCCTTATCGCACTAGTTTTAGGAGCCGCTTCCGTTAGCGAGACGGATATATTTACCTAAAATATTTAAATCTCAGCTCCTGTTTCGTCTTAATTACACAAACGGGTCTACCGCGATATAGTTTCATTGTTTTAACTTTTTACCTTAAATTCCGACGTTTCAGCTGAGTTGCACCAACTGTGGTCACGGAAAGATTGACGTCCCAGCAAAGGACGTCAGTCTTTCCGTGACCACAGTTTAAAAAACAATGAAACTATATCGCGGTAGACCCGTTTGAAATATGTGTACAAAACGCGAGAGTTCAAAGTGTTACACCAGAGTGTTATGTGCGTATTTTGCATCCAATGTGAAGACCGCATTATGGGTGCGCGCGCACCGCTGTAAACATAGCAATCGGGCGCAATCAGGTAAACGTTTACGCGTCTACCTACCATCATGCAGTTAACGTAATGGCCACGTGCCGGGTAATGGGGACCTATTTATATAGAAATATACAAATGAGCTGAAAATATAATTCTATTTAGCGTAATTCGCCAGTTACTGGCCACTCTAAACTAAAAATGAATTATATTCACCTATAAACAGAATTCATTTTATATAAGGTCTCAATAACTGGCCAGCCTTCAATAACTAGCCACCTTATCATCATGTTACTACATGAGATGATTGAAAGTTTGTACGGAACCCTCGGTGCGCGAGTTAAACGAACTCGCACTTGACCGGTTTTTATTTTTAAGTAACCTATAACAAATCTAAAAGCACGGAGTATGAGCTTTGTAATAGTACATATTACTACAGAGGCCGGGACTAGGGTTTGCACGACGGATCCGAAATGTATGGGAAGATCCGCGGATCCGGATCCAGATCCGGATAATTTCATACATTCCGGATCCGGATTGCAAACCCTAGCCGGGACAAAAGGGGTTGCCGGCCGAAGACATATAGACGAATAGCTCTGAGGCGGGCAACCCCATATTTCCCGCCGAGGTATGTATAGTGCTTTTCTCAAACATGCAATGAAATAAATAAAATAAAAATCCACGAAACCCAAGTTTTATTTATAGAAAAACTAAAAGTAAACTACACCAGTATCTTTATCACGCGTATGTTTTACACGAGTCGTGTATTTTTACTACCCGTATATTTTCATGTATTGATTTTTTCGCCTTGTGCCCGTCTGACTGTCGTTTTCGTCGCATGAGTTTACATAGTCTTTCATGTTGGTATCATGTTTCACATACATCGTTGCTTTATGCATGAAGTAAATAAGTATAATTTCCAGTTTCCACAGTGTTGACGATTTTGTAGTTACTTTCATTTCTTTAAAATATGCCACAAAACTGTTTCTAATAAACTGTAAGCATTTTTCTTAGTTTCTCAAAGAATAAAATTGCTGTAAGCAACCATATACATACTTCGTCTTTGACTTGGCGGCAGAGGCAGCAAGTTATTTAAAATCAATTCTGCTTACGCTGCTAATTCTAACTCCTACGATTACAATTAATATTAGTTTCATTATTTCGTCGGAACTCATATTAAAGTAAAAAAATCAACAACGCACCATAAATCCGATAAAACAGAAATACAGAATGATTTTTTTTTTAACTTTGCCTCCATAACAATTTAAAAAAAAAACTACGCGTGTTTGAGTAGACCTTTTTATCGCTAACGTTTAAATGAAATATATTAAATGTTTTTATTTGTGTAGTTAAATTTGTCATTTAAAATTATAGAATTTGGTTAATAATGTATTATTTATTATGTTCATGTTGATTTTATACAATAAATCTGCAAATTATAGCAAACGTTGTTTTTTCTTTTTTTTTTTATAGGCGTAGTGGCAGAGTGTCATTACGAACCATAAAGCAAATACTGTGTTTTTTTAAATGGATGAATGCCACGATGCCCACGATGCTGTGTCACAAATATCTGTGAAATGAAAATTAAAAAAGAGGACTTTGCCGGCCTAGGCCTGCAAGATTTGTATGAAATTCCATTAACGACCTCTTGTCCTAGCCGCACCTGAAACGTCATACTTCGCAGCCTATCATAAGGGACATAACATCAATATTTCATTGCATGTTTGAGAAAAAATATGTTAAATAGTATGTAGCGTATGACTAATGAGTCCTCTAGCATCTTTACATGTACGAGGGGTATTCAAAATATTCTCGGTATGAGAATGAAAACAAACAAGTACGAAAAGTTTGATATTTTTATTTTTCAATATACTCCCCCCCTATGTTCATACACTTAAAAGATCGATCAATTATTTTTTTTAATCCCTCGTAAAAATATTTTTTATCTTTCGTGTAAAAATGCTCCTCCACTGCCGCCTTCAATGCTTCATCGTCAGAAAATTTATTTCCACGCAGATCCTTTTTAAGATTGGGGAGCAAAAGGAAGTCGCTGGGGGCTAAGTCCGGACTATACGGTGGGTGAGTAACAGTTTTAAACCCACGTTCAACAATAGCTGCCTTGGCAATATGAGCAGTATGGACGGGGGCGTTGTCATGCAGAAGCAGAATACCTTTGGTTAACTTTCCTCGCCTCTTTTCTTTAATTACATCCTTTAATTGACGTAGAATGTTAGCGTAGTACTGTCCTGTGATATTTACACCTTTTTCTTTATAATCGATTAGTAATACTCCTTCACAATCCCAAAATATCGTGGCCATGACCTTGCCAGCTGAAGGGATGACCTTCAACTTCTTGGGATGAGCTGAACCCTTAATGTGCCACTGCATGGACTCTTGTTTACTCTCTGGGTCATAATGATGAACCCAGGTTTCATCTCCAGTAACTATTCTTTGCAGCACCTCATCAGGATTTTCACCGCACAGGTCAATAAAATCGGAACAACAAGCTACACGCATGTCTTTTTGAAGCCGAGTCAGCATTCGCGGAACCCATCTTGCACTTACTTTTGACATATTAAGATGGTCATGTATAATATCATGTACGGTACGAATAGAGAGATTGGTTACTTGTGCTATACATTTTACCTTCACTCGACCATCTTCCAATATAAGTTTTTCCACTTTATCAATATTTTCTTGTGAAGTAGCTACTACAGGCCGGCCAGGTCTAGGGTCATCTTCAATACTCTCCCTTCCGCGTTTAAACTCGCTTGACCACTTTTGAATGGTAGATAAAGAAGGAGCAGACTCACGGTAAACACAATCCATTTCCTCTTTTATGGTTTTTTGATTTTTACCCTGTTTTGTCAAGAATTTTATCACGCATCGATGTTCTAATTTAGTTAACATTGTCAATTCGCACAGGATGTTCATGTTTGTTCAGCAATTGCAGAAAAACAAAAGACTATCTCGGTTCGAATTATACTTTTTTTTAATGTCAATGAATAAACCTTAGCGGCCAGTAACGAAAGAAATTTTAGAAGAGGTCGTAAGATATCAATACCGAGAATATTTTGAACGCCCCTCGTAGGTAAATTATTTACTTATTGTTATGTAATGTACGTTGTCCGCCGTTTACCTTGCGAAGCGCACACAACTATACTTATTTTACAGTACGTGGTTAGGGAAAACAGCTAGTGATGTTAGCCCTGGAACTTTATAAGGTCGTCAAATAATCCAGTCAACTACCAAATACAATTACTAATTAGGCATTATAGGTACCCTTCGCGTTCAATCCCCATGACAGTTCATTTATGTATGGCGTCATGTAAAATATTTGTAGATAGTTTTTGGATGTTTATCACATTCATTTATTTATAAAAATAACTACTAATAAAAATACAGTAATAACATATTAAACCTACCCGAAAAAGAGAAAGAATGGTACACAATCACTACAATACAAATACTCTTTATGGCATTATAAAATAATATTAAATAAATAAATAAAAAGTTATTCATAAACGCGCTACAAGCCTTACCTATAAAGTTTTATGAATAAGGGAGCAAAATTACACGTAGACAACACGTCCCCTGCCTGCTATACGGATACATCTCAAAATTTATGATCATTGGAGATTCAATCTTAATTAAAAATGATAAAGTTAAGTTTCCAATAATCATACATTTTGAAATGTGGCCGTATAGCAGGCAGGGGACGAACAGGCGGTCTCGTTAAACCGCGATATTTTCCGGACTGGAGCGGAAAACGAATCACACACAACTGACATACTTTTTATTGGTCTTTTCAGATTCAAAGATGGCAAAGCGTCATACGGCACAGGCACGGGCACAGACAGTCCAGCGAGAGGCCGGCGGGTGATATTCTGCGTGCACGGGAACCCTTCCACAGGGTGCTGTGCTGTCATAGAGACTGAAGATGGAGGGGAGCCCCAGCGCAATGGGAGCATCGTGGAAGTTGAACGTAAGTACAGGGCTACTGGACCAGGCATTGACGTATAATATCTATAAGGACGGGCTAATGGGGCACTAAACATCGTACTAGTTCAGCGGTGCTACCCACGAATTCCAGCCAATCGTGCAGTCTAACGCGACTAGTTGCGACCAATAGCGCGCGTAATGCGAACTCGTCAACCAATCGCGCGCGTGATGCGAACTCATCAACCAATCGCGTTGTAGCGATTTCACACCGCTGTACTGGCCCCTGTCATGCCTCATTATTATTGCCCGTAAAGCCAGTCCCTAGATATCTATGTCAATGGGACCAGGAATTCTTCTGAAACCTCTTCTTTCTTATTCTTATCATAAACCCAAACTCGCTTTCATTATGAGAGCCCGATATTCTATACAGACAACATTATCATAAGTATCATAACTTTGGCAAACACCTATCTGTTCAATTTAATTTATGTCATTTAAATATCAACCGTAACATACTCATCACAAGGTTGAAATTAGAATAAATGAACCCTTTTGCATAGGTAAAATTTAATATTATACAGTGCAGTTCACACACTACTCGGACTCGTTGTTCACACGGTGATCAAATTTCGCACGGCGTTCAAATTTCGCATGCATGTTATGTCTTGAATGCAAACAATAATTATAATGTGAATTATTATGAGTTATGAGTCATTTTAAAGAGGGTATTATGGAGGTACCTGTATACCTTGGAACTGCCTTGAGGGTAAGGATGCCTATTGAAATAACTAGAATCATTAAGGGCACTAAGAATAACAGAAGGTTTAAATCGTTATCAACCTATGATATTATAATCGCATCAAACATACCCATAAAGGTGTACATTACGCCAATGACGACTAATAACATAAATCATTAGCGTCACGTTATTAGCGTTAGCGTTATAGCTTTTAATGTTAATAGCCTGCCTTCCTATCGCATTGGGAAACTGTGAAGATAGCTGTAAGATTAATTATATAAATAAAGAAATATATATCGGCGACGGATGGTCCCGATGGCGGTGGGCGCGTGGGGGTAGTACCTAGATGTATTACTTCACAGCCAAAATAGTAGGTATGCTACCAACGCATGAAATAAACATTCAGACTCGTTACCCATACTAGTGCCTACTATATTTTAGTACTAAATAATCAAAACGACCAATCACTAATTGGATCAAAAAATTATTTGATTTAAAACAAAAGATCACATGAAATCGTTCAAATCTTTATTTTACAAAAGTAAGCTTCTAATGGCACATAAGAAATCAAAATAACACTTTTGGAATAAAACACTTAGCTAAACGGTTAAAGAACGTGAGAATCTATAAGCTTTCAGAATAATCCTTCAGGTGTAAGCCTTCAGGAACGTAGCGAATTAGGCACGAGCTTGGCTAACGTCCGATCTCTAGCGCGGTCTGATCAAGAAGAAGGAAGCCAGTTCCAGCGGCGGAGCCAACCGCTCCCGCCTCCAATTCAAGTTGGTAAACCAGCCTGACCAGTCTACCAACATAACGACAAAAATGCCTGCTCGTGCCTACGTTCACTCACGATACTCCTCTTGACGTTCCAAAGCCTTTTACCTGTCATTTTAGTTCATCGATACGCCAATAGATGGTGGCGTTATTCACTACGCAACTTTATTATTTCGTTACAAGCAAATAATACGTAGCCAAACATTGCTAATCGATTTTATACAGGCGTCTATGAACTGTAATGCTGCAATACGTCCTTCTGGTGTCTCGCTCCGACATATATATATTTTAGGTGCACGGCAAAAATGACTGCCTTCCAATATCAGTATCACCCTTTTGTATTTTTAGGCAGATTTTTTAGGACTTTAAAAGGCGATGAGGCGTTTATTTTTTGAATAGTGAAACCCCGTGGTTATATATACGATAGTACGGCTACCACCAGTTTGATAACATAATACGCTAATGTCTGCGTAATTTATTATATAAGTATATATATATCTACATCCCGCTCGTACTAATATGCAAGTACGAGCGAGATGCATAGAAAGTAAGTTATCGCTAGCGTCAGGTCAATGTCAAGCTCGTGGTAAGCGTACTGGTGTCTTTCCTCGACTTACTTAATTATTGTAAGAAACGAACATTTATATAGCACCCTGACAGTTTAATAATTGTATATAATCTGTTTTCAGGACGACTACACTGTCACAGATCGAGGAACGAAGAGATAGACAAGCGAGCGAGAAGAAAACTCATCATAGCCAGCGTATTATGCGTCATATTTATGTTAGGAGAAATTATCGGTAAGTGCATTCTAATAATATTTTCACTTCTAATGCAGTCGTGCGTAGACGACATAAAATCGCTTTTTAAGTTCTAGAGCATAAAGTAAAATCGTCTATTCAAATTTTGAGTTGTTTTCTTATGTTTGCTGTAGAATTGACTTTTAAATAATGATTTTGAATGATCAATATTTAATAACGTTCATTTGGATTTGATTTGGTTTGATTTTGTTTGATATTTAATACTTAGTTGATATTTTGTTCGTGATGGTGTAGTGAAAAATTTTGTGTGTAACTCGGGGGCAAATTTTGTTTAACCCTCGCAACGCTCAAGTTTCCATTTTTCGAACCACTCGCTACGCTCGTGTTTCAATTTTGGAATCTTTCGTTTGCTCGGGTATCAATATTAGCACGAGCGGTTAAACAACAACTTTGCCCCCTTGTAAAACAAATAGATAGCTATTTCTTCACGAGTGAGTCCTACATTTCAAGTATGTATAAAATAATTTGAAATACCTATATGGTTATTTCGAAGTTTTTGCAAAAAACCGGGCAACATCTGCTAAGAAGCGTATTGGTTTCGCTTTCGATTTAGGTTAAGAGATGGCAGACTATCCAACACGTCTCTATACAGCCAGTTTTTTTTGCGGAATAGTAAGTCCCACTGATTTTCGCACGGGGAAATTTTCGCCCCCACAACAATATACTATAGATGGTCGAGCAGATCTTGTCAGTAGAAAAAGGCGGCGAATTTGAAAAATGTAGGCGCGAAGGGATATCGTCCCATAGAAAATTTGAATTTCGCGCCTTTTTTTACTGACAAGATTTGGTTGACCAGCTATAATAATCTGTATCCTTCTGTTTCAGGTGGCTACTTATCGAACAGTCTCGCTATAGCCACGGACGCCGCCCACCTTCTCACGGACTTCGCCAGCTTCATGATATCGCTGTTTTCTATTTGGGTGGCCAGTAGGCCCGCTACTAGGAGGTAACTTACTCTTATTACAGTTATTATTTTTGCTCCGTCTATAATTTCAACCAAATAAAAGAAAAGGTTCAGGTCGTGTCATACCAGAAGGTTAAGGAGTTGGCAGAGGACCGGATGAGTTGGAGATTGCTCCACCGACAAGAGCACAGCTCTTAAATAAGAAGAAGAAGATAATTTTTCTCAAAAATGGACGGCAAAGTCGACGTTGCCGGTTAAAAAATAGGTCGCGAAGTGCGTAGTTTATGGTCATTCAAAAAATTAAAAAGTTAAAAACATTGCAGTCTCGATTTCGGGACTGCAATGTCGCATACAAATTCCATTATTTAACGAGTTCCAAACTTTTTAAAACTTTAAATGGCCATATCAAATGAAGGCACAGCCAAACAGATGATCAGCACTTATTATTATAAAGCCTATAACAGACTATCGCACCGCACCGCGACCTTGGAGCGTCGCACCTATAAGTGAGAGCGAGAAACAGATATCTCTTTCTCGCTCTCACTTATGGGTGCGACGCTCCAAGGTCGCGGTGAGGTGCGATAGTCTGTTACAGGCTTAATGTTGGTACCGCGACTATTTAGGTGTCTCAAATAGGTTGGCGTATTTTCAGCAGAAAAATACACTTCTTTTTTTTTAAAGGCGGCAAGCAAATTTTTTTAATGGTTGTATTTTTTTCTGTGAAAATTAGAACGTTGCTTCTGTAAGTTCTGTAAAATATTTCTATTTCTTGCACCATTTTTGAGAAAAGCACTATATATGACTCGGCTGGAAGGCTACTTGCTGGCTTCGGATTCAATTAAACGGACTCCCAAGGTTGTCCGTTTAAAACGAATCCTCAGCCTGCAAGTAGCTACTTCCGAACCTCGACAATAATGTACTATTAACAAACCGTAGTAAAGGATTACTTGTCAGATAGTATGTTAATTGATCATTTGTAAGCCTTTTTCTTCATATAGGCGTAATTATGAGTACGAGTCGCATACGTAATGTTTGCTTTAATGCCACATTTCTTCGTCAACTTTCGTATTATAGTAAAAGTAGGTTTAGGTATATAAAGTTTTGTATGAACACAACTCACAAGCGGCTTTAAGATAATACTTGGAACAATAATAACAGGCTTGGAAAGTAAAAAAAAAAAATGAGTAAAAATGTCGATTACGTAACGGTGGATGGTGGAATGCTCCTTCAATGAGATAATGTAGAATAACGGTCAAGTGACAGAGTGGCCCACATTGGGCGTCAATTTGATAGATTAGGCTATACTATACATATCTACTTCTTAAAGAAGTCAAACGAGTTATTATACAAATAAAATTATGTCCGACTACGCTATGTTTTCATGCCAAGCACTTCGTCAAACAAGATTTGTATACCTACATTAAAATTTGCTAATTCGGTACAAACTTAGCTTAGACTAATAAAAAAACAGTGCTTTACGAAACTAAAAAGCAATGGTTAACAATCGAAGTCGAGTAAGAAAATATGAGTTTCTTGATAGAATGATTCTACGTTCTAATTCGACCTACTTTATTTTTCAGAATGCCCTTCGGCTGGTACAGAGCGGAAGTAATAGGCGCCCTTACCTCAGTCCTGCTCATCTGGGTAGTGACCGGTATTCTAGTATACATGGCCGTTCAAAGGGTCATATACCGACAGTTCGAGATAGATGCTACCGTCATGCTGATCACTTCTGCTGTCGGCGTGCTGGTCAACCTGGTGTGAGTTTTAACCTTATTTGTATAGGTTTTAAGTTTAATTTTATTTAAACACGGTGTAAACACGCAAGCGGGAATAAAGCAAGCGCTCCAGCAGAATATTGAGAAGTGTTATTGAAATTTAAGTCTTAATGCTATTAATTATAAGGTTGTTTTTTGAATGGCGTGTGTAAGTGGTGACCGGTATTCTAGTATACATGGCCGTTCAGAGGGTCATATACCGACAGTTCGAGATAGATGCTACCGTCATGCTGATCACTTCTGCTGTCGGCGTGCTGGTCAACCTCGTGTGAGTTTTAACCTTATTTGTATAGGTTTTAAGTACAATTTAATTTAAGCACGGTGTAAACACGCAAGCGGGAAAGCGCCTCAGCTGAATATTGAGAAGTGTTATTGAAGTTTGAGTCGTATTGCTATTAAGTACAAGGTCGTTTTTTGAATGGCGTGTGTAAGCGGTGACCGGTATTCTAGTAAGTATACATGGTCGTTCAGATGGTCATATACAGACAGTTCGAGATAATCGAGATAGATGCTACGGTCATGCTGATCACTTCTGCTGTCGGCGTACTGGTCAACCTCGTGTGAGTTTTAACCTTATTTGTATAGATTTTAAGTTCAATTTGATTTGAACACGCCAGCGGGAATAAAGCGCATCAACTGAATATTGAAAAGCGTTATTGAAATTTGAGTCGTATTACTATAAGTACAAGGTTGTTTTATGAATGGCGTTTTCTTAAGGTGGGTGATGACCGGCATTCTAGTATAAACGGCCGTTCAAAGCGACAGTTCGAAATAGATGCTAATGTCATGTCAGCAGTCTTGTATATTTTTCAACCTTATTCATACCACGATCGAGTTTAATTTTCTTTGATGATCTGAGCAGAAGCAACGGTGTTTAAGTGTCTTTGAAAAGTGAGACGTATTAGTATGAGTAAAAGGTTGCTAATGACTTTGATATTTTTGCAGTATGGGCTTGACGCTGCATCAGCACGGGCACAGCCACGCCGGCGGCGGTGGTCACGGTCACTCGCACGGAGGCGGCAACCCTGTTCTTAATAATAAGGTAAGTCGTTTCACTTAAGGCGCCGTAAAGTCTCCGTCAATAGAACATGCTAACTATGTAAACAAACCGCCATATTGAAATTGTCTCTGAATGATGAATTTACTAGTAATGGGCAAGACTCTTACTTACTACTTTACTAATGTCAAACCATATCGAATAATAAAATACCAAAAGACAATTGGTACTTAAGAATGATGTATTGATGTATTTTACAACCGCGGCGGTAGGTACAGAGCGTGAATTGGGTAGTGTGTAGCGGGTTTATATCACAAACTTTAGTCACAACACTACCCATTATAGACAATTGTAGAATTTAAAAGAAACAAAAACGTCATTCCATCAGGTCCTACTAACCTAACTTATGAAACCATTTTAAACTTTTAATTAAATATACAAGATACAGTTATATATTTATGTATTTTTCGGCACGGACCTTTACAATAGTGTATATGTGTATAGTTTCAATGGTGTTTGATGAGGTAGTATGAAAATTCAAAGAGAAACAGTGATAAAACAAAGTTAGGTACGTTGTTTGTTTACATAGTTAGCAAGTTCTATTGACAGAGACTTTAAGTTCAGGTTCTTCTGTTTCACCATAGAGAAAAAATACATAGATTGCTCACTCCATACATCAGTTTTGCTACTAAAAAGACTATTATTTTCAGTGTCGCCATCTAGCATCGAGTAGCGGAATTATCAGTACTGCTACTTGATGTAGATGTAGCACCGACCGGAAAGTCTTATCTCAACAACATAACACTTTAAGTAATATCTAAGAACAGATATTACTTTTTATGTAGAGAGAAAGTCAACGTCTGCCGAAAATAAAATTGGATTTCGGTTTTTCAATTCAATTATATAGTTCCATTTAACACACATTAGATCAGGGGTCTCCAATTAATTTCTTCAGGGTTCCGGTTTTTAAAATAAAATGACCATCGCGGTCCGTTTCTACTTGAGTTTATTAAATAAGTAAAAAATAATATAGGTTGACGGTCCACCATTTGGTGACCCCTGCCTTAGATGGTGGGTCTGCTTCTGCGTTTCATTTCTTTAAGTTACTCCGCGCACGCATCCCAAATTTCCGTGACACTATTGTCCCGTGTACAGTCAGCAGCAGAAGTTGCTAAGCCGGTGAGGTGTTCAAAATTACCTTGACACGCTCTTATTCTCTTAACAATAAAGTCGCTTCAAGATTCGCATTTTGAACACCTCGCCCGCTTAGCAACATTGACATATATCTCAGGACTGGCCTTACGGGCAATAAGAATGGGGCATGAATGGGGCCAGTATACAGCGGTGTGACACCGCTACAACGCGATTGGTTGATGAGTTCGCATCACACGCGCGATTGGTCACGAATAGTTGCGTTAGACTGCATGATTTGCACGAATTCGTGAGTGACACCGCTGAACTAGTACCATTTGTAGTGCCCGTAAGGCCCGTCCTGAGATATACGTCAATGCTTAAGCTTTGGCTTCCTCCGAAAACGGTGCCGTAATATGACGGCCGCTATATAGCGTTGAATGACGTCACTAGAACGTTGTCTATGTAAACAAGATGGCACGGTTTCCTAGTCAGCGTTACGTTACGTTGACTGTCAACGTAACGTAAGATGACGGCCGTCATGACGGTGTCGATAGTTTCGTGAACGTTTTATTAGATAGCGGTGACGCCATTTTGAATAAATGACACGAGATTTGAACAAATGATTCCGTACTACGATTATTTTCCCCTTCTGATGATATTTCATCCTCCAAGTAAATTATAGATGGTCAAGCAAATCTTGTCAGTAGAAAAAGGCGCGAAATTCAAATTTTCTATGGGACGTTATCCCTTCGCGCCTACATTTTTCAAATTTGCCGCTATGACCTTGGTGGATGACGGTGTGTTATGACGCCGTGGTACTTTCCACATGTCGCCACCGTAAAGACGGCCGTCTTCTGCGGCCGCTATATGACGGCACCGTTTTCGGAGGAATCCAAAGCTTTAGCAACTATTGCTGCTGACTGTACGGGAACTAATAGGCTGAGTGAAACGAAAGGTTTCCTATAAAAATACACAAAATGTAATGTAATAAACGAAAATGCATGTTTCAGGATCGCACCAGCGAGTCCGACGTGGAGAGCTCCTCTTCCCACCAACACGACAGAGATAACAGGGAAAACATCAACGTGCGAGCAGCGTTCATACACGTTTTAGGAGATTTCCTACAGAGCTTCGGCGTTCTGGTCGCTGCTATCGTCATTTACTTCAAGGTAATTTAGACTATATATTAAAGATATAAGAGTCACATTAGAACATCAACGTGCGAGCAGCATTCATACACGTTTTAGGAGATTTCCTACAGAGCTTCGGCGTTCTGGTCGCTGCTATCGTCATTTACTTCAAGGTAATTTCGACTATATATTAAAGATATAAGACTCACATTAGAACATCAACGTACGAGCTGCTGAACTTTCTACAACGCTTCAGCGTTTTATTGGCCGCGATCGGTATTTACTATAAGGTAATATATACTGTATTAGCATAGATGTAAGGTTCACATTTGACCAGCACGACCAGAGAGAGAACATCAACGTGCGAGCAGCGTTCATCCACGTTTTAGGAGACTTCCTACAGAGCTTCGGCGTTCTGGTCGATGCTATCGTCATTTACTTCAAGGTCATTTCGACTATTATATTAAAGATATAAGAGTGATATTAGAACATAACGTACTACGTACAACGTGCCTTCCACGTTTTAGGAGACTTAATAGTTAATACTGATATTCGGCGATCTGGTTGCTGCTATTGTTATTTACTTCAAGGTAATTATATACCGTATTACAAGGAAATAAGGTTGACTTTAAAACATGATGAACACGCGATCGGAAACTTAATAGAGCCGCCTCGGAGCTTTTTAATCACCGCTATTGTAATAAGAGCTATATGGGCATAGATGTAAGGTTCACATTTGACCAGCAGGACCAGAGAGAGAACTTCAACGAGCGAGCAGCCTTCATGCACGTTTTGGGAGACTAAGTGTAAGGCCTGAGTGGACGCTCGAGTTGGGCGTGCAGCGGCGCGGGGCGTGCGGCGTGCATGTTAAACAAATGCAAGCGTATAGGAGCGGCCTTAGTACACGCTGCTCACATCACTCGTGAGCCCGACGCCACGCTGCACGCCCCGCCGAACGCTCCGCTTCGAGCGTCCACTCAGGCCTTACACTTACAGAGTTTCTGCGTTTTAGTCGCCGCCATTGTTATTTACTTTAACTACTTCAAGATAATAATCTATATATATAAATGCAAGTGTCCTGACTGACTGACTGACTGACTGACTGACTGACTGACTGATTCATCAACGCAGAGCCGAAACTACAAAAGATAGAAAGTTGAAATTTGCACACTAGGTTGCATTTATAAAGTGTACAAGAGATAAGAAGCGATTTTGAAAAATTCAACCCCTAAGGGGGTTAAAAAGGGGATGAAAGGTTGTATGGGGAACAAGTTTTATTTTAAGCTAAGAATTTGAAACTTTGTAAAAATGTATTATATTAAAAAACAAGAAAACTAATTTCAGCGTTTTTGAAAATTCATCCCCCAAGGTGGTGAAAAAGGGGTTAAAAGTTTGTATGGTGATCAAATATTTTTGTGAGTGTGGGACTTGAAACTTTGCATATGGGGATATTATTATAAGACAGGAAAAGTAATTTCAGCGTTTTTGAAAATTCATCCCCTAACAGGGTTAAAAAGGGGTTGAAAGTTTGAATCCATTACAAATGCTTTGAAACTTCTTAAAAAGACATAATAGCCGATTACAAAAAAAAAGTAATTGCAACGTTTTTGGAAATTCAACCCCTAAGGGGGTTAAAAAGGGGATGAAAGTTCGTCTTGGGGTGCAAATTTTATTTTGATCTAGGAACTTGAAACTTTGCAAAAAGGTATTAAATTAAAATACAAGAAAACTAATTTCATCGTTTTTGAAAATTCATCCCCCAAGGTGGTGAAAAGGGGGTTGAAAGTTTGTATGGAGATCAAATATTTTTGTGAGTGTGGGACTTGAAACTTTGTATATGGGGATATTATTATAAGACAGGAAAAGTAATTTCAGCGTTTTTGAAAATTCATCCCCTAACAGGGTTAAAAAAGGGTTGAAAGTTTGAATCCATTACAAATGCTTTGAAACTTCTTAGAAAGGCATAATAGCCGATTACAAAAAAAAGTAATTGCAACGTTTTTGGAACTCAACCCCTACGGGGGTTAAAAAGGGGATGAAAGTTCGTCTTGGGGTGCAAATTTTATTTTGATCTAGGAACTTGAAACTTTGCAAAAAGATGTTAAATTAAAATACAAGAAAACTAATTTCAGCGTTTTTGAAAATTCATCCCCTAAGGTGGTGAAAAAGGGGTTGAAAGTTTGTATGGATATCAAATATTTTTTCGAGCGCGGGACTTGAATCTTTGCATTTGGGGATATTATTAGAAGACAAGAAAAGTAATTTCAGCGTTTTGTAAAATTCATCCCCTAATAGGGTTAAAAAGGGGTTGAAAGTTCGTATAGGGTTCAAATTTTATTTCAAGCTAGGAACTTGAAACTTTGTAAAAAGTTATTAAATTAAAATAGAAGAAAACTAATTTCAGCGTTTTTGAAAATTCATCCCCTAAGGTGGTGAAAAAGGGGTTGAAAGTTTGTATGGATATCAAATATTTTTCGAGCGCGGGACTTGAGTCTTTGTATTTGGGGATATTATTAGAAGACAGGAAAAGTAATTTCAGCGTTTTGTAAAATTCATCCCCTAACAGGGTTAAAAAAGGGTTGAAAATTCGTATAGGGTTCAAATTTTATTTTAAGCTAAGAACTTGAAACTTCGTAAAAAGATATATTTTTAATATGCAAGAAAACTAATTTCAGCGTTTTTGAAAATTCATCCCGTAAGGTGGTGAAAAAGGGGTTGAAAGTTTGTATGAATATCAAATATTTTTTCGAGCGCGGGACTTGAATCTTTGCATTTGGGGATATTATTAGAAGACAAGAAAAGTAATTTCAGCGTTTTGTAAAATTCATCCCCTAATAGGGTTAAATAGGGGTTGAAAGTTCGTATAGGGTTCAAATTTTATTTTAAGCTAGGAACTTGTAACTTTGTAAAAAGTTATTAAATTAGAATACAAGAAAAGTAATTTCAGCGTTTTTGAAAATTCATCCCCTAAGGTGGTGAAAAAGGGGTTGAAAGTTTGTATGGATATCAAATATTTTTCGAGCGCGGGACTTGAGTCTTTGTATTTGGGGATATTATTAGAAGACAGGAAAAGTAATTTCAGCGTTTTGTAAAATTCATCCCCTAACAGGGTTAAAAAGGGGTTGAAAATTTGTACGGGTTTCAAATTTTATTTTAAGCTAGGAACTTACAACTTCGTAAAAAGGTATTAAATTAAAATACAAGAAAACTAATTTCAGCGTTTTTGAAAATTCATCCTGTAAGGTGGTGAAAAAGGGGTTGAAAGTCTGTATTGATATCAAACATTTTTTCGAGCGCGGGACTTGAATCTTTGGATTTGGGGATATTATTAGAAGACAGGAAAAGTAATTTCAGCGTTTTGTAAAATTCATCCCCTAATAGGGTTTAAAAGGGGTTGAAGTTCGTATAGCGTTCAAATTTTATTTTAAGCTAGGAACTTGAAACTTTGTTAAAAGTTATTAAATTAAAATACAAGAAAACTAATTTCAGCGTTTTTGAAAATTCACCCTGTAAGGTGGTGAAAAAGGGGTTGAAAGTTTGTATTGATATCAAACATTTTTTCGAGCGCGGGACTTGAATCTTTGGATTTGGGGATATTATTAGAAGACAGGAAAAGTAATTTTAGCGTTTTGTAAAATTCATCCCCTAACAGGGTTAAAAAGGGGTTGAAAGTTTGTACGGGTTTCAAATTTTATTTTAAGCTAGGAACTTGAAACTTCGTAAAAAGGTATTAAATTAAAACTGCAAAAAATTTATTTCAGCGTTTTTGAAAATTCATATCTCAAGGTGGTGAAAAAGGGGTTGAAAGTTTGTATGGAGATCAGATATTTTTGTGAGTGCGGGGCTTGAATTTTTGTACAGAGGCATTTATTAGAATACAAGAAAAGTAATTTCAGCGTTTTTAAAAGTACATCCCTTAAAAGGGTTAAAAAGGGGTTGAAAGTTTTTATGGGGTTCAAATTTTATTTTAAGCTAGGAACTCGAGACTTCTTAAAAGGGTATTTTATTAATAGAGAAGAAAACTTATTTCAGCGTTTTTGAAAATTCATCTCTCAAAGTGGTGAAAAAGGGTAAAAAGTTTGTATGGAGATCAAACATTTTTGTGAGTCTTTGTAAAATGGCATTTTATTAAAATACGAGAAAAGTAAATTCAGCGTTTCTAAAATTCATCTCTTAAAGGGTCGAAAGGGGGTTGAAAGTTTGTAAAGTTGCAAACAAACTTGAAACTTCGTAAAAAGGTATTTGATCAAAAGAGAAGAAAACTAATTTCAGAGTTTTTGATAATTCATCCCCATGGTGGTGAAAAAGGGGTTGAAGATTTGTATAGAGGTCAAACATTCATTTGAGTGCGGGACTTTAATCGTTGTAAACTTTGTATATAGGCATATTATTAAAATACAAGAAAAGTAATTTCAGCGTTTGTAAAAATTCATCCCCTAAAATGGTTAAAAAGGGGTTGAAAGTTTGTATAGGGTTCACATTTTATTTAAAGCTAGGAACTTCAAACTTCGTAAATAGGTAGTTAAGTAGTAGGTTTTATTAAATAGAGGACATGAAAATCTTCTGGTTGAGAGGGATTATATCGAGAACAATTTTATTCAGTTAGGGGCTTGAAGCTTCGTAGGTTGTGAAAGACAAGTATCATGCGTTGTAATATTAATAATTAACAAATGATTAACCATCTTACTGCGATCTTTTGCTGCATAATGTTCTAAGCTAATGTAGAATATATAACCACCAATATACAAATCCACGCGTACGAAGTCGCGGGCAACAGCAAGTATAGTATAAATAGTGCTGTGAATACGAGTAACACTCATTTCGAGGCTACCCTTAAGGGATACCCTTAAGACTGTCGAGGCTTAACGCCTCAAAGGCGGCAAAGACGATTTCTTACATCCATACGCGTAGAATAAATAAATACAATTCTCAAATATAGTCGAGTCTTCAAGACTTACGAGTCTTGAGGGCTCGAGTCTTTAACCCTAAACGTTAAATTCACAACACAGAGTATAAACTAAATATAGTGAATTCAAAATTCATATATATTAATTTTGTTTTGTATTCATGTTACCTGTCGTGATTGTTTCACCGGATGGTCTCATCGGAAGATCAGCGCTGGAAGTCGCCAGCAACATGCTGAGATGAGACCATTTCGTGGCACTTTATCCTTTTATTCTCTGTTATATCTCTTGTCATCTCTTGTTATATCTCTGTTATATCTGTTACATCTGTTTCTATTTTGTGTTTGTGCTCACGAATAAAATTATTTCTATTCTATTCTATTCTAAAAACAAAATACTTAATATATATTAGGTAATACTTTTCCTCTCCTTGGATACTTGAATCTAAACCTAAACTCTGTATAATAAATCATTTGTCCCACAGCCGTCTTGGAACCTGGTGGACCCGATCTGCACGTTTCTGTTCTCGGTGCTGGTGCTGCTCACCACCTTCAACATCATCAAGGAAACCCTGCTGGTGCTTATGGAGGGCTCCCCCAGAGGACTAGACTTCCAGGTATAAAGATAAATAAAGATAAAGATATTTTATTGAGTTAATAAAGGTGCTTAAACTACTTACATAACTTACATTGTTTTATGGTACAAAACCAACAGGCAAGTAAGTGTCATCTGACCCCCGTACTAGTGTGAACTGTATCACGGTGGGTCAGGATTCACCGTCCTTACATTTTGTTTACAACTCGTAGGTACCAATTGCTTTATTTTATGCTTAACAATTATAATTATATTTGTATAGATACGTAATATTTAACATGACGACAAGGTAAACAAAAGTTGAATATTGAGCAATTTCTTAACATCTGGACTGCGGCCGTTGCCGTATATCCTCATGTCAAACTGCTGAACATACGAATAATTTATTGTAATTTCATTATTTCACTGTTCACATTACTAAGATCTTAATTAATAAATCAAAGTAACTTAAAAAAAACATACGATCTAAACTAACTAAAGAAACAAGAAAACTTAAAAAATTAAACACAAATTACACTTAGACTAAATTTAGCCGATAAAATCGCTCCGCGACCCCCCCGATGCAAAAGTGCCCGATGCAAAATTTCATTATGACATAATAATATATAATCTCCTCCTTTTTTGAAGTCGGTTAAAAATGAGTATGTACCTATTTTATGATATAGTTCGACATGAAACAGTTGATAGAATTGTATACTTAATCACAGAGAGATTAATATGTTGAATTGTATAATATTAGAATGTATACAATAATATAATATAATAAATAATACTAACAACACTATTAGCACGTAAGGTTTACCTGTAAGTGCTAGTATGTATAAAATAAACAAATAATTATTTTCGTGGAAATAATAAATACGTTCCAAGGATCTCTATCATCCTATCATAACTTTGACCAGATCATCAGCTTTTCGAAAGAAGTAGATTTTGCAGGCATCATCATCATTATCATCATAAGACGGACACTCCAGGAATCACATTAACTCACATTTTCGCGATAGACCCGTCTATAAATGTGAATTATGTGTTCAAAACGCGAATGTATGGGTATAAACTCAAAACAAAAACGGCCGTTTTAACTTTGGACGCATAGATTGACGAATCCAGCAACATAGAAACTAGTTTGATGTATTCAAAAGGTACTTTAATACAAGATACAGTACGTGGCGGCCCCCTTTTTAGGGTTCCGGACCCAAAGGGTAAAAACGGGACCCTATTACTAAGACTCCGCTGTCCGTCCGTCCGTCCGTCCTTCTGTCACCAGGCTGTATCTCACGAACCGTGATAGCTAGACAGTTGAAATTTTCACAGATGATGTATTTCTGTTGCCGCTATAACAACAAACACTAAAAACAGAGAAAAATAAAGATTTAAGCGGGGCTCCCATACAACAAACGTGATTTTTGACCGAAGTTAAGCAACGTCGGGCGGGGTCAGTACTTGGATGGGTGACCGTTTTGTTTGCTTGTTTTGCTCTATTTTTTGTTGATGGTGCGGAACCCTCCGTGCGCGAGTCCGACTCGCACTTGGCCGGTTTTTAAATATATTTCGTTAAATTTAAATAATCGCGATTATTTAGCAGTGGCGCTAGTGTGCACGTGGCCCATCCACGTCCACTCTTAATCCTAAATGTCCCATTGTGCGTGTTACAGGAGGTGGCGAACACGTTCCTAACTCTGCCCGGCGTCGTGCGTGTTCACAATCTGCGCATGTGGGCGCTCTCGCTCGACAAAACTGCGCTGTCGGCGCATTTAGCCATCCGTAAGTATTTACTATCCAATTCAATGTGGTTGCATTGATATTGTGGCTCTTTGAGGTTCCCATTTTTATATTTGATTGTACTGCGGTTGGCTCTTCTTCTCAGAAGTATGCCGACTACTGGCCTAGTTCAAATGCCATCCTTTTTAGGGTCCCGTACCTCAAAAGGAAAAAACGGAACCCTTGTAGGATCACTCGTGCGTCTGTCTCCGGAACTACTGGGTCTACAATTTTGAAACAAATACACAAAATAGTTCTTTACTTAGTTAGGAAAACCTATTAGAAACGTGCAGTCAAGCGTGAGTCGGACTTAATGTACGGAACCCTTGGGACGCGAGTCCGACTCGCAATTGGCCGGTTTTTTTTCTTGATGAGTGGGTAACATAATAGTCTGGCGTTAAATTAAACACAAGTCGTCTCCTTCACGATTTTCGTAGACATCTCTTCTAAATACCTAAAACTGGTATGGATGTGTTCCTCGTGGTCTCTAGAATACGAATTGACCGGTTTTAGTTTATGGAGTGGGGGACGTGTCGATAAAAAGGGGGGGAATGTGGGCGGCCGACCAGCATTGATATTTGTTCACATCTTGAGTCCTATGGGACCGATCGGTTCGTTTCAGGTGTCGTTTGAAAGAGTATTAAACGTGCTATTATTGCTTCATAATAACTGTAGTCATAACTGTAGTCATTTAGAAAATATCTTAAAATATATGATTTTTTACCGTGCATGGATGGCATAAGTACTGACAAAACATGCGTCTAACTCAATAAATTATAACTTTACCGCAATTAATGTTATTACAAAATATACGAGAAATTTCATTAGCTTTCTAAAAACATAAGGTTTATTGGTGTATGGTATTATATAACCATGTAATAATGAATTTTGTTCAGCATGGGTCACTACGCACCGTCACGTAAATGGCGGGCGACCGACCACAACTGTTCATTGTTTCTCGGGTTCTATTTTACTGATCAATTGGTGATGGATACCATTAGAAAGAATGTTAAATGTACAATAATTGGTTTCTAATAACCGTAGTCATAACTGTAGTCATTTACAAAATAATTGAAAATATATGATTTTTACCGTGCATGGACATAAGTACTGGTAAAACATGCTTCTAACTCAATAGATTATAACATTACCGCAATAAATATTTTCAAAATATACGGGAAATTTTATGAGCTATCCAAAAATATAAGTTTTATTGCTTTATAATGTTGTATAACTAAGTAATCATGAATTTTGTTCAGCATGGGTACTGTGCACCGTCACGTAAATGGAGCCCGGCCATCGTTGAGTTTTCATTATATTTCAGGTTCTATTTTTCTGATACATGGTGGATACCATTTGCAAGCATATTAAATTTTCTGTGAATACTCGATTGTTTGAAATCTGAGGCCCAAAATAACCATTTTAAAAATATTAAAGAAAATGTTTAATTTTTACCTAAGAGGTTTGCTTAGTGACTGAAATAATTTGAGAAAGAGATAATATAGTAAATATAGCGTGAAATTTTTAGAGTAAAATCAGCAAACTATTTATTAACTTTCCAAAAATATTGTTGAGTTACCGTACAACTATAAACATATATGTAGGTATGCCAGGACCAATTTCGCCAAGCAAGCAAACACACGGCGCGGCGAGCGCCTGGTAGACCAGCAGCATTCTATTATTGTTTGACAGTACATTTTATAATGTAGGTATCCAAAATGATAAAATATCGATATAAATGATGGTTTGTTTGTTTTGTTTTTTTATCACAGGAAACTTAAGTATAGTTTGACTCTTTTGACAAAAGCCCAGTTCTAGGTTCATAACATCGTTAAGTTCGTAGCTTTCATGATTGCAAAACCACTGCATATGAAGTACTTAATATCTGTGTTGTTATTTGACTCACGCGTCTACACGTAAAACGTTTTCAAACCCACTCCGTAGTTAATAATTTAAAATCACCTTTTTAGTGAGATCTGAGGCTTGTGGCGTTAAAGAGATATTTGTCGCCGCACGCTCCAGGATGCAAAATAAGTGACTACTATTTGAGTAGCAGCGTATGTCCACATAATAACTATCCGTGAAGTCCGGTTTTAAGTATAGTAATAGTAAGATAAGGTCAATATTGAGTAAACTATCTATATTATATTTATTTACTATTTTATTTTACGGTCTAATTTATAGTTTTTGCTTACCTATTGATTCATTGGCGTTTGGCATTGTAGTTTTAGCTTGTAAGTATGACTCTATTGTCAGTTATAAGATGTACTACGGTATTTAAATAACGCTCGTCTGTAACTACATGATCTTAGATCTATAATAGCGACTCATAACTTCTCTGTTCGACTGTAAGTCATACAAGAGAGTTAAGTAGCGATTGCGATATAAAAAGCTATAAGTAGAAGACTTTATCACACGTTTAGAACCTTAAGTGCAAATTGCAGATTATTACTCATATAGATGTTAAGGTTGTTCAATTCACTTTGAGCTATAAGCTATAATACTAGCAGCTTAACATGCAATATAGCGCCCAAAACAGCTACTGTAGATCTTAAATCTTTAGATGAACCTTTTAAACACTTTTATCTCACCAGAGCCTGTAAACTGTAAACTAAGACTATAGATGTAGCTATTCTAGAGCCAGGCTGTCTTTAGGTAAGAAAATAGGTGCTAAGTGTCGCCTAATTGTTTGTTGGGATTTATATGACGGTGCGCAGTGACCCATGCTGAACAAAATTCATTATTACTTGGTTATATAATATCTTACACCAATAAATCTTATGTTTTTGGAAAGATAATGAAATGTCTCGTATATTTTGTAAATACATTAATTGCGATAAAGTTATAATTTATTAAGTTAGAACCATGTTTTAGCAGTACTTATGTGCATGCACGGTAAAAAATCATGTTTTCAATTATTTTGAAAATGACTAAAGTTATGACTACAGTTATTGAAAACCAATTATAGTACGTTTAATATTCTTTCAAATGGTATCTATCACGAACTGATCAATAAAATAAAACCCGAGAAATAATGAAAAGTTGACACCGATCTCCTGCCATTTACGTGACGGCGCTTAGTGACCCATGTTGAACAAAATTCGTAATTACTTGGTTATATAATATCATACACCAATAAAACTTATATTTTTGGAAAGCTAATGAAATTTCACGTACATTTTGTAAGAATATTATTGGAGTAAAGTTATAATTTATTGAGTTAGACGCATATTTTATCAGTACTTATGCCATCCATGCACGGTAAAAAAATCAAATATTTTAAAATATTTTGTAAATTACTAAAGTTATGACTACGGCTATTAGAAACCATTTATTGTACGTTTAATAACCTTTCAAATGGTACCTATCAGCAATTGATCAATAAAATAGAACCCGAGAAATAATGAAAAGTTTACGTCGGTCGCCCGCCATTTACGTGACGGTGCGTAGTGACCCATGCTGAACAAAATTCGATATTAATTGGTTATATAATATCATACGCCAATAAAACTTATGTTTTTGGTAAGCTAATGAAATGTCTCGTATATTTTGTAATAAAATAATTGCGGTATTGTTGTAATTTATTGAGTTAGGCGCATATTTAATCAGTACTTATGCCATCCATGCACGGTATAAAATCAAATATTTTAAAATATTTTGTAAACGACTACAGTTATGACTACGGTTATTATGAAACAATAATAGCACGTTTAATACTCTTTCAAACGACACCTCACACGAACCGATCGGTCCCATAGGACTCAAGATGTGAACAAATATCAATAATGGTCGGCCGCCATCTTTGCCCCCCTTTTTTTCGACCCGTCCCCCACTCCATAAACTAAAACCGGTCATTTCGTATTCTAGAGATCACGAGGAACACATCCATACCAGTTTTAGGTATTTAGAAGAGATGTCGACGACTTTTCTCGAAACAGGCCGATTTCCACCTGTCTATAAAGGAAATCTGAGCCCAAACCTACAACAGGAAGTGGTTCTAACACTGACAATTCAACCTCTAGACTGAGCTTAGGCCAATTCTTTCATGAAACCGATGCTGCCAAAAATACGGGGGTGCGGGGGGACGAGGTGAGCGAATCCCGTGCCGTGATTGGTTCGTTCAAAGACACGGACCAATCACGGCACGGGATTGACTCGAAGATGGAGTAACGCTACCGTATGTGTGGCAGAGATGTACAAAATGGTTTTAAAAAAGCATTTAAATACAAAATGCAAAATACTTTTCAGATTTACTATTTCAAATGCAAAATACCAAATAGTTTTGCGTTTTGTATTTCAAATGCTAAATGCAAAATAGGTATTTTCAAAATACTTTTTCAAAATAAAATACCTTTTGACCAAATCTCAGATATTGTTATTTATTTTAGGTATTTATCATGAGAATAGCCATAGAATAGATAATGTTCATCATTTTCGTTTCACATTGACACTAGTCAGACATAATAGCCGGTTTAGACTCTCGTGGCTCGCAAGCTCGTCGAGCTAATATAATTTAAACACTAACGGCACGGCATAAGGTTTATAACCGAATGACAAGCCGAATGCGAGTGTGTCGAGGCGAGCCACGAGACGCGCCGCGAGCCGAGCCGCGAGTCTAAACGGCTATAAGGCGCGCTCTCTGACCAAAGAAAAAAAAAGGGCGCGCATGGCTAGCAGACGCCTCTATCGGTCAAATTCAGCAATACAAGCGTCATTCGTTCTTTTCATTTTGTTTAACTGGTAATGTTGGCTAAACTTAATCACAAAGTATTTTGCATTTTGAAATGAATATTAAAAATGTAAAATACATCTCGAAAAGTATTTCAAATAAAATACAAAATGTTTTTTACTAAAAGGCATTTAAATGCAAAATACAAAATAGGTATTTTGCATTTTGTATTTGCATTTTAAATAGAAGTATTTCAAATAAATCGCATCTCTGATGTGTGGCAGAGGGGGTAGCGCGACTATGCTATGTCTAGAGGTTGGATTGTCTGTGGGTTCTAATTTAGCTTCCTAGATTTGACCGGCACAAGCTGCAGAGATATTTAAACAAAATGTAATGAAAAATGTTAAACATTAATGAACGTAATAATTGAATCAAACTCGTGTTGTGGAAGTTTGATGGGAAACGGGGAGTATCTGAGTTATACCTGGCTATATTCGGTATTCGCTCTGTGTATTATACTCGCCGTGCGTTCGCGTTGCTTATATTTCCCCTATCTCGCACACTTCACACATAACCAATTGTATAGTTAGGATTCGACCAGCAAAAATGATTCCAATAGGCTACATGACTATTTTTTTTTATGGTATCAATCGATCGGGTTTGTTTTTAGGATCAAATGTCTATATGGGACCCATTGCATTAAAGTCGGTGAAATATTGCGTTTATGTATATAGTTGCTATACAATATTTTTTTTGGTGAAATGTAAGGAATCGAATGGTACCCTTACTTTTATCGTAAACTTAAATTTTGAAACTTTCAGGTCCTGTATTTTTGTAATTTTTCAATATTTTATTTGAATATCCACATTATTGTGATAAATTGCTCGTTTGCTATCTATTTTACTAGATTTTGTTATAAAATTCAACATGTGTCAACATCCCTATTATACCTTCCAGGCACCGGAGTGAGCCCGCAGAAAGTTCTAGAGCAAGCGACGCGGCTCGTCCACGACAAATACAACTTCTTCGAGATGACGCTCCAGATCGAGGAATTCAGCGACGGCATGGAGACCTGCGGACAGTGCAAGATGCCTCAGTCGTGAGTCCGTAGGACCCTAGTGTTGTTGTAATAAAGTCGAATTTCCCACACCATTGTCCATGTTGGCTGACATTTTTTAAGCAGTTAAAAGGCACATATCCTCGTGCCGCCCAATGTACATTAGGATGTACACTCGGTTTCGATGGAAAGTCAACCTTAATTAAAAACAAAGTAGCTAGCATTTCATGTCTCGTAAAATTTTCGAACAAATGAAATTCAACCTAATTGAAAACACAACAAGGTTCTATCTTCCTTGGCTATAATTTTGTATGGTGGGCGGTACGAGGATAAGGTCAGTTAAGAGTATTGTTATCACTGTAATGTAAAATGCCGCTGTCATAATTTGAATAATTGTGGTTTTCCGTCAGAGAAGCGACTTTATGCTTTATCTGCAATAAGGATCTTACTATCGGAATTTCTGTTGGAATTTCAGATAAAAAGGACCGTATGGAAAGTCACGATTTAAAGTTGATCGTATTAACGTTGAAATAAAGTCCAATTCCATATACACTCATTAGTCAAATTGAAGTTCTAGCGTCGAAACGAAAGGCAATGTAGAAGGACATTGAAACTTGAGTCTAAAATTAAATATTTTGCATGTCTATTAAACAGGGGCGCTTTATCAATTTTAAACTTAAACTACTTATTATAAATAGTTTAAGTAGTAAATAAATATAAAATATTTGTTTTCACAGTTTACGATTAGCTGAGAAATAACTGGCCCGATTTTGATTCAGTTTTCAACTCTTTACAAATCTGTGCTTTATTTAATCTTAATTTCGGCCGAAACGTGAGCGACTCAAACTATTTTCATTTGGTCGCAAAAAAAAAACAAATAAAACGACGACTTCCTTGACGACATTGCTTTTTGGTTAGATATTTAATGTAATTTTTAAGATCCAGTTAAAGTATGGTAGTTGGTTTAAAAAAAACTTATTTTTTCCTAGTAACGTAACTCAATGCTATGTGTTTACCTATTGTATGTACAGTTGAACAGGACAGCGTTATTATGTAAATCCGAATTTATGAAACTATTTATAGTATAAATCAGTATTTAATATTAAATTGTTATATTTGAAAGTACTTATTAGTATCAAAATTGTATTTAGTCTTGTAGCATACAAGCCAGATCTACAAATTTCGTACTTTTACTGCTTGTAAAAGGCAACAATTTGAAAATCACATATTCAACATGAATACAAAATATTCATGCCTTATTTATGTACCTATTTATATTTGTATTTGTATGTACTTATTCAAAATTGTATTAAAATATTTGTATACGTCAAGTACCCATAAAAAAACAATGGATGCCAAAAAATTAGAGCAAGTTTATATTATATTATATTCTTATTGAGGGTATATTCTAGCGCAATTTTTATGCACTTATGTAGGTATTATGGGCGGTGCTATTATAACGCCTTTGTTGATATTTTAATGATTAGCAAAATTGCTCAAATACCTAAAAGCAATAATCACTTTATTATGTAGATAATATAGAAAAATGTATGAGATAAAAATATTGTTAGTTGTTATAGTAATAAACTACATAGTTCCTATCGATGTTATAGAAACGATGTAAATATATTATTTCTGAATAATCAAGAAACAGAACTATGCAATCATATGAAAAGGCCTTTGCTAGTAATATTACAAGTAATAATGTAAACTTTAGTGAAAAATTATATCTAAAGAAATGTAATTGTACAGAGTTGTACAATGTAAAATGTGCCTTAAAAATACTTAAAATAGAATTCATGATTCCGATTATTTCCGTCCCTTCCACAGATCGCTTACGCTTAAAGACGATTGAAGTGTGCAAAAGAAAGAGACAGACTATAAATGAATAAATGTGACCACTTTTGAGCTTCATAGCGGCCGCTAACGGCCGTTTGAATCCGCGGTTGGCGGACTGGATAATAAGTAAAGTTGTGTTTAGTTTAGAGTTTACAGTAGGTGATTATAACTTGGAATATACTGTTAAAAGCAAATCGTTCACGCAATCACATATTTTTTCTGAATTTGTGACAGTCCGAACAAAAAGGGACCTAATGGCGGTCGGCGCTTACGCCATTATTAACGGCGCGTCAATACTAATACGAAATACGCCACAAGGTCCCTTTTGATATGTACTGTCACATTTAATACCACCAATGACACTTGACATCATTCCGTTTTTGGTCGCACTTTTGATATTTGACAGGCAATCTTGTACATCGTGGATTTGTGGTCCTTTCGCTCAGTAATATTACCAAAGAGTTGTTGATTGTAATAGAGAGCTAACGTTTAATAAATGAACGTGCCCGCTAGTTTTGATAACCGAACCAGATGGCGCTGTACCATCGCCCACACTTTTAACTGTACATCGGTGGACCTTATGCCTTTTGTAATAAGGTCCACCGATGTACAGTTAGGAGTGTTGCTTTTTTTACTACACTACGCCATATGTTTTGTGGTCACGTCAGCTTTTGACAACCAAAATTACCTTCCGGATAATGTACAAAATCGTACAGCACGAATTTATCTTATTTACACAGCTTACACAACCCCAATAGATCTTTGACATCATGTATAGGAATAAGTGTACAGAAAAAAATAAAATCTAAATTTGTAATAACTATTTTACAACGTCGGCGAGATGTAGTGACAGCATTTTTGTTGAAGGCACTGGTTTTTACATTTTTAAAATTATTTTTCATATCAAGTCTGCGTCTTTGCATGTATAGATACAGAACAAACGTTCTATCGTGTATTAATGCCTATTTTGAATGAATTGTATCAAACAGTAGTAAATAATCTAATTTATATGAATTTTAATTATAGTTATTATGTAAGTAAGTACCCTTAGAAGGAACTG
Source organism: Cydia amplana (assembly GCF_948474715.1). Classification (NCBI taxonomy): domain Eukaryota; kingdom Metazoa; phylum Arthropoda; class Insecta; order Lepidoptera; family Tortricidae; genus Cydia; species Cydia amplana. The sequence goes on from NC_086072.1 coordinate 4,309,296, forward strand.
AGTCTTCCAAATATGTTGCTTAAGCAGACACGTTAAATGTATTTCAACGGAAAATATATTTTCTGAAGTTATTTACCCATTTTTCATTCTTGTTATCTATCTAAAAATCACATTCATCGGGACACATAAAATTGCCAAGTGTTTATTATTAACCTTTCATATGTGTATATGGTCAAAAATCGTGGGATCAAACCTCGGTTAAATGCTGTGGGTGGCACAGAAAAAAAATACCTCGAAAAAAATGCTAAATGATGACTAAAATCGGTCAGGGTCCATAGACAAGAGTCCAACCGTCCAGAAACAGGGGAAAGGGAATAATAACTCCGTGAACAAAATTTTCTACGGAGCACTAAAAACCAAAATGAAATCCTAACGAATCGAGAAATTCCTAAAATTTTTTAAATAAAACAATGCAGTCGCGCATTCTGTACAAGAACATTTAATATTTATAATTATGCTTGTCGGGCAAACACCCAGTCTTGGCCACGGTGGCGTAATAGTGCGCAGAGCGGCGCGCGGTGCGCGTGCGCTCCGGGCTCGAGTAGTCCACCTCGAAAAGGCCGAAACGCTCTCTGAAAATGGAAAATTATATTTTCACCTCAGCAGCTCGAATAAGGGTACTTTGCTACTTAAAAACAGTGAGCAAAATCGCATTTTGCTCACTGAGTGAGACAAAATGAGCAAAATGCGATTTTGCTCACTGTTTTTAAGTAGCAAAGTACCCTTGTTTGAGCTGCTGAGGTGAAAACTTAATTGTTGGTATATCTTAAGAAAACATGAGTGAATAGAGGTAGGTAAGTGATGAAGAATAAATAGTTACATTTTTCGGGTTCTCTAATATGTTCTCACTGCTGAGGTGAAAAGTTTTGTGAACTACACGAGATCAAAGTTATTTACATCTCGTGCGCTTTTGAGTCCCTTACTACGCTCAAGATTCTTTCGCTTGCACGGGACTCAAAATAAGCACTCGAAGAAATATCAAACTTTGATCTCTTGTTGTACAAATAACTATTGAGACAGCGTGTTACAATCTATAGTTTGTCAAAGAACTGTCTCATTTCAAACATAGACAGAGAATCATACTATCTTACTATAGAACTAGCACCCAAAAGAAAAGGGTGAGTATAGTTTTTTTTGTTTCTATTTACTGACAAATTGGTTTGACCAACTATAAATCGTAATATAAGATCCCTAGCAGCTTTCTTAGGCCCACTTGCAGCTTTCCCCGGGGTTAACCAGTTAAACCTGGAGCACAGAATAAGTAAGTAATAGTGCCTGGAGTTACCATGGTTTCCAGTACAATTTGACACTGGGTTAATGCGGTGCAAGTTGCCCTTAGTGATTGTTATTGTGACAAAGTACGAAGTGGCAGACAAAACTTATTCCTTAACTGTACCACAGAATACTCGTACATTCCTATCTGGTCAAGCAAATCTTGTCAGTAAAAAAAGGCGCGAAATTCAAATTTTCTATGGGACGATATCCCTTCGCGCCTACATTTTTCAAATTTGCCGCCTTTTTCTACTGACAAGATCTGCTTGACCAAGTATAGTTACCCAACTCCCCCAAACCTTCTCCAACCCAAAGAGTTAAGCTTGTCTAGTCTAGTACGATAAAATGGACAGATGGAGTAGGTACACCCAGTGGTCAAAATAGGGAATATTACGCAAAAGTCTGCGTAGGGGGCGCCACATCAACAACAAGTAAACAATCTAAGGGTCTACCGCAAACGAGAGAGTCAACATTTTGTTATCTAACTTCTTTATCACTCTTGCATATTCGAGCGATAAAGAGGCAGATAGCTAAGTTTGGATTTCACGTTTCCCGGTAGACCCTTTGTAAGCAAACCGCCTTGATGTATCAATGTCATATTTGATTGTCTGTGAAAACTTGTCAAAAAACAGTTTAAGGTACAGTATGTATAAGTTACTCTATGGTATACTTAAGTCGCCAGTGCTGCACTCTGGTGGCAAAAAATTGCAGTAATACTCCCTATTGCATGAACATTTAACGATTTAATCAATTAAATTTTGTACCTACCGTGATTTCCATTAAGTACTGTTTACGCATTTATGATTATAATTTTAATTTATTTATTGTTTGCATTGGTTATCGTTGTAAATAAAGTTCAAGAACAGGACTAGTTACGTTGAAATGTGCAAAGTAGATAACGACATTGTAAGGTCAACGTGGATTTAAACGTCTGTCTATGCAAGTATTATTTTAGGTAGCGAGCTGTTGATGTCGGTATAGGTACTCGTATTCAGATGATTCGAGAGAGAGAGAGAGAAATACTTACGAGGACCCTCTCATCCACTCATAAGTAACTACTTATACTGGTAGTGACTAATGCAATGCAATGGCAATACAATAAAGAATGCGTATATATCCCACGACGGTGACGTCACAACCATCTGTATAATAGCGGCATGTATGTACGAAATTGCATGGAGAAATTATGAATGAATTCATTGATAAAGTCGCCATGCACTTTTAAGGCTGATGGTACCTACCTTAGGTAGCATCCGGCACCGATTGACTTGTAGTCAAAATCCGTAGAAAGTCAAAAAGTGGACACTAGCCTTGAAGCAGAAGCGTTATGATTAGAGAGAGAAAGGAATATACTCACGAGAATCCTCTCATCCACTCATAGTTGTCTAGTAGCGACCAATGCGTATACCCCACTACGTCACAACCGTCCTTATAAATCGCAGCATGTAGCGACCTCAGGTAGCTGTCGATATAGTTAACTCGTTTTGCGTCGTGTAAACCTTTCTCGAGGGATACGCCGTTCTCTGTGACGACCACGGGGGGGTTGTTATAGGTTGTTTTGATCCAGTTCAGGGTCTTGCGGAAACCCCAAGGTACAACCTAGAGAATTGTTTAAGTTTGTAGTCAACGGTGTCGATGTGTATTCGGTCAGATGTTCTTTTTAAGTGTAGGTACTCAGTGTCTCAACTTTGTGTAGATGAAAATTTACATTGTAGAAAACCTAAAAAAGAACTGCTTAGTTATGTATTCCTCATGGAACCCCAAAATTCAACTAGATTTTGAAACAATGGGAACAATCTAGAATATCAGAACTAGAGTTATGTAGTAACACACAACCAGGCATAAAATTTACCTCAGAATAAACATAGGTAAATATAACTTTCGTGCTATGCGTCTACCCACCCTCAACCACGTAGAATTACTCTTCGGCCATTTCGGATTCACCGTCAACTTCACCCCCATATCATCATCATAGCTCGGCTTCAGACTAATCTTCCCAGAGCCAGGCTTCGCCAAGTTCGTTGTATAGTGATTCAGGCCCAGAAAGTCGTACGATCCTCGTATGTTCAGGATTTCTTCTTCGGTGAAAGAGGGGAGTCGGGAGCGGGCGAATTTCTGGCGTTTGGAGATGGTGTCGATGCGTTGGCGCATTATTGGGGGGTAGTCGCCCTGGTTGGAGAAGATTGGGTGCGCGAACCAGCCGAACTGTGAAGGGAATAAGTTTACTATTCTACAGTCCTTTATTAACACCTTCCATAACTCTTGTAGAAATAATAATATAGTAATAATCTTACTAGGAATTGCCTTGCAGTTTCAGCAGCAGCCTTGTCTGCAGCGGACGGCGAGGCTGGCTCAATCCACGGCATGTCCAGAGCGATCCCCACATGACCTGGAACAAATATTTTACTTAATCACAAAATCATTAACCTGTTCATAGTGTTCATTGACTGAAGACTCAAATGAGCCAGAACTTAGCAATACATCCCAAAGTATTGAGTTCAAGCGTCACTCTAATAAGTAACGGAAACTTAAAGGGTGTCAAGAATTACGCACAGACTGCTCAAATCTTCAAACAATAAGTACTACCACATACGAGTATGAGCATACAAAGTAGGTACCACATATGACTTTAGTTGATCAGAAGAACTTCTTACTTTCGGGAGGTGTTTAACCTCTCGAGATCCAGGTTACGGCATTCGATAGTTTAAATATGGTCTGACTCAAGACTCACCTTGGTGATTTTTATCAAATTCTTTCTTATACATCCTGTACACCATCCCATGTGCCCGCAGAACAGTGTGGGCGCACAGATAGTCTTCAAGTCCACTGGAGTGTCCGCCGGGCGCGTCCCAACCGCCGTAGCCGTCGTGGCAGAAGGTTAGGGGTTCGTTGAAGGTTAGCCAGGTCTTTACACGGTCGCCGAAGGTCTGGATGAGGACCTGGGGAAAAGGATTTTAAAACATGAAGGAATTTAGCTGCCAAGAAATATCCATGGTGGAAAAGCCTGAAGTTTCATTCCATTAGTTGATGACGTTAGGGTAACTAGTACTTGGTAAGGGTTACCGGATCTTGAACATAGAACATAGAATAGGCAGTATTTCTGCCATCTAAGTTTCTACATACCCTAGCGTAGTCAACGAAGTAGTCAGCCATGATGGGATTGGTCCAGCCTCCAAGGTCCTGGAGAGACTGCGGGAGGTCCCAGTGGTACATGGTCACTAGGGCTTCAATTCTGTTCTTCTCCAACTCGTCGAGAAGCTCGTTGTAGTAGCGGACGCCATCTTCATTGATTTTACTGTGAGAAAAATATAGATAATGGTAGATGGACGTCAGTACTCAGTATGAAGTTGTAAAATTTAATACATACAATGGCAGAATTGAGAAGAGTTTTATCTTAAAATTCTTGACTTCGTATACATTCCACAAGCTGTTATTGTATTAGCCTTAAATGCTTTAATCAGTCGCATATGAATGCTGCACTTTTATCATAACGTGCGTCACTGTCGCACTTACATACTTACCTAATAGCTATTTGCTAGAAGATGACAGACGATAAAAGAGCGTCTATCTTAGGCAAACAAGTGCCGTTAAAGTCATAAGTATTCTTCCATTCATAGGTTTACTTAGGCAAAATGTTTACTTATTGAATCCTTCCGGCAGTATCCGTGGCCAGGAGATAGAGAACCGGTAGAACTGCACTCCCAGGGTCCTCATCAGCCGTACGTCCTCCTTGAGCCTGTGGTACGAGTCCGCGGCAACGTCGGCGTTCTGGTGGTCGTAGACTCGCTCCGGGTAGGTGTGCGTGTAGCGGTCCCAAATGCTTTCACTCTTGCCTGCAAAAATATCAGTAAGAACAATATCATCATCATTCGCTTGCCCTTTTCCCATAGTGCCCCTAGCCAGCGTTCCAATTGGAATGTAAGAACTTCACTTTGCTTCGCTCTCGTTGAATAAATATACGAAAGGAGAAGAGAACTAAGCACCTAGCGCCCCTACCAAGCAGCCCGATTTGCTGTTTGGTAGAAATTGGAGAGGCGTAGGTTTGCCCAACATTCGGCGTATATTCGCATGTCCAGAGACCTATAAGAAGGTCTCCTGTTCCATTCTAATTTGAACTTTTGTGTTGACAAAATAAAATTTCATTTTGCTTGGCAAGGTTTGAAGTATGGGCGGCTAGAGGATAAAATGGAAAAGTATTAAGTACCTGAAGCGTTCCATCCGCCCTCGATCTGATAGGCTGCGGTGGCCACTCCGAATGCAAAGCTTCTGTTGGAGAAGCATAGCTGCGTAGGACTGCATGGACAAGATAGATTCATTAAAAAATAACTGTAGTCAGGTTATCTCTGATATAGGGATCGGCAGGAGAGTTGAGGTTGATTAGTTGATTACACACGTTGAGTAGGTACGTAGGTTAGGTACCTACTTAACTCTTAACTAATAAAAACCGGTAGTGAATGCATGAATGAATGAGTGAATGTGACAGTGCATGGTATTTAAGCTAAATCTCAATACATTTAAGAAGGTTTTTTAGGGTTCCGTACCCAAAGGGTAAAAACGGGACCCTATTACTAAGACTCCGCTGTCCGTCCGTCCGTCCGTTCGTCCGTCCGTCTGTCCGTCCGTCCGTCCGTCCGTCTGTCACCAGGCTGTATCTCACGAACCGTCATAGCTAGACAGTTGAAATATTCACAGATGATGTATTTTTGTTGCCGCTATAACAACAAATACTAAAAACAGAATAAAATAAAGATTTAAGTGGGGCTCCCATACAACAAACGTGATTTTTGACCGAAGTTAAGCAACGTCGGGCGGGGTCAGTACTTGGATGGGTGACCGTTTTTTTTGCTTGTTTTGCTCTATTTTTTGTTGATGGTGCGGAACCCTCCGTGCGCGAGTCCGACTCGCACTTGGCCGGTTTTTTTATTGTTCTTGCAGTTGGCTATACTTAAATACCTATCATTTACTTACTTGTAGCTTATAATGTTCTCGCTTTTCTGCAGTCTAACGAGCTCACCTGGATTCCTGGATAAGACAGATTAAAAACAAAATGATATACCTACTCTCTTGTTTCGTTTTTCTTACAACGAAAGTCAAGTCGGGTCATAAGTTTTGTATAGGTACATATCTGTTAAAAATCATTAGTATTTAAATTGTTTCTTTAATGGGTTACCGAGTAGACCAACGTTACGTCACATTAGGTATATGTTACGGCTATCAGTAGCGTCCTGAGCTTATCAATTATAGTGGTTATGGCATCGCGGTCACTAGTAATTAGGTCATTGACCTTGACTTCTTGTCCGCACCCCTCGGTAACTTTGACGGTAAATACTTGTTATACGCAATCTTTAAGGCTTCGTCACACACAGGCGCGTTTTCCGAGAGGCGCGTGAAAGAACATTTGTGTTGACCTTTTGATCGCTTTAATGGATCTCATGTAAACATACGATTCTCGGTTCAGTAAAATTTGCAAGTTCAGATCACATTCATTACGCGAGTACCTATTGGGCAACAAAGGCAAGTAGTAAATAAACAAGTTTTGTTAATAGATAAGCAACACAGGATTTGGACCAGATATTCAGCAAATTAATTCCTTTTTACATAAGCTTTTCAATGTTACACATCTGTAAAGTGCAGTCATTGTTAACCTTTTGGACGCCAATGACCGATATATACGCACCGCAGGTCCAACGCCAAAGACGTATTAATCGGTCATAGACCACAGAGCAACATAGACCTAGGTGCATATGCATAAAGTTCAATTTCAGTTTTGACACTTCGGTGACGTGGCGTCTGGAGACAGCTTTTGTGTTTGACACGGCGTGGAAAAGGTTAATATGATAACAGCAAAGTCATAATAAGATATATTTGACTATGCATATTTAAATTTTCAGCAAGTAACTATACTGTTATACATAAGGATAATCGAACGAGCGAGCGAAGCGAAGTTCTTACATTCAACTTGGAACACACGGCTGGCTAGGGGCACGTCCCGGCATTTCTATGTTTTTAAGCTGAACTATCAGATCATAGTTTGATACACAATAACTTAAGTAAATTTGTTCTAATTTAAATGAAATTGGGTGAACGTATAGTTGAGGGCATTATATTTTAGTCATTAAATTTTGAGCCTGCTCGATCAAGAGATTATTGAGCTACAAGAGCTTAAAATGCTAAAAAGCTATTTGTGAGGGGTCTTGCTATTCTGGTCACTTTAAATGCAAGAAAGTATGGTCGAGTATGGTATCAAATGAAAGTGCTCGGTTTACACATTTATAATATTGTTTTTTAATTTAAGATTTTAAAATAATTATCAAGATAAAAACGAAATAAAATAAACATAATATTAGTATTTGACATTTGACAAGAAAGATTACGGCTTGCCACAGATACAATTTATTTTAATCTCTATGGTGACTTAAATTTATCAATTAAGGGCTCCACAGATCTTGCAATAAATCGTACGCGGTTTTTAGGGTTCCGTACCCAAAGGGTAAAAACGGGACCCTATTCCTATTACTAAGACTCCGCTGTCCGTCCGTCCGTCCGTCTGTCACCAGGCTGTATCTCACGAACCGTGATGGCTAGACAGTTGAAATTTTCACAGATGATGTATTTCTGTTGCCGCTATAATAACAAATACTAAAAACAGAATAAAATAAAGATTTAAGTGGGGCTCCCATACAACAAACGTGATTTTTGACCGAAGTTAAGCAACGTCGGGCGGGGTCAGTACTTGGATGGGTGACCGTTTTTTTGCTTGTTTTGCTCTATTTTTTGTTGATGGTGCGGAACCCTCCGTGCGCGAGTCCGACTCGCACTTGGCCGGTTTTGATAATTTCACGGCTAAGTAGCACTGCCTTAAATTGAACTTTTTGGCGAAACGCGAGTTCTTAGTTCGGGGCGAACTACTAGTTATTTATGAACAATGATGTAAAAATTTATACACAGATTATAGTGGTTCCCACCAGATAACTGACAGAAGTCTGTAGTCTAAAGACATGTTTAACGACTATAGCGCCATCTGCGTTAAGTTTTGCGTATTTATCTTTATATTTACTTGTAGAACTGTGTATGATACAGGAATTTAAAACTATGTGAAACTTGTTTGAATGCTTTTCACTATTTGTTGATGCTTTTGACAATCTGGTTGCATTAAACATTACTAGGTACAAGGTGTTAATAATACTTATAGTGGTAATAAAAGTGTGACTTAGACTAATATTTTAACTGAACGCCTAAATAGAACATTTTATAGAATTTAGCAAGTTAAGAGTTTTAGTTACTAAAAGTTGTAATTTGCAATGCCCGTACAGGGTTCATAACTGTTTCTTATTCAAATGTACCACCTTATGTACGTACCTATTAGGGAATGCAAATCGGTTATTTTTTGTATGGAAATAATCGGTTATTAACCGAAACCGCGGTTATTTCCATACAAAAAATAACCGATTTGCATTCCCTAGTACCTATGAAATCAATTAATGACCGATTACTGATTAAAATTATGAAAGGAAATGTTAGGAATTTGATAAGGTAACTGGCTCCTATAATAAGTACTTTAAACTACTAAATTATTGCATGGAATTTTTATGAAAATAATATATTCTACATGTATTTAACTGTAGAGGGTTAATAGACTGATTTTATATGTATGAGATAATTGCTAGTATACATTCTTCTTCTTCAACCTAGCGTTTTCGCGGCCTAGCGCCAGGGTCCGCTTTCCTGCTTAGTCTTCTCCACTTTATACATTGTAATAAAATGTAATTTATTTAAAGGAAGAGGGAGGAAATAGATAATAATAATAAATGTCATGTACTATAAACTATAATACTAATAAGTAAGAAACAATCATTGTTACAGATGTTACATGTCATTGATGTGTCAGTGTGTAGGTAGTCTACCTTAACCACGTTAAGGACTATTCTAGACTCTAGTAAAAATATATATTGTACTACTAACTAGTGGTTAATATTCTGGTCTAACATCACTCATTGTTGTTAACATATGAAGCACCCAAAGCTGGCTAGATAATATATAGTTGTAATCAGACTGTAAACACATTAAAGAGGCTATCTGTATGTAGTTGTTACTTTCAAATATTATATGTTACTTGATTACTTATTACAGAATTTAGAAAATTAATTAACTATTAGTACACCTAAGTCATATGTAATAAATGAACTTGTGATATTGTTAACTTCCTATTTTACTACACCCTTTTAAGGGTCCATGCATATTTATGTAAAATACCGTGTATGAAAATAAAGATCTCTATATAGGCAAGGAATAACGTTTGTAAGACTATGTGGAAAGCTGTGAGTTTACTTATTTGTAATTGGAGTATCGACTTCTTGATATTATCATTATGTAAACACTGAGTTATAAAAGTGTGTGGTGATTTAAGAGTTTATTAGTTTTGTCAGTGTTCCTAAATTCATTATTTAATCGTTATCACTCAATTGGTTAAAGCTAATATGCTGATTAGAAATGTATTGTAATGGAAGTTCATTTTGGTTGTACAGCACTGTACACTGGTTCATTTTACGTATTCTTCTACAATTTCAAATTTGTTAAAAAGGAAGAGATGTGGTGTTCATCAATAAATAAGCAGATGCGCTGGCAACACTTTAGTTCTCATCATGGCGGCTGTTGCGGGCGCGCTGTGTGGACCGAATAATAAATTGTTTTATTTACATACAAACAATTGAATTCCACTAAGAGTAAACTAGATTGATGATGGAAAGTAAACATCACAGTAAATATAATCTCACCCGATCCATATGACCGCCAAACCGAGTAACACACAGTATCGCGACATGTCCGTCTGTCTGTCGCCGCAACCGACCGAGCAGTGAACGATAACTTATGACATTAGGTAGGTACTTACAATAACAACGCTATATATTATACGGTCTGCAATAGACAGAGATGCGATTTATTTGAAATACTTCTATTTAAAATGCAAATACAAAATGCAAAATACCTATTTTGTATTTTGCATTTAAATGCCTTTTAGTAAAAAACATTTTGTATTTTATTTGAAATACTTTTCGAGATGTATTTTGCATTTTTAATATTCATTTCAAAATGCAAAATACTTTGTGATTAAGTTTAGCCAACATTACCAGTCAAACACAATGAAAAGAACGAATGACGCTTGTATTGCCGAATTTGACCGATAGAGGCGTCTGCTAGCCATGCGCGCCCTTTTTTTTTCTTTGGTCAGAGTGCGCGCCTTATAGCCGTTTAGACTCGCGGCTCGGCTCGCGGCGCGTCTCGTGGCTCGCCTCGACACACTCGCATTCGGCTTGTCATTCGGTTATAAACCTTATGCCGTGCCGTTAGTGTTTAAATTATATTAGCTCGACGAGCTTGCGAGCCACGAGAGTCTAAACCGGCTATTATGTCTGACTAGTGTCAATGTGAAACGAAAATGACGAACATTATCTATTCTATGGCTATTCTCATGATAAATACCTAAAATAAATAAAAATATCTGAGATTTGGTCAAAAGGTATTTTATTTTGAAAAAGTATTTTGAAAATACCTATTTTGCATTTAGCATTTGAAATACAAAACGCAAAACTATTTGGTATTTTGCATTTGAAATAGTAAATCTGAAAAGTATTTTGCATTTTGTATTTAAATGCTTTTTTAAAACCATTTTGTACATCTCTGGCAATAGAAGTAGCAGTGCGAAAAGATATTGAAGTGTTTTTAACCTCTCACGCAAAAAAGGGGCGTTATAATTTTGACCGCTATATGTACCTATACCTATACACACACACACTTGCCTGCCTGTGGCGCCGTAGCTCTTAAACCAGTAGATAACACGCTAGAACGGTCCGGGTCCGGGCCGAGGCCTTCGACACTTCAATTTGCTATGGAAAGCATCACGTGATCCCCGATCTTCCGCCATATAAAACGAAGTGTCGGAAGTCTCGGCGCGGGCCTGGACCGTTCTGACGTGTCATTCTTAAATAGATGTGGATACGGTTTTTGAAGTGAAAACTTCTTTAGCGGCGCTGGGCACTTTTTGAGGTGGGGAAAAAATGATAAACTCGTGACAGCGTAAGGCGATCACGTGACCGTAAGGGGCGTAAGGCGATCACGTGACCGTAAGCCCCGTAAGGTGGCCACTCATAATTGAAATGGCATTTAAATCAATAAAGAAAAACTCAATGTTATTTGACATTTATGTTGCGGACTCCTTTTCATGACTCTTTACCTATGTTCAAATAATTTGACGTTGTCATGGCAGTATGTAAATAAACATGTCAATGAAAAAGTGTGATCTTATTTGAGAATGATAATAATATATACTCGTAATAAATAAATAGAATACCTCCGCTAAACGTATCCTGTTACCGGGCGTCGGTAACATAGTGAGGTGAGTTTTCACTTCTATCGGCACTCCCGGAGTGCAACCGTTGTTGCTTTTTTTTAAACAGATTTTCTAGCGCTGGTTCTTAGACTTATCAAAATCAGTTCATCCGTTTCATTGCCTTGGGGGTTTTTTAAATTCTTAATTTATATATGATGTTATTTGGCTAGGTGCATCATATATGTATACCTATACAGGGTCTTGCGTTCTATGGGTAGAGGTGGAGTCTGTGATACTTTAATTATTTTCCAAAAAAAGTGTCATATTATATATATATATATATATATATATATATATATATATATATATATATATATATATATATATATATATACATAGAAGGTAGCATCCTATAGAAGTGGTCTACGCGTGCCTTCGTGAGGGACAAAACATACGCAATGTGACGCTATGATTGGTCGAATTTATTTGTTGCCCACCATAATCCATACTAATTTATGGTGGGGAATAAAAAAAAATGTGAGACTGTGACAAGGACAAACAATAATAGCGCTTTCGCTGCTACTCCTGAAAGATACATAAGACTATCCCGTTCTGTCAGTTATCCCCACCACTCATGCCCAATCCAGTTTAAATACTTAGATTCATGTACTTATATACAATATTATAAATTTATTTTATGTCATGTATTGTCATGCCATAAATATTTTGATTTTAGCACTTTTATTTAAAAAAGCGGCCAAGTGCGAGTCGGACTCGCCCATGAAGGGTTCCGTATTTATGGGGATTTATGACGTATTCAAAAAAACCTACTTACTAGATCTCGTTCAAACCAATTTTCGGTGGAAGTTTGCATGGTAATGTACATCTACATCATATATTTTTTTTAGTTTTATCATTTTCTTATTTTAGAAGTTACGGTGGGGGGGGGGGGGACAAACATTTTACCACTTTAGAAGTGTCTCTCGCGCAAACTATTCAGTTTAGAAAAAAATGATATTAGAAACCTAAATATCATTTTTGAAGACCTATCTATAGATACCCCACACGTATGGGTTTGATGAAAAAAAAAATTTGAGTTTCAGTTCAAAGTATGGGGAACCCCCAAAATTTATTGTTTTTTTCTATTTTTGTATGAAAATCTTAATGCGGTTCACAGAATACATCTACTTACCAAGTTTCAACAGTATAGTTCTTATAGTTTCGGAAAAAAGTGGCTGTGACATACGGACGGACAGACGGACAGACGGACAGACAGACATGACGAATCCATAAGGGTTCCGTTTTTTGCCATTTGGCTACGGAACCCTAATAAAAATGGTTCAAAGCTGCGTTCGAGTCTCCCACACCTGAGTAAGTTCGAATTGGCCTCTAGGCCAGGATCCTAAATTTTCGGTTAATAGAGCTTGGCCAATGGCTTCATGCGAGTTCAGTTGCTTACCTAATTCTTTTTTTCCTGCACTTAAGTACCTACATGTTTCTAAAACTTTATGTTTTTACACCTTTCTACTTGCTATGTTGCCTTGTCTGCAAGAGATTACTTCCAACGATATAATATTACTGCCTGTTGCCTGTTACCTTTATTGACATTGTAAATTTTATTTGTTTTTATTTTGCGGCACAAGTAAATAAATAAATAATGTAAGTAAATTTATTACCTATGCGATCTACGGCCTGAAAGCGTCTACTTTCGGCCCGCTGCGCTAAACGCAGTTGCAGCTTTCTGGCATCTCGGGCATCAAATAATGCCTCAATGCCTCAGATCACATGTGATCAGATATATTTCTTACTTTTAAGCCCTACGGATGTAATACACTATCCCCTTTTACTGCAGTATTTTTACGCTTTCTAATAAGATACTTAAGAGGTATAAAACTTGTAACAGACGGGCGTACAACGTACATAATCCGGTAAGCATATCACTTTCCCGCTCTCACTTGGGTATAGCTACGTGATGCGTCCTTAATGGACATACGGCGGATCACCTTCCACACGATCGAACAGGCCTCGGACGGACCAAGATCACGGTCCGGTTCGCAAGATCGCCTGTCTGTTATGGCTTTCAGTTTGAAAATAAAAATAGGCGTACGAGTATTTAGACAATCCATATATTTATGAATTAGCAAAGTTTAGAGAAATCTAACAAAACAGCAACGGTCTAAACCATATTGATATCTTCAAGTTTTTCGTCTGGGTTATTTACAGGTTTCGGTGGATTCAGCTCGCAAATAAATGAGCAAAGTTCTTGACACCAGTAGTCATCCAGTAAGCCATCTTCGCCATACATGGCTCCACAGTGGGTTTCCTGGTCCTCTGGCTGCCCTGGTTCCCATTTGTTGAAGCCCGCATGCTGCAGAGATTGTCCTGAAAATAATAAAATTCCAATAAAGAGACAAACTATATGAAGTCAATGTAAATGCTACTCCAAGTCTGATGGTACGTGTTTGCACAAAGATGTTCAATTATTAACAGTCTGTCACAACATTGAGTACTTATTCAAATTGGTCTATATTCTCAGAGATGCGAAAAATACTTTATAAAAAGTATTTAAATACAAAATACAAATACTTCCTTGATAATACTATTTCAAATGCAAATTACAAAATAGTTTTTGAATTTGTATTTAAATACAAAATACGAAATAGGTATTTTCAAAATACTTTTTTAAAATACAAATACTTTTCAATAAAAGGTATTCTGAGTAGTGAATACCTAGTCTGAATTAAGAAGTATTACTTACTCGGAATTTCCGAGTTGAAAAGACTCTCTTTATTCTTTGAAGTCAATCCCATATCTAAAGTGCAAATTTCTAGTTGCTCATATTAACCGGTAGGATGTAGGTATGAATTGTTTTATATCGGCCAACTTTTAAAAGCATTACTTTGTAATGTTTCACAGCTAGTATAATGCCTCTCGTTAGTGTGATGAAAACGTCTCGATTGTGTTTCACCAGGGCAGAAAAGTTTGTTCTCCTCTCGTGCCTTGAAACCCTCCCAACACTCAAGATTACACTTTATGTGCGACGTTACTAAACAGATTCAACAGTTCCATGTTAAAAGAATGAGAGAGTTGCCAGGATTGTAACATCAGAAGAGATTGTAACTCCTACCTACATTACCTACCTACTATAAAGTATTTTGTATTTTGAAAATAGAAAATAGGTCCCAAAACTATTTCAAATAAAATACAAAATAGTTTTCTTCAAAAGGTATTTAAATACAAAATACAAAATAGGTATTTTGCATTTTGTATTTGCATTTTAAATACAAGTATTTCAAATAAGTCACATCTCTGTATATTCTAGCTAGAGAATTGCTGTAGAGATGTCAAATAATGTTATCCTACGATGTACTATCGTAGTGTGCAGGTAGTTTAAGTAAGAACGTTTTTTAATACGAATAGAGTCTGTGCGGAAAGAGAAGAGTCGTGGAATGTAATCCAGAGCCTATACATTCTACGACTCTTCTCTTTCCGCACAAACTCTAACCGTATATTTGAAATGTGTTGGGCTTTAACATTCACAAAACAACTCACCGTGTATAGTCATCCACGTCTTGTGATCTCCCAAGTCAGTAAAGCCGACAAATATGACCTCATAAAGAGGCTCCTCCACACTGGCGTTGGCTTTAGCGTACAGCTCTTGGAAGACCTGAGACTCAGTCTCACTGTTGATGACTGCTAAGTACGCGCCCTCGTCGGAGCAGGTGGCGAAGGCTGAAGACCAGTTCTTTTCCTGCGTATGGAACTTGTAACAGCGGTTTGTTCGGGCCTCATATTTATAATCTGCAAAACAAGTATTAGTTAGCTCCAGATGTTGTCAGGAAGTGTTTAACACATAGACTAGGAATCCTCTAGACGGAGTTTAGAGCAATTATTTCATGAAACCGATGCTGCCAAATATACTGGGGAGCGGGGGACGAGGTGAGCGAGTCCCGTGCCGTGATTGGTCCGTTCAAAGACACGGACGTCACACAAAGACACTTTGACTCGAAAATGGAGTAAAACTACCGTATAACATTTGTGGCAGAGGGGGTAGAGCGCTACTATGCTCAGTCTAGAGGATGTCTTGTCTGTGGTTTAACATCACATCTACTTCCTCTCAAGACCTACCTTCTCCCTAATTTTTATGATTTTTTTTTAGGTTAATCTAATTTGATTACACGGCCTCTCGTACCGGGGCCTTGTAGTATCGACGCCAACCCCAGTAAACTTTCATGAGAAGACAAGAAAATGCTATGAAAATATTTAATTAGATATCTACATCTACTTCAAACTCAAACTCTGCAGTCAGACTGTTAAAACAATTTTGCAGGGCCTTTGTGAACAATTTGGAAATTGTACCTAATACTTATTGTATTCTGAATGTTTAATAATCCAATATACTATAAAAAAATAATAATAACAGTATCGTTGTCGTCGCATACCAACACAATACCTATCATGACAATATTATCCCTAGTAAATAATACCTATTATAAATGCGAAAATGTCTGTCTGTTACCTCTTCATCACGCTTAAACCGCTGAACCGATTTAGATGAAATTTGGTATGGGAAGGACATAGGATAGTTATCATAGTCATCATTTCTTAAGCTAGTATAAGATATTTGGAGTTTGGAGTTGTACCTTTATCATCTGTTCCACAGTCCACAACGCTTCCGGGGCTCTTCCTCGTAAAGCAGACAAAAGGCAGAGCCACCGAACAGCTACCGCGGGTCACTATGCTCTCACCCTTATCATTTTTAGTGAGATGCAAGCAGTTCTCAGTACGACTGGCGTTGAAAGACTCCTCGTGTACCAATACCGACATGTTAGATAATCGGGTGCCTGAAACAGCAAAAGATCAATAAAGTCTCATTTAGATGGTTCAAAAACTTGCATGCAATTTAACGATAAATTGCTAAGTACAGAACACGTACGCTAGTTCTTGAACCGTCTAAATGGGGCACCCACACCCACTGGACAAGTTATTTTCCACTTTTATTTTCTTAACTAGGTAGTTAAGAAAATATAGGTAGGACATAGGTATATACCTATGTCATGTTTCGTGTTGCCTTTCCATTGAGGTGGAGATGCGAGAACACGTGCGGGAATCACTCAATAACATTCGTTCTCTACATCTCTACTCCGCACCGCACCCTCCCCTCCCCCGAACGTCTCCTCTTATCTCCGCCTACTAAGAGTAACCTCATGCTTTCTCCCATTTGTATATACCAACCAACCATTATATAATCTGTGACTAAACTCTGAGCTCACTAGCCGGACTAAGGCTTAGATTAGAACGCACTGCGATTAATTTCCTGCGGTTTCACGCAAAAAGTATAACGTACGGCATGCTTCATAAGCGCATGCACTTGCAAGACTGAAACCGTAAGAAATTAATCGCAGCCTTAGTATGTACAAAGAGAATAGAGTGAATAGAGAATTATTGTCATACTAAATTTTGTAGTCACAGGTCACAGTACATTTACTGCCATCTTTCGACAGAACGATTAACTTTTAGAACGCCATTTGACTTTGATCCTTATTCTTTCACTGATATGTGTTAAATTTGTTAATTGTCAAAAAGTATCGTCATCTACTCGAGGATAGGCCAAAGATATGGTGCAATATTTTCGAGCGAAGGCGTGTCATATCATACCTTCCATAGAGTAGTAGTGCCCAGTGGCGTAAGTATCATGTATTCCAGTAAACACTTTCAATGTCTGGGACTTGCTCAATACATTACGGATTGCTTGTTGTAAAGCATCGTTCTCAGGTGAAGCGAGTACAGCATCTGTAAAGAAAATATTAACGTCACATATCATCAGGCAACTAATACTCATCGAGACAATTCTAAAAACACAATTAAGAGGTTGCGTTATTTTATCACAGAGTTCCTATGGCTACCTCGTGTCTCATCGTCAGATCAGCTCGATAGGTACCATAATATTGCATTGTCACCCGACTTACATAATGTAGGCAAGTTTCCAGCTTCATTGGAAGTTGGGAAGTACTTAGGTCAAATTTTACTTGCAATGCAAGATTTGACCCGTACAGAACTACAGACATAGGTAGGCAGTGACCGGAAATACTGTAGGTAGGGTACATACATAGACTAGGACTCCTCTAGACTGAGTTTAGAGCAATTATTTCATGAAACCGACGCTGCCAAAAATACGGGGGTGCGGGGGGACGAGGTGAGAGAATCCCGTGCCGTCATTGGTCCGTTCAAAGACACGGACCAATCACGGCACGGGATTGACTCGAAGATGGAGTAAAACTACCGTATAAGTGGCAGAGGGGGTGGCGTTACTATGCTCAGTCTAGAGGATGTCTTGTCTGTGGGTACATAACTACATAGGTAGATTGCAAGTTAATAAAAAGCTTGTAAAATTTGCTAAAGATACGAAATGGATCGGATATATCAGTGTCAAAAGTGACATTTCTTCAAGCAAAAACGTCACTTTTGGCACTGATGACATATCCGATCCATCCTTATCAAATTTTTGACGTATCTTAAAGTTCGAATCAGGCCGTCTAAAGGTCTTAGCTAGAATTACGGGCTGCCGGTTCTCTCTGTAGGAGCTATGTTCGTAGGGGCAGGCGTGGCTCACTCCGCGATTTCGTCGCTTTGCTACAGGTAGGTAGCTAAAAGTACATCCGTTCCACACCAATTTTGGTGGCTAGCCATAAGCCGCGCGTGGCGCTGTCGCCACCTAGCGGCCATATTTGTGCTGATCGTAACAGACGCGTTTTGTTAGAGAGTGAGTCTTCTGTACCTAGTACTATTATTTAAGGCTTCGGCACACGGGCGCGTTTTCCGGGCGCGGCTTGAGCGGGGCGTGAGCAGCAGCAGCATTCTGTGGTAGTGGTTACTGGTTACCTTCTTGCGCGCAAATCAGCCGCGCATCCCTCCATGTTGCGGGTTCCAAGTGTAGCTTTAGCCAGCCGCCTGTCTTGGGGTAGTAGCTGTAGTCTCGTTGCACCGGATTGGCCTCTGTAACCAGGTAAATATACTGGGTTAAGCAAATCTCGTCAGTAGAAAAAGGCGGCAAATTTAAAAAATCGCGACGTTTGAATTGTTCGAAAATCGCGTCATTTATAGCTTATCTGTGGAACTGTTTTGTTTACATTTAATCGTTGTTTGATAGAGTCAGACCGAGAAAAGTCTGCAGCGATTTTGATAGCCCACGCAGTGCAAGTGTCATTTTAAACGCCAAACTTCTATGAATTTATGACGTGTAAATAACACTTGCACTGCGTGGGCTATCAAAATCGCTGCAGACTTTTCTTGGTCTAACTCTATACTTTGCTGCTTTTTGTTCGTTTCCTAGGGATGCCATACTTTAGTTTGCTTTACATTGCTGCCTACCTACTGAAATATCCAGCTTGACAGACTATAGGTAGGTATCGTTTTTGTTTTTGGTCAATCCAATATTCACAATGCACTTAAGACTGTCGTGTTTTCTAATAAACCAATGAATATGTGTATAATCAGTAAGTACCTATATTAATATTGTTCACACTGACTCCCCAACTTTTGGTCTCTGTCACATAATTTTATTTTCTCTCTGGAGTTGCACTGATATAAACAACAAAACAAAGCGAATTTTAAAATAGGCACAGAAAGTTACAATTCCAACTGTTACAAGTAGTGTCAATAACATTGAAAATGAAACTGACTTTAGGTATGTAGGTATACAAACCTACTCGTAAAAAAGTTACCTTTCATTTTTAGGGTTCCGTAGCCAAATGGCAAAAAACGGAACCCTTATAGATTCGTCATGTCTCTCTGTCTGTCTGTCTGTCCGTCTGTCCGTCTGTCTGTCCGTCCGTATGTCACAGCCACTTTTCTCCGAAACTATAAGAACTATACTGTTGAAACTTGGTAAGTAGATGTATTCTGTGAACCGCATTAAGATTTTCACACAAAAATAGAAAAAAAACAATAAATTTTTGGGGTTCCCCATACTTCGAACTGAAACTCAAAAATTTTTTTTTTCATCAATCCCATACGTGTGGGTAGGGTTTGCAAGATCCGTCAATTTTTCGGATCCGGATATTTCGGATATTAAAATTTGACGGATCCGGATATCCGGATAATGCGGATAATACGGATCTGTATCAAGAAAGGTGACGAAATTTATAACTTACATACAAGGAACAGCTAGTAAAATGTAAAATGTTCATATTTTAGTTAATTACAATTATTAATAATTATTATTATTATCTCAAAACGATATAAATAAGTATAATAAGATATTAAGTGTAGTCTTAATTAGGTATTCCTATTAATAATATTATGCATTTTTTTTAGGAGGCCGTAGTCGATTTGTAACCGAAAACGCCAAAAATGAAGTAATTAAAGCAAATTTATTTCTATATATCTGCTCAGAAGAATTAATTCTAAAGGTGCCTAAAAACACCGCTTTAACATCGGCGTTTTTTCTTAAATTTGCCATTATAAGCTCACAAAATAGAAAATGGAGAAAAAGTTACATTTATGTACTTTTATTATTTTATACCGGTGTGGTGTGATATAATTTATACTATTAAAAAACGTACTTCCTTTACCTTGGTAAAATAGCTATACCTTCAGTCGCTCGACTGAGAAAAATGGCTTAGAAAATAGTATCTAACTCATTTATTCAGTCCCCATTACAACAATCTTCCATTATAGGTATATATAAATCCAGTTAATTACTGCAAAATAATGTAAAATTACTACAAAAGTTTCGGGAAATTTGGTCTACAGCTTCTTAATAACGAGAAAAAAATATCAATATTAGTTACTCAGTTAGCAGCACATGTTATTTATGTTAACAGAAGACTGGGAACCGACACGATAACACAAAAAAGTCACTGATAACAACACGCACAAGCACTAATGATGTTTCAGGTAGACGACCCAAAGGCGACTGAGCGAAAACCTGATAACAATTACTTTAAAACATACAAATATTTACCCTTATTCCAGCCAGGAGGCATGCAGGTAGCTCGTTTTAATACTGTTACTGTTACTACTGTTTAGTTTAAGCAATATTTGTATTTATTTTATGACGTTATCGCGTACCATTAACGCGACCAATGCAATATTTAACGGATCCGTGAGATCCGAAATATCCGGATCCTATGAGACGTTGGATCCGGATCTTAGATTTGACGGATATCCGGATATTTCGGATATCCGGATCTCAAACCCTACGTGTGGGGTATCTATGGATAGGTCTTCAAAAATGATATTGAGGTTTCTAATATCATATTTTCTAAACTGAATAGTTTGCGCGAGAGACACTTCCAAAGTGGTAAAATGTGTGTCCCCCCCCCCTGTAACTTCTAAAATAAGAGAATGATAAAACTAAAAAAAATATATGATGTACATTACCATGTAAACTTCCACCGAAAATTGGTTTGAACGAGATCTAGTAAGTAGTTTTTTTTTTATACCTACGTCATAAATCGCCTAAATACGGAACCCTTCATGGGCGAGTCCGACTCGCACTTGGCCGCTTTTTCGTATTCCATATACATATTTGTGACGTCATCTATGAAAAGGGACCTTATTGGCGATGGCGCTTACGCCATTATTAACGATGCTCCGATATAAATACTATGCCGCGCGACGCTGTGCGTCTTAAGCGCCATCGACAATAAGGTCCCTTATCATAGATAATGCCCCATTTATCCTCGTAAGACCCAAGTCACTTATTGCGCTTTTGAATTAGGAACTTTCTTTTATTTCTATAAGAGTTCAATATCTGGGAGAACGAGCTTTGCTCGGAAAATATATAAAAACTCAAAAATGCGCGTTTTTTTTTAGATAAAACCTAGCTAGATCGATTTCTCACCCCCGAAAACCCCCATATAGCTAATTTCATCGAAATCGTTAGAGCCGTTCCCGAGATCCCCGAAATATATATACATATAAATATATAAATAAATATACAAGCATTGATCGTTTAAAGGTATTAGATAGATAACTCGAATTTAATTTGTAGGTTGTAGGTACTTGTACCTTGTACCAGTAAGTGCGCGGGGACTTTGAAAAACGTAAAATCGACATATCTCGCAAAATTATATGGAAATGACACTTGTTAGCTTTAATGACTTACCAATAAAACTGATGGTTATAACCAGCAGCGAACAAAAACACAGAAAAAACTTGGTTCCCGTCATACCTACTACTTCACTGACCTAAACCGTATGATACTTTTGACGATCAGCTAAACAATAATGTTTAATTGTCAAACCTTTTATAGCAGACTGTCAATACTGCCCCCTTAAGCCAATTAGCGGTATCTCAAAAACAAAAATACTTAGTTGTAAATGAGTGTGTTTGTGTGTGTGAGTTTAAAGTCTATGTTTGCATTAAATTTTGATTTGAGATAAGTACCGCTAATTGGCTTAAGGGGGCAGAATACATATAACATAATACACTACAGTTCACTACACTATAGGTACCTACACTATAAACTTTATTCCTTAGCCATAAGGTCCACAATTGTGATTCTGTTAGGTCCTATCAGACGTATTTTTCCAGGATAATGTTTGTTTTTCTGGAAAGACCCATCATATCAGAAAAGTTCGAGAATAAATAATAATTATGAGCTCATGTTGTTTAATAACTTCAAACTTCAACATTTATTCAGCAAATAGGCCACAAGGGCACTCTTGGGTCATTATTTGATTTCGTGTAAATTGGCATGTCCACGGTAAAAATCTGAAAAATCTTTAATTTACAGAACCTGACAATTTTTTTGAACGAAACCACGGTAATCGTCTTATTATTTGAAAATCAATTGAAAATAAAATATATGCGGACACAAATGTTGATGAAGTGTGTTCTCACTGTCGATTACTAGGCGACGAAGGGCGCGCGGGGGCAGCGGCAGGATCTCAACACTGCTTTCTATTGGACAGCTATATGATGTGCAAGTAGCATCCACGGAAACACGGAATGACGGTACCACGAGGGCCGGTAAAGTTCGATGGTGCCATTTAATTCTGGAGGACACAATTTAATTTGTGCAATCAATAATGAATGTACTAACTAATATAGTTTTAGGCACTTAGTAAATTCTAGCCATTAATTTACATTTAAATTAACTTTTAGCTCATGTTTTGATGAAATCTGATCAGGCGACACGCGTTGGTAGTGACATTTTGACCCTTTGGAGCCTTAAAAAACATAGATCTTCTAAAGATATCGTGAAATGGGAAACGGCATGCATGTATAAATATTTTTTTATTTACTACTTATAAGTATAAGACACGATAAAGATCCAACTTCGTTTAGTACCTACCGAAAAACGCCGGCGACATGCGATTTACACCAAATCAAATAATGACCCTTTTACACGCCGTCAACATTGAATTTACATTAGGGCTTGCAATTCGAATATTCGAATATTCGAATTTGTCGAATATTCGACCTGTTTTGATATTCGAATATTCGGCCGCTCAGGTTTCGAATATTCGATTTTTTTTTATTACTATAAAAAAAATCTATGTTATCCGCTGTAGTTACAGTTTCTGTGTGTTTTACGGGTATTTACAGTGAATGAGGAACGGTAGGTACCCAAATACGAAGGAAATAATATTTTTACTGTATTCCTCTCGATAGACTTCGTGAATACAGTGAAACCTAACTCAATTTAAAAGAAAACGAAATCAAAAAGTATGTTATTTTTACGGTGCGTAAGTTTTAAGTTAAAGGGTCATTCTGTTTATTCAGTACAAGCGTACGTTAAGCGAATTTTTGAAGTCTAAACCTTGCCACTTATCGCAATTCTCACATTTAATCATACCAAACCTGCCCAACTTGGTAATCTAACCATGCACCTTTAGCTGACGAATAATCCACCCAGTACTCAACTAACTTTTTCCCTTAAATATTCCAATATTATATAATTAGCCGACCATTAGGAGTAATAACTTGCCAAAACAAATAAAGTCAATAAAGATTCAAAATACAATGAAATTAAAGGCCTTTTTACAGGCCTCTGAGTGATTACAAGTTAATTTAAATCGGAAAATAATTACCTACTGAAAAAAATATCTTACATACCTAGGTGTTTGGATGGTTAAAGTTATATTATTTCACGCAACGACGCATTTATAATAAGTTTTATCTAGAAATATTAAATACGTCTAATTTTGGCGTTTTACTTGTTTTTATAAATGTGGGCATCTTATAAATAGTAGGATGATAAAATCTAGTCAATTAAGTGGATTTCTGCCAAATATCCTTAGTTTTAGCAATATGTGATAAAAGCTTTTGAATAAAACGATAATAAACCGATTTCTCGTTCCTTTTCTTATTTTTTATAATATTCGAATAATTATTCGAATATTCGAATACGTCGTCAGAAAAAGTCGAATATTCGAATATCTGAAAGCCCTAATTTACATACAAGCAAAAAATAATAATACATCAACAATTATAAAATACAACTAACTGCAACAACCAAATCAAACTAACGTACCGTAAAATGGGGCTATTCGGTACAATTTTTGGAGTAAAACCGCAATAACTCCATATTTTATTTCAAAAAATTTTTTTTATATATTTTTAATGGATAAAACGCATCTTTCTCCATTATTATATGTACTACACATGTGTGAATTGTAAACACAGAACGAGTAATGATTTTTTAAAGACGTGTACCAAATATTTCCTGGTTGGGGCTATATGGAAATCGATGGGTCTCTCACTGGTTTTTATTGAATTATTAAGCTTGTGTTGTTTTAAACGTGACTGTGCCTATTTGATACGCTTTAGAATCGACCGCCTAAGGAAATAAAAACAGGGTAACCACAATATTCTAATAAATTTCGGGACAAAAAATTTTTTTTTAGTTTTATCAATTATCATTCTCTTATTTTAGAAGTTACAGGGGGGGGACACACATTTTACCACTTTGGAAGTGTCTCTCGCGCAAACTATTCAGTTTAGAAAAAAATGATATTAGAAACCTCAATAAGTATTTTAGAAGTTACAGGGATGGGGGGACACATTTTGCCACTTTAGAAGTGTCTCTCGCGCAAACTATTCAGTTTCGAAAAAAATGATATTAGAGACCACACGTATGGGTTTGATGAAAAAAAAAATTTTGAGTTTCAGTTCTAAGTATGGGGAGCCCCCAAAATTTATTTAGACTAAAGTACACGATGCTAATTTTCCGTCAAAAAACTTGTTTATTGAAGGTCATATATGTATTTCTGAAACCAGCGCTAAAGTATACAAAATATTTATTTTAGTTACAGGAGCATATATTAAGCTATCTATATGTTATATAATATTAGTGACTTTGTGGCTTAATTTGAGTATGGCTTGGGCGAAAACAACATAGTCATTATTTTGACAATTTTCATTATTCAAAAGAGTATTACTTCCTTCCGCCAGCGACCGCTCCATCGAAAAATAGCACAAATGATACCTTAAGTATCTGAGATAATTACTTAATTGATTCCAACTGCCGGGGCCTGCAAACATTTGAATAATGACCATATAACTAATGAGCGTACTTAATGTAAGGAAACATCTTAATGAGGTGAACACCTTATTGAGGGTGATTAATAAATATAGTTTTATAAGTACAACAAGAGATCAAAGTTTGATATTTCTTCGAGTGCTTATTTTGAGTCCCGTGCAAGTGAAAGATTCTATAGTACCTATAGTAATTTAGAATCTTAAGCGCACGAGATGTAAATAACTTTGATCTCGGGTAGTTCACAAAACTTTTCACCTCAGCAGTGCGAGAACATATTAGACAACCTGAAAGATGTAATCCTCCTTCATCACTTACCTATTCACTCATGCTTTCTTAAGATATGCTAACAATTAAGTTGAATTACCACAATGAAACACAAAAACAAAACGTAGTAAATTTCAGTTAAATAGGTAATATATGGAAACAACGACCATCAATTGATTGACACTTCAATCGACAACTTTTTTTTGTAAAAAAAAAAACATTGTAAGATACGGTCCGAATTGCGGATACTTACTATTTGTAAACTATAGTAAGGATTCTTAAAACTATAATTATTTATTTTACGTGATAATCTGTGTATTTTTTGAGTTCATTATTTTAATCGTACAATAAATAACGTAAAATATAGTGTTTTTCTCAGTTTTTATGAAATCTTAAATTTTATTTTCATTAAATAATTATTAAGAATCTATACTCGTATGTATTGTGGAACTATGCGTTCTGATGTTTTTCGGGGGTCTATTATAAATTATAAACCGTCAATGTACCGTTGAATGTAGTTTGAACATTTTTTGTCTCTTTCTTTTTGCTAAAGACGTGAAAGGGATAGAGATAATAGAATCCAAGCATTTGAGTTATCGCTAAGTCTAATGTATTCTGTGAACCGCATTAAGATTTTCACACAAAAATAGAAAAAAAACAATACATTTTTGGGGTTCCCCATACTTCGAACTAAAACTCAAAAATTTTTTTTTCATCAAACCCATACGTGTGGGGTATCTATGGATAGGTCTTCAAAAATGATATTGAGGTTTCTAATATCATTTTTTTCTAAACTGAATAGTTTGCGCGAGAGACACTTCCAAAGTGGTAAAATGTGTCCCCCCCCCCCCCCCCGTAACTTCTAAAATAAGAGAATGATAAAAAATTGGTTTGAACGAGATCTAGTAAGTAGTTTTTTTTTATACGTCATAAATCGCCTAAATACGGAACCCTTCATGGGCGAGTCCGACTCGCACTTGGCCGCTTTTTATTTTATTTAAAAGCCCGGCAACCCTTATTTGTGTCCGGATTTTCGCAAGCAACCCTATGCCACTGTATTCTATTATATCATTTTGATGTATAATTGAAGCGTCAGACAGATGAGTGCAATTATCGATAAAAACTCACCTGTTTAAACACGGCAACCACATAATAGTGACCGGAAAAAGATAGGCAACCTAGTTGATTTATGTTGTACAAGTTGTATACTTTCCATTGGAACTTATTTCGTTTGTCAGACAGATCGGTGAAATTTGAAGAAAAAAATATTTTTTTTCAAAAATCAATTAAAAATAGCCTTTACCATATTTTTCATTAGGCAACCCTATTTATTTATGTTCAGGAACATATTTTCTTTCATAATATGTAAGTTTCATCCGTCAGACATATCGGTGAAGGTCGACCATATATTATGCGGGATCTCCTACTAATGTAAAGCTTCTGTGTATGAAATAAACTGAACCTGCTATAACTTGTATTAGACCCCGCATGTTGAAATGACATTTGAATATTAAGGTCACTTGAATGTCATTTTGTCTCACTCAGTGAGCAAAATGCGATTTTGCTCACTGTTTTTAAGTAGTAAAGTACCTTTGTTCGAGCTGCTGAGGTGAAAAATATCTTGATTTTGGGTATAAAATGCATAGGTACATTATTTTCTTCTTCTTCATTTACAATTATCGATTCGACAAAATAACACTGTTTTTTTGCGTTATTGTACCTACTTAGTAGTTATGGCATGTTTCAGCATTTTAAATGCAGAGTTAGTTGAAATTGCTATCTCAAGTGACCGGCATGTGCATAATTGAAAACCTGAGAATTAAATATCCAACACAGCCTACAATAAGTCATGATGTAAATGGAGTACAAATGCAGACACACGGCCACAAAATGAAGCAGAAAAGAAGAGAATTCCAAAAGAGTAGTACGAAAGATTGGGTTTGAAAGTTGACATCGTCAAGCAAGTTATATGGGGTCATCTAGTGATGGTAATACGTCCAGGAGATTTTTCAGTAACCCAAGTTTAGTTGCGGAGGTTACAGGGGTAGATGAAGAACTGATTCACCGGTTTTCAGTAATATTACAGGCAATTAACTTTGGTGCCACTAGGGCTTGCAAATATTCGAAACTTTCAGATATTCGAATATTCGACTTTTTCTGACGACGTATTCGAATATTCGAATAATTATTCGAATATTATAAAAAATAAGAAAAGGAACGAGAAATCGGTTTATTATCGTTTTATTCAAAAGCTTTTATCACATATTGCTAAAACTAAGGATATTTGGCAGAAATCCACTTAATTGACTAGATTTTATCATCCTACTATTTATAAGATGCCCACATTTATAAAAACAAGTAAAACGCCAAAATTAGACGTATTTAATATTTCTAGATAAAACTTATTATAAATGCGTCGTTGCGTGAAATAATATAACTTTAACCATCCAAACACCTAGGTATGTAAGATATTTTTTTCAGTAGGTAATTATTTTCCGATTTAAATTAACTTGTAATCACTCAGAGGCCTGTAAAATGGCCTTTAATTTCATTGTATTTTGAATCTTTATTGACTTTATTTGTTTTGGCAAGTTATTACTCCTAATGGTCGGCTAATTATATAATATTGGAATATTTAAGGGAAAAAGTTAGTTGAGTACTGGGTGGATTATTCGTCAGCTAAAGGTGCATGGTTAGATTACCAAGTTGGGCAGGTTTGGTATGATTAAATGTGAGAATTGCGATAAGTGGCAAGGTTTAGACTTCAAAAATTCGCTTAACGTACGCTTGTACTGAATAAACAGAATGACCCTTTAACTTAAAACTTACGCACCGTAAAAATAACATACTTTTTGATTTCGTTTTCTTTTAAATTGAGTTAGGTTTCACTGTATTCACGAAGTCTATCGAGAGGAATACAGTAAAAATATTATTTCCTTCGTATTTGGGTACCTACCGTTCCTCATTCACTGTAAATACCCGTAAAACACACAGAAACTGTAACTACAGCGGATGACATAGATTTTTTTTATAGTAATAAAAAAAATCGATTATTCGAAACCTGAGCGGCCGAATATTCGAATATCAAAACAGGTCGAATATTCGACAAATTCGAATATTCGAATTGCAAGCCCTAGGTGCCACAATAGATGCTGAAAAGTTTGAGATTACTGCAATAAAACAGCTGACATATTCGTTGGCTTGTACTGATGGTAATATATGCCAAATACAGTACACAAAATACTGACCCATGGAAGTAAAATAATATCCGCTGCTGCTCTACCTATTGGAATGTTAACTGAAGAAGCCAGGGAAGCGCGGAATAAGGATTATCGCCGGTACAGATTGTACCATTCGAGGAAACGCTCAAGGGAATCTGCGAACGAAGATATCATAAACATGCTTTTAATAAAGACGCCACGAGTATTTTTTGACTCAGTTAAACAACGTTGCATACAATACTTTTTCTACGACCAAACATTTACTTTGAAAACTAAATAATAGTAAATCAACAGTTATTCCATTGCTTACCGGTGAAATGTTATTCCATCCCTTTTATTATATTTTCTACTCCCGTACTTTTATTTGTCATTTAAAAGGTCGTACACACACCTTTAAACCCCTATGTTATAGTTGTCAAGACAAGTCTTTAGTCTATTCCACAAAAAAGTATTTGTTTTTTTACACGCAGTATCTTTTTGGTTTGTTATTACACGCAGTATCTTTTTGGTACTTTTACGATACTTCGTGTAATCACCACTTAAAAAATATTGTATGAAATACATTGTTGCCAACCTAATTTTAATTGTCATCTCTGACAGATGAGTACTAACTAGTAGAAACAATAAAATTGCTTCAGAAGTCAGAAACGCGCATGTGACACCCGTAATATAGCAAGATCCATAGACTACGAACACCGCTTAGCGTTGCTTGTTAGTCTCCATAGGCTACTGTGGCCAAAATCGAGAAAAAAACTGTCCAAAATTGTAATTTAACTAAGAGCAAGTACCAGGGCCTCATGAGTTACAAGAAGGTGTCGCTGACCAACCGGCCGTGGGGCGCGGGGCGCGGTGGCCGGGTCGCGTATCTTAGCTGTCCTATATGATTCCACTTGTTTAAAGTATTATTTTTGTTGAATGAAAAATATTTGTTAAATTTATAATTTTTTTTCAAAGTAAGTGCTTGGTCGTAGAAAAAGTATTGTATGCAACGTTGTTTAACTGAGTCAAAAAATACTCGTGGCGTCTTTATTAACAATTTTCGGCTTCGCCTCAAATTGTTACTCACGCCACTCGCCTTTTTTGACCCCTCTTAAACAACGGTTGCATAAAATACTATTCTTGTTGCAACTTTTTAACATGCACGAAGGCATTATTTTTTTTAATTTTCTGTACATGTGTGGCATCTCGTCAGTGGTCGGTGACGTACTAAAAGCAAAGAAGTGCATGCACTTCTCTGAGGTGCGGAAACATTTTGTTCGAGATGTCGTCTCTATCTGAAAGGCCCTTTTTAACATAAACTCATTGTTGTCTCAGTTCGGGGCGAACTACTATAGTTCGTTTTTTTTTAGCATTAGAAAGAACTTGAAAGAAGGTAAGCGATTTTGACATGTCTTTTAATTGAAAAACACTTTTTAAAAATCAACAAGTAACTATTACTTATGAAAGCAGAAGACTATAAGAGATCGTATTAGATTCATAATTGTTACATATTTACCGTAACTTATTTTTAAAATGTGTTTTTCAATTAAAAGACACATCAAGATTGTTTACCTTATTTCTAATGCTAAAAAAAACGAAGTGTAGTGCTAGTAGTACTAAGTACTATACTTGGTCAACCAGATCTTGACAGTAGAAAAGGCGGCAAATTTGAAAAATGTAGGCGCGAAGGGATATTGTCCCATAGAAAATTTGAATTTCGTGCCTTTAAATATGTAGGTATAGGTATACCCATATTACAAAAAAAATACTTAAGTGAAGATATATATAGGGTGCATTGAGGTAAATCCGAAGACGGGATAATTTTGAAAATGGCAAATAAGTATCTACTAAACTAGAAACACTTCATACCTACTTTAGCAACACTTATGCCACTGCAACGCTTACATGGCATCTTGCGTACTGTTGCTACACAGTAGAAAGCTTTTCTAGTTTAGTAGATATTTGCCATTTTCAAAATTACCCCGTCTTCGGATTTACCCCAATGCACCCTAGTGTTAAAGGTTCTAGGTACAAGAAGGTACTAGGTAGGTGTTCTGTGAGTATAATAAAATTATTACTATGGATGGTAAATTGGTAAATCCACCTGTCCAATTTCTTTGTCCAATGTTATTGCGTCTCACTCTTGCATTAAGCATAATGTAAGACGCAATACACATTAAGTAGACAAAGAAATTTGATATGTGGAATCAAATACCACCCTATGACAATGACAAGTTATTTATTTTGAGAAAGACATAATAACCCGAACATAAAATAAAATAACGGTGGCGCCAATTTTTATTAGGAATTTACGAGCAACGTCGGCAACTTTCAAGATCAGTCGAGCAGGAGCGAGAATTTTCTAAATTAGTTATGTAGCTGATAACGCAGTTCTGCTATTCAACACGAGATGGCGTTAAACTCAACGACTTGAACAACAAACTGCTAAATCGAAAAGGTGCATGTGTATATTGAGCGCTCTATACTGGCGTGGACATTCTCGATGCTGCCGGATAAGGACCTTGCACTTGAATCTTCTAGCACTTTCCGGACGAGTAAACTAGGTGGCGCTGTAAACGGGGCCTATAAATACGGCGGAACGCCGGCTAGCCGCCAGTTGCAATCTGAATTACCGCAAGTGTGAACTTGAGAATAATAATAACAAAGTGAAAAAAGCGTCTAGTCAAAATGTCGATCATTCCGCATTTTAACGACTGGGAACGGCCTCTTCGCAAGATGGAGAGGGATATCTTCCGATCGGATCCTTACATCGACTTCCCCTATGGAACAATGGTGCCGCGCACCTTCTTCGACCCCGAGTTCTTCTTTAAACCCTGGAACAATATGCTGCAACCATTTGAACAGCTTATGAAGCCCTTGGAGCAGTTATCCTCAGCCATGAATCAATTGGCACTGTGCGACGGATCGATAACTTCGGACAACGAGAAATTCCAAATCAATGTGGATGTGCATCATTTCAAACCCGAGGAAATAAGCGTCAAAGTGATCAACAAACATGTTATTGTGGAAGGTAAACACGAGGAAAAGCGGGATGAGCACGGCTATGTTTCCAGGGAGTTTGTCAGGAGATACGCTTTGCCTGAAGGATGTTTGCCTGACACAGTGCAGTCTAACCTGTCTTCTGATGGTGTTCTGACGGTCACTGCTCCAAAAGTGCTGGCGTTGCCGTCCACCGGCGAAAGGATAGTGCCAATAGCACACACAGGCCCCGTGCACAAGCAAATTGGATCACAATAGGTGTTTAGTGTTTCCAAAATGTGATTAAGTATTTTCTAAGACTGACTTATTTCAAAGTGTAAAAACCGCTTTTATTTTATGTTAAACAATAAATAATTAAGACAATAATTGTGTTTGAATTATTTAATTTACCTTTTCATTAGGGTAAATAGAGCATGAATAGGTAGGTGTAGGTACTAGGTACCTTCTTAGTGCACCTGGCGTATGTAGTTTTGCCCCATTTCCATATGTTTTGTACCATTTTTGTACGCGACTTTATACCTACATATAATTTTGTACAGTCGGGGTCATAAAAGAGTATAGACTTGGGGATAGCTGCTATACATCATTCGAACATAAGTTTGAATGATGTATCCCATTCCCCATCTCTGTCGCTTTTGTGACAGGGACGCAGAGAGACTATTTGATATAGACCCACTTAATTGATAGGATCCGAACCCTCTGCTTAAAAAGCCCCGTCTGCTATCTCTGCAGCAGATTGTACAGGGGGTCTACTCTATAATTACAATGGACATCAAAAAGATCGAAATATCAAAAATAGTCTCTCTGCGTCGCTGTCACAAAAGCGACAGAGATGTGGAATGGGATACGGGTCTATATTAATTCGCATAACGAAATACTCCTAATCCTAATTAAAATTGGCATAACATATATTACGCATAACTTTTAAGGTTCCGTCACACAGGCGCGTTTTCCTGGCGAGGCGTGAGCGGGGCGCGCGCGCCGCTTTTACATAATTATAAAACGCTCACGCCCCGCCCGGAAAACGCGCCTGTGTGACGGAACCTTTAGGTATGTAAGCTAAAATAATTACCTATGTTCTGCTCCTTGATTGTATGTCAAGCCGGCTTCCCACGGCCCGTTTTTTCACAGATCTGACCGCGCCTCTACAGGCCGAAGATCGTGGGAACGGTCGCATCCGACGAGGCCTGTCGTCACCCGTCCGATCCGTCGGGAGTCGGTAACTTCAAAGGCGCGTCGCGGCGCGGCGCGACGGTACCTGTAGGGGCGCGTCTGCGTCGGTTCATTTCACCTGGGACAGCGCACAGGCCTCGTCGGATGCGACCGTTCCCACGATCTGTCGGCCTGTAGAGGCGCGGTCAGATCTGTGAAAAAACGGGCCGTGGGAAGCCGGCTTAATCAACCGCACAGGCATCCACAGGCGTGGCGCGATCCGGCCTGGCCTGTAATAAACACGGGCCGTGGGAAGCCGGCTTTACATAGATATGACATAGATTAATTAAATCATACATAATTATTGTCTTAAGTACCTACCCAAAAGAAAAGTTTAAGATATTTATTAGTAGGACAAATCAAACAAAGAGAATAAACTAAAATTAAACTACCTACTTATGTCGGAACTGGGGGCCTAGCCAAGATAAGTCTGTTGCCGTGTTGCCTCCCAGTAACACTTACGTACGAATTTACAAGTGCGACAGAGAGGCAAACGTGGCGAACGTGGTTCGCGGTAGGCCCTCACTGGTTTCAGCCGCTGTAAGCTGTAAGCACATGTAATATTTAATTGACTCTTAGTTTATTTGAATTATGTATTTCTGCTATTTATTTAATTTTTTAGTGTATTTTGAATTGTACTGTATGTATTTTAGGTATAAGGAAATTGTATACCGTAAACCGGTTGATTGTGACACTTACCAATCTAATAATATTGTAATATCTGTAAACTGACATGCACAATCTGACAATAAATGATTACTTACTTACTTACTCACAGATCATATAATACAATTATTTCAAGTTGACTACGGAACCCTAAAAACCAATATCAAACATTGCCCAGTTAATGATTTTTTAAGCTTGTATTAAAACTAGCGACCCGCCCCGGCTTGTACATAAACCTTCCTCTGGAATCATTCTATCTATTAAAAAAAAAACTGCATCAAAATCCGTTGCGTAGTTTTAAAGATCTATATCTAGCATACATAGGGACAGACAGACAGCGGGAAGCGACTTTGTTTTATACTATGTAGCGATGAGAGCGAAATTTAGGTTTTAGATTGTATGGAAGGTTTGTCAGACTCTTAAGAAATAGGTAGGCTTAATAAGGTACTTATTGCTCTAGATAGTCTAGATTGTACCTGAATGATTATCACACTTTAATTAAATCAACAATTAATATTTTAAGCCTACGCATACACAGTGGATGTACAAATATAGACACTTGGCTATAATTATTACACCCACACGATAAAAATGTACATAAATAATTTATTTCTAATACGTGATATCTTATTTCAAGTACACGGCAATGCAATCTCGGCTTGGATGGGCTATCTTGATGGGTGCGTTCTATTTGTGAGCTGGGTGCGAAGCCAACATGCCAATCGTTTACGCTCCGAAGCGAACGAAACGCAACTGTCACTATCACACTAATATGGAAGAGTGATAGAGAGACACAAAGCGTTTCGTTATCGTAGCGCAAACGATTGTCATCTTGGCTAGCCCCCCTGGCAGAGCACCAAATCTTTCGATACTTTCATTAGTCAAAATCATTTCTAATTCGTAAAGTCTATTTTTTTATTCGGTAGACTACAATGACATTTCATAGTATGAAATGACACAAATGATGTTCATACTATGAAATGTCATTTTAGTCTACCGAATAAAAAAATACACTAGGTATGCATTTAATGCCAAAAATAGCACCCTTTTTATTTCAGACCATAAAATAAAGGCTTCGTCACACAGGCGCGTTTTCCGGGCGGGCCGTGAGCGGGGCGCGCCGCTTTTACATATAAAACGCTCACGCCCCGTCCGGAAAACGCGCCTGTGTGACGGAACCTTAACTGTGGGTCGACTGGGGTGGTTATGGCCGTTATGGGAATCTGCGCATTGCGCAATGCCTAACTGCGTAATAACGTCTAAAGCACGGGCTAATGGGGCACTAAAAATGGTACCTACTATAGTTCGTTTTTTTTAGCATTAGAAAGAACTTGAAAGAAGGTAAGCGATTTTGACATGTCTTTTAATTGAAAATCACTTTTTAAAAATCAATAACTATTACTTGTGAAAGCAGAAGACTATAAAAGATCGTATTAGATTCATAATTGTTACATATTTACCGTAACTTATTTTTAAAATGTGTTTTTCAATTAAAAGACATATCAAGATTGTTTACCTTATTTCTAATGCTAAAAA
This sequence comes from Cydia amplana, assembly GCF_948474715.1. NCBI lineage: Eukaryota > Metazoa > Arthropoda > Insecta > Lepidoptera > Tortricidae > Cydia > Cydia amplana. Next base: position 4,344,265 of record NC_086072.1, read on the forward strand.
AAACGAAGTATAGTTCAGCGGTGTTACTCATGAATTCCAGCCAATCGTGCAGTCTAATGGCTTCTCTACACGATGGGCCAACGCCGGCCACTCCAAGGGACGCATTTATGCGTTAGAGGGGGCAAGTGATATTGCTATCTCATTCTACCGTATGGCTGCGTCACTTGGAGTGGCCGGCGTTGGGTCATCGTGTAGAGGAGCCATTACGCAACTAGTTGCGACCAATAGCGCGCGTAATACGCGGATTATAGCCGGTTTAAACTCTCGCGCGAGCCACGAGACGAGCCGCGAGCCGCGCCACGAGACGAGAGTGTAAGCGGTGGGCTCGCGGCTCGTCTCGTGGCTCGCAAGCTCGTCGAGCTAATATAATTTAAACACTAACGACACGGCATAAGGTTTATAACCGAATGACAAGCCGAACGCGAGTGTAAGCGGTGGACTCGCGTCTCGTGGCGCGGCTCGCGGCTCGTCTCGTGGCTCGCGCGAGAGTCTAATCCGCCTGCGAGAGTCTAATCCGCCTATAATGCGAACTCGTCAACCAATCGCGCGCGTAATGCGAACTCATCAACTAATCGCGTTGTAGAGATTTCACACCGCTGTACTGGCCCCTGTCATGCCTCATTATTATTGCCCGTAAAGCCAGTCCCTAGATATCTATGTCAATGAATAAAAGTCGGGCGAATTTTTGGCGCGTAGTTCTAGGTACTCGATTTGTAAACAACTCGTCTGACTGAAGCCGCCGGGCGGCGCGGCGGGCGGCAAATCAAGGATGAATGAAGGTCGTTCATGCGTTTGGTAGAGTGTATTGATTTAACTTTACAGCATCACATTCTACCGCGCATGTTGCCGTTTCTCAAACATAATGCGATGTCACAGCGTAAGGCGCCAACCAGAAACCTTACGTAACTGTATCTACCTGTATAGTGTATGTCTACCTAGAAACAATAACTGTGGGTCGACTGGGGAATCTGCGCATTGCGCAATGCCTAACTGCGTAACAATGTCTAATTTACTACTCAGAGGCCATGATGTATTGATCTATGTTTTTATCTAAGTTACAAAGTAGAATGATTCTGATTTATGCTAACATAAATATAAATATGTTACATAAATATGTTAGGCACGCATACCCAAGTTAAATCATGGGCATTTTTAGTTAAACCCCAAAAGTAGACCTGAAGTCAAAATAACTACACGCTCTTGAAGGTCAGTTGCAGTTGGTAATTGGAAAGCTGTTTATTTTGTTTGAATACTTTGATTCGTCTCCACGGTACACCATGATACAGCTTTCGGTTAACAGATCCTCTGAGTATTTCATCTGCATTTGTTCGCATATTCAATTCAATTCAATAAATATGTAGGGTCACTTGTCGAACATTGAAACAATCGTACACAGTGAAACTTTGCGATATCTCGGAAACTAGGTGTTATCAGCTAGTGCCGTCTGTCAAGCAAGGGCAGGCTCAGGGACCCCCAGCACCTCCCCAATATGCGAGCGCGCCTCGGAGAAGGAACACGTTGCTACGAGCGTTATTGTGAATTCGTGCGACAAAAGTAATATTTTTCATTTATGTTTCGCAATTTTTTACCAAGATATAGAGTCTAGATTGGCGTTATTTAATTTTTTGTTGTGTTCTATGTGTATTAGAGTTACTTTGGAGCTAAATATTTTTAAATTTCTTTCACTCTTTGGTGCAGTTTTTTTAATTGATTCAAAAAACACCCCCTAGTCTCACAATGAAACATTTTTATGTAGTAAACAATGAAACATGATGTTCACTGAACACCAGTATTAGTACACAATGAAACAAACTCATTATTTTTTTAATTAATTAAAGACTATGTGCGAAATTTGTGAAACTAAAATACCATGAAAATTGTTAATAATTTGTCTATCATATGACAAAATATAAGATACTTAACTTTAGAAATGGCTGAGATAGGATAGTTTATATGTTGAATGTTTCATTGATGGCAAGATTAAGGTCACATGTCTAACATTGAAACTATGTCGCAAGAAAGTGTATGATATCGAGCATGGAGATGCTTAAAACCCTCCCGCGTCCACCTAGTTGGCAATCATGCTCCGTGGACATAAAAGGCGCCTTTTTCGCAGCATGCCGTAAGTGCCGACCAGATTTTCGATTCACAATGAAACTTAGGTGTGCGTACAATGAAACAAGTCTTTCGCTTTTAGATATTTCAGCAATCTTATAACGATTCCATATTTCGGAAACCTTTTAAATAACAAATTTCAGCCTACCACTATTTTCTCCTTTCCTTTCTCATTAATTGATTGAAAGGATGCAATGTATGTATTAATGTAACTTATTTATTACAACGTTTCAATGTTTATTAAGGATGTTTCATGGTAGACTACATATATTACATCTGTTTCACTGTAAAAATTAGAGTGTTTCATTGAAAACATGCACAAGTACACAATGAAACAAAACTCATTTTTCAAAAAAAGGTTTACAATACAGAAACTGTTAAAGATAAGTAGAAACCTTGAATGCCATACGATAGCCAACTAAATTATTTATCTTCATGCGAAATGTCACACTCGTAACTTTGAAAACACCAGAGATAGAAAGGCTTGAACTTTTAGTGTTTCATTGATCAACAACTAACCCTACGTATTTAAGTGGGGCTCCCATACAACAAACGTGATTTTTTTGCCGTTTTTTGCGTAATGGTACGGAAAACCCTTCGTGCACGAGTACGACTCGGCCGGTTTTTGGTACCTGACCTAGGCTTCGTCACACAGGCGCGTTTTTCGGGCGCGGGGTGAGCGTTTTATATGTAAAAGCGGCACGTCCCGCTCACGCCCCGCCTGGAAAACCGCCTGTGTGACGAAGCCTTTAAAGTTTTAAATGTGTAACTAAACTAAAGGTATTAAATTCGTATTGCTCTAATGGCTACTTCTACGTTGCTAGTCCCTGATCCCGATAATCCAGAGTATACCCGACTGACTGTACCTTACGGGCATAGATACGTATAATAATAAAACGTATCTCCTCCAACTAGACGCGACACCTATCGAGCATAGAAAAAATCAAGCTATCTATTTAGTTTTACATTCTTTTAGATTACATAATTATTATAAATTATCTTTTCAAAATAATACCGAAAATACCGAATCATACCGAATATTTACGGAAACATGCAGAACGTTTCGAACAGTCGAAATAAATTATAGACTGATATTTCTCGAAAGTCTCAAAATAAATAGACAGTGGGTGAACTTTCTCGAAAATTGTAACGTCCCTTCTGCCATCTAGTGTCGAGTAGCACTAGTTAAAATATCAACATCGCAGGGCGCGTCAACCTTTTGTTCCAGCACGGTATTTGTTTGTGATAATTTAAAGTTGTAACTTACTACTTCAGAGATTAATAAAAATTCAAAGACAATAAAACATTTATGAATATTGTTATTTTTAATTACTGAAAGACAAACGTGCGCCCGTGTGAAATGCATGCTTATTTCATTTTATGGTATTGATGAATTATGAATATCATCCAATATCATCCAACTAGATAGATATACTTACCTACTTATTATCAAATAATAAGGATTGAGGCAGTATTGACAGTGTTACACTATAATTTATTTTAAAGTAAAATGTTAGTAAATACCAGTCTGCAACTGTTTAACATTGAATTTGAATTCATAAAGATAAGAATAATGCTGGAGGTATAACGATAGTTTGTAATCCTATAAATTAGTCCCATATTCAGCCGCCATATGGTGAGCGGTTACCATACCATAGGTACATAACATATCAAGATACCAAGTATGTATAAGGACCAGGGCCGGATTAAGCGTGTCGGGGCCCCTAGGCAGTGCAATGCTCGGGGCTCCCTTATAGTCAATTCTGCATACATAATGTTCAGTACAGGGAAGTAAGTTTTCGGTTTTAATTTCAACCTTCAGGTGTCGGTTGAGACGATCCGAACTTCAAACTTCAACATTTATTCAACAAATAGGCCACAAGGGCACTTTTACACGTCAACATTGAATTTAAATATGTACAAGCAAAAAAATAATAATAATACACCAACAATTATAAAATACAACTACCAAATCAAACTAACGTAATACAATTAGAGATGTATAAGGTCTCTTAATGTCGAATTACATAAAAAAAAACTATAATAATAATATTAAAATAAAAACAAAACAAATACATGGAGAAAAAAAAATCTAAACTTATTTAGAGGTGTAAATGTCTCTAAGTGTCAGAACTAAAAGATAACTTTAATTAAACTACTAATAATGATTTTCCATGTATTCATTGACCAGTTAAGCTACCATGTACCTAGGTGTGGTCAACCAGCAAAAAACGCGAGAGTAGCGAGCGCGAAATTTTTTGTAAAAAAATTGTGAGAACGTGTCAGAAAGGCCGGGCCGGCCCTAAAAATTCGAAGTTCCCCAGTAAGGCGAGCTTTCATGCGAGGTCAAAGCCGTGCTTCAGGACAAGCTCAGCTAGAGTAGAGACGCCAACGAATGTCCATTGTATTAAAAAGCGAGACCGCAGGCCGAGCTTGGCGCAGCGAGACCAAAGGCTAAGCTGAAGAAGAGGAGATTTGGAAGACAAACCAAAATGTGAGGTAGCCTCACTTTTGGCTGAAGGTCGAGCTCAGCAATCTCCACATTACTTAACAAGCCCAAAGCGTACTTATAACCAGCGAGGTGAGCTTTCATGCGAGGCAAAAGGCCAAGCTTCTGAAATCAATGTTGATATTTGTTAAAAAGCGACGCCGAGGATCGAGCTGTAAGAAAGTAGCGTGCAGCGCTCTGACACGAAACAATCGTCAAATGTTACTCAACAATAATATGTGTCATATGTACAAGAGTTACTCGGAGGGCCGAAGTATCCTCCATTGATGAGGTTTTAGGCCCTCAGGAGCCTGAAATTCGTGCTCGACATTACAGACTTTAAAAGCTATAAAATAACATAATTTACATAATCATCTAATGATTGTGTGTCTGAGAAACTGATATTGGACATTAGGTATAAGTAGGTACCATAATTTTTTTTTTGACGCGCGCGGGGCCCCCTAACCGAGGCGGGGCCCCCTAGCCGAGGCGGGGCCCATAGGCAGTTGCCTACTCTGCCTTAGGGTTAATCCGGCCCTGATAAGGACAATATAAGTAATAAATTAAACACGATTAGGCACACCTGTACGATTACCATCAGTTTGTCACTGACATAAACGCCGTCGAGAACGTAATTTACTTTCTATACATCTCGCTCGCACTCGCATATTAGTGCAAACGGGATGTATAGAAAGTAAATTACGTTCTCGACGGCGTTTATGTCAGTGACAAACTGATGGTAACCGTACTGGTGACTAAAGGCTGTCACACAGGCGCGTTTTCCGGGCGAGGCGTGAGCGGGGCGCGCCGCTTTTACATATAAAACGCGCACGCTCCGCTCAGGCCCCGCCCGGAAAACGCGCCTGTGTGACGAAGCCTTAAGTCATTAAGGATGCTGAATTAAGTATGTAACATGTAAAATAAGAATCATCGGATCGGAATCATAATATTATACATATAAACAAAAAAGTGTTGTTAATTTGTTACCAATGTTAGGTATCATTTTATTAAATCCTTAACATTTATATTGATAGCTAAGAACTTATTTACTTCGTAACCTAGACGTGTATGTACTCATTTACATTACGATGTGTATGTACGCATTATAAAAAAAAAAAACCAACGAAAGTTCGCATGAAAGTTCGACATGCATACCCTACGGAAAAGGTTATGAATCCCTGTAGACTTAAATTCTATTGAACGCTGAACTTTCTGGAATGTGTACGAACGGCGCGAGATTCTAGAAGTATCTAGTAACTGATAGAGATGGCGCTGTACCCAACGTATAAATACGCGAGCCGGTCTGTTGACAGACGTCATTCAGAAAAACAAAATTGTGCGAATCGTATCAAAGCGCTACCGGCGAGTTTTCAAAGCAAATAAGTCTGCTTTTACCTAGAATTGTGTTAGAATACTACAAGCATCAGTGAAATATGGCTTTCTATCCTCTTTACTTGGAATACGAGCGTCCCCGGCGACCTCGTCAACTGGCAGATCAACACTTCGGACTGGGGCTAACTCCTCAAGACTACCTGACCATCCTCGCTTTACCGCAGAACAAGGAATACTGCAGACCGTGGCGAAACCTTCAGGCAGCGGCCCGTGACGTCGGCTCAACTATCAGGGAAGAAAAGGACAAGTTCCAAGTCAATTTGGACGTTCAGCATTTCGCGCCCGAAGAGATCTCGGTCAAGACTGTCGACGGTTACCTGGTCGTAGAAGCCAAGCACGAAGAAAGACGGGACGAGCACGGATACATTTCGAGAAGTTTCTGTAGAAGATATGCCCTCCCTGAAGGCATTGAGGCTGATGCAGTGATCTCAAAGTTGTCGTCAGATGGTGTGTTGACTATCACAGCGCCTCTGAAAGAGCCTCCTAAAGCTTCTAATGAGAGAATAGTCCCTATTGTGCAGACGGGTCCTGTGAAGAAACAAGTGGAAGGAACTGAGGAGCAGGGATAAATTGGTTTAGAAAATTAGGACATTTAAATTTTGGTTGTACATTCCTATTGTGTACCAGTGCCAGTGTTGTGTTGAAGTGAATAAATGTTTGTGTTGTACTTACTTTTAATTTGTTCTTTAATTTATTTGTATATTTTGTTAATTCAAGTTGTTTGTCCAGGTAAATTTTAATATAAGACCATTTAGGACTATGAGAGAGCTTAAAAAAATTTCAATTATACTATGATTAGGATGATTAGTTTGTTGTTACAAAAAAAGAGAATTAGGCAGATTTTCTCCATTGCAGAGAGCAATTGTATTGAATATATAAATACATTGAATATATTTTCTTTCTCATAATATACCTGGACAATATCTCTGTATGGGAGGTCGTGCCGCTCACGCATCGGTCTCCACACAGTCACCAAACCCATTGTCAAACCTATTCTCTTTGCCGTTGTCTAAACACCAAAGCATAATCTGCGCAATGCAAAGGCCTGTGTGTGATCTCATGATCTGTATGGGCATTGGGCAAAAACAAGCTGCAAAATATTTTAACCAAACTACGAGCACAATCTTAAGAGCAGGCACAGACATAGACAACCCGGCTGCAATTTGCATGGAAACTGCAGGAATATGATGATGATGATGATGAACTTACCACTACTGCTTACCTCGTAGTGACATCTAGCAATAAAATCTGAAAGCGGTAGGACAGCAACCAGCATTGATAGCGAACTCCAATGAAGCTTTGTTTTAAAGGCACACTTTGTGATAAAAGTTCTTAAAATTTGTGCTAGATGGCGCTATTATAAATACACCCATTTAATCATGTCAGAAAGATGATGTTGATGAACGATGCTGCTAAAATAATCAATCACTTAAAATATATCATACTTTTTTTATTTTTGTTATTATTATTTATCTTGTTTGTCCTTGCCCCGCGGTCCACCCGATATTGGGTCCCGCGGTCCCGGACCTTTGGGAGGTATGCGTGGGGCCGTAGCCAACAGCGCAGAGCCCCTTTTAGACAATTTTTTTTTTAATGAATAGGTACTTCACAACAAATTACCCATAGGTACCTACTACCTACCACCACCTAATATGTAAAGTTAAATATGTACCTAAATCGATCATAAAAAATGTAATCACCACAAACATGGGTTGACTTGACAGTGGTAATAACTTGGTGGCCTAATTAAATTACCTACCTATTCGTAATTACAATTATACTGAAACCCATTAAAACCAATATTAATCCAATTGAAATAAGAGTTTCGTTTCCATGCGATCAAATGCTGATTGATGCTGATACACACCAAACACCAAAATCAATTAAAGGCTCCGTCATTTGACGTGCGCATTGTAAATATGCCTACGTGAATAAACAATTTTTTATCTTATCTTTATCGAAGTGATCCCATAAGTGTTCCGTGAACAAAGTTTTGTATGGAACACTAAAAAAGTAACTACTTATTTACATTTGTTTTTCTGTTAATGAGTCACAATGTGACTCACAACAGTCTCATTGATTCCACCTAGGTACCTACTTTGATAACACGTTCTTAAACAAATATTAATATCTGGGCGACCGAGCTTTGCTCGGAAAACATACAAAAACTCAAAAATAAGTTTTTGGCAAAAATTTTATTTTTGGTACAAGCTTTTATCGCTGACTACTTTTCTTACGACAGAGAACTAATACTCATCGAGACAATTCTAAAAACCCCTAACACAATTAGGTTGCGTTGTTTCATCACAGAGTTCCTATGGCCACCTTCTGTCTCCATCATCAGATCAGCTCGATGGTACCATAATATTGCATTGTCACCCGACTTACATGTGTGTGCAAAGTTTCAGCTCAATCGGAAACCGGGAAGTGGATCCAAACTTGCAAGATTCCATTACATAGTTACATACAGGTCGACCTAATAAAAGCTTGTTAATGACGTTAATAAATATTGTCAGACATCGGATTTAGTGGGTAAAATTTAATTACAGGGGGTTCCTATATCGACAAACTCAATTATCGACGCTTTTCCTATATGCTAATATCCAGATCCGGCTCCAGGATTTTGTTTTAGGAGGAGCTGCTTCAGGATTTTGATATAGGAGGGTCTTGAACCTAATGAGGTTTAGGGGAGCACATAGGTAGATTTTTCATGGAGGGACTTGCCAGCCGCTACTGAATCACAGTTTTATTTTAGCGACGTGATGTCGTTCCCTTACGTCTCTTAGTTCTTCCATGATCTAGAGTATTCTAGAGCAGAAACAATTAAGAAGAGATAAGCAAAGCAAATATGGACGATAAAAAATAGAAGTGTTTACTGTTTACAAACATCTTGAGTTGAGAACAGTATTCCAAGATTTTCTATCGCGAGGTCCATAAAAACATTGATATTATCCTCATTCTTCTTATTGCGTCTTAAGATCTATTAAATTATCGCTATAACGACTTTCTCACGTTTATACCTACCTATATTATGTAGGTATATTCCATACCTAAAGGCTTCGTCACACTGGTGCGTTTTCCGGGCGGGGCGTGAGCTGGGCGCGCCGTTTTTACATATAAAACGCTCACGCCCCGCCCGGAAAACGCGCCTTTGTGACGGAACCAACCTTAAGTAATTCAAAATCAAGGAGCGTACGAGCGTAAGCCAAAATCAAACACGATATCAATATGCGTCGAAAAGAGTCGCTCCAGATTTCGTACCCTTTCATGTGTATTAGGTTTTGCAAGTAAACAAATCGATTACAGTTGTACGTAGTATACGTGTGCAAACTGCAAACCATATCACTCCAAAGTAAACTGTAGAGAGTTAGGGGCAAGATACATAATCGCATGATTAAAAGCTTCAAGAAATTTCACGAACGTCGTCTCTGACCGGAGTGATAAGAATTGAACTTTAACCCAAAGCAGCTAGCTATAAAATGGCCAGGACGCAGTCGAGCCGCTGTATAGAATCGTCTACAGAAGTGTTCACTCGTATCACAATGTACGCGCTTGTGTGTTTAAGTCTCCTAGCTTGCGCCCTTGCGGCACCCCAATACTATTTCCGGCCACCGCCGCCGCCGCCGCCTCACCACCACCATCATGAACACTACCACGGCTCCGACTTGGACGACTTCATGACCGATGATATTTTCGACACCGGAAGATTCTTCACACATTTCAACAGAGAAATGGAACAGCTGGAAAAGGCGATCGAAGAACTCGTGAAACACTTCCCCAGTCAAGCTACATCCGGTCTTCAGGGAAACCAATACAAAATCAACATAAACCTCAACGGTTTCGACGAGAAGGAGATCTCTGTTAAAGCTAGAGAAGGCTTAGTGATGGTTCAGGCCGTTCACAAGACTGAAGAAGGCGGCGAGAGGAGCTACTTGGACGTAAGGACGCTTCCATCCTTCGTTAAAACCGAGAGCGGTAGCTGGACGTACGGTGAAGACCTTTTGAGGATTGTGTTTGATGTTAAAGAGGGTGCTGGTACCACTGAAGTTGCGGGAACCACCGAGGCTGTTGAGGTGACTCTGGCTCCTGATCGCGAGGAGGTGGAAAGCCACGAGAATGACATCACGGATCAGGATGCTGACGTCGGCGCGCGAGGTGACACCGAACTTATCACCAACGAGATCCCTAAGGGAGAGGAGACGGTGGAAGCTACTACGTATGCGGTTGATTTTAACAATGACGTAGAGTTTGTGCCTGTGCGTTTGAACCCAATTAAGCAATAATTCGATACTTGTTTCAATTAGTTTGCATCTTTAATTATTGAACAAGATAATTGAAACCAAAACAGATGAAGTGGCGTATTTATAGTTGTATGAGAAAGAAAAGTGCCATTAAAATTTACGTTAAAAAGTAAAATACATATGCTTATTTACTTATTTTTTGGAAAAGTATTCCAGGGTAGCAGCTGTACGTTTGGCGCGTTGTTTCATCACTTTCATCCACTACTATTGATGCTGACTATACCAACAGCATAAGTGGAAGTACCGCAAGGCTCCAAGTGTCCAGATAACTTGCGTTCGTCCGTCACAATACCCGATAACCTCTGAACCGGACACCAGCCACCGAAGAAAACAGTCTGACTGACTATCCTAACATAACTTGAGCCCCGAGTTCGAAACAACTCCACGAGATTAGAGATCATTCTTGTACTGGTTCAGTAGATGCGACGCTCTGGGGGGCTAAGATGGCCGCTCTCCGTTATCGTCTGTCACCGTTGGATTGGATGTCACTAACTTATAAATGCTAAAGTAACTCTGTCTGTCTGTTACATATTCGAGCGTTTTCCAAAAAAAGTACTTTTCATTCATGTCTTCAAAATATTGACTTCTTGGGCTCATTTTACTCAGAATCATTTGTACATTCACGCCTCATACATGAAAAAATGTGTCCCAAGATTTCCTTTCCAGATCGTGACATTTTTGTATGAATCATTTTTTTATTTGTATGAACGTGACGCACTGGAAAAATATTTTTTCATACAAAATTTTCGGACATATTTTTTCATGTATGAGGCGTGAATGTACAAATGATTCTGAGTAAAATGAGCCCAAGAAGTCAATATTTTGAAGACATGAATGAAATGTAGGTTACATTATTTTTGGAAAACGCTCATTCACGCTTCAATCACTAAACCGATGTAGATGAAATTTAAAATGGAAATAGTTTGAGGTCCACGTAAGGACATCAGGATCATTATTACAAGCTTTTATTTACTTTCACCTGACCGTTGTCTGTTTGTCGGTCTGTAATCAAATCTTGCAAGTTAAATTTGATCCACTTCCCGGTTTCCGATTGAGCTGAAATTTTGCATGCATGTATAAATCGGATGACAATGCAATATTATGGTACCATCGAGCTGATCTGATGATGGAGACAGGAGGTGGCCATAGGAACTCTGTGATGAAACAACGCAACCTAATTGTGTTAGGGGTTTTTAGAATTGTCTCGATGAGTATTAGTTGTCTGTCGTAAGAAAAGTACAGTCAGCGATAAAAGCTTGTACCAAAAATAAAATTTTTGCTAAAAATTTATTCACCATCATAATTCTACGCAGACAGCGGGCAGAAACTATATTTCATGTCTATATTAAAGGAAAAATCATTACAAACATCGTTCACTTACAAGATTTATCTCATTCCTCATGCAGGATGCATATATCGATATGAATACCCGCTTAGCAGCTGGGATGCACCGGAACGTGCGTTGCATTAAGTGCATATTGCAACTGCACGAGTTAAAAGATAAAAGAATGTAATTTTGCAGGAGGTCGATTCTAATTTAAAAATTTGTTATCATTTTGGTCTGGTATGGATACGACCCTGACGAACGTCTTGGTGATCGGTGCGCATCTCACGCACTCGCATGACGTCTCTTTGTTAGGCTATTTCTTGACTAATAATATCTTCTTCACAATTTGGCTTCAGGCAAGGGATCTCAACTGAGGATGTTGTAACTAACCTCTGCTCACAAATAGTTGAACAAATAGATAGGCGTGAGAAGTGCATGACAGTGTTCTTAGATTTAAAAAAGGCCTTCGACACTGTCTCTCTCCCCATCCTTTTACATAAATTGGAAAGGGTCGGAATAAGAGGAGCCCCACTGCACAGTGTTCCGTCTAGAACAAGCTAGGTAGACAAAATTCATTATCGAATTTCCACTAATGAGTAATTAGATTAGATAAATAACATTCTTAAACCCCCAAACCCATTAATAGATCATGCCTAACTTTCTAATTTTATGAGTTATAGGGCGCCGAAGTCAGCTAACGAGGTAAGTGCAATCGCACAGTTAAATCAGTTGCAATTCTGTGATGCGTTCAACAACATTTCTTTCAAGTAAAACATTATATTGTGGAAAGTTGTAGTAATGGGTCTTATAGCTGATGGTAAGCACTTTATATTTTTTATTTAAACTTATTCATATCTGTCGTAATAGTGCAATATATAGAGCATTAAATATGTACTTTAAAAATGTTGAATTTTTTCTTAGTTTTCGAACTTTGATAGACTGGCAAACACTTGACAACACTTGACAACAGTCTAGATTTTACATATTATGTACTTCCATCATCTTTCTTTATGTTGGTGTATATTTAATTTTTCACAAATTTTCACAACATTTTTTTTCCTTTTTTTTGCAGAACTCGTTTTCTCTATTTCAAGGAAGGGGTTTTTTAAGAATGGCCAAATAAGGGAAAAAATTACGGAAATTCCCACCTTTATCAGTTTATATTGGTAAAATATGAGTCACGAGATTTCACGGAAGAGTCTGAGAGACGGTTGAAAAATATTTTAACCAGTTATTTATTAATACTGCATACAAAGTGGAATAGTGCGTCAAGATTAAAGAAGCAATTTGTGGAAAAGTTTAAAAGTAGTCTGGATGGCCAAAATATAGAATTACGAGTGTGCATAACTAGACTAAGTGCATCAACGTCGTCTGAAAATGTTAATCCTGCAGGAAGACCCAAATTAAACTTCAAAAGTTCCTCTTTCAAAACGAAAAAACACTGAGTTAAAGATCTGGTACAATTACGTAGTGTTTTAACTGCTGCCGCAATCCCGATTGATTCGTGATCGGCAGGAAATAGAACACGGCAAAAATGTTAAAAATTATTAGAGAAAGTCCATATAAGCCAACGTAGTCTTGTTCTTACGACAACAGTAGGTACTTTAATTAATTCTAGGCAGCTAAGTGTTAATGCGGCATTAGCATATTATATTGAGTCAAAATCGACAAATATAAACTTACAAGCAGACTAAAAAGTGGTGAATGAAGGCTGATCATCGTAAATATTCATCATATCATTATTTGCCCAATGCAATAGGTACATGCGTGTTATATCCTTCAGAAGAACTTTAAAAAACTTACGCAAAACAAGGAAAACAATTATTATTCTGATATAATACATGAGTTAGAACAGATTATTAGGTTATTAATAATTAACAGATTAATAATTAATTTATTATTAATAATAAGTTAAGTTTTTTTTATTTTCTATATATTTTTTATTTTTTTGTATATTTTTAAGTAAATAATTTAAAAAATAATATATCTAATGAACTGTAAAATTTTGTTTATTCTTGTGTTATTAAATTATTTGTAAAAAAATATATAATTAATTTAAATTGTATTTTATTTTTTTTACTTTTTTCATGGTATTTTAAAATTATTAATAAATTATATTTAATTGAACAATACTAACCATAATACTACCCAAAAACACAAAAAAATAATTTTGTCCACCTAGCTTGTTCTAGACGAAACACTGTGCACTGGCACTATTCGAAGACTACCTCAAAAATAGAAGTCAGAAAACGAAATTAGAAAACTATATAAGTGAAGCCAAAGAAGTGACCTGTGGTGTTCCTCAAGGTAGCGTACTCGGTCCGACGCTTTTTCTCATTTATATCAATGATTTGTGTAATATGCAATTAAAAAATGCTAAAATTTACTCTTATGCCGATGACACGGCTATTACTTTTACCGGTAAAACGAACGAACGAACGGAATGATGTAAGGGCTAACGCTGAGGGCAAATAGGAAAATACCTTAACAATAATATACTTACCCTTAATACTGAGAAAACCAATTATATATGTTTTGGTATCTACAATGATTCTCAGCCAAATGAAGACTTTACCATCAAAATCCATAGCTGTAACAATACCCGTCGTATAGGAAACTGTACCTGTCCTGTTATCAAAAAGGTAACAACCACAAAATATCTAGGTATATTTTTAGACCAGCGCCTCTCCTGGTATCCACACCTCGAACATGTTTCTGGTAGACTACGAAAGCTGACTTGGATCTTCAAAACATTAAGAGAGGTTGTGCCAAAAATGAACCCTGAATCGAAGAAGTCCAATAGAGATCTTTTGAAAGAAATGTATGTCGGCGACGGATGGTCCCGATGGCGGTGGGCGCGTGGGGGTAGTACCTAGATGTATTACTTCACAGCCAAAATAGTAGGTATACTACCAACGCATGAAATAAACATTCGGACTCATTAACCATACTAGTGCCTACTATTATTTCAGTACTAAATAAACGATCTTACGATGGAATCGTATTCAATAAAAATAAAAAGATCACATGAAATCGTTCAAATCTTTATTTCAGTCAAACTAAACCGGTTCCAACCCTACACCTCTGACCCGAGAAGATTTAACCCGGCAACAAACTCGGCGGGACACATCTTTTCAAAACAACACATAGTTTCTTTATTTTACAAAAGTAAGCTTATAATGGCACATAAGAAATCAAAATAACACTTGGAATAAAACACTTAGCTAAACGGTTAAACAACGTGAGAATCTATAAGCTTTCAGAATAATCCTTCAGGTGTAAGCCTTCAGGAACGTAGCGAATTAGGCACGAGCTTGGCTAACGTCCGATCTCTAGCGCGGTCCGATCAAGAAGAAGGAAGCCAGTTCCAGCGGCGGAGCCAACCGCTCCCGCCTCCAATTCAAGTTGGTAAACCTGCCTGACCAGTCTACCAACATAACGACAAAAATGCCTGCTCGTGCCTACGTTCACTCAAGATACTACGTCATCTTGACGTTCCAAAGCCTTCTACCTGTCATTTAGTTCAACAATACGCCAAACATTGCTAATCGATTTTATACAGGCGTCTAACTATGAACTGTAATGCTGCAATACGTCTTTCTGGTGTCTCGCTCCGACACGGCCGTCCTGCGCTACACACGTCCTCGTGTGTGGGTGTATGCATTTGATACTGAAACAAAACATACAGCACAGTATCTCATCGCTCGGTCATTCCTGACCAATAATTTGGTTCTCACCCAAATTACTATTAAAATCAAACCAGAAAAAGTAATTGTTCAAAATTACTTTAACAATCCTCAATTCTCTAGTCAAAAATAGTCCATCGAGCAACGACTAAATAAAAATAATCATCAGTAATCATCGCCGCTATCTAAAGGATACACTCCAATAATCATCGCCTCCATCTGGCGGATACTCTCAAATTTATGTGAAAACAGAACAATCCCAAACATCAAAACACACATCACAACAGCTCTAATTCATTGCTCGACAGTATCACTACTATTGTCGTCAATATCAATTTACGGGGAAATTATCTGGCTTAAAAAAAAAATTGGTCATATGTGATCTAAATTTTTGTAAGTCATCTTAAAATAAATAAGATTCTGAATTGATAGTTCCAATTTTACTCATATGAACACAGTACATAAACGGGAATTCATTTTTAACAAAACAACACCAGTCCTTCGGTGCATTGCCAGTCCTTCGGCAGATACCAGACCCTCGTCAGAAGTAACCATCTCAGCCGCGTAAGTGCTACTCCTCGCAAAGAGCATTCTGCACATAAAAAGCAGACCACGTGCACCTCTTACATGCTCCGGCACTTCTGATGCGGTCACTAAACAATACCCAGTCCATCGAAAGCAAAACAGTAGTGCCCAGTTCATCGGGCGTACTTTCAGTCCTTCGAAAGTACAAGCTTTCAGTTCATCGAAAGCAAAACAGTAGTACCCAGTCCATCGGGCGTACTCTCAGTCCTTGAAAGTACAAGCTTTCAGTCCATCGAAAGCACAAAAAATTGTTAAGAGTGAATCCCGAAAAGAAAATAAACACAGGCGTTACAATCATGTAACTCAGAATTACTGACACTATCAGCGTCAACTGATCGACTAAAACTGAACTTTACTGATCAAAATAACTGAAAATCGCTTTTTACTTTAGCTTTTACAACAGAAACTCGCTCAAGAGTTCTAAACAGATGTAAGACATCTCAAAATAATCCCAACGAAATGGGAACTGCTCACCAGCTTAATAAAGTATGATGCACGCGACCAAGTCAAAGGTGATGGTGGTGAGGTCCAACCCAAGCACGGAGGCTGATCCTTTCCGCTTGCCGTTGCCGTTGCTGCGGCAGATTGCGAGAGACACGATGTGGTTCAACATAGCTGGCTGTTACTGAAATCATCATTTGCACGGTATCAGGTTTATCATGTATGCAGGCTAAACTCAAAAGGTTTATGAAATGCAAGGTAACAGACACAAAAAACATGTTTCCAATGTATACGGGACTTCAAAAATCTCAAGAATAAAATTTAAATTTCAATGAGTACGTTTTATTTCATGAACAAACAAACACGTGTTTCAAAAATAAGTAACACGGTAAAATGGGCCAATACGAAAAGTGACAGCTTATTAGTTACGTTCGACTGTTATGCTTCGCCATTACACTCAAAATAAAATTCACTAATAAACAATTAGAACGAAACCTGTCCTTTTATTTCCAAATCTCCAGCACAGAAGATACTGCACAGCTGCTTCTGTGCCACGGGCGTAATGTTATCTGCAAGTTCGCTCGGCTCTGGCTGCAGGACACTGTAACATTAATTTTCATATGCGTAGCTCATGTTTCCATAGTATGCACGATTTGTGATCTATCACGGCATTACGAGCAATAATTTGTCGCAATTTTATTAATTACTAAACGTTACAGGGTAAAGATTACATAATCCTATGCATTGGCAAATCAGCAGGATCAATTTCTAACGGTGCATTGTATTTTCATGAAAAAAAAAAAAATTTTTTTTTTGAGTGTAGATGCACAAGTGAGCGATGAAATAATATCACGTCGCGACAGCCAATATTTGATTTTAATTAACAATATGGATTTCACATCAAAATAACTTAAGATCACTTAGATTTCAACGGATTTTAAAAATTATTTGTAATTTCAAATCAATTATCGAGGGTAGATTCACAAGTGAGCGATGAAATAATATCACGTCGCGACAGCCAATATTTGATTTTAATTAACAATATGGATTTCATACCAAAATAACTTAAGATCACTTAGATTTAAATGGATTTTAAAAATTAATTGTATTATCATGAAAAATCAATTATTGAGGGTAGATTCACAAGTGAGCGATGAATAATATCACGTCGTGATAGCTAATACTTGGTTTTAATTAACAGTATGGATTTCAAATCAAAATAACTCAAGATCGCTTCGATTTAAATGGATTACAAAAATTAATTACAAAGAAACATAACGATCCCAGACATGACGTCACGTAACGACCGCTATGCTCGACTGCCTCAATCATAATTCACAATTTCACAATAATTCTCACTAAATAACAATGAATTACACTCGCCATTCAATCAAGGTTAGACACGTGAGCTTACCTTACCACGTGTTCAGATTATGGAATGTAGGTCACCAGAAATACACCACGCTCCCAGGTGGCTGTGTAAGCAATACATGAAACTCCGCATCGATCCCACTTGCTGATGTCGGCGACGGATGGTCCCGATGGCGGTGGGCGCGTGGGGGTAGTACCTAGATGTATTACTTCACAGCCAAAATAGTAGGTATACTACCAACGCATGAAATAAACATTCGGACTCATTAACCATACTAGTGCCTACTATTATTTCAGTACTAAATAAACGATCTTACGATGGAATCGTATTCAATAAAAATAAAAAGATCACATGAAATCGTTCAAATCTTTATTTCAGTCAAACTAAACCGGTTCCAACCCTACACCTCTGACCCGAGAAGATTTAACCCGGCAACAAACTCGGCGGGACACATCTTTTCAAAACAA
Organism: Cydia amplana; assembly: GCF_948474715.1. NCBI lineage: Eukaryota > Metazoa > Arthropoda > Insecta > Lepidoptera > Tortricidae > Cydia > Cydia amplana. Next base: position 4,362,439 of record NC_086072.1, read on the forward strand.
CACATAGTTTCTTTATTTTACAAAAGTAAGCTTATAATGGCACATAAGAAATCAAAATAACACTTGGAATAAAACACTTAGCTAAACGGTTAAACAACGTGAGAATCTATAAGCTTTCAGAATAATCCTTCAGGTGTAAGCCTTCAGGAACGTAGCGAATTAGGCACGAGCTTGGCTAACGTCCGATCTCTAGCGCGGTCCGATCAAGAAGAAGGAAGCCAGTTCCAGCGGCGGAGCCAACCGCTCCCGCCTCCAATTCAAGTTGGTAAACCTGCCTGACCAGTCTACCAACATAACGACAAAAATGCCTGCTCGTGCCTACGTTCACTCAAGATACTACGTCATCTTGACGTTCCAAAGCCTTCTACCTGTCATTTAGTTCAACAATACGCCAAACATTGCTAATCGATTTTATACAGGCGTCTAACTATGAACTGTAATGCTGCAATACGTCTTTCTGGTGTCTCGCTCCGACATGTATATATCTTTGGTTCAATCAGTGTTGAGATAAAACCAAATATCTTCAGGTAGAACGGTCACAACGTGGCTTGATTAAAGTGATGTATTTTAAAAAACGAAGATTCTCCACAGAAAGACTGTACACCATATCCAACATCCTAACTGTCAGGCAACTATATATAAGTTCCACGGTTTTAAAAGCACATAGGTCCTTGCCATATGATTCTAGTATAGTAAATAGAAGAAGGAAAGATGTTGTTATTAATAATATGAATACTAAGACTAGAACCATATTTGCAAGAAGACAATTTTCCAAATTATCAGAACACACACACTCCTATCGTAAACATTAAAATATATATATTTATTTTTATATAAATACCTATATAAAAAATAAAATTAAAAGATATGTAATGTACCTATAAATAAAAAGCTTTATAAGCTTTCTTGAGCTTACCGTGGGGCTTAGTCAATTTGTGTAATAATGTCCTATAATATTTATTTATTTATAAATAAGTAACTACGGTTGTGGAAGAGCGGGACGTCTCAACACAGGCATTGTAAGCCTAAAGAGAGGCCCCAGCAAATTAATATTATAATGTCTGTAAATAGATAATAAAGATATTTTTCATTTTCATTTTCACTCTTAAACCACTGAACCGATTTAGATGATATTTGGTATGCAGATAGTTTGAATCCCATGAAAGGATATAGGATAGTTTTCGTTCCTGAAGTAATCTCTTAAATGTGTGAATTATTATTATTTCATAAGTGCTTGTTGCTAGGCCTACATGAATAAAGTATATTTTGACTATAGGGAGTATTACTGCAATGTTTGGCCGCCAGAGTGCAGCACTAGTGACTTAAGTATACCATAGAGTAACTTATACATACTGTACCTTAAACTGTTTTTTGACAAGTTTTCACAGACAATCAAATATGACATTGATACATCAAGGCGGTTTGCTTACAAAGGGCCTACCGGGACACGCGAAATCGAAACTCAGCTATCTGCCTCTTTATCGCTCGAATATGCAAGAGTGATAGAGAGGTTAGATAACAAAATGTTGACTCTCTCGTTTGCGGTAGACCCTTAAGATTGTTTACTTGTTGTTGATGTGGCGCCCCCTACGCAGACTTTCGCGTAATATTCCCTATTGACTATTCACTATAAATATAAATTACTAAGGAGTGTCATATGGAAGTTATAATTCTACGCTATACAGGCACGGCACGGGCGGAAACAATGATGATGAGGCACGCGGCGTTGCCTGAATGGAATGAATTAATGATGCTTTGTCGAAACACACACAACATTAAAATAGGCTTAAATCTAGGTAAATTAGAAGTTAAAGTGCTGCGGGAGGTTCCAGAAAAGAACAACACTCCGTATGTGCAGCACTGGAGTAGTGTTACGACGCTGATTTTCAGTGTACCCATTGACACGTAAAACAAGCAAAACATAAAAACAAAACCGAAGCAGAATACAACAGAATGTGCAGTTGACATTGTATAGATTGGAAATATCGAAATCCCTTGGGGTTCCGTCACACAGGCGCGTTTTCCGGGCGGGGCATGAGCGTTTTATATGCGCCCCGCTCACGCCCCGCCCGGAAAACGCGCCTGTGTGACGAGGCCTTTATTAATATTGCACGCCTTTTGTCTAGTTGACCGACGTTGACGTGGATCGTTGAAATTGCTCGTATAAAAGGGCGTTTTTTGTTGTTGTCCCAAACACTTTTTTTTTTTCAAATTTGGGATTTTGTATGTTATTTCTACACAGAATCACGAGCTCTTTCTATCCTAATAGGAGAAAAAAAGTGTCCCAAAATTTCCATACATTTTTCGATCTTTCCATTACGCGACCACCATACAAAGTCTATGAAAAATGGTGACGGAATGGAAATAAAAACCTTAGGACACTTTTTTCTCCTATTAGGATAGAAAGAGCTCGTGATTCTGAGTAGAAATAACATAAAAAAACCCAAATTTGAAAAAAAAAAGTGTTTGGGACAACAAAAAAAAACGCCCAAAACAACAATATCAATTATTGCCCCACATCAAGTTTTTAAATTAAAGCCATTTTAGAGAAATTATTTACTACAAATATTATTTATTTCTTAATGGCAGGGCGCCAATAGGACATGATTTCCATATAGGACACGATTCCCAAGGGATTTTTGTTAAGGCTATAAAATAACTATCATCAGGCGGCATGTATAAAAAGTCGCGCCATCTTGTAACTTAGTGCCAAGTCGTGGGATAAACCATGATCAAAGTGTGATAAGGCGGCAGCTTGCCGTGATTAAATGCTAAAATTGTATGCGAAGCCGTGCTCAGAAGTTTATAATGTAGGTGGTTGGTCGATGGTTATCTTTTTACAACACTACACGAAACGTTTCTTATTAGGTACTTATATTTATTTGCTTATATTTTGCTGTGGAAATATAGATAGACCGGTACATATTTAATCGTTCCATGAATAAGTAAAAAGCTAGGATAGAGTTTTTATTATTTAGGATTTTATCTTATCTTACCTGTACAAACCAGGGATGTTGCGGATGCAGATTTTTTGACATCCGCGGATGCGGATGCGGATATTTAAAGGTTCACATCCGCGGATGCGGATGTCAAGATTAGGTACTTAGAAAACGTCAAATATTAAATTTTTAGTATTTTGTTATTTAATAAAAACGAAACGTTTAGTATTTGAGCAAGAATATAGGTGCGTTATATTTAATAAACAGTAACTTGACCGACTTTTCTGGATCTAGACGATTTCGTTATAGGTAATGACGAAATTACCTAGCACTTACGCCGCCACTAAGACGTTCCTGTACCGACTTGTTCGACATCCGCATCCGCAGAAGCTCCGCATCGATTTTATGCGGATGCGGATGCAGATGCGGATGTTGAAAATAATGCGGAAGTTCCGCGGTTGCGGATGCGGATGCGGATGTTCGCAACATCCCTGGTACAAACACTATTTAGTTTTAAAAATTGTTCCATAAAAAACTAGATATAAGATTATTTTGCAATGCCCTACCAGGGCGTCATGTGTTCCACAAAAATTAAACTTTGTGGAACACAAATAACAACTAACACAATACGACAACAATAACAACACCGACAACAACTATACCACGGTTGGCAATAAACGATTCTACTCTAATGGCTCCTCAACACGATGGGCCAACGCCGGCCACTCCAAGGGACGCATTTATGCGTTAGAGGGAGCAAGTGATATTGCTATCTCATTCTACCGCATGACTGCGTCCCTTGGAGTGGCCGGCGTTAGCCCATCGTGTAGAGGAGCCCTAAAAAGATGACAATAGTTACTTGTTTTACAAGGGGGCAAATTTGTTGTTTAACCCCTTGTGCTAATATTAATACCCGAGCAAGCGAAAGCTTCCAAAATTGAACCACGAGCGTTACGCTTATCCAACTTCCTACGGTAGGAAGCCGTAGAAGTTGGATAAGCGATGCACGGATTGCAGAAGTCGCGGGTTCAAGTCCTGCCGGAAGCGTGTATCTTTCCATTTTTCCTTTGATATAAAAATTAAAACGGTATCCTATTTTATTTGATCCATGGTCTGTGTTCAAAAAAATATATTTGTCGAACAAAACCCAGTTAAATTGAAGCACTACGGCGAAATTCGACATTCACACAAATTGGCAGTTATCCTGCAAATAATGCATTGGAGAAATCCTCTGGGAAATTCTACAAATTGAGGGTTTCGGCCAAAATTCATAAAGTATAGAAATTATGACGACAACTAGACACGCTTTTGGATAAAAAGGCGCCAAGTGATGCCGATACACAAAATCAAAGACATAAATGTGATCGTTGTCACAGATTGGATACTTGTAAAGGTTACGTTCGGATGGTGACTGCAGCAACGTTACTGCAGCAGCGTTGATGTCACTGTTAATTTCATTCATAAATTGCGGTGCTGTCGCTGCCATTTTTATCGCGAATAAAACGTGTATCACTGATTTTAAACGTCCGTCACTTATTTTATCAAGGCGATTGAGTCAACGCAGCCAGCAGGCGTGTCTCACTCCGCGATTTCGTCGCTTTGCTACAGGTAGCTAAAAGTACATCCGTTCGGCCCCAATTTTGGGGAAAGCCATAAGCCGCGCGTGGCGCTGTTGCCACCTAGCGGCCATATCTGTGCTGATCGTAACAGACGCGTTTTGTTAGTTAGAGAGGGAGTCTTCTGTACTTATAGTACTATTATTTATTCTGTGACGCAGCACTAGAGCAGCATCATTAACGCTGCTGTAATCGTAACCCGAATGTCACCTTAATATTCTTAAAGGATGTACTGTACCTTATACCTGATAATATTGATACAAATCTCACATACGATTCTCGCATACAATTTCGGTCGGAGATATTCTGTCATCAAAATTGGTTTATCAGCTGATGATGAATCCCTACTTATCCTTCACTACATAGTATAAAACAAAGTCGCTTCCCGCTGTCTGTCTGTCCCTATGTATGCTTAGATCTTTAAAACTACGCAACGGATTTTGATGCGGTTTTTTTAGTAGATACTAGATAGAGGGATTCAAGAGGAAGGTTTATGTATAATTTGTTAAGAGCCCATCAACGTGCGCACTAGCGCCACTGCTAAATAATCGTAAATATCGTAATTGTTGAATTCAACGAAATATATTTAAAAAAATTAAGTTATAAAAGTAGTTTCCATGTTGCTGGATTCGTCAATCCATGCGTCCAAAGATAAAACGGCCGTTTTTATTTTGAGTTTATAGATTGACGAATCCAGCAACATAGAAACTAGTTTGATGTATTCAAAAGGTACTTTAATACAAGATACAGTCCGTAGCGCGGCCCCCCTTTTTTAAATATCTTTCGTTAAATTGAAATAATCACGATTATTTAGCAGTGGCGCTAGTGTGCACGTTGATGGGCTCTTAAGGCTTCGTCACACAGGCGCGTTTTCCGGGCGGGGCGTGAGCGCGGCGTGAGCGTTTTATATGTAAAAGCGGCGCGCCCCGCTCACGCCCCGCCCGGAAAACGCGCCTGTGTGACGAAGCCTTTAACCCGTGCGAAGCCGGGGGTCGCTATTATATGATAAATTATAGTAACTCTGTCTGTCTGTTACCTCTTCACGCTTAAATCACTGAACCGGTTTAAATTAAATCAGGCATCATGGAGATGGTTCAGCTTCTTAGTATCCAGACAATAGTTTAGGCATTATGCTCGTGAATCACTCCACTTTGCATAACAAATAATGCAATAACGAGGCACTTCTCAGTGACTCGGTAAATATGAGTCAGGTAGGTTATAAAGATTTGACCTAAGTACCTGTAAGTACCTACATAATGTTTTTTACAGTACATATGGCCCTATTTCCCGCATTCGTGCGTAAAATAGCACTTTTCGTGTGTATGTCAAAAGTTTAAAGGGCCATATGTACTGTAAAATGTTGTACGATACACGTGCGAATAGGTAATTCAAATCGTGTCGATATAATTTATCGCCACTCGTTTCGAATTTCCTCTTTTCCGCACTAGTATCGTAAATAACTATTTCCGTCTTGTTATTTGTTACCTACTTACGGAATTAAGGTAGATTCATACGCAGGATTTTTTTCCAAAATCCTTAGATTTGAGTAGGTCCAATCAAACTAAAATCGCTGGCGATGGCGGCGGCAGGGGAGAAACTACCCTCGTTTTCGCATTATTGTCGAAACATGTTGAGCAATATTCAAATTAAAATAGATGAGTGACCTAGGTGCGAGTTATCGAGATTCCACTGTATTGACATATTAAAATATTGAATACATTCGGACATCTTTAAAATCTAATTACACCAAATATTCTCATGAATATTAGGTACCTATATGTACAATATTCCTTTTCGTTTTATTCTCCCTAAAACAGAATACAAATATTATGCACAAACGAATTAGATTGAACCAAAAAGCCCGAGGGAAAGAGAGAAAATAAACAATGAACATCTCTATTTCACATATTCAATTAAATATACCTGAATACTAGTATTTTCCAAGTTGAAAAATCTCAACAGTGTTTACAAAAATACTCACAAACAGAACAGTAATAATAATGGAAAAGTATTTCAATCCAAACATTCAAGAGCACAAAGTCTGGCTGCATTCAATAAGTACGGCGAAAATGCAAACGTGGAGTAGAAATAGGAAAGTTTGCCGTTATGTGCACTCCGGTAACTGAAACGTCGATACAACCTGGTTCAAGTGAACTCTTTTACAGTAAGGCACGGTACACACACACACACACGACATTTCTATTAACACCTTCGCTGCTTTACGGGAAGCATTTCAACGTATTTCACTTGGTGTAACGGTGGTTTTAAATATTAGGTACCCGTGTACATACTACATATGCAGGAGAATGATAACTATATTACCAGTATCCTAACAGTACGTAGGGTCAGGAGGAGGGGTGGGGGGGTAAATATAATACACGGGTAAAAACAAGACTAAGCTTTTAACACTCAAAAACTTATTATATTTCATTTCCATCCCTTCCTCCTCCATTTAAAAAGAAAATCTACACACAAGGCTTCTTTTTAAATGAAATCCCACCCAATGGAACCCCATCTGACCCTATCGCTCTTTAATCTAACCTACCTCTAACCTAACCTAACAAGGCATGTGTCATTCCGCATTTTTCGTCGTTCCCGTCTTCACCACACCAGAAACTCCAATAATAGCATCGTTTTAATAGAGTAGACCAGGTACATACATACTTACACCAAATACGACTGGATATTTATAGATATACAAGTACATATTCTACGATAAATGCGTTCTAGGTATTACATTTCATTAATAATTCAGCTTGTATACTCCAACCTTAACACATTATAATAACTACATTTCAGTTGTATCGAAACTATTAGAAACTAAACTCTTGACAGATGTTAAAATCGACTTTAATAAAGTAAAGTTTTGTCCTGAATTGATACATATTATGTAGGTTTGGCCTAAGTAGGTGAAAGCCTAATAGGTTCTCTTTCGATTCGAAATTGAATTGTGCTGCGTTTCAAAGTTTAAAGCATTAGTGCCATTTAGTTAAATAAACGATATTAATATTGGATTTGGCGGACGAAGTGTAGTTTTGAGTGGTTTTTACCAGGCTAGTGCATTTAAGTTCGGTTTTAAGTTTTAAAATGTTTTAGGGATTTTAGCGTAGGTATTGGGAAGTAATAGTACTTAGAAGGGTAAATTGAATTTGAATTTATTTAATACATATTTCAACATGGGAAATAATCGTACCTAGGTGATAAACAATAATGATTACCGCAACTGTTTCTGTGTTTCAGAAACACGTGGATGTCTATTTCTGAACAAGATGTTAATTAATAGTGAATACACACTTTTACTGTTTGAACTGGGTCAAAAACTTCTTTAGTATGAGTTAAGGTTCTGCGACTTTCCTGTGGTGTGGTAAATAAAGGGACTTTAATTTTCTTGCTGGGCCCTTACAAGCATATAACTTTCTACTTCTTATAAATTGTACGATAAAAGCCTTAAACTAAAATCATCCCAAATGGTTAATTGTTCATAATATCCACAGAAAAGACGCCAGTTTTGGCGAGCGTTTTTGTTTGTAATTAATTAAATCACAAATTGTTACAAGATCCTTTTACTTATAATTCAAAAACCGCGAATCCCATTCGTTCTTTGATACCTTAAAAACATGGGAACGCAAATAAGGCAATTTGAATGTAAATACGAGTAGTTTAGGCGATATCGCTTATTTCGAGTGGCAATTCCCATAATGTGCTATCGGAATAGGCGCCGAGAATACTCTTATTCCCGCGCTAACGTCGGATCGGATGTTCTAATTGTGAATCCATTGAAAATGCGAATCGAACTTATTTTCATAAACATTTTAAATTACACTAAGCTAAAATGCACGGTAGAATGTTGTCTTCTACAAAGACAATGTGACGTTGTATAGTTAGCATTAATAGCAGCGGATTAAAAAACTAGCAAAGAAATCGTTTTACGTAATAAGTAAATGGCGCCTTATCTGTCGGTATAAGTATTCGTTAGTCCGCGACTTAGCTCAGGGATCCTTAGTGGTATTGGTATCTACTACTAAGGGTACAGGGTTACAGATGTATATCTGTAATTACTAATTACGTATATCATGTACCTATAACATGTCCTTTATGCTTGGTGAGCTTTTAACTTTCAGCTCTGGTATGTTCCTGCTTTTGACACTTGCCACCTCATGCGTCACTCTCGCACTTATCTACTCAACATGACAGTCGAAGGGGCGTAAATTTTAGCCTCTCGGGCCATTTTAACTTTACTTTTCAGTAGATTACCTAGCAAATTTTCCGGAAAATAAAATACCTAATAGATTGCCTGCCTAGTAGTAATAGTTGTGATTTAGAGCCGAGTAGCCTTACGAAGTCCGATAATATTGTAAGAAAATCTATTGCCTAATGCATTATATGCAGTTTGAATCTCTGCAGCATATGAATAGTGATATGTAGCGAACGGAGAGTAGAATTTCCATGTTTAAGAGGAGAGGTTCATCGAATGACCAATTATCCAGTCCTTTAAAAGCATGCAATAATAGTAGAAAAACTTAAATTAAATTCCTTTCGCTTAATCGACATGTTTGTATGTACAGTCGCCATCAGATATATCGGAGCGGCTATGGTGCTCACAAATATCTGAACACGACTCTATTGCCAAGGAGTTAGAGTGCGTGCTCAGATATTGTGAACACCTTGGCCGCTCCGATATATCTGATGGCGACTGTACAAGAGTTGGGCTGGGTTTTCAGTTTACAAATTGGTTAATGTTTTATTTAAATTAAATATATAGATAGATTCTTAAGGCTTCGTTACAGAGGCGGGTTGTCCGGGCGCGGCGTGAGCGGGGCGTGAGCATTTTATATGTAAAAGCGGCGCGTCCAGCTCACGCCCCGCCCGGAAAACGCGCCTGTGTGACGAAGCCTTTACTCTTTATTGGCATACCTCAGAAAAAGAAACAGCTAAAAGTAAACAATAATAATCCCCACACATGCCTCCTAAAAGTCCCCACGGTCCCGCGATGCGGAAAGGACAAACAAATAATAATTGAGTTTTAATATTAACCGTAATACTTCGTTTACAATTAATTATTTGAATGTTTGTCACGTATTTAAAGGCGATTAGCTAAACAATAGGTGATAAATAGTTTTTATTACTTAAGTAGTAAATCTGTCGTTGCCTTTGTGAAATACGATATAATAAATTATAGTTTGGCATTATTGCTACCTGCTGTTAAATATTGTCTGCTTTAAATAATTAATATTATTTAGTGTTGAGCATTACCTATTTGTAAACTGAAACTTAAATACATAGATGCCATAATTGATACGTAAGTAAGTACCTATAAACAATTTGCAATTGGGTTTCAAGTTTGTGATGGTTTCTTATGGTCGCCTTGATCAGCATTAATCTGTGCTACCGTAAAATGGGGTAAGTAGGGGCAAAACTGACATTCAATTCAAACCTCAATAACATTTTATTTTTACATATGCAAACTGAATGGTATATATAAGTGTTCCGGACGTTTGTATTTTATTTTGGGTAGTTCCATTTCATAAATTTGACGATAAACAGGAAATCCCACCTCACCCCGTAGTCCTTCGTAATTGGGGTGAGATGGGATTTCATACAAAGGTGATTTTGGAAGATTATTGGATCGATTTTTTTTATTATGAGTATTACTATAGCTCCATTTTAAATTGGAATAGGTACATTATTTTTGTAGCAGTAGCCTTAAACTGACATTTCGTGACACTTTATTTTTCACTTTGTTATTTCTATGTATGTCTTTTGTCTGTGTGTTTACGAATAAAAAACTATTCTATTCTATTCTATTCTAAAATCCCATCTTCATCCCTTCTCTCTCCATTCATAACCCAACTCTCCCCGCGAACCCTACTCACCCCATTTTACGGTACCCACTTTTTAATAGAACATAATATTTTGATCCAAATAATTACCAAAGATAAATCCTAAAATTCCCAAGGTTTCACCGAACAAATCGGAAGTATCCAAGATTGAGTGAATCACATCCCTACAAATGTTAGGGCCGGACATTCTACAAATAGTTGAGTAAAACCACACTTAAGCGAACTATAAACCATACGATTTAATGGCGCAGATAATACCGATAAACACAAGTAAACCCTAACTTTACGAGCCCTAAAATGGAGTGAGCGTAAATAACTCTGTCGTATTGCGACTATTTTATTGTGTTTTGTATGAGGAATATTCCATTTCATGCTATTGTTTTGCCCGGTTTTACGGTAGGAATATTTAGTTAAACACTTTAAAAGGTTGCCAGTGTTATTGGCAAAATAAGTGATGAAGTTTTAGTAAAGGCTTCGTCACACAGGCGCGTTTTCCGGGCGGGGCGTGAGCGGAGCGCGCCGCTTTTACATATAAAACGCTCACGCCCCGCCCGCAAAACGCGCCTGTGCGACGGAACACGTTGCAGCAAATGGGGCAGTGACGTCAACTCAATTTATCAGAAAAAAAAATCCAAAAATCTGTGATGACATCATATTCATCACGTTTGTACGCATATTATTTTATAATGATATGTTTGCTTCAGCAGTAAATTGTAATACACGTACGTGTGCAATTCATTAATCCTTTGAAATTTCAATTATCTAGGTTTCACTATATTACAAGCGTATTGCAATAATAATGCGATGACAATTTAATTAAATGCAACGCAACCTACACATAATTGCATTGACATGCGTTTGTAATATAATAACCTTACCTAGCATTATACGACTATATCAATCTCTCATTTACGGTATAATAATATTAATAGGATGCTGTACCTACAACTAGATACTATGTAACCATATTGTAACTAGATACTTAGTTATTATCCAGCGGCAGATATACAATTTCAAAATTTGATTAGAATACCTACTAAATATATAAACCAAAACTATATATTTAATGGCTGACTAGAAATGCCTTTTATGACATGTCAGAATATAATAATAATGATTTAATTGTAATTTAATTTTTTAATTTATCTAATACATACCTTTAAACGAGCAATTCTTGTTTATTTATTTATTTATTTATATATATATGTCGGAGCGAGACACCAGAAGGACTAATTGCAGCGTTACAGTTCATAGTTAGGCGCCTGTATAAAGTCGATTAGCAATGTTTGGCTACGTATTATTTGCTTGTAACGAAATAATAAAGTTGCGTAGTGAATAACGCCACCATCTATTGGCGTATTGTTAAACTAAGATGACAGGTAGAAGGCTTTGGAACGTCAAGAGGTGTATCTTGAGTGAACGTAGGCACGAGTGGGCATTTTTGTCGTTATGTTGGTAGACTGGTCAGGCAGGTTTACCAACTTGAATTGGAGGCGGGAGCGGTTGGCTCCGCCGCTGGAACTGGCTTCCTTCTTGTTGATCGGACTGCGCTAGAGATCGGACGTTAGCCAAGCTCGTGCCTAATTCGCTACGTTCCTGAAGGCTTATACCTGAAGGATTATTCTGAAAGCTTATAGATTCTGACGTTCTTTAACCGTTTAGCTAAGTGTTTATTTCCAAGTGTTATTTTGATTTCTTATGTGCCATTAGAAGCTTACTTTTGTAAAATAATGATTTGAACGATTTCAAGTGATCTTTTTATTTTAAATCAAATCATTTTGGAATAGTGATTGGTCGTTTTGATTATTTAGTACTGAAATATAGTAGGCACTAGTATGGATAACAAGTCTGAATGTTTATTTCATGCGTTGGTAGCATACCTACTATTTTGGCTGTGAAGTAATACATCGAGGTACCATGCCCACCACCCGCTATCAATAGCCCCACACAATTAGTTTTCTCCCTCTTCGACATATATATATATTTCGGGGATCTCGGAAACGGCTCTAACGATTTCGATGAAATTTGTTATACGGGGGTTTTCGGGGGCGAAAAATCGATCTAGCTAGGTCTTATCTCTGGGAAAACGCGCATTTTCGAGTTTTTATATGTTTTCCGAGCGAAGCTCGGTCACCCAGATATTTTTATTTATTCGAATTGTGTTGATTATTATAATAGTGTTTTATTTTACTTTAACTGATGAATATTATATTAATGAATTGTAATTGACTAATTATAAGCATACATTTTTGACATGTAAAGTTTGTAATATTATCAATAAAGGAATATGAATATGAAAAGAAGAATGCGGATTAATTTTTAGGGTTCCGTACCCAAAGGGTAAAAACGGGACCCTATTACTAAGACTCCGCTGTCCGTCCGTCCGTCTGTCACCAGGCTGTATCTCACGAACCGTGATAGCTAGACAGTTGAAATTTTCACAGATGATGTATTTCTGTTGCCGCTATAACAACAAATACTAAAAACCGAATAAAATAAAGATTTAAGTGGGGCTCCCAAACAACAAACGTGATTTTTGACCGATGTTAAGCAAAGTCGGGCGGGGTCAGTACTTGGATGGGTGACCGTTTTTTTTGCTTGTTTTGCTCTATTTTTTGTTGATGGTGCGGAACCCTCCGTGCGCGAGTCCGACTCGCACTTGGCCGGTTTTTTATTCTAAATGTCGATCTTCACTGTGTACGTACTCCTCCAACCTTTTCCGCATATTCCGAAACTATAGCAAAACCGGACGTCTTGCGGCAGGTACTAATTGAAAAGCCGTTGGTCAGATGCACCTCAGTAGCATTATACATATATAATTCACCACTCTGCTCTGCTGGCCAGCGATCCATTGACACTAATCAATCCGCACCACTCATGAAATTAATACACCCCCCGCGTCTCCTTGGCACTTCGCGTCCGAAAATTATTTGAATTTGAAATCGGAACCAGGAAAACTATACTCATCCTTTTCTTTCGGGTGCTAGTACTGACCCTAGCAATATACTAGAAATAGTCAGTAAAGAATCTACAATAGAAAGTTTTCACAAGTTCATAGACCATATAATCAAACATCTGAAAAAATTCAACGGCACCTAACCACCAAACCTTGATATACCTTACCTTATTCCTCTTCTCTATTGTTCCTTATATAGGTATATATAAATCTTTGCAGTGCATAGAGTTGGTCACACGACCCCTACTTGCACTGTAACGTAGGCACACTCAACACACACATAACACTTCACAACTCATCACATACACTACATTTAAATCTTTCCCGGATCACACAACTACACACCCAGAAACAACGCGTATACCGATAGCGCCGAGTTTCTGACAACAAAACACTCTACAGGTGGAGGGCTTTAGTCCGTAGGCGGCTGGGAGAAAATCTCCAGTACAGCCGAGTCGGGCATGCTACCGGATACCGGGCCGGAGTATCCAATGAGGATTACCTCCACCTCTGAAAAAAAAAAAAAAGTACTAGTGTAAGACAAATAACATAATATGATTCTCTCTGTCTATGTTTGAAATGAGATAGTCCTTTGACAAACTATATTAAGTCCAGTACCGTGATACCTCTCTATTCCCAACCCTCTATAACGTCGATGTTGCCCTTGAGCCATGTTACGCTTTCACATAATATTTAGCTTAGTACATTTTAGATCAACTCTCAATAGTCTTTAGGTACACCCCGGCGAGGACTGGCTGGCCCATGACACGGGCAAGGGCAACATTCGCTCGGATGCAGATGTAGACATTACATTTCATTAAATTGTCGAATTCTTCCAATTGTCTTTGACTCTTTGTTGGCTTCGGCTCCGCGCGCGCCTCCTAAATGCCCGTAACACTATTGTTCCGTAGACGGGAAAGATTATATTTTGCTAAATAGACTGAATCACATTCATTTACAATAAGGAGTATATACCGCCTGTTGCTACCTTTATTTACACTGTAAATCTGTTATTGTATTTTTCTTTGTGGTGCAATAAAGTGTATATATTTACTTACTTACTTACTATATTTGCTTGGAAATAAAGAGTCAATTCGAAATTGCTTAAGGGCATTTACCCATTTAGTAGCATATTTAAATAATTTAGTAGCAGTCGCTTTCGAAAACTGGTGTCTGTGCCAATTCTTGAATTATGAATTTATGATGTCAATCTGACCCCTTCTCTAAGATGCAATAAAAAATACTACAGAGCTATGCCAGTTTCAGTTAAATAACTTGCACCTACTTTAACATTGTATTAAAATATTCATGAATTCTCCTTCAAATCATCTCCCAGACGTAAACCGTCCTTGCGGTCAAGCAATGCGATTTCATAAAAAGATTCCTCTGACAAATGTCTTTTATTTGAGGGAACCTGATAACATCTAAATGCTGAGCGTGCTAGCTCGTAAGGCAAATTCTTATTTTACAATTTGTACGGTTTTGATACGACCTTGAGATCGTTTACGATGATTGATACATGCGAAATGCAACGAAAGTAGGTAGTGCGTGAGATGCGCACCAATAACCAAGACGGTCGTCAAGGTAGTAGGTATTAAAGCAAGATCAAAACCTTAACAAATTTGTTACATCAGAATGGTCTACCGTCTTCCTCGCAGCCGTTTCACTTCAATTTTACGACGCCCCTTAAGATGTTTTTCCTTGAACTAAGTTTCTTTTATTATTCGTTGTGACAATTTTTCTGAGTATGATAATCAGGTTCTGTTTTTGTCACTTTGGACGGGAATCATTTACGAGATTAAAGAGATGCTGTGTCAGAAAAGTTGGCTGTAGAGTCCGTGCGGAAAGAGAAGAGTCGTGGAATGTATGGGGCCCAATACAATCCACGACTCTTCTCTTTCCGCACAGACTCTACCTATACACCGCACCGCAGTAACTGAAATCTCACTCGAATCTCAAATACATTTGAACTTCCTATACAACCTTTAAACTTGTTAGCTTCTTGAATGTCTCCCCAACGAGCATTTCATCGGGAGCAAAGTGATGAGTCTGTGCGGAAAGAGAACAGACGTGGAATCACAGAAAACCGCCTGGGGGTCGGTTGGTCCCAAACATTTCACGACTCTTCTCTAATATGTTGGCCAGCATGCCATGACGCAGAGAACAAACCGCTGCCCTCGGAAGAAAGGCGGAAATTCCTCACCGACAGAATTAAAGGGGAACCGAAATATGAGGAAACTGGAACCGACAAAGATCACAGGGAAGATCCTAACCCCATGGAAGAAGGAATAAATGAAGATGGAAAAACTGATTGGACATCTTGGAGCAACAGAATTTATAGCCAAGCACGTAAGATGGCAAACGAGTCAACTGATGGCGACACAATCAACTCGTGCCATAACGAGGAGTTCGCCAAAAATGTAAAAAAATATCTTCTTCCATATGTTCCATTGAGGACTGGCGTGATGGTGCCAGTATTTGGAAGAGGTGCAGTCATTGCGACCTCGGCTGCTGTGGAATCTGAGTTCGGCGACATAAAACATAGAGATTTTAAAGGAGAGTTGCCAATGAAGGTCAACAGGTTTGTTTTACAACACCTAGACCGCATTGATGAAAAGATAAAAGAGCGATCAAAAGAAAGTGACGCCAGACCGCTGGAAGTTAATGTATCGACATCACTATCAGAAAGCGATCGCTCTTTGATCCATGCTCCCAAAAAGATCAGTACTCCAAAGGAAACCTCTCTCTCTCTCTCTCTCTCTCTCTCTCTCTCTCTCTCTCTCTCTATCTCTCTATCTCTCTCTCTCTCTCCTTTAACTCTCTCTCAGGGAACAAACCGTTGCCCTCAGAAGAAAGGCGGAAATTCCTCACCGACAGAATTAAATAGGAACTGAAATATGAGGAAACTGAAACCGACGAAGATCACAGCGAAGATCCTATTAACCCCATGGGGGAAGGAAAAAATTAAGGAGGAAAAACTGATTGGACATCTAGGAGCGACAGGATTTACATCCAAGCACGTAAGCTGGCAAACGAATCAACTGATGGTGACACAATCAACGCGTGCCATGACGAGGAGTTCGCCAAATAATGTAAAAAAATATCTTTTTCCATATGTTCTATTGTGGACTGCCGGGATGTTGCCAGTATTTGAAAGAGGTGTAGTCATCGCGACCTTGGTTGCTGTGGAATCTGAATTCGGCGACATAAAACATAGAGATTTCAAAGGAGAGTTGCCAATGAAGGTCGACAGGTTTGTTTTACAACACCTAGACCGCATTGATGAAAAGATAAAAGAGCGATCAAAAGAAAGTGACGCCAGACCGCTGGAAGTAAATGTATCGACATCACTATCAGAAAGCGATTGCTCTGTGGCAAGTCGTCGACAGTGACACAGTGTGCCGAGTTCTCTCTATTGCCCTCTCTCTGCCTTCACTAAACTGGTGACCTTCCGACATTGGAAAGACATAAAGACCTCAAGGTCCTGATGACGCCGCCTCGCAGCAAAAACCCTCCTTGAGTGTGCCATCTAGCATGCCTCTGTACAGTCCTGTACATATGTATATATCCTGTAAAATATCTTGTAAATATATTCATGCCTGGCACCTCAGCTTCTCTCTCTCTCTCCGCTCGCCGCTCTGGCTCTGAGCAACTGCGCTCGTCACACTGGCTCTGAGCAGCTCCGCTCGCCTGTGACTCTGAGCATCTTCGCTCGCCACACTGGCTCGAGCACACCTGATTTCGCTGCACGTTTCATACGTCGTCGCTGACCCCTCCGCTCAAAGGGGGGCTGATGTGGCGTCTCCTCCAGCTGTGTCACTGTCGACGACTTGCCACATAATTCTAACAGATGGCGTTAGTGAGGTAGAAACCTTCGAGACTTGTAATTGTCGCATTCTATTTCTATGAGAAACCTACATCGCACTTACGGAGTTTCAAATGTCACTTCTATATATACTCCTTCTGACTATCTCTCAGTGGACTTCGGTCCCCAGGCATAACACCCGCCTGGAGAGAGTACTCTCTATTGCCCTCTCTCTGCCTTCACTAAAGCTCTATGATTGGTACTCCCAAAAACATCAGTACTCCAAAGGAGATCTCTCTCTCTCTCTCTCCTTTTACTCTCTCTCAGAGAACAAACCGCTGCCCTCAGAAGAAAAGCGGAAATTCCTCTATCAGTAAGTGATTGCTCTATGATTGGTACTCCCAAAAAGATCAGTACTCCAAAGGAGATCTCTCTCTCTCTCCTTTTACTCTCTCTCAGAGAACAAACCGCTGCCCTCAGAAGAAAGGCGGAAATTCCTCACCGATAGAATTAAAGGGGAACCGAAATATGAGGAAACTGAAACCGAAGAAGATCACAGCGAAGATCCTAACCCCATGGAAGAAGGAATAAATGAAAATGAAAAAATTGATTGGACATCTTGGAATGACAGGACAAGATTTACAGCCAAGCACGTAAGATGGCACATAAGTCAACTGATGGCGACACAATCAACGCGTGCCATGACGAGGAGTTAGCAAAAATTTTAAAAAAATATCTTCTTCTCTATATTAGAGTATTTGGAAGAGGTGCAGTCATCGCGACCTCCGCTGCTGTGGAATCTGAGTTCAGCGACATAAAACACAGAGATTTTAAAGTAGAGTTGCCAATGAAGGTCAACAGGTTTGTTTTACAACACCTAGACCGCATTGATGAAAAGATAAAAGAGCGATCAAAAGAAAGTGACGCCAGACCACTGGAAGTTAATGTATCGACATCACTATCAGAAAGCGATCGCTCTATGATCGATGCTCCCAAAAAGATCAGTACTCCAAAGGAGACCTCTCTCTTTCTCTCTCTCCTTTAACTCTCTCTCAGGGAACAAACCGCTGTCCTCAGAAGAAAGGCGGAAATTCCTCACCGACAGAATTAAATAGGAACCGAAATATGAGGAAACTGAAACCGACGAAGATCACAGCGAAGATCCTATTAACCCCATGGTGGAAGGAAAAAATTAAGGAGGAAAAACTGATTGGACATCTAGGAGCGACAGGATTTACAGCCAAGCACGTAAGCTGGCAAACGAATCAACTGATGGCGACACAATCAACGCGTGCCATGACGAGGAGTTCGCCAAAAACGTAAAAAATATCTTCTTCCATATGTTCTATTGTGGACTGCCGTGATGGTGCCAGTATTTGAAGAGGTGTAGTCATCGCGACCTCGGCTGCTATGAAATCTGAATTCGGTGACATAAAACATAGAGAGGAGAGTTGCCAATGAATGTCGACAGGTTTGTTTTACAACACCTAGACCATTGATGAAAAGATAAAAGAGCGATCAAAAGAAAGTGACGCCAGACCGCTGGAAGTAAATGTATCGACATCACTATCAGTAAGCGATTGCTCTATGATTGGTACTCCCAAAAAGATCAGTACTCCAAAGGAGATCTCTCTCTCTCTCCTTTTACTCTCTCTCAGAGAACAAACCGCTGCCCTCAGAAGAAAGGCGGAAATTCCACACCGATAGAATTAAAGGGGAACTGAAACATGAGGAAACTGAAACCGTCGAAGATCACAGCGAAGATCCTATTAACCCCATGGAGGAAGGAAAA
This sequence comes from Cydia amplana, assembly GCF_948474715.1. NCBI lineage: Eukaryota > Metazoa > Arthropoda > Insecta > Lepidoptera > Tortricidae > Cydia > Cydia amplana. The sequence continues at coordinate 4,381,387 of NC_086072.1, forward strand.
AAATAAGGAGAGTAATCTGATTGGACATCTTGGAGTTATAGGACTTACAGCCAAGCACGTAAGATGGCAAACGAGTTAACTGATGGCGACACAATGAACGCGTGCCATAACGAAGAGTTTGCCAAAAATAAAAATAAAATATCTTCTTGCATATGTTCCTTTGGAGACTGGCGTGATAGTGCCAGTATTTGGAAGAGGTGCAGTCATCGCGACCTCCACTACTGTGGAATCTGAGTTCGGCGACATAAAACATATAGCTTTTAAAGGAGAGTTGCTAATGAAGGTCAACAGGTTTGTTTTACAACACCTAGACCATTGATGAAAAGATAAAAGAGCGATCAAAAGAAAGTGACGCCAAACCGCTGGAAGTAAATGTATCGACATCACTATCAGAAAGCGATTGCTCTATGATTGGTACTCCCAAAAAGATCAGTACTCCAAAGGATATCTCTCTCTCTCTCTCTCTCTCTCTCTCTCCTTTTACTCTCTCTCAGAGAACAAACCGCTGCCCTCAGAAGAAAGGCGGACATTCCTCACCGACCGAAATATGAGGAAACTAAAACCGACGAAGATCACTGCAAAGCTCCTAACCCACAGAGGAAGGAAAAAGTGAAGGAAGAAAAACGGTTTGGTCATCTTGGAGCTACAGGATTTATAGACAAGCACGTAAGATGGCAAACGAGTCAACTGGTGGCGACACAATCAACGCGTGCCATGACGAGGAGTCCGCCAAAAATGTAAAAAAAATATCTTCTTCCATATGTTCCATTGTGGACTAGCGTGATGGTGCCAGTATTTGGAAGAGGTGCAGTCATCGCGACCTCCGCTGCTGTGGAATCTGAGTTCGGCGACATAAAACATAGAGATTTTAAAGGAGAGTCAATGAAGGTCGACAGGTTTGTTTTACAACACCTAGACAATATTATTTATTTAATAACAAACAAAGCAACATTTCATTACATTTCATAATAAAAAAAAATACATTAAAATTAACTATACCTACTCTTAAAACTAAACACTACTACTAAATATTAATCTAAACTAACAACTAACAAGTACTAAACCTATTCACAAAACTCGCCCCGCGCCCCTCCAGACGCAAAGGAGCCCATCACGCTCGCCGCGTTGCCACGTTGAACCGCGATGGACAACCTTTGCATGAGGACCTAGACCGCATTGATGAAAAGATAATAGAGCGATCAAAAGAAAGTTACGCCAGATGTTAATGTATTGACATCACTGTCAGAAAGCGATCGCTTGATCAGAACTCCCAAAAGACCAGCACTACAAAGGAGACCTCTCTCTCTCTTTACCTGTAGGAAGATATCAGATGATAACTTTCCTGCAGATATTAACGAATGGAACGGCGCAATACGGAATATGGAACGGAAGTGGGGTATAGTCAAAAATGTTACGTCTCATGACGACCAACACCCACCCAAGCGCAGACGGACGAAACTTCGTCGTTCGACGACTGTCGCGAATGGGAATTCGTTGAAGACGCGCAAGCCAGTCACATTTCCGTCCATATGAACGGCAGTACGCGGGCTCCGGTCACAGGGCGGACACGCTATACATCGAAAATCATTGGCGTTTATATGTGTGAACGGCAGGTCTGTACACGCGTCATTGTGTGAGTAAGTCGCTTAGCGGCGCGCGGGGAAGGCTAAGCCGAAGCTTGCCAAAGCCGGCCGAAGTGACGCGACGAGCCGCCCGCTGCGTTGGATAATTCAACCGAAATATGTTAACTAATGTTTATGTTTAATTACGCTCCAATTGTTTTGTTACGCCATTATTACATTTACGTTATTGTTGATACCTATTGATTTTATCCTTTGTTATTTTTTGTATAACATACATACCTAATGGAAAAATTCAATAGGTATACATATATTAATAACAGAGATTGAATAACAAAATAAATCAAAAGTCTAACCCTAAATTAGCCTGAGGCAGTTCCCAGGATACTGGCCGCGTTCCCCTTCTGCAGTGAGGCTGAGTTTTTGGGCAAAATACCTAATTAATTATATTACAATAAAAAAAACCATCTCTTCTTAATCTCTTATTAATTTGGGATACTCTGTATAGATAGATAACTGTTGGATCTCCAAAATATAAATAAATAAATCAATAAAAACGCGAATATTCCGAGCATAAATACTTTTTTTGTGAAAAGAGTGTAAAACTAAAAATAAAACATTTACAAGTAATATCTGTGTAGTCTGTGTAGGTATTTACATTAAAATGTTAACTTAACATTCCTAAATTCAACGAACAAAAAATCGGTAGGCGTGTATGTATGTGACGTACGATATTATTACCTGTTATTATACAAAAGTTTAGCCTTATACACATTTCATGTACTTTAAATTGAAAAACTTGATTACTTATTTCTAAAATAACACACACACACTCACACACAGGGTACACTCGGTACTCGTACATAGCACAATAGACCGGCATTTTGAACGTTCTGTCTGTCATCGCGTCGCTAACCGAACTGAGCGCGCGCCTAAAACTCGGCTAACTGCTGTCGAGGGGCGAGGTGATCCGAGTCGGGGCGGGGCGGTGCGTGTCCGTTCTGTATGATAATACTATTACTTATTCTGTGCTCCGGTACGCATGCAGAGCTCCAATTGGAACGTGACGGAGACATGCGCATTTGATGCCATTTTCCACATTATAATTAGTAGCTTTACAACCAATGTCACGTATAACCAACATCTGAGATCGTCACTCTGCGTCCTGGTAAAACTGACACAAGAAATAGAAGCCAAAAAGAAAATACGCAACACTCATTACAAAATGAGAGCGGAAATTTTATCAAGTGTGTATCTTCTTAGTGGCCAGATCACAGTTGTAATAAATTTATATTGTAATTAGAATTGTAACAAACCACTAATTCGCCGGAAGACCATCAGCGCTGACTTTCGGGTTAGCATTATGCTGAGGCGGGACCATTTCGTGGTAAACTATAATATGATATACTTTTTGCTTTAAATATACTTTTTTTTGTAATACGTGTATGAAATGTTGTTAGGGTCCTACTGGGACGTAGAAATAAATCGCGGACTGTATCAAAATAGGCTGGTTTATTCCGCCTTAATTACAGCAAGAAATCCCGGCCAAACAATTATAAAATTATATTCGGTATTCGTCCGTTGCCGGTGAAGTAGGTAAAGCCAAGTGTGAGCCGCGCGTCGCTCGCGGCTTGCCGCGATGACGTCGCGTGCTGCCCGCCGCCCGCGCGTCTCCTCCCGTGCGTATATCCAGTACTTAACAAATGTAGTTTTAGTTTGCCATGAATAAATTAATTTATTCTTATTTATTCTTAATTGAACTAGACGTAGCAAGCACCCTCAATAATATGACAAGGAAGGATGCACTTCATTGGTGGTGACGCCTATTTTGATGACAACACAGTAAGGCTCGGCAAATGAACACGTTCATCACGATCAAGACACTAATGTGCAGTTGCAAGCCTCCCTAGGCTCTCCGCATGCGTTATACGTTACGTTATGTTTACACGTTCTTTTGTTTGCCGCACGTTTGTCGTCCGTAGGGTTAAGATGGCCGGCTCTTTATCATTTGTCACCATGGCTGTCACGGTCTAACAAATATGTAAGTGCGAAAGTGACGCATAGCATAACAGGTGATAAAATGCGAACATGATAGCTGTTCTGCTATTTAACATATATTTGACAATACCTCTCGTTGCATATTCGCACTGAAAGTAGTCACAGATATATAAAATCAAAAGCAGACGCTTAATTTTCAAATGCTGCTCCTAGTCCGGTATCATTCTAATTCCACCTCAACCGGAAGTGACTGGGATTATACGTAAATTGAAACCGAGTTCCTGGGATGGCACCGATTAATTGAATGAGGCAAAAAACCTCCGTTGATTGAGAGTCAACCACTCGGAAACTTAATGAATCGCATAAAATCAGTAAAACAACATTTTCGGTGTATTTTTTGAGAGAATGCATTGCCGTCGGCAAGCAGTGTGATGATGAAAGCAGTCGTGGGCGTATCAATTGTTGGAGTTCATTAATTATATGTAATATCATATAATATTGTTATATTAAGGTCAACTTCTCACAAATCATAACTTGAACTAGGCGCAGTCGTCCCAAGCAATATACAAGCAGGTTATAGGTGAACCAGGATCTATTGAGGGTGCGCCATGTTGCGGAATTTCACTGGAACTAATTTTTTCATACTACACTGAATTGTCACCCTATACATGAGAATAACAGCGCCCTCTTGACAATTATCATATATTACTGGTCAGGCTATAATAGAGTAAAATGATCATCTTATTCAAATTAAGATTACATAAATTTTGTGTATAAGCGGTAGAAACTACTAAATTTGGAAAAAAAAAATGTGGGCCTATATACCCTCAATAATATGACAACTAAACGTGTCGATTTGTATATGATCTGTGCTACTGGACTCTACTTATCAAAAATATGCGATAGGTACCTGCATCTAGTTCAAAATCCGTTCCGTGGAGTTATGATCCAGTGTTCCATTCGCCAAATATTTTTTCGATCTTCGTTGCAATACGCATCTGCGTCGTACCTTCTTTCTATACATTTATTTTGGTATATTTGGTAGGTACCTATATAATTATATATACATAGGTATATAATAGGTATCCAAACCACATCAGAAATTTATCCTTTAGGTAATACTTTTATCCCTCACGTGTCACGTCACGTGCGAAAACACGTTTATTACATAAGGAAATTTTAACCCAGTTCCTTTTAATCCTGCCCGGTTCCACTCAAACGGCGTATTTTTCATTTATATTAAAATTTTCCCTCTGGGAGCAATTTTGAACCCTTTCTGAAGTTCCTACTTTGATAAATGTGCGGCTTCTTTGATGTAAGAGCGGAGTTTATACTCTTCGTTCTGTACTTTGTAAAGAAATTGGGAATTTAAGTATTAAATTATTTTTATTGAAATTTAATTCCCAATAAATGAGGAACTACCAGTGTACATACGGGTACATAACAAATGTCGAGTGGTATCGGAATTTTAGGAGCAAAATGATATGACAGATAGGTACAGTCAGAAACAGAAATACCAGTGGAATAGGTGGTCAAGATCATCACACGCTCAATCTTACTTCCTAAACAACAAGGCCAATTCGAACGTACACTGACATCAAAATTATATTTAAATGATGTCATTCTATATTTGTCTCGTACACTTGTCGCGGTTACATTCATTAGCGCGAGCGAGACGCACGATAACTAAATTACATCATTTAGATATCATTCTGATGTCAGTTTACGTTCGAATCGGCCAGAAACAGAATCAGTTGTTCTCAGATTCTCAGATCATTTATTTTAAACCTTACCCGCTTCAGCAATAAGGGCTTTCATTAAGAATAAGGGCCGGTATAAATACCTACAAATTGCAGTCTGGTTGCAGTCCGTCGTCTATATCGGCCCTAAGAACGTTGACCCTGAGTAGTCTAGTCCCTGACTCAATATAAATAATCTACGTAAGTGTCTAGTTGCCTACAAATATTATCGACTTTACCGCAAACTATTTTAGGAAACCAATTACTATTTGACCTCTCAAGTGTAGGTAAGGCAGTTGTTGGGAGGATTTAGACGGGTAGTAAGCAATTTCCTATTTCATAACCGAGTTTCCTGTTTGTAAGAGGTTCCTTGTTTTATTTGACCTTGATTATATTATGAATGGTTTAGAACTTACAAGGCTTCTTTATGCTTAGTTAGATCCATTACAATATTAATAAATTTCATAATGTTCAATACAAAGCAAAGAGAATAGATAGTTAGAGGGGTCGTGTCATAGTAAATTTTGTAGTCACAGTAAATTTACTGCCATCTATCGACACACGATTAAAACTCAAAATGAAAATGTATAATACTATCAAAAAAATGTATATAATATATGGATAAATGATTTTATTATTTTTATATAATTTCGACCCATGTTCTTTCACTGATACCTATGTGTTAAAATTGTTAAATATGAAACGGTGTCATCAACGCCATCTAGCCGAACATACGCCAAAGGTGTGTGCGCCATCTATCCGAGAATGACTTTTTCTTGATTTCCGAGGCACGTTTTTTCCATAGACTTTATTCATCTTATACGGAGCGGAGTTACATATGTCTTTGATACAAAGTGACCTGAACCCCTATTGTAAATACATTCGATAGCGTGAACGTTCGCGTTTGCGTATGTACGTTACTATTTGTACGTTACATACAAATAGACATATATTTGACGTTCCCCTCCCCACAAAAATCGGCAGACTGTTTTTGTACAGAAAATGACAGACAAGGCGTCTCCAGTTACTAATTATGCTCTAAGCAGCATACTTATTATATTCCACGCTTCGTGAGTTGCGCCAAGAAAAATATGCTTACTAAGTCTGTTTTTACGGAAACTGGAGACAGTTCAGGCAAGTACAATGCATAAGTATATTTACAAACATGATGAACAGCATTCTGGCAATAAAACATGCGAGGATTTCTTTAAAAAAACGTCCGAACTCACAAGAAACTCTGAGGTAAGTATTCACTTCTCTTTGGAGAAGCGATGTTCCGTTTGGGTACGTTGAAAAAGTGATGTGCGTCTATCGACACATTTGTCGATATATCGATAACCTAGTAAATGTAAAACTTATGATTTTGGTGAAATTATTATTAGATTGGTACAATAGTACCTAATAACGATATCATAACATGTTAAATTCCAATATTTGAACCAAAAACGGTAAAAAAACACTAAAAATAACACTCGAAACACTGCCACGCCGTACTCTCATATCGACAACAAGTCGATGAAATTTAAAACAACACTATTGTCCGCCATATTGAGTTCAATTTTTAGCACCTCTGCAGTACGGGTGTCAACCCCAGTTGCCAGCAAAAAAGCGGTAATTTTCAAATTATGTTTATGTCAGAGCCATCTACCGAAATATTATGATATTTTTTTCTTTGTATCTATACTAGTCCCAGTGCATAATGTGACCGCTATTACCAAGCCACAAGGTGTCGTTTTGATTTAAAAAAATGTTTAACACGACCATTACTCCGATCAACTATAGTTGACACCCGTACTGCAGCGGTGTTGCCTTACTGGCAACTCTGGTTGACACCCGTAGGTAAAGGGTTAAAAAAAGGTAATATTGCCTTTCGATATACGGTAACAGAATAAAAAAGTTAATTAAATCCCGTGGGTCATAAATCTGGCAGTAAAGTATCTTAATTGTCCAATTAACCAGCCCGCCATGTTGATGTGCCGATATATTAATGTTATAACCAATCGGGGAGTGTGTGTGACAGATTTATGTCATCGGCCTATCTACGATATAAGTATTATGCTTCTCCATTGTACTTTGCTCCTTTGATCTTCTAGATCACAAAATCAGAGATTCCAAACCTTTTCTGTGAAGTTGAACGAACACAAAAGCAAGTCGTTGACAGTGACAGGAATAACACCTGACATCGAGCGTTGTTGACCTCTGCCTTTAGGCTTAGTCACACAGGCGCGTTTTCCGGGCGGGGCGTGAGCGGGACGCGCCGCTTTTACATATATAACAAGTTTTTGGCAAAAATTTCATTTTTGGTACAAGCTTTTATCGCTGACTGTACTTTTCTTACGACAGACAACTAATACTCATCGAGACAATTTTAAAAACCCCTAACACAATTAGGTTGCGTTGTTTCATCACAAAATTCCTATGGCCACCTCCTGTGTCCATCATCAGATCAGCTCGATGGTACCATAATATTGCATTGTCACCCGACTTACATGTGTATGCAAAATTTCAGCTCAATCGAAAACCGGGAAGTGGATCAAATTTAACTTGCAAGATTCCATTACATAGTTACATACAGGTCGACCTAATAAAAGCTTGTTAAAAACGCTCACGTCGCGCCCGGAAAACGCGCCAGTGTGACGAAGCTTTAAGTGTTTTATATGGACACTTTCTTTATTTTATTGTAAGCTGCAATACAATTATAACAAATTCTGGTGTCATAATCGCTAAATTTATTTGGTGGATAAATTCGGTGGAAATATTTTATTCATCATATTTCACTTAGAATTAGGTTGGGAGCGTATGCTTAATTGAGAAATGTTACCCACTTGTTGATTGATAATATTGATATGCTAAAAATTGCAGACGTTTCTGCTTACCTAATAGGAGTACCGTTTTAGGTACCTTTGGCTTATTAAAGGGTTTACATTTCGAAGTTAATTTTTACCATTACGAGATAAGTTCTTCATTTTCCCTATGTTTTGAGCACCAACACTGCACGTAAAATAAATTTGCGCAAGAAAAGTAAATTCAAACAAGGGCTTCAAAGGTAGCTATTTTCGTGCTCTTAGGATTGAATGTTTATTTTTATACGCTTATGCTGATGTCAACACGCGTCGGCTACAAGTGCTTACTCGAAATATATTTATTATTAAAATATGCGCATATTGAAAGCAAAGTTTAAAGACATCTTTAATAATGGCTTTCAAGAAGGCTGTTTTGCGTAAGATGGTAGATTCAATATAAAGATATGAAATGTGAAAAGGGCTACAAACTATTAAATCGTTCAACATTATGCATACCATCTAACTGAATTAATTTGCTCATTTGTAGGTACTAATTAGTCTTAACAACGAATGTGTTAGACACATTAAGGGAACCCGTTCGGCAGGTTCTCTGTTTGTAGTCGCTTTCCTCTACAAAGCGGGAAAACTCTGGGCTCGGCTACGAGCGTAGCGCTACCAAAACATTAGCAGCCAATATTGCAGCTTAAAGTAATATCGATTATTACAAGTAAAAACGAAATCAAATTATATTCAATTTGTGAAGTGATTTCCACCGATAATACCGTAATACACAGGATTACCAGGATAAGAAGAGTGACGGATTGAACCTTCGAATCATGACAGTAATGCGGCTGCAAACGTCACTCATTTTTTTAAGGAAATTGACAGTTAAAGTGGCGCCGCAGCAGTCACCTACTGGTATTTGCCGCTGCAGCAATGTAGGTATATGTATAAACTAGCTGTTGCCCGCGACTTCGTACGCGTTGATTTGTATATTGGTGGTTATATATTCTACATTAGCTTAGAACATTATGCAGCAAAAGATAGCAGTAGGGACGGTTAATTAAGTATTATACAACTTAATTATTAGATTTGTCTTTCACAACCTGGCTACGAAGTTTCAAGCCCCAAACTGAATAAAATTGTTCTCGATATAATCCCTCTCAACCCCCAGAAGATTTTCAAGTCCACTATGTAATAAAACCTACTACGTATGTAACTACCTATTTACGAAGCTTGAAGTTCCTAATTTTAAATAAAATTTGAACCCTCTACCAACTTTCAACCCCTTTTTAAACCGTTTAGGGGATGATTTTTAAAAACGCTGAAATCACTTTTCTTGTATTCTAATAATATTCCTTTATACAACGATTCAAGTCCCGCACTCAAATAAATGTTTGACCTCCAAACAAATTTTCAACCCCTTGTTCACCACCTTGGGGGATGAATTATCAAAAATTCTGAAATTAGTTTTCTTTTCTTTTTATAAAATACCTTTTTACGAAGTTTCAAGTTCCTAGCTTTAAATAAAATTTGAACCCTATACAAACTTTCAACCGTTTTTAACTGTTTTCAGGGATGAATCTTTATAAACGCTGAAATTACTTTTCTTGTATTCAATAATATGGCTTTGTACAAAGACTCAAGTCCAGCACTCTCAAAAATATTTGATTTCCATACAAACTTTCAACCCCCTTTTCACCACCTCAGGGGATGAATTTTAAAAAACGCTGAAAAGTAGTTATATTCTCTTTTAATGAAATAACTTTTCATGAAGTTTCAAGTTCCTAGCTTTAAATAAAATTTGAACCCTATACAAACTTTCATCCCCTATTGGACCCTTTTAGGGGATTAATTTTTAAAAACGCTGAAAATACTCTTCTTGTATTCTAAAAATATGTCATTATACAAAGATTCAAGTCCCGCACTCTCAAAAACATTTGATCTTCATACAAACTTTCAATCCCTTTTTCACCACCTTGGGGGATGAATTTTTAAAAACGCTGAAATTATTTTTCTTGAGTTCTAATAATATGGCTTTGTACAAAGATTCAAGTCCTGCACTCTCAAAAATATTTGATCTCCATACAAACTTTCAACCCCTTTTTCACCACCTTGGGGGATGAATTTTTAAAAACGCTGGAATTATTTTTCTTGAGTTCTAATAAAATGGCTTTATACAAAGATTCAAGTCCCGCACTCTCAAAAATATTTGATCTCCATACAAATTTTCAACCCCTTTTTCACCACCTTGGGGGGTGAATTTTTAAAAATGCTGAAATTAGTTTTCTTGTTTTATAATTTAATACCTTTTCGCAAAGTTTGAAGGTCCTAGCTTAAAATAAAATGTGCACCCCAAGACAAACTTTCATCCCCTTTTTAACCCCCTTAGGGGTTGAAATTTTAATAACTTTAAAATAATGTTATTTTGCTATCTTATGTTATGCCTTTATAAGAAGTTTTAAAGAATTTGTAATGGATCCCATCTTTCAACCCCTTTTCAACCCTGTTAGGGGGTGAATTTTTAAAAACGCTGAAATTACTTTTCTTATTTTCTAATAATATGCCTTTGTACAAAGATTCAAGTCCCGCGCTCAAAAAAATGTTTGATCTCCATACAAACTTTCAACCCCTTTTTCACCACCTTAGGGGATGAATTTTCAAAAACGCTGAAATTAGTTTTCGTGTATTTTAATAATATATCTTTTTACGAAGTTTCAATTTCCTAGTTCAAAATAAAACTTGAACCCCATACAAACTTTCATCCCCTTTTTAACCCCCTTAGGGGTTGAATTTCTCAAAATCGCTTCTTAGCTCTTATACATTTTATAAATGCAACTTAGTGTCCAAATTTCAACTTTCTAGCATTTGTAGTTTCGGCTCTGCGTTGATGAGTCAGTCAGTCAGTCAGTCAGTCAGTCAGTCAGTCAGTCAATCAGTCAGGACACGTGCATTTATATATATAGATATATGCTAGTAGGTAGGTACTTAGGTAGGTATATTTAATTAATAGCCACAGATTTTCACTGTAATTAACCGCAGCATCCACAAATTACATCAAGTTTTTAAACAGGGCTCGAATGAATCCGGGAATAAATATAATTAATTTTAAAGCCAGCGCCAGTCGCAGAGGTTTAAAGATTTTATGTTAAAATTAAAAGCATGTGGACATATATACCCAGCCAGCTGTTGGTAACAGATTACCGTAGTTTATGGACGCTTTCAACGCTTTCACATGCGTGTTGCCGATCCTTTAAGAACCTGTAATGTAAACTACTTTTTTAAACCCATTACATTACAAGTTTTATTTTAACTTGGAGTACATTTAAAATGATCTAACTTTGAAAATCCCCCCAAGAGAGTTTCTTAAAAGTTGGATAATTTCTCAAAATCTGGAGATTTTCACAAGAAATTAATACCTGAGGCTTCCATTTTGAAAATTAACACTTGAGTTTCCCATTCTAAAATATTAAGAAGTTTTGGAATTTAATTTCTCAATTTCAATAAATTCTGTCGGCGTATTTCACTCTTCTCATATCCAAATCATTTTTGTTGCCTTTTCGTTTTCCATAATCCTGGAAGGCACATTTGTGTATCCGTACATAGTGGTCAGACTAATTGTTTTTATCCGACAAAGTCAACGACCGGTAATCTGGACGACAAAACAACGCTCACTAATGAGACTGACCATTTGGGTATTGTCTTGGAACAGAGATGTCACTAATACATTACTAATACCTTAGTCCATTACTGTAAAGGCCGGAAAGAAGGAAATTGTTGGCCGCGTGTGATAAAACGGGCGAGTACATCGAGGTTGTTCAGTAAGATAAGGATGATTGGTAGGAACCTAATCAATATTCTGACCCCGTATGTTCTATTTCTTGTGAGTAAATAGTATTACTTATAAGTAAGTACCTACATAATAACATAACATACAGCTTTAATGTACCTACGGATTGGCACGCGACTTTCGGCATGCTAAAGTCGCAGCTGCTTGTTTTAACTACATATAAAAATTCGGATTCGGAGTCAATTGCAAGAAAATAAAAAATATAATTATTAATAAAGGTAGCACACCATACCAATACCAATTTACCTACAATAACGTTAAGCAACCGAATGAAAACGATTACGGAGCACAATTCATACGAATATTTTTATATAAACTTGGTGTAATTTTGTTATCATTCGCTCGTGCTAATGTGCCGCCAATACATGTACGAAGAGGCATTGAACAAAATGCACGTGTGAAATCATCATCAGAATTAAATCATTTCGATATCAAAATTCAAAATGTACTCCTAAATTGGCCTCACGTTTTGTTACAGGGATGAATATTATTATGGAATTTAATTGAGTGCAGCAATGTCAGTTCACGGATGTGAATGCAACTGGAATTTTGTTTCAGGTTTTTGTTCGTTATGAATTGTTTGCTACGGTCAAATAACCAATCATCTAGGAAATCCCGCTCGCTTGCAATCAATTGTGTACTTTATACAATAGAGTTCACAGGGCGATCAAATGTCCAGTGCCTTGATTCAGTGCAGTGTTTGTGAAAATTCATTTTAATTGGAACAGAATTTGAAGAATATGTATAATTTCAATCAACTTTGATATATTTAGGATTCTTAGTTTTAATTTAGTTTTAACATTTTATTTAATAATATATAACTAATAATCAACTAGGGACAAATCATTTTTTTTATATAAGTATTGGTTTAAGTAGTCACACTACTCCATTTAAATTATAAACTGAGAAGATGGCATTATACCTACTAACCACAGAAAAAAAGTGACCAAAGCGCTGTGACTGAGGCCGGAATGGATCCCGGTCTTCAGCTTCAATCAAATTTAAACAAATTAAATCAAAATAAATTTTATCACTAGGTACATATACTTAAAACTTGTTTTGTCGATAGTTTCGTTACGTTCATATTTAGTTAAAACTACAAAATTTTCGTCAGTCCCCTCTAAATGTCAGGCCTGAGTGGACGCTCGAGTTGAGCGAGCATCGGGGCGGGGCGTGCGGCGTGCATGTTAAACAAATGCAAACGTATAGTAGCTGCCTTAGTGCACGCTGCTAAAATTACTCCTGACCCCGACGCCACGCTGCACGCCCCGCCGAACGCTCCGCTTCGAGCGTCCACTCAGGCCTTACACTTAAGTTAGTCATACAGCATTTATTATCAAGATACACGTGACCCAATCAATCAATGAGAAAAACGTGTGAACCATCATAATTGGTCGATTCAATATGAACAAACAAGCTAAATTACAATCCCGTAGGTACTGACGAGTTGATTGCGTGGTACTTCAATTCAATTACCAATGTAATTATTCAATGGTTACAATTTTGTCAGTAACATCGTGACTTAATGTTGTGTATAACATAACAGCCTCAACAGCGATTGTAAATACATCTAGACTTCTAGCCTCCTAAGGCCCAACGAAAAATTGAGTATGTAATAGTCAGTACGGCCCCTAGTCCTACCAGTAGTACTATTGTTTTATACTCATTCAGACCCAAGTACTTAGAAGACTTTTTTTTAATGTTATTGTACTTATACAGCACCTTGTACACCACTTTGTTTTTGTACAAACTTGTTAAAGGGCTCATAGACAAAACAAAACGGTAATTTAGAAGTTCGTACACGCCAATTTCGATAAGCGCGAAATTTGAAAACAAAATGATGGGTTTTCTGTTAAGTCCTACTGGTAGGACCGTGGTAGGCTATGACTACACAATTGTTGAAGGAGCTGGGTCTGAATAACGAAGTTAATAAGTACTATGAGTAGGACCTTGGGCCTTAGGAGGCTAGAGTATGTGCGGAAAGAGAAGAGTCGTAGAATGTATTGAGCCCCGTACATTCCACGACTCTTCTCTTTCCGCACAGACTCTACCATTCTCTAATAGCTTATCAAAAAGTAGCTATCTGCTACCTGCGAGGTGCTAGTGATCAAACACAAAACAACAATACAAGTACCTACCCATGGCCGAGCTCCACTTGTTATAATCAGGACACTTATTTTGTTTTTGTATTATTTAACTACATCGCAATTAGGTCCATTAAATGACACCACTTTCCGCCACCAACAACTATCCACCAGATAGGTTTGATCTTTGACATATAGAATTCTAAATATTTAGTCACATATGAAAATAAAATCTTACATTTTCCTACACCTAGGTACTCGTAAATACGATGCATGCAATATTCCACCTAATGAAAAGTGACGTCATAAAACGACAACAAACTTTTTAACACATCCTTTAAGGAGAACCGGTCTTTTCTTTCCAGAGAAAAAATGAACAGAAAAACTGCTTACGAGTTGCACGTTTCGATAATGTATTTATAACAACAGTGGTTTTACTTCATTCTTTCCGACCACGCATAAAGGTGACATTGGGATGGCGACTGATAGGCCAATTCGAACGTACACTGACATCACAGAATGATATTTGAATCATTTAGTTATCGTTCGTCTCGCCCGCCCAATAAAGGTACCTATTTAGGCTGGTTTTAGTGTCACGTGGACCGTCCGTACGGATCGCTCCGCACCGGACAGTAACTATTTATTAATCTGTGACCGGACCAATATGTATTAAGTTCAGGGGGCGTTTTAGAGTGGCTTTCTCATACAATTTGGCAATCCGCACGCACGGTCCGCGTGACACTAAAACCAGCCTTACGGATATGTAGGTACGAGTGAAATGCACGATATCAGAAACACATCATTTAGATGATCTTCGTTTATTCAAGATAGGATTCTTAAATTATTATGTCATATTGTCATCATTTAAAAAAAATCGCTAAACCCCTGCACCATTTGTTTTTATCTGTACCCACGACACTCACACATGAGACTTGACACATTCATTTGCGGTCTCCGTTGAATCGCTTCAAATTAGAATTGTAAACGATATCGAGACATGGAAACGCTCTACTACCTATACAGTCATATTAGACATAGGTATATAAACACGCACATGTGAGGATTCACATAATTATACTTGTATGGCCCGAGGCCCGAGTTGTTTTAGGACGAAAAAAAGGTTAAATAATTTTAAATTTTGGTCGTCGATTTTTTGTACTTTTTACAGCGTTAAATTTTATTTTTAGTATGTTTTGACCAATTAATCAGTGAACCGCCTTCTTTTCGGACGACCGTATCTCGGAATTATTCGATTGAAATAAGTTACTGTGGTTACACAGATATCGATTGATAAATGACATAGCTACAAATTTGCATTCAAGTAATATTGATTTCCTCTATAGTACAATTGCATTATTATGCTTTCAAATTAAATTGTCTGTGTCGATGCTATAGGACAATATTAACAAGGGAAATGGCCAGACCATGCTATATCTATAAATTAAATCACTTACTTACCTTTTTTTTACATTCATTTTATTAACATTAAAAACAGTATTATTCATCGCAAAGATATATCATTCGTACCAACAAAAAGTATTTAATAAATAATGTTAATATTTAAAATTAACCTAAAAGATTTGAAATTTGTAACATAACGTAAGTAAGCGTTACTGCTATAAAACCGTTTCTGAAATAACTTTTGAATCATTTAAAAACCGCGGAAAACACAATTATGAATATTAATCGTGAGGCCTATTTAATTATTCATCGTTTCACCCTTATTACATTCAATAGCAAATATAGCAATAAGATTTATTCAGCTAATTATCAGAATATATTCACCGAAAGCTGAACAATCTCATTGTTAGGCATTTCATCTACAATTTCGATTTACATTATACAATCTTATACAATCTACATCATAGCCAATTTTTTT
This sequence comes from Cydia amplana, assembly GCF_948474715.1. Lineage (NCBI taxonomy): Eukaryota > Metazoa > Arthropoda > Insecta > Lepidoptera > Tortricidae > Cydia > Cydia amplana. Next base: position 4,397,300 of record NC_086072.1, read on the forward strand.
AATTATGTTACTTATACTTACTTATACCGACATAGGTATAAGTATTATATTGAAAGCCAAAAAGCTAATAACTTCTAAATTAAAATCACGTCATTATGAAACCTCTTCATTAATGTTGCTATTCATTGAAAATCAGGGTTGGCAAAATGAGCCTTCTAAAGTAGAATTCTATAGAAAATACAAATAATGTAAACAAACCAATTTACCATCATTTCTTCGTAATATCGTAATATTTGTGGACAACAATGATTTTATCAACAGTTTATATTATACCTACCACTTATTCATATCAATCACTGCTTAAATATACCTATACATGTTTATTATTAATGTTTCAATGAAAACAACTATCATAAAACTTTTAATTTATACGTCAAATGATAACAAAATCTGTCAAATGTGTTTACATTATTTGTATTTTCTATTAAACTCCACTTTTTCTAAAAGGGAGCCATAGCTGTGCCCAACTTCGCCCATGGAACAAAAAAATATTAAAATAATAATTTTACTAAGAAATAGCTTTGAATAGCTAGAAGATATGCATTGAATTGACAATAAAAGCTGACTTTAATTAGTTTAAAAGTAAAAAAAAACTGAACTAACCTATCTTCGCCAACCGTCCCCAACTTCGCCTTGTCATTTGCTTCATTATGAAAATTATACTAAAATAAAATAAATTATACTAATGCTGGTGGCCTGGCGGTAAGAGCGTGCGACTTGCAATCCGGAGGTCGCGGGTTCGAACCCCGGCTCGTACCAATGAGTTTTTTGGAACTTATGTACGAAATATCATTTGATATTTACCAGTCGCTTTTCGGTGAAGGAAAACATCGTGAGGAAACCGGACTAATCCCTAAACGGGCCTAGTTTACCCTCTGGGTTGGAAGGTCAGATGGCAGTCGCTTTCGTAAAAACTAGTGCCCACGCCAATTACTGGGATTAGTTGCCAAGCGGACTCCAGGCTCCCATGAGCCGTGGCAAAATGCCGGGACAACGCGAGGAAGATGATGATGAAAATTATACTAAAACTTATTTCAAATACGTCCATCTGATAAATCCCACGATAAATTATTAGTTGAATTATGATTTAATGCTAGTTTAGGCGAAGCTAGTTACTAAACGCGAATTTTGGGTAGACACTTACGTAGTTTTGCCAACTCTGATTTTCAATGAATTGCAAACTATGTCATTGGTGATTAATTGATTATATCGAATGTTTTTTTAGCTACCTAAACCAAAACTAATAAAAAGCGGCCAAGTGCGAGTCGGACTCGCCCATGAAGGGTTCCGTATTTAGGCGATTTATGACGTGTAAAAAAAAAACTACTTACTAGATCTCGTTCAAACCAATTTTCGGTGGAAGTTTACATGGTAATGTACATCATATATTTTTTTTAGTATTATCATTCTCTTATTTTAGAAGTTACAGGGGGGGGGACACACATTTTACCACTTTGGAAGTGTCTCTCGCGCAAACTATTCAGTTTAGAAAAAAATGATATTAGAAACCTCAATATCATTTTTGAAGACCTATCCATAGATACCCCACACGTATGGGTTTGATAAAAAAAAATTTTTGAGTTTCAGTTCGAAGTATGGGGAACCCCAAAAATTTATTGTTTTTTTCTATTTTTGTGTGAAAATCTTAATGCGGTTCACAGAATACATCTACTTACCAAGTTTCAACAGTATAGTTCTTATAGTTTCGGAGAAAAGTGGCTGTGACATACGGACGGACAGACAGACGGACAGACGGACAGACGGACAGACGGACAGACGGACAGACGGACAGACAGACAGACATGACGAATCTATAAGGGTTCCGTTTTTTGCCATTTGGCTACGGAACCCTAAAAAGCGGCCAAGTGCGAGTCGGACTCGCCCATGAAGGGTATTTAGGCGATTTAAGACGTATAAAAAAAAACTACTTACTAGATCTCGTTCAAACCAATTTTCGGTGGAAGTTTACATGGTAATGTACATCATATATTTTTTTTAGTTTTATCATTCTCTTATTTTAGAAGTTACAGGGGGGGGGACACACATTTTACCACTTTGGAAGTGTCTCTCGCGCAAACTATTCAGTTTAGAAAAAAATGATATTAGAAACCTCAATATCATTTTTGAAAACCTATCCATAGATACCCCACACGTATGGGTTTGTTGAAAAAAAAATTTTTGAGTTTCCGTTCGAAGTATGGGGAACCCCAAAAATTTATTGTTTTTTTTTCTATTTTTGTGTGAAAATCTTAATGCGGTTCACAGAATACATCTACTTACCAAGTTTCAACAGTATAGTTCTTATAGTTTCGGAGAAAAGTGGCTGTGACATACGGACGGACAGACAGACGGACAGACGGACAGACGGACAGACAGACAGACATGACGAATCTATAAGGGTTCCGTTTTTTGCCATTTGGCTACGGAACCCTAAAAACCGGCCAAGTGCGAGTCGGACTCGCGCACGGAGGGTTCCGCACCATCAACAAAAAATAGAGCAAAACAAGCAAACTTGGTTGCTTAACTTCGGTCCAAAATCACGTTTGTTGTATGGGAGCCCCACTTAAATCTTTATTTTATTCTGTTTTTATTAGGGTTCCGTAGCCAAATGGCAAAAAACGGAACCCTTATAGATTCGTCATGTCTGTCTGTCTGTCCGTCTGTCCGTCTGTCCGTCTGTCCGTCCGTATGTCACAGCCACTTTTCTCCGAAACTATAAGAACTATACTGTTGAAACTTGGTAAGTAGATGTATTCTGTGAACCGCATTAAGATTTTCACACAAAAATAGAAAAAAAACAATAAATTTTTGGGGTTCTCCATACTTCGAACTGAAACTAAAAAAAAATTTTTTCATCAAACCCATACGTGTGGGGTATCTATGGATAGGTCTTCAAAAATGATATTGAGGTTTCTAATATCATTTTTTTCTAAACTGAATAGTTTGCGCGAGAGACACTTCCAAAGTGATAAAATGTGTGTCCCCCCCCCCTGTAACTTCTAAAATAAGAGAATGATAAAACTAAAAAAAATATATGATGTACACTACCATGTAAACTTCCACCGAAAATTGGTTTGAACGAGATCTAGTAAGTAGTTTTTTTTTATACGTCATAAATCGCCTAAATACGGAACCCTTCATGGGCGAGTCCGACTCGCACTTGGCCGCTTTTTAGTATTTGTTGTTATAGCGACAAGAGAAATACATCATCTGTGAAAATTTCAACTGTCTAGTTATCACGGTTCGTGAGATACAGCCTGGTGACAGACGGACGAACGGACGGACGGACGGACAGCGGAGTCTTAGTAATAGGGTCCCGTTTTTACCTTTGGGTACGGAACCCTAAAAACGTACCTACGCTACATTAGTAACATTAGCATACAATTCTATCTTCTATGTAGCATAAAAATCGTTTTGAAATATATGTCCCTAATAAAGTCACTCAGAGCTCAGCCGCTAGCCGGTCCCCACCTCAATCTTTGACAGCATGTCCTGATTGTATGCGTTTTGTATGCTAAAATATAACAATTTTCGCATTCACCGCCTCCTGTTTTATATGGGTACGAATGGTACCTACGATCATACGCCGAGCCGATTTTTTTTTATACAAGATGCCGATTTTATTTTTCCAAAGTCCATGCCGTAAGGTCCTCTATTTACCGTTGGGGGGTCTTGCTCAGTAAAACACAAGATTTAGTTACGTCCACGTGCGATACGGCCACCGCCTGCGTTAAACGTTTTTCATAATTTTAGAAACAGTTTAAGTTACAACTAAACTGCCAAATACCACCAAAATTATATGTTCTTCCTATAATTCCCTACAAATACCTAACTATGTTGCTACGAATAATAATTTAGAAATTATCTGAGGCGTAAATTTTGACGAGATAAAATGCTCGTGATTATTATTAGGAATAACCTAACATTTCTGGAAATCCTAAGACCCTAAGAACACGTGAACTTAAAACAATAAAAAAATACCCAGACGTATTTAAATAAACATTTTATTATCTAATTCATAAAATAAGTAAAATAATTATCAAAATAATTAGAAAGCGAGTTGTGCTCACGCCATTTTTAGGGTTCCGTAGCCAAATGGCAAAAAACGGAACCCTTATAGATTCGTCATGTCTGTCTGTCTGTCCGTCTGTCTGTCCGTCTGTCTGTCCGTCTGTCTGTCCGTCTGTCTGTCCGTCCGTATGTCACAGCCACTTTTCTCCGAAACTATAAGAACTATACTGTTGAAACTTGGTAAGTAGATGTATTCTGTGAACCGCATTTTCACACAAAAATAGAAAAAAAAAAACAATAAATTTTTGGGTTTCCCCATACTTCGAACTGAAACTCAAAATTTTTTTTTCATCAAACCCATACGTGTGGGGTATTTATGGATAGGTCTTCAAAAATGATATTGAGGTTCCTAATATCATTTTTTTCTAAACTGAATAGTTTGCGCGAGAGACACTTCCAAAGTGGTAAAATGTGTGTCCCCCCCCCCTAACTTCTAAAATAAGAGAATGATAAAACTAAAAAAAATATATGATGTACATTACCATGTAAACTTCCACCGAAAATTGGTTTGAACGAGATCTAGCAAGTAGTTTTTTTTTAATACGTCATAAATCGCCTAAATACGGAACCCTTCATGGGCGAGTCCGACTCGCACTTGGCCGCTTTTTTATCATTTGTTTGTATAAACAACCGTAGCGTAGCCGCGAGGTAACACGTGTATTTTCCGGAGTTCATTTGTCTACAAAAAATATTATTGGATTATCAGCCGAGGAAAAATATCGTGGAGAAACATGCGGTAATTATTTAGTTTGGCGAAATTTCAGAGCTGTAAATTTGTTTATTGTGTATGTTAGAACTAAATAAAAAAATATAGATATATATATAATTTGCTTGTACGGGACAGCTCATGGATATCCCCTGACAACGCGTTTGTTGCGCATAATCCACCCGTTCGTCATAAAATCACGTATCGTCCGGTCATCAAAGACTTTAGATTTACTGCCACATTAAACTGAATTTATGACTAAATGTTCGCAACAGTGATGGTTTCATTGTTTTAAATGCAACATATTGGAAATTACTTTGTATAGGTCTATAGTTTATATCTCTCTCTTTTTATCAAGGAAATTGACAGATGCAGCGGCGGCAGCAACGTCGTACAACAGTAATGCAGCTGCAGTTCTGCTCATGCCATTAAGCCTGGAGTTACCATGGTTACCAGTACAATTTGCCATTGGGTTACCGGTTTAACCGGTTAACCCCGGATTAGTGGGATGGTGCAAGTGGCGCTTAGAGTTTTTCGTGGTAAATCTTCGATTTACCACGAGAAAAAAACTCTAAGGCAAATTGTACTGGTAACCATGGTAACTCCAGGCTTAACCGGTTAACCCCGGTTTAGTGAAGGGTGCAAATGGCCCTATAAATTACTAGTTGGAGGAAGCCTTTAAGAATATTGAAAAGTAACATCGTTCTGCACTATAATGTGCCGTTACAATGGAGGGGGCGAGAGTCACGACAACTGATTCTGAGAATTATAATATGTGCCGCAAACGAGTAGATGCTATCAGTTACAGGTAAATTCTGAGTAAATTGCCTTATTATTGTGTTGCCGTCTTTGCATAATTAGTATTAATATAAAAACAAAGTTCCGAGCTTGAAATATGCTAGTTTTCTGTTGACAAGTCATTGTTTCAAGATTCATGCAAGCGCCCACTCTGCAAAAGCGAAACCAAACAAATCCGAAATGTTAATGCATAAATTATGATTCGCTGTAAAATAAAACTAAATTAAATTCTAGTCCTAATTGAACGTAGCCTAGCGCTAGCAAATTTATGGATCTTTAGACCTAATAAGATTGTCCTACAGATTAGACAAACACTGCAATGAAGCGTTTACGAAAAGCGGGAGATAACCACACATAGACACCAAGCAACTCAAATATTGTAGATATTTTTATTTAGGTACATAAGTAAATCACTTTTATTGAACAACAACATAAACAACATAAAGTAACCTAAATAAAATTAAAACTACCTACAAAACTAAAACTACTACTTAAAAAAGGAAAACTAAAAATCTATATCTAAAGAGGGCCCCTGGGGCATAGTACCAAAGATACTGGCAGCATTTCCTCGCTGAATTGCAACGCTTATTCGTTGAGCGAGGAAGCTGCCAGCTCTTTTGTCCCCAGTGACCTCAACCAGTACATAAGTAATTACAGGTCGTAAAAGTAGACGTAACTAAAAATAAGAAATACCATACCAAATTAAATAATACGGGAGATATGTGGTGACCGCGAGTTGGGTTTACTACGTATGGGCAATAAACTATTTCCAGACTAATAATGGCAAACTAATTATCATTTGGCAAAAATCATTTCCCAAAACAATTTATAGCAATTTTACAGTTAACAAAACTCATTTTTGGCAAGTTATTTTTTTTAACATATTATAATTACTTGGTCATGTTTTATTTTACCAAGTACCTATTATTTAGTTCGAAAAATATTTAGCCCAAGTAGTACACCCGCCGAAAACTCACCGAAAATCGACTCCGATGGTATGGCCACGTCATGAGGCGCCCATCAGACCACATGACGAGAAAGGTGCTAGAGATGAGTGAGAAGCCTAGGGGTCGCGGGAGGCCCAAGACAACATGGATAGGTCTTGTAAAAAAGAACCTTAAAGAAAAAAGAATACCACCAGAGACGACCCAGGACAGACGCTCCTGGCGACGCCATATAAGGAGAGCCGACCCCAAGTAAATGGGATAAGGCTAGGAAGAAGAAGAGGTAGTACACCCGCGCCATCGCGTAATAGCTGCCGTGATCTGTGGTTGTCCCCTGTTGCGGAGATTCCTTAATAATGTGTACCCAATTTATACTTGATGACTAGCTTAACTACCTCATTACAACTTTACTTCACGTCTTTATAGAGTCTGGCCAGACAACTGTGTCGGCAACGAGATTTTAGCAACACGAAGTTTGTGGAATGAACAACAATAGTCAGCAGTTTTTAAACTGTCGTTGACAATAAACTGTTTTAAAACAAAACCAGTGGCTTTAGATTCGAACTAGGATTAACTAGTCTTTTATGTTAAAAAAAAACAACGAGTTGCACTCCGGGAGTGCCTGCAGAAGTGAAAACTGACATTGTAACAGTTTTTCGATCAGGTCACGTGTCCGTCTTACGTCTTACGAATCTTACGGTCACGTGACCTGTCGCGAGTTTAACATTTTTTCCCCATCACAAAAAGTGCACAGCGCCGCTAAAGAAGTTTTCACTTCAAAAACTACGGGGCCAATTGTAGAATATATATATTAAATCATAATTATAAACAAAATTCTTAACTTTCCGGAAATAAAAGGTCTAGAGTTATATCTTTTATTATTCTACTACTAGTATGTAACGTGAAATTTTTACAATTTTTGCAACTATTGAAAATAACATTGCCACGCGCATGAAATTGCCAAAGTTCCATTCAAATTGTTACCTATTTTGTATCGGAATAAGGACATTTCACTTTGTATTAGTATCGAAATGTTTAACCGGTCAAACGTGAGCAGGTTACATATTATAACGTTATGGCTTTCTTAGTCGTTCCCCCATTGCGGCAAGGTTCCATTCGGGCATATTTTATATAAGGCAGTCCAATAGGCAAGCGGACGAAATAGTGATAGCGATATAACTCTTGTATAATTGATCCGACATCTAACATTGACCCGACAATAATTAAAATTACATCAAATAATATAATAATTCAGTTCATTTTAAGCGATAATAATATTAAAAAAATGACATAATTGATACAGTAAGTTTCACTTAATTGTCCTAGCACTTTTTAAACGTCAAACCAAATTGTACCCCGTTTAAACGGGGGTATTATGCTAATAATATTATAAGAGCTGCGGTTCCTATTTACTACCGTTGCGGTTTGATACTCCATTTTTAGGGTTCCGTACCCAAAGGGTAAAAACGGGACCCTATTACTAAGACTCCGCTGTCCGTCCGTCCGTCCGTCCGTCCGTCCGTCCGTCTGTCACCAGGCTGTAACTCACGAACCGTGATAGCTGAAAGTGAAAAACAGTTGAAATTTTCACACATGATGTATTTCTGTTGCCGCTATAACAACAAATACTAAAAACAGAATAAAATAAAGATTTAAGTGGGGCTCCCATACAACAAACGTGATTTTTGACCGAAGTTAAGCAACGTCGGGCGGGGTCAGTACTTGGATGGGTGACCGTTTTTTTGCTTGTTTTTTGTTGATGGTGCGGAACCCTCCGTGCGCGAGTCCGACTCGCACTTGGCCGGTTTTTTATAAATGACATAATTGCAGAGCTCGTCGTGCATTTGCAGTACTCTCCGAGCGTAGGCGAGTGTCTCTCAGACGACCAATGTCCTTGCGCTCTATGTTCACTCCATAATGTATTGAAATTGGTTCACAGAGTATTATCCCTGAAAAATCTATATCCATCATATACATGGTCGCGCAAATTAGTTAGCCGGTTTGCCTATACGTAGATGACACTGTACACAATTATACGTATAGATGGTCAAGCAAATCTTGTCAGTAGAAAAAGGCGCGAGATTCAAATTTTTTATGGGACGATAACCCTTCGCGCCTACATTTTTCAAATTTGCCGCCTTTTTCTACTAACAAGATCTGTTTGATCAGCTATAGTATACTTACTTCTACTAAAAAAATATTTCGTGTTTATAGTTACATGGGATAATTGAAAGTTTTTACGGAACCCTCGTTGCGCGAGTTTAAAGAACTCTCAGTTGACCGGTTTTTTAGGTATATACATGAAACTTTAAGGGGTACCTAATGAAACGAAAAATTTCATACCACAATCGATTTTAATAATTATATCATAGTCTTATTACATATTACATTAATTAAATTCGAAACAAAAAAATATGACTTAATACCTACATAATATTACATTCATTAAATGCGAAAAAAAAATATTTATCACTAAATACATTTTTTTTACATTAATTCTTCAGTAGGTTAACTAATAATATACATAGTCTGCATATAAAAATATATAGGGAGGAGTTAAAAATCTGTAAAAATACAATAGAAAATTGTTAAGGTCCCCTAAATAGATTATTAGTAGATATAATAGCCTTCTTAATAACTACGAAATTTATAGGTAGTTAAATACAATTATATTTACTTGAAATCGAATTCGAAGAATCGTTTTTTTAAACGATAAACGATGAAGGATAACAAATTTTGTTCTTTCAAATCCAAAAGTTTGATGGAAAAGAGCGTATCAGCTAAATTTTACGAGCCTGCTTTTGGGCGAAATATGGTTGGACCTGGTTGGATATGTTCGGATATGGTTGCCCTGGTACCTGGAAATATCTAATTCTTACAATATAACAGTTCTACATTCTTAGTTTCTTCTTCGGTTTGGTCTTTGTCTCCCCATCCCCATAGGTTCTTCCCGTCGCCAGTTCTTTGCGATCGCGCAATAATCATTTTGTCCGGAATTACTTTCAAGTCATAAGCCCAACCAAGCAAGGCAAAGAAATTGATGAACATGGTAGCAGCATTGAACATGGTGTCTCCTAGTTCAGACGCTTTGTAATCAAAGGGAAACACATGATGGTAGTTGTGGAAACATTCTCCCGTAGACAAAATCGAAACTGCAACATTCTCAACAGGTCTAATACTCTTATCAAATGGTCGATTTCCCCATCTATGCCCGATGCTGTTGACCAAGAAAATGAGGTTGATGGTGAGCACGTGACGAAGCATCGTACATATATGCCAAGAATTGCTCAAACTTTCATTCCAGAAATACATTGGGACAACTGTTGGTATAACATACGCCCACAGTCCGATAACAATAACGGCATACTTTCTTTGGAACACTAATAGTTTGTTACTGTAAATGTCATCCATGTAAATGGTTTTTCCTTTCTCCATGACCTGGGGGTGTTTCCGAACGAACAGCCATCCTATTTGCGAAAAGAAGAAGCCACGTCTTGAGTTGTGGGGGTCAGCATCCGTGTCGGTATACTTGTGGTGAATCCTATGGTCTCTCACCCAATAAATGGCTGTATTCATAAAGGCAATGCTATTTAAAATCAAGAGGATAATCTGCAGCGGCATCTTGGCCTTGTACGCCCTGTGACACCAAAGTCTGTGTGCTCCAGCCGTGATTCCAAGTTTTGCTCCTTCAAGTAATAAGAATGCCCATATTATTGTCGCCCATTTGGCGGATGTAAAACATAAATAGATTCCATACAATGCAGCTAGGTGCATATACGCAAACTTTAGCACATTCAGTTTAACGAGTTTGAATTTGTGCGAGTCACATAAAGTTACGTCGTTTCGGGTATCCATCGTCGAAACCCGAATCCGATTTTTTTTCGAATAAACTACGCGCAGGCGACGCGTGGCGACCGAGTTTGCTTCCCCGGGCGAAACTGAACCCGCTTTCCAATGAACGTTTATTTATAAAGGATAAGGTTACAGAGGTTACCCCTACTGATATGTACCAATGTTTTCAATACATTGTCATGTACAGTCGAGTTCACAAATATCTTTACAAGCAAAGGTTCCAAAAATATATTTACACGCCTCCAAGACATTGGTAACAAGGTCATGTTATAAATTTTATTATTTTGTATTTTTACATTTGTACACTTGTCTGACCGTAAAGTCATATTTTCCATAAAAAGCAAACTAATAAAATAACCAGTGTGGTTCAACGATGAGAAATATAAACTTTGAAGGGAAGGGTTATATACTCGTAACGTGCTCGTAACACTTAAATTTAAACTCTCGCGTTTTGTACACATATTTAATTAAGTACACAAACGGGTCTACCGCGATATAATTTCATTGTTTTTACTTTAAATTCCGACGGTTCAGTTGAGTTGTTGAGGTTGAGTTGAGTTGTTGTTGTTGCTGAGTTGTTGTTGAGTTGGTCAGTCTTTCCGTGACCACATCTGTTGCAACTCAGCTAAAGCGTCGGAATTTACGGAAAAACAATGAAATTATATCGTGGTAGACCCGTTTGTGTAATTAGATATGGGAAGGGTTATAAAAATGCAGTACATGAGTAAGCGCATCCTTTGTTGTGAAGTTACATACTCCGGGTCGGACTTAGATTCTGCAGGGCACGCGGTCGAAAGCTGATTGATAGTATTGATACCGACCCGGCGGCGCTCCACTACAGTCCAGTTCATAAATATGTATACTTTTCACCTTATTGCAAATTGTAATGGATTAAGGTGAAGAAATGTATACATATTTATGAACTGGACGGAGACGGACAAAGCGGAGCCGGCATTCGTTGGTATAAGTACCGCGCGGCCAGGCTGCCAACACGCGTGCAGCACAAAGGTTGGTAGGTTCCGTCACCTACAATTTGTGTGTTGAGCACGGATATTTGTTCCTGAGTCATGGGGATTTTCTATGTTTTTTGAGTATTTATATATGCATAACATAATATCATTGTCTAAGTACCTACCTACTCAAAACAAAAGCCTTATTGAGCTAACTGTGGGACTTAGTCAATTTATTAATGTCCTACGATAATATTATTTATTAATGAACGCGGAACGTTAAAATTCCATAGAAACAGTCATTGAGGTATACAAGAGACGACATCTCGAATAAAATGTTTCCGCACCTCAGAGAAGTGCATGCACTTCTTTGCTTTTAGTACGTCACCGACCACTGACGAGATGCCACACATCTACAGAAAAAAAAAATGCCTTCGTGCGTGTTAAAAAGTTGCAACAATAGCACAAGAAAATATAATAAAAGGGATGGAATAACATTTCACCGGTAAGTAATGGAATAACTGTTGATTTACTATTATTTAGTTTTCAAAGTAAATGTTTGGTCGTAGAAAAAGTATTATGCAACGTTGTTTAACTGAGTCAAAAAATACTCGTGGCGTCTTTATTAACAATTTTCGGCTTCGCATGCATGCATGCACTTCTCTGAGATGCGGAAAGATTTTGTTCGAGATCTCGTCTCTTGTATATACCTCAATGGAAACAGTAGGTATATTTACATTGGACGCCACGAGGATGGCGTATTTAATTTGATAATGGAGTTTTTAATTGATAATTAGTGAGCTTTACTCATCTCCGGGTCACTTATAACGAGCTATGAGGGGTCTCTGATAGCAACTCTCATTATGCATATTTTCTGGATACATATTATATATTATTTGGTGATAATAAATAAATATTTCCATTACTTAATTAATGGTCATGTGATCGACTCAATAATTAAACAAAAACCAACCTTGTTTTGGTGCCAGTACGGTTCATTTTGGTGTTTGAACTTGTCGTAATAATTAATCTTGTTTGTCAGGTGATCGAATACAGATAAGTCTTGTATTGTATTACATTCGACATCTTATGCAGAGCAAGATTTTCTAACATGAATTAGCAAAGGATTAACGTTAACTTTTACTAAGTACCTAGGTGCTACTAAGTACTACTTTTGATTATTTAAATTCAGCGTAACAGTTATCTATAGGTAGATAATCTCATGTGTTCAACTGTCGGTTTGTTTTATAAGTTACTAGCGACCCGCCCCGGCTTCGCACGGGTTAACAAACTATACATAAACCTTCCTCTTGAATAACTCTATCTATTAAAAAAAAAGCATCTAAATGCGTTGCGTACCTACTTTTAAAGATCTAAGCATACAGACAGACAGACAGAGCAGCGACTTTGTTTTATACTATGTAGTGATTTTGGAAGGTAAAAAAAACCGGCCAAGTGCGAGACGGACTCGCGTTCCAAGGGTTCCGTACATTACACAATTTTTAACAATATGTTTTTTTAATGAAAAGTGAGTAAAATATCTTTAAAAAACCCATCAAAAACTGCACATTTCTAATAGGTTTTCCTGTCATCTTTAGGTAAAGAACTATTTAGTGTATTTTTTTCAAAATGTTAGACTCAGTAGTTTCAGAGATAAAAGGGTTTTTTTTTTTGCTTATTTTCTTTGCTTATTTTCTTGCTTATTTTCTTGAATTTGCTTATTTACCATTTTTTTGCTTATTTTATTGAATAACTGCTAAACTATTTATCTTAAAATTATAAAAAAAATTATATTTGAGATTCTCAAAATGAGCTCTTTCATTTGATATGTAACACGATATAGTTTGAAATGCTAATGTTAATTTGCTCTTTTACCCCCCAAAAGTGGCCTCGATATTTAAAATTCATTTTTTTACGTTACATGTATTTTTAACAATAGGTTTTTTTTTAATGAAAAGTGAAAAAAAGTCCGACTCACGCTTGACTGCACATTTCTAATAGGTTTTCCTGTTATCTATAGGTAAAGAACTATTTGAAGGGTGCACGGAAAGAACATGCTAGTCACTTCAGTAACATTATGAGTAATCGCGGTTTTAAAATTTAGAACAATGTCAAAACGTATGGTAATTCCGTGAGCAGGTATGTCACATTTATTATACAGTGGTAGCAAAAGATATAACTAATAGTTCATTAACCCTTCGTATATCTAAGCACTGTTCAGTGCTCATGAATTTAAATCCATTGTTTAATTACAATAGGTTTAAATTTATTCGCACTGATCAGTGTTTAGACATACGAAGGGTTAAGAGCTCTTTATTTAGAGATAATAATCTCGTTTTCCGAAAAAAGTGACTAGACATGTTCTTTCCGTGTACCCTTCATTTAGTGTATTTTTTTCAAAATTTTAGACCCAGTAGTTTCAGAGATAAAGGGGGGGAATGGTTATTTTTTGCCTATTTTCTTGAATAACTGCTAAACTATTTATCATAAAATTATATTACGAAGCAGTAGTGTAGAAGAGGATAGGAAAACCGTTGGTAGATCGGCAGGATCATCTTCTACCGTTGAAATATGCACACTTGAGGATAGATTCACAAGTGGACGATGAAATAATAACACGTCGAGATAGCCGATAGTTGGTTTTAATTAAGAGTATCGATTACACATCAAAATAACTTAAGATCACTTCGGTTGTCATGAATTACAAAAATCAGTTATTAAGAAACGTGGTGATCCCAGAGATTACGTCACGTCACAACCGCTTTGCTCGATCGCCTCAATCATAATGACCCCGGGCCGGTCTTTCCCGCCCTTCTTATATAGCCGCCAACTGTCACTGTCCACTGTCCAGGTGACAGCTCCGCAACGCCATCTCTGATTTCACTCAGGCAACTACCTGATGTTTCTTAAGTTACTTACAAATCGACTAACCATGGTTCATGGTTTACGCATTGTTATTATTCTGATAGATCTCACTCCGACATATAAATAAAATATATTTGAGATTCTCAAAATGAGCTCTTTCATTTGATATTGTAACATGATATAGTTTAAAAACTTTATTTTTTAATTTGCTCTTTTACCCTCCAAAAGTGGCCTCCATATTTAAAATCCATTTTTTTACGTTACATGTATTTTTAACGATATGTTTTTTTTAATGAAAAGTGAGTAAAATGTCTTTAAACAACCCGTAGGGGTCGGATCAAAAACTAAGTACTTAAGTCCGACTCACGCTTGACTGCACATTTCTAATAGGTTTTCCTGTCATCTATAGGTAAAGAACTATTTAGTGTATTTTTTTCAAAATTTTAGACCCAGTAGTTTTAGAGATAAATGGTCATTTTTTGCCTATTTTCTTGAATAACTACTAAACTATTTATCTTAAAATTATAAATAAAATATATTTGATATTCTCAAAATGAGCTCTTTCATTTGATATGTAACACGATATAGATTGAAAAACTTTATTTTTTAATTTGCTCTTTTACCCCCCAAAAGTGGCCTCCATATTTAAAATTAATTTGTTTACGTTACATGTCCATCTTTGGGTCACAAACTTACATATGTGTGCCAAATTTCAACTTAATTGGTCCAGTAGTTTCGGAGAAAATAGGCTGTGACAGACGGACGGACAGACAGACAGACACGCGAGTGATCCTATTAGGGTTCCGTTTTTTCCTTTTGAGGTACGGAACCCTAAAAATGGAGGGATCATCGGTACCTACTGTTGCCCCATAGGATTATACCATAAGAAAGCCAGGAATAATATGTTGCATGTATTATGCGTACGGTAGATACTATACTTACAACAAATAAACATTTTAAGTAGGCCACGTTCAGAAACATATCAGTTGCTAGCGCATATAACTTACTGAATACATAAATAGTATCCTTTTTGAAGTCGGTATTTCGTTTTTAAAATTTAACTCCAGCTACCAACCATGTTACACTGGTTTGCCCGAGGCTCCGCCTAACAAGGATAGCAAGGGAATACTCCACAGTTGCGGTTACATTATGCCCACGGTAATTGTGATCATGAACTGGTAAATTACACCGTAGATGCAGTAAAACGGTAGACGTGCTGTCCCGTGGCCGACGGGCAACAAGATTTGAGAGCTTAGGTGAATATCTCCATCGCGCTAACTGCGCGCTCCTAAAATTGGACAACTGCAGCTTAGGCGAAATATCCTGCGTAAAAATCTCGGGGTGCGTAGCCAAACGTACGAATCGTTAACGCTTCGTAGGGAATGAAACTGTCTCTGTCGCACTAATATTTAAGAGCGATAGAGTGAAAATAAAATATTGAAATCTAAATGGTAATTAAATTATCTGTGTCGGACTTTTTTGCTTTTTGGGCTAATTGGTATCAGTTTTGATGTAGCTTTTGAAAGGTTCGAATTAGATTGAAACAGAGTGTGCATTGTAATGCACATTTGGCCTTTGGAGGTTAAAAATACCTATCTTAATATCAGATACGGATCTATAATAGATGAAAATGCAAACTAATGCGCCTGACGTGTACTATGTTTAGCGCAGTGAAGTCACGACGCAGTCATTTTCCTGTTGTTTGCTCATTACTGTCTCGCTTTGAGACCGTCTAAGTTTAGTCTAGGTACGAGTAGGTACACTATTGGTTTTCTGACAACCTCTTGTGAATCAGTTAACACCTAGTACTATTATAAGTACTCTAGCGGCAACCATACTATCGAAATTATGCATTTTAAAACAACATTCTGAAATACTGAATATGAAATTTAACATGGACATTCAAGTAACATGTTTATTTATGTCTGAGAAACCTGTTTGAATATAGGTAGGTTCATAATATCCAACATCATAACATCTAGCGACCTTCACCAAGGAGGAAGGGTGTCAAGCTTCGGCGGTTCCGCGGCCGGCTCCCTGCTGATAGGTACTGCGGAGTCGCTGATAGGTAGTGCATCGCTATCATAATGTGATTTTTAGGGTTCCGTACCCAAAGGGTAAAAACGGGACCCTATTACTAAGACTCCGCTGTCCGTCCGTCCGTCCGTCCGTCCGTCCGTCTGTCACCAGGCTGTATCTCACGAACCGTGATAGCTAGACAGTTGAAATGTTCACAGATGATGTATTTCTGTTGCCGCTATAACAACAAATACTAAAAACAGGATAAAATAAAGATTTAAGTGGGGCTCCCATACAACAAACGTGATTTTTGACCGAAGTTAAGCAACGTCGGGCGGGGTCAGTACTTGGATGACCGTTTTTTTGCTTGTTTTGCTCTATTTTTTGTTGATGGTGCGGAACCCTCCGTGCGCGAGTCCGACTCGCACTTGGCCGGTTTTTTTTATTGTTTAGTTTATATTTTTATAATATGTATGCTAGTTTTAAGGTATTTATGTATGGGCCAGTTGCCTGAAATTAAGCTTTCATTCATTCATTCATAATATGTATAAGTAAACTTAATTGTGACGTTATGTATGAAAAGGGTCCTTACTGTCGATGGCGGTTACGCCATTATTAACGATGCTCCGATATAAATACAATGCCCCGCGACGCTGTGCAGCGTAAGCGCCATCGACAATAAGGTCCCTTTTCATAGATACTGCCCCAATTTATTACATAATCATCCTATACAATCATTTTGCCACACTATAGTTGTATGCTTTGGACCCTAATTAACTGAATAAACAGTCCGTTTACTTCTAAAATTCAAAAATTAATAACGTTCCAGGTTGAGCTCTTGCGTAACAATATCCTAAACAAACTCCGAATAATCAGCAAGTTAACCTCTGCTCTGGTCAGTTAATTTAGTCCTAGTTTAATATTAACCATCGCCACCATCGGCATCGTAATTAAATGTAAACTATTGGTACAATGTTGTGATTTTACCGTAGTTACTGCGACAATATTCTGAATGTCAAGTTAGATTGTTTAAATTAAAATAATTTTAGGGCCCTAAAGGTTTCTATGTTTTTCCAAGCTTTCCAAATTTTGGAGGAGGCCTTTGGAGGAGGATAAAGTTACCTATATCAACCCTTAAGAAGAAAAACTTTAGGAGGGGTTGAACGCAAACGTGTTGTTTTTATATTTTTTAAGTTTTACATTTTAATCAAGGGAATATGCCATGAATAAAATTAACACGGAAACTATATTTGCAAGGGCACACGAAATAAACCATGTAAACATGTCTACCCTTTGTGTTACCCTGCTAACCATAACAGTACCTATATGTAGGTATACAATATTAGTATAACATATCTTGTCATATACGGTCGAGGCATCTGATGAACAAAATTTTAAACAAAAATATATTTTCAGAACAATTGTAACATTTTTCTGGCTTTACGCTACCTCTTACCTAATTTGCGAATTTCGCGGTAGGCCATAACCGTACTACAAAACGAATTAATTACGTAATTAACAGTATGTTCGTAAAATAACTGCTCGTAACTAGAGTCCGCAATCTCGCCGCGTTGTCAACTTGATAATATAAGGTAGAATGGGGAGTAAATAGACACACCTACACTAAATAATAATGTCTTACAGCTTGGGCCCTGCCTGTGCTGGCGGCACCCTAGGTTAGGTTTTTTTATAATGTGTTTATATGTATTTTGTACAGTCACAAGCAAAAATATATGACTGTGGGCAGCCGTGCATAAATATCTGATGCTCCATTGGAGGCATAAGTATATGACGACACTACCTCGGTAAAAATATGTGATGCTTTGTGGCCGGCATCGTTAGTCTGTATCCGCATAAATATCGGATGGCATAAATATCTGATGCTCCAGATATTTTTGCACGGCTGCCCACAGTCATATATTTACGCTGGTGACTGTACCTATTGTTTTGTAAATGTTACTATATTTTAATTTTATATTCATATTACCTATAAATAACCTCAGTCCCTGGAGCCTCGGTCCGCTTGGCAACTAATCCCAGTAATTGGCATGAGCACTATTTTTTAGCACGACTGCCATCTGACCTTCCAACCCAGAGGGTAAACTAGGTCTTATTGGGATTAGTCCGGTTTGCTCAAGATGTTGCATAACTTGCATATGAAATATTAATATAAATTTTAAACTGTTCATTCACTCCCCATCCTACCCGGTCGTCTTGGCAGCGGGACGAGATTGCGGAGTATACTCGTAACATACAATAACAGACTATTGTGTTTATTATCACATTAGATTCCTTGTGCTGTAACAAAGCCATTCCAAACACTATTGTCCAATCGCCTAGGTAGTCCAGGTGTTTACTTAAAGAAAATGCGATGGAACTCATTCAGAAAATTCAACGTTATGAAAGGTAACTACGTGCGATTGAATCTAATGGGCAAGGTAATACCATAGACCGATTCAGATTTAATAATTTGTTATTGTTTTGACATGACCTTGATGATCGTCAAGTAGAATAAATAAAAACCGGCCAAGTGCGAGTTGGACTCGCGTTCCAAGGTTTTCTTTCTTAATAGGTTTCCTTGTCATCTATAGGTTAAGAACTATTTTGTGTATTTTTTTCAAAGTTTTAGACAGACAGACGCACGAGTGTTCCTATAAGGGTTCCGATTTTTTCTTTTGAGGTACGGAATCCTAAAAAGGTACAAGTATAGTACGGCTCTTTTGAGGTGAACTTTTCGCTTAGAACCTTAATCTTTCAAACAAAGGCCATTGTCTCTATTATCGCAAAGCCGCTTGCTCCCGACTTAGCACGTGCCAGTACAACATTCATATTGTAAAACAACCGGTATCGTCATAGTATTAGGGTTTAAATTTATTGTCACTGATATTCTAGATATTACGTTTTGGTAGTGTAGGACGATAGACCGCCCCGAAGCAATACGGCACTCATATTATTTTGATACTTAGTGTGGTGTTAAAAATGAAACGTGGTTATTATATTGTTTAATTTAAATTATTAATTATATTATAAAAACTAAGAAAATACAAAAAAGCTAAGAAAATATTCACTTAAATCTTTGTTATTTCAAGGTCTTATTCCACAGAAAGTAACAAATAGCTGTTCATCAGCGTAAATTATCAAACTGATGTTAAAATGGTCGTAAACCAACGAAGAGTCATAAATACTCATTGTTTAACCACTGCCGATAAATCGATTATTTACGCCCTTTGCGGATATTTTTACTACTTACCTAAGTACTTTTTTACAAGTTCATAGCTTTTAAGCCCTCATATACGAAAGATCTTAAGTGGTTAGGGAATTTTCATTTCAATATTAGGTAGGCGCATTCAATAGAGCTTAGCAGCAAATACTATAAAATGACTTAAAATAAAATTGCTTTTAAGTACCTATTTTCTTTTATGAAGATTTTTTTTTTTTTTTTTTTTTTTTTTAATGTTTATGCAATAGGTAATGTGATTGGCTATATATTATTCTGTATATATAGTGATAAGTGTAAATACTAACATAGCTATAAATAAGTACATACTAACAATATCTATGAGTCTGTAAAAGTTACTCGAAATAAAAATGATTTTTTTTTAAATCAATAATAATTTGTATCACACCATTCGCAAATATAGAAACAAATACACACACAAATAAACTATTAAACATTGTGTTCTGGACAAAACAATAAATTTAGTATTTAATAATATTTATACAGACGAAAAAGTTCCAGTTAATAAAAGAAGTAGGAAAATAAATCATGCCATATCAAATTGACAAATGGAATAAGTTCGTTGTTCGAGGAATATACGTACGAGTAATATAAGAATTAAATAGTTTAAGTTCATGAAGATGCAGTGCTGTCAAGTAGTTTAACATATTGTTGAGACTTACGCCCTTGTTGAATGGTCCGTATTGGATGTTGAATGTCCGTGTTGAATGGACACAATACGGTCAATACCAGTAACAGTCACCACATAAAACGATTCGTTCAAGGTGTGGTTGTCAATAAACATAGATGCCCCAGTTGTGAGCAGTGTTGGATCATTTTAATAACTTCTTAGACTAAAGCCTATGCGTGCCTGCCTGTGCCTGGTACTAATTTTCCTTGCTAGAAATTAAAAAAAGCGGCCAAGTGCGAGTCGGACTCGCCCATGAAGGGTTCCGTGTTTAGGCGATTTATGACGTATTAAAAAAAAACTACTTACTAGATCTCGTTCAAACCAATTTTCGGTGGAAGTTTACATGGTAATGTACATCATATATTTTTTTTAGTTTTATCATTCTCTTATTTTAGAAGTTACAGGGGGGGGGGGGGACACACATTTTACCACTTTGGAGGTGTCTCTCGCGCAAACTATTCAGTTTAGAAAAAAATGATATTAGAAACCTCAATATCATTTTTAAAGACCTATCCATAGATACCCCACACGTATGGGTCTGATGAAAAAAAAAATTTTGGGTTTCAGTTCTAAGTATGGGGAACCCCAAAAATTTATTGTTTTTTTTCTATTTTTGTGTGAAAATCTTAATGCGGTTCACAGAATACATCTACTTACCAAGTTTCAACAGTATAGTTCTTATAGTTTCGGAGAAAAGTGACTGTGACATACGGCGGACAGACGGACAGACAGACAGACAGACAGACAGACAGACAGACAGACATGACGAATCTATAAGGGTTCCGTTTTTTGCCATTTGGCTACGGAACCCTAAAAAGTACTTTTTAACAAACTACCAAAATCTATAAGAGAACTTCCTTTAGGTACATAGATTTAGAAATAAATTGATGAAGCTATTGACTGATAAAAGCTATTACAGTAATGAACAATGTAAATATAAATATATAAATTATGTACCTGCCTAAATGTATGACGTGTAAAAACATTGTATTTGTTTTACCAATAAATAATCTGAATCTGAGTGTAAAAGATTTCCTCTCTGAAGATATACAGCCAGATTTGTAGTCGTTTTAAGATTTTTGCATGCTAGTACAGTCGCATGTTTTAATTTATGACCCATTTTTGCACCTTGCCACAGTGACAATAGCATGAGGTCTCTCAGCGACTTTCACTGTACAAAAATGGGTCATAAATTAAAACATGCGACTGTACAACCTGTATACTTAGTACAAATAGCAGAATAAGCAACCAATTTGTTACTTATTACCTGAACCACTATTGTACCTACTTATTCTTTGCAAATAAATACTTACTTACTAAGAATTTTTATATGTATGCAAAACTTCTAATCTTCGTTCTATTTTCTATGTACATAACAATTTTTAGCATCGATTATAAACCAATCATTATCATTCTCGTTTGATTTTAATATTCCTAACTTTCCAAGCGTTATTTATTCATCATCAGATCACAGTGGTTCAAATCTATCTTATGTAAAGTAAAATGTTTATGAAGCAGACCCGCAGGTTCTTTTGTTCCTCAAATTATAATATATATTTGTTTTAGATTGCGGCATGCGGGCACAATCGGTTAAACAATAAAAACTTGGCAACGAAACGAAAGTGTCTGGTTTATGACTTTCATGTGGATGGTAGTTCTGCAGCAATAAAGAAAGACACGGAGAAAAGAAATTAATAAATGTTCATATCTTGAATGAAAGCAAGTTGAAGCAAATGATTGGCAGAAAGGTATTGCTCATCTTGTCTCAGGTACATCAGTATGACCGATTGATCCTCGGGTACCTAAATCTAAGCTGTTTGGTTTCTTATGTGGCCCATCTCTGGTTACTCTAAAAAAAGAAATATAATGAGGCAAGGACACAGTCATAGCTGTCCATATCTGTTTATCTGCCTAATCGGTCAGGTTTGCTTTAATTTTCATCTAATAAAAGGGAGGAATTTTTGTATTGTTTTCTATACATTACCATTCGACCATTTTATAATTTGAATCATTTTTATTTTCATTTTGGCTACATCTCTTCTTTTTTTCAGGCACTTAATGTATAGTTAGGCTACCTATATAAAATTAGCTTAACACCCTAACGATTTGTGGAAAAAGTTTGCGAGATTATCTCCAACGGCATGGTCGCATTTCTATCACCTGTCAATATGCCTGTCACGTTCTAACAAACAGTATGTAAGTGCGAAAGTGACAGGCATAGTGACAGGCGATAAATTTGCAACCATGCTGCCACCGAAATTCTGTATAATAATGCGATATACCTGTTATGGTACACTATAACCGCAAACACATTAATATTAGAGTAATTTCTCAAAGCTGCGACAGGTGTCACAGATATTCATGAGAGATGATGACAAATTCTGTAGTCAAATTTGCTCTGTAGGTAACCAAACTTAAATAAGATTTATGTAAATAGGTCCAGTAATTGTGTTATTATATTTATGTTTGTTTCAAATTATAGGAATTTGAACGATAACAACAGTTAGTTACTTACTTACCTGCCTATTTTTTTTTGTTAAGTTCTAATAAGATTTAGGGGTATTCACAATTTAGAAAAAGGACTCTTGTATAAATAATATATCCCATTTTTCTTATTTGAGTACTGAAACAATGTATCCCATATAAGACTTCAGCGTAATAAATAATTTTAGACTCCCATAACTTTGCGAATTACGATGTCTACAGGAAATATGCGAACGAGTTAAGCATACTATTAATAACATTTATATGCCCTTTAAATATTTTTTTTCCGTGGGTACCTAGCAGAAAGTTAAGAATATTAGTGAAGCAAACAAAATATTTAGTCCTAAACCGAAATTTAAATTTTAATTGGCTTCTTCGATAAACGATTATCTTGGCTAGGCCCCCAGTTAGTACCTAGTATGTAGGTATGTTGCATCCAGAAATACGATTAGGTACCTAAGGCGTATACGGGTTACTTGGAAAATTTTAACAAAAGGGACATTTTGCTTTCTCCGATATGAACACCACAATTTCCGTTCAAACCCATTACATTAGCTAAATGACCATCAACAGTTTGAGGTGGGTCATATTGATATAAATAGAACAATACCGGCCCTAGATTACTACCCTGGGGAACGCGGTCATCTCTGTAAGCGATCAATCAATTACAAAGTTATATATGCATTGGGAATTGGGAATTAGTTTCCAAATTTATAACTTGGTTATTATGTAAATTTGTTGTCGAGTGTTCAGACAGGTAGTTGAACTGTGTAACCAGTTTAAGAACCTTCTAGATTGCAAACTGAAAATCAAAATTAAAATTGTCTTAATAGCATTGTCCCAAAACTTCTGCATTTAAGAAAGAAATTAAAAAAGATGAATTTATGGAATCGATTATCATTAAAAGCCTATAAGTTACCTACCTATAAACGGTTAGTGCATTTTTTTTCGACATTTAAAAGTAAGTATATCTACCTATTTGTATACCCTGAGTAAAATAAAACTATATTATTGATTCGTTTATTTATGTTTCAAATTATATATGGGTATTTATTTTATTTATAGCTTTAGAGTGTAGTTTTAATTGTCTTATTTTAATTATTTTCCTTCAATTATTCTGGTATAAGGATTTTCAAGGTTATTAATCACAATAAGAGCTTGAACTGATTTCATAAAAACACACAATATTCTAGTGTCATGACACTCATGACCTTACAAACGTACCATGAATCATCATTTCATAATGCCAGACGTCATATCAAATGATTATCATTAGTCTGCGCCAAATCATTATAATTATTTTAAATATGTACCAAAACTCACAAACTAATCTGTGACTACTCTTCGAAAGATCGT
This sequence comes from Cydia amplana, assembly GCF_948474715.1. NCBI lineage: Eukaryota > Metazoa > Arthropoda > Insecta > Lepidoptera > Tortricidae > Cydia > Cydia amplana. The sequence goes on from NC_086072.1 coordinate 4,421,253, forward strand.
ATCTCACTACCAAAACGATACTCAGTTACGATATCTGTTTTCGTAATTATTTGTCACTTATGATATTATTTGTGAACTAACGATATCGAAACTCAGTCTAGCGATGCATTTTTAACAACAGGATGTAATTATATGGCAAATTAAATTGATTAAAAACCAAGAGTGATTTATAATTTAAAATTTCTGACATTAAGCTCATATAAAATCGAAACGTTTAGGCTAATAAACAATAAACATTAAAATATTCGAAATCGATCTAATTTTAATGTATTCTGGCTTAACGACATTGGAAATTGCAAAACTTTTCAACAGACTTTAAATCCTGATAACGCAATGTTTGAGCTCAAATTTGCATGCGTAAACTTAACTATAGGAAACGTCAGAAACCAGACAATTGATTTTAAGTCTTAATGAGAAACAATAAGGTTGTTCTTAGCGTGTGCTTGTAATGAATGCATCTAGAAATGAATAGAATGGGACATGCGTGCAAGGCTGTTATTGTAAACGCTTACCGCGTGCTGATGATTCGAACGTTCTGGCAAACCAGAGCGCCTACCGCGAACCCCGTTCGACGCGTTGCCTCCCTGTCGCACTTGTAAATTTGTACGTAAGTGTGACAGGGAGGCAACACGTCGAACGTGACAACGTGTTTCACGGTACTACTATTTATATATAGAGACTCCATGAAAAAACTGTGAATGCTTTCCGATTGCATTCATTCACGGTCTATTTTCAACTGTTTTGAGTTAGGTAGATTTTCATTATGGGCCCAATCCCGAAATTAAGAAAAGTTGTATATTATGATTATGACCAATGTTTTTGAGTACATTTATTTAATCGTTATTGCACAAAAGAAAAACCTTATAGTACAAAAGGCGGACTTAATGCCATAAGGCATTCTCTACCGGGTAACCTTAAGGCTACATTGTATTGGGCTAATGATACCCTGTATAATTGGGTTAGTGACTGTTGGTTTTTTACGATCAATCCAATGATATGGGACCTAATCTATCTTAGCAAACCCACTAGTAGGATTTTTTAATCCAATCATTTAAAATCTAATATAAGTTAAGATTTAAATGTTCATTATAGACCCTCGAGCACTCGACTCATACACTCGATACGGGGTGGGAATACAGCGCCGACGCGACACGGGCGATGCGCACGATGGAAGCGAAAACTGCAGACCTTGCGTAGGTACCGGTTGGAATAACTGTGCCACCTGCCTGTAGTTTGGCGTCACATAACTGAGCATCAGCATAATATAGTCTAAAAATTCAGAATTTCTATCGCGATGAGACGATTTGAGAGCCATGTGCAGAGTCGAAACCAACTTGTAGATGCCTTTTGGCGCTTTAATGAAATTTTGGGTGAACAGTACACCGAGCGGACGCTGTCTTGGCCCATGTCATAAGACGCAGGCATAGGCAGCACCCAACAGGCTATTGAGAATTGATGGAATCTAAAATGTAATACGTAATTTGTAAAGCAAACGGACTAAATACTGGGCTATGAGATAAAAATCCAGTTGCTTCTTATATACATACTCACCAACGGTGTACAGTTTTGACGGTGACTCGCTCCCCATGATGGACTCTCAAAAAGCAACGATCATTTTATATTGTATTGTTAATTTCTCGGTTTTTACCTTATGTTCAAGGCTTCAAGGTGGATTTGTAATCTATTCTTGCAATTATTTATTCTCTATCAATATCATGTTACATCACGAGGAAGAGAATTGGTCGTCCAAACCAATGTTTACGATGCGCCTTCAAACCAGTTATCGCCTGTTGATTCAACCGCGTCAATATACCTACATATATGCATCAGAATGGCAAAATTTAAAAATTTGGAAAGAACAAATATAAAACAATAAACAAGATAGGTAAGTAAAATTAACAGAAACTAAAAGAAGTATTGCACTGGCTGTCCCGTAAAAACGGACTTTATGTCATGTTTTTTTTTTAATTGGCCTATAAGAGTGGTATCCCACTGCTGGGCAAAGGCTTACTTCATGTATTAGAACTTTTTTCGGCGTTAAAAGATGATCATTATTTCTTTGGGCATATTTTTGACCATTTGTCAAAGAAAAAGAAACTCTTATAGCTGCAAATATTTAGAAAATTGGCGTTAATACGGGGCAATTGTAGCCAACTTCCTGGAATGCTCCGAAATATATAGGTACTCGTAACGTAACTGCAATAAAAGTCTTATAAATAGAGAAAATGTGAAAAGTTTAAATATCTCGGATGCTGCGAAAGTATGATATTTCACCAACTTCACCGTTCACACCTTTATTTACATTTATTCTGTGAAAATAAAAATCAGACTATAAGTAGGTTCCTTCTATTTATTTTTACGAACATAACTCGACGTTTCGTCCCGAATTGCTCAAAATTGAAGCCACCTTTAAGGTTGTGAATTCTTAAAGCGATTTTTTTTGCCTAAGAAAAGCATTTAGCAAAAGATAGTTGTTCTTTATATTATATGCCTACAGTCACCTATCACCTACCTTCTGTCCTTCTCTCTCTCATCTTTTGTGCATCCTCTTTAATCTGAAATAACGGCTGGTCCCCATCGACAGAGAACGACGCTCATAAACGAATTATACTTAATTGTATAAAAAAGGTCACTCTTGTCTTGCCGGCCTTTTAAAGTAAACCCAACAAAATGCAAAGCAAGCTATTAAGAATCGTCTAATCATTCGTTTTCCTAGTATTCTGCGACCTTGATCCATCGATGCGCTCGCGCACAGGGAAAACAATGGAAAAATTTATCGATCGATGAGTGTCAAAGTCAAGGTCACTCGTGTTTTGATTATGTTTGTTTATGTACTTTATATACCTACTTACAATTCGTAATTATTTAGTGCTCATCTCCGTTATTAAAGGTAGGTATTAGTAGGTTATGATGCCTTGTACAACTGATACGGGTGACCCAATGCTGTTGGAATTAGATTGTAACTATGTATTGTAAGCAACCCAAGCATATTTCATTTTATTGCATTTCATATGTAAATCATAACAACAATAACTGTTTTTAAAACCACCGTATGCGAGTAAGTCTAGAATATCGTAAAATGTAATCGATATTTCAAATAATTCCATGTGAAACTTTTAGAACCTTTAACCAAAGTGTTGCAAAATCGAAACTGAACGTAAAATGCTTCATGTTCGTATTCATGTCAAAATAAACCTTAAATAAGTAGTAATAGGGTCGCAATTTAGAGGTTACACTTGTTTCTTGTTAGTGATTGACAGATGGTTTATCATAAAAACCAAAAAGTTTCTAACTATAAGAAGAATCGCTGAATAAAACTATAATATTGTGGGCATTTCAAATCGACTTTATTACATTTAATTTGAGTGATTTTGAGTTTTCAATAAACGATTTCATGATTTTTGTTGGGTATTTCATGGAAGAAAACAAACACGATTTACAATTGTAGGATGAAACTGTTGGAAATAGAATCACACTAATGCCTATGCCAATTCTCGGGATTAGTAGCTAAGCGGACTCCCAGGCTCCCATGAGCCGTGGCAAAACCCAGGGATAACGCAAGGAAGATGATGATGACAGGCAAACACACTTGATTCTCGACTGTACTTTGACAAACTCTAGAAAACCTAGCCTAAAATTAGCTCCAATCACGCCATGTAACCGCAAGCCCCCGGCGGCCGTTACGCCTGATTTTCCCGGTCCGTTGCCGCCAGCAAATTAAATTAGTTTGCCGGCACTTGGGTCTAACGAGCAGACCTGCCGATTGGGTGGGATTCTAAAAATAAACAAAGGTGATGGAAGGGTCAAGAAACTTAAGAAGAACAATCTGGTCTTTTCTGACCCATGCTATAGTAGCATTAGTAGCTGCAATGCGAATTGGCAACCAAGAGAAACAAAAAGCCATATCTAGTATTGCTGCTACTGTAAGGCAAATTTGCTCAATTGACCATAGATTCAATTCCAAAATATTCGTAAGTATTTTAGCTATTGGTTCGACTGTCGATTCTCGTAAGTAATAAAACAACTTTGACTAGCTACAGACTTATCTCTTTTAGTCCAAGTACTTTCATTATTCATTACTTTAACTTCTTATTTTTCACTTCGAACCTTTGAAATATTAGGTATTTGTTTTAAAATGTATCAAAGACCATACATTAATTTTATTAAGATAAGCTAACCTAAGTATTTCTAATAATTTTAATATTGAAACATAAATCGATTTGTTAAACTACTTATATCTACATTAATGTAGGTATGTGGTTCATGTCTTAGCAATCTTATTATTCGTCACGGTTTCTTTTTACTCATACGTACTACAAGCAAAATTTAATCAAGTTTTGTTGAAGCAATATAAGATAAGACCGAATTATTGGTAAATTATTTACAGAGTTCCTTACCACATTACTAAGTTAACAGTAAGTAGTGATAAAAACGTTACTTATTTTCATTGCAAAATTGAAGAAACAACTGGAGTTAATGTTTCCAAGCATTTGGATGAGGTCGTAAAACTGAGACACGTCAGGGGCCTTATTCGACATGCCAATTTTGACGTCGCATGTTGAAGTTCATTTGAATCTGAACTATCGTGGGTTGTCGAATAGGTAAAGATCATTATCTGTCAGTGAATCTCATGTAAACAAATCATTTCATCGCTAGACTTGATTGTCTATTGGTATGGCCGCCATGTTTGGATTTATGACATTTAAAAGGGGATTCTATGGCATAGAGTAAACTGCATTTCTATTTTCTATAGTTTTTTGATTCCTCTACTCGACGCAAGATGGAGTTAACAGTCAAATTTCGATCTTGGCGTTATAAAAATAAACCGCAAGAACATGACATGCAGTTGCGTTGGTGTAGATCTATCATGAAAACGAATATATGACAATTGTCCAGAATTAAAAAAAACTTGACAATAAACATACAGCAATACATATACCACTAAATGTCAAAAAGAAAACAGATTTATTATAATTACTAGGTAACAAATTATATATAAAGTTTAAATTTTAAACCAATCGTCGTGGTTCTTAGCAATGAACTTCTTGTAACTTGTGCGATAAACATCATTTGATATTACACCAATTACTTTATGGTGAAGTAAAATATCATGAGTCATGAGGAAGACGGAGTAGCCACAATAAGCTATATTTTTGTCCTCTGGGTTAGATGGCAGTGAAACAGGGAGAGATAGTGAAGAATGCGGCAAAATAAGCATTTATTGTGTTGTTAGTAGTTAGTAGACTAGTTTTTTTTTCTAAAAATGAAAATTGACGCAACGGCGAGCTCATAGCCCCCTATGAGCCAGTCTGTTAGGTGCAGGCTTAAGGGCTAATCTCGGGGGAAGCGGAGCGTCGGCGACTAGCTGGTTGCATCTGCATATCAACCTCTTCTCACTTTTACCTCAGGTCCTTTGATTAATAAATTAAGGTAAAATTCGTAAGAACTAGTGCCTGTGCCATATTCTAAATTGGACGCTATGCCTAATTAGTTGATATAAATTAAATAATAAAATAATTATTTATTTAATTAAATTTATAACAACGCAACGTGGGGTTATTCATGTTGATATTTAATGGCTTATATAAGACAGCGGTCGTATATTGCCTCAGAAATTTGGATTTTGTCAGTTTGAATGAACAGCAAACTGGAGACATTGAGATTAATTTTAAACTTATTATTTTAGGTGTTCGTAAGAAATAAGGTATTGAACATTGACGGAAAATCGCGAAAACCCGGCCAGGTGCGTCGGACCACGCAAAATGGAGGAGGATTCCATACACTTACTTCTTCTACCATGTATCCATATGCCAAAATAGCAACAAAAAAGCCGAACAAAAATACCGTTTCTTCGCAGCACTAGATTTCAGTCCTTTTTTTAGAAAAGTAATATGTTTAGGTACATAATATATATGTAAGTAATTTTTGTTATAATGTGAAACTTATATGTTGTGTTACGAGACTTACGAGTAGCTAACTTTAACAGCCTAACAGATCCCAATAAGGCCTAGTTTACCCTCTGGGTTGGAAGGTCAGATGGCAGTTGCTTTCGGAAAAACTAGTGCCTACGCCAATTCTTGGGATTAATTGTCAAGCGAACCATAGGTTCTCATGATCCGTGGCAAAATCGGGATAACGCGAGGAAGAATAACTTTGTCACAATAAAGAATATTTGGCCAAATATAAATCCGTATTTTATTACTCTTATTTGACCTACCTACTCGTATTGAGTCGTATTTTGCCGCCTAGTAGCCTCGAATTGGTTGTTGTATGTGGCTTTCCATAAATTAAGGGTCCTTATGCTTCAATAAGGACGTTTTCATCTGAAGTTGCAATAGAAATTGGAAAGCCACATTTTTACAAGCTTTTAGTTAGTTTCATCTGTCCCGGTTCCAATCAAATCATGCAAATTAAATTTGACCCACTTCCCGGGTGTTCAAAGCTGAAGCGGAAGCTGAAAATTTACATAAGTACATAATATGTAATATGGGCATAGAAGGTAGCATCCTATAGAAGCGGTCTACGCGTGCCTCCGTGAGGGACAAAACATACGCAATGCGACGCTATGATAGGTAGAATTTATTTGTTATGGTGGGCAACAAATAAATTCGACCAATCATCCATGCTAATTTACGGTGAGGAATAAAAAAAAATGTGAGACTGTGACAATGACAAACAATAATAGCGCTTTCGCTGCTACTCCTACTGAAAGATACATAAGTCTATCCCGTTCTTTCAGTTATCCCCACCACTCATGCCCAATCAGTTTAATACTAGATTCATGAATATGGGTGACAATACAATATTTTTATGGTACCATCGAGCTGATCTGATGGTGATGATACAGACAGTCAGGGCTTGTTAACGTTACCAATTCACATTATAAAGTAACGTTACTTAACGTTAAAATCATAAAAATACCTTATTACCGGTAGTAAATGGTAACGATACTTGATAACTTAACATTATTATAACGTTAGCTAGTTAACGTTAATTTTACCGGTAATTTTACTTTTTATTGCAGGGCTTGTTAACGTTACCCAATTCACATTATAAACTAACGTTACCAAACTAACGTTAACACTATTATTCTTTAAGCTGATATTTGCTTGTAATTTCATACACAATTTTAAGGCCAGTAGACCTTATTGACCATAAATACGGCAGGGCTTCTGTCAAATTGAAATAGAATCAGTCAAAATTCATTAAAGATAATTATGTACGTTAGTAAAACTCAACTTTAATTCTAGTAGTTAGAGTTCATAGTCTTTTGTCATTATTCTTTATGTTTATCAAATGAAAGAGGTGGTATTCTACTTGTTTAAGATCTTTGTCCAATATGCATTGCGTATCACTCTCTCATTAAGCAAAATGTGAGACGCAAATACACAATGGACCGAGATTGGACAGATAAAATACCACCCGGCTGTGTCGGAATATATTTGCCAAAATAAGAAGGTTGCAAAACGTCATAAATTAGTTTGTTAAATATGATGGTATAGCTAATTCGTTACTTGGTCGGTTTATATTAGGTACAGGCGTCTTTGATATAATATACGTCAAGATTATATAGGTTGGATAATGTCTTGATTTTTTTTGTGAAATATGGAGGTGTTGCTGAAATGTAATTTAGTCGGATTTGTGCGAAGTTGAGCGTTATGTCAATGCTAATAAAGATGATGGTTTGACTTACGGAAATGAATAATATAATATCATTTTATTTTATATTTCCAATTCCCGTTTCATTTACACCCAATATTAAATCTTTTTCCGTAATAAAATGCGTATATAATTACTGTCATCATCTGTATTTATTTTATTTCTTTAACCCCTTATTCATAAACGCGCTACAAACTTCAATTAGCTAATAATAGTAATAATCGTTTGTCCTTATCTGTCACTTTAACTTATGTATTTGTAAGTAAGGGATAAACATAATTGAACTAAATCAGGCCCGTAAAGTTTATGAATAAAGTGGTTAATCTTTATTGCACAAAAGAAAACCTTATAGTACAAGAGGCGGACTTAATGCCATAAGGAATTCTACCAGTTAACGATGGCTTGTCCTCCGGGCCATTTGATCGATGACCTCCTTTGATTATTTATTTTTAATGGACGCCAAAATCCAGACAGGAACTTCGATTTTGACATTTACCACAGTAATGCAGTCGGTAGCAATGTCGCGCTTCAAAATTGCTGCAGTCGACTGCATTACTGTAGAAAACGTGAAAAAGGTAATTCAAAGGGTAATAGGGTTATATACACCGCGGGGGTTATTACCCGAAAGATTTAAACCAACAATTTTAGATCCTAATTAGAGTATATAAAGTTATATAACACATAGTCCAAAAACCCTTAATTTAAGAGATATTAATTATTTAAAACAAATCACAAGTTAAAAAATCTCAATTCTAACACACCCTTATGCGTGACGTAGCCACCAACTAATTTTACACGCAGACGCACTAACTGCATGGTTATTAGCCAAATTCGAACTTCTAACGAAATTTTGTTCTGTTCTCAATCACGAGAGTGCAAACTATTTACCTTCACGATAACTGGCTGATAGTTTGACGAAAATGACGAAATTGATGTCAAGATATGCGCAAGATAAAATCTTTAAATTTGATTGACTGTAATAAATAAAATTCGCCATGCCGCATTATCCTCCGGCTCATTTAGCGGATATTCACTTTGTGTACGGATTTGGAAACCCGAAGAACTATGTGCTTCCGGCACGACGGACCCACTTCAGCCTCGTTCCCAGTTCGTAAATTGGCTAGACGAACAATACCCTTAGGGGTGGATTGGCCGTGGAAGCAACGTCCTAACCTGGCCCGCCCGGTCACCCGACTTAACGCCATTGGTTTTTTTTCTATGGGGAACTCTGATGAGATAAGGAAGGAATACTCAACACCAGTGAAGTCTGGAGAAGAATTATTAATAAAAATTCGAACGGCTTCCGAAGAAATAAAGAACACCTTTTGTAAACCTAAATAATGAAATCCGTTTAAAATTAAATCTTTGTGCTGAAAACGGTGGTACACACTTCGAAAACCTAATTCATTCTTCTTCTTCAACCTAGCGTTTTCCCGGTCTAGCGCCAGGGTCCGCTTTCCTGCTCAGCCTTCTCCACTTTGCCCGGTCTTTGGCATCCTCAGGTGTGAAAACCTAATTCATTAAATTAATAAAAAAGCGTAATTGTTTAACATAGTTGTTTATTTTACTTTACTCAGTATAAATCAACACATCGAGAATTTAAAATACGTACTGATAAGCATGATCGATATTTTAACAAAAGGTCATTCATTGATTTTAACAAAGTAATCATCCCTTTCCAGCTGTAGTATGAGTTAAAACAATAAGAGACATGATTTCTTTCGGATATAATCATGGTTAATGGCTTTGGTTATCTCACTCAAAGGAAAAGATTTTATCGCAAAGTTTCAACAATAATAACTGCACTGTACCTACTGTTGTAGTAATTAATAAAGTTTTGATACAATTTGTGGTATTTTGAGGTGCCAATCAATTGAAATAATTTCAACGTAAACATGATCCTAGACATAACTTGACACTTTTTGTCATGGAACACATGTCACTGCATTCGCCGTGCATCGTATGATATCGGAGTGATTCGTGAAATGTCATGCTCGCTCTCTGTTTCTCTACTTGAGATTAATTAAACTCGCTCACTCTCTGAATAAAGGTTTGTTCACAAAGAAGCGGTAAATTAATATGATTTAATTTGTACTGAAATAGTAGTTTAATTAAAATATATAATTGGACCCATGTTGATATAACATTATTTACGCGTACTGTCGTCAAAAATACGTGGTTTAAATCTTTCGGGTTATTAAATCCCGCGGTGTATAAGATGAAATGATGCATTAATAAAACTTTAGTTAACTAACAATATTATATTAAATCATTAACAACTTTGACAGCACGATCTCTTCGCAGGTAGGTGCTCTACAAGGAGTTTATATTACAACATTATTTCCAAGAAATAATCTCTCATTATTAAATTATACAACGGGACTTAATCGCGTATCGTTGTATAATTTAATAATGTGTAAAAATCGTGAAAGTTTAAATCAGTGTAATCTCTCATTGTTACGAAAATGTTGGTAGGGTGGCTTTAGGTTACTTTTCGTTCATATCGTCTTAATACGTCATATCGTGTTAATACACTCAGTATCAATCAACCTGTAAAGATATTGTAGCCTGGCCTTTTCTCGAAAAGTCTTCTAGAAAAATTTACGCTCATGTCGTCTCGGATATGAGTATATTTATTAGTATTGACGACCGGTCTGGCCTAGTGGGTAGTGACCCCGCCTGCTAAGCCGATGGTCCTGGGTTCGAATCCCGGTAAGGGCATTTATTTGTGTGATGAACACTAATATTTGTTCCGGAGTCATGGATGTTTTCTATGTATATAAGTATGTATTTATCTATATAAGTATGTATATCGTCGCCTAGTACCCATAGTACAAGCTTTGCTTAGTTTGGGGCTAGGTTGATCTGTGTAAGATGTCCCCCAATATTTATTTATTTATTTATTTATTTATTTGGTATCAGTGCATTCAGTATAATATCCTGAACACAAATATATGAGATGACAAGCGCGAAAGTGGTGAGGGTAGTTACTGTGATGCAAAGTTTTTACCATTTTTCTTTTAAACATACCATGTGGGGTACCAAATGAAAGGGCCTTGTGAGTAGATCACAAATATATAACATACTGTAACACTTTTACTACTTAATCCAACAAATTATTTGAAAACGTTCAAAAATTTCACAATGAGTTGATTTCCAACTGCTCTAAATTGACTAAGATAACTTGATCCCAAGTTTCCTTGCAATTATACGTAATCGAGGGCCAGGCTCATACTAGTTCTCATGTCGCGATGCGCTATTGCTAACAAAAACTAAGCGTTACGAATTGCTGACATTTGCTTCTTTTAGTTTCTCTACTCAAGCATCGGATGACAGGATCGTTGAAAAGGGACAAACATATCCTTTGACGTTACGTTACTCTTCTCGTGAATTGTCAAATTTTAAAATTCGAAATTAGCTTTGGAATTTGTCCGGGTGGCTATTCGAAGTATAACTTGGTGGACGGTACTTACTAACCAAATAATAAATAATGTTATAAAAGATGTCATTTTATATCATTCGCGCGTGCATTTCACTCGTACTAGATGAAATATGTATTGGTGCGAGCGAGACGGTTGGGCGAATGATAACAAAATGATATCTTTTTGACATCTTAAACAAAGTTTGACTTGGCCTCTGTGGAAGCCTGGAAATACAGCATACTTCATTGACTTTTTATGCTGGAAATTGATTTAATTATTGCGAGAAAAATAAGTATGTAGTCTTCAATAACTTGTACAGTTATGTACTGCCAAAAAACTAGAAGAGTCCATTAATTGTGTAGAACATTATTTGCTGTTTGTTTCCAAAATCATGCTGCTATTCTGCGAATATAGCAGTTCCTCGGGCAGATAAATTAAACATGATCGAAACAAATACCTACTATTAAATTAACCACAATAGTAAACTTTTCTCTCAGTGTGGGATATTCTCGGTCATGGAAAACTTACAAAATTATTGTTTTTTTCATTAAATCTATAATTAATATTATTGTCGGGAGAAATTCTGATCGTGTAGTCGTGTAAGCTTCATAGCCCATTCTTCAAAAAAAATCTAGTTAGAAATTACTGTTTAGGTAGTATAAAATATAAAATAAAATAAATGTTATTTCTCAAAAACGGGAACAGATATAGTTGTTAATTCGCAGACGGGTATTCAATATGATATATAATTCACCCGTGTAGAAACATTTTACTGTGCAATTAATGTAACTTTAACTTTATATTGACTCCACTATTAGTAATTCGGTATTGTTAGATTACAAAGTAATCTGGGCATCGGTAATCAGATTACAAAGTAATTTCGAGTAATCGTGGAACCAGGAATCAATTACGAAATGCCCATCTCCATTTAATATGTCTTTGTCTCACGGAAGTTTTGTTATTAAAATTGCCCATCTCTGCTTGAGAGTGAATGAACATTCGCTCGATTGTCAACGATGATGGCACCTATCAGTTAATCAAACGGTAAATAAGCAGCTGTTAACGTTACCTACTAACGTTAACAATGGTGTATCGATACCTTTGACTTAACGTTAGCTCAAATTGACAGCTGCTAACGTTACCATTTTGTTACCGGTAAAGAGTAGTATAACTAACGGTACCTGGTCTAACGTTAGTTACAACTTAACGTTAAATCTGTCACCTTGTGGTAACGATACCAACTTTTTAACGGTATTTAAAGCCCTGCAGACAGTAGTCTTTTAAGTCTTTTTAACTTTGTGATAAAACAACGCAACTTAATTGTATTTGAAAATATTTAAAGAAAAATACAGTCAGAAATTCGAAATTTTGTTATCTAACCTCTCAATCACTCTTGCATATTCGAGCGATAAAGAGGCAAATAGCTGAGTTTCGATTTTCGCACTTCCCGGTAGGCCCCTTTGTAAACAAACCGCCTTGATGTATCAATGTCAAATTTTTAATTGTCTGTGAAAACTTGTCAAAAAAAAGTTTAAAGAAAAGGCAAAGAGTAGTATAATATATATAGCGCTGGCGGTACACCGAGAAATTCAGTAAAATGCTGCAAATGATGTTAAAGGTATGAAAATCGGTACGAACATTTGAAACAATTTGACCTGAAGCACCAACAAATAAAAAAAACGAGAGGAGTTATGACGTCATCTTTTTTTTTATGGAATTTAAAAAAATATTGTACCTATCGTGTGTGGTATTAAACGAAAGGGCTTTCTGAGCCGATTCCAAAAATATATCACATCATTACATTTCAGTATTTTTTTTTAAATAATACAATAAATAATTTTCAAAACATACCAAGTTTGGGTTTCTCCAGATACAATACCGTTAAAAAATGTTTTGTAAAATATACCTCAAATTTTATACTTAATATCCTCATATCTAATCCTAATAAAGCAATTTTGAAATTATTTACATTTAGGTTTTTTTTTTTTTTTTTTCAGTTTTACAAAGTGTGATTATGAATCTCTCAATTAAATATTTAAAAAGAAAGCATAAAATTAATATATAACGTTTTTTTCAGAAAGTCGCTTATATCTCGGAATCTATAAGTCGTAGTAAAAATTGTCTATGTAAGAATTAAGAAAGAATTAACTGAAAAAACTCACCTTTAACGCCCCCCCTCTCCCGAGTTCTCCACCCCCACTCATTAGAACTTTTTCTTACTTAAAGCTTAGATATTACCAAAGGAACATGCAGTAGTATTTTATGCAACCGTTGTTTAAGAGAGGTCAAAAAAGGCGAGTGGCGTGAGTAAGTAAATTTAATAAAGACGCCACGAGTATTTTTTGAAAGTTAAACAACGTTGCATACAATACTTTTTCTACGACCAAGCGCTTACTTTGAAATGCAATGAAATAATAATAAAAATGGATGATGATGATTGTTTCATGTCCTAATGTGATAGGTTGTTCAGTGGGTGGGACTTTTAAGGGGAACGAAAATTTTATTACTTTTGCGCTACGACGCACGGTTTAGGAGATACAGCCCTGTAAATATTTCTCTTCCTTTTTTTCTTTTTTTGTTTTTTAAATCTTACTTAGGGATTTCTTAAAGGGGAACGAAAATTTGATTATTTTTGCTCTACGACGCACGGTTTGGGAGATACAGCCCTATAAAGATGAAAAAAAAAAATCGTACCAGTAACCAAAACATGTCTATGGTTCACTCGTCTGTCAGAAATGACAATTAAAATTAGGTTGGCAACAATGTATTCCATACAATATTTTTTAAGTGGTGATTACACGAAGTATCGTAAAAGTGCCAAAAAGATACTGCTAACTATAAGATAAGAACTATAGGGGGTTTAAAGGTGTGTGCACGACCCTTTAAATGACAAATAAGAGTACGGGAGTAGAAAAACCAAGTTTCAATACTCTTATTTTACCCGAATGACATTATTACTCGTATTTATTCATTCGGACATAATATTCGGACATTATATTCGGCAGGGCTATTATTACACTTTGTAAAATTGAAAAATTAAAAAAAAAATTAAATGTAAATAATTTCAAAATTGCTTTATTAGGGTTAGATATGAGGATATTACGGATAATTTGAGGTATATTTTACAAAAAAAAATTAACGGTATTGTATCTGGAGAAGCCCAAACTTGGTATGTTTTGAAAACTATTTTTATTATAATTTAAACAAAATGACTGAAATGTAACGATGTGATATATTTTTAGCATTGGCTCAGAAAGCCCTTTCGTTGAATACCACACACGATAGGTTTCTTATTTTTTTTTTCATACAAAAGAAACATAACGTCATAACTCCTCTCGTTTTTTTTTATTTGTTGGCGCTTCGGGTCAAATTGTTTCAAATGTCCTAAAGATCAATCGTACCGATTTTCAGACCTTTAACACCATTTGCAGCATTTTACTGATTTTCGCGGTGTACCGCCAGCGCTAGAAGTCGGCAGCAAAGAGTAGTGTAATATATAGGACAGTCGGCAGTCAACGTTTGTTCCTAATAAATATAACATTGATGAATAAAGACGGTTTCCTTCCGCGAAACCAATTTCGTTATGTGCCACCATTAAATTTCCCTCGGATATGCAAGAGTGATAGAGAAGCAAATACCTATCGCAATTTCCCCCATTCCCCTTTGGATGGTTCTTGTTTGAGTTATAATAATGTCATTGTATGGAGGACTCAACCTTTCCGTTGCATTTTTAAAGTGTTTTTATATCGACATGACACTGGCTAAATGCCAAAAAAAAACCGCTGTCATAGTAACGAAAATAATAAACACGTCAATCGAAATAAACAACGTAATATACAAGAAAAACTGGAAAAATAGTATATGATAAATATGTAAAACATCATTAATTATCGAATTAAAATTACATACAACATTGTGTAAAAAAATTTAGGCAAATTATACAGCCCGATTATACGGGTTACATCTTGAAAAAAAAATGATTATCTTGGAAAGAAGAGTAAATATACATAGGTGAACACAATGGTGAACAAAGGTATAGTAAAATAGGTAGGTAAATAATTCAGGGTTTGCTTGTCTGGTCCACGCATGCTGTACCTACCACGACCACGGCACGGCCGTCTCCTGCTAACTTTTCGCTATAATATTAAAATCATAGGTATTAGACCTATGATTTTACTATTATAGCGAACAAATATTTCATGTTCATGATCTCGAATTTAAGACTTTAGCTTAGATTTATGGCGTGCGGCCTAGCGCGCGTTGCCTCTATGAGGAGCTGTCAAAGCGCTTTATATCTGTATGCTTCTGATGATGCGGATCAGCATTGTTATCCAGCGGGGCAAGCGGTCAGCCTGCAGCCTTTCTGGGCACCCTACCGCACTTGGTAGGTCACTACCACGATTTAGGGCAAATAATTTATTTATAAGTTTTTAATAATATATATCTTATACCTTTAAACGAGCAATTCTTGTATATTTATTTATTTATTTATATATATTTCGGGGATCTCGGGAACGACTCTAACGATTTAGATGAAATTTGCTATATGGGGGTTTTCGGGGGCGCAAAATCGATCTAGCTAGGTTTTATATCTGGGAAAACGCGCATTTTTGAGTTTTTATATGTTTTCGAGCAAAGCTGGGAAGACATTAAGTTTTTAATTTAAGTGTTTTTATCATGTTTCATATTTAAACTTACAGATGTGGACCACCAGCGTGGTTTTCTTATTTCCTGTTACCAACCTGAAACACCATACCTACTTGAATATCAGAAAATAATCTATAGTGAAGAAAATTAAATAAAGTTTAATGCTTAAAAACTTTAATGTTTTATTAAAATTAAACGAAAAAAAATGTGTAAACTGAAATATAGCTGGTCAACCAAATCTTGTCAGTCAAAAAAGGCGCGAAATTTAAATTTTCTATGGGACGATATCCCTTCGCGCCTACAACTACATTTTTCAAATTTGCCGCCTTTTTCTACTGTCAAGTTCTGGTTGACCAAGTATAGATCTAATTTTTTTATTTGTAGTTGAATAACATATATGTATTTAATTTCCTTTAATTAAAAATCATCTCTGTGTAGATACATATTAAACAATAGGTACTTTTAGGTCTTGGTAAGTAATATAGCCAAATACAGTAGGTCTTATGACTATATTACTTACCAGTATTTGGCTACATTACTTACCAAGACCGGAGCCTGACCTGTCAGTCACCAACTATTTTGATGCTCTTTGTAGGTAGCATCAAAATAGTTGGTGACACAAAGTTACCAAGTTACTAAGGTAGGTACCTATATAGTAGGTAGTAGTAGTGCAATATTTAGTCAAAATATTTTGACTAATTTAGATTATTTTTATGCCAAAAAGGTAATACAAGCTATAGCTGGTCAAGCAGATCTTGTCAGTAGAAAAGGCGGCAAATTTGAAAAATGTAGGCGCGAAGCTTGGAGGATACAACTAAACGGAGTAGCCATTAACAGGCTTTCCCCTCTGTCGAAAATAGGCGGCCAACGGTCATACACAATGTATGGACTGACGTTTATCTGACATGGCTATTTTTACGTTACGCATACATTTGACGTTCCCCTCCCCCGCAAAAATCGGCAGACTGTTTTGTACAGAAAATTACAGACATGGCGTCTCCGTTTGATTATATCCTCCAAGGCGCGAAGGGATATCGTCCCATAGAAAATTTGAATTTCGCGCCTTTTTTACTGTCAAGATCTGCTTGACCAGCTATATTCATGTTCCACTTAGAAATAAAATACGGACTTTTCTGAATATATGGTTTACGAAATGTGTTAAGGTACAACTTGTGGTTTGTTAACGTGGATTAGAAATAGGCAGCTTGAGTTGAGAGAGGTGATGAGTAAATTCTTTAATTTTTTTTACAATTTTGAGCGTTTATAAGAGAATGTGTGGAGCAAGCATTATTTGACGTGTAGGTGTGGGTTCAACAAAAAGATCGCTTGTCAATAAGGCATTCTTGCTGTTAAAATTCAATTATTAATAGCCTTTATCGACCATCAGCAATGTAGTCCCTTTTTGATTGATGGAAATTGTCACGTAAGTTCCACTACTCGCCGCCGCATCGCCTACAGCGCATTCGTTGGTCTATCGCTCACAAGATGTCATTAATTCATGTAAACTTACGTACTGAAAAAAAAAAGTTTTACTCTTTGCTATAAATTACCCTTTCGCACGTCAAAAACTCCAAGATGGTGCCGAAGGTCATAGAGAACCAAGTCTACCTTTGGAATCATTACTTGTCAAAATTTGACATTAGCAATCCACAGTTAGGTGACAACCAAACCAAACCATTATAAACCTTAAAGTAATAATAAAACAAAGTTGTTTTTTGTTAAATTATTGTTTGTACCAAATGAACTTCAGCACTTGATGAACTTCAAATGAACTTCAGCTGTTGAATTTCAAATGACGCGAAATCTGACAGTTGTACATGTCGAATAAGGGCCCTGGTCACTGGTCGTAAAATGGAAGATTCAAATCAATATGTCACTCGTAATGTTTTTAGTACGTGCTTGCACTACCTCACGTACATATGTAGTTAAGAATTTTAGTATGCATACAGCATAGATAGCTAATGTAAGTAATGGCTAATGGTATTACTGGTGTTATTTATTTAACGTTATTGTTTTTTTTTCGACCAGTAGTTGCGAATCATTAAATATTCATCTAACACTCAAAACAATAGAACTTGGTTATCGAAAAATCTGGAAAGTCTGAATTGCCCGCACAAAGCAATTAAAATGCGCCACAAAAACCTCGTTAAAAGAAACAATACATGTTCTCCTAAACAAGATGGCACATAATGTATTCCATGACGCTTTTGGACCCAAAAAAGGTTCCGAAACAAACCTCTATTGTTAAAGTACTCGCACCGGCTCATACAGTATGCAGAACCATACGCTACCATTAGGCACACACACGCTCTTGCATATCAACACACAAGAAAACACTGGGTCTTAAAAAAATATTTATTACGATACAAGTAGGTTATATGCTATCTTAGATCTAAATCACTATGGCGCAATCTCGTTACCGAAAGGGATGTTGTTGTCCTTAATAGTGGCATCGTCACGGTCGGAGGGCGTCGTCGGCTCTTTTCGGTCATCTTCAGTCGTCACGGCCGATGGCGTCGTTGGTTCTCTTTCAAGCTTCTCCTTCTGGTAGGGTAGTCCTGTTTCAGTTATTGGGACCTCACGATCTCCCGATTCCTTAGCACGATCAGTGACGAAGCTCAACGGAGCGTTGACTGTTAGGTATCCATCACTGGAGAGCTCAGCGGTCACATCAGCCGCGCTGGAGTTCGATGGCAGAGTGTAAGTGTGGAAGAATTGGCTAGCAAACACATCATGGTCGTCCTGCTTGGCCTCGTGCGATCCCTGGACGAATATGAAATCTCCTTTCGTCTTCACCTTCAAGTCTTCCTTCTTGTAATCCTTAACGTTCACGACGATCTGGAACTTGTCGTCATCAGTGACAACCCTGGGTCCGATATCGGCGAAACTGGGGAAGAGTTTCCAGAGAGGGGCGAAGAGATTTCCGAACATGGGGAAGCTGAACCAGGGGGAGTCTTCGAAGTCATCCTCGGTGATGGTGGTTACCGGTCGTGGGAAGGCGGGTTTGTCGGTGGTGGGTAGGGCAGTCGCTGCCGCTACTAACGCGAAGGCCGCTAATAAGCGTGGAGAGAACATTGTGAACGTGCGTACTCTCTGAGTGTGTGGCAATTACTGAAGAGCGCGCTGGCATCGGAGGCTATATAGAGTGGGGGCAGCAGTGCGTACGCGCCGCCGCCGCAGCCGGAAGAGTAGCTGTCGCGGACGCGCCGCTATGTCCTAACTTAACCTCGCCCAATGTTTTGCCTCTGAGAGGATGTTTAGCTGCCGTGTTTTGGTTTCGGCGTTGAGTGAATCAAACAGGTGTCACATGTCACATGTCTTTAAGGATTCACACAGTTACTGACAATAAGTGTACTGATTGTATTACAAACACGACACATTGTGAAGATGAAAAGTAACAAATGTAGTTGATTTTTTATTCTATTTAATTTGAATAAATATACCACCTAATTAATATGATAAATATTGTTTGACAAATAATACTCATAAAATTTTGGCTACGAAGTATGGTAAATAACTATGTCACAACCATATGCACCAGGATTAAACTATCAAGAACCGGAAATTCAATTATTTATGACAAATTGACTAACAACAGGTGCATGACGCGATGAGTTATCCGTCATTTATTTCTATGATTCTCGCTGTCATAAAACATTAGGTATCTTGTTAACCCCGAGCACTCAATAAGCAGAGTTGGCTGATGGATGTGACGTCCGACTTTCAATCTAAAGGTACCAATGAGTTTTTCGGGACTTATGTACGGAATATCACTCAATATCACTAGCTTTTCGATGAAAGAAAACATCGCGAGGAAACCTGCATACATCTGCGAAGAAATTCAAAGGTGTAGTCCCCACCCGCATTGGGCCATAGCATAATTAAGGCCTGAACCTTTTCGCGCATGAGAGGAAGCCTGCGCCCAGCAGTAGGATTTATACCTACTAGTGGTATATCTATAATGTTCTATTTTTAGTCAATAGGTACAGTACAGTATTCATAACATGAAGCGTGTATCAGCCATAGATGTGCCAATATCTAAAGTAAACTAAACACTGCCTTTCCTTCGACCGTTTGTTATTGAGTATTTGTGGAACAATAGTGGAACTATTGTACGAGTAAGTCCGACTAAAGCCTGGAAACAAAACTATAAATATCAAAACATTCTAATGGACAATGTGTCCTTACCTGACCAAGGGGCCTAGTCAAGGGGACAATCGTAAATAGACAAACGCCAAAAGTAAATAAAAAATGTATCGGGATGACAGATGCTACGAAAAGTCACGTGACTATTTCCATAATTTTTTAAAGTTTCGAATGGAGGTTCCTCTACACGATGGCCCATCATACTGGCCCACTAAGATGGGCCAGCGTGTAAGAGGCTAGTGGTGTCGGATGGCTTATGGCGCGGCGGGATGGCGATGGGATGGCCGCGGTGTCGGTTTTTCGGCCACACATCAAAGGTAGTGCGCCAGCGATGGCGCGTATGCATCTACACGTGTGACGTGGCGCATTCCATCCATAGTGCGTGCTCTCAACCATCGCACGGCCATCGCGCTGGTCCAGCGCTGGGGCATCGCGTAGAGGAGCCATCAAAGATTGTCATCTTGGTCACGGTACTTATGCGTTGAATGTACGTATGTTTTAGTTTCCGGTTAACTTAAGTTACAATTAAATCAAATTAAATAGAATCGTCGTTGTTGTAGAAATACTTAGTCATTATTGTCTAAGCTAGACGAAGAATAAAAATGTACCGTTTCCCTAATTAATTTGCAAACTAAGCATAAGCGAACAATACAATGTATGCACTTGCTGGCTCCTTGTTTACCATTTAAAACGTATTGAACTGAAACACCTGCACAGCTCAGCCAATCACAGAGCCGCAAGCTTACATTTTAACCAATCACAGAGCCACAAACTTATATTTTAACCAATCGCAACGCCGCAAGTTTCCGCATGAGCTATCTTCATTCTGCTAATTACATGCGATGTTTGGCTGTAATTCAATTATTTCTGCTCCGACGGGTATTGATGATGTAGCTCGTTCGCAATATTGCATCGCATTTCCTCATTAAACGTTTAATTAAAAAATCACCGTTATTGTCCTACATTCATGATGACCAGGGGTCGGACAAAAAGTGCGGATGACGTCAAACCACTTATAGGATGATTTTAAATAGTATTTTCATAAACAATTATCACTTATCATTTATCAACCTCTTTATTAAACGATATCGCCACTTGAAATGAGTAAGTACGTTTTTGACTGACACATTGTCAATCAGATGAACAAATTGACTTCGTTATTGTTTAGCTATTGGCAAGGTGCGAAGTCGGTGGAGGGGGAAGTGGCGCTGATCGTCACAAACACAGGTAATCTTATGGAATGTCCGCCATTAGTACTAGTGGCAGCCGCTTGAACTAGTTTTACTCCATAAGATTTAACGTAGAAAGTCCGCCAAAATGAGGGCAGCACCAGTCGTGCACCTAGCGAATTGTATCTTCACGATTATATTTAGCTAAAATTTATATTTACTAATGTATAAGAAAACGCTCTAAAATGTCATCTTTACTCGAATATTGTGGCAAGTTTCGTGAAATTTATTTTATTCACTACATCACCCTACCACCTGTATTATTAATTCCATGGATTTATTTACGATTATTTTGTTACTTCATTAATACTACTTTGTTACTACATGTCACACGGAAGTTTAAATACAAACTCAAACATCATCCTGTGTGCAAGATTACGTCATTTTTACGTCATCCGCACTTTTTGTCCGACCCCTGATGATTACAGGTGTGAAAGTTGCGGATTTTTTTCCGAAAGGTTGGAATAGTTCTCTAGAATGTCACAAGAAATGAAAACTTTATGTTCCGATTTTATTGTGGAAATTTCGAAGTTTTTTTAATGATATAGGAGGCAAACGAGCAGACGGATCACCTGATGGTAAGCGATTACCGCCGCCCATGGACACCCGCACCACTAGAGGGATTGTGTAAATTAATTTTCCGGCAGCACGTCAATATAATACGTTGAAGAATTTTGATTTTCTTTTGTCAATGCATTTAATATGTAAATAAAAAAGCGGCCAAGTGCGAGTCGGACTCGCCCATGAAGGGTTCCGTATTTAGGCGATTTATGACGTATTAAAAAAAAACTACTTGCTAGATCTCGTTCAAACCAATTTTCGGTGGAAGTTTACATGGTAATGTACATCATATATTTTTTTTAGTTTTATCATTCTCTTATTTTAGAAGTTACAGGGGGGGGGACACACATTTTACCACTTTGGAAGTGTCTCTCGCGCAAACTATTCAGTTTAGAAAAAAATGATATTAGAAACCTCAATATCATTTTTGAAGACCTATCCATAGATACCCCACACGTATGGGTTTGATGAAAAAAAAAATTTTGAGTTTCAGTTCGAAGTATGGGGAACCCCAAAAATTTATTGTTTTTTTTCTATTTTTGTATGAAAATCTTAATGCGGTTCACAGAATACATCTACTTACCAAGTTTCAACAGTATAGTTCTTATAGTTTCGGAGAAAAGTGGCTGTGACATACGGACGGACAGACGGACAGACGGACAGACAGACAGACATGACGAATCTATAAGGGTTCCGTTTTTTGCCATTTGGCTACGGAACCCTAAAAAGACCAATATACCTATTTGAGCCAAAATAAATGTGAATGGCCCATGAATGGGCAAAATGGATTCAACGCCCTTAACAAGCTAGTGCGAATAAAAAAAGCGGCCAAGTGCGAGTCGGACTCGCCCATGAAGGGTTCCGTATTTAGGCGATTTATGACGTGTAAAAAAAAACTACTTACTAGATCTCGTTCAAACCAATTTTCGGTGGAAGTTTACATGGTAATGTACATCATATATTTTTTTTAGTATTATCATTCTCTTATTTTAGAAGTTACAGGGGGGGGGACACACATTTTACCACTTTGGAAGTGTCTCTCGCGCAAACTATTCAGTTTAGAAAAAAATGATATTAGAAACCTCAATATCATTTTTGAAGACCTATCCATAGATACCCCACACGTATGGGTTTGATAAAAAAAAAATTTTGAGTTTCAGTTCGAAGTATGGGGAACCCCAAAAATTTATTGTTTTTTTTCTATTTTTGTGTGAAAATCTTAATGCGGTTCACAGAATACATCTACTTACCAAGTTTCAACAGTATAGTTCTTATAGTTTCGGAGAAAAGTGGCTGTGACATACGGACGGACAGACAGACGGACAGACGGACAGACGGACAGACGGACAGACAGACAGACATGACGAATCTATAAGGGTTCCGTTTTTTGCCATTTGGCTACGGAACCCTAAAAAGCGGCCAAGTGCGAGTCGGACTCGCCCATGAAGGGTATTTAGGCGATTTAAGACGTATAAAAAAAAACTACTTACTAGATCTCGTTCAAACCAATTTTCGGTGGAAGTTTACATGGTAATGTACATCATATATTTTTTTTAGTTTTATCATTCTCTTATTTTAGAAGTTACAGGGGGGGGGACACACATTTTACCACTTTGGAAGTGTCTCTCGCGCAAACTATTCAGTTTAGAAAAAAATGATATTAGAAACCTCAATATCATTTTTGAAAACCTATCCATAGATACCCCACACGTATGGGTTTGTTGAAAAAAAAATTTTTGAGTTTCCGTTCGAAGTATGGGGAACCCCAAAAATTTATTGTTTTTTTTTCTATTTTTGTGTGAAAATCTTAATGCGGTTCACAGAATACATCTACTTACCAAGTTTCAACAGTATAGTTCTTATAGTTTCGGAGAAAAGTGGCTGTGACATACGGACGGACAGACAGACGGACAGACGGACAGACAGACAGACATGACGAATCTATAAGGGTTCCGTTTTTTGCCATTTGGCTACGGAACCCTAAAAACATGGCGGCATAAAAACATGGCGCCAAATAAAGTGAAGGATCTACGTAACCAGTCTTTGCCGACCTTGAGCATCTTCTAGAGTCGCTGTATTAGCTTATTTTTGCCGGCAGATGAATCAGTCGTCACTAGTGATGTGCACTTGTTGCGCGATTATTAGATTTAAAATTGTTAGGTACCTATATGTTTTACAAGGGGGCAAAGTTGTTGTTTCAAATGCGTTGAGCGAATTTTTTACGAGCAAGTGTGATAATATACCTATTTTTAGAACGTTGTCTTGTAATGATGTTTAACTCGATTGTACCTACAAAAATTTCACTGTCACACAGTGAAACAAACCCGATGTTTAACAGAGAAAGGACCTCGCTAACGCGCTCCAGTACTTAGAAAATTTATATTAAGTTCAGTAAATCAGTGTAGTCTAAATCCGGACGGTACCAACCTTTTGGCCGCCGGACCTAGTCCGCAAAGACGCTCACTCACACGCCAGAGCAAATTTTAAGTAAACAACTAATAAAAAGTTTAGGGATTGCAAATAGTGATATCGATATTTACAATTTATGGTAAAAATCTTCTCAATTTGGCTTTGTTCTTATCCAACTTTAATTTATTTCGAAAATGCCAAAAATTAACATATTTTTTACACACGACAATGTTAAAAATAAAGGTCTTTATCATTAAAAACAACCACTAAACAATATCGATTCATGACGTAATATCACCGCACTACACTTCTTGTAGTGCCAGAAGTCGTTTATACAAGACAACGGCGCGCATGGACTGTCCGCAGTGCAGACCGACAAGGACTGTTTCCGCGCGGATTAAGTAATAATAGTCTCTAGGTCAACGGCGTAAGCGCTTGTCGGTACGTAAACTTTATAAGCGTAACGTTAGAGCCGCGCATCGTGTGTCGATAATATAAATGTAAGTACCGGAACTGCATTGGGAAAAATTGCACGTGGGTTAATTGAATTGTCAATGAGTGAAGAACAATAATATTGGAAAAGGGTGGGGATCGGAAATGTTCGGGAATGCATGTTTCACATTCCACATGTTCCTTAGATGAGCTTCTCAGTTCCCGTATTACATCCTCCCTACCATGACAACTTTTCGTCAATTTCAAATATATAACATTCTCATAGTTAGGCGACACTGACTATATAGTCCTAGCGTCCGCCTGTACCATTATTGTGCGAAGCGGTCACTGCAGGGTATCACTCCCCACTACACTATCATCTTAAAATGAATCTTTTGTTCTGCAAATAAACCACAAGGACAGATTTACTTGTCTGACTCTACTATCAACAGCTGAAGAAGCTCCCTGAACTTCAGCTATAGTTAATGCCTGTCTCTCTCGTCTCGTTTTACGTATTCTAGTTACTAGTTACCACCAATTGGCATTTAACAAGTGTTCAAATGCTTAAATAAAACCAGATTTGCGATTTGTTATTTATTTTGAATATTTTCATATCGAGTTCACATTCCCATCCCTAGCTGTCTTGTATACAAGACAACGGCGACGAGGAACAAGAAAAACGTTGAAATCTGGAGCAATTTTTTTGAGAGCCTTATTATAAAAGAATGGATTTCTATAGCTGCAATAAATGCAATTTTTTTTAAACAAGGACCTAAAACATGAACATGAGTGTAAAAAAATTTATAATTGATATTTTTTCCACATTTACCGAGTGGTTGAATTTTTGTCTTGTATACAAGACAGCGGCGCCAGTGTATCGTTCTATCGTTGTCTTGTATACATGCCAACGGCGGTCAAAGGGTTAAAGGGCCCACAGATTAACAGTTCGACGGACGATATCAGCCTGTCAGTTGTTAGGAACTGTCACCTTTTGCGTTTAACGGTAATCTGTGGGCCCCTTTAAGAGCAAAAGGGACATTCCAGTCACATCACTATTCGAATCGCTTTCATCGCGATACGTGACTATCTCCTGATGGGCCTGCTGACACGGCATTATGATTGTGCGTGCTGTTTTGATGTACACTCCAGAGTAATCAACATGGGTCACCTTGTATTGAAATGTCGTCAGTAAGTGAACCATTTTAATTGTTATTGAGTGTACTTGGAGCGTTAGCGAATAAAGGGCTGTTAATATATTTTATCAAGAGCCTATTTGAAGTTTACAAATTGGTCTCATTTTGACATCAATGGCAACTCGTGGCTGTGGCTGACAAGCTTCTATTAATTGGCCCTCGTGTATCTACAAGCAGCTTATAATATGGCAGTTATATGCGTAGGTACAGTCGCCATAAAAATATCTGAACACGCACTCTAACGCGTTGACAATAGAGCCGTGGTCAGATATTTGTGAGCATATTGGCCGCTCCGATGTATTTGACAGCGACTGTGCGTCATGTATAATAGCCAATGACTATACCTTATTTACTTTGGATCTGATCCTAATTCAAACCGATATCCGTGATGGCTTTATAATTACCTAGTACTACTCAGAAATAATGCATATTGACTCGTCAAAGTTCAGATTGGTACGAAACTTATGATTACCATCAGAATTACAATCAGAAAGTTATGGACCCTGTGGGCGGGGATTCAAAACTCGACGGCAAACATTTTTGCTGTTCAGGTAGGTTACCAAGCCCTGGCCTCATCCATGGTGAGATCATAGAACTGATTGGACATCTTCAAAATGTGATCCAAAAGAAACATGCTTACCTTTTCGCCGCCATTGACTTGATACGAAGTCAGTACGTTTCGTGCCCCGACTTGATATGTTACACGGGTTGTTTACGTGCAAGTTGTGGCTTGGTTTTGATGACATTTTATTATTTCATTAAAGTGGTGGTGAAAAGGTTAAAGAATTTGAAAATGTTGATGGTAAAATTTAGCTGCGTTGTTGCTTAACCGAACAAGGTACGGCGCGCGAACTCGTATACGATTTTAGTTACATTGCGGATAGGGTTTGAGATCCGGATATCCGGATATCCGAAATATCCGGATATCCGTCACATCTAAGATCCGGATCCAACGTCTCATAGGATCCGGATATTTCGGATCTCACGGATCCGTTAAATATTGCATTGGTCGCGTTATTGGTACGCGATAACGTCATAAAATAAATACAAATATTGCTTAAACTAAACAGTAGTAACAGTAACAGTATTAAAACGAGCTACCTGCATGCCTCCTGACTGGAATAAGGGTAAATATTTGTATGTTTTAAAGTAATTGTTATCAGGTTTTCGCTCAGTCGCCTTTGGGTCGTCTACCTGGAACATCATAAGTGCTTGTGCGTGTTGTTATCAGTGACTTTTTTATGTTATCGTGTCGGTTCCCAGTCTTCTGTTAACATAAATAACATGTGCTTGATGTGCTGCTGAGTAACTAATATTGATATTTTTTTCTCGTTATTAAGAAGCTGTAGCCCAAATTTCTTAATTTCCCGAAACTTTGTAGTAATTTTACATTATTTTGCAGTAATTAACTGGATTTATATAATGGAAGATTGTTGTAATGGGGACTGAATAAATGAGTTAGATACTTTTTCTAAAGCATTTTTCTCAGTCGAACGACAGAAGGTATAGCTATTTTATCAAGGTAAAGGAAGTACGTTTTTTAATAGTATAAATTATATCACACCACACCGGTATAAAATAATATAAGTACAATGTAACTTTTTCTCCATTTTCTATTTTGTGAGCTTATAATGGCAAATTTAAGAAAAAACGCCGAAGTTAAAGCGGTGTTTTTAGGCACCTTTAGAATTAATTCTTCTGAGCAGATATATAGAAATAAATTTGCTTTAATTACTTCATTTTTGGCGTTTTCGGTTACAAATCGACTACGGCCTCCTAAAAAAAATGCATAATATTATTAATAGGAATACCTAATTAAGACTACACTGAATATCTTATTATACATATTTATATCGTTTTGAGATAATAATAATAATTTATTAATAATTGTAATTAACTAAAATATGAACATTTTACATTTTACTAGCTGTTCCTTGTATGTAAGTTGTAAATTTCGTCACCTTTCTTGATACAGATCCGTATTATCCGAATTATCCGGATATCCGGATCCGTCAAATTTTAATATCCGAAATATCCGGATCCGAAAAATTGACGGATCTTGCAAACCCTAATTGCGGACCATTGAGGTGACATCAATACAGCCGACCGATCAAATGACGCAATGCAATGAAACTCGCATGCGAGTTCTCGCACCGTCTAAATGAGCCCTACGGCGTAAACCGGAGACCAAGATTGCACCTTTCCGCTGAGGCAAACAAGCATTCGCAACAGGAATAAGTGCGTAGGAGTCAACAATACAGTCCAGAATACTTAGGAAACATTAATGATGTTCTATATTTTGCGAGAACAGATGACTTGTTGACCAAGTATTATTTCTGTTGCAGGCTAATTGCAATATGGCAGCAAACTGATGTAATTACAAGTGAGGTAATTAGTGTCGCTGTTTTGTTTGCAGCCCCGACAGAGTGTGACGCAGCTAAATTATACGAAAGTTGTACGAGTATACAGGTACAGTAGGCGCTCGGTAAGCAGACACCTGGGAAAAGCTCTTGAGTAGTTGACGGATCTTCTCTAGGGGGTAATCACAAAAGATCCCTATGGGTCGAAGTGTATCCGCAAGGGCCCCCGAAAACAATAAGATAAGATAAAGATAAGCAGACACCTGAAATTTTCTCTTATGCCGGATTTTTGAAACTGCCGGATAAAGCATGACTCACGCTAGATCGGGCCGTGCCCGGGCTGACGCGTTCGACATGTCATTTTCTATGACGGCTGATCGGTGATCACATGGTGCTTTCTATAGAAAACGAGGCTCCGGAAGCTCCGGCCCGGGCACGGCCCGGCTTCGGCTTTGTAAGCTGCCGGATTATCGAGCGGGTCACCTGAGTCGCTAATTGCCGGATTACTGGGAGTGCCAGATTGGCGAGCGCCTAATACTATATCACTATAGTCGCCGCCGCCAGTAAGTTTCTCAGAACTTACATAAAGGAAAACATCTGTATAGATCAGTAAAGAAACAGTGTGTTTTAAGTTTCCAATACGCATTGGCTAGTGTGTAATATCTACATAATGTATATGACACCGTAAGATGGTGAACCCGTTAGTTTATAATCAAACGTAGGTTAGGTTAGGTTAGATTATAATCTCCCTACCGTCAGTTTATAATGTAACTAGCGAGATTATAATATGACGACAATTTTACGGTGACATATACAGCAACGAGTAATGTATAAAGTTAACTATCGTCACTCAAACGGGCTGTACAATTTACTAAAGTTTATTTCGACGTAAACAAAGAAATTGGACATGGAGGAGACAGTAAAAGTTATATAAAACAAGCAACAACGGTTGCACTCCGGGAGTGCAGATAGAAGTGAAAACTTACCTCACTATGTTACCGACGTCCGGTAACACGATACATACGTTTAGCGGAGGTATTCTATTTATTTATTATATATTATTTTTCTCTTTATTTATTTATCTTCTTAGTTTAGGTTTTTTTACAATATGAATATAAAAGTAAAATAAAAAACACTTACAAAACAATAAAAAATACATAAAAACATATTACAAAAAAACCTAACCTAGGGTGCCGCCAGCAGCGGGGCAAGGCCCAAGCTGCCGGTGGTTAGGGCGGCAGAGAGAGGAACCGGCGGACTATCCGCGCCGTGTCCAAGATCACCGCCTTCTGCATCTGACCCTTGATCCAACCACCTAGCGAGAGTCTCTCAAGACTCTTCGCTATTAGAGCGTTCACTGAAACGACTATCGGGACAATGATCGTCGAATCAACATCCCACATGGCGGTTATCTCGTGAGCCAAATCTAGGTACTTACTGGACTTGTCCTTCTCGGCTTTCACGAGATTCTCATCATGGGGGATGGTGATGTCAACGAGCACGGCCTGGCGTTGCGATCGATCTATTATCACAATGTTAGGCTTATTGGCTACAATAGTCCTGTCAGTGATGATAGATCGATCCCAATAGAGCGTGGCACGACCATTCTCGAGAACTGGCGCAGGTGAATACTTGTAGTACGGTACTTCGCGGTCCACAAGGCCGTATAGGAGAGCAGGCTGCTGGTGAATAATCCTGGCTACGAGATTATGTCTGTGCAAGTACTCGCCGTTAGCAAGATGAGAACAACCGGAAATGATATGCCTGAGTGACTCTCCGGGACGGCGGCATGCCCGACAAATGTCGACCGTACCGTCCTTCAGGATATATTTCCGATAGTTGTTCGTCATCATTACTTCGTCCGCAATTGCACAGGCAAAACCCTCGGTTTCTCTGAAGAGATCCCCGAATCGTAACCAGTTCACCGACGCGAGCAGGTCCACATCCGGTCCCGTGAGGGCCTTGTAGAACCGCCCGTGTAGCACCTTACTCTCCCATGCCGTCTTGCGATACGCAGTACTTAATACCACAGGTTTGCGCCAGTTCTCGTTTGCCAAGGAGAGCGGCGTGAGGTTCCTGTCTACTGCCACCACATCACGATGTATCCCACACTCGTTGTTACGGAAATAATTCCTGAGATTGCACACCTCGCGGTTGTGGAGATCCTTGGCGTTTAGGAAGCCTCGGCCACCACATTTCCGTGGGATGTACAGTCTCATAACTGACGAGCGTGGGTGTAGCATGCGATGCGCGGTGAGCAGTGATTGGACCCTCCGATCCAGGGCTTCCAGCTCGGTCTGAGTCCACCTTAGTATGCCAAAGGAGTATGTGAGTAGCGGCATTACCCAGGCGTTGAAGGCGCGCACTTTGTTGCCTCCTGACAAAAGACTGTTAAGAACTTTTGTGAGCCGACTAAAAAAGCGCTCCTTCACCGACCGTCTAATACCCTCGTCCTCAATACCCAACGACTGTGACATACCAAGGTATTTATACGTTTCTGATTCAGAGATAGATCTGAAAGACATTGTCTCAGAAGGTTGTAAATTTGTTGAATTTACAACCCTCCCCCGCTGTACATGCATAACCGCACATTTATCGACACCAAACTCCATGTTGATGGCACTACTGAAGACCGGTGGTTTTCAGTAGCTCCTTCAAGTTTTGGTTATTTGGTGCAAATAATTTGAGGTCATCCATGACATCCATGTACAGAAGGTGAGAAATGACTTCACCCTCTCTCCGAAGCCGGCAACCTAGTCCCAAATACTTCAGCAGGGTGCTGAGGGGATTCAGAGCTAGGCAGAACCATAGGGGACTCAGACTATCACCCTGAAATATTCCTCGCTCAATCCTTATGAAATCCTGCGGGCCAGGGCGGTCATCCCCGCCACCTGGTTGACGAAGGACTGTGGTCCACTGCCTCATTTTTTTTCCTGTTGTTTACCTCTGCTTGTATTTCTGTTTTATTTGTATTGTCTTCTTTTATTGAGGTGTGCAATAAAGAGTATTTGTATTGTATTATTATCATTCACAAATGAGATCACACTTTTTCATTGACATGTTTATTTACATACTGCCATGACAACGTCAAATTATTTGAACATAGGTAAAGAGTCTTAAAGTAAAGTAAAGTAAAGCTTTATTTGCGTTAAATGTGGTTAACAAAAGGTCTTAAATATTACAAATTGCAAAGTATCACACATTTAGCTGAATTGCAGCATGCAAAATATACACCTTATATATATCTATAAAATCTCTTGCAATATGTACACAAGCTTATATACAATTAATATACCTATCTAAGAGTTGAGTGCAAGAAAAACATGAATTTAAATACATTAATAATTTGGCTATTATTAAATCTAAATTTATATAAATGATAGAAATAAAGCAATAATAAATAATATAGTATTTCTTGTAAGCAATTGAGCCATATTGACCACTAATTAATACTAAATGTCAGAATACGTAATGAATATGTCAATTTCTATGAGTTATTTTTATTAAAAAAATCATTTAATGAATAGTACTTAATTTTCTTCAATTAACCATGTCTTAAGATTTATATAAAATTTATGTCCAACTAAACTAGTAATACGAGTAGATTTCGGCACTGTATTATAAATTTTGCTTAGCATATAATAGGAATTATTTTTAAATAGGCTCAAATTTGCTACTGGCATGTTCAAAGGTTTTTGTGTAATTGTTCGCTTATTATTATTGTCTTTAATCAGAAACAGGTCCATGTGTTTTTTTACAAAAGTGCATGCCTCCAGAATGTATAAACATGTGAGCGTTAGAATCCTGTGTTGTTTAAATATAGGTCTACATGAGTCTAAAGGCTTTAATCCGAATATCGCTGTTATGCAGCGCTATTGAGCTATGAAAACCTTCGACATGTCAGTTGAGTTGCCCCACAATACAATTCCATATCTGAGAGCAGAACACACGTATCCGTGATAAACTGACTGGGCAGTTTTATGTGATGTTACAAGTCAAATTTTTTTTACTGCAAATACAAATTTATTAATTTTGTTGCAGACTGCCTTAACTTGCTCTTTCCATTCGCAGTACTCGTCCACATAAAGACCCAAGAAATTTTGAAAAGGAGTCCGCAACATAAATGTCAAATAACGTTGAGTTTTTCTTTATTGATTTAAATGTCATTTAAATTATGAGTGGCCACCTTACGTCCCTTACGGTCACGTGATCGCCTTACGCTGTCTCGAGTTTATAATTTTTTCCCCACCTCAAAAAGTGCCCAGCGCCGCTAAAGAAGTTTTCACTTCAAAAAAATATCACTCAAACGGGCTGGTTTGTACAATCATTTCCATACAATGTCACCTATTGTCTTTTTTAAATATCGTGATTTATAAATCCGTGATTGCCATGCTTCAGTTAAACAGGCGTGATTATATGTAGGTAGAAGTATATTTAAGTGATAGAAGACCACGCCCGCCTACAGGCACGTTTAGTTGCCTTAGAAAACGCAAAAAAGCACGTTCGAAACCCTGACGTAAATGTAATATGTTCACGTCATTCAGGGGCGCCATTTCTTATGGTTATTGACTGATCGTGACTTGGAATTCTTACACATGTTCACATGGTGCCTATGAATGATCGGCCTACTAGCCTAGTCGGTAGTGACTGCATACGAACTGGGGCCCGTTTCACAAAAGCTTGTAACTTGTAATACAAGTGGATGTCACTTATTGACAGCTTTCGTTAGAAAGGGACTTCCACTTTATTTAAAATTAAAACACGGAAATTAAAACACGACCGAAGGGAGTGTTTTTATAAGGCTTCGTCACACAGGCGCGTTTTCCGGGCGCGGCGTGAGCGGGGCGAGCCGCTTTTACATACAAAACGCTCACGCCCCGCCCGGAAAACGCGCCTGTGTGACGAAGCCTTTAGGTAGGAGGTTGTACAGTAGGGCAAACCTTGGCTTATCGGTGATACTTGGTAATTCGGTGATGATGCGTTGTTATCTTACGCTGAGCTTACAATGCTGAAATGTACCTAAGCAATTAAATCGCTGCCAACCCAATTGCAAGCATCAAAACTAACAGCTGCCAACAATTTTATAGCTCGCATTTCCTCATGGTGAGAACTGTGTAAGATTATAACGCAGTATCACCGAATTACCAAGTATCACCGATAAGCCAAGGTTTGCCCTACATATGGCGCTTTGAATTTTCGACATAGTTATAGTAGGTACTTATAGTTACCTTACCTAATGTGCTAATTATCGCACTAGTGTGGTAAAGTAGGACCATATGTACTGTAAAAATAACTAAAACCTAACTCAAAATAACACACATAAACTGAAGAATCTTAACATTGCATTAAGATTAAGATACCTACTGCCGTATTCGAACTTCAAGATATTCACAAGAGACGACACGTACTAGGTCCATTCTAGATACGTTATAGTTTAGATATCAACTAGTTCTCTTTTGCAGCGCAATTCGGGCAACCAATGTCACTTTTACGTTACATAGAGTTACTCGTAGATAGGTATCTATTAGATGTGAATTGGATCTTTAAGTCATATCCTGTGGAAATCGTTCAAGAGTATCTCCAGAATCGCGCAAATGTCAAATTTGACAGGTTAGATTTTAAAAATATCGTTATCGTATCTTGGTGATGTCTAAAAGATATCTAATAGATGTCCATTTCAAAATCCGAATCGGGCCCCTACTTCACTGCGATTGGCGGCGTCAGCGTATCCATATCCACACAACCATCCGACGTCTCCATCGGAAGATTGTCACGTCTGCCGATAAATATCGCGATAACAGTTGACTCACTTATAAGTTGGTCAAACCAATTTGTCAGCAAATATGAACAAAATAAAAACCGGCCAAGTGCTCGGAGGGTTCCGCACCATCAACAAAAAATAGAGCAAAACAAGCAAAAAAACGGTCACCCATCCAAGTATTGACCCCGCCCAACGTTGCTTAATTTCGGTCAAAAATCACGTTTGTTGTATGGGAGCCCCACTTAAATCTTTATTTTATTCTGTTTTTAGTAGTTGTTGTTATAGCGGCAACAGAAATACAACATCTGTGAAAATTTCAACTGTCTAGCTATCACGGTTCGTGAGATACAGCCTGGTGATAGACGGACGGAGGGACGGACGGACGGACGGACGGACGGACGGACGGACAGCGGAGTCTTAGTAATAGGGTCCCGTTTTTACCCTTTGGGTACGGAACCCTAAAAACTATACTCACCCTTTTCTTTTGGGTGCTAGTACTAGTGTAAGACAAAGATAGTATGATTCTCTCTGTATATGTTGGAAATGAGACAGTCCATTGACACACTATATTTACGGTGGCAAGCAAGCGCACGGTAATGGATGATTAGCGGTCATCGTAATCTACGTATATGCTTGTAGTTTCAAACGTAACAAGAGCGCTTTAATACAAAAACATGCTAGTCAATCAGTGCTAACCCGTTATAGCTAGGTACTTACGAGGGGAGGCTGAAATACGTATTTGCGACCTGAGCAAAAAAAATATATATATATGCTACTTTTTTCCCCGGCTCTTTGGCAGTTTAAATATTGCCGCCATTACTAACGATTATTAACGATTAATAATTAACATTTACTTTAATAATCTCTTTCTTTTTTTTCTAAGGCCGCGAACTTTTCAGTCGCCCCTCGTACTTATCAACTGGAAATTGTAGAAATTTTTTGAGTGCGCCACTTCCTACGTAACTGTCACATTTTTGACGTAAAATGCTTAAACATGGTAACAATTAAAATGTGATTTTTTAGTTCCATTTTATTTAATTTCTACTATTTTATGTCGCAGTATAGTTGCGTATTTTTACATGCGTAAATTCGTATTTCAAGGCGAATAACTGCCATCATCTCAGACACAAGGTTTCTCCGTATAAGAAGTCTTAACAACTTTGCGCATTACCAATAAGTATTAGCATTCAGTGTTAGATCACCTAGTATTCATATGAATCATGGCCGACGAGTGACTAATATTGCCGTAACAAGTGCTATTAAGTTTGATAGCCTTCTTATCGGGTCTGGTTTTTCTTTGAAATGAAACAATGATAATATTTTTATTTTTAGGAAATGTGGAAAATATGATATTCGATATTTTTTTGAGTGCTAATCAAATGAGCAAGCGAAATATTTTATAAGTTAATTAAATTCGTGTTGCATGTGCAACTTTTTACCTCAGCAGCTCAAAAAAGGATAGGTACCTTACCCACCTTGATGCTTGAAAACAATGAGCAAAAAAAGCGGCCAAGTGCGAGTCGGACTCGCCCATGAAGGGTTCCGTATTTAGGGGATTTATGACGTATTAAATAAAAACTACTTACTAGATCTCGTTCAAACCAATTTTCGGTGGAAGTTTGCATGGTAATGTACATCATATATTTTTTTTAGTTTTGTCATTCTCTTATTTTAGAAGTTGCAGGGGGGGGGGGGGGCACACATTTTACCACTCTGGAAGTGTCTCTCGCGCAAACTATTCAGTTTAGAAAAAAAATATATTAGAAACCTCAATATCATTTTTGAAGGCCTATCCATAGATACCCCACACGTATGGGTTTGATGAAAAAAATTTTTTTGAGTTTCAGTTCTAAGTATGGGGAACCCCCAAAATTTATTGTTTTATTTTTCTATTTTTGTGTGAAAATCTTAATGCTGTTCACAGAATACATCTACTTACCAAGTTTCAATAGTATAGTTCTTATAGTTTCGGAAAAAAGTGGCTGTGACATACGGACGGACAGACAGACGGACAGACAGACAGACAGACAGACATGACGAATCCATAAGGGTTCCGTTTTTTGCCATTTGGCTACGGAACCCTAAAAACGATTTTATGAAACGACAAGACTACCTAAATGTGAACTCTATTGCACCTCTAGCTTTCTTTAGCCTTCAAGAAAAGAGCGTACTTCCATCTTAAATGCCAGCAACGCATGTACAGTCCCTCTGCTGTTGCAGGTGTCCATGGGCGAAGGTTATCGCTCACCATCAGCCGATTTGTCTGTTCGTTTGCCTCCTAAAAACCAAGATCAAAAGTACTTACTTATACATTGAAATTTAATTCCATGGACGGGACGCCTAATATATGTAACAATAGGAACATTATTTTCCAAGACCAAGTTAATCAGCGCTTCAGGTATCACAATTTTGGTATTAAGCACAAGAAGCCAAGATTCCCTTGTGTATGTATATTAGGAAGTTACTTAATATATTAAATCCGCGGTTTAGCTGCGGTATACCTAAAGAACAAATTGCGTGGGAACTTTTTCAATATAACATTATTAAGTTGCCATGTGGCCGTCAGCTTGCTTTCGCTAAAATATTGGAGGTTGGCGACACGTAATTTTGGAGGATATGTGACATTACATTGTTGAGTTTAATGTCGAGAGAAATACATTCTATCAGATTAAGAATCAGACATTTATTTGCTAAAACATGGTACAAAAGGTCATGCAAATTTAAAAAATAGCTATTTACATGTTTTTTTTCACAAAGACATGCAAATATTTAAAATGGCATGCTTAAATTACTTATTCGTATTCTATTACAAATGTAATATCATTGAGATATTCTTGAAATATGCCTTAGATGCTAAAAAGGTATACAATGCAGTTTTAAATTCTATAATATTTTCTAGTTTTAGGATGCTTAACGGTAAGTTATTAAATATTCGGGGCGTCATACCAAATATGCTTTTAGACATAAAGGCGGTTCTAGATGACGCAGGCTTTTGTATTTTGTAAATTGGTTTATATTACTTTTAACATACACATATAAACAAGAGACTGTCAGTATTTTTAATTCTATAAAGTGAGGTTTACATGAATCCATGGTTGTAATGTTGTAATACCGCATACTGGGGGCCGATTTTTGAAATTCGACCGCTCGCTTTCGTGTTATTTCGTTCAGCAATATCTCCACTACTAGGCATGTAAATTCTATTAATGGAATTGAAAACGAGTGGTCAAGACCACTCGATTCCAAATTTCTATCACTCCTATTTCAAAAATCAGCATTTCGCCGTTTTCCACCGATTTACGAGTGACAAAATCGAGCGATCGAATTTCAAAATCGGCCCCCACATCGTAAACATTTCTTTTGACTCTTGAAATCCGATTCACGATCAGTGGCATTTCCCCAAAACATTTTTCCATACCTTAAAGTAGCCGTTACATGCCGTTACATGGTAGACTGTCAGTATAGCTGATTGGTTAACTTCTTTACCTTATAATAGCGGAAAAAATTAAAAACTGTAAATGTTATAAGCATTTATATTCTGTATCCTAGTTTAGCGACAAACTCTTGTGTTTTCAGCAAGTATGCGTAGTTATATAATATCGATCCAAACGTTAGGTACCTTCTCCACTATCAGTCCTTTTAGTCCCGTGAGTCCCAAACACCACGCATATATGGATTCATGAATATTAGAGTGCTGCTTAATAAAGCGAATTTGCTGGAGAGCACCTGTAATTAGGCCCCAGATAAGCCGGCGGAGTCCCGCATCGAATAAGGGGCAATATACACGGGTAAGTAATAGCAAAGATATATAAAATCCGTATAAGATGAATAAAGTCTAAGAAAAAAACGTGCCTCGGAAATCAAGAAAAAGTCATTCTCGGATAGATGGCGCACACACCTTTGACCTATGCTCGGATAGATGGCGTGACGACACCGATTGATATTTAATAGCGACTATGGTTTTGGCCGACTAGCCGACTAGCCGACTAATCGGCGCTCGGATGGCCGATTAGTCGGCCGACTAGTCGGCTAGTCGGCCAAGTTCATGATCGTTACTTCACGATAAAGATTACCAGAGATGTACAAAATGGTTTCAAAAAAGCATTTAAATACAAAATGCAAAATACTTTTCAGATTTACTATTTCAAATGCAAAATACCAAATAGTTTTGCGTTTTGTATTTCAAATGCTAAATGCAAAATAGGTATTTTCAAAATACTTTTTCAAAATAAAATGCCTTTTGACCAAATCTCAGATATTTTTATTTATTTTAGGTATTTGTCATAAGAAATAGAGACACAATGCCGAGCCGAACAAAAACGTCTAATAACATGGCACCTTATGCATGACATTTTGGTCATATTTATCAGTACGCGTATCAATAAATTTTGTTATGTTATTAATAATAATAATACTCACTTAAAATAATGTAATAAATTAGACTAACGAAAAGAGAGCCATGGCTCCATTTTGTGACTTGTGTGGCCATTTATTTCGGTTGATTGTGCATCTAATTCTTATTTTATTATTATTACACTTTTCTTTTATTAATAACAACTGGACTGGTATCGTTAAAAAGTGAAAAAAAATAAACATCAATTTTTATTATTTACGCTTTTTAGGGTTCCGTACCCAAAGGGTAAAAACGGGACCCTATTACTAAGACTCCGCTGTCCGTCCGTCCGTCCGTCCGTCCGTCTGTCACCAGGCTGTATCTCACGAACCGTGATAGCTAGACAGTTGAAATTTTCACAGATGATGTATTTTTGTTGCCGCTATAACAACAAATACTAAAAACAGAATAAAATAAAGATTTAAGTGGGGCTCCCATACAACAAACGTGATTTTTGACCGAAGTTAAGCAACGTCGGGCGTAGTCAGTACTTGGATGGGTGACCGTTTTTTTGCTTGTTTTGCTCTATTTTTTGTTGATGGTGCGGAACCCTCCGTGCGCGAGTCCGACTCGCACTTGGCCGGTTTTTTTTAACAATACCTGGCGCTGGCGCCAGGCGCTAGCAGGCGCCTCTATCGGCCAAATTCGGCAATACAAGCGTCATTCGTTCATTTCATTTTGTTTGACTGGGAATGTTGGCTAAACTTAATCACAAATTGAAAAAAAATAAAAATAAAAGCAAATTGATTGTAACCAATTTAGCAATAAGATTACAAAATGGCTGTCTGAAAATTGCTTTTATAGTGTAAGGGAATTTTTAGAGCAGAAATTGTTAAATCAAATAGAATAATATTTTAAGTAGCAGAGATTAGGTTTATTTCTTGACATCTTACTATTCATTTATATTCCCAATGACTTTTAAATACATTATGTACACGACGACCATTATGTAACTTGTAACGATTTTACTATTTAATTTGACATTTTTTATTTTTATTTAATACCTATTCAATTTGATACAAGTGGATGACTTTTTTTTTAACTATAAAAAATTACCCACTGTTTTTATTTTTGTATCTAAGTTTTTTCAATATTGTGCTTTTATTTTATGTTAAAATTATTATTAGTCAATTATTTGCATGTCGTGTCTTCGACTGAATACTGATACTTACATGTAAAACTGTTGTCATCTTGTACCATACGTATTCTGGCAAATAAAGAAATTCTATTCTATTCTATTCTATTCTATTCAAAGTATTTTGCATTTTGAAATTAATATTAAAAATGCAAAATACATCTCGAAAAGTATTTCAAATAAAATACAAAATGTTTTTTACTAAAAGGCATTTAAATGCAAAATACAAAATAGGTATTTTGCATTTTGTATTTGCATTTTAAATAGAAGTATTTCAAATAAATCGCATCTCTGAAGATTACATTCGTATGGCAACTGTAGTAGCTTTATTCAAGTTCGGATGCATTATTAAAACAATTTTTTTGCTCCTTGCATCGTGGCGCTTTCAATATCAACTGAAAGATGTTCCCTGCTACTGCGACGATACACCTATATAATTACCTATACATGAATTTAATATGAACACAAGCACATTTTGTACCCTAAATACTTATTTGAATTAGAATGGACATGTAACATTTGATTAATATTGCCTTTTATTTCATTTATGTCCTGGTTTCTGTAATTAATAATGGGCCGACTAATCGGCCTTTTTTGCCGACTAGTCGCCGACTAATCGCCGACTACAAATGTGGCCGGATAGTCGGCTTTCCCGACTAGTCGGCGACTAGTCGGTACATCCCTAATATTTAACCATTTTAACACATAGGTATCAGTGAAAGAACATGGGTCAAAATTATATAAAAATAATAAAATCATTTATCCATACATACATTTTTTGATCGCTTTATCCATTTCCATTTTTGCATTTCCATTTTTAGTTTTAATCGTGTGTCGATAAATGGCAGTAAATTTACTGTGACTACAAACATTACTATGACAGTTAAGTAACCCTCTAATTATATATTCTCTTTGGTAATAGCTTCGAACTTTAGAGACCGTGCGTGATGGGCCTAGCCAAAGTGACGATCACTAGCGCTTCGCCATCGAATCGCTTTGTGTTTCTTTAATCATTCTTCCATATTAGTGTGACAGTGACAGTTGCGTTTCGTTCGCTACGTAGCGTTAGCGATTCGCATGATGTTATTATGGGGCCTGAATCGAAAGCGAATTCACGCTTCTAGAAGGTGCTGCCGCCTACACTTCACGCTGGCTCTATATCGCATAGTAGGGTCTGCCATCTAGTGGTTTAAAATAAAAATAGCTTAACTTAATGCTTCACGCTAATGGATAGCGGGCTCCTGTGCTGGTGAAACATGTTTTAGAGATAGGTCAGGTCACCTCTGTGGACAATACGATAAAAGCTCGGGTAAATTATACGAGTTATACCGCCTGTAAGGGTGAGCGTTAAAATTAGCTTTAGATTCCCTTAAACTTTGCGATGTCCACAGGAAAGACGCGAGCTAGTACTACTTTAGTGATACAATACAATACAATACAATACAATACAAATACTCTTTATTGCACAACTCATTACAGAAAACAATACAAAGAATACAGAAAAGAAGAGGGTAAACCACAGGTGATAATTAATGCATATAAGAGAAAGTGGCTGTTGAACGAGTTAAGATTTCGCATCTAAGCAAAATCTTCTTCAATATACTTACTTCGTATTATGCCCTACCCCTTACAATTGTAAATTATATACAAACCCATTTTGTGTAAAACGCCCCACCGCTATATTCCCATTTATTCCGCACATACATGATTTAACGGGTGACAAAAGAACAAAGAAATTTGGGAAATAAATAATACCTGCCCGATTTTAACACCCAAATAAAAAACGACGTAAGTAGCTGAAATTTGTTTGAGCTTTACGCTCTTTTCGATCGAAACAAAGTGTGTGAATATTAACGTGAATTTTTGTTTTTAATATGATATTGTAGGTTCAGTGACTCGACGATTGGGCTTTATGATGGTAAATCAGTGAATTTATTACTTGGATAAATTACAAATATGCATGTGAAGAGAATTTTAATCAAATAGGTTTTGTTCATAGTGTCAGTACAGTATAATTGCAGAATTTTAAGACCTTTGTGACTATATAAATGAATGACATTTAAAACAAGATATGTACTTCTGTACATATCCCTTCCACTTTGGCGATCGAAATGGTTCTAACGGACATTAGGATCGCTACGGCAGGGCGTTTCTTTTATCCGAAAGTGCCAATCTGTTAAGTGTATTTGGTGGAATTTCAGTATTTTCTGTCCACCTGCAATCACTCTGCCTGCCAACATGTCCCACTCGAATTCATTTTAGTTTGGTAATGACGTTCTTGGGTGTTTTTTTTGTTGTCCCCTACACTTTTTTTTCAAATTTGGGATTTATTATGTTATTTCTACTCAGAATCACGAGCTCTTTCTATCCTAATAGGAGAAAGAAAGTGTCCCAAAATTTCCATACATTTTTCGATCTTTCCATTCCGCGACCGCCATACAAAGTCTATGAAAAATGGTGACGCAATGGAAATAAAAACCTTAGGACACTTTTTTTCTCCTATTAGGATAGAAAGAGCTCGTGATTCTGAGTAGAAATAACATAAAAAATCAAAAATTTGAAAAAAAAAGTGTAGGGGACAACAAAAAAAACGCCCTCTTGCACCTTGGTGCGGCATCTCATCTCGAAATTCCTCACTCAGTCATGAACTTGAACCTGCTTATTCTTAATTATGAATTCATATTCAGCATTATCATGAGATTATCTGATGCATAATAATGCGTTTATGTAGGCATATCTATCTATCTGTGGCAATAAGCATTTGTTGATTATTGGTTATTGATGTAGGTATTGCATCTACGGAACCG
Source organism: Cydia amplana (assembly GCF_948474715.1). Classification (NCBI taxonomy): domain Eukaryota; kingdom Metazoa; phylum Arthropoda; class Insecta; order Lepidoptera; family Tortricidae; genus Cydia; species Cydia amplana. The sequence continues at coordinate 4,463,407 of NC_086072.1, forward strand.
GAACGTTCTAGTGCAAATTAGTGTAAGTGTAAGGCCTGAGTGGATGCTCGGAGCGGAGCGTTCGGCGGGACGTGTTTGTTAATTAAACAAATGCAAACGTATAGGGGCGGCCTTAGTGCACGCTGCTCAAATCCCTTAGAAGCTCGACGCCACGCTGCACGCCCCGCTGAACGCTCCGCTTAGAGCGTCCACTCAGGCCTTACAAAGGCCTGAGTGGACGCTCGGAGAGGAGCGTTCGGCGGGGCGTGCAGCGTGGCGTGGGGGTCAGGAGTAATTTGAGCAGCGTGCACTAAGGCCGCTCCTATACGCTTGCATTTGTTTAACATGCACGCCGCACGCCCCGCCCTGCTGCACGCCCAACTCGAGCGTCCACTCAGAGGCCTTACACTTAATGCTTATTGATGTAGAATGCTTTGTTTATTTCTCACTGCACCCACCTTGACGCCTTTCTGTTTTGCCCTATGGTTGACTAATAGAGAATGCTTATAGCGGCATTAAGTCCGCCTTTTGTACAATTTTTTATGTGCAATGCAATAAATAAATAATTATATTACAAATTATGGTCACCTAAATTGAGTCAACCCTCATGAGATGATTCTTAAATAAACCTTGAGAATAATATTCAAATCATTATTTACTACCAACCTTAACAAGAGGCAACTCATACTTAAAATTGAACAGGTAACATTATGTTAGTATGTAATTAGTACCTATGTAGCCAAGTTTTTAAATAGATAATTACGCTTGCCAAATGTGCAGCGTGGTAAATATGGATAAACCAACAAAATATTGTACACTATGATGCAGCCATCTCAAATGCAGAAATGCACAAATGCAGTTGGGCGTTTTTTTTTTTTAAGTTGTCCCCTACACTTTTTTTTCAAATTTGGGATTTTGTATGTTATTTCTACTCAGAATCACGAGCTCTTTCTATCCTAATAGGAGAATAAATGTGTCCCAAAATTTCCATAAATTTTTCGATCTTTCCATTCCGCGACCGCCATACAAAGTCTAAGAAAAATGGTGACGGGATGGAAATAAAAACCTTAGGACACTTTTTTTCTCCTATTAGGATAGAAAGAGCTCGTGATTCTGAGTAGAAATAACATACAAAATCAACACACACCTTTACAACTTTAAAAAAAACCGCTCAGTTATATAATATTACTAGTTATTAGTTATATATATTATTATTATTATTAGACTGGAGTCATCGCTATGGTCTCATCGTCAATCCATCTAAAACGCAAGCAATAATTATAGGTAGTTCAAAATTAATCTCCCGAATAGATTTTTCTAATTTACCAACGATTTTATTTAACGGCACACAGATTCCTTATTCTTTTCAAGTTAAAAATTTAGGTATAATTATGGACCGTACTCTATCTTGGATTCCCCAGATCAATGAGGTTAGTAGGAAAATGTTTGCTGCTGTAGGATCCCTACGGCGGCTTCGTAACTTTCTGCCGCTCGCTACCAAAATTGCGCTTGCTCATGCTCTGCTTCTCCCCATTTTAGATTATGCGGATATCAGCTATCCCGATCTTTCTGTAGAGCAACTAAATAAACTCGAACATCTTCAAAATCTATGCATCCGGTTCATTTATGGCTTGCGAAAATATGACCACGTCTCCTATTACCGTTCGGAGCTCAAGTGGCTCCCCATACGTTTGCGACGCAATTCTCACATTCTTGCTCACCTGTACGGTATTCTCTTCAACCCCTCTACCCCTATCTACCTGAAGGAGCGATTCAAATACCTCTCTTCTTTAAGATGCTCCCAGAACTATCTGCTTGCCCAAATTTCTTCTTCTTCTAAATTCTATAACGATTCTTTTACCTTCCAAGCAATTCGGTTGTGGAATGCTCTGCCGTCTGAGCTAAGACATGCTAAATCGCTTCCCATTTTTAAGGCTCAACTCAAAACTCACTATCTGTCCCTTCCTCAAACTCGTTAATAATTACATTCTGTCTGTCTGTCTGATTCTGTGTTGTGTGATATATTTATGTATGTATGTATTTATTTATTTATGTATATATGTATTTATTTATTTATTTATATATTTATTTATTTATATATCGCATTAATGTATGTAATCATATTGTAATATATTTAGTTGTGCTGATTTTGTTTTTTTCCTGTTCTGGCTGTCCATTTATATTTGCTACCCTTATACATATTTCTTCCCGTCGAAAATGTCTACTACCTGAAGGTTGTCTGGAAGAGATCGCTTTTTAGCGATAAGACCGCCTGTTGTTGCTTAGTTTTATGTTAATTTGCTGTATTTAATCATGTTTTCATTGTGCACAATAAAGAATATTATTATTATTATTATTACCCGGGTTAATAAGAAGGTTGGATTTAGTGTATTTAGAACTTTATTATATTAAAGGGCTTGAAGAATTTGGCGTCGGCGAGTTTATACTTTTTATTTGTAAGTGCCCATTTCTTGATGTGATTGTAGAAAATCTAGCCTTAGGACATACCTACATAAGGATTTTTAAGTAAAATTTGTTGAAATGGTACAACAAATAAGGCTATAACCTACTACATATAGTGCCGTCATCGGCAGTTTATACCACATATATGTAGTTCATACATGTCATTTAAAAGTTCCCGATATCTATTGCGGTAGCTCTAATTTTTAATTTTTCTATTCTTTTTCTTATTTTTGTATTGCGACTAATTTTACGTTAGTATATAATCAATATAGTGCAATATGATAGCGTGCGTTACGTGACTGGACCGTTTGCCAGCTCACATACATAGATAATTATAAATACCGGAAAAACCCACTTTTTAATGGTCATCTATTATGCGCATTCTATGGCAGCGCATAAAACTCATTGTATTATTATACAACGAGATTAAAATGAATGGTTGCCTGACTGTCGGTGATGAAATGATGCCCAGCAGCAAAAAGTAGGTATGGAAAATGTTGGCACACAGTTGTGTGTTTTTAAATGTAATTTGTTACTCTTGCAACTTAACATATATTGTTTTAATTAATTTTATATTTACTTGTATAAACGAATTTTACTAATTACAATCTAAAATGTTATATTTCCACACTTACCCGTAGGTACACTATATTATTGACAGCCTAAACCATTAAAGGTGGCTTAAGGTATATAGTACTTAGGTAAATACGTTGAATTTTGATACATTCGAGTAAGTATATTTTATGGCTCCTCTAAACTATGGCCCAGCGCTGGACCAGCGCGATGGCCATGCGATCGTTGAGAGCACGCAACTATGGAATGGGCCATGTGTATAATGCGTACGCGCTATCGCTGGCCACTACCTTTGATGTGCGGCCGAAAAACCGACACCGCGGCCATCCCATCGCCATCCCGCCGCGCCATAAGCCATCCGACACCACCCTCTCTACACGCTGGCCCATCTTAGTGGGCCAGTATGATGGGCCATCGTGTAGAGGAGCCATTAGAGTATATAGAGCACTAAAAAGAATTTTTTTTTCGAAATTCAACCAAAAGGGTGAGAAAATGGGGTTGAAAGATTTCAACCATAGCGCGCGGTCGCAGTCAAATTAGTTAAATAAATGAAAATTCCTCTATTAAGTACTTGAATGCTAAACATACCTGTAATTTATTTCTAATGTCATTTTTTTTATAATTAATGGGCTTACTCATGGCCACAGACTAGCCGAGGCGAAGACGTGGCCTACGATGGAGCGAGCCTGCCCAGAAGGTGCCTGTTCACCCTTGATTTGAAGGTTTCCGGGTTATTGTACCATGTTTCTATTAAATTATAATCAAAATACCTTATTACTCCCTGAAATTCCCTTACAAATATATAGGCACTTATAATTATTATTAACATGTTTGTATGCTTGTATGAGAATGATTACTAGCCATTAGAATAACAATTAAAAGCCAATTAGCACTATTCCATTTTTGGTTGTATGTCATACATCGTCGTTATTTACATAGCTATTGTAGTTATGGTTTTATTATGCAGTCAACCGCTATTATGTCAGTTTAAAGGCTATTTGCCTTGTTACAGTTGTTACACAAAACTGTAATCTAAATATGTACAGAATGGGCCGTAATATGACGACTTTAGCCGTAGAATAGGTACATATATACCGACGGCTAAATTGGAATTAAAAAAAGATAAAATATTTATAGTCGTCTTCTAAAACGGAAAGAACCGACTTCAAAAAACCGGCCAAGCGCGAGTCGAACTCGCGCACGGAGGGTTCCGCACCATCAACAAAAAATAGAGCAAAACAAGCAAAAAAAACAAGTAAAAAAACGGTCACCCATCCAAGTACTGACTCCGTCCGACGTTGCTTAACTTCGGTCAAAAATTGGTTCCAAGTTGGTCCCATTTTTAGGGTTCCGTACCCAAAGGGTAAAAACGGGACTCTATTACTAAGACTCCGCTGTCCGTCCGTCCGTCCGTCTTGTATCTCACGAACCGTGATAATTCATAATTCATAATTCTTTATTGCAACCATGGTATTACAAGGTGTTCTTATGTTAGTTAGTACATTCATGGACCCTACTAGGGCGTGGCAAAGTTAGACAGTTGAAATTTTCACATGTAAGTATGAGTATTTCAGATGATGTAAGTACCATTTCTGATGCCGCTATAACAACAAATACTAAAAACAGAGTAAAATAAAGATTTAAGTGGGGCTCCACAACAAACGTGATTTTTGACCGAAGTTAAGCAACGTCGGGCGGGGTCAGTACTTGGATGGGTGACCGTTTTTTTGCTTGTTTTTTTTGCTTGTTTTGCTCTATTTTTTGTTGATGGTGCGGAACCCTCCGTGCGCGAGTCCGATTCGCGCTTGGCCGGTTTTTTGAAGTCGGTTCTTTCCGTTTTAGAAGACGACTATAAATATTGGGAGTTGGAAGGGGCAGACCTCGGCGGACTTTCTTCGATCAGATCGGGGAAATCCTGAAGAAAGGCCAGGTCAAGAGCACCCTGAACCGGCGAGCGTGTATGAGGAATATTATGAAAGTAACGGAAGCGAAAGAGGTATGTCAGGATCGTAGCAAGTGGAAATCCGTGGTCTCTGCCTACGCCTCCGGGAAATAGGCGTAATTATATGTATGTATGTATGTACTATAAATATTTTATCTAATCTTTTGAACAAATAAAAGGTATATTTCAAATTGGTTCACACATGACGGATGAATGGATAACCCCCTCCTTTTTTTGAAGTAGGTTAAAACAAATTTCACTGGTTTGCCTCAACGATTAAGTAGCATATACTCATACAAAGAGAGTAAAATAACTCAGTCACGATTAGAATCTTCCTTTATATACAATTTTTATAAATAATTACTTTAACTATCTCTAACTATCATTACTTAATCTAACTTAAATACGCATTTGGAAAAACGGCCCTGTCTCTAGTGGTTCCGGTGTAATAGTTCATGCAAAAATGTTATGCCACTACGAGCTTTGGAAACAAATGTAACTTAATGAAATTTCATAGCGCCTTACTTTTGTTGCATTGTTCCGACATTTCTCGCGCTTTTGATATGAATTTCTGAAAGGCGCTTTTATTTTATAAGCAAAATGCGTTTGCGATTTTTTTCATTACTAGAGTTCTGTGAATGAATGAATGAATTTAATTAATCATGCAACTTTTGTATAAAGACTGCAGTCTTTATCGTTCAAAAAAATCTCAGGTAGGTTTGTTACATTTGCTGACTGTTCGCAATTTGCTTACCTACACTTCGAATCAGCGTTCTCCGTAAGAATAAACACAAACCTACAAATCTTGAAGTACACTTGCCTACATAAACATAAAATAATTTTAATCTTCCCACCTCTTAACATAAAAATAATCAGAGCCATAATCTTTACTGGCATATAAAATTTCTACAATCAAAAATAAACCTTATTCTCCGGTTTTTAAGGTAATATTAGCTTGGATAATGTTTGATAGACCAAAGCGTGGTAGAAGGATTTTCATAATGTCCTTGTTTATCTACTTTGCCTTTCAAATTGTTCAGTGGTGTTTTAGGATCTGTGCATGGTGGAGCATTAAAATTTAATTCCACTGTTTATCTAAAGTGTTGTTTTATTTGATGACGTACGTACGTTATAATATAACACTTATAACAAATTAATTTAAGCGCCGGCGTAGTGCGTAAATTCTTGTCGCAAAATGAAATTGCTTAGGTACCTACTGTCAGCAGCGAAATTTCATATTATCAAAGTAGCTCCAACCTATGGTTGAAGCTGAAGCCAGTCGCGCAATGTGGTGGCCAGCGCGTTAGTGTCCCGTAAAATCAATGGTACCGAACACCAAAATGCATCCATACATCGATATTAATTTCCCTAAGCTTTCTAGGTAATGTACATAATACCAGTCATTTTCGATAGTGGTCTACTAAGTGATTTTGGGCGGCGTCCGCTTAACCTCGCTTATCGCTTCTATGTCGATCGCTTTTATAGCTTAGGTTAGTATGCCGTTATGCTAGAAGTCATCAGCGTATGGGCACTAAATACAGTAGGTAAAAGGCCTGGAACAGTAAAACGAATTCTTATTATTGCAAAAGTATCAAAAAACCGGCCAAGTGCGAGTCGGACTCGCGCACGGACGGTTCCGCACCATTAACAAAAAATAGAGCAAGACAAGCAAAAAAAAACCGGCCAAGTGCGAGTCGGACTCGCGCACGGAGGGTTCCGCACCATCAACAAAAAATAGAGCAAAACAAGCAAAAAACGGTCACCCATCCAAGTACCTACTGAACCCGCCCGACGTTGCTTAACTTCGGTCAAAAATCACGTTTGTTGTATGGGAGCCCCACTTAAATCTTTATTTTATTCTGTTTTTAGTATTTGTTGTTATAGCGGCAACAGAAATACATCATCTGTGAAAATTGCAACTGTCTAGCTATCACGGTTCGTGAGATACAGCCTGGTGACAGACGGACGGACGGACAGCGGAGTCTTAGTAATAGGGTCCCGTTTTTACCGTTTGGGTACGGAACCCTAAAAAACAAGCAAAAAAAACGGTCACCCATCCAAGTACTGACCCCGCCCGACGTTGCTTAACTTCGGTCATAAATCACGTTTGTTGTATGGGAGCCCCACTTAAATCTTTATTTTATTCTGTTTTTAGTACTTATTTGTTGTTATAGCGGCAACAGAAATACATCATCTGTGAAAATTTCAACTGTCTAGCTATCACGGTTCGTGAGATACAGCCTGGTGACAGACGGACGGACGGACGGACGGACGGACGGACAGCGGAGAGTCTTAGTAATAGGGTCCCGTTTTTACCCTTTGGGTACGGAACCCTAAAAAGTTGGCGTCGGTGATTTATGCACCGGAGATGCTTAAAATCTTGACAAAACATCATGATAATATGTAGGTACAACAGATTGTAAAGAAAAAAAATCTAAGTAATACTTATTTAAGATGAGTCCAATCCTGCTGTCAGCACACCCAGTGTGCTCCACTGAGTGTGCATTACGACGTCGTTACCGGCACGGGTGCACGGACGCACGGAAGCACGGTTGCACGGGCACGGTCGCACAGGAAGCCTGACGGGCTATTTCGCGTGTAATACTTTCTAACCATGTCTGTGTTAAAGAGGTCCAATATGTAAAATATGCGCTTTTGAGTTCACCGACGAAATAGTAAGATTTAAATGGGTGGCAACTCTGTAGATCATCAGATAAGCAGATTAGGTACTTATGTTATGATAAAATTGAAGTGCAAGACTTGACTTTTAGAAAGTTATTACTAAGCCCAATTTATACTTAGAAAAGAGAAACAGGCCGAGTAGCCAACAAGCCAATCGCTTACGCTCCGTAGCGATCGAAACGCAACTGTCACTGTATAGCACTAATATGAAATGGCTCCTCTACACGATGGGCCGCGCCGGCCACTCCGAGGGACGCAATTATGCGTTAGAGGGAGCAAGTGATATTGCTATCTCATTCTACCGCATGTCTGCGTCCCTTGGAGTGGCCGGCGTTGACCCATCGTGTAAAGGAGCCAAAAGAGTGATAGAGAGACACAAAGCGTTTCGTTGTCGAAGCGATAGCGATTGTAACCTTGGCTAGGCCGGCAGTATTGATATGATAATCTGTCGTTGCCGGATTGCTGTCGCAAATCAAAATTTTAACTACGTCACTCAGTTTTTTGTTACACATTGACACTAATAGGTATAGCCCGTTTCCAGTTTGCAATGCTTTTACAACCGAACTGTAATTTTTATGCATTTTGGTCTGTATGTGGCTTTAGGGTCGCCCTCGCAATGATACATAGATGTCATTCTCTCGGTTCATCATAATCAATCACGTCAGCTTAGTTGAATCGATTTATAGGTACGTAAGTACGCAGACGAGTCCATTTTCTCAGAGCTCATAGTTCCAAAGGAGACATTACACGTGTCACATAATAAATTGTTCCCATTACACAGCTAGTTACACATCCCTAGCTCAATTAGTACGCTAAGTGTGAGCTGAGAATTCTTCCCATATCTTATACGGGAAATTTAACCTTAATGTCAAACTGTTTGGGTCGAAAATTGCGAGGGAGTTTAACAGTATAGTGGCATAAGAGATAATGTGACACAATGAGGGTTGTCACAACGACGGATCGCGGGGGAATGTGTCTTAATGCATTGTCTGGATTTTAGTAAGGTAAGGCATATTTTTTTCTGAATAGGAGGTTAGCTGAATTGATTCAGCTGATTTTTTGCTCAATTCAGGAGTGAAAGTGCCAAGTCTTTAGTTAGCTCGGTACAATCGCGATTGTGTTGAATGCTGGGGGTGGTTCAGCGTTTAATGTACACTTTAGCTCACTTTATTAGTTTTGTATGCTTTTAAACGTGAATATTGTTCTATAAAGACAATTTTTATTACAAATTGTATTTAAATGACAGATATCAAAATTTATTTAGGAGGGCAAGATTTTATAAGTAAAAATCACTGTAAAAATAGGCAAATATAGAGTCAGTGGGGTTTTCAAAGTAGGTGTGAGTGTAGGTTTTACTGAGTAGGAGTACTACAGCCTCCTTTCATAATCAGTACTTATAGGCACAATATTTAATTCCGGTTAGATCCTCGGTATCGTCTTGGGTCGTCCTATTCGTTTTTCGTCAAGTTCTTAAATTTTCCTATTCTGCTTTCGTCACCCATTCTACATTGAAAGCCACCGACAATTGTGACGAATGTAGAATGGGTGACGAAAGCAGAATAGGACTAATTTAAGAACTTGACGAAAAACGAATGGGACGACCCAAGACGATACCAGATCCTCTAGGGGTAACTTTGGCCATTGGGATTACTTCGGTACAGGTTAAATCATTGCACAGAAATAATAGCATATCATAGCATGTTATTGGTTAACTGTCCATTCTCTTTGTATATTTTTTATTACACCCTCCTATATGTGCTATTCATGCGGGTCAAAATTACCCTCTGTGTCTATAGTTCGTTTTTTTAGCATTAGAAAGAAGGTAAGCGATCTTGAAACGTCTTTTAAATGAAAAACGCTTTTTAAAGATCAGTAACTATTACTTATGAAAGCGGAAGAATATATATGATCGTATTAGATTCATAATTGTTACATATTTGCCATTATTTATTTTTAAAACGTGTTTTTCAATAAAAAGACACGTCAAGATTGTTTACCTTATTTCTAATGCTAAGAAAACGAACTATAGATCATCAGATCTTACGGTATTTTTCGTCGGAAAAGTTTACCGAAAACCGAAATCTTCCTACATACTGTGCATGTAGGATAGCAGTGATAGTAAAGAAAAAACAATCTATACCGGTAGCTACTATTTATAGATTCTGGCGGTATTTAATGTCACCTAGCTGTTTTTTCGCTCAAAAACCACGAAACCATACCCAAAATACAGTTTATTACGAGCTAATAATTTAACAATGAATAAAAAAACAACTTGTCAATTAAAATTTAATAATCGCTTAGTAAAAACAGACCTATTCCTTTAATAAACATTAACTTCCACCTCAATATTGTATAGGGTTTTCGCTAATTAAGGACTTGGCTCTCACTCCGCCGAGCACGTAATTAATTTTTACACCACTGTACATCGTTAAGTTTAATGAACGAGCTCGCTTAGCTGCAGCGGCGCGGATAATAACCCTACTAAAGGGTTAGTCGCCGAACGATATAAGTAATACGAGTATTTTGCGTTAGTTGCAAAGAGGCATACCGTACAATTGGCTTTGAATTTGAACGCTGGCAACTCTAAAGGTTCCGTCACACAGGCGCGTTTTCCGGGCGGGGCGTGAGCGTTTTATATGTAAAAGCGGCGCGCCCCGCTCACGCCCAGCTCGGAAAACGCGCCTGTGTGACGAAGCCTTTAAGTTTTCATTTCTTTCTTTTAGGTTAGTTTACATTCCTGTCTTTTAGGAACAAAACGTACCTAAGAGATCTACCTACATACTTTAAACCCATAAGTAAACATAGGCAGATTAACTACATAGTATTACACAATACGCTTGTTAGTAGTTACTGTTTTTACTTTGTCTCTTTCTCTCTTCATTCTGTTTGATAAGCTTAGCATCTATAGTTCGTTTTTTTTTTAGCATTAAAAAAGGTAAACAATCTTGATGTGTCTTTTAATTGAAAAACATGTTTTAAAAATAAGTCACGGCAAATATGTAACAATTATGAATCTAATACGATAATTTATATTCTTCTGCTTTCATAAGTATAAGTTACTGATTTTTAAAAAGCGTTTTTCAATTAAAAGACATGTCAAGATCGCTTACCTTCTTAAAAGTAGTTGTGTTATACATGTTTTACTGAGAGCTGTATGTCCTTAGTGTGTCTTTGTAACCTTATCTCCTGCTCACTTATTTCTGTTTGCTTTCCAAAAAATAAAATAAATAAAATGTTTAGGGATCGAGGAAAATGAAAAAATAAATCAGTCGCAAATTCGATTCTCGCCCGACTCAGTGATTTTTTCCACTTTTCGCCTATTTCGAAGCGTTGTGGTATCGATCGAACAAATTGTTGTAAATATACCCTTGCGGTTTATTTGCAGAATAAAGCCATTTTACACCACCGTGCAAAGTTGTAAAGTAAAACGAGCTTCGCTTGCACCTAACGAGGTTAATAATATTATAACCCTTTTAAAGGGTTAGGGCCTACGGCTATCATCAGTTTGGCACTGACATAAACGCTAGCGTGAAAGTAACTTACTTTCTATGCATGTCGCTCGTACTGGCATATTAATTACTTTCTAATACATCTCATTCGATCTAATACGCCATTACGAGCGAGATAGCGTTTGTCAGTGCCAAACTGGTGGTAGCCACATTGGACGATTTGATATAGGTAACCGACTGGCAGCAGTATTTAATGTCACCATTTTGCTGAAATTGTCCATTAAAGTATGAATTATAAACTGAGCATAATTAATAGCTGTCTCGTTGTTGTGACAATCCAACGTGGTTGCTAACGCGCTAAACGGTTGATCGCAGGCGTCAATAACATTTGTCCCCACTACACGGAATCCAAACATCATTTAGTTTAGGGTCACCCGTACGCAATAAAGCTGTGACCAAATGTATCAATAATGTCGTGTGTAAGGCATAAGCGGGTGCGACTAGACTAGGTACTTATGAACACGATGTCGCCCGCCCATAAACCTATTATATTACTTCGTAAGGACATGCATTATAAGCACTGCGAATGGGGCCGATACATGGGTGTGAAAATCGCATTTATTCACACCCCTGCGCTCAGTCGTGTGGTGAATTGCGCAGTGGAAAGGCGTCACGTAATGCCATTCCCAATTTTAAGAAACGCCTGTGTCGTGAAATTGTGTAAATGGCTTTCCTGCCTCGTACAGCTACGAGTAAACTGTGGAATCAACAGTCGCCCACGGTATTTCCACACAGTGTATTTCGCTAGCGCTTATTGCTCGACTTCAGATAATCCAAATGGCGGTTTAGCACAAACCCTAATTATTTTAGTGATCAGCCGCAGCAAACAATAATTAAGTCATGCACATTAGAATCATTTCTTCCTATTCGTATCAATTTCTATGATGCCATGCCAAAAGATTCGAATTTATCTGATCACCGAAAACCGACCGAATACACAGTAATTAGCGGCAATTTTCAATACCAATCACGATTCTAAAGGTGACGTTTGGAAGGCAACTGGAGCTGCATGACTGTTGGAACATTACAGGTGCGTCCTTGATCAGGGCGCTGTGTCTGCGGCTCGGCCATAACATTGCGCGACTTGCGACGGCGGCAGCGATAACCATAGGTTGGAGCGAGACACAGCGATCTGACCTTTCGTTCCCCCTATGGTTGTGGCTGCCACCGTCGCCAGTCGCGTAATGTCGTGGCCGAGCGTACAGCGGCGCAGCAGTCGCAGCTGCAGTTGACATCCGAATGCCACCTTAAAGGTTCCGTCACACAGGCGCGTTTTCCGGACGGGGCGTTAGCGAGGCGTGAGCGCTTTATATGTAAAAGCGGCGCGCCCCGCTCACGCCCCGCCCGGAAAATACGCCTTGTGACGGAACCTTAAAACAATTTTATTTTTCAATGTTTTCCGCCCAAAGCTCATGCCTTAAATTAACCACAGTGACAACGGACTTCCAAATCAAACACGACGGGAAGGTAAATCACCAATACTCCGCCGACCGACACGACTTTCAACCCTCCGCCCACCACTTAAGGCTGCAATTCGATTAAACCACTTAAGACGGCGGTTTACCGTACCTACTAATGAAAATGGTAATATTTTATACTAACAAGGAAAAAAACACCAATCTTATAAAAAAGATGAGGTAAATACAAATTGATAGGTCATTAAAAGCTTGATTTAGATTAAAAAGTTTAATTATGTTTTCATAAATAACCTCTACTTTGTATTTTAAACAAGGAATTAATAATTAGAATTAAGTAGGTAGGTTTTATTATGCAGGTAAGTTAGTTGTTATAGGTATATCTAAATGTTTATTAAATAATTATAGGAGATTTGTAATATCATAGGAGGAAGTAAGTACTACTACTAAGTAGGTAACTTAAAAAAAAACAAGATTCTTCTTCGTACTTTGCGCTTTCTTTAATAGCGCTCAGTGTGCGTTTCGGTAAATTTAAACAAACTTTCCATTCAAATTAAAAAAAAAACTTAGAAAAATGTAATAAAACGTAAGGTCAATGTGGCTAATTCCGTCATAGGGACTATTCCGCCCAGGAGCCCCTATGACGGAATCTGACGGAATCGGGTTTATTTATTTTATTTTCAACTGTCGGAAAACAAACCCATTTGCTTTTGATTGCTGAAACTAAAAGCAATCGCTGGTTTGTCCATGAATTTATCAATTTTATTCGTTGTTCAAGTAAAACCCTAATATTATTAAATCATACAACGGGACTTAATCGCGTATCTAAGTTTTAAGATTTACCTCCGACGTTTCGAGGACGGCGTTGTCCCCGTGGTCTCGGAGAAGACTGGCTTAAGTTGACATCAGCATCGTCTAACCGCGCGAGTTTTTCGAACTACCCGCACTTGGTCTTGTTTATCCGCTTGAACGTTTTGCGCACTAGGGATGTCACTCTGTCGACACACAACACTAATGATATTCGATTTATCGACTGTCGATATTCGTTTACGCTTACATTTACTAATGACTGGATTCCATGTGGATGAGATCTTGAAACCCTCGTCCCGATTGAAATTACTATGTTTTTTTATTTCAATGGCTTCCCGTACTTTCCTGCTGTAGAAATGACGATCCGTGGACAGGATTTTAGGGTTATGCAGCTCAATCCAGTGGTTTGGTCCTGACTCCAGTAAATGCTCAGCCACGGCAGACTTGTTCACCTGACGATTTTTGACAGCTGCAATATGTTCCTTAACTCTTTCTGCTATTGTGCGCTTTGTTTCTCCGATATAGGAACTACCACAACTGCAATCAATTTTGTAAACGCCAGGTGACTGATACGGAATAACGTCCTTCGGTGACCTTAGGCTCCCTGCTACTTTGAATAAAGGAGTGTACACCGTCTTTATAGAGTACTTTCCAAGTACCGTGCCAACTTTATCGGTTACCCCTTTTACATACGGCAAAAATGCCGGTTGTCTGGAGACATCAGGACGTTTTCCTCTTGACTTCCGTCTGGGTTGCCACTTTTTTACCTTGTACCCGTTCCTCCTTAGTACCTCCTGAATATGCGACATCTCGCTCTTTAAATATTCAGGGTCACACAGATTTTGTGCTCTGTTGACTAACGAGCTAACAACTGATTGTAAGTGACGGGGATGGTGGTGAGAAAGGGCGTTCAAATACCTGTCAGTGTGTGTAGGTTTCCTATAAACTGTGTGAGTTAGGGTTCCGTCCACTCGACCAATTACTTTCACGTCCAGAAACGGCAAACTGCGCTGTGACTCTAATTCATATGTAAATTTCGTCTTCGGATGAATTGAATTTAGATATCGGAGTAGTTGCTCCACCTCCTGCTTCCCACCCTTCATAATACAGAAAACATCATCCACATATCTCTTCCACAACTTCACTGCCCAAGGCTGCAGGTTTATACTGGCTTCAATATGCTCCATCCAGATATTAGCCAAAACCGGCGCTACAGGGCTACCCATGGCTACCCCATCAATCTGGAGGTAATGCTTTCCACAATACAAAAAGTAGCTTCCTTCCAAGCAGTTCCTCAGCAACACCGTTACTGATTCCGATATACAGTAGAGTCCGATTAGTACGACTTCGCATATAACAACCAACCGCTTATAGCGACGTAAGTATAAGCACTTGTTTGGTTTTAGTATGAGCTACTATGAAAGTACAACTGTTTATTACGACTCCGCTTATAACGACCGACCGCTTTTAACGACGGAAATTGACACAAAATCCGTCCGTCAAGTCCGGTTACAACGACGAGTGACGTAATTTTTACAAATAAATTGTTGGTAAGAAGCTTACTCCGTCCCGCGCACCCAACTCCCCTCCCCTTTGCCTATACGCTATCTTGCAAACTAAATAAAACCCAATTCGCATTATTCAATTGAGCTTAAACTTCACATAAATAATTATGTAAGTTGGGTGACAATGCAATATTTTGGTACCTTCGAGCTGGAGGTGGCCATAGGAACTGTTTGATAAAACAACGCATCCTAATTGACTTGGGTTTGTAAGAATTGTCTCAATTGAGTATAGGTTGCTTGTTGAAACAAAAGTAAACATTCCGCGATAAAGGCTCGAGTCAAAATTGAAATGTTTGACAAAAAACTTATTTATTTTTTGATTGTCGATGTACGATTGTCACCTTGATTAGATCCCTAAAAATTACGACTTTTTATTTTACGGGATTCGAGTAATTTGCGGATGATGAGTACGCGATCCTACAAAAGTGGCTTCTTCTAAACACACAAGTCTCTGCGTTTAAGACAAAGTGTTGTAATACTAACGTAAATGAATATTTTAATTAAAATGTTTTTTTTCGTTGATTGTCGCATAAGTAAATACAAAATGATGTCATTATTTTGATTAAAAAAATATATTAAAATTGACAGTACGTTTAGTGCGACGTCCGGTTAGTACGACGTAATATCAGCGGTCCCTTGGGCGTCGTTATAACCGGACTCTACTGTACCACCATCGCTAAGTTTCCTTCTGACCACTTCTAGGCATTCTTTAACGGGAACATTGGTGAAAAGCGACTCAACGTCAAAGCTCACCATTACATCATCTGGTTCCAGCGCTATTTCCTTGAGAATACCTATAAAGTGACGAGAGTCCTTCACGAAAGATGACGTACCACCCACAAGCGGCTGCAACACCGACGCAACATGCTTTGCAACTTTTGCAAGATCGTAAGTGGGAGAAGAGATTTGACTCACAATAGGTCGCAAAGGCACATTCGTTTTATGTACTTTAGGCAATCCGTACAGTTTAGGTGGCAGTACAATCTTAGGTTTGTACAAACGATCGAACACATCTTCCTCGAACAACTCCCTGTTGTTTCTGATGACAGCCCTAATGCGACGAGTTACCCTAGCTGTAGGGTTGTACGAAACAGGCTTGTATACGAGATCGTCATCCAATAAGTGTCGTATTTTGCTGTCATAATCCGTTGAGTCCATAACTACAGTGGCGTTTCCCTTGTCAGCCTTAAGAACCAGGATGCCCTCATTTTCCTTTAGATCCCTAAGGGCTGATCGCTCCTCCGCAGTGGTATTACTCTTTGGAAGTGTGGCTTTCCTCAGAATAACGGCAACATCCTGTCTTAACGCTTCCGCGTCACACGACGGCACCTTGTTACGCGTTATTGCCTCCTCAACATCACAGATCACAGTCTCGTACGGAACCCGCTTAGCCGTCATTGCAAAATTCAACCCTTTCTCCAGTACGCTCACAGTTGCATTATCCAATGTAGCACTCGATAAATTCACAACTGTGGTGGTTATTTTGTCACCATGATGACCACTTGTACTCACGTTCCTCCCATATCGATAAAGCAGTCTGTCATATTTCTTATCATGCACATCACTACTCGACCTAGAAATACGCTCCGCCTGTTCAAAGGTTATACGATCGAGTAAATCAAAATCATCACGTGACAACACTGCACTACACATACAATGCACCTCGTTCAACTCACACTGCACTTTGTTCAAGTACGAATAATTGTTTTTTATTAACTGTTTTAAAAGACGGATGCTTGCAGCCCTTAGGATTTTTGCCGAAAACGGTATGTCTCTACGCGGTTTTATTCTAACACACGTAGGTATTAAGTCCGAATCGCGACACTTAATTAAAAATGACAGCGACGTTATTATTCGCACTCGTTTCCTACGCAAATATCCTAGATGTTTTATTTTATTTGCTAATTCCGGCCCGTACCGGTTTGCATAACACTGATTTAAACTTTCACGATTTTTACACATTATTAAATTATACAACGGGACTTAATCGCGTATCTAAGTTTTAAGATTTACCTCCGACGTTTCGAGGACGGCGTTGTCCCCGTGGTCTCGGAGAAGACGGCTTAAGTTGACATCAGCATCGTCTAACCGCGGAATTAGCCACATTTACCTACCATACTTAGAGTATTAATACCGCTCACAACACGTCAAGTAACTCCGACCACGTATTAAATAAAATCGGTTCAGAGGTCCTACCGCAAAAACCGAAATTCGCAAATTGCGGGGAGCTTTCTCTTTTACTCTAACGAAGGCGTAATTAGAGTGAAAGAGAAAAATGCCTGCAATTTGCGAACTTCGATTTTCGCGGTTATAGCTCAGGGCCTACCGGTACCGCGAACCACGTTCGACATGTTGCCTCTCCGTCGCGCTTGTAAATTCGTACGTAAGTGTGACAGGGAGGCAAGGCAACACGTCGAACGGGGTTCGTACGCCCTCAAGAGTAACGAATAAACGTAAAAGCAAAGACATACGAGTACCTATGTAACTCCGTACAAGTCTTCGAAAAAGTCATTTACGGATAGATGGCGTCACACCTTTGTCCTATGCTCGGCTAGATGGCGTTAACGACACCGTTTGATATTTGACAATTTTAACACATATCAGTATAGGTGAACCAGGATCTATTGAGGGTGCGCCATGTTGCGGAATTTCACTGGAACTAATTTTTTCATACTACACTGAATTGTCACCCTATACATGAATGAATAACAGCGCCCTCTTGACAATTATCATATATTACTGGTCAGGCTATAAAAGAACATGGGTCAAGATCATATAAAAATAATAATAAAATATATATACATTTTTTCATTCTCCATACACTTTAATTTTTAGTTTTAATCGTGTGTCGATAGATGGCAGTAAATTGACTGTGACTACAAAATGTAATATGACGTAACCCTCTATACTATCTATTCTCCTTGGTAAAAGCATTTCAATGCCTATCCGTTCTCCATTATGCTAACCCATTCAAAGCCCTTCCGATCACCAAAGATTGAAAATCCAAAACCTTTTAAACTCCAACAATAGTTGAGTAGATTATCATAAAGGTTTCACTAGGCGGAAAAAACAATCTTTTAGTATAAGTAATACGAATTTATAATGAGTTTCTTTTGAGAAGGACTTAAGGGTCTGTAAGCGCCTTAAGGCCCCGATCGATTATTAAATACCCGAGGAAATTGAGATACAGTGATACAGTGATACAGTGATACAGTAATTTATTGGTAAAAGAAACATACATTTACACGTCATTTCGTTACTTAATTACTATTTACATTTTACTTATTATAGGTATGTGTATACAATTTATAATATAACATAATATTAGGTACAGCGCTGGGTCAATGATCTTATTACTACTAGATTTAGTACTATACTACCTACCTACCTAGTACTAGTACTAGTTTGTACTAGTAAATTCATCGATGCTGTAATAAGCTTTATCTAAAAGTAAGGGTATGTTTGGCCCCATGATACTGAGTGACCGTCGTGATTTGGCGAGTCGGCGTCTAGGAGCAAGTAACCTGGGTCGCCTGCGCATTTGAGACCCACGGGCATGAGTGTTAGATTTATACATATCTATGTTCGATCTTACATGCATGCATGCCGTGAGTATATATATGCACGGTAAGGTGAGTATTTTATGTTTTTTAAACAAACTCTGTGCTGGGTAGTCTACAGGTTTTCCATCGATTATAAAGGCTTCCGTAGTTGATATTTTACTATAGTTGAGTAAATTCTCCTGAGCGCCATCTTTAACCAACTTCAAACCAAGTCGTGGTTTTAGTCAGGTTTGTTTACATCATGAATCTAGTATTTTACTGGATCAGGCATGAGGGGTGGGGGAAATGACCGAACGGGATAATTTTAATGTTATCTTTCAGTAGGAGTAGCAGCGAAAGGGCTATTATTGTTTGTCCTTGTCACAGTCTCACATTTTTTTAATTCTTTATTATGGTGGGCAACAAATAAATTCGACCAATCATAGTGTCGCATTGCCTATGTTTTGTCCCTCACGGACGCACGCGTATACCACATGTATTAGGATCCTACCATCTATGGTTTACGTGGAATTTTTGACATGGCGTGGCGTTGAAGTTAAATGCTCTTACGGTAAATGTCGCTAGGGTCCCCATGACCCATATGGTGGAATGATTTGCTGGCTATGGATGAGGTAACGTCTTGGTGGCTCAGATGGCAGAGCGCTGGAGTATCGATCCAGAGGCCGTGAGTTCGAGTCTCACCTAAGACAGTAATTTTTCCACTTTTAAATTTATTCTAAGCTTAATAGCATCGTTGCAGACGTTCCAGCTTGTTAAAAAACAATGGGTTGCACTCAGGGAGTGCCGGCAGAAGTGACTCAATGACTAGTGCAAAATGCACTATGTATAATTGAGGTTAACGCCATCAAAATTCTAGTGTTAGCATTAATTACTTGAAACCCCTAAGCACATCACTGTTAGTACTCGAGTTATATTAATACCAGTTAGAGCGAAACTCACTAGATGGCATTTAAATCAATTAAGAAAAACTCAATGACATTACATGTAACAGTTTTTCGATCAGGTCACGTGTCCGTCTTACGGTCACGTGATCGTCTTACGCTGTCTCGAGTTTAACATTTTTTCCCCACCTCAAAAAGTGCATAGCGCCGCTAAAGAAGTTTTCACTTCAAATATGTCATATTATATGGCATAACATTCTACAGTGCTTGTAGTAGTTGTAGTCGGCTAATAAACAAACAAGAGTATTCAGTGCTAAACACTTCTGATTCATTTCCCTCCCACAATAGTGGTATGAAAGGAGGAATCCCCAGAAATGTTGTTTTGAGAAGGAAGCAATATCCATTGTTAGTTGCGATATTCCCGGATTGTTGTTCAATATTGTTCTGGCTTGTTGACGTTTAATAACGTTTATCCTTGTAAGGCCCAATGTACTTGAATTCAATGTACAGTCTGTACCTATACAACTGTAAAAATTAATAGGTGTAGACAACTTACTAAAAAAAAGCAACAACGGTTGCACTCCGGGAGTGCCGATAGAAGTGAAAACTCACCTCACTATGTTACCGACACGATTAACACGATATACGTTTAGCGGAGGTATTCTATTTATTTATTATATATTATTATCATTCTTAAATAAGATCACACTTTTTCATTGACATGTTTATTTACATACTGCCATGACAACGTCAAATTATTTGAACATAGGTAAAGAGTCTTGAAAAGGAGTCTGCAACATAAATGTCAAATAACATTGAGTTTTTCTTTATTGATTTAAATGCCATTTAAATTATGAGTGGCCACCTTACGGGGCTTACGGTCACGTGATCGCCTTACGCCCCTTACGGTCACGTGATCGCCTTACGCTGTCTCGAGTTTATCATTTTGTCCCCACCTCAAAAAGTGCCCAGCGCCGCTAAAGAAGTTTTCACTTCAAATATGTCCCAAAGTTCTTAATTAAAGATCGCAGAACTCTGAACGCGGAACTCGGAACCCCAAACCGCTCTCTCTCTCTGCGCGGGCTCGTAAGTTCATTATAGTGTGTCAAAGGTCTGTTTGATTTCAAACATAGACAGAAAGAATCATACTATCTTTGTCTTACACTAGTACTAGCACCCAAAAGAAAAGGATTAGTATAGTTCTTTTTTGTTCCTATTTACTGACAAGATTTGGTTGACCCAGTATATATTTGTAGCCATTATGTTTTGGTTCTTAGTCGCTTGAGCTGGCCTCTTTTTTGCCAATTTTCCGATAGAGTTTTAATGTGAAAGTCAGTTATAGTTGGTCAAACCAATTTGTCAGTAAATAGGAACAAAAAAAACTATTATTCATCCTTTTCTTTTGGGTGCTAGTTGTACTAGTGAAAGACAAAGATAGTATGATTCTCTATGTCTATGTATGAAATGAGACAGTCCTTTGACACACTATAGTTTCTCTCAGAGAGTTTACCTTTATAACTCTTTTAATGCTAATGTCATGTCACAAATCTGTCATAGTTTTGTTATGACAAAATCAGGAAGAATTGAATAATACATCTATGAATTGAACATCCGACAAAATTGTTTTTGCAATAATGGACGAAAATAAAAAACATCTTGACCGGGAATATGAACAGTTTTTAGAGATCTTGCGGCCACATATATCTCAACTTAAGGATCGAGATATGGCTTCTATTTGCAGTGCATGGATTAAACGACTTTGTGCTTCTAAGGGCCACGAAAAAATCCTCCGGAATAAATATATAGTCACACTTTGCTACCAACTCTCGAAAGGAATCCTTGAGAAGCCGTTTTTGGAAGAACCTACAGATAAAGAATTGCCGCCTATCAATGAACCAACGCTCAGTGATGTATCGTCGTCTGAAGTCGAATGTCTTGTTTTAGATTGCGAAGACGCAAGTAATGTGATACATTTAAGTAAATCTTTGAAAACCCAAACTGTAGATCCATTTCACAATCCAGTAGAATTAGACAAGAAGCTCGCCACAATGATAAATAGTAAAACAACCACAATGGAGAGTAATGAGAAATTGTCTTTTAAACAAACTAGCTATTACCACCAACATCCAAGTATTATAAAGCCACATGTAGAATTACAGTTACCTGAAACTTATAGATACCGCACACATAACATTATCTCTAAATTACAAGAAATTAAAAAGCAAAATACATTATTACATCACGAACTAAACGAGATGAAAGAAAAATCAAGTGAAGACGAAGCCGCTGGTGAATTACAAGAAAATGTTAATACATCCACCCTTTTTATGCGCTTGCCTGATAGCAACAGTACTTTAAATTCTATGAAAATAAAACTAAAAGTAGAAAAGGATGTTAGGAACGCGCTAATAGATAAAGTTCAAAGTATGCAAGAACTTATCGATAATTTAAATAACTCGAAAAATCAAGAAATTGAAGAAATTCAAGCCAAACATAAATTAGAATTAATGAATATTAAATCATTTATTAAACAAGAAACCAGACAGACATTTGAAAATAAACTGGAAAACCAAAAACAACAATATGAAATTAAAATTAAAGAGCTTCGAGACTTAAACATATCAAAAGATGAAATTATTGCAGACAAAGATAAAATTATACAGCAGAAAGAAACAGAGATAGTATGCCTATCAGAACAAAACAAATATAGTAAAGAAAACTTGCAATCAATTTTGACACAGTTGTTAGATAGGCCTAATGAAGACCAGGGACAGTTTAAACTACAAAATCAAATATTGCAAAACCGTATTATCAAAATGGAGAAAGCCAAAATTAAATGTGCCAGAGCGTATGAATCTAAACTCGCTTCAATGCAGCGAGAGAGACACTTAGTAGAATGTGCGCTTCAGATCCAACTAGTCAGGCAAAGAGCTCAAATAATCAATGACGTAGCCGGTGACAGTCAGGATGAGACGAAAAAAGCTGTAGACAAGCTAGAAGCGAAATATCAAAATATCGTTGCAAATATGCA
Source organism: Cydia amplana (assembly GCF_948474715.1). Taxonomy (NCBI): domain Eukaryota; kingdom Metazoa; phylum Arthropoda; class Insecta; order Lepidoptera; family Tortricidae; genus Cydia; species Cydia amplana. Next base: position 4,485,820 of record NC_086072.1, read on the forward strand.
AGCCACCGCTATCCAGCGGCGACTCGAAGATCAAATGGCAGTTACATCAATCCTTCAAGCGGCGTCGGGCATTCGTAATTGTAATTCCTATGGCTTTTACGCACCATTTTTTCCCAAGAGCACATTGCGAAGGAGAAATAATAATCAGCACTCGGACAGCGAAGTTTCTGTTTCTATGTTTCAAGGCAACAAGGTTTTTAGGAAAAATGACGTAAATGATAATTTTGTAGACGAACGACGCTATGGTGAGCTCGGCACTCTATTTGAGAAGCACGTCCCTCAAAGGGACAACGGGGACAAAGCCCGAAAGTAGACGAACGATCTTTTGAACTATGCCTTTGTGAAAGTTGCGTAAATTGTTTTGGCGCGGTTGTAATAAATTTGGGAGTTCCTACTGGTTTTCTTTGTGTTTGTGCCTCGTTACTCACCTTTGCCTTTCGTCGTAGTAATTTTCCGTTTCGAAATGGACCTATACTTATCATGTACGCATTTGTCAAAAAACAATATTTTTAGCCACAGGTGTATTAATTTATCTACATTATGTTGAAATTAAAATGTATCATGTGTCAACTTCCCTATTATCACACGGCATACAATCACGTAGTGCTTACCACGGTAGAGATAACTCTACATACATATCGTGCTACTTCTGAATGTAGAAATAAACCAACAGTTATGCTCCCCTGTTTGAATTTCCAGCTTCATAAAATATGCAAAGCATCCATTCGTAAAACCAGGTGTTTGCAACCTAAAATCGTTTTCATTAAAATCAAACAAAAGAGCCCCCAATGGTTCTCGATCGCTCGTCAAATAAAAGCATTCACAGTATAGCTACCAAATTCCGAACTAGTTTGCTAACTCTGAACCGACTGAGTCTATTCGGAGAACTGAATTTATTTGATTTGACTTAAGGGCAGGAGAGTAAAAAAAATATTTTAGCGCTTTTTTTAGATCACAATACGGTTGCCAAAAATTTAGTTAGCAATCTTGAGGTCTTTCTCTAAAGTCTATTTTTTTATTCGGTAGACTAAAATAACATTTTATGTTCATATTAAGAAATGTCATTTCAGTCTACCGAATAAAGAAATAGACTTTAGACGCTTGCTCTACCCATATAAAAAAAAAAACACAATAGGTCTAAAACGCACCTTAAACATTTGTATCAATCTTTGCGAGAACACAAAAAATAAGAAAGTTGCTTCTAAAAATGGTCAATTTTATTATTGAAGGATAAATAATAAAATTGACCATTTTTAGGGTTCCGTAGCCAAATGGCAAAAAACGGAACCCTTATAGATTCGTCATGTCTGTCTGTCCGTCCGTATGTCACAGTCACTTTTCTCCGAAACTATAAGAACTATACTGTTGAAACTTGGTAAGTAGATGTATTCTGTGAACCGCATTATGATTTTCAAACAAAAAAAAAAACAATAATTTTTTGGGGTTCCTCATACTTAGAACTGAAACTCAAATTTTTTTTTTCATCAAACCCATACGTGTGGGGTATCTATGGATAGGTCTTCAAAAATGATATTGAGGTTTCTAATATCATTTTTTTCTAAACTGAATAGTTTGCGCGAGAGACACTTCCAAAGTGGTAAAATGTGTGTCCCCCTGTAACTTCTAAAATAACAGAATGATAAAACTAAAAAAAATATATGATGTACATTACCATGTAAACTTCCACCGAAAATTGGTTTGAACGAGATCTAGTAAGTAGTTTTTTTAATACGTCATAAATCGCCTAAATACGGAACCCTTCATGGGCGAGTCCGACTCGCACTTGGCCGCTTTTATCCTTACAAATAAATCAAATTCAACAACATGATATGCGCGATCCTAGGCACGCACAACCATCTCGCTCCCGCTTGTGCTCAGATAGAATGAGAGAAGAACCTGAATCCACGGCGCCTTAACTTAGTTATAAACAACTGTATGTTCTAATTCACATGCACAAAGTCAAATTAGAACCTTGTTAAATGTTTAATTATTTGTTCATCTAGTTTAGTTCAAACGTATTTCGTAGCAAAATTACACGTATTTAACATTGTTATTTGTTATACCAATTAAAAAGTTACACAATATTGTACAGACACAAATTTTAACATGCCATAGTTTGATAATGATAACAAACAGTTTTCAGATAGCTCTGTCAACTCACTTAATAGGGTATTTGACACATGTTGAATTTTATAACTAAATCTAGTTAAATAGATAGAAAATGAGCAATTTACATATACATTGGAAATTTAAAAAAATATATGGGAATAATAAAACTATAGAAGGTCATAAAGTTAAAAAAAAATTTTTTTTTCAACTTCCAAATAGGAATAAAATAATGATATCATACCATTTAATTTCTAAAATTTTATTAAAAAAATATTGTATAGCAACCATATATAGGTCGGCGGCAGATCGTAAAATCGGGCATATCGAGATATTCCTAGGCATATCATGAAACGCCGCCATTTCATGATCTGACTAGCGACTACCAGCCATATCGTTCAAACATCAACGTTTGACGATTTGCCTGGCGACGTTTAGGCATATCAAATAAGTAGGGTGTGATATTCCTAGGCATATTATGAAACGCCGGCATTTCATGATCTGCCTAGCGCGTCCATCAGCCATATCGTACAAAACTCAATGGGTGATATTCCTAGGCAGATCATGAAACGCCGCCATTTCATGATCTGACTAGCGACCACCAGCTATATCGTGCAAACCTCAAAAGGTATATTCCTAGGCAGATCATGAAATGCCGCCATTTCATGATCTGACTAAAATTAACTCAGGCATATCACGATCAGTCTTATAAAAGAGGCGGCAGATCGATAGGAGCAATGTATTCGTCGAATTCCTTGCTTCATACTGATCGCATCGTAAAATAATTGCATTTTTTTAATTGCACTGGTGGCGCTGCATTCTATGTGGCGCTGCGTCTGCCAGTGTTGCCAGATCGTACATTTTAATACTAGTTTACGTTCCTTTTGAGCAGCATGCGTACTTACTAAAATTACACCTTGAGGTTTGCACGATATGGCTGGTGGTCGCTAGGCAGAACATGAAATACCGGCATTTCATGATCTGCCTAGGAATATCACTCATTGAGGTTTGCACGATATGGCTGGTGGTCGCGCTAGGCAGATCATGAAATGCCGGCATTTCATGATCTGCCTAGGAATATCACCCTTTGAGGTTTGCACGATATGGCTGGTGGTCGCTAGTCAGATCATGAAATGCCGGCGTTTCATGATCTGCCTAGGAATATCACCCATTGATTACACGATATGGCTGGTGGTCGCCAGTCAGATCATGAAATGCCGACGTTTCATGATCTGCCTAGGAATATCAACCATTGAGGTTTACACGATATGGCTGGTGGTCGCCAGTCAGATCCATAAATGCCGGCGTTTCATGATCTGCCTAGGAATATTACCCATTGAGGTTTACACGATATGGCTGGTTGTCGCTAGTCAGATCATGAAATGCCGGCATTTCATGATCTGCCTAGGAATAGTAGGAATATCAACCATTGAGGTTTACACGATATGGCTGGTGGTCGCCAGTCAGATCATGAAATGCCGGCGTTTCATGATCTGCCTAGGAATATCACCCATTGAGGTTTACACGATATGGCTGGTTGTCGCTAGTCAGATCATGAAATGCCGGCATTTCATGATCTGCCTAGGAATAGTAGGAATATCAACCATTGAGGTTTACACGATATGGCTGGTGGTCGCCAGTCAGATCATGAAATGCCGGCGTTTCATGATCTGCCTAGGAATATCACCCATTGAGTTTTGTACGATATGGCTGATGGACGCGCTAGGCAGATCATGAAATGCCGGCGTTTCATAATATGCCTAGGAATATCACACCCTACTTATTTGATATGCCTAAACGTCGCCAGGCAAATCGTCAAACGTTGATGTTTGAACGATATGGCTGGTAGTCGCTAGTCAGATCATGAAATGGCGGCGTTTCATGATATGCCTAGGAATATCTCGATATGCCCGATTTTACGATCTGCCGCCGACATACATAAACACAATATTTCACCGTCAAAATCGCAATTTCCTTGTTTTCCATACATTGAAACGGCTTTTAACTTAACCTTACATGATGACGTCACGATGTATTGCCATTTTCTATGAAGCGTTTCGTCAGTAAAGTGCGGGTGCCAGACTTTGACCATTATTTGTGGCTTTTGTATTGCTTTAAGACAATGGGTCCCATACAGACATTTGATCCTCAAAACAAACCTGATCGATTGATACCATTCATAAAAAATTGTCAAATACCCTATTGCTCCTAAAAATCTCCACTAGAGTCTGTTAGGAAAGATAAAAGTCGTGGAATGTATTGGGCCCCATATATTCCACGACTCTTCTCTTTCCGCACAGATTTTATCCATACTAGTATTAAAAATTCGAAAGTAACTCTGTCTATCTATTCTATTCTAATCTGTCTAGTCTGAAAACCGCTGAACCGATTTAAATGAAAATTGGGTAAGTATCGAGATACATAGTTTGACATCCACGACATAGGGTAGTTTTTATCTATCTGGCTTGGCACCGACTTCAAACGTATCAGTTGTTAGCGCATATAAGACGCGAGACGTAATGATATTTAATTTTATCCTTTTTGAAGTCGGTTACTTTTTTTTTAAGATTACTTCTATCTTATAACACACTTTTATGTGTTAGCAAACGAGCAGACGAGCCGCCTGATGGGAAGCGGTCATCGTCGCCCATGGACATAAGCAACATCACAGGAACCACTTAAGGTGACAGTCCAATTCCAACCGCAGCTGCACTACTGTTCATTTTACTATGGAAATTGACAGTAACGGCGATGCGTTCAGTACCGGTAGTGCAGCTGCGGTCAGAAATGGAATGTTACCCTTAAGTACACTTGTTTAAACACTTAATAAAAAGATTGCGTTTTTCCTTTATTATGTTAAGTATCTTTGCCGTAGAATATACAAAATGGCTTGTTGCAGCAGCGTCGTGGTTGCATTTCCCGGTGTTCCTAACAGTATTTAATATGAAAATAACTCAAGATGCACTTCGGGATCCCATGAGAACCGAGCAGCCGCGGCCGCAAGCTTATTTAGTTTTATACAGTAAACTACAGTGGCACCTCTATAGGTGGTAACCCCTAGTCGCCCAGAGACCTATAAAAAGGTCTCCGGTTCCATTCTAATTTGAACTTTGTGTTGACAAAATAAAATTTCATTTTGCTTGGCAAGGTTTGACGTATGGGTGGCTAGAGGATAATAGGATAAATAGAAACTGTAAAATTACGAGTATAGTGTGGACGAGATTTCGTCGCGCGAACCGACAAAAAAAAATTCAACTCTTTCTTACCGAGGTGGGGTAAGATGTGGTTGCCTGGTTGGTGTGATGTGGTAAAGATTTTACAGTGCGCGAGTGATTTGCAAAAGGCATGCTGGGTGTGCATTTACCAAATACGGACGCACACAAGATGACGATGCTACCGACAACTACGCATAGATACCTATATAATTATTTAAGTTATATGTATATCTACATATATGTATATGAATCTACATATAAATCATAACTAACACATTAAAAACGGACGGAAGCGTACCTACCCTCAAAGAGTACTGGGCTATAACCGCGAAAATCGAAGTTCGCAAATTGCGGGCATCTTTCTCTGTCACTCTAATTACGCCTTCATTGGAGTAAAAGAGAAAGACCTCCGCAATTTGCAAATTCCGATTTTCGCGGTAGGTAGCCCCTCTGATGAGAGAGCTACTCCCAAGAATAAGCTCCCTGGTGCCATTACTGTGCTGTCTTATCAACAATGAAATACCTGACCTATCCCCCCCCCCCCCTCTAAAAATAAAATATATTAGTCCCTCAAAATAAAAGTACAGTATAAATATAATTAATTAATTCCGATGATTCTTGTCCAATTAATAAACATAAGAGCTAAGAGCAGAGAGACAGACACACATACAGAAATACTTCAGGAGCCATCAAATCCCTATAGATCCTGTAGCCGGCGCAGCCACTAGCTTATTTAAACAGTAAACTAAGTATCTTAACACAATAAATAATTTAATTTCAGTAGGTCAAAGATTTTAAATTCCACCTATGCCGCTGTGGCCCAGTGGTCGAATGGCACAGGCACCTGCCGCGATAGCAGAGGACGCTGGTTCGATTCCAGCCTGGGGCACTGGAGGCATTGGTCACTTTTTCTTAGTAAGTATATGACATTTATTTAAGGTCAAAGATTAGTAAAAACCACGGCTTGTAAAGTGTATGTGGCGCTGCTGTAATAGTAAACATACGCTCCTCGTTATCCAAAAACTATCGATTTCTTGTGAGATTGGCTTCCTCCCAAAAGTTTTGCCGTAGCCTCCTAAGTAGGGTTACCAGATGACAGGAATTTTCCTGACATGTCAGGAATTTTGGCCTTTTGTCAGGAATGGGGACGGAATACGAAAATGTCAGGAATTTTTTGAATTGACAGACTTTATTATAAAGTACCTTTTTATTTACTTAAATTAATCAATTGATCAAAAACATTGTAAAAAAATAATAAATGAGATCCACTCAAGTTATCAATAACTTCATAATTATTAATTAACAAATCTTTAATCAAGCATACATACCTATACATGACGCGCGCGGCTCAATCGGATGGCCATCGCTAACGGCTAGAGACCCCCCCCCCTCCGTCGTCGTGAAAAATATGAATGTCAGGAAAAATATTCGGAAATCAGGAAATTCTAAATTTGTATCTGGTAACCCTACACCTGAGGCCCACCCATACAAATGAAAAAATCCAAAATTTGCCGGTGTTTGAGTAGTTAAGAAAATAGTGTAGATTTTGTTTCGTTTTTAACACAATAAAATGTTTAAACGGATTTAAATATGTTAAAACATCTTAAAAGCTTCTTTAAAGCTCTATGATGAAAGTCTTAGCAAAATGTAGGTCACTATTTAAATCGTTAACTTTTGTAATGTCCACAGAAAAACGCCAGTTTTCCCAAACATTTAAGACCACGAAGCTTGTATCGAAAATAAAATGTTGCTAAAACTTCTTTCATAAGCTAATCAAGTATATTAATTATAAATTAATATAACCGAGAATTTATATCTGTGTACTGCGGCGCAGACATAGACAGCCTCCCCGGAGACCGGAAGTAACCGCAAACAGGAAACAGCCACACCGGAAATTGACTGCAATGGACCGAGCCATGCAAATTCTGGTATTCGAATTATGGTTATTATCCGAGTCGTGATTCCAGAGAGAGAGAGAGATATTTATTTATCTTGAGCCATTGACATAGATATCTAGGGACTGGCTTTACGGGCAATAATAATGGGGCATGACAGGGACCAGTACAGCGGTGTGAAATCGCTACAACGCGATTGGTTGATGAGTTCGCATCACGCGCGCGATTGGTTGACGAGTTCGCATTACGCGCGCTATTGGTCGCAACTAGTCGCGTTAGACTGCATGATTGGCTGGACTTCGTGGGTAGCACCGCTGAACTAGTACGATGTTTAGTGCCCCATTAACCCGTCCTTAGATATTATACGTCAATGTCTTGAGCTAATATAATTTTGTTCTAAGCAAAGCGTCTAACTAAGTAAATACAATATCAAAGACAATAAATCCCAGTGAGCGGGAATTTACCAACTCAGTAAGCAGAGTATCTTCTCTTAATGGCGGTTTCAGGACATCGCATTTATTTGAACTAGCTTTTACCCGCGACTTTGTCTTCTGAGTGATGATACCTAGTGATTGATAAAAAAAAGTTTTTATTTTTATCTAAATCAGTTCAGCGTTTGAAACGTGAAGAGGTAGATAGAGATAGGTATAATAGGACTCTACTACACCAACACTGACTTCTACAGTAATAGGAATACTTACTTTAATCAACAAAATATCGATGGGTCTGTGCGGAAAGAGAAGAGTCGTGGAATATGTATGGGGCCCAACAAATTTCACGACTCTTCTCTTTCCGAACAGACTCTACATATTAAACCACTTTCACAATCGGGTCTATCGCGAATTAATTTTGTTACCTTTATTTACTTTCAATCCGGAGGTCGCGGGTTCAAATCCTGGCTCGTACCAATGAGTTTTTCGGAACTTATGTACGAAATATCATTTGATATTTACCACTAGCTTTTCGGTGAAGGTAAACATCGTGAGGAAACCTGCATACATCTGCGAAGAAATTCAAAGGTGTATGTGAAGTCCCCAATCCGCATTGGGCTAGCGTGGGGACTATAGCCCGAGCCCTCTCGCGCATGAGAGGAGGCCTGTGCCCAGCAGTGGGACGTATATAGGCTCAATTTATTATTTTATTATTTATATATTATTATTTACCGACGTTTCCGAAAATATATTCCCGTTACCGAAAATATATTCATTGTAAATGTGAAAGTTTTAATTGTTATATCGATGGTAGTCGATTTAATTATAAGGGTTAAGTAGCAATAACGACATTCCTGTCTGAAACTTTGAATTTCAATCTGCAAGTAAAATAATACATGTAAATAAGCTTCCGAAAGCACTTTTTAAGATGACGAAATGTACAGTCGCCAGTAGATATATCGGAGCGGCCAAGGTGCTCACAAATATCTGAACACGCCTCTATTGTCAAGGCGTTAGAGTGCATGTTCAGATAACTTTGAACACCTCGGCCGATCCGATATATATGATGGTGATTGCTTGTTATATTCTGCTTACGAAAGCGAGAAATTCATTTAGCTTGGGAAACATTCCGGGAAATAGTTATTTTCGATACAAGTGCGAAAAAGAGGAAATTCGAAACGAGTGGCGATAAATTAAAACACGACCGAAGGGAGTGTTTTAAATCGATACGAGTTGCGAATTACCTATTCGCACTTGTATCGAAACTTTAAAGTTTCGACATACGCACGAAAAGTGCTATTTTACGCACTAGTGCGGAAAAGTAGCCCCATATGTACTGTAAAATCATTTATGCCAAGTTCCATGCAATCACAGAAAGCGCCTGTAGTTTTTATACGAGCAATTTCCACGTAATTTTCATTGACCCTGATAATTTAATTACATCTGTTTTTATTAAAACGCTAGCAGCTCTGCCCGTGCCTTTGAACGTATGGCATATAGATTTTTACAAATATTTTGGACGCTCTAAACTCTTACGATAGTAAAAAAATGAAAAAAAGCAAGCTGTGGTAAATATAAGTACCTACTCGTACATCAAATTGTGATATTTTTTTCTATAATTAAGAAGTACTCGTAGTAGTTATCATTTTATTGTACACACACAGATTTACATAAATTTTACAGAAATAAAGGTACAAAGGCGAACTTATACCTATAAGGGATCTCTTCAGCTAACGTTAACCCAGAGAGGAAAATGCGGACAACGTCTGTATAGAGAAACGGTTTGAGCGCGACCACTTTTCTCTTAAGAAGACAATTTAGTTTTATCTTACACCTAAATCAGCAAAATTGGATCTGTTATTGTGAAGTTACATTTTCATCTTGAAACGATAGAAATATTCCCATCGACCTTCGGTATTCGATTCTTCTGTCCTTTACAAGGGCGACATCGCAGATTACATATACCTACATGGCGATATGCCATAGTGGAAGGCCTGAGTGGACGTTCGAGTTGGGCGTGCAGCGGGGCGGGGCGTGCGGCGTGCATGTTAAACAAATGCAAGCGTATAGGAGCGGCCTTAGTGCACGCTGCGCAAATTACTTGTGAGCCCGACGCCACGCTGCACGCCCCACCGAACGCTCCGCTTCGAGCGTCCACTCAGGCCTTATATGTTTTTTCCCATAAACATAAAAAGCGGCCAAGTGCGAGTCGGACTCGCCCATGAAGGGTTCCGTATTTAGGCGATTTATGACGTATAAAAAAAAAACTACTTACTAGATCTCGTTCAAACCAATTTTCGGTGGAAGTTTACATGGTAATGTACATCATATATTTTTTTTAGTTTTATCATTCTCTTATTTTAGAAGTTACAGGGGGGGGGACACACATTTTACCACTTTGGAAGTGTCTCTCGCGCAAACTATTCAGTTTAGAAAAAAATGATATTAGAAACCTCAATATCATTTTTGAAGACCTATCCATAGATACCCCACACGTATGGGTTTGATGAAAAAAAAATTTTTGAGTTTCAGTTCGAAGTATGGGGAACCCCAAAAATTTATTGTTTTTTTTCTATTTTTGTGTAAAAATCTTAATGCGGTTCACAGAATACATCTACTTACCAAGTTTCAACAGTATAGTTCTTATAGTTTCGGAGAAAAGTGGCTGTGACATACGGACGGACAGACGGACAGACGGACAGACGGACAGACAGACAGACATGACGAATCTATAAGGGTTCCGTTTTTTGCCATTTGGCTACGGAACCCTAAAAAAGGGATCCCATTAATATTATTTAAAACCTTGTTGTCATTTAATTGGCTCTGCTTTCTTTGTCTCGTAGAGACTAAAATGAGTGCTACAGTTCTTGATTCAATGTGTAATTAATTAATGTTGATTTTGTCGAATTTAACCAGTAATTAAAATTAAAATAACGATTTGGTTAAGAACGACACCAAAAACTAATAAATTGGCCATCCAGTTATATTTATATGCTAAATCTTAATTTATACGACACTTATCTCTATTTACAGCATTTTATCTATGTAGCGGGAAAACCATGCTACGACGTTGAGATACGAGATACCTACCAATGAAAAAAATAAAAATAAACAAAAATAAAACCAAAATAAAATAACTTAATATAATATCTTTTTTAAAAAAAGGGAACCGCCTTCAAAAAACCAACCCACTGAAAAGTACAAAATAATTTTTATATGGCACCCCTTTACGTGTCCAGTCCCTATCCCACGGCGTAAAGTAATTTTTTGCCAAAAAGTAATTAATACCTAATAATAAGAAAATTAATAATCATCCGGGTAATTACTTAGTTTTTGAACTCGGTGCCAAATCAAAATTTTTGAGAACCGATATTTTAGACAACGAAGAACGCTGTACTTACTTGCATTATAAAGACATACTTAGTTTACTCATTAATTTAGTTCTTGTAGGTACTACGTACTCGTATTGTTTTTCTGATTGATAGTAAAGACTGTTTTTGTTGGTTTGGCACCGCCTTCAAAAACTAAGTAATTACCCGGATGATTATTAATTTTCTTATTATTAGGTATTAATTACTTTTTGGCAAAAAATTACTTTACGCCGTGGGATAGGGACTGGACACGTAAAGGGGTGCCATATAAAAATTATTTTGTACTTTTCAGTGGGTTGGTTTTTTGAAGGCGGTTCCCTTTTTTTAAAAAAGATATTATATTAAGTTATTTTATTTTGTTTTTATTTTTGTTTATTTTTATTTTTTTAATTATTTTTTGTTTATTTTATTTTATTTTTTACTTTTTAGTGATAGGTAGATATATACTTCATTTATTTTAGGTTTTGGGCTAAAATACTAGTTTGTTAGGCTCTCCATTTAGTCTACTAATGTTGGTGATGGCCTAACTCGATGATAATCGCGACACAACATAATATGACGTTTTGGTGCTAAACGATTTGTATGTATATTCCTCCCACTCCCACTCCCATTCCCAGTCCCAGTCCGAGTCCGACTCCCACTCCCACTATTTTATCTAAATCGGTTTTAGCAACATAAATTTGTTGGTAGGTATACCGATAGCATGGCCACCTACCGGGTCCAATTGGTTTTTCAAACCATCCATGTACTGTACACTAAAACCTTCTCCAGAATGTAACAAACACTTTTCTGAAAACCGCATCAAAATCGGTTCAGCCAAACGCGAGATAATCACGAACAAACATACACACATACATACGTACATACATACGGGTCAAACTGAGAACGTCCTTTTTTTAAAGGCAGTTAGAAAAAAGTTCATCGACCCACCTAGTGGAACTCCGCAACATAGGCACACGACGACAAGTCGGTTAACCAAAACAAAGTGTGCCTATGTTGCACCAAACCTAAGTTCCACTAGGTACAGCAAGGGTTCAGCATCAGCTCTATTTTGGGTACTGCTCTCCCAAGTGCTCATCAAGATGTGACGGATGACCAAAATAGCGTGGGCCTATGTTGCACCAAACCTGAGTTCCACTAGGTACAGCCAGGGTTCAGCATCAGCTCTATCTTGGGTACTGCTCTCCCAAGTGCTCATCAAGATGTGACGGATGGCCAAAATAGCGTTGGCTTATGTTGCACCAAACCTGAGTTCCACTAGGTACAGCCAGGGTTCAGCATCAGCTCAATCTTGGGTACTGCTCTCCCAAGTGCTGATCATGATCTGATGGATGACCAAAATAGCGTGGGCCTATGTTGCACCAAACCTGAGTTCCCCTAAGTACAGCCAGGGTTCAGCATCAGCTCTGTCTTGGATACTGCTCTCCCAAGTGCTCATCAAGATGTGACGGATGACCAAACTAGCGTGGGCCTATGTTGCACCAAACTTGAGTTCCACTAGGTACAGCCAGGGTGAACCCTGCCAACCAGGGTGGTTTGGTGCATCAGCTCTATCTTGGGTACTGCTCTCCCAAGTGCTCATCAAGATGTGACGGATGGCCAAAATAGCGTTGGCCTATGTTGCACCAAACCTGAGTTCCACTAGGTACAGCCAGGGTTTAGCATCAGCTCTATCTTGGGTACTGCTCTCCCAAGTGCTCATCAAGATGAGACGGATGACCAAAACAGCGTGGGCCTATGTTGCACCAAACCTGAGTTCCACTAGGTACATCCCGAGTTCCACTAGGTACAGCCAGGGTTCAGCATCAGCTCTATCTTGGGTACTGCTCTCCCAAGTGCTCATCAAGGCGTGTCGGATGGCCAAAACAGCGTGGGCCTATGTTGCACCAAACCTGAGTTCCACTAAGTACAGCCAGGGTTCAGCATCAGCTCTGTCTTGGATACTGCTCTCCCAAGTGCTCCTCAAGATGTGACGGATGACCAAAATAGCGTGGGCCTATGTTGCACCAAACTTGAGTTCCACTAGGTACAGCCAGGGTGAACCCTGCCAGCCAGGGTGGTTTGGTGCATCAGCTCTATCTTGGGTACTGCTCTCCCAAGTGCTCATCAAGATGTGACAGATGGCGAAAATAGCGTTGGCCTATGTTGCACCAAACCTGAGTTCCACTAGGTACAGCCAGGGTTCAGCATCAGCTCTATCTTGGGTACTGCTCTCCCAAGTGCTCATCAAGATGAGACGGATGACCAAAACAGCGTGGGCCTATGTTGCACCAAACCTGAGTTCCACTAGGTACATCCCGAGTTCCACTAGGTACAGCCAGGGTTCAGCATCAGCTCTTTTTTTTTTTTTTTTTTTTTTTTTTTTATTTAACAAAATACAAAGTACAGTGTACTTATAACTAAAGTTTCGCCAAACTGTAAAACAGTTTGTTGGCGATGCGCTCAAATAAACTTAAACTAAAATAACTACAGTACTTAGGTAGGTAGTTACCATACATCAACAACACAGCTGCCTGTAATAAACCCTGTTTCGACGCAAACATATATACCTACTGTCGTTCGGCAAGTACCTGCTTCTATCTTGGGTACTTGCTCTCCCAAGTGCTCATCAAGGCGTGTCGAATGACCAAAACAGCGTGAGCCTATGTTGCACCAAACCTGAGTTCCACTAGGTACAGCCAGGGTTCAGCATCAGCTCAGATCTATGTATACTAAAACCTTCTCCAGAATGTAAGAAACACTTTTCTGAAAACCGCATCAAAATCGGTTCAGCCAAACGCGAGATAATCGCGAACAAATATACATACATACATACATACATACATACATACATACATACATACATACATACATACATACATACATACATACGGGTCAAACTGAGAACCTCCTTTTTTTTTTTTGAAGGCGGTTAAAAATTGCAGTCACCTCGTAGCTTGTATACTTACACTAGTAGTTCGCCCCGAACTGAGAACTCGCGGTTCGTCAAAAAGATCAATTGAATGCAGTGCTACTTAGTCCGAGATGGGCATTTCGTTTCGTAATTGAATCCTGATTCCACGATTACTTGAAATTACTTTTTAATCTGATTACCGATTCCCAAATTAGGTACTTTGTAATGTAACAATACCGAATTACTAAGTACAATTCCATTTGAGGAATCAGGAATCAATTTCTCGAATATTACAATTACTAGTAATTGGAACGAATATTACAATTACTAGTAATTGGAATCAATGTCGATTCCTCATTACAGGAATGCATTACTTGGATTCCTTTCAGATTACATTTCGTACTACTACTATCAAAAGTACATTTCGATAGTAGATATAGATGTTGTTGACTTACTAGGATGCATCTATATCTTATTTGAAACAGGTGCGCAGATTTCGAAAATGATGACCATGACCTATAAAACGACACCCATGACGACTTTTATGACATACTGCATGGCCGCCATCTTGGAGTCCCAAATAGTCATCATTTTCGAAAACTGCGCCCCCTAAAACCTTTAAAACGACATCCATGACGACTTTAATGACATAGTGCATGGCCGCCATCTTGGATTCCAAAATAGTCATCATTTTCGAAATCTGAGCCCCCTATAACCTATAAAACGACATCCATAACGATTGTTATGACATACTGCATGGCAGCCATCTTGGAATTCAAAATGGTCATCATTTTCGAAATCTGCGCCCCCTTAAACCTATAAAACGACATCCATGACGACTTTTATGACATACTGCATGGCCGTCATTTTGGATTCCAAAATGGTCATTATTTTCGAAATCTGCGCCCCCCAAAACCTATAAAACGACATCCATGACAACTTTAATGACATACTGCATGGCCGCCATTTTGGAATCCAAAATGGTCATTATTTTCGGAATCTGCGCCCCCTAATACCTATAAAACGACATCCATGACGACTTTTATGACATACTGGATGGCCGCCATCTTGGAATCCAAAATAGTCATCATTTTCGAAATCTGCGCCTCCTAAAACCTATAAAACGATATCCATGACGACTTTTATGACATACTGCATGGAGTGCATGGCCGCCATTTTGGAATCCAAAATGATCATCATTTTCGAAATCTGCGCCCCCTAAAACCTATAAAATGATATCCATTACGATTTAATGACAGTGCATGGCCGCCATCTTGAATTCCAAAATTGTCATAATTTTCAAAAAAAATCTTTAAAAAATCAATATTATAAATGTGTAAACCGAGCACTTTCATTTGATACCAAACTCGACCATACTTTCTTGCAATTAAAATGACCAGAATAGCAAGACCCCTCACAAATGGCTTTTTAGCATTTTAAGCTCTTCTAGCTCAATAACCTCTTGTTCAAGCCAGCTCAAAATTTAATTACTAAAATATAATGCCCTCGACTATACGTTCACCCAATTTCATTTAAATTAGAACAAATTTACTTAAGTTATTGAGTATCAAACTATCCTCTGAAAGTTCAGCTTAAAAACATTGAAATGCCGGGACGTGCCCCTAGCCAGCCGTGTGTTCAAAGTCGAATGTAAGAACTTCGCTTCGCTTCGCTCGCTCGTTCGACTACTAAAGTAGTAACTAGTCTAGTTTTAGAGCATTTAATAACCGGATTCGCCTTTAAAAGCTTACCCCTCTGCCGAAAACTTTGCACAAACGTCAGTCCATACAAACTTTTGTATGGACTGACGTTTATCTGTTCTATACGTTACGTACCTACAAATAGCCATACTTTTTATGTGCCCCTCCCCCGCAAAAATCAGCATACTTTTTGGTACAGAAAATGAAAGACAAGGCGACTCCTGTTGTTACTAAATAAATGCTCTAAAACTAGACTAGTAACCGGGGTGAGTGGCGTACTCGAGGTAAGTACCTATGCTGATCACCGCTGAGATTATTATGATGAATTATCTGTCGTAGCATTGCGTAATCTGTGACGTTTTCGCAATTGGTTGGGTATATGGCCAAATTGATATTACATATATTGACAAGGTGCCAATTGGAATTCTTTCGCTATTGTCTATTGGATAAGTTCTAGGAATTTGAGGCTCTCAGTACTTTTTACCAGACACATGCCGAAAAGAGGGTTACTTTTAGTCCGTAATCAAAATGGCAAAACTGAATCATTATAGTATTGTTTCATCATGTCCGTCTGTACCTACGTCCATCTGTCCGTGAGTCCGTGTGTCCGTCTGCTCAGAAACCTGTGTTCGATAAGTAGGTACCAGTATTTCAAATTCTGTCAGTGTCAAAAGTGACGTTTCTTCAAACAAAAACGTCAATTTTGACACTGACAGATCCGATCCATATCGTATCTACAGTGAATGCATATAAACCATGGAAACCGCCTTTGGGAACATTACCGTTCAAATTCTCGGGCCAAATTAGCACACATACACAATTACGCCTACATTTAAAAAGACGATACGTTTACAGAGCCTGTAATCAAAGCTGGTAAACGAAATAATAGTCATCTCTATTACACTAACGTACACAGCTAGAGACAAACCAAAGAAAGTCTGCAGCGCAATAATTTGACATCGAATTAAAAAACTACATATGGCAATGTTTTTAAGCAGTCAGTAAACGTCATGCACTATGGTATGTGTTTGTCAAAATCGTTTAAATATTCATTGTGTTTTGTGATGAACGGAATAAACATGGTGAAACCTTACAAAACCGGCGTGCGGGAGTTACTTTTCCGCATGACGAATAATTTTACAACTGTAAAAAGTCAGCACGAGGCGATTCAAGCTGAAAAACGACAATGTTTACAAAATTTGGAGTTGATGACGGGTAAGTGGAATGAAACATCTTAATACTTCACCATATGTAGGTACATATGGTGAAGTATTAAGATAGATAATATAATATTGGTTTAGACAAAGGTTTCACAGCAAATTGAACACACCTAATAGGTATAGGCATACTTATGAACTTCCTCTAACATTTCGAGAAACTCATTGGTACCTACTAGCCGGGTTTTGAGCTCGAACCCACAACCTCCATGCTTATGCTCACGGCATGGGTACCTACTAGTTAAAGCTAAAATTAATTTTTAATATATGTTTATTGTTTTAATGGTTTATTTCGTTTTTCCGAAAACTTTAGTTCGCAAATTGCGGGCAATTTCTCTGTCAATCTAATTACGCCTTAATGGGAGTAAAAGAGAAAGATGCTCGCATATTGAGAACTTCGGTGTTCGCGGTAGGCCCTCTGTACCTATTTACCGCCGTCGCGGATATTACAAAAGCTTATTAATTTTGATGAAGCCAAATGTCACATTCTCCCAATATTATTTATCAATATTAGTATATGTCTACATATTAATAGTGACATCTATTGTTGGAATGAAATTTATTTTACCATAAAAATTAAGCTGTGCATACAGCTTAATTTTTTCATAGACGGTAAATATGGTAGAAATTTCACAAGTATCAAGACTATTTAATCCATTTTCTGTGGTGTTGTCGCATACTGATTTTTAAAAACTACTTTGAATCTAGCGCTGCAGACTTTCTTTGGTTTGTCTCTAAGTGTAGATGAAATGCATATACTGTCAATAACTACCAATCAGCGACATTAATCCGCTAATAACCTTCTTGCTGTACGTACTGGCCGCTGAGAGTTCGCGGTTGATATTTGATTAGAATATGACTTGGACAGGGATAGATTTATGCCATACATTGAAGAACCAGTCAAATAATTCAGGTATAATAATTTAATGCAGATTAAAACATAACTAGTTAAATTGTTGTTATGAAATGACAGACTAACTCAACATAAGTAAATATTCATTGTTGTATAAATGCATTCCGCTATAATAAGTATTTTGTATATTTTATTATCAATCTGTATGGCAGTGCGGTCAACGTTCAGAGCCCGTACCATGCGTCACTGACAGTGTCAAAACTGACATCTACGCTATCGAGGACGTAATTTACTTTCTATACATCTCGTTTGCACTAATATGCGAGTACGAACGAGATGTATAGAAAGTAAATTACGTTCTCGACGGCGTTTATGTCAGTGCCAAACTGATGGTAGCCGTACTGGTATAGTCTGTCCGTTTTTCTAAGATCAAGTACGCCATAGTAAATGTATGGTGAACTTAATCTTAGAAATCGGACTGGTTATACAGCCTGCAAAATTTACATGGGTACACGAATCGGGTCAATAATATTTGGTTATCCCATGAATAGAACATATTCTAGATATCTTGCCAGGCATCCACTCAATTTCATGTCTCTGTAATTGGACAGCTTTTTTCCATAGTTCTCTGCGAATAGCATCTTGTGGGAATCTGAATGGAAAGTAATGTAAAATGACAATACCAAATTTGATTATTAATTTGAAATAACTAGGTAGTTTTTTTATAGCTCCATCTCATGAAATAAAAAAGGAAAATACAAATCTGTAAGAAGGAATTTGTTACTACATTTATAATTGTATAGAAAATACCTAAACCAAACATAAGTTATTAAAATAGTCTACTTCATTTGGCATAAAACCATCCCTATTATCCTCGCAATTTAAAAAGTCGTATGTTGTTATGAAAGTCGTATGCAGTTGTTACGTTTTAGCTTAGCACGGTAGTATTGAAAAAATATCGTCATGTTTATTCCAAATTTTACTGAAGTTATCTGTTTACTACAAGTGAAAAGTGATTCCACTATCCTTGATATGAACTAAAATAACTTCTGCACCACTTCACGACACATGAAGACATTTTTAATTACAAAAAAACGTAGTTTTTAAAACCCAATTTAGCCATCCGTCACTGTGCACTGACTGTCATCTCGGCCAACTGAAGTTGCCAATCGAACAGTCTGTAAGCACCGCCTACAATCGAATAGTTTACGTTGGGTCATAATTGAGCGGACAGAATACTTCCATGGTTTATATGCGTTCACTGCGTATCTAGATCAAAATTTTGACGTATATTAATATTAGGATCAGGCTGTTAAATTGCCTATTTGTGCAGACCAATCAAAGTAAGTATTTGATATTTTTGTCTAGCCCAATTCATTCCCGAATAATGATCATTACACACGTCATTGTGTAATAATATACTATAAAATCATTGGAATACAAGGTTAGACCCAATCTTAACTGCCTCTAATTTGCAAATCGAATTGGATCAAATAATACCTTTGTCCCAATTAGGGCAGGGCGATTGGAAATACACGGAGACGTGGCTAACGTGGCTTCGACCCACAGATACAGTCAGCAGCAGAAGGTGCTAAGCGAGCGAGGTGTTCAAAATTACCTTGACGCGCCCTTATTCGCTTAACAATAAGGTCGCGTCAAGATAATTTTGAACACCTCACCCGCTTAGCAACTATTGTTGCTGACTGTATATGCCTAAGAACGGAATAGGCAGTGCATGTACAGTGAGTTGCGAAATTGCACGGAGTAATTCCATCCACTTTTGCAGCTGATGGTACAGGAGTTTGTATGAAATCTTAAGAGGAAAAGGAGCGGTTTTCCATACGACCATTTCCATAATCCATATTGATATTATGGAAAATATTTTTACCCAGTTTGATGTATTAACCAATTTTATTAACCTATATCCTATATGCCCGTACGTTAGATTTTTTTCGCTTATTTTTAATTTTTTAATGTGATGTGAATGTGAATTGATTGTAACCATAGCTAAACTGTGTAAAAATATTTTCCATAAAGGATGACTAACATTAGACCGGGCCGTGTCCGGGCCGGAGCTTCCAGAGCTTCGTTTTCTATGGAAGCATCACGTGATCACCTGTCATCTGTCATAGAAAAGTAAGCGCCAGAAGCTCCGGCCCGGACACGGCCCGGTCAGCACGGTCTAACGTGAGTAATCCTTAATATGAATACCCAGGGAGAAAAATTGGGACAACTTTCTTATGGAATGATTTTTGTGCTCCAATCTAATAAACTCAAGTAACAACCGCAATCTCGTATCAACTAACATAACAAACAAATTTAATCCCTAATATTTGACACAAAGCTGCTTTCTAATCATGAATCTAGTATTAAACTGGATTGGGCATGAGTGGTGGGGATAACTGACAGAACGGGATAGTCTTATGTATCTCACAGTAGGAGTAGCAGCGAAAGCGCTATTATTGTTTGTCCTTGTCACAGTCTCACTTTTTTTTTATTCCCCATCGTAAATTAGATGCATGATTGGTCGATTTGATTTGTTGCCCACCATAACAAATAAATTCGACCAATCATAGCGTCGCATTGCGTATGTTTTGTCCCTCACGGAGGCACGCGTAGACCACTTCTATAGGATGCTAACTTCTATGTTTCTAATTGAGTCATACCAATTAAACCTCAGTTTATCAGTCATTTGTCTGACGTTTAATAATACCTTCATGATAGTCATATGATAGTAGACTTCAAATACTTACTAAGTAATAATTGTGACATTCCCATGCTTAAGGGATCAGAGCAACGAATTGTTTTGCTGATTCCCACAGCTTGACGAAGGCAGGCGAGTCGAACGCTACCCAAGTAGCGCAGATAGCTTGTATAGCAGCCGAATAATGATGTACGAATACGCTTGAAGCTGAATATAAAAGCTGCATAAGAGCTGAATTATAAGAACTATTCAAGAGACGCTTGACCTTGACACGACATGAAGAGACGCTTGCTTTGTCGAAAGCGCTATTATCGACGGGCTAAAATTAAGTATCTGAATCTCTATTGCTACAATGAAGCTGTCTATCTATGTGCCTTTGTTGCCTGACAATAAACGGTTTTTGATGTTACCACTACATGGTAGTAACACAAAATGTACGGCGGTCGACGTCAGCTTTGAGCGTGCACGCTCTGAACCGCTAGTGTGTATCGTCACGCTTTCGAATGAAATTTAGCGCTCATTTAGACGGTGCGAGAACTCGCACGCAAGTTTCATTACATTGCGTCATTTGATCGGTCAGCTGAGTTGATATAACCTCAATGGTCCGCAATGTAACTAAAATCGTATACGAGTTCGCGCGCCGTCTAAATGAGCCCTTTTACACTACTACTCCTACTTTTCTGAGCATGCATTTCATGGCCAAGGCGTGAGCGTTCGACTTGCCCTAGCGTTGAGCGATAGGAATATATCCCTGTAACCCTGAGAGCTATATAGAAGGCACCTCGATAATTTGGAGTTATGCCAAGTTAATTGGAAGCTTATTTAGCGTATGGCATAGAGACGTTAGATTTATTTTTATTTTAAAGCCATTGACATAAATACAACTCTGCTACGTTAAGGTGGTATTTTAGTTAAATAACAATTTTAAAGCTGATTTTGAAACTTCTTAGAAACATAACAGATAATAGAAACACGTACCAAAAAAGATATCTACGATGATAGATATCTTGTAGTAAGTGGGCCCGATTCGGATTTTGAAATAGACATCTATTAGAGTCTGTGCGGAAAGAGAAGAGTCGTGGGATTTGAGGGCGCGCCAGTGCTATTTTATGGTTTTTGCTATGCTGACAACACTGGTCACGTGATTATAGTACGACACTAAAGGTCATGATACTTGAATCCCTTTTGTTCCGGTTTTTTGCCACGGCTTACTAAACGGCCTGGTGGTGGTGTCGACTCGTCAATTCAATCCTCTGATTTAGCGCAGGCACTAGTTTTCTTTTTAAAACACACTCCTGTTTTTATATCTCGGATACTAAAAAGTGACAGTGCGATTGACAAAACTGCTAAATCTAGTTAAGAATCTGCCCAATACAACTGCCATTTTAGTACCAAACAAGATAGTCTCATTTATTTACTGCCTAATCTGTGCAGTCCAACAGTTATTTTAATACAAAACCGGGTAGATCGGGAAGAAATTGGGCAATATATACTTGGTCAACCAGATCTTGACAGTAGAAAAAGGCGGCAAATTTGAAAAATGTAGGCGCGAAGGGATATAGTCCCATAGAAAATTTTAATTTCGCGCCTTTTTTTACTGACAAGATTTGGTTGACCAGCTATATAACTTTAATTTTACTATCTGGGATATAAAACAGAACTATCTTCATCTGAATTGGTTGTGATGTGCTTGAATCCGGCACGTAGGTATATTACAAATTCTTGCATATCACCTACATAGCGCTCTTTTAACGATATACCGTAGGTACTTTTACTCAATCCTGAAAAAAATTACATATAAATATGCATAAAATGGCAAGTGTCAAGACTATTCGTCAGTTATTTTAAAAATCATGAATGACCTGCATATTTATGAAAATGAATATACTTACCGATTATGTACCAGAGAAAAGTTACTTAGGGGGCTTATTAAATATTAAATACAACATCAATATCCGTGAATAGCGGAAACACGTCCGCGACTTTTTGTAATTCGATAGTCGGCTTTTAGACGTTTTCTTCCCGCTGACAAAACCGAACAATGTTAAATATAATTTTCCTTGTGGTTTTATATACGGTTTTATCGTGTTTTGAAAATATTTTATACACAAAACTTGCGGTTTTTGTTAATACAAATATACAATGGCAGAAGTTTGTTTACTTTTTACAAAACAGGTGTCAAAGGTTTGATTGCCATATAAAATTGAAAATGTTAGTTCCCATTTCTGCCACGACTCTTCTCTTTCCGCACAGACTCTAGGTAGATACTAGATATCTTTTTGACATAACCAAGATACGATAACGATATGTTTAAGATCTAATCTGTCAAATTTGACACTTGCGCGATTCTGGATATACTCTTGAACGATTTCCACAGGATATGACTTAGAGATCCAATTCACATCTAATAGATATCTAACTCTATCTAACGTAAAAGTGACATTGATGGTTGCCCGAATTGCGCTGCAAAAGAGAACTACATATTGATATCTAAACAATAACGTATCTAGAATGGATCTAGTACTTACGTGTTGTCTCTTGTGAATATCTTGAAGTTCGAATACGGCAGAGTGATATACATCATTCCATGCCATGGCATTGAAGTCTAAAGTGAAATTTAAAATTCCATTTCAATTAAAATACAATTTTAACCCATCGTCTATTCCCCTTAACCCTTCAACGTAGATTAGTCAGTCGACGGGTTAATCAATCCCGTAGCGGAGGTGTCTAGTCGACAATCGACAATACAGATAGCCCGATTTGGACAGTCGCCAGCCGACGCGATTGGCGCGTGAAATATGCTGCAGGTTGTCGGGGATTTATATCCGATTGAAACGACGAACGACGACGAATAGGCACAATTTAGGGATATGTATACAAAAAAAATAATACAAATTAAGCATACCGTAAAATGGGGTGAGTAGGGGCAAAACTGACATTCAAACCTCGATAACATTTTATTTTTACATATGCAAACTGAATGGTGTATAGTGGGTGTATATAATAAGTGTGTGTTTACCTATTTTATTTTGGGTAGTTCCATTTCATAACTTTGACAGATAAACAGGAAATCCCACCCCATCCTTTAGTCCCTCGTAATTGGGGTGAGATGGGATTTCATACAAGGGTGATTTTGGAAGATTGTTGGATCGTTTTTTTTATTATGAGTATTACTATAGCTCTCCATTTTAAATTAGAATACATTATTTTTGTAGCAGTAGCCTTAAAATCCCATCTCACCCCCCTTTCATCCCTTCTCTCCCCATTCCCCAACTCTCCCCGCGAACCCTACTCACCCCATTTTACGGTATTATTATTATCAATAACTACCACCGGTTCGTAAAGAACAACCTCTTCTTCGGGTGTTGACTATGATTCAAGATTAATTCTTCATTAGCTGCACACTTCTAGACCGGGCCAGGGCCGGGCCGGAGCTTCCGGCTTCGTTTTCCATGGAAAGCATCATTTGATCACCGATCAGCCGTCATAGAAAATGACATGTCGGACCTCGGCCCGGCCAAGGGGCGTTCTCACAGTATATTTTAAAGAGGTTAGAATGGCTATCGCGCGCAGTTAGTATCGGAACCGGTGTCGCCGCTCGTTCCTCTCCGCATTTACTAACATTCGCGCAACGGTAGTAAAAACTTGGGTGCCTGGTGAATGGATACGCGGGCCTCCTTTAGACAGATTTGATGTCTGGCTTCTTAATCTGAAGGTTATTGTGGCGCAAAAAGGCATGTTTACTTCGTTTTCGGTCAGCGCGGGCGAGTAGCATCCGAGCGTTTGCTCAAAACCGTACCCTGCTCGCATCGTCATTCTAACTTGTTCTGTGGGCGTTCTAGCGTGAGTCATCCTTTAGTTCACTTCATAATAAGTTTAGTGAGATAATTATGGGCCAAAAAACAAAGAAACAAAGGATCTGCATTTATACATCCAAACTTATTAAAATGAGAATAGAAATTAATTCCAGCAAAATAACCATAAAAAAATTATAAAAAATATCCATATGTAGATGTGCCAAACAAAGCCACAAAGACATTTTACCCTAATGAATCACGTAACCACGTGTTAAAATCCCACTCACCCTCGCATGATATACTTAGGTAAAGTACCTATTTTGAACAAAAACGCATTCCCCCTTCCATCGGTCGCCAGTAGATTTATATGGGGCATTATCTATGAAAAGGGACCTTATTGTCGATGGCGCTTACGCCGCACAGCGTAGTGCGGCAATGGTATTTATATCGGAGCATCGTTAATAATGGCGTAAGTGCCATCGACAATAAGGTCCCTTTTCGTAGATAACGTCACATATGTACCTACATTTGAATTTCGCATTGAATCGCATTAGCCACATACTCTAAGCTGCAGAACGTTTTTTGTTGGCACGTTTTAGAGAAAAATGTTAACGTTCCACGGGGATATTTGTTTAATAACGAAATGGTGGTCGTATACAACAAGAAACACGAAGTTTGTGGCGAAATCGTGTAACTAAATATGAGTTAGGGCCTGTTAAACAGGTTAGGCCTCTCCACACGTCAGCGATAATACAAATGCGTTACATTGGGTCATTTTGATCTATCAGTTGAATTCGTTGCATCTATATCGGTTATATAGGTGTAACGAATTGAATCATCAAAAAATAAACAAAAAATAATTAAAAAATTAAAAATAAACCAAAATAAAATAACTTAATATAATATCTTTTTAAAAAAAAGGGAACCGCCTTCAAAAAACCAACCCACTGAAAAGTACAAAATAATTTTTATATGGCACCCCTTTACGTGTCCAGTCCCTATCCCACGGCGTAAAGCAATTTTTTGCCAAAAAGTAATTAATACCTAATAATAAGAAAATTAATAATCATCCGGGTAATTACTCAGTTTTTGAAGTCGGTGCCAAACCAAAATGTTTGAGAACCGATATTTTAGACAACGAAGAACGCTGTACTTACTTGCATTATAAAGACATAATTAGTTTACTCATTAATTTAGTTCTTGTAGGTACTACGTACTCGTATTGTTTTTCTGATTGATAGTAAAGACTGTTTTTGTTGGTTTGGCACCGCCTTCAAAAACTAAGTAATTACCCGGATAATTATTAATTTTCTTATTATTAGGTATTAATTACTTTTTGGCAAAAAATTGCTTTACGCCGTGGGATAGGGACTGGACACGTAAAGGGGTGCCATATAAAAATTATTTTGTACTTTTCAGTGGGTTGGTTTTTTGAAGGCGGTTCCCTTTTTTTTAAAAAGATATTATATTAAGTTATTTTATTTTGGTTTATTTTTAATTTTTTAATTATTTTTTGTTTATTTTATTTTATTTTTTACTTTTTAGTGATAGGTAGATATATACTTCATTTATTTTAGGTTTTGGGCTAAAATACTAGTTTGTTAGGCTCTCCATTTAGTCTACTAATGTTGGTGATGGCCTAACTCGATGATAATCGCGACACAACATAATATGACGTTTTGGAGCTAAACGATTTGTATGTATATTCCTCCCACTCCCATTCCCAGTCCCAGTCCGAGTCCGACTCCCACTCCCACTATTTTATCTAAATCGGTTTTAGCAACATAAATTTGTTTGTAGGTATACCGATAGCATGGCCACCTACCGGGTCCAATTGGTTTTTCAAACCATCCATGTACTGTACACTAAAACCTTCTCCAGAATGTAACAAACACTTTTCTGAAAACCGCATCAAAATCGGTTCAGCCAAACGCGAGATAATCACGAACAAACATACACACATACATACGTACATACATACGGGTCAAACTGAGAACGTCCTTTTTTTAAAGGCAGTTAGAAAAAAGTTCATCGACCCACCTAGTGGAACTCCGCAACATAGGCACACGACGACAAGTCGGTTAACCAAAACAAAGTGTGCCTATGTTGCACCAAACCTAAGTTCCACTAGGTACAGCAAGGGTTCAGCATCAGCTCTATCTTGGGTACTGCTCTCCCAAGTGCTCATCAAGATGTGACAGATTACCAAAATAGCATGGGCCTATGTTGCACCAAACCTGAGTTCCACTAGGTACAGCAAGGGTTCAGCATCAGCTCTATTTTGGGTACTGCTCTCCCAAGTGCTCATCAAGATGTGACGGATGACCAAAATAGCGTGGGCCTATGTTGCACCAAACCTGAGTTCCACTAGGTACAGCCAGGGTTCAGCATCAGCTCTATTTTGGGTACTGCTCTCCCAAGTGCTCATCAAGATGTGACGGATGGCCAAAATAGCGTTGGCCTATGTTGCACCAAACCTGAGTTCCACTAGGTACAGCCAGGGTTCAGCATCAGCTCAATCTTGGGTACTGCTCTCCCAAGTGCTGATCATGATGTGATGGATGACCAAAATAGCGTGGGCCTATGTTGCACCAAACCTGAGTTCCACTAAGTACAGCCAGGGTTCAGCATCAGCTCTGTCTTGGATACTGCTCTCCCAAGTGCTCATCAAGATGTGACGGATGACCAAAGTAGCGTGGGCCTATGTTGCACCAAACTTGAGTTCCACTAGGTACAGCCAGGGTGAACCCTGCCAACCAGGGTGGTTTGGTGCATCAGCTCTATCTTGGGTACTGCTCTCCCAAGTGCTCATCAAGATGTGACGGATGGCCAAAATAGCGTTGGCCTATGTTGCACCAAACCTGAGTTCTACTAGGTACAGCCAAGGTTTAGCATCAGCTCTATCTTGGGTACTGCTCTCCCAAGTGCTCATCAAGATGAGACGGATGACCAAAACAGCGTGGGCCTATGTTGCACCAAACCTGAGTTCCACTAGGTACATCCCGAGTTCCACTAGGTACAGCCAGGGTTCAGCATCAGCTCTATCTTGGGTACTGCTCTCCCAAGTGCTCATCAAGGCGTGTCGGATGGCCAAAACAGCGTGGGCCTATGTTGCACCAAACCTGAGCTCCACTAAGTACAGCCAGGGTTCAGCATCAGCTCTGTCTTGGATACTGCTCTCCCAAGTGCTCCTCAAGATGTGACGGATGACCAAAATAGCGTGGGCCTATGTTGCACCAAACTTGAGTTCCACTAGGCACAGCCAGGGTGAACCCTGCCAGCCAGGGTGGTTTGGTGCATCAGCTCTATCTTGGGTACTGCTCTCCCAAATGCTCATCAAGATGTGACAGATGGCGAAAATAGCGTTGGCCTATGTTGCACCAAACCTGAGTTCCACTGGGTACAGCCAGGGTTCAGCATCAGCTCTATCTTGGGTACTGCTCTCCCAAGTGCTCATCAAGATGAGACGGATGACCAAAACAGCGTGGGCCTATGTTGCACCAAACCTGAGTTCCACTAGGTACATCCCGAGTTCCACTAGGTACAGCCAGGGTTCAGCATCAGCTCTATCTTGGGTACTTGCTCTCCCAAGTGCTCATCAAGGCGTGTCGGATGACCAAAACAGCGTGAGCCTATGTTGCACCAAACCTGAGTTCCACTAGGTACAGCCAGGGTTCAGCATCAGCTCAGATCTATGTATACTAAAACCTTCTCCAGCATGTAAGAAACACTTTTCTGAAAACCGCATCAAAATCGGTTCAGCCAAACGCGAGATAATCGCGAACAAATATACATACATACATACATACATACATACATACATACATACATACATACATACATACATACATACATACATACATACATACATACATACATACATACGGGTCAAACTGAGAACCTCCTTTTTTTTTTGAAGGCGGTTAAAAATGGCTTGCAATTTGTTGCAAAGTTAATGGTGCTCTTAAGTATCAGGATCTTCCACTACATAGAACCTCACTCAATGTTATTATCCACGACAATCGTTAAAATAGTTATATTTTCCCACTACAACCGTTATCCACGACAACCGTTAGGTTGTCGTGGATATTATTATTCAGCTACTACCCTAATTAAGTTATATTAGTATAACGCGCATTTTCATTATTCCGCCTCTAGTGCAACTTTCCCGATGTCTTAGCACCGTTAAGTTCAATAAAGTCGTATTTGTCGAGTATTTCTTTCTCAGATAAATCCTTTTCAGAGAGAAGGGTGGAGTAATAAGCAGTGATGTGCCGTGCCATTGTCGTTTACGGTAAATTTGGCAAAGGCATTTTGCCTCAGTAATATTTCCCATGGGTACAATACGTTCCTCTGGTAATGGGCGATAAATATCTTATACAATGTTTTATTTGAAGATTATAGTCGAGGATTTACAAAATTATATTCATATGTAATATAAGCTAGAAACAATGCCAGTTTTAGAGATGAACCAAGCTAAATTTCATGTCGTTTTCTGTAGGTATTCAAGATATACGGCGGGTAATATATCATAGAATATAGGGTAAGTTGTTGATCAATGAAACACTAAAAGTTCAAGCCTTCCTATCTCTGGTGTTTTTAAAGTTATTGGTGTGATATTTTGCATAAAGATAGAGAATTTAGTTGGCTATCGTATGGCATTCTTGGTTTTTACATATTTTTAACAGTTTCTGTATTATAAACCTATTTTCAAAAAATGAGTTTTGTTTCATTGTGTACTTGTGCATGTTTTCAATGAAACACTCTCATTTTAACAGTGAAACAGATGTAATAGTCTACCATGAAACATCGTTAATAAACATTGAAACGGTGTAATAAATCAGTGACATTACTACACATATGCTTTCAATCAATTAATGAAAAATGAAAGGAGAAAATAGTGGTAGGCTCAAATTGGTTATTTAAAAGGTTTCCGACATATGGAATCACTATAAGATTGCTGAAATATCTAAAAGCGAAAGACTTGTTTCATTGTACACACACCTGAGTTTCATTGTGAAACGAAAATCTGGTCGGCACGTATGTCATGCTGCGAGAAAGGTACGCCTTTTAGGTCCACGGAGCATAATCGCCAACTAGGTGGAATCGGGAGGGTTTTGAGCATCTCCATGCTGTATATCATATACTTTCTTGCAACATAGTGTTTATAAACGACTGTTTCAATGTTAGACATGTGACCTTAACCTTACTATCAATGAAACATTCAACATATAAACTATCCTATCTCAGCCATCTTTAAAGTTAAGTATCTTATATATTGTCATATGATAGACAAATTAGTATCCATTTTCATGGTATTTTACTTTCACAAATTTCGCACATAGTCTTTAATTATTAAAAAAAATAATGATTTGTTTCATTGTGTACTGGTACTTGTGTTTAGTGAACATCACGTTTCATTGTTTACTACATAAAAGTGTTTCATTGTGATACTAGGGGGTGTTTTTTAAAACAATTAAAAAAACTGCACCTAAGAGTGAAAGAATTTTAAAAATATTTAGCTCTAAATAAACTTTAATACACATAGAACATAACAAAAAAAAAATATCAAACTCGATTCTATATCTTGTTAAAAAATTGTCAAACTTAAATAAAATAATTTACTTTTGTCCCACAAATTCACAATAACGATCGTAGCAACGTGCTCCTTCTCCGAGGCTCGCTCGCGTATTGGGGAGGTGCTGGGGGTCCCTGAGCCTGTCCTTGCTTGACAGACGGCACTAGCTGGTAACACCTAGTTTCCGAGATATCGCAAAGTTTCACTGTGTACTATTGTTTCAATGTTCGACAAGTGACCCTACTTATTGTTTCTTTGTTTTAATCTTTAACATTGTAGACCTGTGCCCGCTTCACTAGCAATAAGACATAAGTGCGAATGGGGTCGGTGGTTAATTATTTTTTATTGGAGCAGAGATTGCTGACGGGGCGTTATTCGGTGTTAGACGCCATCATAGAACTGGGAAGATGGAACTACGAGACTGGAACATTATTGACTCACGCTAGACCGGGCCGGGGCCGGGCCGGAACTCTCTCATACACCGGACACGGATAACATAAAGTGTGTTTTATTGAGGACATTAAATTTGTGCAGGATGAGGCTAAACAAACTATCTTTGCCAGTTAAGAGGAAAGTGGACTTCCGTTTCTCCATACAAACGTGGACTACATTTTCCTCTCTGGATACAACATTTCTGGATGGAACATTATGAACAATATTTTTATATAATATATTAACCATAGCTATGGCCCTTATGTTTGACTTTTTTCGATTTTTTTACTATTGTAAAAATTAGAAGCGAATAATAGATTTCATACAAGTTTTTAAATGCTCCAGTCCTCACTCTTATAATACTTAAGGTTCCGTCTCACAGGCGCGTTTTCCGAGCGGGGCGTTAGCGGGGCGCGCCGCTTTTACATATAAAACGCGTGACGGAACCTTTAATAAAAAATAAAAAAAAAAGCTAACGTGTTCACATTAACATAGCTGTGGTTGATATACATAAAATTTTGTCAAAATATTTTAAATAATGTTGATATCCGGAGAGAAAAATGAGGACTACGTTTTACTAAAAGGCGATTTATATATCCTCCACTTTCGTCTTAAAATCTTATAAAAGGCAGAGGGGCTACCACGAAAACCGATATTCGCAAATTGCGGGGATCTTTCTCTTTTACTCCAATGAAGGCGTAATTGACAGAGAAAAAAGGCCGCAATTTTCGAACTTTGATTTTCGCTGTTTATAGCTCAGGGTTCTAGTAGAAAACATCTGAATTACCACGCGAGTTCAATGGAAGTTAGTAAAAAGAGTTCTAGAAGAAACGTCAACAATCACGCATGACATAAAATATTAATTGGTCATCGGTATACACCTAATTAGTAATTATCACACGGATAAAT
This sequence comes from Cydia amplana, assembly GCF_948474715.1. NCBI lineage: Eukaryota > Metazoa > Arthropoda > Insecta > Lepidoptera > Tortricidae > Cydia > Cydia amplana. The sequence goes on from NC_086072.1 coordinate 4,516,921, forward strand.
GAGCATTGAGGTGTTATTGCGTTACATGTGTCGTGCAATGGACCGTATTTGGCCCGCTTTTTGCCAACGCAAAAAGGACGCGGTGCCTTTGTACCGTAAAGAAGTAACCACACATAAATCTATATTAGTTGAAATTTGTGTTTTTTTTCTATAACAAGTTCAACTGGCCAAACTTTTGTTCAAACAACGAGAATTACTAATTACTGCAATGTTCTGCCGCCAGAGTGCAGCTCTAATAGCACCCATCGTAAACCATAGAGTAACTTATACATACTGTGCCTTAAACTGTTTTTTGACATGTTTTCACCATTCACAGACAATAAAATATGACATTGATACATCAAGGCGGTTTGTTTACAAAGGGCTTACCGGGAAACACGAAAATCGAAACTCAGCTATCTGCCTCTTTATCGCTCGAATATGCAAAAGTGATAGAGAGGTTAGATAACAAAATTTCGACTCTCTCGTTTGCGGTACACCCTTAGAGTGTGACTGATTGTGGTAGTTGCGCCCCCTACGCAGAGTTTCACGTAATATTTCCTATTTCGTTTGAATATCATGCACTTATGTCACATACTCTGTGCAGCTAAGTGTGTAATCAATCATACCCCTCAACTCTTAGAATATGGTACCTTGGTGCGTAGCCAACGTGCAATCGTTAACGCTCCGTAGCGAACGAAACGCAACTGTCACTGCCGTATTCGAACTTCAAGATATTCACAAGAGACGACACGTAATAGATTCATTCTAGAAACGTTATAGTTTAGATTTCAACTAGTTCTCTTTTGCAGCGCGATTCGGGCAACCAATGTCACTTTTTCGATAGATCGTGTTAGATATATATTAGATGTGAATTAGATCTCTAAGTATATATCTTGTGGAAATCGTTCAAGAGTATCTCCAGAATCGCGGAAATGTCAAATCAATCGGATCGGGCCCACTGTCGCACTAGTCGCAGTCTAGACGCACTCTAAACATGTTGTTAGTGTTGTTACTTGTAATGTTACTTTTGAATTACTTTTTTTTTTTTACTTAAGAAAACTTTCTCATTGACCATCCAAGAACCTTTTTTTTTATATACCACATCGGTGGCAAACAAGCCTACCGGCCGCCTGATGGTAAGCAGTCACCGTAGCCTATGGACGCCTGCAACTCCAGAGGTGTTAAATGCGCGCGTTGCCGACCTTTTTAAAAACCTGTACACTCCTTTTTTGAAGAACCCCATACTGTAGACCCTCGGGAAAACCTCGGAAGGGAGCTCATTCCACAGCCGGAGCGTTCGCGGGAGGAAATTCCTCTTAAACCGCACAGTACGCGACCATTTAGGTTCTAGGGTGTGTGGATGAACACACTGCCGATGGCGAGCGGTGCGGTGATAGAAAGCGGCGAAACCTAGGCAAAAGTTGTTAAATATGGATCGCTTATGTCGGCTTATTTATTATGTATTCTTTTCCAAATTATCCTAAAATACTAGTGAGTAACTACCATTTATCTCAGGCGGTTGGCAAAAAAGTTGCACGGTGTATTATTATGTAGAATGTAGATTTGAGCTAAGTTTTGAGAAATTGGGACTAAAACTTGTTTATATATTATAATGTTTTTTACTTATAATTATAATATAAATCAGCTTTATGCAACCAAGCCTTCAACCAGCCATTGATGACCATAAAAAAACTCTTAACATCGGATTTCCTAGGATAGCGGCCGTTTCCATACTAAATAATACGGCTAAATATGGATGTCGTAGTATTTGTATTGAGACGGCCGCTATATGACGGCACCGCTTTCGAGGGAAACCAAAGCTTTACCAGCAATCTCCGTTAAACGGTAGACCTAATATACATGCCTCTAGTTAGTGTTTTTTTTTAACTAGTCTATGTGTGTGTCCCACTCCTCGACAGAGGCCTCCCCTCTCCAATCCTCCCTGTGCTGAGCAAGATTCCGCCAATCTCGCTGTCATTAAGTATACATATTAGAAAAAAAATACTCAATCAAAATGATGCTTAGGGATGCAAAATCACAGCGACGAATTAAAGGTTCGGTTTCGATCTCTCTTCAGGCAGAGAAAATTGAGGCTAGCCGGCATGTGTGTGGGGCCAGTAAATAAGCGAAATTACGATAAAATTAACACAACAAGAGAACGATTCTTTTTTTAACAATTGAGTTTAATTTTCATCACGTTTTGGTAACACCCTGAGTCGTGTTATCAGGTGTCTCACGCGCACAAAAAAGTACGAGCAAAATGCCTTATGAAACGACCCCTAGATGTTTTAGCCAAAATGCCAATCGCTTAATATGCTTCGTAGTGAACGAAACGCCTCCGTCGCGCTATGGCCAATGTCTCTGTCGCACCATAATATGGAAGAGTGATAGCGAGACACTAGAGAAGAGTGAGATCGATTGGCATCTTGGCTACGCACCCTGATTGCACTGTGTCAGCACGAATCCGCGTGACCTGTAACGCTGATTGATCCTCACTTACAAGGTTGTATTAAAATAAGATGAAAACCATATCGCATCACAACAAAATCGGCCTAGTTTTTCCATGTTACATGTTACACAGAAAAGGAAACGCGCTTGTGGAAGGAGAAATGATTGCCAATATTTTTTATATGAATGACACTTCTCTGTATCATCTCCAATATCAGAATTATCATTGAATGGCACAGGTTAAGGCAGTTTGTAGGGAATGCCATATTCATTAATGTAATTTTACGAATTCTTTATTGCCCGAGAAAATCATACGAATACCCGTATAAATAGCGTAAAATTTTATTAAATTGAAAACAAAAAGCATGCATGACGCATTGGCTAAGGCGAAAACCATAGGTGGGAACGAAAGGTCCGATCGCTGTGTCTCGCTCCAACCTATGGTTGTCGCCTTAGCCGAAGCCAGTCACGCAATGTCGTGGCCAGGCCGTCAGCTCGTACTGCCGTGGCGTCAGCTTGTACTGCCGTGCCGAAAATATTCAGGCGCGATACGTAAAGCGCCTTAGGCCCACTTGCACCATCCCACTAACCCGGGGTTAAGCAATTAAATCGTTAACATAATGTCAAATTGTACTGGTAACCATGGTAACGGCAGGTTTAACCGGTTAACCCCAGACCAGAAGCAATATCCGGCTCCGCAGTGTCACACTGACTCTTGCGAGGAGCCTTGCGTGTCTTTAATGATGATATAATTTACCTAATGAATAGCCAAACATCTCACTTGCTCAGTTGTGTTAGAAAGCCGATAACCGATGAAAGCGATGATTTAATATGAAAGACGTACTGGTAGTCTATGTGTACCTACTCTACAAATTGATCTCATTCTGACATAACATAAATATAATATTTTTATATTGAAGCGAGCGATATGATGCACATTGAGTGATGTCAAATTAAAAATGACTTGTAAGGAGCACTCGAAAGTATTTCTAAATCTAGTAAATCTACTACCTGTTTTATTCGCTATTCCAACGTTTCATGGCCCCATTAATCGAATTATAGCGTTAGGAGCAATTAAGCGTCGCAGCTATAATGGCGTCGCCCAAGTCTGTTCAAATTAGTCGATTATCGGCTGAGTGCCGTATCACACGATATAGGTATTCGGTACAGGAGGTCGATTTTCAGGTGGAAATTGGCACGGACGGTCCACTTACCTACACACACTTTTTTAGTTAATTGCAACATAGATAACGGGGTTTTATTGTCACTGCCAAGAACGTACGGATATAAATCATTTTTTGTTTTCGTGATAAACTAGTTAAACATACAAAAGTAACATGAGAAATTCATAATAATTACATATTGTTTACCACGAAATGGGCTCGCCTCAGCATAATGCTGACCCGAGAGTCTGCGCTGATCTTTCGGCGAGTCCATTTATTGTGGGCCACGATCGCAGCTGTACGGCACGGCCTCCTAAGGGCGATTGTGCACTACAATGAATTTTACTGTCCGGCAGTCCGAGTTTTCATGGTCCGATATGGCATGAAAAAAACGGATGATTGGCTTGTGCACTTGTCCGTCTTTTTACTCGCAGGTGCGGCGCAGTGTCATGAAAAAAACGGATGATTGGCTTGTGCACTTGTCCGTCTTTTTACTAAAAGAGAGGCTACGTCAGCCACCTAAGAGCCCACGATCGTCGCTCTCAATAACTAGTACAATCCCAGTCGCCGTGGCCGAAACCGGCCAGGAAAGGATGATGATGAAAGAGAGGCCCGCCCCCGCTCGGCCAAGTCATGAATTATACTAATTCCACACGCAGTGCACAAGCATAAACACGTTTTTCATGGCTGTCATCTCGGACCGGAAAAAAACTGTCCGGAATGGGGAAAAGTAAAATGTCGGACGGTAAAATTACGTCTAGTGCACAAGCTACTATATACATTTAATAGCGTGCCATATCGGACCGTAAAAACTCGGACTGCCGGAGAGTAAAATTCATTGTAGTGCACAATCGCCCTAAAACTGAACGCATCCACTTGCGGTGACTGCCAGCGCCATCTGGCCTACGGGTGTGACAGATACTGATAACCTAAAAGGCAATGCCATACAAGATGCTAAAAATAACAAACAAATTGAGAAATACTAGAACATATCAAGCATAAAACACATGAAACAACAGTGAAAACATTACAGATATTTCGATACAAACATATTTCATAATTTGTCCATGTATCGTGTATAGGTAGTGCTTGTCAAATCTAACCCAAATCTTTTCCACATATACCTACATGTAGTAGTAGTAGTACACTCTTTATTGTACAAAAAGACATAATAACATACAAGTAGTGAGAAGTACAAAGGCGAACTTATCCCTATGAGGGGTCTCTTCCAGGGACGTGTCGGACGCCTCGGCCAGAAGCCGGACCATTCTAGCCGCTAGAATGGTCCGGGTCCTGGCCGAGCTAGAATCTAGCGTGAGTTAGCCTTTATGTATTTACGGGCATTTTGAGATTACGCTCTTTTTTTATGATCAAAACATTTATATAATATGATATATTCTAAGGTAACCTACAAAGCTCAGTGTTGTCAAACTTCAAAGATATATTCGGCGAGGCACTTAGCTTGTAGAACATATAGTTGAAAGAAATGATTTTTGTGAGTAACTTTTATAAAGGCACACCATGAAAAAGCTTCGAGAATATATACGGATCTAACATGCTCCTGGTCAGCCACAATCCATTTTAACGCAAAAAAAATTCTCTACCATACCCTATAGGACTTTGTGGCTGACTATAGTCAGCCACAAAGTAACAAGAAAAATTAAATTTTGTTAAGTCCATAAAAAAATACACTGGAACGGAGGGCCTTAGTCTTGTGGGCGGCAAGAGTTTTTTTTGTGCCGTGACGACTCAATCCAATAATTATCTAAAAACTTGAAGTGCCACAAAAGATCTTGCTCCACTTTTCAAACATTTCCTTCGACAAACTCATTTTCTCCGACCCATCCCTTTGTCCGAATCGATCTCGTAGTCAGACACTTTAGAATCACTCTTCAATCCTGACGGGCATTGACATTTCTAATTTCCCCCGATAAAGAGGCAAGTGGTGTTCAATTAGGCAAACACTTTCCTCCGGATTACCGGAACCCTTTTCAGATCGATCCTCGATTCACTTTTGTTATAATTGACTTTCGCCACTCGAGCTTGACGAATGCTGAATGTCAATCGATGTTCGATTGTTTTTGGAAGGAGTTCTAGGGCACTGAGGATAGATAAGGGCAGAGACGAGAATAAAAGAAACTGTAGTTCTACAAACAGAAGTCAGGTTCTTGTCATTTTGGGGGATGAAACCACCATGCGATGCTTAGCTAGGTCTCTAATAATGATGTACAGTGCTTTGATTTCCCCTTAACTAGTGTTATCCCATTTGTTTGCTGCAGGGTCTTTTCATTCAAATTTACTGATGATATGCCATAAGTTCATAAGTGCTAGTATTCTATAATCATATTTTTTTTATTTGCAAGTACACGATTACAATAGGTCTTAAACATAGAATACCGCCTATAGAAACCTAATATTGGTCATTTTGTTCGCGACGCAACTCACCAAACTGTGAGGTGCGGGAGGGGTGCTCACGGCGTTGCGATTGGTCGTTTCAAATATGGCGCGATGTCACGTGTCAGCGTAGGGATGGGACACGTTCATTACGGACAGTGGTACAGTGGTACAGTAATTTATTGTGGTAAAATTGTTATCATTTAGTTTAGGTAGGTACTTAAAGTAAACTTATTTAAGAATATTATTGACTAATAATATTTTAGCAATGTAAAAATGTAGGTAAAACCTAAAAATTTTACTTAACATAATGGCATTTATATTTAAAGTTGTTCCCGCATCTTGCATTTTAAACTTTAGATCTTTATATTATTTCCACTTAAAATCGCGATCTCTTTCAATACTAATACGAGAAAAAATTGTCACCTAAAATTCATACAATTTACTTTCCGTTTTGTTACGGTCATTATAGAGTGTTCTATTAAAAACATAATGAAATAGGCCAAAAAAATTGGGTACATTGTTTTTTTCTCAGTAAAAATGGAAATGGTTTGTTATTCTGAGTAGTGTCGCGGGTTCGAAACCCGGTTCGTACCAATGAGTTTTTTGGAACTTATGTACGAAATATCATTAGATATTTACTAGTCGCTTTTCGGTAAAGGAAACATCGTGAGGAAACCGGACTAATCCCAATAAGGTCTAGTGTACCCTCTGGGTTGGAAGGTCAGATAGCAGAAGCTTTCGTAAAAACTAGAGCCTACGCCAATTCTCGGGACTAGTTGCCAAGCGGACCCTAGGTACCCATGAGCCGTGGCAAAAGCCGAAACAACGCGGGGAAGATGATGACGTATGTCTATCACAAACCAAAACCGAGTTCCCTCGCACTTCTTTGAAGTTCATCATCGGGTCCATCTCGTGACATGAGGCCTAACTGCTCCCCTAGAGGATTCTAAAAAACCCACACAACATATGCCTATCACAAACCAACACCGAGTTCCCTCGCACTTCTTTGAAGTTCATCATCAGGCCCATCTCGTGATATGAGACCTAGCTGCTCCCCTAGAGGATTCTAAAAAACCCACACAACATATACCTATTACAAACCAACACCGAGTTCCCTCGCACTTCTTTGAAGTTCATCATCAGGCCCATCTCGTGACATGAGACCTAACTGCGCACCTACGCGATTCTAAAAAAACTCACCGATTTCTTATTTTAATACTAGAACTCTATAATGATTATACTACTAGCAAAAAACGAAAATACGTACGTATACCTACTTAATATTTAAGATAAACTACCATTATATTAAAACTACAGATTAATTACATTATTATATTCAATTAAAAGTAAAAGAGAATCACAGTTTTGTTTTATATTTCTTAAAATGGTACAATACGGTACGAACGAAGGCACGAAGTTCGCGCAACTGACGAAACCATCATCGTCGCATCCCTAGTCGTAACGTGAAAGGGATAGCACATTGCATTTTCAAGTTGACGAAAAGGGACGGACATACTTCGCCCTGAGCTTATTGACCACTATAAAATGAACCCCGCGGACAAGAAACAATTTTCAACGTAATAATGAATTTGACTTTCCCGTCGAAGGTAATTCCATCTGTTTTGTAAGTAGAAGTCTAAGATGACTTGCCACACCATATTACTCTGCAATATCCCATGATTTCCTCAAGAATTCAATAGTTTACGATTTATTTTCTTAGACACGTGCACACTGCTAACGGGTCGTAAGCTTGGTCGCTACTGATCGGAGCGGCGCGCGTGCAATATTATATTTGACCTATGCACCATACGGGTGATGACCGCGAGTCGTCCTATAAGCTCTGTCTATAGGGGTTGGTCTGTGGTCTTAAACATACAACAGTTCCACCAATATAATTTTTATGGATAAAGGAATGAAAGGAATGAAAGTGCGCATCCCATACCTCAACTACTTGTCAATTTTTTCCTTAATGTTTCAACAGATGTCTTTTGCGACACCTTTTCAATTTATACTTGGAATTGGAAAAGATTTTTTAATTATGTTATTCCTTTTATATGTTTAATATTGTAGAATTGTGTAATTTGTGCCTATCGTTCCAAAATTATATACCTATATACTTACCTACTGATCAAAAGGGGCAGAGCACGCCATCCCGCCACCTTAAATATAGGCAAATGTCATGCATATCCTTGAGAAATAACGTTCTCACGACAAATCAGTCTACATGTACCTAATGCGGCACGGGAATGCACTCGCAATTTCTATTTACCCTTTACGCAATTTTATATATATATACGTATTTTAAAACTGGAAGAGAAGGAAAGGGAGAACGTCTTCCTCAAGACCCAGGTTGTAGATCTCCAAAATCAATTAAACCAGCAAGCTCAGCAGTCGCTAAGTTCAGAACTGGAGATAATGGGCCTTCCTGAAACGCCAAATGAAAACCCCTACCACATAGTCCTGACTACAGCCTCGACGCTAGGGATGAACCTCGATGAAGTTGATGTAAACTTTGTGACCCGCGTGGGCCCGCGACGCCAGGGTGACAAAATCAATCAATCTAGGCCCCTAGTGGTTTCTTTTGTGAGGAGGGCGAAACGTGAAGAGTTCTTAAAACAGGCAAAAACTCGGCGGTCAACGCTCAGTAGCAAGGACATCGTACCAGCAAGTCCCACGACGAGGGTATTCGTGAATGAGCGCTTGACCAGTGACGGCAGGCGCTTATTTCGTGACACACGGTCATGGGTTAAGGAACACGGTTATAAATACTGCTGGATTCGCAGAGGTAACATCTACATCAGGAAGCATGAAGGTAAAGATGGAAGCCCGGCCCTTCAGATTCGATCTCACGAAGATCTCCAAAAGTTTTCAGGACAATGTAACGAATAACTTTCTAGGAATGTGTTTGTTTACCTGGTTTTATTTTGTCTCACGTTTTTCGCTAATAATGAGACAGCAGTGTCTAACCATCATGGCCTTACATTACTTTTTGAATAGAATGTTGACATATGTTACCCACATCCACATCAACTCTTCACTTCACACACACATACATACACACACACATACTTATAGGAAAATATACGTAATAAGCATACTTTACTTTATACATTATGTCATTGCTCATACCGTAGATGGGATGCTCACAACCCGTAGAGGCATTATCACTTTCGAATACAATACTCTCTTTTATTTATTCTTGTATTGTGAATGGCAGCGTTAGAACTAATGTCTGAAATCGACAACTCCTTTAATGTTGAATGCCATGCAATATCCACCCCTGAAGAGTGTAGTCCCATTATCTCTAAGTATTCATTGAAACTTCTTCAAATAAACATAAGAAGTGTACAACGCAACTTTGACAACTTCTTATTGATTTTTGCTCGTTTAAATATAAGTTTTGACATTATTATTTTCAGCGAATGCTGGATCAATGATAACTCTACGATTAAACAAATAAACGGATACACATCCTTTAGTACAAGAAAGTATATAAACAAATCAGGAGGGGTAATCGCTTATGTGAACAACAAATGGTCACCAAATGTGTCAGAGCCAGATATAGCTGACGCAAACTGCTTAGAGATAGACATTCCAAGCGTTTCTACAGTTTTAGCTATCTATCGGTCCCCGTCTTTTTCTAATGTTGACAATTTTTGCTTATCCCTGGACCAGTTTCTTAGAACCGTCTGCCGAAAGTCATGTCTAATAGTGTCAGGTGATATGAACATTAACATTTTGGAATCAGCAGCAGATGACGAAAATGCATCAAGATACCTGGATGTGCTTGCTTCGCATGGATTACTCTCCTCGGTCAACAAACCAACACACAGTAAAACGTGCATAGACCATATATTCATATCAAGCAGTCTTTCTGCTGAATCGATTGTATGCCAGTCCGACCTAACTGATCATGATCTAATTATGATCGGCATCGTAACGGAAAGTATTAGGAATACTACTCAAAAAAGATCAAGACTAAAGGTCAACTACGCCGGACTCAGCAGAGAACTTGAATTTGCTGACTGGTCCCCTGTTGTGCGGGCAAGCTCTGTGAATGATGCCGTGTCGGTTTTCTCAACCATTGTCACAGAGGCGATCTCCAGAAACTCCGAAAAGATTCAAGTAAGCCGCTCTAAATTCTGTATCCAACCTTGGATGACTCCGGGGCTAATTAGGTGTTCAAAACAGAGAGACAAACTACACCGGATTTCGCGGCAATCTCCGAACGACGAAACTAAAAAACTTGTATACACAAGATATCGCAACTTTTTTACTAATCTTCTAAGAAATCTTAAAGTGGAACATCAGAGAAAAGAACTTACTGCCCACAAAAAGTCGCCAAAAAAACTATGGAAAACCATAAATAAAATTACACACCGGAACTCTACAAAATCTACTGCGCAAAATCTGACAAAGATTAAAAATACTGAAAAAGAGTCCCTGAACGTATGTAACGAATACTTTGCAACTGTGGGTCAGAACCTTGCGAACACAATCTTAACAGAGGAAAATGAAACACAAGAGTCTTTGGCAGCCAAAGTTAAAGTAAAATCATCGAGATTTAACTCAATTTTCATTTGCCCCACAGACAAAAGTGAGGTTCTCAGCCTGATCCAAAAATTGGACACAGATAGTTCTCCAGGCCTTGACAATATTAACAATAAAATTTTGAAAGCCACTGGTTCGGCTATTGCTGAACCCCTTGCAGTGATTTTTAACCAAAGCATAGAAAGTGGTATATTTCCCACGGCTTGGAAAATATCGGCAATAGTTCCGATTCACAAAGGGAATGCCAAAAATGAACCCTGCAACTATCGGCCTATATCACTACTGGGATGTTTCTCAAAACTTCTAGAGCGAATTGTAAATAAAAGGATAGTTACTTACCTTGAATCCAATGGCCTTCTAGCGGATCGTCAGTTTGGTTTCAGAAAGGGGAAATCGACCGAAGATGCCGTTACTCTTCTTACAGAAATTGTCTCATCACACTTGGACGGGGGCCGGGCCTGTGTCGGAGTCTTTCTAGATTTAGCAAAAGCCTTCGACACGGTTTCTGTCCCCATCCTTTTGAGAAAACTAGAGGCATACGGGTTTCGTGGGAATACACTAAGTTGGTTTACTAGTTACCTGACTGAAAGAAAGCAGTGTGTTCAAATTGGGGAGCACTTTAGTGACTTGAGGGCGGTTTCCTTTGGCGTACCACAGGGCAGTATTTTAGGTCCTACCCTTTTTCTATTGTACATTAATGACATTACACTTACTCCGCTACAGAATGCTGAGCTACTGTGTTATGCCGATGACACCGCTATCGTCTTTCACGGTTGCTCTTGGGAAAACGTCTTTAGCCATGTCGAGCATGGTATGTCTCTACTATCAGGTTGGTTAAAGCAGAACCTTTTAACTTTAAATACAACCAAATCGAAATTCCTTTGTTTCCATAAGACAGCGGCTTCGTCACCAGGGCTTCAGATGAAACTTAAAGTGCACAATCGTGGTTGCACTGATTCTTCAACTCAAACTTGTATGTGTGACCATATGATAAGATCGAACAAAATAAAGTACCTCGGGATTGTGATAGACGATAAACTAAACTTCGGGCTGCATGTGGAGGCAGTGGCGGGTAGGGTCAGAAAGCTGATATACACCATGAAGATGTTAAGGGAATCAGCTGACTTACCCCTATTAAGAACTATTTATACCGCACTTGGACAATCGATAATCAATTACTGCATCCTTGTCTGGGGAGGTACATCCTCGACTATCCTTCTGAAATTAGAAAGAGCGCAAAGAGCGGTGCTTAAGATAGCCTTGAAGAGACCAATTAGGTATCCTACGAAGGTCCTATACAATGACGCTCAAGTACTCAGTGTTCGGAAGCTCTATCTTCTGAGGGTGGCTCTGTCTGTACACAAAATGGTTCTAAACTCATCAAACTACAATAGGTTACTTAAAAATCGAATATTTAAAATTCCTACGACTGCCGTCAAAACCACATTTGCACATCGTTTCTCAGTCTTTCTCCATCCCCGAATCTACAATCGTTTAGTTAACTTGTACAATTTTAAAAATTACTCGGTCTTCGAAACAAAAAAGCTCTTAACAGTTAAGATGATAAACTTATCCTTTTTAGACACAGAAAACATTATTAGAATAATATCCTAACATATAACACACTTATACACACCACACACCCACACACCCACACACGCACACTCACACAAACACACACACGCACACACACACACACACACACACACACACACACACACACACACACACACACACACACACACACAACGTGTTGACACTCAATTAGAATAATAATTTTTAGGCCTTAAATATATTGTTTCTCTTATAAATTAATTTCCTAAGTCTACTTTAATTTTTGTGTTCAAAATTGTTCAATAGCCGCTCATGTAATACCTACCTTTAAGTATATCGTATGATTTCCCTCACGGGACAGGCTTTGCCTAGTGTGGGGGTCAGTATAAAGTGTAAATGCTGTAATGTATTTTTTGGAAATAAACTATTTGTATTTGTATTTGTATTTGTTGTATTTGTATATGTTGATTGACAGTCTATACTTTTAACTTGTCTCTAAAGGCACGAAGGACAGATTGGGGCTTTAATTTAGTATAAGCTAAGTCGCTTGAGACCCTTTTTTAATCGAGTTCGTTTCTGTTAATTGACACGGAGGCGGCGATTTCAGATAATGGCAAAGACAGGCCATTTCGAACGTGCACCTGACATCAAACTGATATTGGAATCATACATGAATCATATCAGTTAGTCTCACGCTAGAACGGCCCGAGTCCGGGCCGAGACAACCAACACTTCATTTTTGATGACAGGTGACCACGTGATTATTTCTATAGAAAACAAAGTGTCGGATGCCCCGGTCCGGTTCTATATAACGTGAGTCTGTTACTGAATATTACATAAATTTACCATAATTACCCAAAATATATAATTTTATAGGTAGGAAAGTTATATTATTTACTAGGTACCTACTGAAACAAAATATCCAAAAAAATGTTCTCTGAATAACATCAGTAATGGTCCTCAAGGCCGGGAAAATATCTTTTGAAATTATTGAATGGCGGTAAATGGCACGATTACTATTAGGTAATAGTGTTTTTCTCTGGACACTGTTCTATAAATTCAATAAGAGCTCCCTTAAGGAAAAAGGAGAAAAATGATTTAGTAAAAGAAAATGCGAAAAATGTTTGCTATAAATATGTTGTAATATTTTTTGCCGCTTTTTACACACTTTTATTTAGCTTCACTGCGTACGAATACCTATTTCTCTTTGTACCTATGGTGCTTCAAATCTTGTAACTTAAATTTGAACCACTTCCCGCCCTTCCCGGTGTCTGATTGAGCTGAAATTTCGTATACTTACTTCCATATTTCAGATGACAATGCAATAATACGCTAACATGGAGCTGATCTGATGATGCAGTCGAAAGGTATCCAAAGGAACTCTTTAATGGAAAAACATAAACACATTGAGTACTTATAGGCTCATTTGAAAGGTCCCGAGAAGTACAAAAACTCAATCACTATTGCAAAATGTCTGCAGCACTATGTATAATTGAGGTTAACGCCATCTAGCGTTATTTCGTTGCATTACTTGAAACCCCCAAGCACATCACTGTTAGTACTCGAGTTATATTAATAATAGTTAGATAGAAACTCACTAGATGGCTTTGATCTCGGACTGTCTAGAATACAAAATGACTAGTGTAATATTTTGCCTATATCTCTTTTAGTCTACATCGCAATCGGTCTAGAACACAAAATGACCACATATAGGTAGGTTAGGTTCGTTAGGTATCTTCAAATGGCCGAAGGCCGAACCGCACAGAAATAGGAGCCCCGCGGCAGCGGGGCTCCGTCGACATCGCTAACGTAAAGATAAACCGACGAAATGTAGGTAAATAAAGGTCTAAATAATTGTAGTCATTTTGTGTTCTAGACCGTTTGCGATGTAGACTAAAAGGGATATAGGCAAAATATTACACTAGTCATTTTGTGTTCTAGACAGTAGACAGTCCGAGACCAACCCCGCTAAAGAAGTTTTCACTTATTTCAACTAAATCGGTTCAGCGGTTTAAGCGTGAAGAGGTAACACAGACAGACAGACACACTTTCGCATTTATAATTTTAGTATGGATAATTCGTTGTTATTGTAATCGGTTATTTTTTATGTTACTTAACCGGTTATATTTGTTGAAGGACTCGTATATTCCATATAACCTCTCTCTCTCTCTCTCTCTCTCTCTCTCTCACACACACACACAACACACACACACACACACACGCGCACATCCACACACACTTTTGTTATTTTTAGGGTTCCGTACCTCAAAAGGAAAAAACGGAACCCTAATAGGATCACTCGCGTGTCTGTCTGTCCGTCCGTCTGTCACAGCCTATTTTCTCCGAAACTACTGGACCAATTAAGTTGAAATTTGGCACACATATGTAAGTTTGTGACCCAAAGACGGACATGTAACGTAAACAAATGAATTTTAAATATGGAGGCCACTTTTGGGGGGTAAAAGAGCAAATTCAAAAATAAAGTTTTTCAAACTATATCGTGTTACATATCAAATGAAAGAGCTCATTTTGAGAATCTCAAATATATTTTATTTATATGTCGGAGTGAGATCTATCAGAATGCTAACAATGCGTAAACCATGAACCATGGTTAGTCGATTTGTAACTTAAGAAACGTCAGATAGTTGCCTGGGTGAAATCAGAGATGGCGTTGCGGAGCTGTCACCTGGACAGTGACAGTTGGCGGCTATATAAGAAGGGCGGAAAAGACCGCCCCGGGGGGAGAGCCACTCGGAACCTCGCACGGACGCACCTCACCAGCACCTGCCTATCCGACTGACGATTTTCTGTGAAAATCGAAGCCGGAACGCGCCCGGCCCCTGCCGGAGGGGAAGCCCAGCGGTGCCCAGAACCCATCCACCGACGGTCGCCCTGCCCAACAGGACCGACTGATGGTGACGCGTCGCGCAGGTCCCGCATCATCACGGACAAGAAGCCACCGATGTCCCCCCCCGTCCCTTCGGGGCGGGTGGGTAGACAAGAAAACGGATTTTACAATCCACCCGCAGCCACAACAGTAAAACTCGCGACCCACCCGGTCCCCTCGGATAGGGTGGGTAGTTCGCAACGCGAGTTTTACGAAGTACCCGACGACACCAGGACCCCGGTGTTAGCATTTCATAGTCATAATTAATTATTAAAATATGTAATCTAAATTTCTATATATTTTGATAAACAGTGTTAGACTGTTTATCAAAATACATTAATTAATATGTAACGGAAGTAAGCATTTGACATCTCGAGCTGGCTCCCGATTGGTCGCGCCGTCTTAAATCGTAAAGCTTCCGGTGAGGCAAGATGGCGGCAACTGGCGCTACGGTTGGGAGGCAGAACGAGTGAGGCAACGAATGAGTGAAGATCGGATTGTCATATTGTAATAACTAAACGTTGTGATTTGATGTAAAATTAATTGGTCGTGTCGGAGAATACGTGAATACACATCTTGCTGGATCATCGGATTGTTTTATTGAACTGTCGTTTCACAGTTCAGAAGGCGGGATTAGTCGAGGTTCTCGTATAAAAACTTCGGTGAAAAAACTTACGCCCTTGAAGGTATGTAATCTAATCGCAAATTATTGGCCTTTCTAATTTGATACATTTGGACATATTTCTTTTTTTTTTCTTTTCTCATCTTTTTGTTTGGTGATTATTTGAAGTTATTTCACTATCACAAGTTTGATATGAAACGAAAACGGTTTTTATTAAGTGCTTCGACCGAAAGAATTATTTTTTTTAGAGGGTAGCCTATTTACATTATTTTTATCTTATCTTGATTACATGTAGTCGCTATAATAAATGAGTATAGACAATAAATAAAGAAAAATTAGATTAAGGCACGCATGACGTTATAACAGTTGTTTACATGAGTCAACAGTTGTTTAAAAAGAGTTTACAAAAACTTACAAATTTACAAATGCTCTTAATTATCAAATTGTGTTAGTGTGCGATAATTGCAGTGTCTTATGGTAGTTTACTATAGTTTACAATGAGTTTACAAAAGTTTACAAATTTACAAATGTTCTGAAAGTCCCAAATTGTGTCAAATTATGTTAAATACAACGTTTCACAGTAGTTTACAATAGTTTCCAATGAGTTTACAAAAGGTTACAGATTTACAAATGTTCCGAAAGTCCCAAATTGTGTCACATTATGTTAAATACAACGTTTTACAGTAGTTTCCAATAGTTTCCAATGAGTTTACAAAAGTTTACAAATTTACAAATGTTCCGAAAGTCTTAAATTGCATTAGGGTAAGTTAAATATAGTGTTTACAGTAGTTTACAATGAGTTTACAAAAGTTTACTAAAGTTTACAAATTTACAAATGTCGGAAATCTATGAAATATTTATTTAGTAGAGTTTCTACTTGGATATCTCGTATTTTACACAAGTTTACAAAAGTTTACAAATTTACAAATGTTCTGAAAATGTCAAATATCCATAGTATGTGCCAGATTAAGTGTCTTACAGTACTTTACAAAATTTTACAGTGAGTTTACAAATTTTACAAAAGTTTTAAATTTAAATAGGCTTTAATATAAATAGTGATTTATTGTTGTTTATATCAGTTCACATCATTTGTAAGAGTTTATAAATTTACAAATGTCGAAGAAAGTTGAAATTTTCAATAAGTAAGGTTGTGTATGGTGTTTATGCGTTTACAAAGAATACTAACATATTAGTAATAGCTTACATAAGGTTTACAAGTTATATTCTGAATTAGAATCATAATCGACTCAGTTATTGTTATTATATTTTTAGAACATTCACTTTTGGTGGACTTTTGCAGTTACAATCATGGCAAGTGGAGAAGAGTCGAGTCCAGGACCTTCTCGTAGACGAAAAAGAGACGAATCGTATGAAGAGGATGACAGCTGTACCCCAGAGCGCCAAAGACGTCGGCACTCGGGGCACCGCAGCAGCCGTAGCCGGCATAGAAAGAGCAGGAAGGTGAGGAGTTCGAGATCTCGTCGGCGGAGGACACCCAGTTCTGCGCGCCGCCAGCGCGGGCACGAGCTGAGCCGATTACAACCAGGTGAACCCCAATCAGTCGTACCACCTAACCCTAGCCAGATGATTCCGACAGGTGCAGATGCAGATACAATTTCACCGGATGTGTCTAATTCAGCTGTTAGTAATAAGGAAATGGCAGATTTTGCTACACAATTTAAAGAACTCATTCAGACTATGAAAGCGGGAGGCAGTAATGAAAGATTTCCGACTATGAATGTTATACCTGAATATGACCCTGCTAAACGGACGCAGACGATTAGTACGTGGTTGTTGAAGGTTAACGAATGCGCGCAAATTTATGGCTGGACAGAACGACAAACAATCCATTATGCCTTACCGAAGTTAGTAGGCCTTGCACAGCAATGGTATCAAGGATTACCAAGTCTCCTGTTTTCATGGTCTGAGTGGCAGGAGAAACTGAAATCAGCTTTTCCAAGTGAAGAGAATTATGGGCGACTTTTGACGGAAATGTTGGCCTGTAAAGCGCGATTTGGTGAATCGTTAGAGGAATACTATTACAGAAAAATTATCTTATTGAATCGCTGTAATATATCGGGTAAGAACGCAATAGACTGTCTGTTGTTTGGTATTGAGGATAGGTCAGTAAGGACAAGCGCAGAGGCTGCTCAATTCACAGAGCCTGATAAATTGTTAGTATATTTAAGAAACGTTAAAATTACCAAACCCAGCGAAAGGACCAACACATCTTTTCAGGCCAGCACTTCCGACAATAGGCGTCCTAGGTTTAATAAATCTGTGTCCAGTAATAATGAGCCTAAAGGCAACACAAAATGTTACAATTGTGGCGAAGAGGGTCACCCATATTTTAAATGTAAACTTCCAATCAAAAGGTGCAACTTATGTAATAAAGTTGGGCATATTGCCAGTGCTTGTCCATCAAAGAAAGATAATACTGAGAAAAAGACCGTTTTACGCATATCGCTTAAACAGGGTAATGATACTAAATATTTCAAGTCCGCGACAGTTAATGGTACAGATTTAGAATGTTATGTAGATTTCGGCAGTGAATGCACTGTAGTGAGGGAATCGGACGCTCGCAAATTATCAGATGATTGGATTCTAACAGACTTACCGGTGCTTATAGGATTCGGTGAAGGACTAGTTAACTCCATAGGAAAGGTTAATGTCACTCTAAAAATAGACTCAGCTCAAGCGGGTTTGGAAGCGTTGGTTGTCCCAGATCATCTTTTGAAAGTTCCTCTGTTGGTAGGGCAAACATTTACCGAACAAGAACACGTTGTTGTTTATAAAACTAGCAAGACGCTTAAAATATCAACAAACGCATTGCAGGTTAAAGAAAATATACCATTGTATGTTCGTGAGTCAGTAAATGTTAAGGGCTATACGGTTGTAGACGTGTATTCGAAACCAACGTATAATGGGGATTTGTTTATTGAGCCAAGTATGTGTTTACAGCCAAGAAAAGAATACGACAGTATACAAAGTACACTAAGTACAGTAAGTAGACAGTATACAAATGGTAGATGGCTGTGGTCAGGTTGTGATCAAAGGTCTAGTTGCAGAGGGCTTTAGTTTAGATAAAGAAGTATTGTTAATCCGTGCGATACCTTTAAAGGAAGTTTCTATGCCTGCAGAAACATTCAACGTCAATAGGGTCGAACGTAAAAATGGTAATCAAGGCAGCGATTCTTTGATTGATGAAACGATGATAAATGTAGATAAAAATATAAAGGATGATGACCGGCATAAATTAGTTAATTTGCTCAATGAGTACAGGGATTGCTTCGCGTTTTCGATCAAGGAGCTAGGTTGTGTTACCAACACGGAAATGAGTATTAAACTTAATGATTCTACACCTGTGGTATATAGACCATATCGGTTACCCGTTTCAGAGCGAGAGGTAGTTAGGGATATAGTTCAGGAACTAGAAGAATCAGGTATCGTGCAACAGTCTTCTTCAGAATACGCATCACCGATTTTGTTAGTTAAAAAGAAAACAGGCGATTACCGCCTCTGTGTGGACTTTAGGACTCTAAACAAACGTACAATCAAGGAACATTATCCTCTCCCGAGGATAGATGACCAATTAGATAATCTTTCTGGACATAAATTTTATACAACTTTGGATTTGGTTTCTGGATATTATCAGATCCCCATGTCTGAATCCTCGAGACACCTGACTGCGTTCATAACGCCGGACGGGCATTATGAATTCACAAGAATGCCCTTTGGGTTAGTTAATGCACCGTCCACTTTTCAAAGGGCAATCAATAATATTTTAGGTAACGCTAGATTCAAAGACGCTCTAGCATACATGGATGATGTGAACATTCCGTCGAAGACTGTTGATGAAGGACTTACTAAATTGAAGGAGGTATTAGAGCTGTTTCGCAATTCAGGGTTGACATTAAATCTTAAAAAGTGTCACTTTTTGATGCAATCGATTAATTATCTCGGGTTTGAAATTAGCGAAGAAGGTATACGGCCGGGTGTGAGCAAGATAGAAGCGGTAGAGAAATTTCCCAGACCCACCGATCAGCATAAGGTAAGACAATTTGTTGGTTTGGCGAGTTTCTTTCGCCGGTTTGTCAAAGGGTTTTCGGCACTTGCAAAACCCTTAACTCAACTGTTGAAGAAGGATGCCCGTTGGCTATGGGGAGAAGCTGAAGAAAACGCATTTATTACGTTGAAAAATGAGTTAATTAAACGACCGATACTGTCCTTTTACGACCCGTCATATGAAACGCAGGTCCACACAGATGCTTCGAAACATGGGATAGCGGGCATACTTCTTCAATGAAGAGACAAAGACTCTCCATTCACTGCGGTCGCATATTTTAGTAGGCAGACTTCGCCGGAAGAAGCAAAATTCACTTCTTATGACCTAGAAACTCTTGCCGTGGTATGTTCAGTGCAGCGTTTTCGAGTGTACTTATTAGGTATTTCCTTCACCATTGTCACTGATTGTAACTCGCTTCGAGCCACCTTTGATAAGAAAGACATGTTGCCGAGGGTGGCGCGCTGGTGGAGCACACTCCAAGAATACGATTTTAATATTGTGTACAAGCCCGGCTTAACCATGTCCCATGTTGATGCGTTGAGTCGTAATCCCCCAGACCTAAAATCCACCCCTGTTTTAAGTATTCAAAATATTAGTTCCAATTGGATAACTACGGTACAGAACAGCGATCCCGAACTTCAGAGGATAGTAAACATACTT
This sequence comes from Cydia amplana, assembly GCF_948474715.1. Lineage (NCBI taxonomy): Eukaryota > Metazoa > Arthropoda > Insecta > Lepidoptera > Tortricidae > Cydia > Cydia amplana. The sequence goes on from NC_086072.1 coordinate 4,537,251, forward strand.
AATGACCCAGAAAGCAATAATGTTGTAGAAATTAAAAATAACTACTTGGTCAAGAGGGGGTTGTTGTTTAGGAAGACTGAAGACGGTGATCGCTGGGTTGTACCAAAAGGCGTTAGATGGCAGGTGCTTAAGGCTAGTCATGACGATATTGGCCATTTTGGTTTCGACAAAACCTATGAGAAAATTAAGAGCAATTATTGGTTTGCCAAAATGAGACGATTCATTAAGAAATACGTCGATTCGTGCTTAGAGTGTGCGCATGCGAAGGTACCATCTGGAAGAAAGGCTGGCGAATTACATTCCATTGAAAAAGTTGACCAGCCATTCCATACTATTCATATAGACCACTTGGGTCCCTTCGTACGCAGCAAAAGAAAAAACGCCTACTTACTTATAATAATAGATGCGTTCACGAAGTATATCACGTTAACTCCAGTGAAAAGTACAAAAACGGTTCATTCGATTAGGGCTATTAAACATTACTTCCACACTTTTGACGTACCAAAACGGCTAATATCCGATTGAGGAACATCGTTCACGGCTAAAAATTTCAAAAAGTATTTACACTCTCGAGGGGTCAAACATATCCTCAACGCAACCGCGACACCACGTGCCAACGGGCAGGTTGAGAGGTACAACCGAACGGTTTTATCTTCTCTTACTGCTGCTACCCATGGTAAATCGGAATCGTCATGGGATGAATATGTTGACGAAGTTCAATGGGGTTTAAATAATACCCTTAACAAGGGCACGGGTAAGACACCTTCACAAGCACTTTTTGGTTTTAGACTATCTGGAATGTCTGACTCAGTGTTACAATCACACATTGAAAATGACGAAACAGTGACACAGAGTGACGATAGCCAAAATAAGAGTACGGTAGGTGCTAATCAGTCGATAGAAGATATTCGTAGTGACATTTCTGAACATATCCGGTTAAATCAAGAAAAGCAAAAAGAAGCGTTTGATAAGGGTAGAAAACAACTCACTTTTCAGGTTGGAGATCTAGTAAGGTTAGAAAGGGACATACCATCGAGTGGCCAAAGTAGAAAGCTAGTGTCTAAACTTCGGGGCCCTTATCGCGTTGTTAAAGTACTTGACAATGATAGGTACGTTGTTGAGGACACGCCACTCTCTCGAAAGGGTAATAGACCATTTAGTGGAATTTTCTCAGTTGATAAAATGCATCGGTGGATGGTATTCAATAGGAGTAATGATATTGATTCTAGCAGTGAAAGTGATGAGTCGTAACTTTTGATTGGCAAGGAAGTGTAATGTAGGATTGCTCGCACCTGGGCGAATGAAGTATTATGTACAATTAACAATGATATGAGTAGATGAGTAAAATGTATAATCGGTTATGTGTTATGATAGAAAAACAATTAAAGCTATGGTTGATAAATGTGTTTTATCATTAGAGATTTGCTGCTTAAATTCAAATTTAATGTTATAGACAGTATGGGAGACACGAAGGGGCTCCTATACTATAATTAGATCATATGAGGTAGTATTGAAAACATAAAGGGGCTCCGGTACAGTGATTAATGTGTATGAAGTAATATTGGAGACATGTAGGGGCTTCAGTATTATGTTTAGTTATATGAGGCAGTATTGGAGACATGAAGGGGGCTCCAGTACTGTGATTAGTTATATGAGGCAGTATTGGAGACATGAAGGGGCTCCAGTATTGTGATTAGTTATGAGGCAGTATTGGAGACATGAAGGGGCTCCAGTACTGTAATTAATTTACATGAGGCAATATTGGAGACATGAAGGGGCTCCAGTATTGTGATTAGTTATATAAGGCGGTATTGGAGACATGAAGGGGCTCCAGTACTGTGATTAGTTTATATGAGGCAATATTGGAGACATGAAGGGGCTCCATATTGCGGTTCTGACTAGATTAGATGTGTTTTGAAAACGTCCAGTATTAATATTTAAAGTGATCGCATTATTATTGTTAACTTAGTGTTAATGATAGATAAATATGTTACAAATATAACATAGGAGAATAAGTATAAAAAGCAAATCCATTCTGATTTATGAATATGTTAAAGTATTAAAAAAATTAAACTAACTGTTAAGATTGAGTAATAGTATGTATATTACTTATTACTGGCATTTTATCGAGACGATAAAAAGTCAGGAAAGGCCGACTGTTAGCATTTCATAGTCATAATTAATTATTAAAATATGTAATCTAAATTTCTATATATTTTGATAAACAGTGTTAGACTGTTTATCAAAATACATTAATTAATATGTAACGGAAGTAAGCATTTGACATCTCGAGCTGGCTCCCGATTGGTCGCGCCGTCTTAAATCGTAAAGCTTCCGGTGAGGCAAGATGGCGGCAACTGGCGCTACGGTTGGGAGGCAGAACGAGTGAGGCAACGAATGAGTGAAGATCGGATTGTCATATTGTAATAACTAAACGTTGTGATTTGATGTAAAATTAATTGGTCGTGTCGGAGAATACGTGAATACACATCTTGCTGGATCATCGGATTGTTTTATTGAACTGTCGTTTCACACCGGAATCCACCTACGGCCCCTCAGAGCCGTGGCAACCTGACTTAGATGGCCTCATCGAAGCCCTCGGACGCCCCTACGCACCACCCCCATGGGTAGCCCCAGACCGACTTTCTCCTCGCGGGCAACTTGATCGTGTTTGTATCAAGGCTGCCAGCTTGGCGCAAGTCGGTCACATACCTCCACACCCGGAAGTATGGCCATCAGCCTTCCCCAGAGCAGTCCCAGGAAGAAGCCCAACCGCAGCGCCACCAGGACGAGCACCCCGTCACTCCACAACTTTCGGCAGTTGAGGAGAAGCCGGAGTGCAGCACGCCCGACAAGCAGGACCAGGAAGGATCCTGCAACACCACCCCGCCACCGACGGACCCGCGACCCCGCGCCAGCCCCGGAGCCGCCCCGCAGCCCCAACTAGGCCCCTCAAAAGGCCCCACCAACCAAGACGCCGCACGTACAGAGGCCCCCAAGCCGGGAGCCACTGTACCTGCCCCCCCGGCCCCCGCGCCGGCACCTACACCCGCAGCCCCCGGCATCAACCACGCAACCGTCGCAGCCCTGCAGCTGCGCCTAAACATAAAGTCTGAGCGCGCCGAACGCTCGCGTCCCTGCCGCCTACTGGGTATCGTGCCGCTCCACGCACGCCCCCCGGATAACCGCCGACAGCGCCAGTGCCCCCAGGGCACCGGGGCAAGAAGCCGAAGGAGGAGAAGAAGACACCAGGAAACGGGCACCGCGCCGCTCCACGCGCGCCCACCGGACAGCCGCCAACGGCGCCAGATTTCCCCTCCGGGACGCTGGTGCTAGAGGCAGAGGGAGTCAGCCCACAGCAGCTACGAGGCCCACAGCCACAAAGCCGCTGAAAGGCTAACAGCAGAAGTAAAAGCCATGACAGGCCACTCACGGCTAGTCATGACGAAGAAGCCACCGCCCTAGAAAAGGGCACTGAAAAGACCCGCCCGTAGTTACGGGCGGCGATTTGAAACCGCCAAAAATCCCCAAAAGGAATGGGAAGGCATCTCATACCTCCCTTCGGGAGGTATGAAAGAAGCAGACGAGCCGCCCCGGATTCATTATGATTGAGGCGATCGAGCAAAGCGGTTGTGACGTGACGTCATCTCTGGGATCGCCACGTTTCTTGATAACTGATTTTTGTAATTCATGACAACCGAAGTGATCTTAAGTTATTTTGATGTGTAATCGATAGTGTTAATTAAAACCAACTATCGGCTATCTCGACGTGTTATTATTTCATCGTCCACTTGTGAATCTATCCTCAAGTGTGCATATTTCAACGGTAGAAGATGATCCTGCCGATCTACCAACGGTTTTCCTATCCTCTTCTACACTACTGCTTCGTAATATAATTTTATGATAAATAGTTTAGCAGTTATTCAAGAAAATAGGCAAAAAATAACCATTCCCCCCTTTATCTCTGAAACTACTGGGTCTAAAATTTTAAAAAAAAATTCACTAAATGAAGGGTACACGGAAAGAACATGTCTAGTCACTTTTTTCGGAAAACGAGATTATTATCTCTAAATGAAGAGCTCTTAACCCTTCGTATGTCTAGACCCCCCCCCCCCTTTTATCTCTAAAACTACTGAGTCTAACATTTTGAAAAAAATACACTAAATAGTTCTTTACCTAAAGATGACAGGAAAACCTATTAGAAATGTGCAGTTTTTGATGGGTTTTTTAAAGATATTTTACTCACTTTTCATTAAAAAAACATATTGTTAAAAATTGTGTAACGTACGGAACTCTTGGAACGCGAGTCCGACTCGCACTTGGCCGGTTTTTTAAGCTTCTAATCACTAATGTTTCTAAACACTTAATTGTGTTCATTTATTTTTGTTAGTAACATGCCGGAAGAGCCTCCTGTCACAGGTAGTGACTATACCTACTAGGAGATCTCAACCTTTATTAATTAACCTATATTGTTTAACAGAAATAAACATTTTTCATTTTCATTAGCTTAGGTATATTGCAATAAGTATATTAATAGAGAACGTGATGAAAAAATCTGCAAATGCACATTATTGTCTAATGATTAATTGTAATAATTACCCACAATCGTTAATCGTTAATGATTAGACAGTAGACTCCCACAATGAAAGAGATGATAAAATGACATTAGCAATATATCACCGTGGTCATATTTTATGTCATGAGATTATCTGGTTCCGTCTGTCATTGCTATTCCGGGAAATATTTTCCTACTTTTACTCTATTTTTCTTGGACAGAAGAAAAATAGAGATTTGTTAGGGTTTTTTGATAAATAAAGACCAATGGCTAGTAAGGTTTTATTTTGATACAGAGCCCCTAGTGTAAATTTTATTTGATAGCGTGACGAGCTGACGAGCGTTCGCGTTGGCGTTAAGTATGTCTATTTTTGTATGGGATTTTGAACAGCGCTCCAAGCGGGACGTTTTGGAAACTCAAAATCCCATATAAAATGACACTTAACGCAAACGCGTAGGTACGTACTTCACGCTATTGAATGAAATGTAATAATATTTGCAGACTTTTTTGCTTACATTACTTACATTACCTATAATAACGAATCAACAATAAAAAACAAATACAACATTTAAGAAAATGATGAAAGCTTGGCTGTGTGAGAAATGTTTCTACAGTGTGGGCGAGTTCCTTAATAGATAAGTTAATAATAATTGCCTCCCAAAGGTCCGGGACCTCATGGTCCCGAGATATGGCAAAGACATATAATATGCATGTAATTAGGCTAGTTTAATTAAATTTGTATGCCAGTTTGTAGGCACAATGTGGAGATCCTATGCACTTACATGTTGTAAATAGTTTTAAGACCTCTTTGTGAACCCACTATTGACAAATAAATGATCAATCAATCAATCAAGCATGTTATTACTTTTTCCTGGTATGAAAGATGTTCCATCAAAGTCTTATAGGTAGTATTATCTCGTTATTACATGAAACTTCGTCACGGAGGGGAATAAAATATATATGATATTTAATATATCGTATTGTTGAAAGAATTAGCCACAATGACCTTACATCAATTCCGAAGAGTTCAGCATATTAGTCAGAGTTAGGGTTTGCAATCCGGATCCGAAATGTATGAAATTATCCGGATTTGGATCCGGATCCGCGGATATTCCCATACATTTCGGATCCGTCGTGCAAACCCTAGTCAGAGTTGACCCATGATTTGAACGCGACCTCTAGATTGAAAATCGGACATCATATTCACTCACCACCTCTCTTTAAATCAAATTATCTAATATGGAGTCACAATCAGATTTTAAATTTCGAATGCCCCCACCTCCAGGTTACCGCAATTTGACCCTTATAATCACGGTTAATGAGTAGGAATATTTGTAAATGAGTTATTCTTAATTATTTCGGACTTGTCGCGGCGCGCTTATTATTTTCCATTTAAAGTTAATTAGGTATGCAAAGCAGGGTTTCCTAATTGACGTTCGTAAAATAAAATAGCGGGGTTTTATTGTTAAAGGTTGGATACCAATGGATCTTCCTTTCTTTGGAAACGCGACTGCCTTATAGGTACCCCAAAGCAATGAAAATAGGTAATTTTCTATGGAATTTTCCAACCAGCATAGTCCGTTTTCTTACAGTTTTTCATAATGACGGGACACCGGGGGCATTATGAAAAACTGTATTCGTGTACACGATTGAAGATGCCCATATATCTCCAAAATAGCTTCATTGATTTGTTTGCGGTGTTTTTAAAGATTACGACACGTGACCCACAAAAATTGCATTAAAAGATACAAATCAATTTATTCAAGTAGGATCGCTTTTGCATCGTCAATATCTAGATTTTATCTTGAACATGCACAATTACAGTAAGAAATCAATTAAAATCTCATAAACTGAGCAGAATCCAGTGAAAATTGCATAATGATTAATTTCGGTACTCAAAACTGTATCATTTACGGAGATTCAATCTATCTCCATCTCCATAATTGCACATTTACATATAATATTTTGATACCTATGTTATTTTCCTAATCGTCAGTACATCGGTTTGGGTTAAATTTTCTAAAAATACATTTCTCAATACGGCAGAAGAAAATATTTGTTTGAAATTTATTTCACAAAAAAAGGAAATGTATTGTTTCGGTGACCGTAGGTGACGGCTGACATGCGCGACCGCGAGGCCAATTCGAACGATCCGAAATTACATTGCGATATCAAAACGATGTGATTTTGATATCACGCGCCCATCCGTTCGTGCATGTCCGAACAAGTAGAAACAGCAACATTTAACTGTCCATCAGTGGACCTTATGCCTTTTGTAATAAGGTCAACCGATGGACAGTTAACAGTGTGGGCGATAGCTCAATAGTGGGACCGGATTTTTGCACTAAAAGTTTTGATAATTCTAAAGATGTGGAGACTGGTCAATTTAAGCTAACACGAGCTATTATCACAGAATAACTAATAGTACTACCGCTATTATACCTATTTAGTAACTTTATTTTTGAGGATGATTACATGGACACACCTCATTCGGTTCTCGTATGCTATTTTTATTATCATTTTCTTTCTTAATGAATGTTTTAATTAGGTATACAGGATTTTAACTCTTGGAGACCCTATACATCTCTAAGGATAATTTGATTAACTACTATATATTGTAATCTTTTATTTATGATGACACTTAGAGACATTTACTTCTCTAAGTAAATAATTTTAGATTGTAGTTTTTGTACCTTTGTGTTTTTTTTTTCAATACTATTGTTATAGCGTTTTTTGTAATTCGATATTTAGAGACTTTATACATCTCTATGTAATACTTTAGTTTGATCTGATATTTGCGGCTTAGTTGCATTTTATAATTGGACGTAGTTACGCGAAAACGTTCCAACCCACAGCGACCCCATTTTGAGATAAACGCAGTTTTGTGTTTTAGCGGTACACTTTTTCCCTGTAATTATTTTAGGCAAATACTATTGGTTTTACTGTGGAATGCCAAACTGGTTATTGAATGATATGCATATTTTTTGTAAATACATAATACAAGGGGCATATAAATAGGTAAAACGAGTTTGAAACGTTTTTGCTAAATTTAATTTTGTATGAACCTTGTTAAATAGCAATTATGCATAAACGTTCCAAAACGAATTTATGTGTATTATTTATTTTTATAAATATATCTAAAATAAATTTAATATGTAAAATAATAAATAACAATGAGGAACATACTAAAACAACAAAAAAAAACTTGAAAATGTATTACAAAAAAATAGGACGTGATATTTTGAGCTTAGAACCTATGTCAAAAATTTGCTGATATGGTTCCAAAAGTTATCAAAAACTTATATTAAACATTCAATCATCATCGTATTCTATAATCTCGAAGTCCGGAACTCCACCAAACCCATCAACATCATCAGTAGCTTCTTCAGAACTTTGAAGCGTTCTATAAAATTGAAGGCAATCCTCAGGTATGTAGTGGTACATGGATTGTAAGATTTGTAAGTCCACTAATTTCGCTGGAGCAATCGGTTTGCCATTAGGCCAAAATAAACAAAAAGCGGCCAAGTGCGAGTCGGACTCGCCCATGAAGGGTTCCGTATTTAGGCGATTTATGACGTATTAAAAAAAAACTACTTACTAGATCTCGTTCAAACCAATTTTCGGTGGAAGTTTACACGGTAATGTACATCATATATTTTTTTTAGTTTTATCATTCTGTTATTTTAGAAGTTACAGGGGGGGGGGGACACACATTTTACCACTTTGGAAGTGTATCTCGCGCAAACTATTCAGTTTAGAAAAAAATGATATTAGAAACCTCAATATCATTTTTGAAGACCCCACGCGTATAGGTTTGATGAAAAAAAAATTTTTGAGTTTCAGTTCTAAGTATAGGGAACCCCAAAAATTTGTTGTTATTTTTCTATTTTTGTGTGAAAATCTTAATGCGGTTCACAGAATACATCTACTTACCAAGTTTCAACAGTATAGTTCTTATAGTTTCGGAGAAAAGTGACTGTGACATACACGGACAGACGGACAGACAGACAGACAGACAGACAGACATCACGAATCTATAAGGGTTCCGTTTTTTGCCATTTGGCTACGGAACAATTTTGCACACCGGCGAATTTCCTCAAGATTTCTGTCACTCTAATATTATCCTTCTCCATAAAAAAGGCGACAAATCCGACATCGGAAACTATAGACCAATTGGTTTAATTTCACACATTTATAAATTATTTATCAAAGTCATCGAAAACCGCATCGCCTCACTGTTGGAAAAACACCAACCCCCAGAACAAGCTGGCTTCCGACCCAGCTTCTCGACAACTGACCACCTGCAAACCGTCAATCAAATAATAGAGAAGTCCAATGAGTTCAAAATACCACTCTACCTTGCATTTGTGGATTACAGTAAGGCGTTTGACAGTGTTAAACACTCTGCCGTATTTTCTGCTATGCGTGAACAACAAATCGACAACACTTATGTTGAGCTTATTGAGACCATATACCGCAATAGTACTGCAAGTATCAAACTGCATGTTCCCGGCCCTAAATTCCGCATCCAAAAAGGAGTCAAACAAGGTGATCCGCTATCTCCAAAGTTATTTACCTCTTGCCTACAGGAAATCTTCCAGAAGCTGGCGACCAAGTGGGAAACAATGGGCATTGGCGTCGGCGAAAAAAGGTTGACAAACCTACGTTTCGCCGACGACATTGTGCTATTCTCCCACACTGCACCCCATCTACAGAAAATGCTACAAGATCTTAGCGTGCCGTGGCAAGTCTTGAAGTCGGAAATGAACAGGTTGAAAACCCAGTTAATGACCAATGGCGCGAAACATGGGGTCAAGGTAGATGGGCAGGATATACATCTATCTGGGCCAGATAGCATCGTTCGATAACAGGCAGTCCAAGGAAATCGATCGACGCATCGAAAACGCCTGGAAGAGCTTCTGGTCCATGAAGGCGTTAATGAAGGGCAACCTTCCACTAGCACTAAAACGCAAACTCGTCGACATGTGTATTCTGCCTATCCTAACCTATGGCGCCCAAACTTGGTCATTAACAGAAGCCCAAAAGTCCCGATTCAAGATTTGCCAGCGAGCAATGGAGCGCAGTATACTCGGAGTCCGTAGAACCGATCGGATAAGGAACACAGAGCTGCGCTCCAAAACTGGTATCGCAGATGTGGGTGTGAAGGCCGCCAAGCTCAAGTGGGATTGGGCGGGACATATCTGTCGGATGCACCCGGACAGATGGGCCAAAATAGCGACCGACTGGGCACCACAGATCACCCGAGGCAGAGGCAGACCAAAAATGAGATGGCGAAACGACCTGGACTCATTCTGTGGCGACTGGCGGGAACATGCACAAAGCCGTGACGAGTGGCGAAAGACAGGGGAGGCCTTTGCCCAGCAGTGGGACAATATAGGCTATTAAAAAAAATATATATATATATTTTGGTAAAAAATAGTTTTTTCTCTCGAACATATTTAATAGCAAAAATGGATCAAGTATATGTGGATCGTTTATAGCAAAAAATTGGAAAATAATATATTATAATAAAACGTTCCACTTTATTTAGAACAGTCTTCGCAGCTTAAAAAAACAGTATGGATTAATCTAAAAGGTTTCAAATCACATGGAACATTTTTGCAGAAATAAAAAATGTATAAAGATTTTGCAAAAACGTTCCAACCCACATGGATCATTTAAGAAACAATTAAATGTGCGTTTTATGAATTTAGTATAATGTTCCAAGACAAGTGGAACATTATAACGATATGTTATTCTATTAAGAGTTTTTAACAATATGTTTCAGTATGCATGTAATGTTTTTACTTTATTTTGAGTACACGTCCTTGGCATAATGGTGGGTTGGAACATTTGGGTCAAATTTTATTGATGAAACTAACCTAAAAATACTAGCATCTTTGTGTGCACATGATGTAATATGTCAAAAATAGTACCCTGGTTATGGTAACTCATTTTCAAGTGACTTGTGGGTTGGAACGTTTTCGCGTAACTACGTCCAATTGTTGATGTGTTTTTTTTGCTGTATGTAAATTCCATGTTGACGTGTAAAAGTGCCCTTGTGGCCTATTTGCTGAATAAATGTTGATGTTTGATGTTTGTTTGATGGAAAAGTGATGCTTATCTGACATGGGACATATTTTTAAACATATTTGTAATATGTGACGAAAAGTTAGAACGAGCGTTAGATGTAAATTCGAATTGGCCTCCGGTATTTTTTGACCGCTTGACATATCATTGTTACATCGTTAGTGAAAAATGGAGGTTTTGTCGTGTGGGGGTTTGTTGAAATGTATTTTATCGGGTTGCGTTTTTATTTCAGTTTGAGGTTTTCTGTGCTTGCGTTATTCAGTTTAAGGTTTTTCAGTGTTTTAGAATATAAGCAGTACCGTAATAGGCCTTTTGAATAAAAATAAAAAAATAAAATACAGCAAAAATCCTCCCCCCTAAAGGAGCCCACTGAACGGTATCGGCCTGTCAGTTGTTGGGAACTGTCAACTTTTTGTTCTAACTGACAGGTCGATACCGTCCGGCGGACTGTTAATCAGTGGGCCCCTTTATAAACCTAGTCAACCTCTGACAATTAATTGTACAAAACTAATTGAAAGTTGAAAATTGCGACATTACAGCGGGAGGGAATTGACAGATACAGCGGCGACATCAACGCCACCTCAGTAATGTCGCAACAGTAATGCAGCTGCCCTTGAAATCCGACTGTCACCTTTAATGTGACAGTCCATTTCCAACCGCAGCTGCACTACCTACTGTTCATTTTACTATGGAAATTGACAGTAACAGCGACGCGTTCAGTATAGGGCTTGCAATCCGGATATCCGGATATCAGTTTTCTCCGGATATCCGTGAAATTTACTATCCGGATTTCGAGTATTATTATTATTATTGGGGTGGTATCGGGCCTTTGAGTGTCACGTCGACCAAGTATTGATCTATTGTGACGGCCCTTTAAAGTTCATTACTAATGCCCGTTGCATCCAGAAAATTACAGATGCTTTGGGCCGTAACGTTCTGTACCTCATAGGGTTGCAATACATGCCGCCCTAAGTAGGTACTTCTTTTTGACATTAGTGGTCCACAGGAACAGAGAATGTGCATTGCAGTCTCCTCTGACTCCTGGCAGAACCTGCATGTCGCATCTTGTTTCTTGCCAATTTGAAACATGTGCTTGTTCAACTTACAGTGTCCAGTCAGTATTCTAGTCACCGCGCAAGTTTTGTGCCTTTTGAGCCCCAGAAGCTCCTTAGCGATTTTGCTGTTGAACCCTTTGATTAGAGCTTTCGAGTGTACTTGTCCTTTAGCGAACTTCCACCAATCGATTGCTCTCTTTTTTCCTAAGTCGCTGAGCAGAGAATATGCATCCCGTTTTGTGATTCCACAGAACGGTTCTGGGCCGACCAGGGGTGTGTCTGCGCCCTTTCTTGCAAGTTCGTCTGCTTCTTCGTTTCCGTTAATGTCGGAGTGCCCTGGTACCCATCTAAGTGTGACTTTGTTGGAGTTAGCCAGTGCATTTAGGTTTGTTTTACAGTTCTGGACTAGTTTTGAGTTTGACTCAAGGGATTCTAGTGCCAGCAGAGCAGCCTGGCTGTCTGAGTTGATGTAGATATGTTGGTGTCTTAGGTTTCTGTCCAGGTTAATCTCCGCACATTTGTTGATGGCGAAGACTTCTGCCTGGAAGATTGAGGCCTTTGTGCCCATGCTGACGCTAGCTCTGAGCTTAGGTCTCTCACCATAGATCCCACATCCTACATCATTTCCTTTCTTTGAACCATCCGTGTACCAGATGTGGCTTCCCTCTTCAACGTACATTTGTTGTTAGTCCATTTGTCTCGATCGAGTCCATGTGTCATCATTTGATTTCGAGTAAGTTGATATCCGGATAAAACGAATAATTCGAATACTAAAATTTTTAAGATAACTACTTAAAAAACGTTGAAAGTTATAATGTAAATCACGTTGTCGGTGGACTTTATTTATTTAGATACATTTTTACGTTATAAAAATTGTTTATTTAAATTATTACTCCTTGATTGCCGATTACACCCTTATTTTTTTAATATTTGAGAATAATCTTATGCAGATCGGCCTAAAGTGTAAAAATAGAACATGCTAAATATGTAAACAAAAGTTAGGTACTAGTAAATTGACATTCAGTGTCAATTTTAGTATGTCGGTTTGTTTCTTACATAGTTAGCAAGTTCTATTGAATGGCACTTTAGCTCCGTAAGAGTAACTTTGAGTGTACTTGTACCGTGTTCCTGTCAAACTGATGCGCTGTCATAGTACATGATTAACAAAGTGCGAACAGAACTAAAATGAGTCCAACGGAGGAGAACTTCGGTTCATATTGAACTGCCAAACGAAATGCAGTAGGATTTAGCAGATATGATGAAGGTTTTAGCATTTTGTATTTGAATAAATCTGTAGTGAAAACCTTGACTGACTTTAAATGCAATGTAAAATCTCAACAAGAAGAGACCCTTCTAACAGGTAGAAGATATTCGATTCTCTAAATATTATCAAAGCCACTATCAAGAAAAGAATTTCGCAGCGCAGACTGCCAATATTAAATGGAGGGTTGAAGTGTCGCCGTCGCCATAGCCTAGTAAATAATTGCAAATATAGTTTGTGTCAGCCGTTCGAATAACCATATCTAATCAAGCAAAAATGATTTTAGTTTTTGGTGAGTATAATTACATTTTGCCATTATCACGCCACGTGGCAACTGGCAACTCCAGACAATAATAATTCGTTCTACCTTAACTAACCTAACCTCACGGTTACACCAGCTGTATGTTTGTACTTGCACATCAACTTAAAAGCATCGGCGAAAAGGTAGAACGCCAAAAAATAGCTTAATACTTGCTGTTACGCAGCCTAGTATACGTAAAATTGTATTATATTATACTTTTTATTAAGATTTATTAAATACAAAGTAAGTATTCGAATTATCCGTTTTATCCGGATATCCGGATAGTCAAATAATAAATATTCGAAATATCCGGATACGAAAAAGGGGCGGATATTGCAAGCCCTAGTTCAGTACTAGCACAGTATAATAAAGAGTACTAGCATACAGTATGGACGCTCCCTGCCTCCCGTTGAAAGTGCCGCCCACCCGCTGACCCGCTCTCGGTTACCTCACAGTTACCCTACAATGTCTTATTTCACTCACACAAGCATGGTACTCGTTCACCTACACGAGCTTAGGCTGTGTGCGTAGGAACGCGTTTGTTTCATACATTTTATCGCCAGTGTCCGAGGTGTGGTACTAGTAGTGCAGCTGCGGTCAGAAATGAAATGTTACCCTAGCTGATATATCGTTACAAAGAATAGGTTAAAGAAGAGTACAGCTGGCGATAAAAGTTTGTAACAGAAATGAAATTTTGCCACAAAACTTTTTTACAAATGAAACTGACTTGTTGCAACAGTTTTATAGGAAAAGGACCGTGATTTTACGCCGCTGAATAATTCATGCGCTGCCGGTTCAACGTCAGTTACGTTCTTACGTTGTTACCACAGAACAAGTTAGAATGGCGATGCGAGCAGGGTACGTGTCGCCGCCGGTTTTGAGCAAACGCTCGCATGCAGCTACTCGCCCGCGCTAACCGAAAAACGAAGTAAACATGCCTTTTGCGCCACAATAACCTTCAGATTAAGAAGCCAGACATCAAATCTGTCTAAAGGAGGTGTATCTATTCACCACGCACACAAGTTTTTACTACCGTTGCGCGAGTCTTAGTAAAATATGTGGAGAGGAACGAGCGGCGGCGACACCGGTTCCGATACTAACTGCGCGCGATAGCCATTCTAACCTCTTTAATATGTTCTGTGGTTGTTACTGATACCTGAATAAAATACACAGGAGCTCCAACGATACGATTTGATAGATTATCACTTTCAAGCTTTTATATTTTCGGTGAAATTAACTACAGGACTTACGGATGACTCACGCTAGACCGGGCCGGAGCCGGGCCGGAGCTTCTGGCGCTTCGTTTTCTATGGCAAGCACCACGTGATCACCGATCAGCCGTCATAGAAAATGACATGCCGGACGCCTCGGCCCGGGCTCGCCCCGGTCTAGCGTGAGTCAAACTTTATGGTAACACTAGCTTTTGGCCGCAGCTTCGCCCGCGCAAGAGAGTTTTTTAAATTTTTTTTTATGAATTTTGTAAAATCCTTTCTTAGTGGACCCCTAGACCTTATAAGGAACCTACTTGCCAAATTTGGACTTTCTGGTCCCAGTGGTTTGGGCTGTGCGTTGATTTAAGTCAGTCAGTCAGGTCTTTCACGTTTATATATATAGATTCGGAAGCACACCCAGCAGGGAAGACAAAAATGCGTTGGTATCACGATATCAAAAGAACTGCTGGATCGAAATGGGCGCAAAGAGTGCAAACACAATGCACAATGCCAGAAATTTAAGGAGGCCTAAGTAAACATCTCTAAGATCAAAAAGGACTAAGAAGAAGAGAGGAATACATAAAAAGAGGAATACATAAGAGAGGAATAAAAAAAAAAAAAAAAAAAGAATACCGAATAATATTATAGGTTAAACCCGTAATTGTTCACTCAAGCGTTTCCCGCCGACGTCGGTCCAAATAGTCAGATATCAGTCGAAACTAAAGCAATTAATCACCCAAGTCCCACACCACATTACAAATGCTACAAACTTGAAAACAAGATCTCTTTTGATTCGGTACCTACATTGAAAACTGGCCGGAGGCAGACTTCAATTGATTGCCGCTCGAAATTGGAAATTCCATTCAAAGCAATATCATTGAACGGCCGGTCTATTAGGTGCCTTCGAAAAAAAAAAACCACCGAGTGCAGTGCATGTGCAAAGGAAAAAAAAGTTACTGTCTCAAATATTACTTTGATAGTATCCTTTGATAGTAGTACTTTGATAGGATTCGTCATGTCTGTCTGTCTGTCTATCCGTCTGTCCGTCTGTCCGTCTGTCCGTCTGTCTGTCCGTCCGTATGTCACAGCTACTTTTTTCCGAAACTATAAGAACTATAATATATACTGTTGAAACTTGGTAAGTAGATGTATTCTGTGAACCGCATTAAGATTTTCACACAAAAATAGAAAAAAAAAACAATAAATTCTGGGGGTTCCCCATACTTAGAACTGAAACTCAAAAAATTTTTTTTCATCAAACCCATACGTGTGGGATATCTATGGATAGGTCTTCAAAAATGATATTGAGGTTTCTAATATAATTTTTTTCTAAACTGAATAGTTTGCGCGAGAGACACTTCCAAAGTGGTAAAATGTGTTCTAAAATAAGAGAATGATAAAACTAAAAAAAATATATGATGTAGGTACATTACCATGCAAACTTCCACCGAAAATTGGTTTGAACGAGATCTAGTAAGTAGTTTTTTTTAATACGTCATAAATCCCCTAAATACGGAACCCTTCATGGGCGAGTCCGACTCGCACTTGGCCGCTTTTATACCTAATTGCATAATTATTATTTACAAAAACGGGACTTCATTTGCAACAATGAGTGGGAACTAAGTCCACTAAGTCTTATTGGGATTGTGGATACCTCACATTTTCTTTTACCGAACAGCTACAAATAATCAATTCAATTAATGATATTACGAGTAGTAGGTACACTAAACCCGTCTCTATCATTGGACCGTAATTGAATAATATTCAATATTCATACATCGTCTGTCTCATAAGACTTACATGTTTGCTTAATAATGAAGATATTAATAAAAACGAATAATAATAAGCAATTATACAACCAATAGATAAAAAAAAATACAATAGCAATAACAGGCTGTCCTAGATTGTATTTATTGACTGTAATATGTACAAGTATTTTTTCTTTATTTATATCACAAGTAACAACATAAAAATTCCATTCCAATAACAAGCTCCCAAATTTGGGTGAGCAATCATTTCTGCCTCAAAAATGTGTCCAATGTGATCAAATGAATTCAATCGCTGAAATTAAATGGCACCCACGAAGGGGCAGACACAATAGCCACATATTTTGCAGTCCCTTGTCTTCAATTGTGAATTTATTGGACTATATAGGGATGTTGACTGTCTTTAAAATTAATTGTTTCACATTATGCAAGAAATAAAGCACCAAAATATTAATAGAGAAACCTTTTTACTCACAATTTATATTTTATAAATGGTATAGCTACTTTATAGAGTAGGTCTATATCTATGAAATTGATATATATTTCAATTTCATTTCATTTCATTTCAATTTCATTTCAAGTTTCAGTTTCGGCAGGTGGTTCAGTTTCGGGCAAAATACTGCCGAACTTCTCGGTTGCGCCAAAACTGTCTTTTGGTATAGTTCGTTTTTTTTTGCATTAGAAAGAACTTGCAAGAAGGTAAGCGATCTTGACATGTCTTTTAATTGAAAAACGCTTTTTAAAAATCAAAAATGATTTCTTATGAAAGCAGAAGAATATAAATGATCGTATTAGATTCATAATTGCTACATATTTGCCGTAACTTATTTTTAAAATGTGTTTTTCAATTAAAATACACATCAAGATTATTTACCTTATTTCTAATGCTAAAAAAACGGACATCTTTCCGAAGTTTCGGTTACGATTTCGGTAGGTTTCGGCAAAAAATCTGGTTTCGGTCGGATACTACCATACCCACAAAGATAATTTATAACGTTAGCGTTGCTCTCTTGTCCTTAACGTATTGTCTTCAATTGGAACAATTCGAACCCCTTTTTGTGCATTGCTCCGATTAATTCGATTGAACGGGGTTTTCACATATGCCAATTCGTAAGGTACAATTGGTTACAGTGGACCATTATATGTTTGTCAATTTCATCATGAAACGCTTGAAGTAATGTTTTAGGTATGTAAGTTTGAGTATTATTCAATAGTTAGAATCAAAGTAAAGTCAGTCTGTGTTCTACTTGGTAAATACACATAATTATTAACTATAGGTAGGTACAATATTATAGTGTCATTGATCCATTGAAGAAAACCATGTAAATTAATCTCTAGGTCCGTAATCGAGGGAATTCAATCGACTTCATGAAGTCGACAGTTGAAGTTGAAAATAGTGCAAATGATATAACTGTCAGCGATAAAAGCTTGAACAAAAATGTGGTATGGATACAGTTTGAGGCCCGAGGAAGGACATAGGATAGATTTAGTAATCATCATCATACTACGCAGACGAAGTGCCGGCCAGAATAGCTAGCTAGTAGGTAAGTATAGATAGAATATAATAGCTGGTACAAAATATTACTCCAAATGAAAAGTACCTGATTTTGTTACGATTAGGTCGGATATGAGCCAGGATTCAAATTGAAGACTTTCAGTTTCAAAGTCCCACGCCACGCCACTGAATAACACCGCCTACTCGTACTGAAATAGTTATAGCATTATTTATTATTTTCCTCCACCGCAAAAATATTTGTAGAGAAATATCTATGTCCACTAGAAGAAATTAATCTCTAGGTCCGTAATCGAGGGAATTCAATCGACTTCATGAAGTCGACAGTTGAAGTTGAAAATAGTGCAAATGATATAACTGTCAGCGATAAAAGCTTGAACAAAAATGTGGTATGGATACAGTTTGAGGCCCGAGGAAGGACATAGGATAGATTTAGTAATCATCATCATACTACGCAGACGAAGTGCCGGCCAGAATAGCTAGCTAGTAGGTAAGTATAGATAGAATATAATAGCTGGTACAAAATATTAGTCCAAATGAAAAGTACCTGATTTTGTTACGGTTAGGTCGGATATGAGCCAGGATTCAAATTGAAGACTTCCAGTTTCAAAGTCCCACGCCACGCCACTGAATAACACCGCCTACTCGTACTGAAATAGTTATAGCATTATTTATTATTTTCCTCCACCGCAAAAATATTTGTAGAGAAATATCTATGTCCGCTAGAAGAAATTAATCTCTAGGTCCGTAATCGAGGGAATTCAATCGACTTCATGAAGTCGACAGTTGAAGTTGAAAATAGTGCAAATGATATAACTGTCAGCGATAAAAGCTTGAACAAAAATGTGGTATGGATACAGTTTGAGGCCCGAGGAAGGACATAGGATAGATTTAGTAATCATCATCATACTACGCAGACGAAGTGCCGGCCAGAATAGCTAGCTAGTAGGTAAGTATAGATAGAATATAATAGCTGGTACAAAATATTAGTCCAAATGAAAAGTACCTGATTTTGTTACGGTTAGGTCGGATATGAGCCAGGATTCAAATTGAAGACTTCCAGTTTCAAAGTCCCACGCCACGCCACTGAATAACACCGCCTACTCGTACTGAAATAGTTATAGCATTATTTATTATTTTCCTCCACCGCAAAAATATTTGTAGAGAAATATCTATGTCCGCTAGAAGAAATTAATCTCTAGGTCCGTAATCGAGGGAATTCAATCGACTTCATGAAGTCGACAGTTGAAGTTGAAAATAGTGCAAATGATATAACTGTCAGCGATAAAAGCTTGAACAAAAATGTGGTATGGATACAGTTTGAGGCCCGAGGAAGGACATAGGATAGATTTAGTAATCATCATCATACTACGCAGACGAAGTGCCGGCCAGAATAGCTAGCTAGTAGGTAAGTATAGATAGAATATAATAGCTGGTACAAAATATTACTCCAAATGAAAAGTACCTGATTTTGTTACGATTAGGTCGGATATGAGCCAGGATTCAAATTGAAGACCTCCAGTTTCAAAGTCCCACGCCACGCCACTGAATAACACCGCCTACTCGTACTGAAATAGTTATAGCATTATTTATTATTTTCCTCCACCGCAAAAATATTTGTAGAGAAATATCTATGTCCGCTAGACGAAGGTGAAAGCTGAGAAAGCTAGTTCCAGTTCGATTCTCCGTAGAGGCAGATATAAGGAAAATCTACTGTTTACCGCAAATATAATAAAGTTCAATAACATAGAAAGTCAGTATTTTCTGTATCCTCCTAAAACCCTGCATACAATTTTTTGTAGGTTAGTACATATTATTATTCAAAATCAAAGCTTCTGGGTCTCAGGACATTGACAAAATTGCACATTATGAAGCCTTTATGTACTCGGGATTTTTTTGTAGAATCTTTCGCTTCATTCAAGATTCAATGTACGCCCACGCCGTAAATATGTTATTTTGCTCCCTTATTACACAATCTATTTTATGTGTATGTGTGTGGGTGTGACCTTATGGGTCCGGCCCTTTTTATTACAGTGGAAATCCAATACGGGCGAATATTTAAACGGTGGTTAGCATAGGACCTAAAAAGTATAGTGAGATAGATTTTACATAGAAATGCATTGAAAATTTTAACCATACAAAATAATTCGGCCCGCAATGTAATACACCACACAAGTTACGGGATACGAGCTTTTTAAAGTAACTGTCAACGCTTGTTGGCAGTTACTATAAAAAGCTCGTATCTCGTAATGTCATGTCATCTTCTGTTTCTTAATGTTTGCAGTACATTGCTGCTCGGTACATGTGGAAAAAATTAATCACGGGGTCATAATTAAGTGTAACTTAGAAAAACATTTTAATTAATGATAAGACGGGTAAATTCTATATCTGGTTTAATTTATTGCCCGTATTTGACTTACACACTGTATAGAGGTAATAGTGAAACTCGGATAAATGCTTCGTATATAAAATTTGATTTAAGGTACCTATATATCTTATCAAATTCGTTATTTACTTTGCTTAAAAGTTTGATTAATTTCGTACACGAGATTACGTCGATTATGAGATTCAAATAAGGCCTGTGCCGAAAAAAAACTGTAAATTTCAAACGATTGTCATTTTATTTCTAAGCATGATGACGACGGCTTTCTTATCGCAAAAGTCCTATTATTAGATTATATATTTTAGTGCAAATCATTCTGGTTTTGCGCCATGCGACGTTACACCGCTGAATAGAAGAGATCACTGAAATTTGGTCTTTTCCAAATGGCAAGAAAATTTTCAACATACTTCATGCTTGCTTTCGATACACTTAAAATAACCTCGTAGATTCGTGCATTTCATAATAACATACTACTAATTTAGTAATTTGTCTCTTGAACAGAGGTCTCGGAGCGGCAGACCTCTAGGAACAAGTGACCCATCAGAAATATTGTTAATAGAATTTGCGCCCGCCCCCGCATGCCCGTCATATTTATCGTGAAAAATTGGGGTAAATATTCGGCTAAAGTGAAATGAACTATAAAATACATAGTATTTAGATTCATTCAAAAGTTAGGATAGCTAAAGTAACCGAAAATTTGCGTTATTAATTTCTAGGCCAAGTCAAAAAGCATACAATTTCCTTCGTACAAAAAGTCACATTTTTAATAGAAATGACTTGAAATGAGCAAAGTAAGACAACCATACGTCCTGCAGTGCCGTTCTCTCGACTATTAATGGGTTCAAATCAAGAGTATTAAAAGAGAAGGATAAAACAGCCAAAAAACTTTGACATATCCAGCATGTGTTGGGATGGTGTAGGCAAATATGAAAAACGGGCCAAGTGCGAGTCGGACTCGCGCTCGTAGGGTTCCGCACCATCAACAAAAAATTGAGCAAAAAAATCGTGTTTGTTGTATGGGAGCCCCCCTTAAATAATTATTTTATTTTATTTTTAGTATTTGTTGTTATAGCGGCAACAGAGATATTTGTGAAAATTTCAACTGTCTAGCTATCACGGTTCATGAGATACAGCCTGGTGACAGAGAGACGGACGGACGGACGGACAGCGAAGTCTTAGTAATAGGGTCCCGTTTTTTACCCTTTGGGTACGGAACCCTAAAAACGGGCCCGTAAGTAGCTGTCACTGAATGCGCTAGGAAAAAGCTGCCTATCACTCCTACAGAAAATATAATAATAATAAAAACTGACGAGCGTGGGTGTAGCATGCGATGTGCGGTGAGCAGTGATCGGACTCTCCGATCCAGGGCATCCAACTCGGTCTGAGTCCACCTTAGTATGCCAAAGGAGTATGTGAGTAGGGGCATTACCCAGGCGTTGAAGGCGCGCACTTTGTTGCCTCCTGACAAAAGACTGTTAAGGACTTTTGTAAGCCGACTGAAAAAGCGCTCCTTCACCGACCGTCTAATACCCTCGTCCTCAAAACCCAACGACTGTGACATACCAAGGTATTTATAGGTTTCTGATTCAGAGATAGATCTGAAAGACATTGTCTCAGGTGTACCGCGAGGTGTACAATCTCAGGAATTATTTCCTTAACAACGAGTGTGGGATGCATCGTGATGTGGTGGCAGTAGACAGGAACCTCACGCCGCTCTCCTTGGCAAACGAGAACTGGCGCAAACCTGTGGTACTAAGTACTGCGGATCGCAAGGCGGCATGGGAGAGTAAGGTGCTACACGGGCGGTTCTACAAGGCCCTCACGGGACCCGATGTGGACCTGCTCGCGTCGGTGAACTGGTTACGATTCGGGGACCTCTTCGGAGAAACCGAGGGTTTTGCCTGTGCAATTGCGGACGAAGTAATGATGACGAACAACTATCGGAAATATATCCTGAAGGACGGTACGGTCGACATTTGTCGGGCATGCCGCCGTCCCGGAGAGTCACTCAGGCATATCATCTCCGGTTGTTCTCATCTTGCTAACGGCGAGTACTTGCACAGACATAATCTCGTAGCCAGGATTATTCACCAGCAGCTTGCTCTCCTATACGGCCTTGTGGACCGCGAAGTACCGTACTACAAGTATTCACCTGCGCCAGTTCTCGAGAATGGTCGTGCCACGCTCTATTGGGATCGATCTATCATCACTGACAGGACTATTGTAGCCAATAAGCCTGACATTGTGATAATAGATCGAGCGCAACGCCGGGCCGTGCTCGTTGACATCACCATCCCCCATGATGAGAATCTCGTGAAAGCCGAGAAGGACAAGTCCAGTAAGTACCTAGACTTGGCTCACGAGATAACCGCCATGTGGGATGTTGATTCGACGATCATTGTTCCGATAGTTGTTTCAGCGAACGGTCTAATAGCGAAGAGTCTCGACCAACATCTTGAGAGACTCTCGCTAGGTGGTTGGATCAAGGGCCAGATGCAGAAGGCGGTGATCTTGGACACGGCGCGGATAGTCCGCCGGTTCCTGTCTCTGCAGCCCTGACCACCGGTAGCTTGGGCCCTGCCCCGCTGCTGGCGGCACCCTAGGTTAGGTTTTTTATAATGTGTTTATATGTATTTTGTATTGTTTTTGTAAGTGTTTTTGTATTTTATTTTTATATCCATATTATAAAATAACCTAACCTAAGATCAGAAATAAATAAAGAGAATAAAAACTGATAATTATTTAAATTAAAAGTAGCTTTATATTCTAGTAATCCTAAAATCCTTATCAATTGCATCAATTTTTCATTTGAAGATTACAGTTTTTTTTCGTTACTCCCTTTAGAAAATTTAGTTAGGTAATTTATTTAGTCCGTTTTTGTGAACGATACACAATTACGTGTAAGATGGTTTTAACTAATAATTGTTGTACCTATTCACGTCTACACAGCCTTGATTCACTAGGCCGTGGTCGCTACCCCGACTTGCAGAGGAAATGTTTTCAGAACCTTAATATTTAGAAAACTTAATATTATTTCCACTATAGACGTCTTAGCTAATAATTATTAACTCTTAAATCACGATTAAG
This sequence comes from Cydia amplana, assembly GCF_948474715.1. NCBI lineage: Eukaryota > Metazoa > Arthropoda > Insecta > Lepidoptera > Tortricidae > Cydia > Cydia amplana. The sequence goes on from NC_086072.1 coordinate 4,560,473, forward strand.
AATTACAAATTTGCACCTCAGTGCTACGTCATAAGATTCAAAATTATAAAACCATAGCCGCCTTCGGTTAGAAATGATGTTTTCATCAAGTTGCCTCCAGCTCACCTCATTATGTGCGCCAAGACAGCCAAGACAACTTTTCTCTTACACAACCTCTTAACTACCTTAATAACATTACAAAATCAACTTTGTTTCTTTTCGAATAAGGTTCAAATATCCTATGCAATGAATAAAATATGCGAGGTTTCAGTAGTAAGGTGTGGAAATGAAATTGAAGTCGCATAAAAAATACGGAATTAGAATTCGCACCTCAAATTGAATCTTCGCACTTGGGTGGTGTCCGCAATTTTATTAGACCTTATTAAATAAGGTTGACAGTTATTTTAATATTCCCACTGGTACAGTCGCCATCAGATATATTGGAGCGGCCAAGGTGCTCACAGATATCTAATTCATATCTATAAAATTCACTAAAGATTTTTTTTACCGTCTTAAATATTCTAGAACGCCCAACTCGAGCGTCCACTCATGGCCTTACACTTAGACGCACGGCGGGTTTCCATCCTTACTTGGTAGATATTCCACCAATTCGCACGAAGCGCTTTGCTTCCTCGTTTCTTATGCGCACTGCCAAGGAATGGAATTCCTTGCCGGCGTCTATATTTCCGAGCTCATATAATCCGGCAACCTTCAAATCAAGGGTGAACAGGCACCTTCTGGGCAGGCTCGCTCCATCGTAGGCCACGTTTCCCCTCGGCTAGTCTGTGACCATGAGTAAGCCCATTTATAATAATAATAAAAAACCACAGACTTTAATAATACGGTACATAACATATAACTTAATTCGTTATTCACATTTTTATTTGCGTATGAATGTGTTTTCCAATAAATTATTTCAGCACAGCCTTGAATTTATGAAACACTTGTACAAACATTGAAGCTTCAAAACAAGTCTCGTTTTAATTTAATAATTTTACATTAACTATTAGACAACGTTTCCAAAGAAACCATAACTAATACTGTAACTTGAAATAGTTACAGTAATACCTATTAGTCGAGAGTGGAGGCCCCACGGAGGCCCTAAACGACGACGTTGCATGAACAAAAGATTTCGTTTGGCATGATTGGTTCTTAGAACCCAAGGATGAATTTAAGAAGTGGAGCCACCGAGATTTTTGATGTAAAAAATGTGGCTCTCATATTTATCTTGTTATCTAGGTATATTATTTAAGCTACTAGGCCAAGTTTGGTATCGTTTTTATATTAATCGGAGATGCCGAATTTATTTATCATATCATAATGACACCATTCCGAAGTAAAAACACATAAAATATGAAAAAAAAAAATCTTTTTTTAATCTTCACGCTCTTCACTGCTGAACCAATTTCGTAGAAATTTGGTATAGGGATAGTTTGAGTCCCAGGGAAGAATACTTTTAATCTCAAAAATAATCCCTTAAGGGTGTGAAAAGTGAGGTGGAAATTTGTTTGGGGATTCAATAACCGCTGAACCGATTTAGATAAAATTTGGTATAGAGATAGTTTGAGTCCCGGGGAAGGACATAGGATAGTTTTAATCCCCAAAAAAATCCCTTAAAAATGAAAGGTAAGGTGTAGAATTGGATGGGGAATCAATAAACGCTGAACCGATTTGGATGAAATCTATGTCTACATCTTTGATTTTGTTGAAAATGATACTAAACTTGACTTAGAATCTAAACTTATTAACCTCAGACGTCGCAGACGCTTAAAACCCCCTACCCCGGACCTGCATCAAAAATCTGGGTGGCTCCACTTCTTAAATCCATCCTCGGGTCCTAAGGACCAATCCTGCCAATGGAAATCTCTTGTTCATGCAACGCCGTCGTTGACCTTTTTCGTCGTAGAGCACACTGGACTATATGTAGGTTTTATGAACATGCGACTTTCTGTACCTCTAGTGTACATTCGATAGCGTGACGTGACGTATAGCTTGTCCGATTTCTAAGATCAAGTTCGCCATAGGTTCACTATGGCGTACTTGATATTAGAAAAGCGGACAGGCTATACGAGTTTGCGTTAAGTGGGTTATTTTGTATGGGATTTTGAGTTTCCAAAACATCTCGCTTGGCGCGCTGTTCCAAATCCCATACAAAAATAGACGTAAAACGCGAACGTACGTCATGCTTTCGAATGAAATTTACACTAGGGGTTTCCCTAAAAAATATGTTAATATGTCAAAATATTCATCCAGAGATAATGTGATGACAATGAACTTTAAAGTTTATTAATCAATGCATAAATCCAATTAAATATAAAAATATAAGGTTGCAAGACCAGAAAACCACGAAAATACCTAAGCACATATTTACTTTGGGGATGTTGTGCGGAGTTGTGACTAGAAAGAGTTACAAAAACCGGCCAAGTGCGAGTCGGACTCGCAGACGGAGGGTTCCGCACCATTAACAAAAAATAGAGCAAAACAAGCAAAAAAACGGTCACCCATCCAAGTACTGACCCCGCCCGACGTTGCTTAACTTCGGTCAAAAATCACGTTTGTTGTATGGGAGCCCCACTTAAATCTTTATATTTTTATTCTGATTTAGTATTTGCACAGAATAACTAATAGTACTACGTATTTGTTGTTACAGCAGCAACAGAAATACATCATCTATGAAAATTTCAACTGTCTAGCTATCACGGTTCGTGAGATACAGCCTGGTGACAGACGGACGGACGGACGGACGGACTGCGGAGTCTTAGTAATAGGGTCCCGTTTTTACCCTTTGGGTACGGAACCCTAAAAATCGACGGATTCACGCGATCATTGCATTTTCGTCTCGTTCCAATAGTTGTTAAAAGTTCCTCCCGTATAGCCTCATACAAAAAACATGATCCAACTTTGCACCGTAGTCGGCAAAGCAACATATTCGGAATATTGTCTCGCTTCTAGAACGTTGTGGCTACAGACAGCGGGTAACATGTAATTTGTGCAATCGTTCAATTCCAGTCTATTATATGAGGAGGATGGGGACATTTGGACATCAACTATCAACCTTTATTTGTTCCTGGTGTTTCTATGTATATAAGCATGTATTAATCTATATAAGTATGTATATCGTTGCCTAGTACCCATAGTGCAAGCTTTGCTTAGTTTGGGGCTAGGCTGATCTGTGTAAGATGTCCCTTAATATTTATGTTATTTTATTTATTTAAATACTTACCGTGTTGTATGGATGTCCGGAGTGCATCTTAATTTTCCGGCACCGGGTTGGAGCCAGTTTTTTATTTATAACTTTAGTTGTAGTGTTAGTTTGAATTTTTCCCCTTTTTGGTTTAATGTAGTTTTTTTTTAAGTTACACCTAGTATTAAACGAATGTTATCCGTTAACTATAGATAATGGTCCAATCCCCTGCGTGGGAAATAAACAACTTTTAATACGAAACCAGCCCCAATACAATTAATAAAGAAACTGTATAAAAATATGAGACAAATCGGGGAAATGATAGGTAATCGGCCCGATTCGAACTTTAAGATACGTCAATTAATAGATCTAGAAACGATATGGATTAGATATGTCAGTGTCAAATATGACTTTTCTTCAAACAAAAACGTCACTTTTGACAATGACACACCTTATCCATATCATTTCTAGATAGGTATATTAATTGACGTATCTTAAAGTTGGAATCGGGCAGTGAGTCATTTTTAGTAGGTATCTGGAATATAAAAACAAGGTACGATATACAACCATATGCTATCACTTACTTATCTAATTTTCTCAAATGTAGTCCATTTCCCATAATATAACGTAAAATATAAGAAGCTTCTAAACTCTCAAAACGCCATGCCACAACACATTTATCGTCGCCAGAAATATCACCCGTGGTTATCAAACTTAGAAATTTGCTCACTTAAACTGAAGTAAACTGAAACCTTTCCTTAACGTTTCAATTTATGTACGAGTAACTCGTATTCCGTGGTACACTTACATACCTATATATTTGCAGAAAAAATATTACCTATCGGTAGCGCAGAGCGCTGAATGTTCGCTCTCTGAAGCTATAAACATGTCTGATAAAAACAATCTCTTTCATTCTCTCTGCAGAAGAAAATCAATACCCACTCACATGATTCCAGCAACTAGAGTTTCAAGATTGCGCACCTCTAAAATGATCGTCGCAACTCGAGTTGCAAAACGGAGTGTATGCGGTTTTTTATTTATTATCTGTGAAGGGCTGCACAGATACGGCATAAACAATTTTTAAAACACAGACTACCAACGTGACAATATTTAAAAAATGTTTCAACCATATAGACATAACCACAGTATTTCTTATCTATTTTATTTTGCAAGTTGTTCAGGAAGTGCGATGTGTAAAAAGTTGCTGCGTGTTTTAAAATGCCTCAAGTATTCAAATTTAGATATTTCTATTAGTAATGTATATTAAACTACTCCGCGTTTATTGGTCTATTAGTTTAAAACTATATTTTAGACCTACTTAATATTGATGACCAAATAATATCACTTCAAAACAATAGTTCTGTAGATTTTTGACGTGTTTCTTATTTGAATGCCCTACATTTCTAAGATTACTAAATATATCTTGAGCAACCAATAGCCATTAAATAGTTCGATTATTAAGTTACATTAATAAACCATATAATGTATTAAATCACTGTGTATTACACAGGATTAGCGATCAAAACATGTGACGGTAAATTGTAAGTACAAACCCGGCAACTGTGGTTGCTTAAAGCATTTCTGCATATCGTAAGGCATGTGGTGTACTAGACGCGTTGCATACGCGTTTTGGGATTTTTTTTACTACTTACTTATAATTTGTATTTACTAATATTTCTTTGCTATTTACATTGAATAAACTAAATAATTATACGATTAAATAAATAATTAATTAGGTATTACAATTTTAAAGTTCCTATCTCTGTTGAACATCTGCACCACGCGCTGTTGTGTCTCCACCCTAAATGGGTAGCCATCTTTATTTTTGAGATGGAAGAAGTCAGTTTACCGGCTTATTTACGTTTGTAATCAGTATAATTTTATGTGTTAATAGTTATTATTGGTTTATTGTGCTTAATATGTTGTGAAGTGTGTGTTATGGTGGATGTATTAAACGTGTTAGTGTAGTTATAAGTTAGTTCGGTTGTTGGTGATCGGAAATTATAAAAACACCAAAATTTAGTAGGTACGTAGATACTCTTTTGTTATTTTAAGTTATATAGCTACTATCATCGTTATAATTGCATAAGTTATGCATTTTATTTCAAGATTATTAGTATCTTAAACTGTTTTTTACTATATTTTAGTACTTCAGTGTCTAAATTAGCCACAAAAAAATCATGAACATAATATCTAGTTTCACAGCAGATTGAGCAATTCGAAAGTTTCTTATCGGAATTTGAATTAGTTTTACTCTGCAATTTCATAGGTGAGCTATCAAGGTGTTTAGTACCAATTAAAAGCTTATTAAGTCTTCTTTAAATTGAATACAAAAAAAAGATACGTTATCGATTTAGATTTTTAATTAAAAATAGTTTTCTACTATAACGCGGACATTATTTCATTGGGTAAACTTTGTGAATTTTTAATAATTATTTTTAGTATAACAGCACAATGCTATAGTAGTAAAATAAATTCTTTGTTTCTTTAACAACCTTAAAAACCAAAAGAATCGTTGAAAATGCTTTAGCAGAAGTAAAGTTATCGATTTTTGAAAATATCATGACACTGTGCCGTCGTATCTGCAAAATGGCAGAGCAGTTCAGGGCACCTTTTGTTAAAATCGGAATCATGTGAGTGGATACGAAGCTCTGCATTTAAGTACTTACGCTGAAATAAATCTATACAATTTTCCACCTAATATTAGCCAGCCACTTACCTTTCAATAAAGTCCCCAGTTTCCTCACTCCCCCCCTCCCACCTGTTGCAACGAGTTTGTTTACATTTTGCCGGCATTACTCGAAAGCGGTCGACCTTCTCGAACATAGAAGTACGTACTGTACTAGCCTCAAAGGAAAATAAACCTTAACAGGTTGACCTTAAAGTTGGTTTGTACTTGGTGTTTATTTCACTTATGATGTTTGTAGTAATTGTTGTTATGAATTGGCCGGATTATCGTCTGGTGTGATTTAAGTGAGTGAGCTTGATACAATCTTTTTAAATTAGATACAGAAGCCATAAGACAAACAAAGTGGACTTTTGTTAGATAAAGATAAAAGATAGTTTATTCAAGTAGGCATAATTACAATGCGCTTATGATGTAAGTACATACAATGATGTTACAATGTATTTTCGTGTTAAATCCTACATGTTTTAAGACTGACACGAACCTAGCCGTCACCATACAATCAAAGCGCTCTCATTTTATAAACGACTATCTGTTACAACATGAAGTTTGACAAGAACACTCAAGTACCTAGAACATTAGTTATTTGTTTTACAAGGGGGCAAAGTTGTTGTTTAAACGCTCGTGCTAATGTTAATACCCGAGTTAGCGAAAGATTCCAAAATTGAACCATAATGGTTCGAAAAATGGGATCTTGTGCATTGCGAGGGTTTCAAAGCACGAGTGAAACACAAAAAATTTCACCACAGCAACCCGAAGAAAATATTAACTGTAAGATATTAAACAAAATCAAACCAAATCAATTCCAAATATTTCGTATGAAGATAAACAATTTATTTGGCTATCATATGGCGTTCTTGGTTTCTACTTATTTTTAACAGTTTCTGTATTATAAAGCTTTTTTTGAAAAATGAGATTTGTTTCATTGTGTACTTGTGCATGTTTTCAATGAAACACTCTAATTTTTACAGTGAAACAGATGTAATATATATAGTCTACCATGAAACATCCTTAATAAACATTGAAACGTTGTAATAAATAAGTTACATTAATACATACATCCTTTCAATCAATTAATGAGAAAGGAAAGGAGAACATAGTGGTAGGCTGAAATTTGTTATTTAAAAGGTTTCCGAAATATGGAATCGTTATAAGATTTCTGAAATATCTAAAAGCGAAAGACTTGTTTCATTGTACACACACCTAAGTTTAAATTGTGAATCGAAAATCTGGTCGGCACTTACGGCATGCTGCGAGAAAGGCGCCTTTTATGTCAACGGAGCATGATTGCCAACTAGGTGGATGCGGGAGGGTTTTAAGCATTTCCATGCTTGATATTATACACTTTCTTGCAACATAGTCTTTATAAACGACTGTTTCAATGTTAGACATGTGACCTTAACCTTGCCATCAATGAAACATTCAACATATAAACTATCCTATGTCAGCCATTTCTAAAGTTAAGTATCTTATATTTTGTCATATGATAGACAAATTATTATCAATTTTCATGGTATTTTAGTTTCACAAATTTCGCGCATAGTCTTTAATTAATTAAAAAAATTATGAGTTTGTTTCATTGTGTACTAATACTGGTGTTCAGTGAACATCATGTTTCATTGTTTACTACATAAAAATGTTTCATTGTGAGACTAGGGGGTGTTTTTTTAAAGAATTAAAAAAAAACTGCACCAAAGAGTGAAAGAAATTTAAAAATATTTAGCTCCAAAGTAACTTTAATACACATAGAACACAACAAAAAATTAAATAACGCCAAACTAGACTCTATATCTTGGTAAAATATTGCGAAACATAAATGAAAAATATTACTTTTGTCGCACGAATTCACAATAACGCTCGTATCAACGTGCTCCTTCTCCGAGGCGCGCTCGCGTATTGGGGAGGTGCTGAGGGTCCCTGAGCCTGCCCTTGCTTGACAGACGGCACTAGCTGATAACATTTAGTTTCAGAGATATCGCAAAGTTTCACTGTGTACGATTGTTTCAATGTTCGACAAGTGACCCTACCGTAAAACGGGGTCACCAGAAATCGCGGGGTGAATAGAGAAAATTTCGGTACTTTCCTTTACATTGTTATATTTTAAAAACTAGACTACCATTCCCAATTCTTTTGAGATACCATTATAGTAGAATATCCAATCTTTAATCTAGTAACACGAATCAAGCATGAAGATGATCACAAGTAATAAATATTTTAGTTTGAAGTGAGGCCTTGTGAAAGTAAGATATATTGCCTGTCTGAACTTTTACATAGCCGTGAAATACAGCTTAGTTATTGTGTTATTTACAATGTATTAAGTAAACCAGTTCTTCTAGTGTTTAAATAATAAAAGATATTGCCGATTTTCCTTATTAATTAAAGATAAATGTGCAAAAAACAAATCATAACCGTTTTTACATCCCAACGGGGTGAATAGACACGACAACAGGGTGAGGAGACACGCCATATGGGGTCAACAGACACGCCATATGGGGTGAGAAACGACTGAAAACACGACTGAGGGGTGAAGAATAACGAATGGGGGTGAATGGAAATATTTATGCTAGGGTTGTCAAAACGTATTTTCTCCAATTTTTTCAATTATAGAATACTATAAAATATAAAATTTAGCAATGTTTCATATATTTTGGTATTAAATATGAGTTTTGAGTTTGAACAGTTTTTTTATCATAGTTATTAATTATGATTTTATGTATTGGGATGATTGTTATAAAAAAGCTGAAACAAGCCTTGCAATTATATCAACTTGGCTAAGATTAAATCTACTATCACTAAATACTTCTAAAACTAACTTTATTTGTTTTTCAAAATATAAAATACTGCAGCCGCCAAACAAGCAACAAATAAAAATTCACAATTGTGACCTGACCGACGCCCTGAACTGTAACTGCACACAACAAATAGAAAAAGTTACGTCAACTAAATATCTGGGGGTAGTTATCGACCAGCGACTCTCGTGGCACGGACACATTGAGTACATCACTAACAGGATTCGGAAGATTATTTGGATTTTTAAAATTCTAAAACAAATTGCTCCCACTAATTTGCTTATCAAATTATATATTACCCTTGGACAATCTATTATGTCTTACTGTATACCAGTCTGGGGCGGTGGCAATAAAAGCAAATTTATCGAGGTTGAAAGAGGACAAAGATGCCTAATTAAAGTTATGCTCTCTAAACCGCAACGCTTTTCTACTAAAGAGTTATATGGGAACACGAATTTACTCTCTATGAGAAAGCTATATATTTTAAGAACGATATTAAAAATTCACCCTACCATTAAATACAATCGGAGCGTAAATTCCCGAAGAAGGACAGTAAGAGTAATCCCAGTACCATTATGTAAGTCTGCATTCGTAAAAAGGCAATATGAATCACAATCTGCCAGACTTTACAACGCTATAAATAATAATGTATCTATCTATAACCTGACATCACATAAATGCAAAATTACAGTTACAGAAAAACTGAAATCCTTAACCTATGAAGAAATAGAATCCCTCATTTCTTTTGAAGTATAGTGTATTATACGTAATCAGGATCGTAGAATCACACACGCACACCCACTCACACCCACACACACACACGCACGCACACACACACACACACACACACACACACACACACACGCGCGCACACACACACACACACACACACACACACACACACACACACACTTAATAATAATAATAATGTATATTTTAGCTTAAGTTAGTGTAAGGTCGTTTTTAGATTAGACTATACTAAACTAAATTAAATTCAAATATATATCGAATTGTTAGAACGAAAATGTTGGCTGGGAAGAGCGGGGTCTCCTGTCACAGGTATATTTTACTTACTAGGAGACTCCATTAACTGTATTGTTAAAACGAAACATTTAGGTAAACATTTAGGTAAATAAATAATTTTTCATTTTCATTTTTTCATTTTCATGTATTATGATATGAATATTAACACCCTAACACCTGTACTAATGTATTTACACCTATGATGACGAAATAAAATTATTGATTGATTGATTGATTGATTGAATATTTATCACTGCTCCTTAAATAATAGGTAGGTACTTAAAGAATATGCTTCTAGTGTAAGCTAAGTTGATTTTTACATACAATTCTCATACGTTTCATGATTATGTGACTAGTTTAATTATGGTTGATTAATAAAAAAAGTGATTTAGTGAAAGTCAGCTTATTTATTTACTTTTATCCTAATAAAAACCTACTTATTTGAAGTTTGTGACAGCCCTGACTGTATTTTCTAATCACCCCATATGACGTGTCTATCGACCCCGTTTGACGATATGTCGAAGACGGGTAGTTTTTCTTGATTTTCCCTAAAATCAGCGGGTTGAAATTAAAAATAAGTATACAGAATTGAAGAACTAAGCAAGACTCAAATCATGATGTAAAAATTATTACTTAATTATAATTTGGATTCTTGGTGAAAATCGTCCTTGAAGTTGAAAATCGTGTCTATTCACCCCGTTTTACGGTACTGTAAAACGTTCTACGATACACGTGCGAATAGGTAATTCGCAACTCGTGTCAATTTAAAACACTCCCTTCGGTCGTGTTTTAATTTATCGCCTCTCGTTTCGAATTTCCTCTTTTCTGCACTTGTATCGTAAATAACTAAAATATGTATCATTCCAAATCATCATTTAGAAGTCAACTCTACCAGCAAACACAAGAAAACAACTAAAAATTTGCATTTGATTACTTTGCGTCACATGTGAATAAAATGCAACTTTGCTATCCGTTTTTGAACAATCAAGAGAGCCTTTACCAGTTGGTGTAGTGAAAAATATTATATCTATTTATATCCGGTACTAGTTAGCTGTCGTTGCTAGAAATTGTAAAACGTTATGTTATAATTTATAATAATTAATTAGTGCCTACCTGAAATGTAAAATTATTTAAGCATAGTTAATAATTATTTAATTTTAAAACGTAACAAATATAAGAGCCTCGGTAGAGAGTACCATTTTGTACCATTTGGAGTTGAAACTCTAGGAGTCTAGGTCCATGGGGTCCCAGCGCGCATAAGTTGTTCGCAGAAATCGCGAAGCGTCTGGTTGACGTAACTGGTGACCGAAGAGCTGAGCTGGCGGCTACCTCGCACAACGTATCAGCATTGCGATACAGCGAGGAAATGTCGCCAACATCCTTGGTACAAGGCCTCAAGGGCCTATTTTAGATTTAAGCTAGTTTTTAATTTCTTTTAGTAATACACTGTATATATCTTGTTTGTAAATAAATTATTATTTTAAGCATAGTTAGATATTGTACATTTGTTTATTGACTTGGAAAATGATTGCCTTTTATCAATAAAACATTTGAATCTGAATCTGATACTTCGGCGCCTATCATAAATCACATAATGTCAATTACTGCACATGTTTCTTGTTTAGCATATCAAGTTCATTGGCGTTACTATTACTTTTCCCATTAAATTCTTATCGCTATAGGAATGTTACATTTTATAACCACGGCTAACAGGTTATTAATTGCGCAGGTCGTAGACTTATAGAACCTAATATGTCGATTTTTGTAACTGAAAAACAAATACTTGGAACTTAATTAAATATATTGGCAGGATTGAAAAGACAAAAGTAGAAGGGAAACCTAGAATTATTTATCTCAGCTAAATAGAAAATAATACCTAGGTACATCGTATGAAGGAATTAAAAGACTGGCACAAGAAAGAAACGATTGGCGATTACCCACTCCACCGAAAAGAGCAAAGCTCTTAAATTATGATGATGATGATGATGAATTAAACATATTATGATATAATACAAAAAAAAAAGATTGATCTGCGCAGACGCAAACAGGCGTCTGGTGGGCCTACTCTAATAGTTATCGATTTGTCAAACTTATTTAAGCTCTAATTTCTATCACGATAACGGACTGAGATATATATATGTTACTTAGGTACCTACTTCAATGGCCACATAAAATTACAAGTGATTTCAAAAAGTCGTTTTAAAATGAGAGCGTAATTTCGTCGTATAACGTGAATATCAAGATTTGCAGTCTTATATTCACTTGTCTTTGTCAATATTTTTTGAAACTAATAAATAACCTGTTATGACTGGCGCTACTAAGTAGTATAGTACGTAAGTACGTTCACAACAAAAATGTTGACAAACAAACTTTCATCATTACATAAAACTATGTGAGTCATCGTTGATGCTCAACATATTAATTTGTATGTCTATAGAGGTTATTGATCTTTTGTGATTTATGTAATGGTTACAAAGAACCTTCAAGAAAATAGCGTACGTCGAGTTCATAAATATGTATACATTTCTTCACCTTAATACATTGCAATAAAGTGACAAAATGGTTTACATATTTGTGAAGTCGACTGTACCCCCATCTTGCGACCCCTCTGGTATTGCAGGTGTCCATGGGCGACGATAATTGCTTACTATCAGGCGATTCGTGTGCTTGTTTGTTTCCTATATCATAAAAAAATGATAATTTATACTAAAGAACCTTTTTGTGTTAATTGCGTCGCGCGTCGTGTAGTAAAAACTAAATTTTGTAACAATTACTCAAAACTAGTTTTCACCGAGACCTTACGGAAAATAACTAAGCGCTACTTACACCATCCCACTAACCCGGGGTTAACCAGGTAAACCGTTATCCCAGTGTCCAATTGTACCGGTGACCATGGCAACTCCAGGTTTAACCGGTTAGCCCCGGGTTAGTGAATGGTGAAAGTGGCCCTAAGTCGAGTAAATAAATAAATTTACCAACATAACTACTTTATTTTATTTTATTTTATAAGAATGTAGCTAACGACTAAAACATGCAATATATTATTGCAAGTTGCAACGTCAATGCATGCTATCCTAATTTTTTTTTAGCTTTTGAATGCCTATACAAAATAAACTCTTTATACTTCGAAATAGTCGTAGAAAGTCTAATTAAATCAACAAAGACACGTCAATCAAACCGCGATCAATTTTAACCCGAAAAAACCGGCCGAGTGCGAGTCGGACTCGCGCACAAAGGGTTCCATTACGCAAAAATGGCAAAAAATCACGTTTGTTGTGTGGGAGCCCCATACAACATTTATTTTATTTAGGTTTTAGTATTTGTTGTTATAGCGGTAACATAAATACCTACATCATCTGTGAAAATTTCAACTGTCTAGCTATCACGGTTCATGAGTTACAGCCTGGTGACTGACAGACGGACAGGGACAGCGGAGTCTTAGTAATAGGGCCCCGTTTTTACCCTTTGGGTACGGAACCCTAAAAACCAAGTACTTTCTCTAGTGGGAATTGGGAATCCCATCTTAAGAGAAGCCTTTGAAAGGTATCGTCAACAAAACAAGGAAAACGTAAGCGTCGAGTGACCTACTGCTAACGGTACACCCACACTACGCTGGCCGCAGAAGTCGTCAAGCGTTGGTCGTTTTATTATAGAAAGTATTTGTTTTTATTATTTTGTCAAGAACTCACTGGTTTATTCTGTTAAGCTAAGTAGAATAGAATATAAGTTTAAGATTTATTCAGGACGCTTATACAACAAAGTTTTACAAAAACATGTCGCAAAAATGGTTTAAAACTACGTCTATGAAAAGGTTTCCACTCAGCTTAGTGTCAAGGTATCTTATGAATACCTTGACGCTGGTCTTCCGTGGAAACCCTAAGTCAAAATAGTGTATACTTTACTCATCAAGTTTCCTAATGTACCTATGTACATATATAGTGATGAGATGACTGTGCCAATATTCTATTATTATGTTTATCGTTTATTATTATTGTGTTTGTTTTGTTTATTATATTTGGTACGATCTTCTTGCATAGCCATAGGGGAGTCTTAAGATATTATTTTGGTCACGGTTTTTTCCAAAAATACATTTCATTTCATTTCATTTATTTCCCACATATAAGCTAACAGTATTTCACCAAAACGCTTACACGGTATAGGTACAATAAAAAATAAAAACTTAAAAGTAAACAGTTGTGGGTAACAGGCATGCAATAAAAATTAAGTCAGAGAATATACCAATTAATTACACAGAAATCACAGAATAAATAAATGTCGCTATCAATAAAAGTCATTAAACATAAACAAATAAAAAATAAGTCAATAAAAATTATAATAATACAATTCATTTACATAGAGTCGAGAACAGGTATGACAGCTTCTAGGAAAATGCCTAACTGGTTAGCAAAGATGTCGGCATCCGGGACCTGCATCAGCAGATTATTTATTAGTGCGATGGCCCGAGCGGAGGGCGCACTCGCAGCACGTACAGTCCGCGTCACAGGGCCTGCCAGTAGGCGCCTACGCCTTCGTGCGGGACGTGCGCCACCCGAAACCGAATCCCCTTCCATTGGACAGAAGCTGGGTAACGGAACAGCCAGCCCCACGCGGCCCAGGACACTAGGATTGTCGACTCTACCCCAGAACAAAGAGTGGAAATGCGCTACGAGGAGCTTTTTGCGCCTGAGTTCCAGAGAGTCCAGGCCAACCATGCCCAAGACAAAGCGGGAAGGGTAGAGAAAGGGATAGTAGCCAAACATCTTTTTATAGGCAAACCTGGCAAATTTGCGCTGCACTCTTTCAAGCACGAGCGTATACTTGGCCTCATGCGGATCCCACACGATAGCTCCATACTCCAACCGACTCCGAACATAGGCAAAATAGAGCGCCAACGCTGGCCTAAGACTTGTAAATTGGGCAGCTGTTCTAATGATGAACCCTAAAGTTTTGCACGCAGTTTTACAAGTCCCAGTTATGTGTTTTCGGAAGTCAAGCTGAGTATCCATAATAAGCCCAAGATCTCGTATATCAAAAACCCTTTCTAGCTCAGCACTGTTCAGGCGATACGGTTCAATGATAGGGTGCTTTGCCCTAGAGAATGTGATGACTTTACATTTAGTGGTGTTAAAAAGAATGTGATTCTCTTCACTCCATGCTACGACTGCACTGATATCATCCTGCAACCGTCCACAGTCAGAAGCACCTTTAATATCTAAAAAAAGTTTAAGATCATCCGCAAACAATAAGCATTTGGCAGCACTGACGACCTTCGGCAAATCGTTTATCATAATCAGAAATTGCGTTGGGCCGAGAGTGCTGCCTTGGCTCACTCCTGAGCGGGTAAAATAAGGCCGAGAGTTATAGCCTGCCAACCGGACAAATTGACTACGATTGCTTAGGTAGTTTGCAAAGAAGCACAACAAATTTGGAGCAAATCCTATCATTGCAAATTTTTCAAGGAGGATGTCATTATCTATTACATCAAACGCCTTCTTAAAATCGAAATATGCTGCGTCCACCTGGCGTCGACCATCCATGGCCATCGTGACATAGTCCACAAAGTCGCTAAGGTTGGTAGTAGTAGAGCGACCTTTGCGGAACCCATGCTGGCTATCGTCAAGCTGGGTAGATATCTGCCGAGTTATTTCACAGTCAAGGATCATCTCAAATAGCTTTCCGAAAACCGGCAGCACAGCAATTGGCCTATATCCCGCGACGTCCGATCCGGAACCGCTTTTAGGCACAGGAGTCACCCTGGATCTCTTCCAACAATCAGGATAGGTAGCAGTTTGCAAGGAACGATTATAGATGTGCAGGAGTGGAACCTCTAGTGCCGATATGCAGTCCCTAGCCAGAAACGGAGGAACCGCATCGGGGCCAGTCGAAGATCGAGGCTTCAGTCTGCGTGCCGCTCTGCGCAGCTCCACGGCACCGACGCTATCAATAGAGACACGCGTTGCGTCGTTCGTACTTTTACGTGCAGCTTTATTTGGATCTAATTGCGGTACCTCTGATTGGAAAACACTGAGGAAATAATTGGCAAAAGCATCTGCAGCATCTTGCCCCGTTACTGCAACATCCCGGTATGTGTACACGTTAGATTGACGTCGGTCATTCCGCTTGCTCTTGACATGATCCCAAAATTTCCTGGGATCGCTTGTGATATTTCGTTCAATACGTTCCTTATAAAGTTGATACGCCTGATCTATTAAAAATTTAGCTTGTCCTCTATAATATTTATAAAGCTCACGATTGTATATTGAGCCAGTTTCTTTATACTTTTTGAAATGTATAAATTTATTACGAATATTTTGTATTATTTCCTTAGTATACCACGTTGGATAACAATACTTACAATTGCTAGAGGGTAGCCGATGTTTTTTTGTAGGTACATAATTGGAAAAACATGCCTTTAACTTGTTATAGAAAATATTACAAGCCAAGTCAACTTGCTGCTCCTCGCATACTTCGCTCCAGTCAGTTTTTGCAATAGCTTCGTAGAGCACACTAAGATCAGCTTTACATAACCATTTCTTATCTAAATCTGATTTAGCGTGATATTAGAAATAATTAGGCAAATATTTTACTAGCATTCCGAAGCCAAACGTTAGCATTTTTAATAAGTAGGTAGATATTTTACATATATTGAAGGAATCTACTATAAGTACGTGTTGTAGGTTCGCAGCGCTCTATACAAATATAGACACAAATAAGCAATTTAGCAATAACATTCCAGTTTTCCAATATTCTTATTTCAATCTACTATTGAACTACGAAAACAATATTATTTGCCATTCTTATTTATTCAGTGTGCTCAATAACGTTACCTACTTGACTCAGAAATAAATTACTCATCAATAAAGTAAGCTGTTTACTTAAAACCAGCTTTATAAACATGAGTCAACCACTTTCACGCATTGTGCCAGCAGTTAGCGACCACTGGCGCGCGCGCAGTTATCAATGAACGGTTCTGGAACATTCTCCCCACACGGCCGAAGCCTATATAAGGCCCGCCGGACGCCGCGACCGGCATAACATTACGAAAGCCGTACGAGAACACGCGAACGATGCATAAATACGTTGCCCTAGCATTGCTGCTGCTTGCAGGCGCGCAAGCCCGTAAACACCACCACAAACATGAAGACCCATTCGCGGCGCTGGACCAACAACTCTCACACTCCCTAGCCTTCCACTACCTCTGGCCATGGAGTCAACTCGTCCAAGCCGCCGCCGCCATGGATAACGAGGACAACCTGGAAGAACCAAAAATAACATCAGACCCCAAAGGCTTCGAAATCACCATGAACGTCAAGAGATTCAAGCCTGAAGAACTCAGGGTCAAAGTTAAAAACCAGTACATTATTGTAGAAGGAAGACACAGAGCGACGTCTGATAATACGCGATTCATGGCGAACCACTTCGTCCAGCGCTTCAATTTACCCCCTGGAACCAATCAGGAGGAAGTTAAGGCTGTGTTGAAGGAGAATGGAATTCTTAGCATCTCCGCGCCTAGACACGAAGTACCACCTCCGCCACCTGAAAGGATAGTCCCCATCGAAGTGAGACTGCCTGAGCCTTCTTCTGAAAAACCAACAGAAACTCCCACCGAGGCTTCCACAGAGAAGATAGAAACGTCATCTGAAAAACTGGAGACTACACCAGAAAAAATCGAAACTTCCTCGGAGAAAATCGAAGCTTCACCGGAGAAAATCGAAACTTCGTCGAAAAAGGTTCCTGAAATGGAAATGGAAGCGTCCGCAGAAAAAGACGATTCACTATTGGAATTCCGATTGGTCGATAAGAAGCACCATGTTGGAAAAATCAGGAAGAAGGAGCTGAAAAACACTTCAAAACACGTAAAAGACAACGAAGTGTCTAAAGGAGATGGCAACGGCTTAGATTACGCTCTCATAGAGGCGGAAGAGTGAACGCAACGGTAGTTATACCTTAAAAGACTGATAGCTTTAAAGCGGTGCTGTGAAAACTATAATCTCGTTTGGTTTCGGACATACAGGCGTATTCTTATTGGTGCGCGAGCGTGGGCGAGTGGATAGTTCCTGTGCGAACCAGTATAAGGAGATCTCGAGGTTTCTTATAGCTAAAGAGCCCTCCTTATACTGGTTTTCTTGATCGGCCACTTCTCCCACGTTTTGCGTGCGAATGAAATCAGGCCCTTGCTTCGACAAATCGATACCTTGTCGCTTTGACTGTGAAATCGAGGAATTGGCGAAATAGCGCAACCATGTTAATCCGACAAGGTATATACATGTGTAACGAATTGTGTAACTCGTATGAGCGTGTATGTGTGCCTCAATTGCCATTGAAATCGGGCACTTGTACACGCTTGGTGACATTTTATTTACGATGTCGTTAAAAAGTTTTTTATTGTAAGTCAGACTGTACCTAGAGGCTAAACTAAGATTTATAAACGTTATTTTGTTTCGTGAAATAAAAAATGTTATTTATTTTAAGTTATTATTTTGTTTCATTTTAGATCGATATTCTTAATCGTATACCTATTCATAAATTGATGCATATAAAAATAGCTTCTGTCCACTCATAATACAGTAGGTAACTTTATACATTTAATTTAGCGTTTGCATCAAATCCGGTAGTTCAAGATGGCGGCAGAATTTAATTCACGCATGAATAACAGACTGGATTAACAATAATATTTTGTGTACCTAATTGTGAGATCTAAGTTTATTTTGTTATGTGTCGATATTTATAACTATGGTACTTTTATAGCTGAAATGTAATTGACACAAAAAACATTATTTCTTGCTTAAACAGAATTAATTGATACCTACCGGAAATGACTTGTAAACTGGCAAATAGTATTTTAGAACTTTTATTGTCTAACAACTCACACTAAAAGAGTTTTTGACCCAGGTGGGACAATATATCTATCATAAAGCATAGGTATAGATCAGCGGTCGGCAACCGGCGGCCCGCGGGCCGCATGCGGCCCGTGAACCTGTCGATTGCGGCCCGCGAGCCTCCCTGGCTATTTTGTATGTAATATTGACAAACGACAATCTATCTATACATATAATAAAGCTGAAGAGGGTCGAAAGTCTGTACATGGAAGATATTCGAAAAAAGTTGGCCGGGGATACTTAGAATCGATAACAGATCACGTTCCAAAAGTTTTTTAGAATTTTTGTCTGTTTATCTTCTGTCTATCCGACCGCGCATCACGTGAAAACGGCTGAACGGATTTTGATGCAAACTTTACTAATCTGTCGAGAAAATCCCTACCCATGTTTTGGCTAGAAAAATTCAACCAACAAAAATTAAAAGGGGGGTTGGCCACTATACTCGATTAAGTTAAGTTTGCACCTGAATCTTATGGCGCTAACTTAAGAAAGTGGTGCAAACTTTTTTTTGTGTAGGTACTTTGAAAAAAAAAAACAATTTTTTTGAGTGCTTTAGGACTCCCAGCACACACATTAACCTACATTCAATACTGTTGTTCTGTGTTTAAGTACTGACAGCCTGGACGCTTCGGTCCTTCGGCCCTACGCGGAGCACGGCCTTCGCATTTAGTCACTTATACTATTGTTCTGTGTTTAAGCACTGACATCCTGGATGCTTCGGGCCTTCGGCCCTACGCGGAGCACGGCCTTCGCATTTAGACACTTATACTATTGTTCTGTGTTTAAGCACTGACATCCTGGATGCTTCGGGCCTTCGGCCCTACGCGGAGCTCGGCCTTCGGCCTTCGGATTTAGACACAGATATCATTGTTCTGTGATTAGGCACAGACATCCTGGACGCTTCGGTCCTTCGACCCTACGCGAAGCTCGGCCTTCGGCCTTCGCATTTAGACACTTATACTATTGTTCTGTGTTTAAGCACTGACAGCCTGGACGTTTCGGGCATTCGGCCCTACATGTAGTTCGGTCTTCGGCTTTCGCATTAGATATCCACACCAAAATTTCACGTATACCATTGCAGCGGTAGCCTCAATTTTTTTCCTATCACAAATTTTCAAGTTCCATTTCAGCTTAGCGGCCTTCATGCCCACATCCACAATGCCAGTTTTGGAATGCAGTTCGGTATTTCTAATACGGTCGGTTCTACGAACACCCAGTATGCTATGAAATAAGAACATATTCTCATCTGAAATGATCATGTCTACAACATTATTGTATAATTTATAGTCTATTGATTTATAATATTTGCAGCCCCGCGTCCCAGCCAGCAGCGTCCGGTGGGTCGGCCCAAGTATCGCTGGGAAGACAGTGTGATGGCTCCTCTACACGATGGGCCAACGCCGGCCACTCCAAGGGACGCAGCCATACGGTAGAATGAGATAGCAATATCACTTGCTCCCTCTAACGCATAAATGCGTCCCTTGGAGTGGCCGGCGTTGGCCCATCGTGTAGAGGAGCCATCAGCTTCGCGTCGGTAACTGGCAGGAAGTTGCGCAGGTTCGCGACAGGTGGCACGCTCTCGTTTCGGAGGCCAAGATTCTTTTTGGATCACCGAGCCAATATAGTTCTTTAGTTAGTAATATTAACAGAGATATTTAGAGGTTTAGAGATTTACGTTGTCGTATAATGCCACTTGTAAAATGCGACCTGTAGAGAACACCTGGACATACGAAAGCATTGTTACTTAAGCTGAAGCGGAGACCTTCGCTAACGCTAAATTAAGAATTTCAAACAGTCGAAGTCAACAGAACCAAAGAATTGCCTAAACTATAAACATTATTACAAGTTATCATAATTCTGAAAACCATTCCCAACCAGATTCAATTTCCATGCACGTGCTATACAGAAAACATGTTAAATGCAATAGCCATAAGATCCAGAATCCTTTTCAGACCGCAAACTGCCATGTTACACCGCAAAACGTACGTTTGTGTAATTTTACTGCGCGTTTCTCGTTGCGGTTGTTGCACAGATATATTTAGAAATAAATGTTTTTCAACACACTTGCTCGTAGCGTACCTACCTACCTGCCTACCTAGTACTTTACGTGGTCTGCCGCCAACTGCAGCAGTACTTTTACTATTAATATATAAATTTAGATTTTTTTTCTCGCCACTGTTTTGAAAAACGTCGTATGAAACACGTGTGTATTGTACATTATACACATCGTCTTTCTTATTACGCGCTCGCTTTTAGCTCACGCGCACAATATCGCCCCGATTGTATAGTTTGTATAGCTTTCTAGTAGAGCCCGAAGGCTTATCCTATTGTCTATTGTTCAGTAAAACCGCACGTGCTACTTACCTGCAAAAAAGGGTCTTAATTATTCTATTTGGCACCTAAGCGCGGGCTAGTCCAACGCTCAAAAAACCAGTGTTGTTGTGCTCTCCGATAACGCGCCTTTGTTACGCATCTCGATGACACATTTTAGACTGGTTCTGTAGCGTTCGACTCGCCGGCACTCAGTAACCGAAGTACTGACCACACTTATATACTACAGAATGTAACAAAAACTAAGTGGATGTATTAGGTTCTTCAAAAAAGTTTCGAAAGCCAAATAAGAAAAACAATGGAAAAATCATAAATATCTCCTCATTTCAAATCGACAAATTTATGTTCACAAATAATCATTCGTCAACTTGCCTATCATGCCAAACATATCCTTGCTTGATCTGGATCGTCTACCAAGTAAAGACCTTTATTAGGAAATAGCTATATTATAGACAGCTAACATGGGAATGTTTGACATAAAGGGCCAGACAGTGTGACACCCGCAATTACAGTAAATTTAAATTTACTAACCTACACTAAGTCATTGTATTATGTTATAATTTGTCTTGTCACGTCTATAAGCTGACACGTGTTTTAAAGAATACCTGTCAACTAACTTATTTGCTACCGGAACCTCTGAAAGCTTCAACCTGTACACCTGCATGGTCTATTAAGATAAATGTCTGTGGTGTAACGGGAACGTTGCGGTCGTAAAGGCAAGTGATGAGTGTAACAACATGTATTACAGCGTACCGTGCCTTAACTACTGGGGCAGCTACCTACAGGGGACGAGTCGAGTGTAATGTGACATTGATTCAGCGGATGATAAAATAGGGGATCGTGCTGTTCTCAAAATAAACTACATCGCCCTACGCGATAACATTACCATCTTCACCACTTATATGGTTGGCAGTCCTCAACTGTGCGTTTTTCCAGAAACTTCCTGCCTCGCACAGCCAAACTGTGGAATGAACTGTCGCCTGCGGTATTTCCGGACCGATACGACCTTCAAACCTTCAAGACAAGAGCGTACTCCCATCTTAAAGGCCGGCAACGCGCTTGCAACCCTTCTGGTGTTGCGGGTGTCCATGGGCGGCGGTAATCGCTTACCATCAAGTGATCCGTCTGCTCGTTTGCCTCCTATATCATAAGAAAAAACTACTTAAAATGCAGCGAGTTCAGGCGGTCTAGGATGAGTTGCGTTCTCGCGCGCGACTTCAAACATCAAGCGCGACTTCAAGTAGGTATAGGTACACTTGCGCGCTAGAACGCAACTTATGCTAGACCGCCAGGTCCTTTTCTGAACGCAGCCAAACGCAGCTCGCGGAGCCGCTCCGCGCGGCGGAGCACCGAGCGGACGACCATGCGCTGCCGGGGTTGCGGATAATGCGGATATCATTGTTATTACTAGGTATCTAAAAAAAAACTATGATTTTGATCAAAAACAACATTAGGTTAGGTACGCATTTTTAGAACCAGTTGTCATGTTAATAGCTTTTTTGAGAAAATTGTAACAATTTTGTTTTATGGTGTATTTTAAACATTTTAAACCTCGTCTCTATCGAGTGAAAGAATTCAAGTAGATGAAGTTACTAGATAAATGCTGAGTTGGGGTAACTGAGTAGGACTTTGCTATAAAATATTTCAAATTAGAGTTGTGTATCCACGTGTATTTTTGCTTCAAGTATAAAACAACCTTAAACACATCGCTCGAAATATTTTATGCGATGATAATCTTATAAGATTTCTTTTGAGACAAATAATATCTTTGACGCTCATCTTATGATGCCCTTGTGGTTTGGCTCTTTTGACTTTCATACGTGTTCAACTTCTTCATATTATTTATGGCTTAAATGAAAACATATTTCGCCTTTGTGAAAGGTAAAAACAGCATCAAATATCTTCTCTTAATTGTGATTATTATAATAACTTCATTTAGACTTCGTTAATGTTTCTGCAATGAAACCAGATATGTTTGTGAACATCAACCCTTAGGTTGTTAATTTTATTTTAATGGAACCTGCTTATTTACTTTTGAGATGAATCTAATGATAATATATCTTATAATTTATTCTAAGTATTCTTATCTATTGTGCTTTAAGTAATTAGTAAGGATGTGACCCGACATCGGATTTTAGGGGACAAAATTTAATGACAGAAGAGAGATTTAATGACAAACTATTACACTATTGAATATATATTAATAACAAAGAGAAAACAAACAAACCTAATAAAACTTGCTATTCAAGTACAAAAACCTATAAACAATTTGGCCCAGATTGCCGTCAATATAGGAAATTACGGTGCCCAGCCAGCCTATTATGGATAGCTTCATCCATCTTTATCCACGTGATAAAATAACTGTCACTGTTTAACACCGTGGGAAAGAAAGTGACGGACACCGTTTTATCACGCTGTCACGTAGACAAGAACGACCATCATATCCGTACTGAAGGCCGGCCGGCCGTATTTTCCTCGCTGTATATGGCGATAGTACCTAATACGAATTTGTAGGTAAGTGCGTATATTTTTGTAATTATTAGGTACTAGCTTTTCCCCGCGAATTCTTCTAAGTGGAATCAGTAACATCAGCTAGAGTAAGTATAGCGCCTGAATAAAGTGTAATAGCAATAATTCAATTTTAGCATTGCTTACATCTTGCAATTCATGAATTCTTTCAATTCGACGCCCCCATTGCACTCTCTTCAGGGATGATTTCCGACATAAAAACTATCCTATCGGCGCGATTCGGGAAATAGATTAGAGATTCACTAGATATGAAATAGTAAAGATATGTGACGTTCCACGGAAAAGGTACCTTATGGCGGCCGCAATAATAATGGAGCTGCGTTAATAATAGCGTAAGCGCCAACCGCCATAAGGTACCTTTTGCCGTGGAACGTCACATATCTTTACTATTTCATATCTAGTGAATCTCTAATTTTATTAATTTCCCGAATCGCGCCGTATGTCCTTCCCCGTGCGGCCCGCGGCTACAAAACAAAACCGTAGTATTTGTGGCCCTCATAAAAAAGGTTAAGTATGGCTGCTATAGATTAATCTCCAAAAACGGTAAGTAATACTTGAAAACAGTGAAACAGTAAAACTACAATGTGCTCGGTTTATAGCCAATGCGTTAGGACACTTGTTCGCTCTGCTTTACGACTCTATTACTGCTGCTATCGTTTCTTAACGGACACTAAAATACTATTCTGTACAATGTTCGTGGAGATTAAGAGAACAGATAGGCTACGATCGTTTGCGATCGAATACAGAAAGATTCCGACGAATTTGACGACTGGTCTGGCCTATTGGGTAGTGATCCTGCTTGTGAGGCCGCGGTCCTGGATTTGAATCCCGGTAAGGGCATTTATTTATGTGATGAGCACAGATATTTGTTCCTGAGACTTTTCGTATGTATTTGTATATTATACAAATATAATATATTATATATACATATTCTTGAGCTTATACTGTGGGACTTTAGTCAATCTGTGTAAGAATGTCCTATAATATTAGTAGGTATTATATTTAGTTGTAACTCCAATTTGGATTTCACGGGCCTATAAAACCATTATAATTGAGAACCTCCTCCTTTTTTGACGTTGGTTAAAAATAGTAAGTACAGAAGTCGTTTTTTTTTCGATATAGGTAGGTATTTTTCACTTCAGTTTTTTTCCAGCTGTTTGGAGTAGGTACTCAATTTTTGCAATACTAGGTACTGTAAAAAAATGTGAAAAGTAGTTACTTATCAGTGTAGATACAAAAACATTAGTTTTACCTCTACACAAGTTTTTAAACACTTTTTGGAACTCATCTCTGGAGTAAATTTCATTCGATTGCATGATGTGCGTTTGCGTTTGCGTTAGGTACGTCTATTTTTGTATGGAATGCTGAACAGCGCGCCAAACGGGACTTTTTGGAAATTCAAAATCCCAATAAAACAACACTTAACACAAACGCGTCCTTCACGTCACGCTACCGACTGAAATTTACACTAGGGGTACTGATTCCGTCTAGTTATATTCTGGCGTCAAAAGGTCAGATATTTATAGTCGGTGTGGTGGATCCATTTTGGATCGCTGAGCAAGCTAAGCGCTGCACTTAGACTTTATTGAAATTGTATCTCTTCATGTGTCGAAATTGCGTCTTCCATATACGAGGGGTGTTCAAAATATTCTCGGTATGAGAATGAAAACAAACAAGTACGAAAAGTATGATATTTTTATTTTTCAATATACTCCCCCCCTATGTTCATACACTTAAAAGATCGATCAATTTTTTTTTTAATCCTGCATAAAAATATTTTTTATCTTTGGTGTAAAAATGCTCCTCCACTGCCGCCTTCAATGCTTCATCATCGGAAAATTTATTTCCACGCAGATCCTTTTTAAGATTGGGGAACAATAAGAAGTCGCTGGGGGCTAAGTCCGGACTATACGGTGGGTGAGTAACAGTTTCAAACCCACATTCAACAATAGCTGCCTTGGCAATATGAGCAGTATGGACGGGGGCGTTGTCATGCAGAAGCATAACACCTTTGGTTAACTTTCCTCGCCTCTTTTCTTTGATTGCATCCTTTAATTGACGTAGAATGTTAGCGTAGTACTGTCCTGTGATATTTACACCTTTTTCTTTATAATCGATCAGTAATACTCCTTCACAATCCCAAAATATCGTGGCCATGACCTTGCCAGCTGAAGGGATGACCTTGAACTTCTTGGGATGAGCTGAACCCTTAATGTGCCACTGCATGGACTCTTGTTTACTCTCTGGGTCATAATGATGAACCCAGGTTTCATCTCCAGTAACTATTCTTTGCAGCACCTCATCAGGATTTTCACCGCACAGGTCAATAAAATCGGAACAACAAGCTACACGCATGTCTTTTTGAAGCCGAGTCAGCATTCGCGGAACCCATCTTGCACTTACTTTTGACATATTTAGATGGTCATGGATAATATCATGTACGGTACCAATAGAGAGATTGGTTACTTGTGCTATAGATTTTACCTTCACTCGACCATCTTCCAATATAAGTTTTTCCACTTTATCAATATTTTCTTGTGAAGTAGCTACTACAGGCCGGCCAGGTCTAGGGTCGTCTTCAACACTCTCCCTTCCACGTTTAAACTCGCTTGACCACTTTTGAATGGTAGATAAAGAAGGAGCAGACTCACGGTAAACACAATCCATTTCCTCTTTTATGGTTTTTTGATTTTTACCCTGTTTTGTCAAGAATTTTATCACGCATCGATGTTCTAATTTAGTTAACATTGTCAATTCCCACATGATGTTCATGTTTGTTCAGCAATTGCAGAAAAACAAAAGAACATCTCGCTTCGAATTATACTTTTTTTTAATGTCAATGAATAAACCTTAGCGGCCAGTAACGAAAGAAATTTTAGAAGAGGTTGTAAGATATCAATACCGAGAATATTTTGAACGCCCCTCGTATCTGTCGCGGCCAGTACCCGTACCACGAGTAATTGACTGTGTCAACACTGACGTCTACGTAATTTAGGTACTTTCTATACATCTCGCTCGCACAATTATGCCAACTGGCTACCAAACAATTAAAATAGATGCTGTATAAAGTGTACGTTCTGTTTCCTTGATACATTTCTTAGTCTTACCGTTCAGGTATTAAACCAGTATTTCCGGAATTACGTAGTTATTTCGGCCAAGTCATAGAAACTTTACTTTGTAGTATAACTTTGGCATTCCTCGGGAAACTGGCATAAATTCCTTGCAAAATTACGAGTATTGTAAAGGCCGTTTGTTCTCAAGTTGAATTAGCGTTCGTTAAAGTTTCGTCGTTCAAATTCATAGATTACCTCTTTAATGTGGTGCTTAATTATTTTTCATCGTATTTTCATGGAATCGTACGAACGTGTCTTGCTATTTCAGTCAGTCTCGGACCTCGGTACAAAAATTACTGACACTGACTAAACTAGCATGACAAATACGAACGTTTTCGAGAAAATACGATGGAAAACAATTATGCACTATACATCTGTATTATACCAGGGATGTTGCGGATGCAGATTTTTTGACATCCGCGGATGCGGATGCGGATGCGGATGCGGATGTCAAGATTAGGTACTTGGAAAACGTCAAATAATACATTTTTAGTATTTTTTTATTAAAAAAAAAACGAAACGTTTAGTATTTTGAGCAAGAATATAGAGGTGCGTTATACTTACTAAACAGTAACTTGGCCGACTTTTCTGGATCTAGACGATTTCGTTACGCCGCCGCTAAGACGTTCCTGTACCGACTCGTTCGACATCTGCATCCGCATAAGCTCCGCATCGGTTTTATGCGGATGCGGATGTTGAAAATAATGCGGAAGTTCCGCGGTTGCGGATGCGGATGCGGATGTTCGCAACATCCCTGTATTAGACTTCGTGGTATCCTTTTGTTACCCTGAAACGGCTTATAATTCAATGGTGATTTGGATACAATTTAATTCATTACTACGAGTATATTAGGGAGAAGGCAAAAAGGCAAAAAGCGGCTAAGGACCTACCAAAAATTTAGGCCAATTCTTTTTCACCACACCAGCTCGTAAAAGCTCTCTTCATCATTCAAAAACTGCTGAGAAAGTTGTATTTTATCCGCAAGAGTGGCAAAGTAATTTGATTCCTCATGTTAGCTGATGATAAGATTGACTTTTAAGTTTGTTTATTAGTGCATACAAACTTTATATACAATACATACCTAGAAACAAAACATAATTAAATAACTAACCTACAAAACTTAAAAACTAAATCTAAATAGTTATTTTCGATACAAGTGCGAAAAAGAGGAAATTAGAAACGAGTGGTGATAAATTAAAACACGACCGAAGGGAGTGTTTTAAATAGACACGAGTTGAGAATTACCTATTCGCACGTGTATCGAACAACGTTTTATAGTACATATGGCACTTTAAAGTTTCGAATACTTACGCACGAAAAGTGCTATTTTACGCACTAGTGGGGAAAAGTAGCCCCATATGTACTGTAAAATAAATAAAACTAATCTTAAGATAATTTTTAAGTAGGTAATGATTTTCTAGGTTTGTGTGACTCTTGAGAATGGTTAGGTTTTTTTAGGACTAAAATAGAACATACGCATTCAAAGCCCTAATATGTCACTTAAACTTAAAGGCACACTGTTTATTTTAAATCTTATAAACTTACAGCTGTAAGAAGTTTGATATAGGATAAATCGTCAATAATTGACCACCGGCTAATAACTGGTCACCTTATTGACAGTGGCCAGTTATTGACGAATTACCCTAAGTATATTAAGACAAGTAGATGTACCAGTTTGTGATTCAGATCCCAAATCCATATTTTTTGGGACTACATAGATCGCATCTTAACGGTACCTGTTGCACAAGGAAAAAGGAAGTAAGTAATAATGTTGAATTCGCTACTATACATCATCTCATAAAGAAACTTGGTGTATCGAAGGAAATTCGACTTTGACGTCATGAAAATAAGGTATATAATATGAGTGTCATCGTTAAATGTTAAGACGTTTAGTGATTAGGTAATTAAAAACCTGCCAAAACTTACAACTTTCTCGTGCAACTGTAAATAAGACGAGGAGGTCACAAAATGCATTTTTGACTGGATTTAGCCCGTGGCTTTGCTTGTAGCAATAAAAAACATTAAATAACTAGCGCACTGAGAGTTTCTTACTATTTCTTACCATATCGCAGCTTTTCCTTCTTCTTACATCTACGCGGTGGTCACACTGATGCAGATCCGCACGCTGCTCTGGTGTGAGGTTGAGACAGCGCTATGCACGTATATAGCGATGTCCCGCTCGCACTTGCGGGTGCGGATTCGCATCCAATGTGGGGACCGCTCGTACCAAACAATATAGGTACCTAAATCTAAAACTAATATTTAGGTAGCACCTACGCTTACCTACACAAATAAAGCACCAAAATTGTTACCTACTTACGATACAAGTGCGGAAAAGAGGAAATTCGAAACGAGTGGCGATAAATTAAAACACGACCGAAGGGAGTGTTTAGTACATATGGTGCTACTTTCCCGCACTAGTGCGTAAATAAGCACTTTTCGTTGCTATGTCAAATATTTAAAGGGGCATATCTACTGTAAAACGTTGTACGATACGCGTGCGAATATTAGGTAATTCGCAGCTCGTGTCGACTTAAAATACTCCCTTCGGTCGTGTTTTAATTTATCGCCACTCGTTCCGCACTTGTATCGTAAATAACTATTATTATATAGTTTTTTAATTAAACCTACTTTCAACATTTCGGAACATAGGTATTTATACCTGTTTTACAAAATGCAACCTAAAGGTTCCACAAAATCTTACTCCAAGATCGTTAAGGCAACGACAGTAGTCGCAATACCGGGGACAAGAACTGACTTAATTGAAGACTGTTGAAAAAATCTCAATATTTGTAAAAAAGATAAAACTACGGAACCCTCGGTGGGCGTGTTCAACTCGTACTTGCCCGGTTTTCATTTCTAACATTTTGCTATTTTAGCTTATAAATTATAACCACCGTGTGATATGTAGGTACAGTCAGCAGCAGAAGTTGCTAAGCGGGTGAGTTGTTCAAAATGATCTTGACGCGACCTTATTGTTAAGAGAATAAGAGCGTGTCAAGGTAATTTTGAACACCTCGCCCGCCTAGCTACTTCTGCTGCTGACTGTACCTATCGTCAGCAGGTAGTTAATAAAGTTAGCCAGTTCCCGACAAACCGACATGGCGACTAACACAGTTACGGTTCCGACTTCGATGGAGTAGGAATTTCTAGAAGTTTACCTGTTCCCGAAATGCTTAAACTTAAGACGACACAGGAGCTGAGATTTAAATATTTTAGGTAAATATACCCGTCTCGCTAACGGAAGCGGCTCCTAAAACTAGTGCGATAAGGACAAGGCGAAAAATCCTGCGTAAAAATCTCAAAAATTGAGGTTTCGTACTCGACTGTTTCCTTCTCCAAAACTTAACCAATCGTAACCAAATTTGGAAATCTAAATGATTATGAAATTATCTGTGTCGGACCGTTTTGCTTTTTTAGCTAATTGAGATCAGTTTTGAATACCACGCCTCTCATTGCGGCATAGTCAATTAGGCCATTTTGGCCATTTTTGAAGGGCTCTAGCGCCTTAAAAAACCAAAATATCAAAAAAAGCAAAACGGTCTGACACAGATATTGACAAGATTAATCTGTGTTGAAAAAATCATTGCTCTAGCTTCAAAACCCACGGAGGAAACAGTCGAGTACGTTTGTATGGAGAAATGACCACTCCTGTTGGCTCTTCTCGCATTTTTACTGTCCTCGGGTTAGAATAGGTACTTTTGTGACATACGCCACTTAGGTATTCATATCGCCCAGAGATAACTCCAATAACTGTACATCCAGATTGGTAGATAAATGAGTGAATCAATATTTTCTTATCACCAGTTGCCATGGTTACGGTAGCCTGAGGCACTCTTAACCCTTAATCAAATAACGGGAAATTATTTCCCACTTCGTTCTAATTTACGAAATATTTTTTATCTTTTTAATGGCAGCACTCAGCGATACCAACCATACAGATTTAAAGTCTTAGTAACATTTTGAATTTGAAAAATGGCAACACTTTTCTAATGGCCGCCATTTGTGACCATATGTCAAAGACAGTTGTCGTGATTTTTTTTGCACAAAACAACAATCTTTTTGGTGTTTTGAGCTTAAGTGCGTAAAAAAATCTGGTAAGTGGATACACTGAATACTTATATTTTCCCTGTGTTTTGCTTGAAAATAATTGTGATAACGATATGAATTAGCCAAGATTTTAAGGTTTAAGTAAGTGGGAAATTATTTCCCATTGTTTGTTCCTGAACTTACGATTTACAAAAAAAATGGTAGGTTTTATCAAGTGGGAAATTATTTCCCAGTGTTTGTTCTAAACCAAAATTTTAATTTGATTCCACTTATAAAAATATATGCCCGTTTGTCTGTTACACAACAGAATCTGGGTCTCCTTTTTTCTTTTATTTATTTCTTTGATTTTTATTTTTTATTTTTGGCAGCATCGGTTTCATGAAATAATTGCTCTAAACTCCGTCTAGAGAATTCCTAGTCTATGACCAAGCCAAACACGATATATAATACGTATAACGTAGAATTTAATTTCCGATCCATTTCGTACCTTAATTGTCACAGTAACAATCAATATGAAAGTCGGTAACAATCAATCAATATGTCAGTGTGACACGGTACAAAATAGGTAGGAAATTAAATTCTTTGACTGTACATGGTAGTTCTTGTATCAAACTGTGCTACGGTTGTCGATTAGCTGAAGAAACCGAATAACAACAATACATAGTTAATTCACCCTATAAACCCTAATGCGCGTAAGGGCTCATTTAGACGATGCGAGAACTCGCATGCGACTTTCATTACATTGCGCGTTTTGATCGGTCGGTTGAATTGGACGTAACCAACAGACCGCAATGTAACTAAAATCGCATGCGAGTTCGCGCGCCGTCTAAATCAGCCTTAACGCGTTTTACATAAGTCACATGTACAGTCGACGACAAAAACATGTTTACATTTTTAATCATAGGTATCTTTGATGTCGACTGTACACTACGTAATGTAGGTAAGTACACGAGATTGACGCTAAAGATGCATTTGCGGCGCATTCGCCAGGTCTGGACGCACACCGTTACACGTCATCGTCAATAATTCTGACCTTTCATATTCATATCTATCTATCTATCTAATACCTTTAAACGAGCAATTCTTGTTTATTTATTTATTTATTTATTTATATATATATATATTTCGGGGATCTCGGAAACGGCTCTAACGATTTCGATGAAATTTACTATATGGGGGCTTTCGGGGGCGAAAAATCGATCTAGCTAGGTCTTATCTCTGGGAAAACGCGCATTTCTGAGTTTTTATATGTTTTCCGAGCAAAGCTCAGTCTCCCAGATATTTAGATATAAATAATGATTATGGGATTTATGGGTGACAACAACTTTCCCTAATCCAATCGCGTAGGAAACTTAAGTGACGTATCACCTCCAAAACCGTCGCCGAAACTTCAGTTTCGAATCAAAACTTATAACGAAATTCACGAAACTCTGTCATTGGCACTCAAATGTAGAAACTTGGTTAATCTGAATTATAGTGCCAAACTTGGAGGATTTTACAAAGATGTCGATTTGACGTTGACTTCTATTTACCTACTTATGGTTTTTATGTTTCGCATTCTATCAATAGAAAACCATAATTTTACAAGTACACATATACTGTCAGCAGCATAAGACTTAAGAGTCATTGGCCTTTGCGTCTATTGGTACCGACGAGTTATGGTGTAAAACCGGAGAGACCCGTTTTTTGGTGACTGTATAGACCGATGCGAGACTGACATGGAACGCAAGCCTGACAAGACGTCACTGAAACGCCTTGTCCTGGTTTTTACTCTTGTCACCGAGTGTGGCGAACCGACTCATCACAAAACTCGAACAACACAAGAGTCACATTCAATAGAAGAGGTACTCATAGGTTACCTACATGTAGCTATTTATTCCTTTTTTGCTACCTTATAGATTTAAAATTTAAGATGCTGCATAAGGTCCTCTTGGACGATCCCACTAACCCGGGGTTAAGCGGTTAAACCGTTAACCGAGTGTCAAATTGTACTGGTAACCATGGTAACTCCAGGTTTAACCGGTTAACTCCGGGCATTAGAGGTCTTGTAAACCATAAAGGAAGCAACGTGTAAGTGGCCACGTGTACCGATACATTTGCAAATAAGCGGCCCATTACGGCAATCTATCTATCAAGCCAGACCCCTGGGGACCCCAGGCCATGTCTAACTCTAGATTTAATGCCCGCGTCTGCGTCTAATAGAGATGGTTGGCCTTCGAACGTGTAAATGGGTGATTCTTTTGGGATGGGTGTTTAATTTTGTCTAATTTTGATAGATTTGTATGTGAATTCTTTTATGTATTTTCAGTTTTATTCGCCGAATGCAGAAGCATTTAATTTCTCTTACCATTCCTTGAAATTGGTATGAAAAATTGGTAATAAATAATAATGCATTTAAATAAAAAACGTGAATAAAAGATTATTCAGCTTATTCTTTTATATGAAAAATAACTTAAATAACTAAGTACATTAATTTAAAAATATATTTAATTACAAGTTTTTCCTTAATTAGTTAACTGGTCCCTTTCACAGAGTAAGATCCATCCGCATCATACATCCCTTTCTTCTTTTGTGGATAATACTCTTCTTTCCCATAAGAACTATACCCCTGGCCCTGGTAAGGCTCATGCTCATAATCATGATGTTTAAATACATGATGGCCATAACCGTGAGGACCAATATCATGACCATAGTCATGGAGACCAAAATCATGATGACCATAGTCATGGAGACCAAAAACATGATGACCATAGTCATGGTGACCAAAATCATGATGACCATAGTCATGGTGACCAAAATCATGGCCATAATCGTGTTCTATTTCTATGTGGGGTTCCCGTTTCGTTTCCTTTAGGTAGTGGATGAACCAGAGAACGAACTTCCATGCTTTGAAGAGTAGGGCGGCGAGAATGAAACCGTAGACTATTTTAAGGATGACCAGCTTGGTCACCACGGTGTAGGCGAAATGACCTGGGAACAAAGAAAATAAATATGTTAATGCAAATAGTATTAGTCCGTATGTCCGGATATTCTCCTCTAAGTATAGGTCTTATTTCTCAACCAATTCTCGTGAAACTATGTGAGCAGGTTCGATAATTAGGTAGGTAAATGTTTTTTTCTATAGATTCTGTTTTTTTTTTTCAAAATGGCGATACCATATTATGGGTGTCACGAGGTCTACAGCTACAACACTAGTAAACCGTGTAGGCAAAAGTTGTTAGGTGTGTCCTTAAACTTTAGGTACCTTACTAAACAAGCTGCTTAAATACTTATGCATTTGCTCATTGTATATTTTATCCAGTACTTTTAGCTAATATTATTTGTAACAACCATGCAGCTTTACCTGACTCACGGTTTCAAATATCCCAAAACATGGTCCAAAAAGTTGCTAGGCCGGTCATGCACATTATCATGATATTTATCATATCCGTGATAAGTAGGGTCCGCATGCTTGTACGTGGGCCACACGTCCGGGGCGTATTTGAATATGGCCAAGGCCCAGGCCATGACGACCATGGCCTTCATGCTGGCTATAACTAAGCCTATGGCCAGGGCTATCTTGTAGAGGCCAACTTTAGCAGCGAGGAGAAAAGCTAAGTGCGCTGCAACAAAGAGTTTCTAGTTTTAAGGATGACTCACGTTAGACCGGGCCGTGTCCGGGCCGGAGCTTCCGGAGCTTCGTTTTCTATGGAAAGTATCACGTGATCACCGGTCATCTGTCATAGAAAAGTAAGCTCCGGCCCGGACTCGGCCCGGTATAACGTGAGTCTTCCTTTAGGGGTCAAATTTTTTTTAATATGATTTTTATGGGATGCATAAATCGATAAGATGGCGGACCGACTTGGACACAATACGAAATAGTGGAAAAAACACAGGACCCAGTGAACAAAAAGGCCTTTACCTAAACCGTGACACTAAAATAGGATAAATAATAAATGTTAAATATATGTTTACCCACTTAAATAAATGGCCAGGGCTGGGCATGACGACCATGGCCTTAATGCTTGCAATGACTAGGGCTATGATAGAGCTATTTTGAGTTAGGCTCCGACACGTCGAAGTAAACAGAATATTATAATATAACAAAAACTAGGCGTTTTCTAAAACTGATATTACAACACCTCAATAAGTACTGAAAGATCCCTGACAATGGTACTATAAATAATATTCTAATCTTATGAGTAGAGCTGGAGCAGCTAGCAACTTTCGGACCAACCCGCGTAACTCCTGGGCCGCGAATAACCGCGAAAATTGAAGTTCGCAAATCTTTCACTCTAATTACGCCTTCATTGGAGTAAAAGAGAAAGATCCCCGCAATTTGCGCGGTTTCCGCGGAGCCCCTCTACTATTATAATATTCTTTGAATGCCAGCTGTCACAAAAGCCCCTGAAGAACCTATATTAGCAATCGGTATGCAGGTAAACATTGCATGTTAAAAAGTATGCTTTTGATAAAATAGCATTAATAAAGTATGACTTTTTTTAGTTTAAAAAATCGGTTTTAATCTAGCGCCTCAGACCGTGAACTCAAAACACACCAAGAAAGCAAATATAAAAGATTTTATTTTAACTGTAGGGAAGGCCACTTCAATGTAATATATATTGGCAAAAGTTAACCCTAAGGAAGGAAACCTTAAAAAACAAAAAAAAATACGACCTAGTTTTTCATATAGATATGGATCGCGCGTAATCTCAGTTACAGTATTCCAGCCATTTATCCACTGGCATCAAAATAAATAATGCTTTGGTTTATTTTACATTTCCTTTTCTCAAAATTACTTTAATGCAATTAATCAAATGTGAAATTATTCCCCCTCAGATTAAACAGCACCAAAATCTGCGAACTACACCTAATTTCCTTGAGAATTTCATTTGCCAAGTGCGCGCCGAATAACCTAAGTACGCAAAGTCAAATCAAAGGGTTATTAAAACTGAAATTGAGCTTTATGTTGTTTAGTAATTAGGTTAAATTTTAAGTATCAAAAAAGTGAGATACGCCGTAACAAACGTATGGTAAAATAAAAAAGGCGTTGAGCGCGAGCGATCAGGTCTGGGTTTAATATAAGTAGAATTTGAATGCATTTGAATTTAATCTGAGTTTTTACTGGAAACCCAAGTTTTTACTGCATAGGTATCTGATGAGGAATCTAATTAGCTTTCAAGAGAATTTATTAAACGAAGTTCTATTCAGTTTTAGTTTCCACCGTGACTTCCGACTAACGATTTGGTTGGCCGTTTTTAACACACTTTTTACGAACATAACTAAGTGAAGTAAATTGTACTCATACTACATAATAGTTTATAATTATGTTAACGGAAAATTTAAAAGTGCAACTCCTTAGCGAAAGGCAAACCTGCAATATTTATACTTACTAGAAAGGACAAAGTTCAGTTTTCATTTTAATTTCTTTTGATGATAGCTTTTTTATATCTTTTACAAGAAATTTTCGTATTTGATGCAGATCAAGACCCCTATATAAAATAAAATTAAAAATACTTACTCAGTAATGCGTATTTTCCGTGCCCTCGCGCCTCGCTCACCTCAGTATCATTTTCAGCACCATCTACTCCATAAAAAGTCAACAAAATAGCAACCAAACAGTTCATGTAACTCTTCATACTTTCTAATATCCTGGTAATTTTGCAACAAAATAAAACCAGATTTCTAACTGACTTTTAAAGCATTGCACGATAATTATCAAATATTTTATGGCAGAATTTTTAAAAATTTTAAGATTTTTAAACTGATTTCTTTTGTACCACAGAGCAATGGTCACATTTTTTTTCGAAGATGGATTAACACAAACGATCAGCAGATTATGCCACAGAATTTTTTAACTTTGACTTTTTAAACCGATTTGGACTAAAGCGCGAGGCATAATGCCAACATGCCGGCTATGATTTAAGCGGCTTCAGATGATAATTTACAGAGCAAATATTGAAAGCGGGAAAGTGGCTCTAATTTTCACGTAACGTTAAATATGGAGAGTGTCGAGTGTAATGTTGTGACATGTAATATTTGAGGTTTCACTGATGAAACGGATTTAGACAGCATTCTTAACAATAACAGTAGATAATCTGGCAAATCTACTTTGTCAGTAGAAAAAGGTGCGAAATTCAAATTTTCTATGGCAGGACAACTCTTGGCGCCTACATTTTTTAAATTTGCCGCCTCCACTGACAGAAATGGCGTGCCTATAATTATATCGACAAATATAGGTATGTAGTTGTAATTTTAGCGTAGTTATTTCAAGTATTATTCCTATGTAATAAATACGATACTAAAATGAAAGGTTACCTTACGAGATATACACTTAAACCTACAGGTAAAAGACATAGCAAAAGCAGCGGGGCGTGAATTTGATTTGGATTAATTATGGATATGATCTATAGTTTGTCAAAGGACTTTCTCATTTCAAACATAGACAGAGAGAATCATACTACTCGTATCTTTGTCTTACACTAGTACTAGTACATTATTAAATTATACAACGGGACTTAATCGCGTATCTAAGTTTTAAGATTTACCTCCGACGTTTTTCGTCCTCGA
Source organism: Cydia amplana (assembly GCF_948474715.1). Taxonomy (NCBI): domain Eukaryota; kingdom Metazoa; phylum Arthropoda; class Insecta; order Lepidoptera; family Tortricidae; genus Cydia; species Cydia amplana. The sequence goes on from NC_086072.1 coordinate 4,597,585, forward strand.
AACGTCGGAGGTAAATCTTAAAACTTAGATACGCGATTAAGTCCCGTTGTATAATTTAATAATGTGTAAAAATCGTGAAAGTTTAAATCAGTGTTACTAGTACTAGTACCCAAAAGAAAAGGATGAGTATAGTTTTCCTGGTTCTTATTGACTGACAAATTGGTTTGACCAACTACATATATCAGTGTCAATGCAAAAGGGGATTTAGCTAAGTTTATGGAATTATGCAACACCATATTAGGCATCACATGCGAGTTGCCGACCATTTATCTTCAGTAAAATGCCGTAAACAAACAAGTTCATGGTACACAAAATGGTTATTTTCTTATACATTTCAATTTCCACTGGGGTTTTACGAAACAAAATCGTAATTGAAGTGTGTAAATTGTTGATACCTGGCGAAATGACAACGAGGATAACAGTGCAGTTCACTGGTTCAGAAACAACCGATTCATTCTTGCCCTAAAAAGGCACAAATTCCATTGCAGAGACAAGGTTTATGTTAAAGACTGTGTAAGGAAGGACTACAATCTTTCAATCTAGTTACCTACAGATGTAAAAATGATAAACTCGAGACAGCGTAAGGCGATCACGTGACCGTAAGGGGCGTAAGGCGATCACGTGACCGTAAGCCGCGTAAGGTGGCCACTCAAAATTTAAATGGCATTTAAATCAATAAAGAAAAACTCAATGTCATTTGACATTTATGTTGCGGACTCCTTTTCAAGACTCTTTTACCTATGTTCAAATAATTTGACGTTGTCATGGCAGTAGGTAGGTATGTAAATAAACATGTCAATGAAAAAGTGTGATCTTATTTGAGAATGATAATAATATATAATAAATAAATAGAATACCTCCGCTAAACGTATGTATCGTGTTACCGGGCGTCGGTAACATAGTGAGGTGATCGAATTTAAACTGTTGTGAGACATACTAACATTGAATAATTGTACGGTTTGGACTCACTTGTTTTAAGTCACTCGCGCGACATGTTTCGGATAGTGAGGTGAGTTTTCACTTCTATCGGCACTCCCGGGGTGCAACCGTTGTTGCTTGTTTTTGTAAAAAAAATCATTCTCGCAATATAGCTTATACCGCTGACTATACTTTTCTTTCGACAGACAGCTAATACTCATCAAGACAATTCTGACAAACCCAAACTTAATTGGGTTGTATTGTTTTATATCGCAGAGGTCCTATGACCATCTCCTGTACCTATCGATCATCAGATCAGCTCAATGGTACTATAATATTATCTATAGGTAATCGAATTATGGGAAGTGGGTCTAATTCAGCTTGCAAGAAGTCGGGTTTGCGGGTCAAAACTCGAATGTACTTACATACTTTCTCGTACATACAAACATTGCAAGTTAAATAAAATTTTGTAAAAAACCGTCCACATTAAACAGTTTAATTCCATTAAAATTTATATTCTTCTAAAAATTAAAATTTTTCCATAGTTGTAAAATACTTGTCTTGATGGATTCTATAATGAACTTACCAGTAGTTATTGTGAACATATCTTTGTCCATGGAAGGGACCGGGCAACGAATTCCATTGCTTAGCGGTCCGTATCATGAAAGATGAGTCACTTCGCGCGAATGAATGGAATATTAAACATGAAGGTTACATACAGCGTAAATACTGTAATATCTAAATACTTACTGTATCTCTAGATTATACGTTACTAGCGACCCGCCCCGGCATCGCACAGGTTAACAAATTATACATAAACCTTCCTCTTGAATCACTCTATCTATTAAAAACAAACCGCATCAAAATCCGTTGCGTAGTTTTAAAGATCTAAGCATACATACAGACGACAGACAGACAGCGGGAAGCGACTTTGGTTTATACTATTGTAGTGGGTGCGCTACGCGTACACTCACACTCCCTTGGTTTAGCCCTATATAAGCTTTTACATGACGTTATTCAAGACATTATAGATCGATACTCCAAGCAAGTTGTTTCATTCAACGTCCCACATCACATGGCGATCCTGCCAGTGCGGCCTTGCGCTGCACTGGCGGCGCGCCGCGCCAGGCAGAGAACCAAAAGCAAAATTCATCATTAAATTAAATATGAGAAATAATTTATGGACAATTGTGATTACTATAAACAATAGTGAAATTGACAGTGGACAAATTTAAATACTGCGAAGTGGAATTAACTATTAACTACTATTAAAATCCGTGGAACTGTTTAAACACTTATACTTAGTGAATTGGTTGCTGGAACTTTACTTCATCAATTTGTGCTTTGATAAACTAGTGACAATGGACAGTTGGACACATTTCATTAAGTTATTACTAGATTTACAGTCATAAAAAGACGAAGTGCGTGAACAGTGACTCTCCTTCGATCGTGAAATAAATTCGTTATTTTGAGAAAGTGTAAAATCTTAACTACTGGTGACTTATGGACAAAAATTTGGATGGACAGAAAATAACGGTTTTAAAGATGGTATATTTCAAAGTTATGTAATAAAAAGGCGGGATTAGTAGTGATGGTGTTGGTATGCTGCTGGGCGTTGTTCGTGTCGTGAGGCCGAAGGATGGGTGCTATATAGAAATAAAAAGGATCGGCACAGACGACGAGAAATCCATCATGTTAAAATGAAAGAATGCTTTATTGATATAGTTATAATTTCGTAGATTTTTTTTTTCTGTTCTGAAGTTGTATTCCTAAAATGTGTAATACCCAAAGTTATGTAGTTAGTTGTTATGTAGTCTAAAAAAAAAAATATAGGTATTCTAGCAATTTATTTGGCTTAAGGGTATAGGTAGGTACATAACATACTTTCATCCTTGACAAATATGGCACATGACGGCGGCGCGTGCACTCCATACAAGGATTCGCAGGCGTCGTCTGTTATTTCATCTCAAGTTTCATAGTCTTCGTACACAGATTTAGATCATTTAAAATATATTGTAATAAAATTAAATTTAAAGATTAATAAGTAACACTTAAATTATGTTTCAAGTTTCAGATTTAAAAATATGACAGTAGGTATGTCACGTAATATGTTACGACTTTATCCATATACATTTAATGTTTAACTTTCATAGATTAAGTTTATTTTTACTTCGAATTTTAAATGTTTTTTTTTAATGATGTTGTTTAATATTGTATCAGTCTAGACATTTTTTTTATACACGGATTTGACATAAGAAACAAACAAAATAATGACTTTTATATTAATGGATATGACTTTTAAAATAAAATGCGGTATTATAAAGAATAATACTGAATTAGGATTAGGAACAGAGTTTGCGGGTATTCGGTATGTTTAAAGTAAAGTTTAATGTTGGATTTCAAGGGTTGAATTAAAAGGTCTGTAAATATGTTTGTAACTGTGTGTATGGAAAGTCCTAAAGAAAGTTTGGTTTTTGATTGTTTTATGAGTAAAATGGAATTTGTTTGTTATTAGAAAAGTGCGTTAGCAAAATGATTGGGAAAACTAAAACAGATAAGTTTTTCAAAAGACGATTAGCCTGATCAACTAAGAGTTGCTGAAACTCTTATATGTTGCAGTTTTCATGGTGTATGTGGTTGATTTTTGAATGTGTTTCTTTTTGTGACAGTGAAATATGAAAGAAAATGAATAGAAATAAGTATATATACCTATCGCATCTTCGGTGGCCCGAGAGGCGGCCTTGAGCGGTTAGGTTAGCAAGGGTACGCCAGGATACAAGGCAGGCACGGAATCCTTGGATGTCTGACCATGATTCGGTCGAGCATCAATCGTGGAGACTCCTTGGACACATGGAAGGATATGATGTAAGGAAGTGTTAAAAGAACTGCCTGAATGTGAATATAAATAAATAGTATGTGTGCGCGCTTAAAAAGAAAATTTCCTTGTATCCTGAGTAAATAAATAGATATATTATTGTATGGTCGGCCGACCACAAATGTAAATGCGTTGTGTACCCTTGCCGTAAAAGAGATGCACGCTTTAGATGCACACTTTATGAAATAATTTAGTAAATATATGTAAATGATGAAAGTACTGACGTGTTTAACTAGTGAGTAGGTATACCTAAATGAAATGAACTTAAAAATAAATGCTTGCAAGAACCATGATATGACAAGATAAATTAATGAAAAAGAAACTACGTACGAAAAATAACAAACATGGACTATTTTTTTTTATTGTATTTTTTAGTGTTTTTTTTTTATATTGATTTTTGAACTTTTACTTGATATAAAAATGTTTTCTTATTACTATTATGAACTTTCTTTGTGTGAATTTAAAATTATTTTATCGAATATAATTATGCTAAAAATAAGCGATACATATTATGTGAAAGTTTCGTTTCGTCATCAAGGCACGAATTTGTAATTAAGTGATTATATTATAAAATTAAGTACTTATGCATGCTTAAATTGTAATCATCATGTTTACGCGTTATAGAAATAGCTATTCCAGAGTAGCTTACATAAACATAAGATATTTCTTTTATTGATTTTACATAAGTACCTACCTAAAAAAAATGTTTATATTGAGAATTTCAAAATTAGAAACTTTTCGTTTGTGTTACTTATCTTAATGTCTTATTAAAAAAATTTTATCATATAAAATTACAACCATGAATTATTGAACCATAAATGTTACAGGTTAAATAAAAAAAAATAGATTATTGAGTTTAATATATTATATTACGGTAATCTATTTTTTTTTTCTCAAGGAATGGAGATGTAGTGGGTGCGCTACGCGTACACTCACACTCCCTTGGTTTAGCCCTATATAAGCTTTTACATGACGTTATTCAAGACATTATAGATCGATACTCCAAGCAAGTTGTTTCATTCAACGTCCCACATCAATAATCAGCAATAAGCAAATAAGGTATTCATTATTTTTATCTGACATATCATAAACCCTATTCGAAAACAGAAAATTACGGACAGCATAAAGTTAAGTTGCAACAAATTTCTTATCTGTGTAATTCCTCGACCTGAGTGGACGCTCGAGTTGGGCGTGTAGCGGGGCGGGGCGTGCGGCGTGGATGTTAAACAAATGCAAGCGTATAGGAGCGGCCTTAGTGCACGCTGCTCAAATTACTTGTGAGCCCGACGCCACGCTGCACGCCCCGCCGAACGCTCCGCTTCGAGCGTCCACTCAGGCCTTACACTAAATGTACCGATATTATTGCGTAATAATGCCATTCTAATTTCAAACACCTCTAAAAAATAAGAATTTTATTTGACCTTATTTCTACAATATCAAATGCTATAATGGAATCTTGAGCGTTGCGAGGGTTTTTAAAGCACGTGGGTTAAACACAATTTGCACCCGAGTGGAACACAACATTTTTCACCACACCAAACCTAAGAAAATATTAACTGTAAGATATCACACAAAATCAAACCAAATCAAATCCAAATGATTGTTATTAAATATTTATCATTCAAAAGTCAATTCTACTAGCAAACATAAGAAAACAAATCAAAATTTGCATTTGATTACTTTGCCCCACATGTGAATAAAATGCAACTTTTCTATCAGTTTTTGAACAATCAAGAGACCTTTTACCGGTTGGTGTGGTGAAAATTGTATTTTATTATGCACAAACATTCAAGAATACTTATCGAAGTGACCCCTTTAATTGCCTTTGAGTATATATTGCCGTAACTCAGCTGTAACCCCAACTCTCAGTAAGTTTACACGGGTTGATTACAAATAACTATCACAACAAACAGTTAAGGGAAGTTGTAAGACTATAACTTAAATAATTGGTGCTCCTCTTGTAATACTTCGAGCATGACGCTGAATAGTCTAAGAGCGAACCCCGGAAAATATCATTGTTTTTGAATGGACATGGCACCAGTAATGAGACCTATATTACCTATACCACAAATTGTGTGAAATGAGTATCTAATTAACATCAGTTTCTAAACACTAACAACATTTTACCATAAAATAGTTATAGAGCTACTTAAGTTTGACGTGTCAATAATTTATGTTTTTTTTTAAAGAAACGGCGCCATACTGCTCCTAATTGGAGAAGAAAAAAAAAACATTTCAAATTATGTTGAAACTAATTGCAGTGTCTTTCATCAAACATTTCAAAATCATAGTTAAGATGACGAATAGGACTTTCAAATTTGAACGCGCAAAGCGGTAGAAATTTTACATTGGTAATATATAAAAATACTCAAAATGTTCTCTTAAATGTCACGATTGGCACCGTTAATACAATTATTTAAGTTGTATATAGGTTTACAACTGTTCCAATAGAGTCGAAATTAACTCACATTATCATATACCATTTTTCTAGGGCTAGCTCTCCGTCTAGAATGTATCCGCAACAATGAGGCTCTTTGAGACAAGTTTTAACAAAGAACGTCTTGAAAATTTAACGCTTATTCGCTTTCTTTGTAAACTGAGTGCGTCTTACGATATTTATTTAATAGTTGTAGGATTCTTTGTGAGATTTTCAAGAATACTTGTAACAATTTTCGCAATTAAGTATCTTGTACTCTTGCTATAAAACTCAGTTTAAAGTCAGTTTTTCCTTATTTTTATAGGTTAGTTGTATTTTTCCAGTTTTAGTTTTAATTTTTTGTTATGTGTAACGTATTTTTGCACGTCTGCACTGCCGTGTCACGCGCATCTCATGTAACTTTTGAGTTTCGAGATAATTACGCTTAAAGTTTTAAAGATACAAATGCTGTTATCGATGACGGTTCATCGAATTTTTTTATTTTTTTTCTAATCTACATGTAGGAAATATGGTCACAGAATAGGATCTTCAATTTTTTTTTGCATAATTGAATAGTTTTCATTTTATTCGAATTAAATGGTTTCGCATGACCAACACTTCCATATTACGTGGTCACACGAAATCATGTAAGTCAAGTTACATGACATACGCGTGATCAGGCGTGCCACGTATTAAGAGAAATAATATTGTTGTCGTATAAACCAAGCGCTCGGCCAGTCATGCCTAAGTTGCCTAACTCCGGTAACTTAAGAACATATATCATGCAACTCAAGTTAACTGAGTTGTGTCTGACGCCATCGGCAAAAAAATGAAGTTACGTGAGTTAGGCATATGCTTTTCTCAGTAAATAATGAAGATTTTCAAACTTTTCTTTTTGGAGATATTGAGAGATATTTAATGGTTTTTAAGACGATTTCGACTGGTTATCCGTAACTCATGTAACTCGAGTTAACGGAGTTTGGCGTGACACGGCAGTGCAGGACTTCGTTTCTGCCTGGCCAAACGGTCATTGTCGTTTCAAAAGTTTCGCGCTTCTTCGGTCACGTTTCAATTTTTAACGTTTGTATCTGAATTAAGATTTGAGTAGGTCCCTTAATTATTCATGGAACTCATCATCAGAACTGGACGTGGATCTTAAAAAAAATGTTTATTAGAACCATATTTGCTTAGCAAGGACATAATTTCAAACCTGAAGTTCTTCTATTTAAGCGCCATCTTCGGAATTACTTATTAGCCCGCAAACAGAGCCGTGACATTTCACAGTTTTGTGTAAGAGTCGCGGAGTTTTCTGATTGAACTTCAAAATAGTTAAATATAATAATACTGGGCTGTGGAGCTAGGTCGATTTGTGACTGTCCCATAATATTTATTTGTTTAGATATTTATTTGTTAACTTTAATTTTACCTACTTAGTAAAAGTTAATAAATAATTTGTAACAACATGTCTCAACATTCATAAAAATATAATAAATTTTCTTCATTTTGTATTCAATTTGTTCTTTGAACTGTTCTAATTTAAAGTATTTATTATACTTCTTCTTCTTCTTATTTAAGAGCTGTGCTTTTTTGTTATACATTATTACATTATACACTAGTAAACAAAACCGCAGAACTGAAGTACTACCTAAATCACCTCAAGTTATAATTGTATGTAGGAGGATTAATTCCCGTAATCACAAAACGTTACAATTTCAGTTCATCGACCATCAAAACGAAAGACCATCAAGACGTTTTAATTCCCACAAGCGACACAGGGATGTTTCGTGTTATATCGATAAACTACGGGTCTCTATTGTTTTCCAAAAAGTTTTAAGTCATAATGTATTGTTTGCCCGCATTTTCGTTAGTCATCATTCATTTGGTTCAGAAACGCGTCACTTTCCAGGATTGCCATAAAACAAACCTAACCTAACATAACCTATCTATAGCATAACCTTACGAAAATCCTGAAAAGATAACGGTTTCAGTTTTATGACTAATGATAATATGACAAACAATACATTATGACTTGAAACTTTATGGGAAACAAAGAGACCTCATAAACTACACAGAAACATACCAGATTCTCATAATTTTAAGTGCTTGGAAAGTAGTTGTGTTTTATGGGCTTTAAAACAGCTGTAACTTTCTATGTCTAATGCATTTGAAATGGTAAAACTTGCCAGTTGTTTATTTCCTTTACATCAAATTTCATAACTACTGAACTAAAGTTGCCAAACCTAATACCTGACTTTAGATAAGTTGTAATCAGTGCGTGTCGTTATTCCAATAACACTTTTTTGAAAGTTATATCCCATCAAAAACATTACATGTAAAAAGGTGCAAGTCTCGCAACGCTTCTACGACAAAAAAGTTGTGAGATGTAATGTGAAACCAAGTCGGTTATTTTAATCAGTGCCAGGGGGTGTTAAACCGTATCAATAAGATATCTTTAATTTGTAATACGTATAATAACTTGGCCATCGCACGGCTGCATAATGACATAAGGATCTTCGTCACCTATTAAAAATAATTCTAACTGAACATAACGCTAGCGCTAATTGCAGTTTGAGCATTACACATTAATACGAGTACGGTACGAGGTACGAGTAAAGCATTATGTGCGATTGCCAAGTCATTATATGTATTACAAATTAAAGATATCTTATTGATACGGTTTTAACACCCCCTGGCACTGATTAAAATAACCGACTTGGTTTCACATTACATCTCAAAACTTTTTTGTCGTAGAAGCGTTGCGAGACTTGCACCTTTTTACATGTAATGTTTTTGATGGGATCTCATCTCTTTTTGTAGGCAGTCCTTCTTTTCGGGTACCTATACTATGTATACACATATCATAACTAAACTAGTGTACATACCTTTACTTTACCTACTATTTGTAGGAACTTCAACAGTAACTTTGTAATTGCATATATTTATATGGGATTACAAACTTACTTATGCAGTTCTTAGATCTTTAAAACGTGACTGATATTGCAATATTTTTAGGTTTTCTATGGCTTGATAAGCTGAAAACTACTTATGTTTAAAATTTGAAGCTTGTGGGTGTGCTAGAAGTATGAGATCGAGTATGATGATCGTGACGCGTGAGAGAGTGAGTGTGTCAGTGTCGAAAATAAGGAACATTGACATACAATAATTCTTAAACTACAAATTCAAATTGAATGTTTTTAAGAATATATCTTATGCATGTTAAGCCCTATATATTACTGAAAATTCAGGTTTCTAGCTTCAGCCAGCACAAAATTACAGGACGTCGAAAATGGCCTGAATCGCTTCGAGAAAAGGATGGTACGGCCGTGCCTCTTTGTTTTGCTCGACTTGGCGGGGGCACGCAGATTTAAGCAACAATCATTACGCAGCGTACTACGTAGGCGAACAACACGCGAACGCGAAGCGAAGCGATGCGGCGCGGGGTGAATCAATCCTTTGATACCTATAGAAGTGTCCTACGTGGACGATCTCGTTGCGAACGCGAACGCCTTGGGCCCGCCGCGCCGCAACGCGTCGCGTTCGCGAGTCGCTTACGTAAGACGCAGCGTTAGCTTCATATTTGAACTTCATACAAACTGATACGTTGACTAAAACTGTTTTGTATTTTCAATCAATCAATCGGGGATATAAAGGCTGATAATTCAGATTGTTGCCTTATGGCAAGCACACACTAACGCCATCTATACTACGCAGCGGCACAAGTCTAATTAAAAATAATAATTTTGACTTGTCAAAACAAGGATTCAAATTAGAATGGAACAGGAGACCTTTTTATGGGTCTGTGGGCTGATAGAGGATAATAGTAAAAGTCTCAGCTCCAATTTATCGATAACCGACCATCCCTATCGCCATATCTTCGTCGTAAAAGCGATCTCATTATTCCCAGTTTAACGGCAATTGCCGCGATATTAGTACATTCTATCCAGACGTGATTCTTAAACGTGCATAATGTATCAAAATTACATAGAAAATGTGTTGGTTGCGCTAGCAAAGCGCAACTGAGTGTGTATGAAAACGGCGCCGTATTAAATTGGCATAATATTATTGGCGATTTTTCGATCCTAAATAACGCTTCTGCTGCTAATCTAATAGCTTCGCCATTTAACCAGTTAACCAGTTAAAGCATGCCCTCTAGATCCTTTACAGCTATGCCTAGTCAAAAATCAAGTTATACTAGTTATCCGGCAAGAATAGTAAACGATGGTATTACTAGGTCCTAGCCGCTGACTCTTGCCAAGAAATCATTCAGCCTTAAGCCATATTGCCTGAAGTGGCAAGATTTCCTGCGGCTAAGCCAAGTTTCAAAGATATTGCCAATAATAATCCAAAGTTACGAGTATATTAAAGACTCACTCGTGAGTTATAGCTTTTTTCACAATTCATAACTCCCGCGGGAACAACATAGGCCTTAGTCCTTTAGTACACCTCTAATCTCCATGAAATAAGATCTTTTTCGAGCAAGTGTGATGAAAAATCACTGTGTGTAACTCCGGGGGTAAGAATATTGCACATAAGTAAGAACTTTAACACCCTCGTTTCTAATATTTCACTAACCCCCCTCTTTGCAAAATGTACTATAATAATATCTTTGGCTAATTCGACGTACAAATAAATAATAAGTAAACCAACATTTCTATATTTTCGCGTGAAAATAACCAACATCCTAATAACATTTAGACAGACAAAAAGCTTTTTACTTTTATTATGTTCAGACAAATCTCATCGGCATTTTTCCGAATGTCATTCTGTCTGTCTGATGACCTTTAACCTCAAGTTTGGTCTTGCGTACCTTTAGAAAAAATATAGACTTAATATCTCACCCATCTGATTACAGCGTTTTTTTACATTCTTACATAACATAACTTAATAATATTTTTTCTAATATAAGCTTTCCGAAAGTCCCTCTAACTTTGAACCGTGCATCCATAAAGAATAATACAGAACAGAACTAAAGAAAATGTAGGTATTTTTTTTATTCCGTAAATTACCATGAATACCAATTCACTTTAAAATTAAAAAAATATATGACTTGAGTGTACAGTTTTAATACCTCCCAATCTGAACCATTAGTAAAACTGCTTATTTCACAATTACCTATTCGCTACTCTCCTTTTTACTAGCAAAGCTATCTGTTAGAGTGAGATGGTAAAACTTTATAATTTTGTCTCTCACCGATAGCTGCCACTATGAGTCTAAGTTATATTAGCAATCAGTGTACGAATATAATTACCCAAAGAACTAGTTAGCGTTGTAGACAAACTGCGAAAGTTAAAATTGGCTGCCGCGCGCCACCGTTAGTGGTTTTATGTGGCATCAACGTTTAATGACTTTAAACGCCTTTGCTTGTAACGTACGAAGTTTTTGTTGAAGGATATTACATCGTATGACAGGGTGATTAGTGCCTCCGCCACGCATACCGTAAGAGAATAGCCGTTGGAAAACTCATCCCATTGTTTACCGCAAGTATTTAAACTCGGACAAAATTTTCCGCATTTAATAGTAGATTGTGTCACAACTCACAAGGGAGCAAAATGACATATTTACGACGAGGGTGTACATTGGACCGTGGACCAATCATCATGAACTTAAAAGTTATTCTCTTGTCGGTGAAGCGCAACTCTCGAAATAACCGTAAAGGTGATAGTTTTTTGAAAAAAGTAAAAGGTATGTAGGTACTCGTACCATCAGCTGTAAAATGAATTCATTCATAAATCCATGCTTTTTCGCAGCTCACTGTACACTTTTTTAAAAAGCTAAGTTCTGAATCCGGTTTACTCTACCTATGACCCTGCTTGTGACCCAGAACAACTGAGGTCTTCTAGTACTCTATAAATCAATCACTGTGCCCACCTTACGAGGAATGTCATTTATCATGTCAAGTGGTCGTCAAAATCGGTGTCTGGTGAAGGCTGATATTATATAATTATAATATACTAGCGACCCGCCCCGGCTTCGCACGGGTTAACAAAATATACCTAAACCTTCCTCTCGAATCACTCTATCTATGAAAAAAACCGCATCAAAATCCGTTGCGTAGTTTTAAAGATCTAAGCATACCTGGACAGACAGACAGCGGGAAGCGACTTTGTCGTTATACTATGTAGTGATAGTGATATATATAGGTGCTTACTCACCCCAGTCATCACATACTGAAGTAGGTACTTGTACTATTAACTGGACGGAACTTTGCCCGCAACGAACTTGTTTCTTACAGCATTTTGATCTTTATAGGTAGGTACCTATATGGGAAATGGGAATATATCGTCTAGTCTAGAACAAAGTTGTACAAACGTTAACTACCGTTAACCAGCGGCTTATATACAGCATTATTTACCACTTACCAGAATGAAAAAACGTTTCACAATTCATGAACAGATTTGCTATTCAGGCCCAAACACTATTCGGACACTGGAATGGCCGATCCATGGTTAATATGCATTGAGTGAGACCTAGAATCTATCTAATAAGACCTAATAGTCTTTAGCACCGACTATTTTGGAAGTAATTGGATAAATAGGGGTTCGGAGTGGCAGTGGACTATTTTATAAAGCTACAAGTTACAATTTACAAGCGGAAGTCTCTTTTTAACCCTATGTGTTAGTTAAATTGTAACTTGTAGCTTTATAAAATAGGCCACAGGTCAAGTCAGTTATCACCAGAGCCCGTATTATGAGTCACTGACAGTGTCAAAACTGACATTTACGCTATCGAGAACATAATTTACTTTCTATACATCTCGTTTGCACTAATGCGAGTATGAGCGAGATGTATACAAAGTAAATTACGTTCTCGACGGCGTTTATGTCAGTGACAAACTGATGGTAGCCGTACAGAGGGCCTACCGCGAATCACGTTCGACGTGTTGCCTCTCTGTTGCACTTGTGAATTCGTACGTAAGTGTGACAGGGAGGCAACACGTCGAACGTGGTTCGCGGTAGGCCCTCAGTTATAGCCAGGGGGTGAAACTTCGGTGCCGGTGACACGCGTGTGACGCCGACTTTCGGGAAAGTTGGTTTGAAATAATTTATTTGAGATTTCGCTGATGACACTGCCTTCTGTTGAGACGCGTAGACAATAGAATTTTTTTTTATTGATGGTATAATAAATAAAAATTTATAAAGTAGGTCAGTAACTTGCATGTAACACTCTTGAAAATTGTAGGTACCTACATGAATGGGTTATATACTATTGAGAGCTATGTAGATCGCTTACCATCACCGTATGGTTGTTTACTGACGTGATATAAAAATTATAATACTGCTCTACTTGAAAAATTCAGAGGAGATTGGTGAGTACCTATCATATTTAAAGAAATAATAATATTTTCAAATGCTACTTATTAAAATTATTGTGGTCAAAGTGCATAATAATCATCTTATGACTATGACAGTTAGCCCAAAAATAGGATACATATTTGAGTAGTTACGGTAATCTTTTCACCGTTTAATTCCAAAAAAATATGAATTTATAAGTTATAAGTCAATTTTAAAACAGTTTTAAAAATATTTTTGAATAATCAATCATAATTTAGGTATAGGCCAAGGGTATATGTATTATAGATGTTTTATATCCATACTAACCAACAATTTCATATTTAAACACCAAAAAGAGGCAATAAAGAGGTAAAGAGCGTATGCAAATACTAGAAATCGGCCACACAATAAATCACAAGGCCCGGGCCCAGGGCATTCAGTGCGATCTAAACCCTGCTAATACGGAGGGATGATCGCAGCTCCGTAAAAATGAGCGATTACGATACCACAGATTACGTATCTTAGACGGGATAATCATTTTGACAATTTGATCAGAGAATTACAAACATAGCAAAATTAATATAATGGTTCAAATGTATAAACTTTTAAGGGGGGTATAAATAAACGCATACTTAATGCATTTATTTATAAATATTACATTAGAAAATTATTGACTACTAACACTACTAGCGACCCGCTGACTTACACACGGGCTTGCACGGGTTAACAAATTATACATAAACCTTCCTCTTGAATCACTTTATCTATTTAAAAAAACCGCATCATAATCCGTTGCGTAGTTTTAAAGATCTAAATATACATAGGGACATACAGGCAGCGGGAAGCGACTTTGTTTTATACTATGTAGTGATTTTATATGGGCGTCATTTTTTTTCCTTGTTCGTAATAAAGCCCAAATAATTTCAAACTCTCATAAATTATTAACTTTCAGCTGGTGCCTTGTATACCATTTAACTTCTATTTAAATTTTATTTCGTAACTCTTTGTTACTTTTTAGCTATGGCGGTCATTTTCCTGCTAATGGCGTAATATTCCTGGCTCGATTTTTGTAATACATTATTTCTCTATTTATTTAAAACCGATGCATATGTTTTTTCAAAGGTGTTTCTTACTAAGATATTTTGCTCAAAACTTAAAGAAAAAACCGGCCAAGTGCGAGTCGGACTCGCGCACGGAGGGTTCCGCACCATCAACAAAAAACAAGCAAAAAAGCGGTCACCCATCCAAGTACTGACCCCGCCCGACGTTGCTTAACTTCAGTCAAAAATCACGTTTGTTGTATGGGAGCCCCACTTAAATCTTTATTTTATTCTGTTTTTAGTATTTGTTGTTATAGCGGCAACAGAAATACACCATCTGTGAAAATTTCAACTGTCTAGCTATCACGGTTCGTGAGATACAGCCTGGTGACAGACGGACGGACGGACGGACGGACAGCGTACAAAAATTAAATACTGAAAATCCACCTACCTGTTTTATAAATGCTGCGTCTCATATTTCAGATGATCCAAAAATAAAATGCTAAAACAAAGTAATAACAGATGAACATTTTCTGCTGAATTATTTTAAAAGGAACAGTGCAGTCGTTCTTAAATAAAAAACATAATTATGAACTTGAACTATTGTGTGCTCCATCCAGTCTGCAAGTGATCTGAGACTGCAAGACCAATCCCACCTGACCCCCCATAACGATCGAGTAAGGTGCAACACCACCCAAGGGACCAGCCAAGATTGAGGGCCTTTTCTCACTGGTCCGCACAGATTTCCTCACTCAAAGCAATTTCTTAGCCAGATTTCGACGGCCACCCTCTCTGTCCTTCTCAGTTATTACAAGATTGCTGGAAAGAGATAGATATATAAAAGGATTTTTAGTTCAGATTAGCCTCCAGTTCGCCTTTGAATCTGAAAGGATATTTATGGCAGTCGTTAAAATGATATGTGATATTTGAATGTACCATAATAACGGAATTTAGGCGCGTGATATGACGTTTATGACGGCCATTTAAAATTTGCGTTTCGGTCATATGCAGAGCAATATCAGGCGTGTGTCGGCTGTGTTTTGGTTGCTTAACGAGGCCAGCCCTAGTAGCACGGTCGCATTTTTATCGTTTAACACCATGCCTGTCACGTTCTAACAAGTATGTAAGTGCGAAAGTGACGGGCATAGTGATAGTCGATAAAAATGCAACCGTGCTGGGCCCGCTGGGAGTCGTTCTTATGTAATGATAATGACAGTCATTAAATGACTACAGGATTAGGCTGCCTTCCCACTAAGGTGGAGATGAGCGGAGGCGTGCGAAAATCAAACAATAATGCAAGTGGCATGAGAGTTATCTTGGTTCGACTTTTGTTTTATTTGTATAATAATTTCTATTAATGACTACTAGTACCAGACATATAGATACTACGCATATACAGGGTGCTTCCTGTAACAGGAGCAATAAATTAAACTAAAGGCTGTACTCCTCAAACCGACCAACATTTGTTCAGCAACTTTTAATAATTATGAATCGGTTAGACTTCCTCTTTTTCATACAAAATAAATATTGCATTCAATGTACGCTGATATCAGTGTATTTGACGTTACTTGTCACGCTTTAAACATAACAAAATTTGCAATACATTTGCGTCTTAGAATAAACTTAAAAGTGTAATAAAAATCAAAACGTGAATTATTTTCAAAAGTTGCTGAACAAATGTTGGTCAGTTTGAGGAGTACAGCCTACAGTTTAATTTATTGCTCCTGTTACAGGAAACACCCTGTATATGTTATTACGCAAAGAACGCATCTAGATGGCGTGGCGCTCATTTCGGCTGCAGGCGATTGTTTTGCTGAGATCTCTATCCAATTATTAACGCGATTGATCATGTAAAATTTCAAGCTATATCTTCTGATATATTTTATTTAGCATGAAATTTTACATGAACAATCGCTATATCTTCTGATATCTTCTGATATAGCATGAAATTTTACATGAACAATAGCTATATCTTCTGATATCTTCTGATATAGCATGAAATTTTACATGAACAATCGTTTGTCGTTTTAAAATGAGAGCGAATTTCGATTGTATGGTGGCGGCTAGGTTCGTATGACCTTACGAGTTACGAGTAAGTTCGATTGGCGTTTTCTAATAAACGATTATCACTTTAAGTAGCTAGCGCTCCCTGGGTGCCTAGCCAACGTGCAAATCGTTAACGCTCCATGGCGTAACGTAGTCATATCTCTCTCACTCGTCCATACTAGTGCGACGGAGACAGTTGCGTTTCGTTCGCTGCCCGAGCCGAAGGTTTGGAAACAACGCGCAACGCCCAGCAAACGTTATACATTTCCAACACGCTTAAATAATTATACCTACTCGTACTTGGGCGTTTTTTTTTTGTTGTCCTAAACACTTTTTTTTCAAATTTGGGATTTTTTATGTTAGTTCTACTCAGAATCACGAGCTCTTTCTATCCTAATAGGAGAAAAAAAGTGTCCCAATATTTCCATACATTTTTCGATCTTTCCATTACGCGACCGCCATACAAAATCTATGAAAAATGGTGACGGAATGGAAAAAAAAACCTTGGGACACTTTTTTTCTCCTATTAGGATAGAAAGAGCTCGTGATCCTGAGTAGAAATAACATAAAAAATCCCAAATTTGAAAAAAAAAGTGTTTGGGACAACAAAAAAAAAACGCCCACTTACAGGAATTACGGGCTTCCGTGTGCAAGATGTATGGTTACATAATACAGTGGATGGAGGCATTATATAGAATGTTTACCACAGTTAAAAATCTAATATCTTTTTCAGCAAATGGTGTTATACGATGTATAATATGACATAAACGACTTGTTTTAATGAAAACGGCTCACTTTGTATGGTAATCCGTTTCTCACTTTATTATTGAGTACAGTCAGTGTCAACAGTAGCGGGAAAAAAAAATAACGCACCAAAAGTATCTGCCACCCTGGAATACTCTTCCAATGTGCCATCTACATAAATCACTACACCTTATCAAACAAAAGTCCCCCGCCGCGTCTGTCTGTTTGTGTGTTTGTATTTTCGCGATAAACTCAAAAACTACTGAACGGATTTCAGCTATCGATAGAGTGATTCTTGATGAAGATTTATGTATAATTTGTTAACCCGTGCGAAGTCTAGTACAATTTAAATTATGTAATAATTTTATTTCATACCTTACAATTGCCGCGTCATTCACGTCAACACTTTCTTTTTCAGCGGGATCCGGATTGCCAAGTTCATTGTTAAGTATTTCGTAACTTATTAGAGCCTAAAGAGACTCACAACTTTCCACTTAGTATTACTTGTTACTTACTTGGCACTTAGCGAAAAGGTAACTCTTCGGAATAGAGTGAATATCATCATTATGTCACTGAAACCCGAGGACAAAACATCTCATATTTCATTTAAAAGCATTTTTTATCCAAAAAATACTGTATCAGACATCTTACAACGTTATCCCATAAACGTCCCAAAAAGGAAAAAAAACTTCACCAAAATAAGCGAAGGATCAAGTTGTAAAAGAAGAAGATTAAATTTTTTATTGTGAGAGTAAATCTGGCCAAAATGCGTGCTAAGATCGTAATATCGTTTTTAATCTGTTTTGTGGCATTTTGCAACGCGTTTCCTGAGTCTCAGGGCGTCGAAGCGAGAGGGAAGAAAAAGAAAATCGCGCTGTTTAGTAAGTACTTAAATCTTTTGATTTTATTTTCTGGCATTATATTATTTACGGTTTTAGAAATAAAACAGAAGAAACAGATCATCAAGGAATTAAAGCCTACGGAACTATTTTGACACGTTCAATTATCTGGGGACCTAGCCAAGCCTAAGCTAAAATATACGTATAATAAACGCCTAAAATATATTCATTTATAAAACTATAGTACAAACAGTACATAAAATCGCAAACTGTATTGTGCCCGAGTCAAAAGTTATAAGAATAGGTAAGTATGTCATGAAAATTATTTGCAAGAGTAGGTAGGTATAACTTTATACTTAGGTACCCGACGGGTTGTTCATTCCCTGACGAGTCCCATTTGCATCTGCGGAACAATTTACAGTGGAGCTATATGGAACGCCGATAATGGCTTTTCAATATTTAAGTTATATCTGCATTTAACATGTGCTTACTGATTGGGGATATTGATCAGGGGAATATTGAAGAATACAGTTGTTTTCTATATGTAGATCAATTAAATTGTATAAAACAATACGAAAACAGGTACTTACCTACACTAATAAATCACGATCATACATGTTTTAAGTTTTTTAATTTATAAATAACTAGCGACCCGCCCCGGCTTCGCACGGGTTAAAAAATTATACATAAACGTTCCTCTTGAATCACTCTATCTATTAAAAAAGCGGCCAAGTGCGAGTCGGACTCGCCCATGAAGGGTTCCGTATTTAGGCGATTTATGACGTATAAAAAAAAAACGACTTACTAGATCTCGTTCAAACCAATTTTCGGTGGAAGTTTACATGGTAATGTACATCATATATTTTTTTTAGTTTTATCATTCTCTTATTTTAGAAGTTACAGGGGGGGGGACACACATTTTACCACTTTGGAAGTGTCTCTCGCGCAAACTATTCAGTTTAGAAAAAAATGATATAAGAAACCTCAATATCATTTTTGAAGACCTATCCATAGATACCCCACACGTATGGGTTTGATGAAAAAAATTTTTTTGAGTTTCAGTTCGAAGTATGGGGAACCCCAAAAATTTATTGTTTTTTTTCTATTTTTGTGTGAAAATCTTAATGCGGTTCACAGAATACATCTACTTACCAAGTTTCAACAGTATAGTTCTTATAGTTTCGGAGAAAAGTGGCTGTGACATACGGACGGACAGACAGACGGACAGACGGACAGACGGACAGACGGACAGACGGACAGACAGACAGACATGACGAATCTATAAGGGTTCCGTTTTTTGCCATTTGGCTACGGAACCCTAAAAAACACATCAAAATCCGTTGCGTAGTTTTAAAGATCTGCGCATACATACAGACAGACAGACAGGGAAGCGAATTTGTTTTATACTATGTAGTGATAGTGAAACGCATAAATACATTGTTCAAGTACTACAATTTTGGTCCCTATATTTAGTAACCATATTAAGATGTTAAATTTTATCCGTGCCACATCAAGCAATAATTGTGAAAACAGCGCTGTCTAAACTTGTTCAGAGATGACTTACGAAAAATAGTAAATATTATATTGAATTTTTACACGTTTTAATTAAGGGCGATACCAACCAAAACCTAAAATGGTTAAAATTTCTTGATAGAAAAACACACCACAAAATATGTATATAATTTTTGTTTACTTTCCAGTAAATAATTTCAATTTTTTTTTTGCGAAAGTCAAATAATTTTAGCATAAAATAACTAGTCGTATAGTCGAGGTCGAGGGATCTGACGAGCAAAATTTTAAACAGAAGTACCTATATTTCAGAGAACTCTTAAGTTAGAAATTTCGCACTGCGAGCCATATACAGGATGCTTCCTGTAACAGGAGCAATAAATTAAACTGTAGGCTGTATTCCTCAAACTGACCAACATTTGTTCAGCAACTTTTGAAAATAACTAATGTTTTGATTTTTATTACACTTTCAAGTTTATTCTAAGACGCAATGTATTGCAAATTTTGTTATGTTTAAATCGTGACAAGCAACGTCAAACACACTGATGTCAGCGTACATTGAAGGCAATATTTATTTTGTATGAAAAAGAGGAAGTCTAAGGGATTCATAATTTTTAAAAGTTGCTGAACAAATGTTGGTCGGTTTGAGGAGTACAGCCTTTAGTTTAATTTATTGCTCCTGTTACAGGAAGCACCCTGTATAGATATGTTTTATTCTAATTTTCTGTCTTTACGCCCCCTCCCAAGGCAACTGAGGCATACGGAGCGCAGGCCGTATAATGGGTTTTTAATATTAAAATTCTTATCTGCATGCTCGTTCTTAACGATGTGCTGTTGGCGGGAACAGCGGGAAAGTTGCCGACTCTAGGTAATATTGGGGAAATTTGCTTTTCCATATGTTATTAGCTACCTATGTATATGTAAATAAGCGTGGGTGGCCTAGCGGTAAGGGCGTGTGACTTTCAATCCAGAGGTCGCGGGTTCAAACCCCGGCTCGTACCAATGAGTTTTTCGGAACTTATATGTATCATTTGATATTTACCAGTTGCTTTTCGGTGAAGGAAAACATCGCGAGGAAACCGGACTAATCTCAATAAGGCATAGTTTCCCCTCTGGGTTGGAAGGTCAGATGGCAGACGCTTTCGTATAAACTCGTGCCTACGTCAATTCTTGGGATTAGTTGTCAAAGCGGACCCCAGGCTCCCATGAGCCGTGGCAAAATGACGGGATAACGCAAGGAGGACACAGCCCCTTATAATAGTAAATTTGGTTTCGGAATAAATTTCATTACAAAAGGTAGGAAGTGCAGTGCAGTGTAGTCAGTGAACACTTTTTTTTCTTTACAGTATACTTCGCCGACCTGGTCCTAAAGAAGTTCTTTATCCTCAAGCTGATATACGCCTTCGTGTTCTGGCTGGTGATCCACAAAGCCGGTTACTTTCTCACGTGGTTTGTCAGTTACCTCAAGGAGACGAAGAAGGACCATCACGACCATGGCCACTATGGCCCTCATCACTACGATGACGGCCCTAGTTATGGACCCCCGAGCTATGGACCCAGTTATGGACCTTATAAGAGAAAGAATTTTTAGTTATATACGAATAGGGTTTGCAATCTGGATCCGGATCCGCGGATCTTCCCATACATTTCAGATCCGTCGTGAAAACCCTATATACGAAGACTGCTTACCATCAGGCGGGCCGTATGCTTGTTTGCCACTGACGTAGTATAAAAAAATACATAACGACCGGATGAAGTATGATCTTATAAGCTAGGAGCGCATTTATGAATTTCACGTCTTTTAAGTTACATTCGACGACAAATTCCTCAAAGTTGGTATAGTTATTTATTTATTTATTTCGTTAAGATGGATTAAAGTATAAGTATAACTGCATTTTTGCCGTTTTTTTCTATATTATTAGTTCCTTCGCTTATTTAAATTTAATCTTGCTAGACTCAGAAGCGTGATGACGAGAAAAAGTTCTTATGAATGACTTGCGATTTGCGAAAGGGTACGTGTTTTCATGAATGAATCGCAAGTTATTTACAAGTACAAGTTTTTTAATATCCCGAAAAAATTGAAAATTTTTAACCAGTCCAAATAATTTCCTTTAGTCCGGTTTTAGGCTAATATACCAATAGCGAGCTCCATCGCACTAATGGAGATTCTATGACTCCAATTACCGGTTACTTAGCCGGAATTTAGGCGTGAATCGGGTTAATTTCAGGGGTTTAAAACCTAAACATTGTTTCGTGAGATATTGTTACTTAGCTCTTTACAAAATTTCACTTCCAGGATGCTTATCGTGAAACAAATATATACATAATATATTACGAAATTCATTAAGTACTTAAGTGTTTTTCTTTGCAAAGAATAGTTATCTATTTATTTTTGTGTAATATAATTATTAATTTATAAATGGTTCCTTAGGAAAAGAGAACCTATAGGGCTGGCGTCACGTAGTTTCACGTTGAAAAATGTAGACATGATAGAAAATCGGGCGTACCTCGCTTTAAGACGCGGTGTATAGTAAAATGCGCTATTTTGAGACGATATTTACAGACTTTTACAAGGATTTCATGCATTATTTTCTAGTATGTATAACTTCAGTCTTTGAACTACTTGTTTGCTTGTCAGAAACACGAATACCACAGAACAAGCAACGGCGATGCGAGCAGGGTACGTGTCGCCGCCGGTTTTGAGCAAACGCTCGCATGCTACTCGCCCGCGCTGACCGAAAACTAAGTAAACATGCCTTTTTGCGCCACAATAACCTTCAGATTAAGAAGCCAGACATCAAATCTGTCTAAAGGAACCGTATTCATTCACCAGGCATACAAGTTTTTACTACCGTTGCGCGAATGTTAGTAAATGTAGAGAGAAACGAGCGGCGACACCGGTTCCGATACGAACTGCGCGCGATAGCCATTCTAACCTCTTTAATAATGTTCTGTGACGAATACTCATAATTTTCTCGATAGAATTTTCTATTGAAAACATGTTTAAATTTGTTTTTATACTTATCCTTCTATGGTTTTCTATGGAAAGCACCACGTGATCACCGATCAGCCGTCATAGAAAATGACATGTCGGTTGCCTCAACCCGGGCACGGGTCTAGCGTGACTAGCGTGAGTCATCCTTAATACCAAGACCGAATGGGTTGGTCGTATAAACTTTCGAAAGGCGTGGCAGGGAGCGGGTTAAAGTTTTTCTTACTTTGTACTAATAAAAAGTATAAGTCGCATTTATATTGAGATTATCATGTACGCTACGCATTGAATATTGAGTAAAACCAGTCATGTTAGTATGCAGCACACGGCTCTAGCGTTTTCACATTGACCCATATCGAATGTCGATGACCTTTGATATAAAAAAAGGAAATTGCTTTCTTTTGATCATTAATAATTATATATAAAAATACACTTTTTTACATTTCATCCGATAACATTGGATAATGTAAAAACGCTCTGATTTCAAGTAAATATAACGTGATACGTACTCGTTAACGTAAAAGATTTTTTATAGTAAATAACAACAACAACGCCAACAATTTATACTCTCGGGAAGTCGGCTAGGATTACGCTGATTGGACAAAAAGTGGGCTTTGCGATAGGTCGATTAAATATTTAATATTCCAAGCATTAATAATCCCGGCTTTCAAGACAGTTTTAATTACTTTAAAAGAAGAGTTTTTTTTTTCTAGGTAGGTAGGTACAATGTAAATGTTGTTGACAAGGATTACGCTTCTGCAGGCGAGTCTGTTCCGTATTCGTATATTTTATGTTTCATGTACGAGTAATTAGTTGAAACTTGAGGTAGTTAAACAAAAGGCGGCCTTATCGCTAAAGAGCAATAAGGGCGCCGATATAAGTAAGTAGCCTTAAGATATAAGATACTACAAATTGTTTGTTTTTTACTAATCGTTCGTGCTAAATCAATAGAAAATATCTATGGTGTCTCGGTGAGAACTGCTGGGGATAGTGTTGAGTCGCTCACTCGTGAGGCACCTCATTTGTACAACTCATTTTGTTAATTTGTCGCAGTACTTCGTACCGCAAAAATGTCTTACTTCACTCCTCGATTCATTTTACTCATTTACTCGCGCGCATCACAAACACCTCTTGCCACACAAATCATTCACACACTTCAAATTTCAAAAAACTCTTATCCGTTCAAATTCACTCGCGAGTCTCGCGACCCTCAAAACTCATACACTCCTCACAACTCGCAACAGAGTCCCTGGATCGCGCGAGGCGCTAGGTGCTCGCCTGCTCGCCGACACTCAAAACTCAAATGTCTCAAATGAAGAAACGAGTAATGATCCACACTGTCAACTGCCGAACTACAAACCTTATTGCAACGACAAAAGGTCCACTCACCGCCTCTCTGTGACATGAACCCCTCAAAAATCCTTTCAAAATGAAACAATGAATTAGAAATACCCAAAGAGGGAGTGAGACCGACACGCGACGTACTTCAATATCGCTTCGCGTCACCGCTGAAAATACGTTAATAATTAAACACGAAAGACAACAAGCGTAAGCGCTGCAAGCTTTCATACATCTTAAAAAAAATGTCGCTGTTGGAATTAATGGAATAGTTGACGCTGAAAATATGCTAGTACCTCACCTCATTTGAAGTAAGACATTGTAACACCTCATTTTAGAAAATGAGGTACTCATACAAACTCATTTTAAATTGATGTCCTACCCATCACTAGCTGGGGAGGAAAATGCATGTTTTAGTATGTAAGTTAGTTTTTAATAGAATCTTATGTATATTTTACGCTATTGTTCTCCTAATAAATAAAATAAATAAAAATAAGATATTTAATCTTATAATTGTACACTACAGGCATCAGATTTTCCAACCTAGAGGTGAAACTGGGCTCTAATGGGATCACATAAGTATGTATATTGATTTCATCGCGATTTCTCCCTTCGTCAAAATATTAGAATTTAGGTAGATGGCAGGGGAAGGATTTGAACCCACGACTTCTGCTTAAAAGTCACACGCCTTAAGGATGACTCACGTTAGACCGGGCCGTGCCCGGGCCGGAGCTTCCAAAGCGTCGTTTTCTATGGAAAGTATCACGTGATCACAGTAAGCGCCGCAAGCTCCGGCCCAGACACGGCCCGGTCGGCCCGGTCTAACGTGAGCCATCCTTTATCTTACCGGTTTTCACCCAAATACAGTTGCAATGTACTTACCTACTAAAAATAAACCCTGTTTCATCCGGATCCGTAATCCGGTTTAACGTACATCCGTAAATCCGGACGCCCTCGATTATAAACCGTTTACGCTTCTCATAAAATTACAAAGAATAAAATTGGAACCAGAAGCGTGCAAGGTCTGTATACTATATTTATAGGTATCAGTGAGTACAAAATATTACCGATGGTTGTGCGAGGAATAGGCTTAACGAATGTATTTTATAAAAATCATAAAAGATACCTAACTTTTGTTAGTTAATTAATCAAGAAAATGACATGTAACAATTGTAGTTAATGGACGAAATTGATCCGATCTAACGGGCATCGAGAAATACGGGCGCGCCCGATTATAAACTGTTTACGAGTCTTATAAAATGGCAAAAATTGAGATGGACACAGAAGCGACAAACAAAGGACGCCATACTAAAGTGGCACGAGAAGCCCCTGATGACAGCGATGGCCGTGGCTCATTATAAAAGTGGACCTTCTTCAGAGCGAGCGCGAACCTCGAGCCAACGCTTTGTTCCAGCTTGGGCAAAAATGCTTTCGTAATGCCAGCTGTCAAGATCAGAAGTTCACCTCTAGAAGTTAAATTTCTCGACCGAATCTTGTGAAATTTTGCGAGCTGGTTCAGTAATTATACAATTTTTTTGTCAACATCGTTTCTGGAAAATTTCAAAACGGCGGAGCCATAGGGATCGCGATCTCACAGAGCCATTAGTTGATAGAGTCTGTGCGGAAAGAGAAGAGCCGTGGAATATATGGAGCCCAATACATTCCACGACTCTTCTCTTTCCGAACAGACTCTATCGTGTGTCGCGTCTGACGTAACATGATCTGTAATCACCCAGAGACTGGTTAACGATGATTGCCTTAGGTTTTGTAGCGTTGTTGTTGCCGAACACCAGAGCTGTTAGTACGCCCACGTTGCAGTATTTCTAACTTACATTGTTGTAATGTTATCTAAGCCCACCCCAGACGAGCGTCTTTTGAGCGTCGGCGTCTAGTCAGCGCTGTTACGTCAACGTTGCGCCGAGCAGCAGCCATAGAGTTTACTAGACGCCGACGCTCGAGAGACGCTAGTGTGTGGTGACTATAAAGGTGACATCTGACGTCAACAGCATTACTGTTGCGACATTAGTGCTGCGGCGTTAATGCCGCCACTGTATCTGTCAATTTCTTTGAAAAAAAAAAATGGGTGACGCTTGCCGCCTCATTACGGCCGTCATTATGACATTCAAGCCGTCACTCATTTCATCAAGGAAATTGACAGATACAGTACAGGGCCTGCGACAAGGTCGCTGCAGTAATGTCGCATCAGTAATTCAGCTGCAATTATCATCTGAATTAATCAATCGTCCATTTGCAGATAGAACTTAGTACAGTCACCACACGGGATGTTTATGCCATTTAGGGTTCTTGCTAAATTGGTAAATTTACCTAGGATCCTAAAGGCGCAACAATCGCGGAGCATGATGGTACAATGCATGCAAACATACTTTATATGAACAATTAACAATTATTTATATTTACTGTTAACAATTAATTAGTCAATTAGCTAAGTTTACCCATCTATGTTTTAAGGGAGTTCCCTCTGACAACAAACTGTCCTGCAGTTTGGCAGAAGAAAAAAATATGTAAGTATGTTAGGGTTTATTTCATCTGAATAAACGATTTATTTATTTATTTATTTATTTTTATTAAACATTACTACCGGTAATGTCAAAATTACTTAATAACCAAAATCAAAAGAATACAAAATCAATTACAATTAAAAATGTCACCTGAAAAATAGGGGGCTGCATCACCCAGTATCAGCTTACAAGGTGATATGACCATGCTACTTCTAATAAAATATTTTTTGGAACTTCTAAGAGTATAACTGGTATGTCACAGGAAAAATATATATTCAAGTTGACTTGTACCATCATTTAACGATCCTAGCGGAAAGGGAACTCAATTAATTGAGCCAGTAAGGCTCTTTATATGTCTGTGAGTAATATAAATAACATATCAATAATAAATTAATAACTATTAGCAGCTTCGATAAGTTATTGGTAGTTCTCTCGATAGAATCGAAATGTTTACTGAAGTGAAATAGAGTCCTCCTTCGTTTGATCTAAATATATACTGAACGCGACCTGTACATAAATAAACATACACCTTCTAACGTTATAAATCGAACTACCAGATTTATTATAGTAGTTTATGCAACAGTGATATAATAAGGGTTCTTAAAATTCAAGGGTCGAAGTTACAAAACGAGACGTAGTCGAGTTTTGTAAAAAAAGACCCGAGAATTTTAAGAACCAATTATGAGCTGTTGCATACATTACTTTTTCTATGACAGCTGCAGCAAAAAAAAAAAAAAAAGAGTTATTATTAAAAAAAAAAGAGTTATTATTTAAAAAAAATTGAGTTATTATTTAAAAAAAAAAGAGTTATTATTGTAAATGAAAACATACCTCTTTCAATCAAGATGATCGGAACTTGTATCTTTAAAAAAAATAAAGCAGTTGTATTATACTCATAAGATGACTGCTAGCAGTCATCTTATGAGCCTATAGACAAAGCATTCAAATGACATTGCTTTAGATATCACTGTCAGTCATTTAATTGACACATTTAAGTGCTGGAGTAGAAAAATTATATTTTAATATTGCAAAGCAGAACCATGCAAAAATGAGCGAAATTGAATTGGTAAACATTTTTATGGCCGTTTGTTTGAAACCGGCAATGAACACGAACAAAAACTCTTTTATGAGCCAAAATTTCGAGTAAGTGTAATAAGGTATGTTTTCCCTCAAAAACTTAATGTTTAAGATGTTTGAACCATCTCGTGAAAAATTTCCCAAGCTAATGGATTAACTCAGCGAGTAAAAGTGGAAAAAACCTTTTAAATTTCTTTACTTCTATTTTTCATTTGTATCGCAAAGGATCGGATTCTACTCGAGAGATGCTATTGAGAGAATCAGTTAACACTAGTGATGTTCACTGTTCGTGGCAATAACCCCGGGAATTATACATTTCTATGTAGGGCATGATTACCGGAATATTTATAACAATAACGAAATTGAAGAGGCCCAACACTTGGAGGTTGTATTGGAACTTTTTAGTTTTGTTATAAACAAATGATCATATACGATGCGTATCTTTATAACTGCGTTCTCGTAGACTATAATAAGTGGAAGAAAGAGAAGAAGGCCTTTGCCCAGCAATGGGCCACTAAAAGTCATATGTCCTTAATATGATTCCCTAATCTTCCCGAAACTAATTACAGATAACCTTGGCCTCTCTAAGCAACGATTGTTGAATTGTATTTCCCTCGTGAATATTTTATTAGATACCAATATTACATTGCCTGTGATGGTTGTGGTCAGTAGGCTTCGGAGTATTTTTAGCACGGTAGGACTAAAGTTTAGTGAGCTATGGAGTGGTTGTTAACATTAAAATGAAAGTCATACTCATACTCTTCCTCATAGATTAAGTTCGTCCGGATCGTTTTAAAATATTCAGACTACTTATATGTAATACTGTTTTCATATAGGTATGTAATTACATATATTTTACATTATAAAAATAGAATCAATATTACCTATATTGCAGTCTAATCGTTCCAGTCACAGACTTATATATACCTAGATGACGCAAATGCATCTACTTCGCGTGTCCGAACCCCGACGAATCGTCGAGGTTGACCGTCGCTACTGACAGTCCACGCGCGTCAGTTGTTGCAGCCGGTAGTTCGTAAAAAATTAAAAAATGCCTCGTTGCGTGATAAGTAACTGCAACAGCTCAAAAATTGCAAGCACCCAAGGGCAAGGACATATTTCCTATCACAGGTAAGTAATTTTAAAATGATATTATGCGTAAATTCATTTTAAAACAATTTTTTAAGTATTGCAAGTTGTGTTTCCAATAATATACCTAAGTAAATATAGATTAACGTTACAAAACTATATTTACATTACATTGCGCGTTTGCTTTGAGCGTTTGATCTGACGTTGTGTGTTAAAGAGTCGATGAATATCGTAACAGCGATACTGTCGCGCATCGCTTCGACTTCGTGGTACAGGCCATTTCTCATTCGTCCGTCAAATTTAGCGACGAGTGTTGTGTTAAAGTATGATTTCAATGTAACGTGTATATACTTATATTTGTGAACTAGTTTTATACTGGCTTATGATGATGTAAGTATCTCTATGATAATTTTATTTGAATTTTGTATTTCGCATATGTTCTAATTTGTGTCTGCTTGACATCATCATGTCACTCGGTTTTGGTTGTTTACATTGAGATATACGTTCGTTAATATATACTATAAAATGCTTAAATAGTATTGTTATTTAACCACTGCGTGCTCAGGGAGCTCCGCTACAGTGGTTATGGGCCCAGGGAGCCCGAGGTATATTTAAAATTACAGTCGAGTCTGTTTTAGGTACACTTGATTTGAGGTACGTGCGTTTGATGAAGAAGTAGAGTTGGCGTAGAGAGGCTAACAAAATGAATACTACTATCAAAATAGAACCGCTTACACAAGAAAATTATGAGACGTGGAAGATTCAAGCTGAAGCGGTTCTTGTAAAAAACGATGCTTGGAGCTACGTGGATGGGAGTAGTTTGGAACCGGCCGAGCCGGAAGAAGCGCGCAAGTGGAGGGTCGGAGATGCAAAGGCTAAGTCGGACCTCATACTTGCTATAAGTCCTAGCGAATTGCGGCATTTGCAATTGACTGCAAGACATCGCGAGATGTGTGGCTGAAACTGGAAAGCGTGCATGCGTCCAAAGGACCCGCTAAAAAGGCGACATTATTGAAACAGTTGTTGCTTCATAAGATGAAAGAAGACGGTGACATCCGGGAGCACGTCATGCATTTCTTTGACGTAAGGAACAAACTGGCCGACATGAAGATTGAGATGAATAACGATTTAATATCCATTATGCTCCTCTATAGTCTCCCACCGAGTTTCGAAAATTTTAGGTGCGCCATCGAGTCCAGGGATGAGTTACCAGATCCAGAGGCCCTAAAGGTAAAAATCATCGAAGAGTTTTGTTCGAGGAAGCAGAAAGGCGTAGATGATGGAGCTTTTATTGCAAGAATGAAAAATTTTAAGCCAATGAGTGGTGCCAGTAAAACTTACTTCAGAGGTAAATGCTGGAAATGTCAAGATTATGGACATAAAGCTTTCGAATGTAAAATGAATGACAACAAGGAACGGTACAAAGAGAGTGGTGATAAGTGCGTATCAAAGTCTGACCGCGATACACAACGTCATAATTTTGGTCTTGTAACGTTCAATTGTATTTCAGAGAATAAGGCTGCTGCGTGCAACGGGAATGAGGGCTGGATCATGGATAGCGGGTGCACTTCGCACCTTTGCAATGAGGCTCCTAAATTCGGCAATTCTCTGATACCTGTATCCGGTAAGCTAAGCTTGGCTACAAATACGTCTGCAAATGTAGAAGGTAAGGGCACGGTAAGGTTACTTTCATGCAACGACAAATTAAAAACATTAGTGGAATTACAAGATACTTTATTTGTTCCGGATCTAAGATGCAATTTGATTTCAGTTGCAAGAATTACAGATAGGGGCTATAGTGTTATATTCGATAAATACTCAGCTCATGTTGTGGATGACAGTGGCAATATTGTTATGGTCGCAAATCGTTCGGGTAACCTTTATCAAATGGAAGAACGACTTGGGACTGCTTCAGTAATTGTTGGAAAGAATGATGATGTAAGGTCGTGGCATGAGCGCTTTGGGCATTTAAATGGAAGAGATTTAGCAAAGTTATTGAACAAAGCTGGCGTGAAATTTACAATGACGGATTTAAATCAATTGTATGATTGTAGTATTTGTGCAAGTGGGAAGATGATTGCGTCTCCTTTCCCGAGGGGTAGTGGACCGTGTGAGGAAAAATTGAGGATTGTGTATTCGGATATTGTCGGTCCTATGCGTCATGAGGCCCTCGGTGGAGGAAAATACTTTATCACGTTTATTGATGATTCGTCTAGATGGTGTGAAGTGTATTTGCTTAATAAGAAAAGTGAAGCCTTACATTTTTTTAAGATCTATAAGAACCATGTTGAGAATTTTACCGGTAAAAAAATTATATACTTGCACACAGATAATGCTGGAGAATATTGCAGTAGAGAGTTTGATGAATATTTGCAGAACGAAGGTATAAGAAGAAGGTTGACTATCCCTGGTACACCTCAGCAAAATCTCTCTGAGATTGGGGAGGTTGGTGCGTTGGACAGGCGTTCATACTCTGGTTATGCTTTTGTGTTAGGTGGTGCGTGTGTGTCATGGAAGTCACAAAAACAGAAGTGTGTCGCGACGAGCACCTGTGAATCAGAATACGTTAGTTTAGCGTCATCGATGAAGGAAGCGATGTATCTGAACAGCTTGCTAACTGAAATCGGATTGGGTAAGTTTGCACAAGTAACCTTAAACGCGGACAATCAGGGAGCAATCTGCCTAGCCAACGATCCAGTGTTTCATTCCCGAAGCAAGCACATTGATATAAGACACCATTTTATTAGAAATGCTTTAAAGGAGAATAGGGATATTAAGTTGGTGTATTTGCCAACGGATTTCATGTTGGCAGATATATTAACAAAGGCTTTACCGAAGGTAAAGCACCACGCTTGTATGTCTGGATT
This sequence comes from Cydia amplana, assembly GCF_948474715.1. Taxonomy (NCBI): domain Eukaryota; kingdom Metazoa; phylum Arthropoda; class Insecta; order Lepidoptera; family Tortricidae; genus Cydia; species Cydia amplana. The sequence goes on from NC_086072.1 coordinate 4,629,125, forward strand.
AGGCATTATTTAGTTCTTTGTCTTAAATATTATTGTCTTTTAGTTATTATTTCGTTCTTAAGCCTGAGGTTATCCAGAATATACACATTAAGGGGGCGTGTTAAAGTATGATTTCAATGTAATGTGTATCATGTTTTTTTTAAGTAGGTGCTTAGAATACATGCTATATTGTTGCGATATAGAACTATAAGAACTAGTTATTATTACCCCCCCCCCCCCATCTCATGTACCTTTTTGTAATTTATTACTTACACTAATGATTAAAAGCAAATCGTTTTATAAAACTGATAAATTGATAATGGTTGATTATTTAAAACTAATTATTTAAACTAAACTGCTGTTGAAATTTTACTTCTCAAATGCCCACGAGGCCAATTGTAGCCATGTCACATTTTTTTGACCATTGCCATTTCCGATATCCCGAGAACTGAATTACCCGGAATGTTTAGCACATCACTAACGCCGAGTGCTATTTAGATTTGTCTGAAACGTGTTGTATTGGATTAGCTGGGTGTGATTGAAAAACGGGGTCAATGTTTACATAATATATGTGAGGCGAATAAAGGGGCGATAGGAGATACGTGAGAATAGAAGAATTTAAGCCATAGTCAAATTATGTACAATGATGAAAATGTTGATACTTTTAATGTTTTAATGCTTTGTTGATCTAAAATGCCGTTACCTCTATTCGAAACTTCAGAACATACGATCAGAAAAGAAAATACAGAAAAATAACTAATTATAACAAAAAATATATTATTCTGTGTCAGTCATTTCAGATTTATGATGACAGAGTACAAAGTATTGTACATTTCACGGATGTTTTTCTTAGGCTTAATATCGATAATGGACGAAGTATTTTGTCGAAATTCCGGGAAGTTACTTAGTATAATGTGTCGCGTGTCGGGATTTAAAATATTGTATTATTCTTTCCGCGGGCTGAAGAGGATTTTTGTTTAATACCAAATTGTTTTTTTCGAACACTTGCGGAAACTTAAACCATGAAAGGCGTAAACAGTGGCGCCTCGTACGCACTGTCAAAATTATTATGTTGCAAAACTACCCTCATATAAATAATGATAACTAAGTAAACTAGGGCTAGTTATACAAACATACATACAGGATGGGTTGATAAAACTGGTTACACATTACAATTATTTTATTGAGACTGATTGTTTTAAAATACTGTTTTTATTAAGCCAAAACTACGGAATCGATTGGTACTTATACGTAGTACTTAAACACTCCGCATTTATCAATTCTTATAAAACAAATTAAATTTTGACAGCTAATTTGCCAGTCAGAGGCCGACAGATGGCACATCATTTATCAAAATACCAGCGATAAATTATGTTTTTCCACAACCAGCCAAACTTGTACCAACTAACTTGCTAAAACTATTTGCTTGCTCACGGTCTATACTTTAGTATAAACGGTATAAACTTTCTTCAATCGTTAAGGTTAGATTCGGATGGCGACTGCACCACGGTGCAGCGTTATTGCTACATCGTTGTTATACCTGTCGGTCGCTTAGAATGATGGTCCTTATGACAGTTTCTCCAAATCTCATTTGAGTAGCTTAATAATGTTATTTTGAATAAACATGTTTTACCGTATTTTTATTTCTTAAATGTTACATTTGTAAGTAAATTAATATGTGGGACTACTATTTTGAGATAAAAAAATAATAATTAATCTCTGTAAATTAAAAACGAATTATCTTTATTTTGACATAACATGGAACACAAGTCGTTCAAAGGTAACACAGAGGTATTAAATAGGCTTACCGGCCTGCGTTCGCAGGCGGAGAGGTAAACCAACCAAAGAGGTTCGCCACAAATATGCAAAACTTAAAAAAAAAAACAACGGGTTGCACTCCGGGAGTGCTGGCAGAAGTGAAAACTCAATCACTATTGCAAAATGTCTGCAGCACTATGTATAATTGAGGTTAACGCCATCTAGCATTATTTCGTCGCATCACCTGAAACCCCTAAGCACATCACTGTTAGTACTCGAGTTATATTAATACTAGTTAGATGGAAACTCACTAGATGGCATTTAAATCAATAAAGAAAAGCTCAATGACATTGTAAGTTTTTCGATCAGGTCACGTGTCCGTCTTACGGTCACGTGACCGTCTTACGGTCACGTGATCTGTCGCGAGTTTAACATTTTTTCCCCACCTCAAAAAGTTCACAGCGCCGCTAAAGAAGTTTTCACTTCAAAAATCTACAAACATTCTACGTGACAGCTACTCCATATAAAAATGAAGTGTCATAGGGGCCATCATTCGACGTGAGAGGTGTAGAGCAACTTCATATATCACTGTCAATTTCCTTGATAAATTGCGTTGCTGCCGCCGGCGCCGCGACACCCATTTTATTGACGGGATTCACAACCATATATCGCCCGTTTCCTACTGCTGCAGCATTGCTGCTGCAATTGTCATTTCAATGTAATCTTTATCTAGGTTAAGTATTGTAATACATCGAGGAAATGCTGCCATCATTTACGGCACCACATGCCGCAGGGGTATATTTAGTTTTTAGTTATTTATTTTAAGATTCGTTTTACTTATTATTAGATTTAGTTTTTAAGTTTTATAGGTTAATGTTTTTGTATGTTTACTGAAAATAAATTACTAAAAACAACTTAAAAAAAATATTTATCTTTAATAGCATCACGAACGCTATATTGCCATTGACAGTAAAAATCACCATTCTAGAGTCTGTGCGTGCCTTAAATGTATGGGTCCCCTTACATTCCACGACTCTTCTCTTTCCGCACAGACTAACAAGGAACTAGAGTTTAGCCTAACACAAAATCACTTAGTAGGTACCTAAGGGCATCAGATGCAAAAGAAGTGCAAACCCTCGCAGTGCAGGGAATAAACAAAATGAGCAAAATGGTCGCGATGAGACTGCGGAATGAGCAAAGTGAAGGCAAATCGGCGGAGATTGAGCAAGAATCGCTTGCATTTGCATGCATCGGTGCATTCAAATGTAGACGGGGAGACGAGTGCAAGACACTATACCACACTAACATCCTTCGTCGAGTAAATTAAAAAGACTGAAGAAAACAATCTTTTGAATCATCGAGTGTCGTAAAATATTGGTATGTTTTTTTCTGATTCTCTGTTTACGTCTTCTAATAGTTTTAATAACAAGACAACTTTTAATAAATACGTGAAGTCGTGGTGTTCTTGCAGGAAAAAGGCAAAAGGCAGCTTGTCATTCGCCCGCCGTGACGTTATGCCGGAAAAATAACAAGAAAATTCTATCTTATATCATATTAGGCATCTAAAGTCTGAGCATATTATTGAATAACTAACATGATAAGGACAATTACTATCCAAATATACAACTTTTCGCAGTTTTAACATTAGTATGATTAAAGATTAGGAAGGCGATGATGATTAATGATGTTTTTTGCTAAAAAAATAAATGAAAAGTATGTACAATGGTAGAGAACTACACTTACAACTACATTACGTAAGTCTAGTAGGTAATCGCTATCAACTTGCAGTTTTCATGGCAAAGTATGGGTGCCAAATAATTCACAAGCATTTTTCGGAAAATGATTTTGAATGTTTTGTACGAGAACACAAAAACAATTAAATGGCATTTTGAATATCACTTACGGTTGTAAAATACATGATGGGGCAGTATTTACCTTATACACAACCCGCTGCCCTTTTTTGAATTCGCCTTTCTGTCTAAATGCGATTTTCTAAGCGAACATCTTCGCACATCAACGGACTCGGCAAATCGCAGTCCTAATGATATTCGACGGTAGACGTATACTTGGTTTACTTATGGGGTTGCTCTACGTATATCGACCGGGCTATGGACCGTGATTACCTTTTGTATTGTTTTGAATCTGTTGGTTTAGGATCTGGGCGTCCCCGCGCTCGCTGGGCAGACGACATAGTGTAAGGCCTGAGTGGACGCTCGAAGCGGAGCGTTCGGCGGGGCGTGCAGCGTGGCGTCGCGGGCTCACAAGTGCTTTGAGCAGCGTGCGCTAAGGCCGCTACTATACGTTTACATTTGTTTAACATGCACGCCGCACGCCCCGCCCCACTAGACGCCCAACTCGAGCGTCCACTCAGGCCTTACACCTAGAGAGAGTGTCGAGCAACTGGCTCACAGAGCACAGAGGTACAAGACCGAGAACGGTGGAAGAGGTTGGAGGAGGCCTAATCTCCTGAGTCCCTGAGGCCTTTATTAAGGATTAATTCAAATCGAATTTTGAATTAAAATGGAATAGAATACAAGAAGGTTCCAAATTAAAAACTGGAATAATGACAAGGGGGACTCAGGAGGCTATACCCGGAAGGGGTCCAAAAACGTAATTAGATTAGTATAAAATAGTATAATTGGTTACGGAATAAAAAGGCTTTTTTTTATTGTTTTGAATGAGGGTAGATCGAGCGCGAGGGTAGAACTTTGCACTCACCCGCTATCTTCAGTTACCCGTGAACAAGATGCATGAAACTGCGTCGAAATATCGGGAGCTCGAAAACAATACAAAAGGTAATCACGGTTCATATCCCGTTCGATATAAGTCTATTTAGTGAAACTAACCGTGAATCATTCAAAACTGTTATGGGGTTGCTCTGCGATTTCAGCCTGTTTTGAATAATTTCAATGCAAATTACATTTCGAATGGAGCATTGACATAGATATCTAGGGACTGGCTTTACGGGCAATAATAATGAGGCATGACAGGGGCCAGTACAGCGGTGTGAAATCGCTACAACGCGATTGGTTGATGAGTTCGCATCACGCGCGCGATTTGTTGACGAGTTCGCATTACGCGCGCTATTGGTTGCAACTAGTCGCGTTAGACTGCACGATTGGCTAGAATTCGTGGGTAGCACCGCTGAACTAGTACGATATTTAGTGCCCCATTAGCCCGTCCTTAGACATTATACGTCAATGGAATGGAGTAAATAGTGTTTTTTTTTTTCTGATTCTGTGTAGAAAGTTACCATCAGGTGATCCGTCTGCTCCTTTGCGTCCTATATCATAAAAACACCGTGCGACATGCATAACATGTAAAATACTTTATAAACTTAGTGTTGAAATTAAGCTGGCACTCAATTTAAATTAAGTTCACAACTTTCGAGTCATAAAAGTGAAAATATCAAAGTAAAGCGCCAGTTAACTGAACTTTAACTCACAAGTTTGCTACTCTCGGATTTTAAAAGTTAACCCGGGAAAATGAACTAAATAATTTTCGTAGCCATGAGGACAGAATTTGTGTGAATAAAATGAGTTAAACATTGTATGTATCATTTGAGGTCAGTCAGCCAATAGAGGGTCATAGCGCTGGTTTCTGTCCATGCTCTATACTTCGTTTTTTTAGCATTAGAAATAATGTAAACAATCTTGATGTGTCTTTTAATTGAAAAACACATTTTAAAAATAAGTTACGGTAAATATGTAACAATTATGAATCTAATACGATCTTTTATAGTCTTCTGCTTTCATAAGTAATAGTTATTGATTTTTAAAAAGTGTTTTTCAATTAAAAGACATGTCAAAATCGCTTACCTTCTTTCAAGTTCTTTCTAATGCTAAAAAAACGAACTATAGTTTTCGTCCACTTGACAGATTCGCAAATAAAATATTTGAATTTTAATTTTCTACTTGCGAAATAATCATTTTTATGTAGATAGATATATTGTTTTGACAGTGCAATACGTACAAATTTGTGCAGCGATATAGGTTTATATTCAAATTTCCTCAAGTGGACGAAAACTAGAGCTGGACGCAAACTAACGCACCTACCCTATATTACTATTGCTATAATAAGAAGGATGCTTAAAATGCTTACTCTAATACATGTCTACGAAACTCACAAGGCCAAAAACCATATAATTACAATTATTAGCGAGCTTAAAACTTATTAAAACTAAGTTTTACTATCTTTTCCACAGACCTATAACTTATTTATTATTAGGTAATAAGTTATGCGGCAAAAAGTAAAAATAATAAGTTATGTCATAAGGACAGCCTTGTATGGAGTGAGCATTTCGAATAAAGCTGATAATAGAATAGAGGTCAAATCCAACATGCTTTGTTTTCAGAGTAATAGAAAATAGAAACGGATCGGATAATTTCCTTCTTCATTCCTTTTGCTGAATGACAAGTTTTTCTTGTTACGTTGCTTTCATCTGTTGAAATGATATTATAACAAAACGTTTCTACAGTCCACTTATCCACGTTACTTAGGTACGCGAGACAAGAACACTTCTCGTAATACCTACGTTATTACAAAATGTACGCCTATTAGCGTACCGTACACACTTTCCTTCATTCCAAAAGCGAGGGAAATTCCTTTGCATGTTAATAACGGTATTCGCCTCAAAAGGAGAAATTTTTCAAAAGCGTTCGATTTTAACAAACGCGGAACGCGACCGGTATACAATAGAGCTAATAATCGTTTCCTAACACGTATATTAGTCACGGATATTCGTTTAACTACTGAAAACAATGTAGAACTTTCATCTGTACAATCTATGGGTTTCTATGACCGACTGTGTGTATTACACCTTATTTATTTACGAGACGTCAAACTGGCCAGTTCAGTTCGAATTTCAAAATTAAAAAAGTAAGCCGTGCACTGGCTGTTTAGAAGTTCCTTCGCGATTTAAAAAGTAAAAGCCCGGGTCATTTACAAAGTTATAATATTTTGAGGTTAAAAATAACAATGTTGAAAGCGATTATATTTTTTTCTGCGTTACTGGTGTGTTGCTACTGTGAAGATAATTCGTTGATAGACGAAGCGAGGGCAAAAAAGAAGAAAAGTGTAGCTCGTCTCTGGAGTAAGTGATAAGAAAGTTTTTATTAAGTAACTTTTACTCTAAAACAGCGGTCAGCAACCTTTTAGCAGCCAAGGGCCACATAGTAGGTAACGAAGTTGACGCGGGCCACACTTTGTTAATATTTATGACTAGACTAGACATTGTCGTTTGTCAATATTACATACAAAATAGCCAGGGAGGCTCGCGGGCCGCAAGTGACAGGTTCACGGGCCGCATGCAGCCCGCGGGCCGCGGGTAGCCGACCGCTGCTCTACAAGCTTATGGTGCCTATGGGACCCACATTATGGTGCTATTGTTTGTCTCTCGTGTTAAGTGAACGATATTTTTGTTGTTTTGTTTCGGATGTAAGTATTTAAGCTGTCTCTTCCCTATTAAGTACGTCCTAGGGCCCGTTTCGCAAAAGCTTGTAACTTGTAATACAATTGTAAGTCCCTTTCTAACAAAAGCTGTCAAAAGGTGACATCCGCTTGTATTACAAGTTACAAGCTTCTGAGAAAGGGGCCCCTTCTGTCATAGCTGTGTCATTGTCATGTTACTATAGTGTTTGTATTGATTTTTGGGACACTAATATTTCCAGTAGGCCGGACATAGCCTAAGTGATATGTTAAGATTTACTAAGTGGAAAACGTTTTCTCCCTAAATGGAAATTGTATGAAAAAAAAAAATACCTTTTGTCAGTAGCTATACTTTCCTCTTAGTATTATGTATTCAAACATTAATATTATTTTGAATTCAGCAGCCCACAAATTGCGAGGCTCGTTGCATTCATATTTAAAACGAAAGCATATGTCACCGAAAATCTTATAAGTTAAAAGTGATGCCAAGTCTAACCAGCTTCTTCACTTATATTCATACAATTTTAAATATCTGCCTCCTTTAGATAAACATGTGTTTTGTCTCTTTCTAACATACACATATTATTGTGTCGTAGTCGATGGGCATAAACAAATTGGTAATACATACGTAGGTATATTTGGTCAAACAAATTTGTCAGTAAATAAAAACAAAGAAAAACTATACATTTTATAAGGTACCTACTCATCCTTTCCTTTTGGGTGCTAGTACTAGTGTAAGGCAAAGATAGTATGGTTATCTCTGTCTATGTTTGAAATGAGACAGTCCTTTGACAAACTATAGGTACGAGTTTTTTTAAACCAAGGGCTCATTTAGACGGTGCGAGAACTCGCATGCGAGTTTTATTATATTGCGTCATTTGATCGGTCGGCTGAATTGATGTAACCTAAATGTTCCGCAATGTAACTAAAATCGTATACGAGTTCGCGCGCCGTCTAAATGAGCCTTAAGGGAGGCTCGACTCAAAATAAGTTACGAACAACTATAAAGTATAAATGTTTGTATTATACAGGGTGCTTCCTGTAACAGGAGCAATAAATTAAACTAAAGGCTGTACTCCTCAAACTGACCAACGTTTGTTCAGCAACTTTTAAAAATTATGAATCCTTTAGACTTCCTCTTTTTCATACAAAGTAAATATTGCCTTAAATTTACGCTGACATCAGTGGGTTTTACGTTGCTTGTCACGCTTTAAACATAACAATATTTGCAATACATTGCGTCTTAGAATAAACTTTAAAGTGTAATAAAAATCAAAACATGAGTTATTTTCAAAAGTTGCTGAACAAATGTTACAGTTTAATTTATTGCCCGTTATTCCATTGCTTCACTGTTCATTATTATATTGGACTATCGCTGGCACGTGCAAGTTACCAAACAGATAAACGGATAAAAATATACAACTAATTAATAAAAGGTACTTATTTACAGTCAGCTGCAGAAGTTGCTAAGCGCTGGAGGTGTAAAAAATGAACTGAACACAACATTATTAATACGAGAATAATAGTGTGCAAGTCATTTTGAACATATAGTTTACAACCTTTAGTTTAGATGGTCTTGGCAAAGGCGCTACCAAGCACTCAGATAAATTTAGAAATGTTAATACAGATTATGGTAAATACACAAATACAGGAAATACATTGGCTAAAATGCCGTAGGGAGCGATTTGTATGCATAGAAGCCGTCACATACGAATTTACGAAATAACTTACAAAGAGGTGTATCTTTTTCGATCTTTAATTTGGATAAAATGCTTTACGTGCTTGAGAATAATGGCGATATTGAAAAATCACACGGATTATGATACGAGAATGGGTTAACAGCCGGTAGATTAGCGAATGGCTCTCATGACTCCGAACTGAGCTGTGACCGACCCGAATACGAGCAGCTTACGTAAAACTAAATAAAATATTTATTAACATCTACTACTCATGTCTACAGAGAGCCCACTCTCTCTCTCTCTGTAGACATAGTTGTGTTATATTGTGGTTATTTCCATAAACACGACTGTTCAGAGAAGAAACGGTAATCCAATCCACCGGACACCTGTGTCAGATACGGCTCGGTGTAACATGCGCCTTGCTTATCGCTACATGTCGGCGTTGTGACACTACCCTAATTTCCATGCTAAATACCACTCGGACGATTTCCATGAATAATTTCGGTGGGAATTTTGTTACTAATTTGTTGTTTGATATACGTTCTCTAATCAGCCGTGTTACAAACTGTAGGTAATGTCTATATTTAGGTACATTTGAAAATTTAATATATATAGAATTGTTATTTTTTGTAGCAAAGATGCTCTCGCTCGTGTAATTAAATTAAACTTGGCATCATAATTCCCGTCCTGACCTACGTAGAACAGACTTATTTGACAAAAGTTCAGAAATCCGTCAGGCTTGTCAGTGCTTATACTCCGAGTCGTAATTAGATTCCAAAAAAAGTAAGACAATGTTGCCACTTTTTACTAGCGCGGCTTGTATTTATGTAAAAATAAGTAAATAAAAGTACTACTTTAAATCGTAGGAGTAAAATTACCAATAAATAAATTATCTTAGCGTGTTTATTTATAAAAAGGAATTTACTATTTTACAATCAAATTATTGCAGTGGCAACATTCTCTTACTTTTTTTGGAATCGAATTACGACTCGGAGTTTCGAGCATGGAGCGTAATATAATATTCTCGGCGTGAAGTTGACCGATCGCATCAAAAACACTACGCTCCAAAACTACTGATCTTGAAACCTTTGATAGGAATTGGTGGGAGACGGGTCAAGGCCGGGATATGTGGAAAGAGAGGAGGTCAAACTAAATACTAATCAATATGTAAACAGGCCCTAAGGCAAGTGTACACGGTCGTAGGGGCCTTATAAGATAAAATAAGTTCATTGATTATTTCGAAACTGGAGCTAATTAGAATACCGGTTTCTATGAGAAAGTTACTTAATTTAACCTGAGGAATGCACCCTTGAAATTAACGGACTTACTGTTAACTTTTGTCATCGTGGCAAATAATATATTGCGTTTATTAACCATTTGCTTTCTTCTCCTTCCAGTAATGATCATCCTCTTCATCTTCTCAAAAGTGGCTATCCTCAAAATCGTCTCGGTGTTCCTGTTCATGGCCTTCTTTCAGAAGTTCTGCTACATCATCGGCCTCCTCATCAGCTACTTCATGAAGAACCGCGAGGCCATGAGGCCTGTGGCCTCCCCGTCTACCCTGTACGGACCCCCGGCCGACTATAACACTATAGGGTACAGCTACGGACCCCCTGAGAGCGAACCGTTCACGAACCATGGGAATCCCGGTTCCGGGTTTCCGGATTTGGGAAACTTTAATTGGCCATTCAAGAGGAATTAGATTATTTATGTAGGTATTTGTTAGGTATTTATTATATTAAATATAAGTTTTTATATGTTGTTTTTATTTACTACTAACAGAGCAGTCTACTACTACTTTGCTTACTGTCATATCAAGGGCATATTGTACGAAGTTAATATACATACAGGACTGCCGGTGGACAAGCGGCAGATTTCCGATTATTATCATTCATGTTTTTGTTCTGGTTTATGTTTTAGTTACCTTTTAAATCTAATTTTGAAATCGGAAATCTGCAACTGGACGCCAGGGGATTATCTCCAGCCTTAACTAGATATTTATCACGCCTTAACATAATCTACATGAAACAATATTTTTCACAAACTACTATAGCACACTTTGAATTATTTCGCAGTTCGTTTCCTTCACTGAAAAACAACTGGTACCGAAATATCAGATACCGTAAAATGGGGTGAGTAGGTGCAAAACTGACATTCAAACCTCGATAACATTTTATTTTTAAATATCCAAACTGAATGGTGTATAGGTATATAATAAGTGTTCCGGACGTATGTATTTTAGTTTTTATTTTATTTTGGGTAGTTCCATTTCATAACTTTGACGATAAACAGGAAATCCCACCTCACCCCATAGTCCCTCGTTTTGGGGTGAGTTGGGTTTTCATACAAAGGAGATTTTGGAAGATTCTTGGATCGATTTTTTTTTAATTATGAGTATTACTATAGCTCCATTTTAAATTGGAATAAGTACATTATTTTTATAGCAGTAGCCTTAAAAATCCATCTCACCCTCCTTTAATCCCTTCTCTCCCCATTTATAACCCAACTCTCCCCGCGAACCTTACTCACCCTATTTTACGGTAATGATATTATACTAATTGATATTTCATTGTTGTGAGCCTGTGATGCTACTTTAATTGCGTTTAGTCTTACCGTTCACCTACCAATGCTTGAAATACAAACAGAATTTTAGATTTTAAGGTGACAGTGAGATGGCAACTGCAGCTGCTTTACTGTGGAGGCGTTACTGCTGCGGCCTTGACGCGGGCACTGTCACTGTCAATTGCCTAGATAAATGAGCGATGCATGGGTTGAACGTTCGAATCTTGATAGTAATGAGGTGGCAAACGTCATTTTAGGTATCATAGACCAGCATCTCTAGAACAGTGTCGTATACATACATTATTAGACTGCAGTTTGACTTGTGATGCTTGTAGATATCTAGGTGAAACAGGACCACTTTTCAACCTTGCAACATCGGGTTTCTAAAAGCGTAGGAAGTCCAGGAACACCACTTCAAGGATCAGGGGGGCTACCGCGAAAACCGAAATTCGCAAATTGCGGGGATCTTTCTCTTTTACTCCAATGAAGGCGTAATTAGAGTGACAGAGACAGATGCCCGCAATTTACGAACTTCGATTTTCGCGATTATAGCCCAGAAGTCAAACTGCGACGACGCTGCTCTAGAGATCGTATTACTCTATAAAGATATTGATATAGTGTGTCAAAGGTCTGTTTGATTTCAAACATAGACAGAGAATCATACTATCTTTGTCTTACACTAGTACTATAGTTCGTTTTTTTAGCATTAGAAAGAACTTGCAAGAAGGTAAGCGATCTTGACATGTCTTTTAATTGAAAAACGCTTTTTAAAAATCAAAAACTATTACTTATGAAAGCAGAAGAATATAAATGATCGTATTAGATTCATAATTGTTACATATTTGCCGTAACTTATTTTTTAAATGTGTTTTTCAGTTAAAAGACACATCAAGATTGTTCACCTTATTTCTAATGCTAAAAAAAACGAACTATAGCACCCAAAAAGAAAAGGATGAGTATAGTTTTTTTGTTCCTATTTACTGACAAGATTTGGTTGACCCAGTATAGTTAACTACATCGGCCGCGTTCACGCTGCAACAGTAATGCTGCCACAGAAACGCAGCTGCGATTCGAATGTCAACTTTAGTCTAAAAATACCATTTTACGAGTGTTTCTATTAACAAAACCTCTTAATTAGCGGGACTACAAAGAGACACGATTGCAACCCTTTTGATTATATTACATTGCCGCTCCACCTACCCTTGTAAATGTGCAAAAGTAATTAAAGCCATGTTTATTTACAGAATGAACAGTTTTGTATGCAGACCGAGCAATTTAATTTTCAACAACAATTATACGTACTTTAACAGCACATAATATAAGGTAAACGTACTGGTGCTCGACGTGGTCCCAGTACATGTCACCTTGAAACTTAAGTCATCAATATATGTATATAATAAAAGCAAGTGTAGGTACAATGTGCGTGCCGCTAAAACTCAGAAATGAGCCCCGATACGATCAAGGAAGTTATATGGTGTGGTAGCCCTCTACCTCCCGTCCATGAAGAAGTTTCCCGTTTTTATCTGAAGCGTGTGCTTTAAAGATATAAGGCTGAAAGTTTCGCCCAGACCCAAACCCAGAAGCAGTCGTTATGTTTTTGAATTTTGAACCTTAACTTAATAGACAAAAGTTCAGAAGAGATCGTGAAATATATACCTACAAAAAAGCGTACCTGGTGTGGTGTGTCGAGTCTCGGAGGCTAGACATTTCTAGAACAGTCCAGAACATTCAAGAGTATTCGAGAGCACTCCACAGCACCCCAGAACATTCCGGAATGCTATCGAACGCTCGAGAATATCCCAGATCATTACGGAATATTCCAGAACACTCTCGAATGCTGTGGAATATGCCGAAATATTGAGGGCCATTTATTTTTTTACAACTACCTGTCAATGGTATGTCAACTCTCTGAGCGAAGCCGGGTACCTCAGTTAGTTGTCAATAAAGATGACAGCAGGGTGTCATCTATTGGGCACTAACATGTCGAGCACTCGTACGCTTCCTACCTTACGTAACAAAAAATATTATTGTTTAATTATTATAAAGTTAATAGAGGTACCTCACCAGTTCCTTCACCATGAGTTTCACGCTAGCGATCGCGTAAACTTAAACGCAATGCGTCTCGCTTGCACCAATGTCAGTACGAGGGAGATGTACTCTGAGTTAGTTTACGCAGTAACAATACGTGAGCGAAACGTCGAATTAAGGCCGTGCATCGAAAAATAACAGGATCTTAGAAACGTGGCAGTGGCTAGCCCCGGAAACAAACAGTAGTGATTTTCGGATATATGTTTCTTGACTATATGATAAGTGATTTCGTAGTAGTCGAAACACGAATGCTTAAAATTTTCTCGATAGAAAATAAATCCAAACTTACGTGTTCATATTTCGGTTTTAGCTTCGTGCAACTAGAAAACACATCCATATCCAGCACAATCCACCTTACAGCAAAGGTTTTAATCTCGTCTTAAATTTCAAAGAACTAAATATTAACTTATTATCCTTTACCGATGGATTTATTATCGATTTTTGATTTTATGAATTCAATAGCAAACGCCCATTTTACGCAGTTCGGGTTCTCTTTCTGTCATGCGTCAAAGTCATAAATGCATCCTTTATGCCAGTAATGTTAGATGGCCGTCGTGCCTCAAAGAGGTAAGACCTATGTCACTTCGCGCAGCGCTCCGAATTACGTAAAATTTTAATATCCAATAAACGTTGAGTCGTAACTCCATTGAGTAGTAACGGAATCCGAGGTAAACCTATGATGGTGCCTTCTTACAGGCCTATACGTTACGCATGTGTGCGTGTTTGCTTAGCTACGTCATGCTACGTCGAAACGAAATCTATACTCTTTGTCAGTTACAACGGGTTAGGAAATTTCGACAGATATTGAAATGTATCGGTAGCTGTTTGGTATTTAGCCATCAGAATCTAACCGTAACTTTTTGCTTTATTTTTGTTTGAAAATAAAATATCTATAAGAATATATTTTTTGCTTTTTTTCTATTGTAATGATAAAAATAAATCTAGTATGTTTCATGCTCAAATAATTTAAAATAATTGAATAAATATTAAAAACTAATTGATATTATTCGTATTAATTATTATATTATTAAGTTTGTTTGAATAAAATATTTTATTTCAATAATACGAAAAGTTATTATATATAAGTATCACTAAAAAAGGTCCCTACTTACAAAAACTCACTTGCACGGGCCGGGGTTCGAACCCGTGACCTCCGGTTTGAAAGTCGCACGCCACTATTATCATGCCGCGATCAGAAAGGGATTAGAAATAACAGATTTCCATACACTTACGTCAAAATCAATATGGATTGACAGCTATCTCAATCCCTTTCTAATCGCGATTCAGTAATACAATTTCACATAAGTAATTAACGCTACAAATTTGAATTTAGAATTTTAAACAAGCTCACTGACCAGCAATTTCGGAACTAAAGTTTTTCAATAGAAAGGAGGATGGGTCAATTAGTTATTTTAGATTACAAAATTAGCGCATCAAAAAAATCAAAGTGCATAGAAAAAAGTCTCCTGAGTCATAATAAAATTGATGTCTCTTGGGTCACCAGAAAAGTCACCAGGGATAACGATGACCCAAAACACATTTAAAAGAAAATTTAAATTTTGTGTACTACCTACGAACATTTTTCAATAAACTATGTTTTTATAACATATTAGACCCAGGATAGATCTAATACCTCTTTTCGTACCCCGGATAAAATGGTCGGCGACTAAAACAGTAACTGAAACGTTACGTTATTAGGTTCACGATGCCGCGTTGTACCCTTGCCTTCGTTGCGATATGTTTGGTAAGTCAGGAGACTTAAAAATGAGCCATGATTTTGGGACATACTAACAAATATGTTTTTGAATATATATAAATTTTAGCGGACTTCAATAATTTACCAGTTAAATTAGATGCAAATACCTTTTTAGTTAATCGTTAATATGATATATTAGTAGCAGTAAAACACTTTATTGTACAAAAAGACACATAAAACATGAAAAAACACACATCCTTCGTATATGGTAGAATATATTTTTCACACTTATAAGAGTTATAAGTAAAAACCAAAACCGATACGCGATTGGGATACATTCTTTTTGTAAGGGATACAAAAAAAATTCTCCTGGGTCACCAAGAAAAATCGACATATTAAAATAATTCTGTTCGTTTTTAAGTTCTAGTCAGATTGGTTTTTTGGTTATTTGAGATAAATTACAATAACGCTTAGATTTGAAAAATATGATTTTCTATTTTGTTGCGACACGACCCGGGTAATAAAAATACTGCGAATTTGAACTTTTGTTTGTTGTCGTTGTAAAATGTATTAAAAAATTATGTAGGCACCCCTGACAATTGAAATTCAAAATTATCCAGAAAATGGGTGTTTCAAAAAGACATCCTGTATTCCTTACATAAAATAATCTCTTATTCAATAAAACATAATTACTAAACACTGATTTATTTCAAATAAATGCAAATCGATCGGATAAAAGATATTAATACCTACCTATACAATGAATACGAGTACAGTCAGCTGCAATAATATGTTACACACCGAAGGCCGTTTTGCGGTAGATCGTGTTAGATCTTATTTGTAGAGCCATAAGAGCGTGTCA
Organism: Cydia amplana; assembly: GCF_948474715.1. NCBI lineage: Eukaryota > Metazoa > Arthropoda > Insecta > Lepidoptera > Tortricidae > Cydia > Cydia amplana. The sequence continues at coordinate 4,645,176 of NC_086072.1, forward strand.
CATATTTTTGCGGCCGTCGAAGAGTAACTTATTATTGCAGGTGACTGTACCTATGAAAAATTCGAGGGTTAAAAAGCATTTCAACCAAAGCATTTATAATAATAACGACTATGGACGCCTGCAACCCCAGAGGTATTGTAACCTCATAACAATAAGGTTGAAATTTGCATTTAGTGACCGCAAAGTCAGGTGAGCGTAATCAAGTAAATAAATCTGTTTTCATCATATTTTATCAAAAATAATCTCTTTTCTGTTCTTGTGCTATTTTCTTATTATCAATACTCTTAACTTATATGCTATCTACGCTGCTGCTTCTATGCTGTTAACATCTTCCAAAAACAACAATAAATATTTAGGTTTATTGATTAATTATTTTATTGTTTGCTATTATGAACAAGTAACAACGCCATCTGTTTCTATTTTTTCCGAATATAAGTTTCTGGCCGACCGCAGCGACCGCGTATAATGGTAGTTAACTTCTGTAACGTTAGATGGTGCTAAAAGGTCACACCAACTTCACGTGCGGCGCGAAGCGTTTCCATGTGTGCGTGTTAGCGGGGAGGGAAGAACTAGCGGGCGTGGTTTACAAAGCGCCAGACGCGGCTGCAGTAGGCCCTTAATAAAATGAAAGCTTCTGAAGTACACTGAGAGCCAGCAGCGAAAATGTTAATTTCGTTATGGCAAATTAGACATAGGAACGAACGAAATGTTTGTGGAAATACGGACCTGAGGGCCTACCGCGAACCACGCTCGACGTCTTGCCTCTCTGTCGCACTTGTAAATTCGTACGTAAGTGTGAACGGGAGGCAACGCTTCGAACTTGGTTTGCGGAAGAGTCGCTGTTTTCAATGAGGCGGGCAGCGGAAAAGATAGTAATCTGTTATAAAAACTTTCCCCTTTGCTTTACTTTTCCTTGTAATTGGCAGTTCATTAACACCCCATTCTTAAGTAAGTAATTTTGGTAATTTATTATTCTGAATTTAAGAACAACCGTTATAATTTAACGTATGTGCCTACTTCATTAAGATCTATATAGAGCCTTGATCTATATAGAGATCTGTAGAGAGGTAACTGTTATGATTATGATCATTCAAAAAATCCTTCATATGGATGTCGATATTAGCAATGAGGTCTGCCGCAGGTCTGAATCCGAATAACACCTGAGGATAGTAAGGATGGTATTCCACGTATCCAATTTTTGGTCCAACATCATTGCGTCTCACTCTCTCAGCAAGATTTAAGTATTTAAGTGTGTATACAGTGGGCTAAGAAATTGGACCGGTGGAATACCATCCTTAGCGCGATGACCGTGTGGTCTGAATTCGAATGATACCTTAGCGCGATAACCGTGTGTAATGATATCCCAATATGTTCCCGTGCCCGCCATGCATACTAATGTACAGGATAAGAATTTTATCTAATTCTAAGTTAGAATTTCTAACTCAATATCTAATTATCTGACTTGTATTTGGTTAGGCTGTTTGGGTAGGAATCGTGCTTTAACGTTGATAACACAAGAAGTAGATTGAGTACGTGACCTGGTACCGTGTTATCTGTAGGTAAACTTTCCGACTTCGTATACCAAAGTGAAATCGCATACTTTTTTCACAATGGGACCCCAACTCAACTACCTATAATATTCATTTTGATACAGTTTAGTCAACTATAATGAGATTGACCAATCGAAAGCGCGGAGCAAGTACCAAGGCCTCATGAGTTACGAGAAGGTGTCGTTGACCAACCGGCCGAGGGCGCGGGGCGCGGGGTCGGGTCGCTAGAGTATGAATGTATCGCGGCTGCTCGTGATACAATCGTGATATAATCAAGCTTTTCAATCTCGTACCTTACTTAGGCAACTCAGCAAGCTTCGTTGCCTAAACATGGTACTCGACTGAAAAGCTCTCCATTATATCACGATTGTATAAAATACTATTATGTACCAAGACTGATTGTACTTCTTGAAAACACGACGAATCGAAGAAGTCAAAATTCTTGGAAATTGAAGTAAGAAAATGTTTGTTTTGGATTATTTTCTAACATTTTATTCCATTACACAACTATGTTATGGTACACGCTAAGTCAAAATTAGTTTTCACTAAATAATTTTTTGAAAAGTTAAGCAATACTAGTTTTCACCAGAGTACTAACTCTGCGAAAACGAATAGTAGTTTTGACTGAAAAAATCCAGTTAACACTAGCGTTCACCCTGGCTTTACGGAAAACTAGTTTTAACTAATGACAATGCGCGTTTTAGAGGCTACACGGGAAACTAGTTTTAACGAGGGAATACACGTTTTCACTTAAAACTGATTTTTACGGTAACATATACAATTTATAAAGTGTACCAGAAGCCTGAAAATATAAAATCAATGTGGATAGGCAGGTAAGTTCCTAGTAAATTGTATGAATCTGAAAGAAAAGGATTTTTTTTTATAATTTATATAACGCCTGTAATGGTTTCGTGCTTACGCCAACGAACGAATATAAAAAATAACGATAGCCCGATATGCAGAGTTGGGTTTTACGGAAAACGAACCCAATTACTGCAGATACGTATTATAATGTATGGCGGTTAAGTACAGCTTGGTCGCTATGTTGGGTTCTGTATAATATTGGACTATAATATGAAAGTTTGGTATCATTTTGTATGGGATTTTGAGTTTCCTAAATATCCTGATTGGCGCGCAGTTCAAAATCCTATAGGTACAAAAATAGACATAAGTAACACAAACGCGAACGCACGTCACACTATCGAATGATTTTACACTTTTAGAGTCTGTTCGGAAAGAGAAGAGTCGTGGAATGTATTGGGCCCCATACATTCCACGACTCATCTCTTTCCGCACAGACTCTACATTTTAATTGTATGTGTTTTTCGCGGTTTTAAACACAGATCTCCAAAGTTCTATTCTGTGAATGCTATTCACGATTTGAAAACCCGAATTTAAACATACCAAATATCAAACATGGAACGGAACCCTAATAAAAATACGTTTTTTTAGTTGCCCGAAATGAATACAAGCAATTTCGCTCGTTATCCACAAAAGGCTTATTTTAATCCCTTCTTCTTGTTAAGAGGTTTATTTTATATTGCGTCTTATTTTTTATTGTATTTTATTTTAAATGCGTAACGTATTTTTGCTCTTATGTTTGTTTGAATAGTTATTCGATATGTAGGTATGAGGGTATGTCTATAGCTGGTAAACTCATACGAATTTTAGCACCTCACTAAATTCGACTAAATTGAAAGAAAGTTAATTGAGGTGCAATTATTTTTCTAAGGGCTCTTTAGAATTAATTTTAACTTAGGTACAGTTACATAAAAAATAGAGCTGAAAGTAATAAATTTATGTATCTGCTGTAATAAAATATTATTAACTTATTGTTATATTCTAGCTTTTTTCGACATCATAATGAATATTTTGGGGATATATTTTCTGGGAAAACAATGCAATAAACAGAAACATTTGCAACGCACATTACTGGATCTACTAAAACGTGCTTGTTCATGAAAAGCATATACTTTCTAATGTTAATTTCGTTATGGCAAATTAGACATAGGAACGAACGAAATGTTTGTGGAAATACGGACCTGAGGGCCTACCGCGAACCACGCTCGACGTCTTGCCTCTCTGTCGCACTTGTAAATTCGTACGTAAGTGTGAACGGGAGGCAACGCTTCGAACTTGGTTTGCGGAAGAGTCGCTGTTTTCAATGAGGCGGGCAGCGGAAAAGATAGTAATCTGTTATAAAAACTTTCCCCTTTGCTTTACTTTTCCTTGTAATTGGCAGTTCATTAACACCCCATTCTTAAGTAAGTAATTTTGGTAATTTATTATTCTGAATTTAAGAACAACCGTTATAATTTAACGTATGTGCCTACTTCATTAAGATCTATATAGAGCCTTGATCTATATAGAGATCTGTAGAGAGGTAACTGTTATGATTATGATCATTCAAAAAATCCTTCATATGGATGTCGATATTAGCAATGAGGTCTGCCGCAGGTCTGAATCCGAATAACACCTGAGGATAGTAAGGATGGTATTCCACGTATCCAATTTTTGGTCCAACATCATTGCGTCTCACTCTCTCAGCAAGATTTAAGTATTTAAGTGTGTATACAGTGGGCTAAGAAATTGGACCGGTGGAATACCATCCTTAGCGCGATGACCGTGTGGTCTGAATTCGAATGATACCTTAGCGCGATAACCGTGTGTAATGATATCCCAATATGTTCCCGTGCCCGCCATGCATACTAATGTACAGGATAAGAATTTTATCTAATTCTAAGTTAGAATTTCTAACTCAATATCTAATTATCTGACTTGTATTTGGTTAGGCTGTTTGGGTAGGAATCGTGCTTTAACGTTGATAACACAAGAAGTAGATTGAGTACGTGATCTGGTACCGTGTTATCTGTAGGTAAACTTTCCGACTTCGTATACCAAAGTGAAATCGCATACTTTTTTCACAATGGGACCCCAACTCAACTACCTATAATATTCATTTTGATACAGTTTAGTCAACTATAATGAGATTGACCAATCGAAAGCGCGGAGCAAGTACCAAGGCCTCATGAGTTACGAGAAGGTGTCGTTGACCAACCGGCCGAGGGCGCGGGGCGCGGGGTCGGGTCGCTAGAGTATGAATGTATCGCGGCTGCTCGTGATACAATCGTGATATAATCAAGCTTTTCAATCTCGTACCTTACTTAGGCAACTCAGCAAGCTTCGTTGCCTAAACATGGTACTCGACTGAAAAGCTCTCCATTATATCACGATTGTATAAAATACTATTATGTACCAAGACTGATTGTACTTCTTGAAAACACGACGAATCGAAGAAGTCAAAATTCTTGGAAATTGAAGTAAGAAAATGTTTGTTTTGGATTATTTTCTAACATTTTATTCCATTACACAACTATGTTATGGTACACGCTAAGTCAAAATTAGTTTTCACTAAATAATTTTTTGAAAAGTTAAGCAATACTAGTTTTCACCAGAGTACTAACTCTGCGAAAACGAATAGTAGTTTTGACTGAAAAAATCCAGTTAACACTAGCGTTCACCCTGGCTTTACGGAAAACTAGTTTTAACTAATGACAATGCGCGTTTTAGAGGCTACACGGGAAACTAGTTTTAACGAGGGAATACACGTTTTCACTTAAAACTGATTTTTACGGTAACATATACAATTTATAAAGTGTACCAGAAGCCTGAAAATATAAAATCAATGTGGATAGGCAGGTAAGTTCCTAGTAAATTGTATGAATCTGAAAGAAAAGGATTTTTTTTATAATTTATATAACGCCTGTAATGGTTTCGTGCTTACGCCAACGAACGAATATAAAAAATAACGATAGCCCGATATGCAGAGTTGGGTTTTACGGAAAACGAACCCAATTACTGCAGATACGTATTATAATGTATGGCGGTTAAGTACAGCTTGGTCGCTATGTTGGGTTCTGTATAATATTGGACTATAATATGAAAGTTTGGTATCATTTTGTATGGGATTTTGAGTTTCCTAAATATCCTGATTGGCGCGCAGTTCAAAATCCTATAGGTACAAAAATAGACATAAGTAACACAAACGCGAACGCACGTCACACTATCGAATGATTTTACACTTTTAGAGTCTGTTCGGAAAGAGAAGAGTCGTGGAATGTATTGGGCCCCATACATTCCACGACTCATCTCTTTCCGCACAGACTCTACATTTTAATTGTATGTGTTTTTCGCGGTTTTAAACACAGATCTCCAAAGTTCTATTCTGTGAATGCTATTCACGATTTGAAAACCCGAATTTAAACATACCAAATATCAAACATGGAACGGAACCCTAATAAAAATACGTTTTTTTAGTTGCCCGAAATGAATACAAGCAATTTCGCTCGTTATCCACAAAAGGCTTATTTTAATCCCTTCTTCTTGTTAAGAGGTTTATTTTATATTGCGTCTTATTTTTTATTGTATTTTATTTTAAATGCGTAACGTATTTTTGCTCTTATGTTTGTTTGAATAGTTATTCGATATGTAGGTATGAGGGTATGTCTATAGCTGGTAAACTCATACGAATTTTAGCACCTCACTAAATTCGACTAAATTGAAAGAAAGTTAATTGAGGTGCAATTATTTTTCTAAGGGCTCTTTAGAATTAATTTTAACTTAGGTACAGTTACATAAAAAATAGAGCTGAAAGTAATAAATTTATGTATCTGCTGTAATAAAATATTATTAACTTATTGTTATATTCTAGCTTTTTTCGACATCATAATGAATATTTTGGGGATATATTTTCTGGGAAAACAATGCAATAAACAGAAACATTTGCAACGCACATTACTGGATCTACTAAAACGTGCTTGTTCATGAAAAGCATATACTTTCTAATGTTCAAACATGGTCAATTCACTTCATAAATCAGACCAGCTATCATGGTCGTATTTTTATCACCTGTCATGCTATGCGACACTTTCGCACTTACATATTTGTTAGAACGTGACAGCCATGGTGACAAATGATAAAGAGCCGGCTATCATAGCCCTACTGCTCTACGCTTAGCATAACCAGATAACAACCGTATGTTACTTCCAAAATTCACTCAATTTTATACCTTGTTGCTATAAAATAAAGTTAACTTTTACTAGTTTTGAATATGCACTAGTGCGGTTAGCTAATAGCCGGAGAGCTAGCCACGGCAATAGGTATGCAATTTATAGAGCAACGAAATCCCTCTAGTTAGTATGCCATACTATCATTATTAACAGGGAGCGTACATTTCATGCCGATGACAGGCGTATGACGTCAACCTACATACAGGGTGGACAAAGTTTGGAAAGGGCAATGGAATAACGAACGTTTATTTATTCGTACCTAATAATGGAAAATATGATTAATCAATGATTAATCACTGTTATCTAATCAACCTCTTCCGTTTAAGTAGATATATATTGACACTTGAGACGGACATTGAAAGAATATTATCTGACATTGTCACATCACTCACATCAAAGTTTACTCTTTGTCACAAATTGTAGACGTGCGGAAACAACATTTCAGTTAAATTTAATAAGATCAGGACACTTAATGCTTTGCCAAAGTCGCTATGGAGGCTATAGAATTATTGGGCCAAATAAATCTGTCAGCAAAGTTTGCCACCAAAAGAAAGCAACATCAAGTTACATTTGCAAACAATAAAACACAAAGAACATGAGGAACATAAAGAAACACAGTTTGATTTTAACATGGACTTGACCAATTTCATGATAGCATCGAATATACCATGAAACAATTGAATAACAAAAACTTTGTCGATTTCATACAAAAATGTATCGGGGGGAAATATGCAAGTACAGTACGTATACCCTCAGAATCTAACTTAAGACTAAGGTATTTGCCGAAAAAGTTTGAACAAAGTTTCGCGTCGATACGGGAGGACATTCTTATTTTTTTTATTTCAGAAACTATTATGTTACTAATAATCAAACGTTGATAGACACGTTGTTGTGGCCTATAATTAAAAATAAAATAAAAGTCACTACGTTTCCGGTTACTAAGTCGTGTCACTACGTTTTTTGAAACATCCTGTGTGTTTATATGAATACGTCATTATGACGAAACCGGCAGGAAATGTACGCTCCCTGATTATTAATTAATCCGGGCGCCTGGCAGCTGTCTAGCGGTGGGTGTGGGAGTGGATGGGCAACAAAGTGGTTCTAAAATCAATAGAAGGTATGCAATTTATAGAGCTCTGTGTTTGGTGTGATATAATAGCTAATTATGTATTTAATTCAAATATAACAATGCCAGGCGTTTTATTTGGGGGAAAAGTAGTGCCAGGTGATAAAAATCGATAAAAATACACAATTACTTGTGCGCCTGTAGGAAGATCACGAGCAAATTGCACCTGACTCACAATCTATGCGTAATGCAATTGTGAGTACTTCCTGCAGGCGCACAAAGTGATTGTGTATTTTCATCACCTGGCACTACTTTTCCCCCAAATAAAACGCCTGGCATTGTTATATTTGAATTAAATACATAATTAGCTATTATATCACACCAAACACAGAGCTCTATAAATAGCACACCTTCAATTGATTTTACAACCACTTTGTTGCCCATCCACTCCCACACCCACCACTAGGCAGCTGCCAGGCGCCCGGATTAATTAATAATGATAGTATGGCATACTAACTAGAGGGATTTCGTTGCTCTATAAATTGCATACCTATTTACGTGGCTAGCTCTTAGACCATAAAGCTCGAAAGTGTTTCAAAGCGTCGTTTGTTCGCAAAACTTGCTCCAATGTTCTATTGTTATAATTTTCCGGTACAACCGGGCTAGTATGTTATTCTTGCACTGAGCCCACATGATTCCGCTTTTGTGGAAAACTGTACTGCTTAAACTTTCATTATTATTGTACTATCTACAACACTAAAGTGACCATAGTTGTACCTTATATAGTTGCAATAAGGTTCACGAATGATCAGTCAATTCAGGGTTTTTCTAAGGTACCAGGCCGATTTTTTTTGCTGTTTTTTGCGTAATGGTACGGGACCCTTCGTGCGTGATACCGACTCGCACTTGGCCGGTTTTTTATTCATAACTCAATAAAAATGGAATACATGTCCTTTAAAAATCACATTGGGCTCCTGCCCGAGGCTACCGGACTTTGAGCTGCCGCGCGATTTCTACCACGTGTAAAAAGATTATCCGAAGGGATTCTCGAATTGGTTTCTGATAGTATTTTGTAAACACAATAATGTATTTCGAGTTGTATGCAATCATATTATAACTATAGATAGATTATACGCGCTCCAAACTTGAAGCAAGGATTGTATAGCTTATTATTAATTAATAATTATCGTATGGCATTATTTAGGAAAAATACAAACATTGAAAACTGTTATGGGTACTACGTCGGTGGACAGTGTGGACGAACTATTAGCGAATGGCTAAGCGGGCCACTCACACACCTGCCGCAGGGGCAATATTGGAATTGGACCCTTAATTGCCTCCTTAATTGTGATGTGTGTAGAGAAGCAGGGGCAATTTTTAGATTGGGCCTGCAGCAGGGCGGCAGGGGCGCAAGACCTTCCTAGCTCCCTATAGATTGTATCTACCGCCCTGCTAGGTTGTTACATGTGTAGTACGATTGGGGCAATTCCAGTCAGAGCGCCTACCGCGAACCACGTTCGACGTGTTGCCTCTCTATCGCACTTGTAAATTCGTACGTAAGTGTGACAGGGAGGTAACACGTCGAACGTGGTTCGCGGTAGGCCCTCTGTTCATTGGCGACTACCGAACCTTTGATAACACAGGAGCCATTCTCGTCGACGTGCGTTCAGCGGGACTATCACTTACACACTGAGTGGCAGGCTAGTGTGTAGAAAACAGCCTAAAATTGCTCCGACCGCCGTGCGACCGGTATTGTCCCTGCGGCAGGTGTGTGAGTGGCCCGCTTTAGTGAGTGTTGTGTGCAACACTTACTTTACTCTTTGGTGCAACCTATCATTTGACAATAATGATGCCGTAAACGAGGGTAGTTTGTTATCTTTTTACTTAGTTATTTTATAATTATGCAGTCTCTTTTAATAAGTGAGTTCAGCCGTGATGTTGGAAGTATATTTTTGCTTGCTATGTGAAGGTACGAAATATCTATAGTTATAATATTGGTTTGCCATTGTCTGGAATCATTGCGCGTATTAATTTAGCACGTCACGGGCACTCGGGACCATCCATCTTGTGTCTGTTAGTTACGTTTTGTCGGCGCTACGGGGCATAATAATACACAGCATACAATATAATAGGTACATAAGGCGCGAAACATATTAAACATTGCATAGCCACGCTTCGTTGTTTAATAGTTATTTGTTTTATTATGTGGCAAGTCACTAAGTACACTTTGTTAAAGAAAAGCAATCATTTCTATATTGTAAGATCTTATTTGTCCCATGTCTTCTTCTTCCTGCGCCACCCACGTTATGTGGGGTCGGAACTTCATGTTTTCCTCTTCCATTCTCCTCTTTCTTTCGTCACCTCAGCACTCACTCCTTTCTTTCTCATATCCTATTTCACACAATCCATCCATCGTTTTTTGGGTCTACCATCCGCTCTGCGTCCATCAACATTCATATCGGCGTGAAGTTAGCAGCCTAAAGTTATCTGCCTAAGATAACCCGACCAAATAAAGAAGTCAAGTTTTATAAATTATACAAAACAGTCAAATGTACGATTTCAAGGTCAGGGACAAACTTCAATAAGCAAATAATGACTTTTCTGATGTCCTGGCTAAATGTGTGAGATAAAATATGAAAAATATTGCAACAATTACATAGGCAGCTAACTTCACAAAATGGCAGACTAACAAATACGAACAGATGTCCACATGAAGTTGTCTTGATTACACTTTGTGTCTGGTACCAATAGAACCGTCTTGATGCCAGTTGTAAACTAGGTAAGAATGGCCAAGATTGAAAGAACATGACTAGCCCAAACTGACTGAAAATACAAAGTCATGTTCTTTCAATCTGGACTATTCTTACCTCATTTACAACTAGCATCAAGACGGTTCTATTGGTACCAGACACAAAGTGTAATCTAGACAGCTTCATGTGGAAAGTTCAGAAAATTGACATTTTTACTTAGGCAGCTTGGTATTTTCAGTCAGTTTGGGCTAGTCATGTTCTTTCAATCTGGACCATTCTTACCTCGTTTACAACTGGCATCAAGACGGTTCTATTGGTACCAGACACAAAGTGTAATCTAGACAGGGTCATGTGGAAATTACAGAAAATTTACATTTTTACTTAGGCAGCTTGGTATTTTCAGTCAGTTTGGGCTAGTCATGTTCTTTCAATCTGGGCCATTCTTACCTCGTTTACAACTAACTTCTAGCTAACTTCACACCCATAACCAGGGGTCGGACAAAAAGTGCGGATGACGTCAAACCACTTATAGGATGATTTCAAATAGTATTTTTGATTTTCATAAACAATTATCACTTATCATTTATCAACCTCTTTATTAAACGATATCCTCACTTGAAATGAGTAAGTACGTTTTTGACTGACACATTGTCAATCAGATGAACAATAAATTGACTTCGTTATTGTTTAGCTATTGTATCTTCACGATTATATTTAGCTAAAATGTATATTTACTAATGTATAAGAAAACGCTCTAAAATGTCATCTGTACTCGAATATTGTGGCAATTTTCCGTTTTTGGAGGTACGTGACAAACACGTATACTGCTCTTGCTGTAATCAAGATATATACCAACGAAGACATTTATTTTATTCACTACATCACCCTACCACCTGTATTATTAATTCCATGGATTTATTTACGATTATTTTGTTACTTCATTAATACTACTTTGTTACTAAATGTCACACGGAAGTTTAAATACAAACTCAAACATCATCCTGTGTGCAAGATTACGTCATTTTTACGTCATCGGCACTTTTTGTCCGACCCCTGCCCATAACATTCATCCCTAAAATTCTTCTTTTCATTTGTCCGACGTGCTAAGTACCTAAATACTTTACAAATCATCACATAAATAGCTGTGATTTTGTCAGTAGAGCAAAGATAATGTTTTTCATTTTCCCATCCTATTACAACGTTCTCATTTTCTTCTTTTTTTTTCATCGGCAATGGAACGACAATAAATAACAAAACTTAAGAACCTTACGAACGTATACCACCTAAAAGTAATAGCTACGGCGACGGAACCATACACCACCACTTGCCACCAGCCATAAACCATACACTAAGCATGCTCCCATGTGTTCTTGGCCAGTTTTTAAGCATTCATTTTCTTAGAAAACAAAACAGTTTACATACATCTAATAACCAAATCAGCACTTGCAGAAGACAATTATTAAACAATATAAGCGACGAAACCCCAGCGTAAATACTGTTGGTTCATGTTGACTCACTGTAATGCATAAAGCAGCTCAGCCGAGCTTTAAACACGATCCGAGAATCATCAGAGTGAAAACAAAACAGTAGCATGGACGAATGAAACAAGACTGACAATGTCTTTTTCGTGGCCAGATAGCTAGAAATGTCATTTTAGAATTTTAGTATTGATCACTTCATGAGTGTTTTTTGCACAATTGCCTTTGAAGGATGGATACAGAATTTGATGACTGGTCCTAGGGGGTAGTGACCCTGCCTGTGAAGCCGCGGTCCTGAGTTTGAATTCCGGAAAGGGCATTTATTTGTGAGATGAGCAAAGCGGGCTCAGCACGGTTCCATTTTTATCGACTATCACTATGCCCGTCACTTTCGCACTTACATACTTGTTATAACGTGACAGGCATGGTGATAAACGATAAAAATGCGACCGTGCTACTAGGGCAGGTATTTGTAGCAGAAATATCGACTCTAATACTGTATCCACTATGCCCCCTAACGTAAGTAATGTCATCATCACCCGGTTTTTCATGACTCGGTACCTACTCTAAAAACTAGACACGCGGCAGCGTGTCCAGCCAAGTTCAAAAGAAAAAGAACTGGCGACGATACAATGCACGCGAACAGTTAGCCTTTCGCAAATGGTGCACTAGCGACACATTTGCCAGGTCTGGACGCACCTTGCAAGTAAGACTAACTTTTCACTCTCCACTATGGCACGTTAAGGTATACAACGCTGAATGGCAACTCATATTACACGCTGATATATCATTATCAGTGACAACAGCTCCCATATCTTACTTGCGTATCTAATACATCTAACGTACCGCATCACGCAAAAACAATACGAAAGGTAAACATGGTTCATATCCCGGTCGATATTAAGTTTAGTTTTCTTCTTTAACAACTGTTCTGTTTTCACTATGGTACGTTAACTTTAACATTACCCAGCGCTCCGGCATTGTGCTATCACAATGGCGACGGGTATTAATACACGCCGAGTGCAGATACCAGTAACAAGGGGACCTGTTCGACTCTTCAGAGTCAGGTTATGACCTAGGTTATCGTTTTTAGGGTTCCGTAGCCAAATGGCAAAAAACGGAACCCTTATGGATTCGTCATGTCTGTCTGTCTGTCTGTCTGTCCGTCCGTATGTCACAGCCACTTTTTTTAGAAACTATAAGAACTATGTATACTGTTTAAACTTGGTAAGTAGATGTATTCTGTGAACCGCATTAAGATTTTCACACAAAAATAGAAAAAAAAAATTTGGGGGGTTCCCCATACTTAGAACTGGAACTCAAAAAATGTTTTTTCATCAAAGCCATACGTGTGGGGTATCTATGGATAGGTCTTCAAAAATGATATTGAGGTTTCTAATATCATTTTTTTTCTAAACTGAATAGTTTGCGCGAGAGACACTTCCAAAGTGGTAAAAAGTGTCCCCTCCCCCTGTAACTTCTAAAATAAGAAAATGATAAAACTAAAAAAAATATATGATGTCCATTACCATGCAAACTTCCACCGAAAATTGGTTTGAACGAGATCTAGTAAGTCGTTTTTTTAATACGTCATAAATCCCCTAAATACGGAACCCTTCATGGGCGAGTCCGACTCGCACTTGGCCGCTTTTTTCTATAACGATTCGGGGGAGGTCTAATTGGATCACAGGGGAATGGGAATTCTCCGTATGTATTCCGTAAAAACTTATTTGCCTTATACCAACATAAAATATAAATATCTGGAGCTTTGCTCGGAAAAATAATAAAAACTCAAAAATGCGCGTTTTCCCAGAGATAAGACCTAGATCGATTTTTCGCCCCCGAAAACCCCCATATAGCAAATTTCATCGAAATCGTTAGAGCCGTTTCCGAGATACCCGAAATATATATACCTATTATATAAATAAACATATAAATAAATAAATAAATAAGCAAGAATTGCTCGTTTAAAGGTATTAGATTATAGATAACTGAATTACTTACCCTCTTAACTGAAAAGGGTAGATTGTAACTAGAAAGTAAATAAATGGGGACATTCTCTAAATATTCATTACATACCTTTTAGCCGGCATCGCAAAAAAGGCAAATGGTTTGCTGACAACGGCAACGCTATTTCAAATACTATTGGCGACGCCACAGACATATACACAAGTAGACCACGAGATATTTTATAATCCCAGTGATTATATATGGCAATCCTCACTACAGTGACTACGAAGACAAGCTCTCAGACATATGGTGGTACCTAGCTGACATTTTGTTTGATTATTTCCTTTACTGTTCGAAGTTTGGGTATCACTTTGGGTGAGTAAAAACATCTCTTCACTCTCTTCGACGACTACAAAATTTCGTTCCTCTTCATACTAAACTATACTTGGTGAAATGGTCAAGCGTGAAATGGTCAAAAATCGTGTCAGTTGAAAAAGGCGGCAAATTTGAAAAATCGCGGGTTAGCAACACTACGTTTCATGGCTCCTCTACACGTTGGGCCAGCGCCGGCCACTCCAAGGGACGCATTTATGCGTTAGAGGGAGCAAGTGATATTGCTATCTCATTCTACCTCATGGCTGCGTCCCTTGGACTGGCCGGCGCTGGCCCATCGTGTAGAGGAGCCATCAATTGTTCGAAAATCGCGTGTCATTCTATCTTATCTGTGTAAATAAAACAGTTTACATTTCATAGTTGTTCGCTGTACATTGCTGCTTTTTGTTCGTTTCCTAGGGATACCATACTTTAGTTTGCTTTACATTGTTACTGACATATCCAGCTTGACAGTATAACTCTTACTCGTTCTCTTTTGCTCCCTCTTCTTGACTATGGTGACCTTGCGTTTTTAGATCTTAGTAGTGAGGAATTGCTGGATAAACTTGAGCGTTTACAAAATGTTTGTATTAGGTACCTGTATATTTAATTAGACTCGTAAATACGCGTGCAGCGCGCATAATAACGCCATTAGATACTGACAGACATCGCCTTGCCTAAATCCTTGAAGTTATTTATTGGAATTTAAAACAGTCATGTTCGTTATACTAATAAGAACTGTTTGAAATTCAACCTCTAAGGGCCACTCGCACCAATCACCAACCCGGGGTTAACCGGTTAAACCTGGAGTTAGCATGGTTACCAGAAAGTACAACTTGACACTGGGTTAAAAACGGTTTAATCGGTTAACCCCAGCTTGATGAATGGTGCAAGTGGCCAGTGTGCAACTGGGGTTAGAGTTAAAATGACTCCAAAAATTTTAACGACGAAGTTACGGGTGAAGGCTGGTAAGTATGTCATATATGTCTGTGTTAAAAGCTATTGGGGGAGCGTGTTTACAAAGTTACCAGCGGCAAATCACATTTGTACGCATTTGATCCGTGGGTGATATTTACGTTGGTCTACCGAGCGTTCTGCTCAGTCAACCAGGTCGTGTTCCATCGTAGGTACGGTCAGCAGCAATAGTTGCCAAGCGGGCGAGGTGTTCAAAATGATCTTGACGCGACTTTATTGTTAAGAGAATAAGAGCGCGTCAAGGTAATGTTGAACACCTCGCCCGCTTAGCAACTATTGCTGCTGACTGTACAGTGTACAGAGATGTGCGAATACCTAAAAAATTAATTAACTATATTATTCGGTGCTCCCTATAATGGATGATACACGCTAGATCGGCCCGTGGCCGGGTCGAGGTGTCCGACATGTCATTTTATTTGACGGCTGATCGGTGATCACGTGGTACTTTCCATAGAAAACGAAGCGCCAGAAGCTCAGGCCCGTCCCTGGCCCGGTCTAGCGTGAGCGTGAGTCATCCTTAATTCGGAAGGTCTCGACCCACAGGCGCACTGCTTTTGATAGTCCCAAAATTTTGAATTTCTTTCCCGTCTAAGGGCGCCTCCGTAATTAGGTAAAAGCAAAAATGTAAAGCAGGAGAGTAAAGTTTCATGTGCTACAACCACTGCTATTGGTTGGCTCATCTCCGCCTCAGTGGAAAGGCAGCCTTAGGGACTATCGCCATAGCCAACAGCTACGGGAATAACATCGATATTGGCGTGCGTTTACGAAGCAAACAGCGTTCGATTTATTTATATACTTGTTTGCAGCTGATTCTGTTCTATTCTATCGCTGTCTCGTTTTGCCACTATGTACTAATGGAATGTAGGGTCCGCTTGGTAAATTAATTCTGTTTCTCTCATTAATATCTTTTAAAGTGTAATACCGATAGCTTATAATACAGTAAACTAATGTGGTGGTGTACAGTGAATGGAGAATTAATCTTGAAGCGCGTTTAACCACCCATTTTGGAGTCAAAGACCGGTTGTTCACGTGCTTCTTTTAAAGTCCGCTATCGCTTTAAAAGAGCGAATAAAATCACCGTACACTGTCTTGTACTAACCGTACAATTTCAATCGTATTACCTTGCGTATAGGAATACGACCTTAAAATTGTCCCACTGGGCTTAAGCCATATATTAAAAGAATGAATTAATGACAAACGTTTAAGTGTAAGGCCTGAGTGGACGCTCGAGTTGGGCGTGCAGCGGGGCGGGGCGTGTGGCGTGCATGTTAAACAAATGCAAACGTATAGGAGCGGCCTTAGTGCACGCTGCTCAAATCACTTGGGAGCTCGACGCCACGCTGCACGCCCCGCCGAACGCTCCGCTTCGAGCATCCACTCAGGCCTTACACTAAGAATAACGCCATTATTAATAAAACATTTTCATTTAGTGTATACCTGACAATATCCGTTTGGTAAGTACGTCTCATTTTAAAAACAGGAAGGAATGTTTTCAATACGTACACCTATAAGTACTTAACTTTGACAAGAAAGATTGAAATCGTGTCCCTGTTACAGTTGAGAACGCAAGTTCATTCGATACTGTACGTGCTCTATACGAGTACGAGTATCCTTGCCTACGTGATATAGGACGATCCCAATATCTTCCCTACATAGTATAAAACTAAGTCGCTTCCCGCTGTCTGTCTGTCTGTATGCTTAGATCTCTAAAACTACGTATCGGATTTTGATGCGGTTTTTTTTAAATAGATAGAGTGATTCGTGTGGAAGGTTTATGTATAACTAGCGACCCGCCCCGGCTTCGCACGGGTTAACAAATTATATATAAACATTCCTCTTGAATCACTCTATCTATTAAAAGAAACCGCATCAAAATCCGTTGCGTAGTTTTAATGATCTAAGCATACAGACAGACAGACAGACAGACAGGGAAGCAACTTTGTTTTATACTATGTAGTGATTTGTTAACCCGTGCGAAGCCGGGGCGGGCCGTTTAAATTAAAATTGAAATAACTGTTTGACATTGTTTGACGTTTGTTCTGAACTATTATCATTACCGCTGTTAGGTTTAGTATGACGATCATTATGAGATAGGTAGGTGTACCTAGGTACCTACTAGTTATTTTTGTTTGACATGTATTCTATTATTGAAGTGAAAACTTGTTTAGCGGCGGTGGGCATTTTTTGAGGTGGGGAAAAAATGATAAACTCGAGACAGCGTAAGGCAATCACGTGACCGTAAGGGGCGTTAGGCGATCACGTGACCGTAAGCCCCGTAAGGTGGCCACTCATAATTTAAATGGCATTTAAATCAATAAAGAAAAACTCAATGTTATTTGACATTTATGTTGCGGACTCCTTTTCAAGACTCTTTACATATGTTCAAATAATTTGACGTTGTCATGGCATTGGTATGTAAATAAACATGTAAATGAAAAAGTGTGATCTTATTTGAGAATGATAATAATATATAATAAATAAATAGAATACCTCCGCTAAACGTATGTATCGTGTTACCGGGCGTCGGTAACATAGTGAGGTGAGTTTTCACTTCTATTGACGACCGGTCTGGCCTAGTGGGTAGTGACCCTGCCTGTGAAGCCGCGGTCCTGGGTTCGAATCCCAGTAAGGGCATTTATTTGTGTGATGAGCACAGAATATTTGTTCCTGAGTCATGGTTGTTTTCTATGTATTTAAGTATTTGTATATTATATCTATCGTTGTCTGAGTACCCACAACACAAGCCTTCTTGAGCTTACCGTAGGGCTTAGTCAATTTGTGTAAATATGTCCATTAATATTTATTTATTTATATTAAATTTATTTTATTTATTGGCACTCCCGGAGTGCAACCGTTGTTGCTTGTTTTATTTAGTTTTTAATTTCAATGACGGTAATTTTCAAATACCTTTTTAACTTATTAATTGTTAGTACCTTCCAGAGCTTCGTTTTCTACGGAAAGTACCACGTGATCACCGATCAGCCGTCATAAAAAATAACATGTCGGATGCCTCGGCCCGGGCACGGCCCGGTCTAGCGTGAGCCGTCCTTAATGTGACGCAAGGCAGGCTTGAATTACCTACTATTTTATTTACACCGTTTTACATAAGTTATGTACATAACGGGCCTATTATGTGCTAAAAATAACAAAATCCAGCCAACTCGTGTTAAAATCATGCACATTAAATTACTCTAATACTTCAGACGTTCACGACCTGCCAATAAAGGCCAGTTTTATTGGCCCAATAAAAGTAAAAGCACATAAAACACTTTATTTCTTCGCTTCTTGCTCATTTTTCACGATTTTGTACTGAAGGAGCATGACGAAGAGGCATTCGTGGATCGGATTTTTGGTGGTTTTTGTTTTTATCATTTATAAAATAATACTATCTTATGATAAACCAAAAGTATTTTGAATGGCATTCAGGATAAATTGTGAGTCCCTACGGCTCCATTATATCATAGGTATTCCTAGGTGTAGGTATGACTATTCAAGCTATATGACCTCTACAGGCGGACTTTATTTGGGACATACCCTTGGTACAACAATAAAAATAACGATTAATTAACAAAGTCAACTTACTGTTCTACGTCTCACTCTTGTTATCTCTTTGTATTTGTAATAGGTTAACAGAGTTATCAGTAAACCGCGTTAACGGCGCTTTGCTCAGTCACTATTCACTGCCATCCCGTAAAGAACACATTAAAAATGTACCGAGTGTTGTTATTTCTCGCTATTTTTAATTTTGTGGAGCCTCATCAGTGGTGCAACAATCATCCGACCCTCTGCCACAGACACCATCACGATTACAAGCGCCATCATGAGCACAGAGACGAGAGATTCTTCCATCGCCTTGCCAACGACCTAATCGAAGTCGACAACAAAGCGAAAAGCTTCTGCGCCCAAAATCAAGGGATCACTACTAAAGAAATTTACGAGCAGGATTTCTACAAATACGTTATCGGTCTTTCTAATTACAATGAGAGTAAAATTGAAGTGAAGATTAAGCATCGTGCGCTTTATATCAAAGCTGAAAAAGATGATAACAATAAGTATGTGAACGTGAAGATACTAACAGATCTGCTCAATACTAGTTCCGCTAAGTGGTACTACGGTAACGAAGAACTAACAGTTGCTGTGCCTTATAAAGTGGCTGTGGCGAAAGAATTACCAACGCACTGTGGAGATGAAATTAACAGCAACGTTCTCGAAGTTCCCAAGTCTGATTACGATCCTAATGAAGCACCAGAAATTGACGTGAGGTTCTCAAGCAAGGCTGGAAATGTTAATATTACGGAAAATATTGTGTAATTATGTAATCATCAATTTTTTTTGAGACTCGGAAGTGTTTGTAGGTAACTTCAATATGACATGTAGCCTGTTAAAAAATGTATTTTGCCAATGTTTCGCGAAATGCCTATGGAGTGATCCCAACAAATATTTTTAAAGTTTTAACTGGTATTGACTTACTTTGTATATTAAGTAAAACAAACAATGTTTTAATGAATTCAAGTTAAATGTTGTGCTTCCAATGATTGTTTTTGTGTTTTTATTTATTTAGTGTGTAATCACAATAAACCTAGTCATCACCTAAAGGCATGTAGCAATTGCCAAATAGATGCCGTCTCTTGGTATATATACCTCAATATTTTTTCCTTTATGTTTCTTTATTTTTGTCTGTTACCTTCCGTGATTATTTCTCACTTGATGGTCCCCTCGGAAGATCAGCGCTGGAAGTTGCCAGCAACATGCTGAGATGGGGCCATTTCGTGACACTTTATTTTCATTATGTTCTTTTTGTGTAATTGTGTGTATCGTCTGTGTGTTTACGAATAAAAAACTATTCTATTCTATTTTGTTCTGTTCTGTTCTGTTCTGTTCTGTTCTGTTCTGTTCTGTTCTGTTCTGTTCTGTTCTGTTCTGTTCTGTTCTGTTCTGTTCTGTTCTGTTCTGTTCTGTTCTGTTCTGTTCTGTTCTGTTCTGTTCTGTTCTGTTCTGTTCTGTTCTGTTCTGTTCTGTTCTGTTCTGTTCTGTTCTGTTCTGTTCTGTTCTGTTCTGTTCTGTTCTGTTCTGTTCTGTTCTGTTCTGTTCTGTTCTGTTCTGTTCTGTTCTGTTCTGTTCTGTTCTGTTCTGTTCTGTTCTGTTCTGTTCTGTTCTGTTCTGTTCTGTTCTGTTCTGTTCTGTTCTGTTCTGTTCTGTTCTGTTCTGTTCTGTTCTGTTCTGTTCTGTTCTGTTCTGTTCTGTTCTGTTCTGTTCTGTTCTGTTCTGTTCTGTTCTGTTCTGTTCTGTTCTGTTCTGTTCTGTTCTGTTCTGTTCTGTTCTGTTCTGTTCTGTTCTGTTCTGTTCTGTTCTGTTCTGTTCTGTTCTGTTCTGTTCTGTTCTGTTCTGTTCTGTTCTGTTCTGTTCTGTTCTGTTCTGTTCTGTTCTGTTCTGTTCTGTTCTGTTCTGTTCTGTTCTGTTCTGTTCTGTTCTGTTCTGTTCTGTTCTGTTCTGTTCTGTTCTGTTCTGTTCTGTTCTGTTCTGTTCTGTTCTGTTCTGTTCTGTTCTGTTCTGTTCTGTTCTGTTCTGTTCTGTTCTGTTCTGTTCTGTTCTGTTCTGTTCTGTTCTGTTCTGTTCTGTTCTGTTCTGTTCTGTTCTGTTCTGTTCTGTTCTGTTCTGTTCTGTTCTGTTCTGTTCTGTTCTGTTCTGTTCTGTTCTGTTCTGTTCTGTTCTGTTCTGTTCTGTTCTGTTCTGTTCTGTTCTGTTCTGTTCTGTTCTGTTCTGTTCTGTTCTGTTCTGTTCTGTTCTGTTCTGTTCTGTTCTGTTCTGTTCTGTTCTGTTCTGTTCTGTTCTGTTCTGTTCTGTTCTGTTCTGTTCTGTTCTGTTCTGTTCTGTTCTGTTCTGTTCTGTTCTGTTCTGTTCTGTTCTGTTCTGTTCTGTTCTGTTCTGTTCTGTTCTGTTCTGTTCTGTTCTGTTCTGTTCTGTTCTGTTCTGTTCTGTTCTGTTCTGTTCTGTTCTGTTCTGTTCTGTTCTGTTCTGTTCTGTTCTGTTCTGTTCTGTTCTGTTCTGTTCTGTTCTGTTCTGTTCTGTTCTGTTCTGTTCTGTTCTGTTCTGTTCTGTTCTGTTCTGTTCTGTTCTGTTCTGTTCTGTTCTGTTCTGTTCTGTTCTGTTCTGTTCTGTTCTGTTCTGTTCTGTTCTGTTCTGTTCTGTTCTGTTCTGTTCTGATCTGATCTGTTCTGTTCTGTTCTGTTCTGTTCTGTTCTGTTCTGTTCTGTTCTGTTCTGTTCTGTTCTGTTCTGTTCTGTCCGGTCCGGTCCGGTCCGGTCCGGTCCGGTCCGGTCCGGCCCTGCGCTGCGCTGCGCTGCGCTGCGCTGCGCTGCGCTGCGCTGCGCTGCGCTGCGCTGCGCTGCGCTTCGCTGCGCTGCGCTGCCCTGCCCTGCCCTGCCCTGCCCTGCCCTGCCCTGCCCTGCCCTGCCCTGCCCTGCCCTGCCCTGCCCTGCCCTGCCCTGCCCTGCCCTGCCCTGCCCTGCCCTGCCCTGCCCTGCCCTGCCCTGCCCTGCCCTGCCCTGCCCTGCCCTGCCCTGCCCTGCCCTGCCCTGCCCTGCCCTGCCCTGCCCTGCCCTGCCCTGCCCTGCCCTGCCCTGCCCTGCCCTGCCCTGCCCTGCCCTGCCCTGCCCTGCCCTGCCCTGCCCTGCCCTGCCCTGCCCTGCCCTGCCCTGCCCTGCCCTGCCCTGCCCTGCCCTGCCCTGCCCTGCCCTGCCCTGCCCTGCCCTGCCCTGCCCTGCCCTGCCCTGCCCTGCCCTGCCCTGCCCTGCCCTGCCCTGCCCTGCCCTGCCCTGCCCTGCCCTGCCCTGCCCTGCCCTGCCCTGCCCTGCCCTGCCCTGCCCTGCCCTGTCCTGATCTGATCTGTTCTGTTCTGTTCTGTTCTGTTCTGTTCTGTTCTGTTCTGTTCTGTTCCATTCTATTCTATTCTAATTTTTAAGTAAATAATATGTAAAGCGACTTGATAATCTTGCAGTTATAGCCACCTAGTTTTAAGAGTTTATAATATTTATCATTAGGAATGTTGAATATCATAGGAATCACACTTATATTATGAGCAGACTGCAGAGTTCTAGTTTTGGTACCACATAATAATAATAATACCTTCTAAAAAACTACGTCAGCGATGTGTATTAATAACTCGCACAAATTATTGAGATCCTAAACATGATCACTATGATCAGAAAGCATGTTAAGCCCTTTAGCACTGAGCAAAGTTTAGTAGGTAGTGTAGGTACCTAAAATATAAAATGCTAATTTTTTTACTACTATTTACACTATCGTACTTACAGTTATCTTTACAACCTCTGAACTACTACCACCAAATTCGAAAAGTAACATGTGCTTCCATCATATTTTAGTTAATACATCTCTTTGAATATGAACAGCTGCAATTAATCGAATGGTATCAACAGCGAACGACTTTCAATTGAGTCACTTTCGCAGCTAGTAAATTTATATAATCGTAGGTAAATGTAAACATTACCTAGGAATTGTATGAAATTTCGATATTGTACTAGGAAATGTGTAAAACTAATTTATTGTCTCGAACATGAGGTTTAGCACGAGTACGGCGCGATAAGTACTTAATATCTCTAGCGCGAGATACACTACGCGTCTTTTTGTAACTGTTAAAGCCATACAATCCAAGTTACGTTCTCATTTTAAAGCAAAATTCTGAAATAACATGAAATTTGACATGGACATTCAAGTACATCAGCAAGTACTTTGAACAAAACTCGTACATATTTTGTTCTGTCAATCCAAAGATGTAAATGTGTGCGTATCGTAAACTCGAGGAAATAG
Source organism: Cydia amplana (assembly GCF_948474715.1). Classification (NCBI taxonomy): domain Eukaryota; kingdom Metazoa; phylum Arthropoda; class Insecta; order Lepidoptera; family Tortricidae; genus Cydia; species Cydia amplana. The sequence goes on from NC_086072.1 coordinate 4,668,213, forward strand.
GGTGTAATGACTTATGAAATATTATACCAAGCTTTAGGTATGTAAGTACTAAAATCTAAATTCGTTCACATTTATTTGGGTACTGTACTTTCATGTTGTATGGCTTAATACGTCGATCAACACGGGCTTCCGACACGTCGGAAGGGATAGGCCAGAGGGGAAATAGTGCGAATGCCGCATCCCTTCCGTGTTGATCGAAGGCTTAATAACATTACAATTGGCTAATGTTATGATTTTTTTACCACAACGTTCAGATCCCGATAAGATTATTTTTTTCTCAATTCTTTCGTAACAAATTCTAAACTCGAACTAGCTTTTCAATCGCTATGGGCAGTATTGCAGACTACTCCAACTACAGAAACACCTGAATTTTACCGAAAAAGTTTATATAATTTCAGTATCCTATCTTTACCGAAAAACAATGTTATCACAAAAGTGCCACTATATTTAACAGTAGTAGGAGTCGGGCAACGAATCAGCGATGTAAAGGATGTTTTTTTTAAAGGTAAGTATACAAATTCAAAATTAAATAAAACACGTAAAAATAAATTTAACTATAATGGTATTGGTATTATTTAAAACATATTCTTATGCCATTAGTTCCTAAAAATGATTTCGGGCATATGGGCGCCACGGCTGGCTCGAATGAAGCGTAATCGGGAAGTCCAATTTTCGACCACTTTTTCGAGCAACTGTGGCTGTATATTGGCAATAACGCGACGAATGTTGGCTTCCAAGTGGTCCAACGTTATCTGCGTAGACCTGTGATTTCACAGTCATATCCCCAAAGAAAGTAATCCATAGGTGTGAGATCACACGATCGTGGAGGTCAGTTCACAGGTCCATTACGGGAAATTATGCGCTCATCGAATGTTTCCCGCAATAAATTGATGGTGATTTTGATTTTCAAAATAAATTTGCACAATTTGCAATCGTTGTTCTGAAGTAAGTCTATTCATTATGAAAATGGCAAAACGTACTGACCACGAATATCCCGCCAACTGTTAAATTTCCAATCACTAGAAACAGTGTTGCCAATTTAAAACCCAAACCTCTAAAAAAAACACCCGTTATTAGATCATAATGAACTGCCCCATTAATGGCGGGAGGCAAATTAGCCGCGTTATGTTGTGTCAGCAATGCCGAACGGTAATACAAACAATACTGACTTGGCAGTAATTGACAACTTTGTGGTGTGTGGTGTGTGATTGATTTCAGACAGTTAGCTGCTCTTAAAGTGTCATTCTATGGAACTTGCTAACTATGTAAACAAACCGCCATATTGAAATTGTCAAAAATGATTAATTTACTAGTGACTTTTGTTTACATAGTGAGCAAGATCCATTGAATGAAACTTTAATTTACTTACTTATTTCCGTATAAGTCAATCAGGAAATTAGATTTAAAAAAAGCGTTTCAAGGAATTAATTCCCAGCAAGCTGGAAATCGTTTTATAATACCTTCATTTGTTAACTCACATTTACATTGTGGTAATTATTGACGATTCCTGAGGTTCCCGTAGTACGGTTATCTTTCAATTCAGAAGTGCCGATACAGGAAAAGCAACCTATATCGCCTGGAACGGCTGGAACCGAGGTATTTGATTCCAAGTGAAGGTCAGTGATTTGAATTTTATATAATTGGTGATTTGTGCTTATTTTATGATTTGATCATTGTTGGTGCCGCGAATAGTGAAGTGATAAACGTGAAATACTTAAACTTTAGCCGGCGATTAACTGTTTACTTTTGAATATTCATAATGAAACAATTACGTAATTAAATAGTTGCACAGAGACATTTATGTGTGTCTACTAAGTTACGTACGTTTATACAAAGATGCGTTGGTTGAAGTAACGATACGTGAGAACAATAGTAGTTAATTAGTGACTAAACAAGTTTGGTTAATTATTTTGGTATAAAGTAATAGGTTTTAATATAGCCGCGTATGCAATTAGATGATTTATGAAATGTATCGTGTATTTCCTAATAAGTTTAGTAATTACTACTTGATTACTTGTCGTGAGTTGAAGTCGAATTTATTTTATTACCTTTATTTACCGACGTTTCGAAAATATCACCTTTATTTAAATTCGCGATAGACCCGTTTATAAATATAAGTTAATATGTGTTCAAAACGCGAAAGTATTAAATATTATGCCTTCATTTAATTTGGGTCCTCAATGCGTGTAATCCAATACAAGGTAGGTGTTGAAGTCCCTGACTTCTGAGCTAGGTAAAGACCTGTGTTACAGAAGTCAGTGTCCTCTCCCAGACAATAGAAACTATATAAGGAACATCAAATCCAGTATGGCTTATTAACTACATTTCCCGTTTTGTTTTTGATTTTATATTTAAAGCAATTAATTATATTTAATTATAGGGCTTGTTTTGATACTAGTAAAGAATCGCATTCTAATATGAGTGCATAGCAATTACATTATATATGTCGGAGAATGGCTGAAATGTGCCATCTATTGCCTTCAAGAGGCATTTCATCACGCAATCTTTGACAAATAGAGCAAACTAGGGTGTACACCTGAGTGGCGTTCGGCGCAGTTCCGCCAAGGCATCATAGAGTCCGCTGTCAAAAACAAATGAAAGCCAGAACAATTGAAGTGATGCTGTCAATCAATCTTCAGATGAGAACTTGATGAGAAAGAACGGGAGAAGATGACGTCTGGGGCGGTTCCTGGGTCTAATCCACTGGTTTGCTTTGGATAAGAAGTGTAACGTGTGCTATGATTTGTAATCAGTCTTATCCAGTAAAGACTGTGAGTTGAATAACGTATTTCATTGACGAGGGCTCGCCATCCATGATTGAAGGTCCTTATGTGCTCCTGATAGTATGATACGCCCACGATTCCGACACACATATATATATATATATACGAGTATATACGAGTGTGTGTGTGTATGTGTGTGAGTATATTAATGTAGGATGATTTCAGTTTGATCATAGTCTAATTAATGACAGTAACCTGGCGGCCTAGCCAAGGTGACAATCGCTATCGCTTCGCCATCGAATCGCTTTGTGTCTCTCTATCGCTCTTCCGTATTAGTGTGACAAGACAAGACAAGACAAGACAAATTATTTATTTGTAAACATAGGTAACAGTGTTGGATAGGTACAAAAAGTATTTGAGAACGCTATGTTTCGCCGGCCGGCATACAAATTTGAAATTAGGTATACACATACCAATTAAATTACATTATTACAAGCAAATATACTTAACTAAAGAAATTAATCAATTATAGTAATAGACCCTATAATGGACGTGGAACCGGTAATGGGACATAAAACCACAAATCCTCTAAAATAAGTATCTAAAAGTAGTTTATGAACACTGGCAATATTTTACCATAAATAAGAGTCATAGAACTGTTTAAGTTTGAATTTTTATTAATTTCGGTTACTTTTTAAGAAATTGGCGTCAACCCAAAAGTTGTCGTGTCACCGAAAAATATAACCAGTAAGAATTCTTAACAACTTCGCTAAGAGAGGTGAGTTCATATATTAAATTGTAATTGAATATTACTTGGTGTAAACTAGAATGTGTTTTGTTAATTGCATTTACCATGAGATAAGGTATACAACAGACAGTGACAGTTGCGTTTCGTTCGCTACGTAGCGTTAGCGATTGGCATGTTGTCTACGGGGCCAGGACTTAAGTTTTCTCTTACACTCATGTTTAAGTAGGGGATAGAGTTTTGTTAATCTTATTATATATAAAGATGCTCATAAAATGTATTTGTATTTATGGTCACCTGGTGAATCCGTTCATTTTTGAAACTGGTTTCACATATTGTAGTTTTGACATTTGAATTATTTTCACCTTGTTTTCACCAAAATGTTTTGAATTGAAAAAATTAAAGGTTTCATTCACATTTGAATCATTTTCATCAAAATGTATTGAATTGTTTAAAAGGACGTAAACATATTTCTTCTTATTTCAATTAATTATTAATTGAACACTTTTTAAGACACCTCACTTCTTAAGCCCTATTTAATGTACTCAACGTCGTTCCTCTCGTCAAAATCTGCATCGTCATGGCTCTCCGTTTCCTCAGGATTCTGAGTCGTAACATCAGTTTCAATATCAATATCTTTGTCTGAGCTATCGTTTTCGTGGCTCTCTAATTCTTCACGATCAGGTTTCTGACTCGTCGTTGTCTCTCCAACATGGAATTTAACTGTCAATACGCCGTTTTTAAATTCTTGGCTGGTATTACTGGGTCCCACAAAACGAGGTAACGACCTGGTTTCCTCAAAATATTTTTCACCGTCGGTACCTTTGTGGTCGGCTACCACTTTGACCGAGCCAGGCTTGATTGTAACTGCGATGTCCTTCTCTTCAAATCCGGGGAGGTTAAACTTAAGTTCTCCATTATTTCTGGTTTCACGTCTGGGCCCTGGCGCCCATGGTTGTTTCATTCTTTCTTCCATCCTTTTCCAGAAGGCTTCCACGTCGAAATTGAAATCACCGGAGAAGATTTGATTCTTAAAGTCGTTGCTGCTTTTCTCCACATGGGTTTGATGGACGGAAGATGAAGATCGAACAACACCAGGGTACGGTTGTTTTGTGTTTCCTGAATGGAAACCATCGTCAAATCCGCTCCATAAAGTATGGTTTTCGCTAGATTCATGAGTTATTGAGGATCTATGGATGTTGGTTTCCTGGTAAAACTGAGGCGCTGCAATGGCACAAGCGCCACAAGCCAGAACACTAAAACACACAAGTGTGTTCATCGTGAACGAGATGACTGTGATCAGTGCTGAAGATTTTGGCAGTATACGGCCGTACGTCAAAGTACTCGGCATTTTATTGCGAACATTATCGGGTTAAAGTTTATCGCTCCGGGCCGGTTGACGTTGGCCATATCCAGGGCCGGATTAAGCATGTCGGGGCCCCTAGGCAGTTCAATGCTCGGGGCCCCCTTACAGTTAATTCTGCATACATAAGTTCAGTTGTTCAGTACAGGGAAGTAAGTTTGCGGTTTTAATTTCAACCTTCAGGTGTCGGTTGAGCCGATCCGAACATGCCGAACGATGTCTTTTTCGCTCTTGCGTGGACATAAAGGTTTTTTATATTAGTTTTTGCCTTTTCCTCCTTGCGTCCAGTGTGGGGAGAGCTCTTTTTTTCTCAATAAGTAGTTAAATATTTTGCGAGGCTGAACAGGGATTGTTCGACCATACAAGCCACATGATTAAAATTAACCTAATAATACATATTTTACATGTGTTTAAATGATTATCCATTAACCAGTCGAACTAGCATGTAAGTACAGGGTAAACCGGAAAAACAATAAAAATCGCGAGCGCAGCGAGCGCGAAATTTTTTGTGAAAAAATTGTGAAAGCGTGTTAAATAAGCCTAAAAATCCGAAGTTACCCAGTGAGGCGAGCTTTCATGCGAGGTCAAAGCCGTGTTTCAGGATAAGCTCAGCTAGATCACAGACGCCAACCAATGTCCATTGTATTAAAAAGCGAGACCGCAGGCCGAGCTTGGCACAGCGAGGCCAAAGGCTAAGTTGAAGAAGAGATTTGGTAGACGAACCAAAAATTGAGGTAAAAAGTGAGGCTGAAGGTCGAGCTCAGCAATCTCCACATACTTAACAAGCCCGAAGCGTACTTATAACCAGCGAGGTGAGCTTTCATGCGAGGCAAAAGGCTAAGCTTCTGAAATCAATGTTTATATTTGTTAAATAAAAAGCGACGCCGAAGGTCGAACTGTAAGAAAGCAGCGCTCTGATACAAACCAATCATCAAATGTTACTCAACAATAATATATGTGTCATACAAGAGTTACTCGGAGGGCCGAAGTTTAATTAATGAGGTTTTAGGCCCTCGGGAGCCTGAAATTCGAGCTCGATTTACAGACTTTAAAAGCTATAAAATAACATAATTCACATAATCATTTGATGATTGTGTGTCTGAGAAACTGATATTGGACATTAGGTATAAGTAGGTACCATAAAAAATATTTATGAACTTTGGCCATATGAAACACAATTTTTTTTGGCGCGCGCGGGACCGCCGGGGCCCCCTAGCAGAGGCGGGGCCCCCTAGTCGAGGCGGGGCCCATAGGCAGTTGCCTACTCTGCCTTAGGGTTAATCCGGCCCTGGCCATATCTGGGTTTTTTGGTTCCGTAAATAAGACTTGATAAGACAATTCTAATTATTGGGCTATGAAATACGTAATAACACATTGATGACGAAGAAGAAAACAAACTTAATAACAATTTTAGCTCTCCCACGACTCTTTCCGAACAGACTCTAAAACTACTTTAGTACCTACCTACCAAGCAAATACGTTTAAGAGCAAAACAACTAATATTAAAAAATAAATAAATTAGCCAAGCCCGAGTCATACATAGCTCTTGGCATTTAGTGTCCCGCTCGCATCGTTATATTTTACAGATTGTTTGTCTGTTTTAGGGTTCTGTAGTCAACTAGGAACCCTTATAGTTTCGCTATGTCCATCTGTCGGTCTGTCAGAGGCTTTGCTTTGCGTTCGTTAATGCTAGAAAGCTGCAATTTTGGCATGGACACAGACAAATAGATAAAATAAAAAACTTTAGGGTACCTACCTGTACACGTAAAGTGGGCATTGTTTTTTTATTTTCACGTCAACCCTATGGTGTGGGGTGTCGTTAGATAGGTCTTTCAAAACGAACTTTCTAAACTCAGTAACGAAAAGAAATTTACGAGCAAGATGTCTACAAATACATTGTCAGTCTTCCTAATTACAATGAGAGTAAAATTGAAGTGTAGATTAAGCATCGTGTGCTTTATATCAAAGCTGAAAAAGATGATAACAATAAGTATGTGAACGTGAAGATACTAACTGATCTGCTCAATACTACTTATAGTTTTGCTAAGTGGTACTACGGTAACGAAGAACTAACGGTTGCTGTGCCTTATAAAGTGGCTGTGGTGAAAGAATTACCAACGAACTGTGGAGATGAAATTAACAGCAACTTTCTCGAAGTTCCCAAGTCTGATTACGATCCTAATGAAGCACCAGAAATTGACGTGAGGTTCTCAAGCAAGGCTGGAAATGTTAATATTACGGAAAATATTGCGTAATTAAGTAACTATGAGGTTTTCTTTATAAACTAGTTTTTGAAGTGAAAACTTCTTTAGCGGCGCTGGGCACGTTTTGAGATGGGGAAAAAATTATAAACTCGAGACAGCGTAAGGCGGTCACGTGACCGTAAGGTTTAGATGGCCATTCATTTAGATGGCATTTAAATCAATAAAGAAAAACTCAATGACATTACATGAAAAAAGTTCTAATCTTGTACGGGCTGAAATACGAGGATCTCACAGTTACATTCTAACTAAACTTTATATCACTCAAATATAAGTCAATAAAGCTACATCTTGATGAAATCGCTAATAATAGTGAACTCTAGTACTGGTGAATAAAACTCAAAATATCATGACCAAATATATTTAGATGCGAGGTCTGCAATTTAACTTTACAATTTCTATTCGAATTTTAAACAATTATCGCTACAAATTTCAATTTCGAATTTTAAACAAGCTCACTGACCAGCAGTTTCGGCACTAAAGTTTTTCAATAGAATGGAGGATGGGTCAATTATACATAGTGCTGCAAACATTTTGGACTAGTCATTGAGTTTTCACTTCTGTCGGCACTCCCGGAGTGCAACCCGTTGTTTTTTTTAGAATCTGAAGTGGTTGTAGGTAACTTCAATAATTGACATGTAGTCCATGTAGCCTGTTACAAAATGTATTTTTCCAATATTTCTCGAAATGTCTATGTAGTGATCCCAACAAATACAAATTATTTTTAAAGTTTTAACTGGTAATGACTTACTGTGTATATTAAGTAAAACAAACGATGTTTTAAATAATTCATGTTAAATGTTGTGCTTCCAATACCTAATTGTTTTTGTGTTTTGTATTTATTTAGTGTGTGATTACAATAAACCAATTAAAATTACACCCCGTCATCAGCTAAAGGGATGTAGCAATTTTTAAGTAATACTTTATCGTAAAGCGATTTGTTTAGGCACAGTTTCAAGAGTTTATGATATTTATCATAGGAATATTGCTATACAGATATACACTTATATTAGGATCAGTGCTCTAGTTTTGGTACCACATAATAATAATACCTTCTAAAAAACTACGTCAGCGATGTGTCAACACGATCAGAAAGGATCTTAAGTCCTTTAGCACTAAGCAAAGTTTAGTAGATACTTACCTTTATATTTAAGCTGTAAAAAACATAAAATGCTAAATTTTTTACTAATATTTACACTATCGTACAGTTATTTGTTTGCAACCTCTGAACTACTATCACCGAATTCAAAAAGTAACATGTGCTTCTATCATCTTTTAGTTTTTACATCTCTTTGAATATGAACAGCTGCAGTAAATTGGATGGTATCAACAGCGAACTAGTCACTTTCGCAGCTAGTGAATGTATATTGGTACTTAAATGTACACATTTCCTAAGGATTGTATGCAATTTCGATATTGTACTAGGAAATAAAGGTGATTCTTTCTGTGAATAAAACACGTTAGTAAACTGAGAAGCAAGTAGGTTAGGTTAGGTAAGAACTTCGAATTGTAGCCTGAAAAGTAGGCTAAATAGGTTAGGTTAGAACTGCGGTCCCTACAAAAATACATTTCCGATTGCTATTTAGGAAATGTATAGATTTCCTAGGACGTGTGTCGAAATGTATATGTTTCACACATTACTGGGCGATTTATGAATGACGGGTTAGATGCATTTCTGTTAACATATACATATACCTAAGTATTTATATATCATATTTATTGACCGATGTCCGGGATAGAGCGAAGTGGAAGGAGAAAAGTAGGAAAGCGGACCCCGTTACAGTACGGGACAAACGCTAGAAGGATGATGATGATATTTATTGACGTCTCGTACCTACAGCACAAGCGTATTGAGCTCACTATCGTACATCAATTTGTGTAAGATCGTCCTTTCCGCTAGTTTCTGTAGTTATTTACTGATTGTCTAATGCGATGATTAGTGGCAATCACAATGAGCCCAATAATCCCAACATGGCGTTGTTTGTGTTTACGCCTGGCCGATACTGACTGATAATTCATCCCCAACTATTTGAACTTTTGTCTCGAACATGAGCGCGGCGTGATAATATCTCGTGCGCGAGATACACTACCCGTCTTTTTGTAACCGTTTAAAAGCAACATAGCCGCAGCCATACAATCCAAGTTACGGTCTCATTTTAAAGCGACATTCTAAAATAACATGAAATATGACATGGACATTCAAGTAACATATCGGCACTAGGTAGGGCTCATTTAGACGGTGCGAGAACTCGCATGCGAGTTTCATTACATTGCGTCATTTGATCGGTCGGCTGAATTGATGTCACCTCAATGGTCCGCAATGTAACTAAAATTGTATACGAATTCGCACGCCGTCTAAATGAGCCCGTACTTTGAAAAAAAAAAAACTCGTACATATTTTGTTTTGTCAATCCAAAGGTGTAAATGTGTGCGTATCCTAAACTCGAGGAAATAGGGTGTTATGAAATATTTTACCAAGCTTTAGGTAGGTACTAAAATCTAAATTCGTTCATATTTCGTTTTCGTTACGTTTCGTTTGTATGGCTTAAAACATTAGGTATTATTGACTAGTGTTATGATATTTTTACCACAACGTTCATATATAAAGATCCCGACAAGATTTTTTTTTCTCAATTCTCACGCAACTAATTGCAAACTCAAACTAGCTTTTCAATGGCTATATACGTGGTGGGTAGTACTGCAGACCATAGCTCTTACTCCAACTACAGAAACACCTGAATTTTACCGAAAAAGTTTATATAATTTCAGTATCCTATCTTTACCGAAAAACAATGTTGCCACAAAAGTGCCACATATTTAACAGTAGTAGGAGTCGGGCAACGAATCAGCGATGTGTTAGATCATAATGAACCATATTAATGGCGGGAGGCAGATTAGCCGCGTTATGTTTGTGTCAGCATTGCAGAACCGTAATCCAAACAATACTGACTTGGCGGTAATTGACAACTTGGTGGTGTGTGATTGATTTCAGACAGCTGCTCTTACTTTAATTTACTTACTTATTTACGTACTTATAGGCCAATCAAATTAGATGCAAAAAATCGTTTCGAGGAATTAATTCCCAGCAAGCTGGAAATCGTTTTAATACCTGCATTTGTTAACTCACTACTTACTGGTGGGCCCTTATACTTTAATTTACTTACTTATTTACGTACTTATAGGCCAATCAAAATAGATGCAAAAAAATCGTTTCGAGGACTAAATTCCCAGCAAGCTGGAAATCGTTTTAATACGTTCATTTGTTAACTCACTACTTACTGGCCCTTAGACAGGCTCGTAATCAAGAATCACATTACTTCAAAATTAAAATACGGTTATAATATACGGTAAATTAACTAACTAAACAAATATGAAACACCGAAACACCGAAGATTGGGTATTCGCTAGGTGCACGACTGGTGCTGCCCTCATTTTGGCAGACTTTCTACGTTAAATCTTATGGAGTAAAACTAGCACCTTGCCAATAATGTACTCGTAACTGAGTGAGATTATGTATTGTTACTAGGGCTTGCAATTCGAATATTCGAATATTCGAATTTGTCGAATATTCGACCTGTTTTGATATTCGAATATTCGACCGCTCAGGTTTCGAATATTCGAATATTTTTTATTACTATAAAAAAATCTATGTCATCCGCTGTAGTTATAGTTTCTGTGTGTTTTACGGGTATTTACAGTGAATGAGGAACGGTAGGTACCCAAATACGAAGGAAATAATATTTTTACTGTATTCCTCTCGATAGAATTCGTGAATACAGTGAAACCTAACTCAATTTAAAAGAAAACGAAATCAAAAAGTATGCTATTTTTACGGTGCGTAAGTTTTAAGTTAAAGGGTCATTCTGTTTATTCAGTACAAGCGTACGTTAAAGATCGGTTTTCCTAGGATAGCGGTGCCGTCATATAGCGGCCGTCTCCATACTAAATAATACGGCTAAATATGGATGTCATAGTATTTGTATGGAGACGGCCGCTATATGACGGCACCGCTATCGGAGGAAACCAAAGCATAAGCGAATTTTTGAAGTCTAAGCCTTGCCACTTATCGCAATTCTCAAATTTAATCATACCAAACCTGCCCAACTTGGTAATCTAACCATGCACCTTTAGCTGACGAATAATCCACCCAGTACTCAACTAACTTTTTCCCTTAAATATTCCAATATTATATAATTAGCCGACCATTAGGAATAATAACTTGCCAAAACAAATAAAGTCAATAAATATTCAAAATACAATGAAATTAAAGGCCTTTTTACAGGCTTCTGAGTGATTACAAGTTAATTTAAATCGGAAAATAATTACCTATTAAAAAAAATATCATACATACCTAGGTGTTTGGATGGTTAAAGTTATATTATTTCACGCAACGACGCATTTATAATAAGTTTTATCTAGAAATATTAATTACGTCTAATTTTGGCGTTTTACTTGTTTTTATAAATGTGGGCATCTTATAAATAGTAGGATGATAAAATGTAGTCAATTAAGTGGATTTCTGCCAAATATCCTTAGTTTTAGCAATATGTGAAAAAAGCTTTTGAATAAAACGATAATAAACCGATTTCTCGTTCCTTTTCTTATTTTTTATAATATTCGAATAATTATTCGAATATTCGAATACGTCGTCAGAAAAAGTCGAATATTCGAATATCTGAAAGTTTCGAATATTTGCAAGCCCTAATTGTTACAAAATAAATACAGCTGTGTGTCAGAAATAATAGCTTGTAAAATATTAAGGAAGTTGGAATTTTTCTTCAGAAGTACATTTCATTACTCGTACCTCATCTGTACCTATTTATTATAGGTTAGATAGGTATATATGTACCTCATAACTTTACCTACCATGAAGATATTATCAGCTTATATTACGACTTTAGCGCATAGGCCTAAGGTTCAATATCCTTTGATAATCATGATGCTTTAAAGGAATGTTTATTTTCGAGTTCCCGTAAACCGGATTTTTGTTTGAACGGTTATTTAATCAGGAAATTCATTATTTTTCCGGAGATTAAGGATTTGCCTGAAATGATTTCATTTTCGTATGCCAAATGATTTACTTTACATTAAATTTTCTTTGATTTGGTTTTTTGGACTTTTAAAATAAGTAGCTACCTATCAGAAGATATGATTCGAATATATTTTTAGTTCAAGTTGTTTTATCGAAAATATAAAACTATTGGGTTATTACTACTACCATTTACCTACCCGAAACAATGTTGTACTGAGAAAAAATGTTCTGTATCCGTACTTTAGCCTTCACTTTATTAGAGTTCAGTTCACTTTACTTTCACTATTATAGGATTCTTACTTCACTAATAAGTATATTGAACTTCACTGCAACAATTTTACTCTACAGCAATCTCTACAGAATGTCACTGTAACAACTTTTTAAATGCCGCATTAGTTTTGAGAAGGAAAAAATTACATTATCTCTCGTGTGTTTTATAAAATTGCGTTATTTAGGATACTAACAAGCAAAAAAGCACGTTTCACGTTTATCTACTTTTTTAACATATTTGCATTTTATATTTGATGCTACGGCCGCGTTGATATCTAGTATATAATATCACACTTTAATAGCAATTATAAATGAACCCTAACTAGCTTAACTGAAGGTTCAACATCGAAGTGTTAATTTTTGGACAGTTGCAAAATGTATTTTTACTTAGTTTCAGTTAGCCATTTGTACGTCTCCCGTTTTGAATTTTAATACACGTTAAGAATTCAAATCACAACAAATTGCAACAGCCGTACAATCCGTATTTTGTTTATTATTGTGTGCATTATCCACTCTATGCATGATTGTGATTTGTGGTGTAGCCCTGGCGGTTATGTATTACATTAGCAGGTAGCATAGGATTGCAGAAAGGGAGATCAAAGGCTAAACTTCATTAGAGCTAGGGTTTGCTCCCGGTACTGAGTTTGTATGGCGAGAACCGGGAATTCCCGGGAATTCCCGGTTCTCGCCATACAAACTCAGTACCGGGAGCAAACCCTAATTAGAGCTGAGCACAGACAAAAGCCAAAAATGGACAAATCATTCAAAACGCTAAGCCAAAAGGCCTTTGCTTTGGGTTGACTGCCCGCGGAGAGTCCGATTACAGTATTTCTAGTACATTCCGTATGTGGCCAAAGACCCTAACTGCGTGAGATCAGTACTTGGAATAAGGGTATTTGACTTGACTTTGACTCTATTTAAAATAAAAGATTAATAGAGAAACGTAGACAGCAGTTATTTTTAGATACAATTTCTATTTTAAAACCCGTATACAACTATAAATAGTAGGGAATTTTATCGTGACGTCACATGCTAGTCATGCTAGTGTTTCACATAAATTCGATAGTATCAAAATCGTTTGGATAGTTCGAAGAAAGAAACTGATTTGACTAAGTAGTCAAATACCCTATTGGACGAATGGCCAAGTCAGACTTATTTATATGTTCATATTTTCCCCACGTCATCGCTCAAATATATTAATAATAATATAACCTCCTCACGTTCTTCGTACATAAATATAAACGTGCCCTGTTGTTCTAAAATAATGATCAGAGCCCGTACCATGAGTCACTGACAGTGTCAAAACTGACATTTACGATATCGAGAACGTAATTTACTTTCTATACATCTCGTTTGCACTAATATGCGAGTACGAGCGAGATGTATAGAAAGTAAATTACGTTCTCGATGGCGTTTTTGTCAGTGCCAAACTGATGGTAGCCGTAAAGTAGTTTAAATGGTAGAAAAGGTTGTCCGCTCTGAAAGGGCTTTGCACATAGTTTCGTGTGCTCGTTATAAAGAGCTATCAACAATACAGGACGTTCCCCTTTAAATTTATTGCATAATTTGCTTAACATTATTATAATTGATGAAGTTGCCGAGATATTTTACACGGGGATCCGACGGAAACGGAGATCCCAATAAATTCCGTCGGTCTAACGATCGAAGCTCAGGGTAACTTGGTTGTTGACGTGCATGTAGAGTGCCGGCCGAGTAACTTAGTTTTAATCTTTTATTCATGATAAACTAAAATACATTTTATAAATTACATAAAACTCGCCAAACTGTGAAGTTTGATGGCGAGGTACGCCCTTTTTTATGCTAATAACTTAACCTATTTGGGTCATACAGGACTGGTCTATAATAAAACAACTTGGAGCCGTATCGAACTTTTAATATCTCATTGATTCGGTTTTGAATTATAATGTTGCAGTGCATCTCACCATGCAAAGTCTATTGCCTTGTTCAAACAGCACGGCTTGGCCGTTTCGCTGCTGTCACATGTACATGATGGACTTGCAGTACAAAGTTAGTTAAGTAACGAGGGTTTTTTTAAAATTCTGACAGTTTAATTACGCGATCGTCTTTACTCGTATACTCCCAAATAGTTTTGTTGTATTGTCAGTTGTATACGAGCAATTTAATTTTAATATGGTAACCCCGATAAGGGATCATCCATTAATTACGTCACACGAATTTCTAGGTTTTTTTACCCCTCCCCCCTCCTTGTCACACTTGGTCACATTTTGCAAACCCCTCCCCCCCTGGTGTGACGTCACATTTTAGGCAATTTTGTTTTCAACGAAATCGACAATATTAGCTCGGCATTATTTTTTTAATAAAAAAATATTTTTGATATATAAATATTAGTAATTTTATAACACAACGAAAGCTACATCCAAAATCTTATTATTTAACTGTACTGCGAATAAAAAAATATTAATTAATTTTCGGTTACTGATGAAGTTAAAGTGACATCACAATGTTTGTGACTCCCCCCTCCCCCATGTCACAACATGTCACATTTTCTTGACCCCCTCCCTCCCCCTAAACGTGTGACGTAATTAATGGATGACCCCTAACAAAGCCTAAGATATTATAATAGCAGTATGAACTTGCAACTAGACCGTTACTTTATTTGAATGCAGATTTAGATACGAATCGTAGTATATACAATGCAATAATATATACGTAACTTCCATAACAGCGCGACATATACAGTCCCTTAAGACCACATTGGCTACTCATTCACACGTAACTTTCGCGAACTTGGCCAGCTTTCTCTCACTTACAGAAAACTACAATAAATTCCCCCAACTATATAGTAAACTCGAAGGAGCTCGACGACTGAATCGTTCAAAACTTCATACATACAAACTTGGGTGCACTCAAGTGATTATGGGTGCGCTTATCTGGTATGAGAGTTATGAAGTTTTAGTTCTGTGGATGTCAGTAGTAGTCAGGAACGTACACTTTGGGTGCCTTAATTAATCCACCAAAACTTTTCCACGAACGAATTTGTAAAGCTTTTTTCTTTAATGTAAAGAGACAGAGAATTAGTGACTTTTGAAAAGTTTGTTGTTAGAGGACCGAATTCTGCTGATTTTACTACTTTGCTGACTACACACTAGAGTCACTAGACAATCTACACATGCATAGCCAAGACTGTGCGAATGTTATTTTAAATGTAAAACTTCTATGAAATTATGACGTATAAATAACACTGGCACAGTCTGTGCTGTCAAAATCGTTGCAGATTTATCTTGGTCAAACTCTACGCACGAAATAGGCAAGATTGTTGATACTTTTACGGCTACCACCAGTCTGACACTGACTCGCATATCAGTGCGAGCGAGATGTATAGAAAGTAAGTTACGCAGACGTTAGCGAATATGTTCATTTGACACTGCTAAAGCAATCGTGGCAAGGCTATACTTGGTCAACCAGATCTTGACAGTAGAAAAAGGCGGCAAATTTCAAAGATGTAGGCACGAAGGGATATCGTCCCATAGAAAATTTGAATTTCGCGCCTTTTTTTACTGACAAGATTTGGTTGACCAGCATGTTTTTTATAATAATGTTATAACTTTTTACGCAATTTAGGCAGTAAATATTTAAAATGTGTTTAAAAATCATTCTGTATGTAAGTGGAGCGGTAACTGGCAGAATGGCAGGTTGAAGAATGGAAGCCGGGTTTTGAAAAATGACTATCCTGTGAAAGACGAATATGTGCGGCGTGTTCGATATATTTACGTTGAAACAAATTCTACTTTCCCACATAACACGTCAAAGCTGGACGTGTTACAAATTGTTGTTTGTGTTCTGTGCTGACTGTATGTCAGCTATCATTTGTCATTGACTCATTCAAAAATGTTTTGTTAAAACCGGCCAAGTGCGAGTCGGACTCGCGCACGGAGGGTTCCGCACCATCAACAAAAAATAGAGCAAAACAAGCAAAAAAACAAGCAAAAAAACGGTCACCCATCCAAGTACTGACCCCGCCCGACGTTGCTTAATTTCGGTCAAAAATCACGTTTGTTGTATGGGAGCCCCACTTAAATCTTTATTTTATTCTGTTTTTAGTATTTGTTGTTATAGCGGCAAAATACATCATCTGTGAAAATTTCAACTGTCTAGCTATCACGGTTCGTGAGATACAGCCTGGTGACAGACGGACGGACGGACGGACGGACAGCGGAGTCTTAGTAATAAGGTCCCGTTTTTACCCTTTGGGTACGGAACCCTAAAAATGTTAAATGGACGGTGGATGGAATGGATGATGTCTAATTGTAGAAATGTATAACTACCAACTACAAGTTTATTCTTATTTTGTACCATATTATTTTTGAGCTAACACCACCATCAAAACATTCACCAGAAAAAAAAAACATATATATTTATATCTAATTGTATAAATGTATACCTACTACAAGTTTATTCTTATTTCGTACCATTATTATTTTTGAGAAAACACCATCATCAAAACATTCAACACAAAACTAAAAATATTAATAAAACTTTACAGGCCTCAATTATTTAATGTATGTTTTACCCTTTCATGCAAATACTTAAGTCAAATTGACAGACTAAGACAAACGATTTATAACTAATTGATAATTGAGGCGTTTAGCGCTTTTGCGAAGGTCATTAGCCGCTAGTACCCATAAGTAAAGCCAACTACTGTCCTGTTTTGATAAGATCATGTGCTTATCATGAAATTCCTGTACAAATCTCTTCAAAATACCTACCTGGCGGTCTAGCATGAGATGCGTTCTAGCGCTCGAGTGCATACTTGAAGTTGCGCTAGATGTATTGTAGTCGCGCGCGAGAACGCATCTCATGCTAGACCGCCTTGGTGTGGCCTGAAACACGAGCAAAAAATTTAACGGAAGGCTGTACTTACTCCTCAAACTGACCAATGTTTGTACAGCGACTTTTGAAAATAACTTGTATTTTGATTTTAAACACACTTTAAAGTTTATTCCAAGACGCAATGTATTTACGAATTTTTGTTACGTTTAAAGCGTGACAAGCAACGTCATTCACACTCATTATGGCGTACATTGAAGATAATATAATTTAGTTTGTGTGAAAAACAGGAAGTCTAAACACATCATTATTTTTAAAAGTTATTGAACAAAATTGTCATCGTTTGAGGAGTATAATCTATGTTTAAATTATTTGCTCGTAGTCGTAGTACAGGCCACATTCGGTATATTATTCTTTTATAATCCGACTCTATGTATACATAAGTTTTCCTCCATACCTATATTTTTTAAATAATGTGATCACTTGGGCATTCAAATCTCTGTTATCTTCAGTACAGCGCAGACGAAACTCAATATGTTACTTTTTACGAGGACCTTTCTCATATATGAGTACCCAATCTCAACCCTTCATCAAATATGCAAAAACACATTGAAGATGTAGACAAACTTCTTTATTCCAGCCGGGAATCGGCCCCATTCGACTTGAAAAATTGATGGGTAAAGGTCAAACTTTGCAGTTCTTTCGTCATGTCATCACGGTCGAGCTTTAGAATTTGACAGTTTAGCCATGACTTAGCCAAGTATTATTACGTCGTTTTTTTGATATATTATTGGTATTATTAATATGTAGTTAGTTTTTGAATTGGTATCGTTTATGGACATAACGCAATGGCTTAACGCAATAACGCAAACTTCAATCTAACTAGCTAAGGCGGCGTTGTATGGAGATTATTATCCCTCATCTTTCTGGCTATGTAAAGTACCAAAAAAACTTAGTAAACTTGGGTCTGTCCCTATTGTCCCTAAGGCGATCCTTCAAGAAGGCTCAAGTTTTTAAGTACTGTATTTTAATTTATTCATCGTTTTCTTTGAAGAAAAGATAAAAATACAACTTTGTGTGGATGAAAAAATGTGGATGTACCTAATACCTAATATTAGAAATTCTTGCAACGATAAGGCGTGCGTGCGAATAAAAACCAGGGGTAGAAACTTCGAACGTTTTTGAAGTTATTCAAGGAAATAAGCGCAAATAGACCATTATGCCCTCATCTCTGAAGGCAATCCTTAAATTTAAAAAAAAAATAAACTTATGAAAAACGTCAACCATGAGTCGCTTATAAGGAAAAATTATTGTAAAAATATGTTATTACAAAAATATGTTATGCACACCTGGAGCACGAGTCCGACTCTCTCTCTCTCTCTCTCTCTCTCTCTAAACTCTTTAGTAAATATACACGATACTATATTCAGGAAACTGGATCCCACCAATTCCTAGCCTTCCCTCTGGGTTGGAAAGTCGCTTTTGTAAAAACTAGTACCCACGCCTATTCTTGGGATTACGTTGCCGAACGGTCGCCAGTCTCAGCGTTCCACGCAAAAAATATCGCAAATATCATCCTCATAACAGACAATGTTAGGGATGACTCACGTTAGACCGGACCGTGTCCGGGCCGGAGCTTCCGGAGCTTCGTTATCTATGGAAAGCATCACGTGATCACCGGTCATCTGTCATAGAAAAGTAAGCTCCGGAAGCTCCGGCCCGGACACGGCCCGGTCTAACGCGAGTCGTCCTTTAGGATGATGACATAATATATGACGATTTGATTCATGTAGGAAAGGCACGTGCCTGATGAATATAAAGGCTTAAATAAATGTTTAATCATTATAAACACTCCCACCGAGACGCGGGCGGTGTCCTTGTTCTTATTATAGCTCGGGAGCCCGCTTTACGTTTATTCGATTCATGAAAGTAGGACTATGTTTTATGGGTATCAGTTTTTGTAGACCGGGATTTTAGACGAACTTTAAAAAGAAAGGTTCAATATATAAAAAACCGTGGGTTAAATTACTAAACGTTTTATTTTATACGAATGTGTTTTTTAGGTTTTTTTTTATGATATGAGAGGCAAAGGAGCAGACGAATCGCCTATTGATAAGCATATAAGCAATTACCGTCGCCCATGGACACCCGCAATAGATAGAGGGATTTTGAGTTTTCAGCCTGTAAGATGGGAGAACGCTCATTTCTTGAAAGTTTGAAGGTCGTATCCGGAATTTTCTGACTCAAAACTTTAAACGTACCTAATATCTCGAAACTCTTGTTTTAATCAGTTGCGCGTGACACGGCAGAAATGTATTTAACATGCCGGTGATAATCGTTTCTCCCTTTCAATAATTTTCAAATTTTTGCTTGCTACAAAGGTTAGGTTCTAGGTTAGTGAGATGAATAAGGCCCACTTGCACCATCCCACAAACCCGGGGTTAAGCGATTAAACCATTAACCAAGTGTCAATTTGTACTGGTAACCATGGTAAATCCAGGTTTACCCGGTAAACCCCGGGTTAGTGAAATGGTGCAAGTGGGCCTAAGGAGGTTAATATTTTACTAATAGAAACTGAACACTTTTTCTGATTGTAATCGGACACAGTAACTGTGGTGTTTAGTAGAAAAAGAAATATTGTTAAGGTCTCCTGTACTACACTTACACAGGAATTTTAATTTCCTTTCACTTAAAACCCTGTCTCAGCTAAGAATGATAATCAGTCAAGTCTTGAAAGCATCACAAACAACAATGCTCCGTAGTCCCTTCATTTTAAGGGCGTTTCGTAAATTTAAATAAATAAAGATGATAGGGTGATCTTCATATTTTCCTTTTAAATGCAAAATATGATAAATGTCCAGCGGCCTTTTCTGCCTAGAAACGGTAACCTTTGTTGTAGAGCCCCATTAGAAGGTGGCGTGAAGATTGAGAGCTATTGAATAGTTTGGAAGCTAGTTTTTAGGGTTCCGTACCCAAAGGGTAAAAACGGGACCCTATTCCTAAGACTCCGCTATCCGTCCGTCCGTCCGTCCGTCCGTCTGTCACCAGGCTGTATCTCACGAACCGTGATAGCTGAAATTTTCACAGATGATTGCCGCTATAACAACAAATACTAAAAACAGAATAAAATAAAGATTTAAGTGGGACTCCCATACAACAAACGTGATTTTTGACGGCTGCTATTTAACTGATCACCAGATTTAGTAAAATTTTATACCAAAAGAATATATTTTACCACCCTAAAATAATAAATGATCACCAAAATTGTAACTTCAATTTAATGTGAAATGATTACCAATTCTATTACATTTTATTATCCTATTAAAGGAAATGACACCAAACTAATCATTATTAACTCAAAAATAGTAAATGATTACCAAATTTCAAACCCCATTTTAATGTGAAATGATAACCAAATTTTTACATCTTGCTATCCTATTAAAGAAAATGACACCAAAATAATAATTGTAAACCCAAAAATAGTAAATGACCACCAAAATTAGAACTCTATTTTAATGTAAAATTATAACCAAATTTTTAAATCTTGCTATCCTATTAAAGCAAATGACTCCAAAATAATCATTGTAAACCCAAAAATAGTAAATGACCACCAAAATTGCAACCACATTTTAATTAAAAAGAGGCAAATATTTAATATATCGTTATCCTATTAAATTAATTAATCCACTTCGTCACCTTCTTCTAGTAGCATTTTATTTTCTGTAGGTAACAATCGCAGTTCTAACTTAAACTAATTATTTTTCTAGTAGTATTTCGTTTCTGTAAGGGTCGCAGTTCAAACCTAACCTAACCCACTTTTCTAGTAGCATTTCTTTTCTGTAAGGGTCGCAGTTCAAACCTAACCTAACCCACTTTTCTAGTAGCATTTCGTTTCTGTATGGGTCGCAGTTCAAACCTAACCAAACCCACTTTTCTAGTAGCATTTCTTTTCTGTAAGGGTCGCAGTTCAAACATAACCTAACCCACTTTTCTAGTAGCATTTCGTTTCTGTATGGGTCGCAGTTCAAACCTAACCTAACCCACTTTTCTAGTAGCATTTCTTTGCTGTATGGGTCGCAGTTCAAACCTAACCTAACCTACTTTTCTAGTAGCATTTCGTTTCTGTATGGGTCGCAGTTCAAACCTAACCTAACCCACTTTTCTAGTAGCATTTCTTTTTTGTAAGGGTCGCAGTTCAAACCTAACCTAAACCACTTTTCTATTAGCATTTCGTTTCCGTAAGGGTCGCAGTTCATACCTAACTTAAACCACTTTTCTAGCAGCATTTCGTTTCCATAAGGGTCGCAGTTCAAACCTAACGTAACCCTCATTTCTAGTAGCATTTCTTTGCTGTATGGGTCGCAGTTCAAACCTAACCTAACCTACTTTTCTAGTAGCATTTCGTTTCTGTATGGGTCGCAGTTCAAACCTAACCTAACCCACTTTTCTAGTAGCATTTCTTTTCTGTAAGGGTCGCAGTTCAAACCTAACCTAACCTACTTTTCTAGTACCATTTCTTTGCTGTAAGGGTCGCAGTTCAAACCTAACCTAAACCACTTTTCTAGTAGCATTTCGTTTCCGTAAGGGTCGCAGGTCATACCTAACCTAACCCACTTTTCTAGTAGCATTTTATTTTCTGTAAGGGTCGCTGTTCAAACCTAACTTAACCCACTTTTCTAGCAGCATTTCGTTTCCGTAAGGGTCGCAGTTCACACCTAACCTAACCCACTTTTCTAGTAGCATTTCTTTTCTGTAAGGGTCGCAGTTGAAACCTAACCTAACCCACTTTTCTAGTAGCATTTCTTTTCTGTATGGGTCGCAGTTCAAACCTAATCTAACCCACTTTTTTAGTAGCATTTCTTATCTGTAAGGGTCGGAGTTGAAACCTAACCTAACCCACGTTTCTAGTAGCATTTCTTTTCTGCAGGGGTCGCAGTTCAAACCTAGTAATTGGCATCTTTTTACTTTATTTCGTAATATGTATAATTTTTTTGGTAATCATAGTGGTTTATTTAGGTGATAATATCGCATTAATTTGGTCTTCAAGATTTGGTGATCATTAATGATTTTTGGTAACCATTCAATATATTTGGTATTTGAAGTGCAGTCGTAATTAAAACGGTGGTACTTTTGTAATTTTAGGTCTTATTTTTTTGGTGTTCAGTAATTTTTTTTGGTAAGCATGATATTTTTATTTAGGGTACCAAAGTATTTTTTGGTGGTCATTATATTTGTAGCCATTTTTGACCGAAGTTAAGCAACGTCGGGCGGGGTCAGTACTTGGATGGGTGACCGTTTTTTTGCTTGTTTGGCTCTATTTTTTGTTGATGGTGAGGAACCCTCCGTGCGCGAGTCCGACTCGCACTTGGCCGGTTTTTTATACCTATAGTTAAGTAAGTAGGTAATCTATTCGCAAAACAAATGTTCCTTTTTATGTTGTAATCTAACCCAGAAAACATTTCTGTTATATCAATTTGGTAAAACTCCGATTACACACTTTTGATATTTAAATTGTAGGTAAATATCAAAACTCATTGAACAATAAGTAATCGACAAATGTAGAATTAATTCCAATTGACTTTTAATTATATTAATTGACTTGTAATTAAAATTTCCACATTATATTTTATATTAATTAAACGTAAGCATGATAAAACATGTTTTGACTGGCATAATTGCTGAAACAATTATCTGGTTGTTTTTCAGTGTGCAACTCTGCAATTAACACCGGATAAAATAACATTGTTTGGGCAAATCGTATTACTTAATTAAGGGGAGTGTTATGACAGTAACAGTAGGTAACCGTGTTTTGTTAATACTGTGTGAAATAGTGGTGAAATAAGATTAATTTGGAATGAAAAATACCGCTTGTACAGAAATTACAAATTTTTGAAGGTAAAAAAAATGGAAAAAATTATGGCTTTTTTAAGTATAATATACCCAATAAGTAATATTTTTTGCCATAGGTTCGTTCAGTGACTTCGAATTATTCCAATCCTGATTTCCAAGAGATCGATTAGTACTTACAAATAATAATATTATCGGACGGGGAGTCAATTTCCTGATAAAATGAGTAACGTTCAATCCGTGTTTGTTTATTACATCACAATTTTAACCTACATACATTTTATTCAGTAAGCATACAAAAACATTAACCTAATAAAACTTAAAAACTAAATCTAAAAATATGTAAAACTAATCTTAAAATAAATAACTAAAAACTAAATATACCCCTGCGGCATGGTGCCGTAAATGCTGGCAGCATTTCCTCGTTGTATTGCAATACTTAATCTTTGTGCGAGGAAGCTGCCAGCTCTACGATCACCAGATGCCTAACTCTTTAAATAGCGTAGATACATATATTATGTATAAACATATAGTAGAGCTATTATTACATTATATTAGTATTTTTACTTGCTTTATTAATATCTCTCTCGCAACATAAAACCAAGTACCAAGTCCAATAAGCCCTTTATAATGAGCCCTGGGGGAACCGCAAGCGCAAGTAGAAAGTTTATTGCGAGAAAATAAATACACTTTCAAGAAATGTCTCTAGTTTCAAGTTTCAACGCAGTAATTAAGAGCGAGAAGAGTGCAATAATTGAAAACCCGATCAGTTGAGTAAGTTTCTTTCAGTGTTCCGTAGCATTGATTCACGGAACACTTTGAAATTGAATTCTATCGGGGTATACAAAGTGTTTCTTGTAACAGGAGCAATAAATTAAACAGTAGGCTATACTCCTCATACTGACCAACATTTTTTCAGCAACTTTTATAAATAACTTACCATTTTGATTTTTATTACACTTAAAAGTTTATCCTTAGACGCAATGTATTGAGCAGTTTGTTATGTTTAAAGCGTGACAAGCAACGTCAAGTCAAACACACTGATGTCAGCGTACATTGAAGGCAATATTTATTTTGTATAAATAAGAGGAAGTCGAAAGGATTCATAATTTTTAAAAGTTGTTTAACCCTTATCTTGGCAAGGTTCAAAATATCTGTAAGGTTCTGTGTATTAAATGTTTTTAAATTCGAACGCATTGTAAATATTTATGCACTAACAGATAGTAAATGCATCAAAATGTAGATTATGGAAAAACATATACTAATCTAAGAAATAAATGCACAACTTCCAGTGCGAACCGAAAGATGTTGTTTCCGTGGCGCCATGTTGATTATTACTAATTAATTTACAATGACACTTGTGTCCATTATTTTTTTCTATAAGAAAGGAGGGTAGCTCGACATATTGATGGCAGAATTATTTTGTTAGGTAATAAAGTGAACCTGCTAGATTTTTTAAAGTTCCATGTATCACGGGTGTTACAATGCCAAGATAAGGGTTAACAAATGTTATTGCGGGCGCTTGAATTTATTTTTATTGAACACGAGTTTTAACAGCTAATAGAAAGAAGTATTTGGACAACAACAACAATACGTAACCATACATTGATACGTATTGATCAACGGTATTGGTATTAAATTCACCAGCAATTTTATAGGTGTTTCAAAGTTGACTAACCTTAACGCCTGTGCGTAGTATTTACCTAAACTAAATAAATAAGTCGTACCAAAACCAGATCAAAACGGTAACAAATTGTGAAATCTGAATCGGGCTCCTGTTTGAAATAATTTAAGGTTTTATATTTGGCATCTCTAGTTTCGGATGCGGTGACATTTCGCTGTACACACCGTACTCACCTTTACCGCATACGAAGCGATAACGGATATGATATTTAACTCTATTCACAGCTATTAAAGTTCAAATTTCAACAAATATTTTTATGACATAAAGTGAGTGGTTAAATAAACACGAGTTCAGAATATAATCTAACAAAACAATACTCGTGTAACATGATATTTACTAAACCAAAGATCTGAGGACCCTCCAACCGAGTATAATCTCAATCTAATTATAGAATAACTCGATATGAAGTGGAATCAGCAGAATTAATTTAAAGGGAAGTTTGTTTTAATTACTTTGCATGCTCCACATTTTGTTTTGGCGGATCCTGACGTAAATTTTCTTTATTTTTGTTTACCCGTATATTCACGACTGGAGGTTTTTACTACATTTGAGAAATAATAGGGAAGACCGAGGCGAATCGGATCATGATAGAAAATAAGTTGAAATCCATACTAATTATAAATGCGAAAGTGTGTCTGTCTGTCTGTCCTCTTCCGGATCTCTTCATGCTTAAACTGCTGAACCAATTTAGTTGTATTTTGGTATGGAGATAGTTTGAGTCCCGGGGAAGGGGGAAGGACATAGGGTAGTTTTTATCCCAGAAATCACCCTTTAAGGGGGTGAGAAGGGGGGTTGAAGTCGCAGGCAAAAGCTAGTTTGAAAAATGTCATTGATATGAGGGCACTAAAATGCACCGTACGTATTTCCTCTTATCCTGCGAGACTGGCTTTGGATTCAAAATCAAAATAATTAATTTTATTATTAACATACAGTACAAGGCTTAAATCTATACAGATCCCTGCAAAACTGTATTTACAGTTTGCCTGCAGGTAAGAGTCTCTACTTACACAATGACATATTATATTTTTAAGTACGTATATTATAGTTATTATATTTTATCTAAACACTTAAGTGACACTTGCACGTGTGCAATTATCACTTAAGTGTTTGCAGTAGGTACAGTTTTAATTTACTTTTAATTTTTTTCTTATTTGGCTCATGCCGTATATTCTCCGGTAGACTATTCAGGAAATACGGAAGTCTTTTCATTTGTGTCGCCTCAGCTGTGACGCCGCGCGCGAGCCGCGCGCGAGCCTCCCGCGCGCGCGCCCTCCCCCCGCCTCCTCCAAATCATCATCTCGTCATCGTGCTGACGCGGATGTCGTCGCCGGTCCGAAAGTCGCATCGAACCGGGTTAGTGTACCTGTAAAGGGTACTGAAGAGCGAGCGGCTCCCAAGGAGAAGCTCCCTGTTGCCAGTGTGGATGAGGAGGATTTCACACTGGTATCAAGAAAGAAGAAGGCGCGCACGGCGCCTCGTAAGACTCAGTGTGGTACCGCCGAACCGGCTAATTCTGGCTTGCGGATTGCTACACCGAGTAAGGCGCTGTACGTATCGCGCTTGCATTACACCGCCACGGCTGCTGAAGTGGTGGAGTATGTGCACCAGAAGACCGGCTACACGCTGAGGGTGTTCCCGTTTCGATCGCGCCACTACGTGCACTTCAACTCGTTTGTGGTGCGCGTGCCGCGACCGCTGCAGGGGACCATCGAGTGCGCCGACTTCTGGCCGAAGGGTGTCGTGTTTCGGAGGTTCCGGGGCAAACTGCCGAATCCGACACAGGAGCAGCCGATGCAACGGAGCCACGCCGTTTTATCGACTAAATAACTAGGGTTTAGTTTTAAGTTTATAAAATACATATGTATGTTAGTCTGTAAGGTATTTGTAATATGGGCCTTGTTGCCTGATTTAAATTTCTAAATAAATAAATAAATAAAATTAGAGTTCTGTCACCAAAATAGTTACTAACCCGAGGAACTACAAATTTTCGCGCGGTTACTGTCCTTGTTTTATGTTTATGTTCTACTAATATTGAGCTATGTTCTCCATTGCCATGGTTGTTAACTGCTAAAAGGAATTTATGCTTTAAACTAACTGGTAGTATTTTATAGAGATGCAACGGATAGTTGTTTGGCCGGATACCGGATACCGGATATCAGGCCTAGACACTGGCCGAATATCCGGTATCCGGCCGCCGAATATTCGGCCGGCGGAACTATACCTATATTTTGAGTTTTGCATAGGGCTTGCAATTCGAATATTCGAATATTCGAATTTGTCGAATATTCGACCTGTTTTGATATTCGAATATTCGGCCGCTCAGGTTTCGAATATTCGAATATTTTTTATTACTATAAAAAAATCTATGTCATCCGCTGTAGTTACAGTTTCTGTATGTTTTACGGGTATTTACAGTGAATGAGGAACGGTAGGTACCCAAATACGAAGGAAATAATATTTTTACTGTATTCCTCTTCGTGAATACAGTGAAACCTAACTCAATTTAAAAGAAGAATCGTAGGTTTTAAGTCAAAGGGTCATTCTGTTTATTCAGTACAAGCGTACGTTAAGCGAATTTTTGAAGTCTAAACCTTGCCACTTATCGCAATTCTCAAATTTAATCATACCAAACCTGCCCAACTTGGTAATCTAACCATGCACCTTTAGCTGACCAATAATTCACCCAGTACTCAACTAACTTTTTCCCTTAAATGTTCCAATATTATATAATTAGCCGACCATTAGGAATAGTAACTTGCCAAAACAAATAAAGTCAATAAAGATTCAAAATACAATGAAATTAAAGGCCTTTTTACAGGCCTCTGAGTGATTACAAGTTAATTTAAATCGGAAAATAATTACCTACTAAAAAAATATCTTACATACCTAGGTGTTTGGATGGTTAAAGTTATATTATTTCACGCAACGACGCATTTATAATAAGTTTTATCTAGAAATATTAAATACGTCTAATTTTGGCGTTTTACTTGTTTTTATAAATGTGGGCATCTTATAAATAGTAGGATGATAAATCTAGTCAATTAAGTGGATTTCTGCCAAATATCCTTAGTTTTAGCAATATGTGAAAAAAGCTTTTGAATAAAACGATAATAAACCGATTTCTCGTTCCTTTTCTTATTTTTTATAATATTCGAATAATTATTCGAATATTCGAATACGTCGTCAGAAAAAGTCGAATATTCGAATATCTTAAAGTTTCGAATATTTGCAAGCCCTAGTTTTGCAGGTGCGCGTCGTGCAGGTTTCGACCTGTTTCGTAGTGAACGTTCGCGCGGACACATTTTAGGGTCGTAACGAGTTTTATCATGTCATTACGTAGTAAGTTCGTTTATAGTTCGTAAAGTGCACGCGCGTATTTTTGTGTAAACAAATAAGTGTATTGTGTGACATTGGTTACGTATTCATTTCTATCTACTGTGTCGTTAGCATTATGACCGTGACTGTTTTTTAGATTCCTATTTTAACCCCAAAATGTGTTAATTTTACTATCCGGTATCCGGCCGGATAGTAGGTCACTATCCGGTATCCGGCCGGATACTAGAATAACGGCCGGATAGGCCGGATACCGGATAGTAACCGGATATCCGGTGCATCTCTAGTATTTTACAAATTTTGAATAATTGAGTATAATCGTTTTTACAACCTTTCCTTGTTTTCTTATTTACTAGCAGTTTTAGGAATCTAATTTGTAGTGCTTCTAATTTATACTTGGTCAACCAGATCTTGGCAGTAGAAAAAGGCGGCAAATTTGAAAAATGTAGGCGCGAAGGGATATCGTCCCATAGAAAATTTGAATTTCGCGCCTTTTTTTACTGACAAGATTTCGTTGACCAGCTATATCTATGTATGATTTAAAAGTAAGACCATAGCAATCAAGTGCGTAGCTCAATACAGACTCAACTATTGCAAAATATATACATACATTATACACATTATTATTATATACATTTTAATATATTACTAGGTACTTTAAAACTTAGGTGGTAAAATTTTCCAAGGAGAATTCTTAATTTATTACAGATATGGTTTATATGTTGTTGCCAAGAAAATGCAGTATCAACTTTGACTCCCAGATATGTTACACAATCGACTTTTTCTATAGGTTTACATTGACAATCATTTAATTTATTATGATAACAAGTAAAGCTGTGAGTATACATAGGTAACGGTGCTTCTACGGTGTTTATATAAGGTGATTGTATAATGAGGAGTTTTGTTTTGTCAGAATTTAATATTATACCATTATCATGTGACCATTTCACTATTGTGTCTATATCCTGCTGAACTAGATGACAAATTTCTGTAATATTAGTTCCGGCACTTAAGGTGCAAAGATCGTCAGCAAACATATACGAGGAACAATTTCGTATAACGCCACACAAACTGTTCACATGCATAAGATAACACTTATTTACTTGTCGGAGAAAAGAGATTTAGTAGGGGGAAGCGGGGTAGATAGGCACAAGGGGCAGTTTTGAACACCCACCCTAATGGCTTTGAGTGAGGTACCAGCTTCGGCACATCTCTCCTGCCAGCCGTTGTCGCTTGGTGCGTAAAAACGTGTTTCCGCGGTTGCATAGTAAATAAATTATGATTTTTTATCGAGACTTGGTGCGAAATTTTAGACTTTATTGGATGAACATCATAATGAGCGCTAAGTGCGTTTATTCAGTAATAAAGTTAGCTTATTATTTTTTATAGTACATAATACTTAATAGTTTATTTTTAATAAAGGATTTTTAATTTATTTGACCATTGGGGTACTTTGGTACAATAAAGATTGGGGCAGTTTTTTGAACATATCAAAGTGCCCCTCTAGTGTATCTAAGTGTCCCTGCCATTTTAGAAAAATATTTTTTTTTGTGAGTTGTGCGAACGTACAAAGAGAAACAAAATTGACAAAAAAAGTTAAAACAACTCAAGTAGCTTTTTGTCAAAAACTGACACTGATTCCATTAAAAGCTTTTTTTGTTGTTGTTCTAGTGCACCTGCTTAATAACAGTATGTTCTAATAGCACCGCACTTAATAGACGTTTTATAATGTTTAAAAAGTTTACTACTGGTCAGCTAACTGAGTTGATCTGTAACGTATGCTCTGCGGGCCAGTTTGAAACACTTACGGGGCACTTTGATTCACGTGCCAAAGTACCCCAAAATGATGTATCAAAGTGTCCCATGTAATGTATCAAAGTCCCCCGCAAGTGGAGCACAATTGAACAAATCCCAATTTTTGTTAAAATCTACATATACCTTTATCTCTTTTATTGGCTATAAATTTAACAAAACAAGATATACTTTGTATACCTTAGTAAATTTGTCACCTACTAAGTACAAAAATAATGTATTTCGAGTTCATTCTGGGGCCTAAAAACAATTTCAAAAAAAGGTGGACCAAGCTGCCCCGCTTCTCCCTACCTAGTCGTTAAATTACCAGCAAATCACAATGTAAGAACCAAATGACGATAACATATTCAAAGTCTAAATTACCTGGAAAGAGAAGAGGCTACATAAAGAATAGGATTACTTACTTTATAATATTTTACAGAAGTTCGCAGATTAGACATTATTATAGGTTCCGATATAGGAATCGACCCACTCCATATTAAGATGTATCAATATGAAAATATTTTCATTTACTTTAGTCAAAACGTTAAAACATTACATTTTGGGCGCTGTTGCGAGTCACCGGAAATGGATTTACTCGCAACATTTCCGCCCTAGAGCCCGTACCATGAGTCACTGACAGTGTCAAAACTGACATTTAAGCTATCGAGAACGTAATTTAGTTTCTATACATCTCGTTTGCACTAATATGCGAGTACGAGCGAGATGTATACAAAAGAAAGTAAATTACGTTCTCGATGGCGTTTATGTCAGTGCCAATCTGATGGTAGCCGTATAAGTAGGTCTAAAAAGCGCGCCGCGTAGCCGCACGTGACATGTCGCGCTGTAAATTGAATTTTTCGTCCGTATTTCGATGTATTTCTTTACAAAATAATAGTAGTCATATCTGTGTGAAAATATGAATTGATAGTAGGTATACATAAACAATACTTTTATTTCAATTTATACTTTTATTTTACGTAGGTACTTATTGCTTTTAACATTTAAATTTTACCAGGTAACGCTCAAATCAAAGCTGAAAGCGCTTTATAAATTCACAACCTTGATGTCGACTAAATAGAAAATCTTTTTTTTGTCTACAAACAATTAACGGGAAAAAAGTTTGTCCAAAAAACAATAATTACGAAACTTTAAGAAGAAAGTGGAGGACCCGCGCGAAACCGCCTTTTCATACAAACGTAGTCCTCATTTTCCTCCCTGGATTTTAACATTATTGAAAATATTTTGACACAATGTTTTGTATATCAACCGCAGCTATGCCCCTACGATTGATTATTTCAAAATTTTAATTATTATAATACTTATGAGCATTTATATTTCTGTATGAAATCTGTTTTTCGCACCAATTTTTTACAATAATCAAAAAAAAATCGAAAAAAGTCTAACGTAGGGGCATATTGGTTAATATAAATCAAATTGTGTTAAAATGTTTTCCATAATATCAACATCCAGAGAGGAAAATGGGGACTACGTTTGTGTGAAGAAGCGGCCGTTCCCTTTCCTCTTAAAGCGTGAAATAATTCGGTCATTGTCGCCTGCCTCAGTGAACTTTGTGCGCTGGCGCAAATTACAATATTTCTTATATTAATTATATTCTTTGCTTTCATAAGTAATAGTATGTAAAATATTTTGATTAAGCATTTTTAATATTTTTTATTAAAAAGACACATCAAGATTGTTTACCTTCTTTCTAATGCTAAAAAAAACGAACTTTAGTGGTTAATTAAAAAAAAACGAATATTATGGATCAGCGAGGATAAGCAGTATCACTACGGCACTGACATAAACGCCGTCGATAACGTAATTTACTTTCTATACATCTCGCTCGTACTCGCATATTAGTGTAAACGAGATGTATAGAAAGTAAATTACGTTAACGATAGCGTAAATGTCAGTTTTGACACTGTCAGTGACTCATGGTACGGGCTCTGGGCGAGTGTTGTGAGTGAATCAGCCAGCGATCCGCGATAATTGAACATCTCAATTTTTTACACTAGATTAAATTTTTTATACCTACGTTTGCGGTAGAAATTAGTCAATTGAATTGAATTGCTAGGATGACAGCTGATTTAAACTACTTTTAGTCGAAGCATCATAATAATAATAATGGCGCTTTAGAGAACGCGAGAAAGCGTCCGGGATTTGATGCTGATATCATATTATGTATAGATTAGATTTAGATTTATTTATTTCAAGATGAAAATTACACTATAAATTTGCTACATTCGTCAAAATTATGTTTATCTTCTCATCATGATCGTAAAAAATTACATTATAAATTTAAAAATAAAAATAATAAGATTAAGATTAATTATGTCTCCCAATAAGGATCGTCATGTACAAAGAAAAACATGTCAAAACAATTGAATATAAACCTAGTTAACATTAAAGTCGATGTCAACGTAAATAATTTGTAACTGTCATTAAAATGTCAAATAAAGATAAAAATATCACAAAAGAACAAAATGTCATGTTTTAAATACAAATCAACAATTGAAAAATAAATAAAATTACATACATCGTTACAAATTCAATTCCATGTACTCATTTATAGAATACAGAGGGTTATCCAACAAAAGGTTTCTCAATTTGCGCTTAAATGTTTCGTCACACGGCTCATTTCTCAGATCGGCAGGAAGGTGCTCGTAGTAAGTCGGGCCGATGACACGTGGGTTCTTTCTTGAAAGTGCCATGCGACGGGGAACTGTTCTCAGACGCCCTGCAGCTCGAAGCAGTTTGCCCGGAAAGTTAATACGCGCAAATTGGGATATATTCTGTCTTACATATATCAGTACATCGAACAGGTATTGTGAGTAGTGCGTCATTATACGTTGAGAACCAAAGAGCTCTTTACAAGGGTGCCTGTCTTTTACACCGGCAAGTGTACGTATTGCGCGTTTCTGCATTATTAAAACTCTTTTTGCATCTGTTGAATTGCCCCAGAGCAGTGAGCCGTATGCCATGATAGAGTGGAAATGCGCAAAGTACACCTGCTTTAAGGCTTCTGCTGAGATAAGTGGCTTCAGTTTCCTCAACGCAAACGACGCACCACCCAATCGATCGCACAGGTTGTCTACATGGGACTTCCAATTTAGAGTGTTGTCAATCATAAACCCTAGGAACTTACTCTTATCGCACATGGGCATCGGAAAATTAGCCATGCACGGTGGCAGTTGAACCTTTCGACCAGAAAACAACATAACATTTGATTTTGAATAATTAAGTAACAGCCCATTTGCTGAGAACCATTCCTCCAATTGCTTGCAAGCATCATGAATTTTTAAAGCCAGTTGGTCATAAGAGCTTGCACCAACTAACACAGTTGTGTCATCCGCAAACAATACAGACAAGCCAGCTCCAATATTCGATGGTAGGTCGTTGACAAATAACAAAAATAAGGTATTTCCAAGGGACGAACCTTGGGGAATACCAATATTTATATATCCTGCATCGGATTGGATTGACTTGCCGTCAGTGAGTAATTTCACGACTTGTTTGCGGTCTGACAAGAATGAGGTAAACAGTTCATGGGCAGTGCCTTTGATTCCGTATATTTTCAATTTGTTGAGCAGTAATTCGTGATTTATGACGTCGAATGCCTTTGACAAGTCGCACAGTATTGCGGCAATCTTATCCTTATCGTCTAACCCTGTCATGATAGAATCGAATATCCTGTATGTCGCGGTGGTTGTCGACATTTTTTGTCGGTAAGCGAATTGGTTTTCCGTGAGCAGGTTATTCAATTCTATATGGGTCATAAGGTGAGACGATAGGACAGATTCTACCATTTTTGAAATGGTGGGTACTATTGTAATAGGCCTATAGTTATTGACGTCACACCTGTCACCCTTACCCTTGAAAACTGGACACACTCTTGTGTTTTTTAGCACGCTAGGATACGTACCAGTTTCAAACATAATATTTATGAGAATAACAAGTATGTCGCCAACAACAGGCCACAGACACAATATAATTTTTGGCGAAATGTCAAAAGCATCGACAGTGTCTCCTTTTTTTAACATTGAATGTAACGTCCTGGTCAACATATCGCGGGTGACGACCGGCAGAGTGTAAGAGGGTACATTGGTAGTTTCTAAGTGCCTCTTAAGATAGCGTGTTGATTGCTCCATATCATTTCCTATTGCGTGTTTGCACCCTATCCCTAAAAAGTGTGTGTTAAACGTGTCTGGCAACTCACTACTCTTCACTTCTATATTGGTGTTTGGATCACGGAGAGATATGTGGTTCGATCTTACTTTTGTGCCTACCTCCTCATTGACAACCTTCCATATTTCTTTGGCTTTATTGCTGCTAGAAGCCAACCTACTCTCAGTGTGAGCTCGACGAGCCTGTAACGCAGTGGTCTTAATTATGGAAGAGTAGTGCTCAATACAGTCAGTTAATATGGGGTTGTTGGGATACTGGCGTCTTATTTCGTGAAGGTCATTGTGCTTATGAACTAACTCCACTAAGTCGTCACTTAACCATGGTACAGTGTTATGTTTTTTATGCCTAATCTTTTTGAATGGAAAGTGAATGTTCATATAGTATGTCAGAATATCAAATAATTTAGTAAATTTATAGTCAATGTCAAGGTCAATATTGTAAATAAAATTAAAATCATAATTATCAATGTCACTATAAAATGAATGAAATGAATTTGCACTAAATAATCGGCGCTCAATCATCTCATTTGACTTTTGGTCATGTTCAGTAGTCAACTCAAACTTTTGAGCGGTATGGTCACTTATCGCAGTAACCAACGGTGTCACTGAGAGCGTGTCGGGCGCAATGTTACTTAGACCGCAGTCAATGGACGTCGCACAATCCGCAGTCTCCCGAGTGGGAAACGTTACAGTGTTACGACATCCATAGGCCCTTAATATATCATTAGTGCGTCGTTTTAAACTAGAGTCTAATAAAAAATCCACATTATGGTCGCCAATAATGAGAAACCTTTTGTTTTCGTCAGTTGGCTTCCTTAATAGTAATTCCAAATTCTCAATATAAATGTCAAAGTTACCATTACCGATTCTATACATTACAATAATAATCAAGTTACAATGAATAATTTCTATAGCCGCGAATTCAAAATGATATTGCACGGCAAAGGTAAGTAGGTCATTGCGTTGGCGATATTCTGTGCCTTCCTTTACGTACAGCGAAGTACCGCCATGTGCGATATTCGTGCGACAGTAATAACTAGCCAGCGCGTACCCACTTAACCTCACTCGTGCAATTTCATTTTTTCGACACCAAATCTCGCTAAGTCCTAATACGTGCGGTTTCTCGTTATTCGTTAATAAATCTAATAATGAAGTTTTACCACATACTGATCGTACATTTTGGTGTATAATAACAAACTTAGAAGATACTAAATTGTCTTTGTTATGTCGTGTCTTGTTGATAAGTTTTTTGGCTGAACTGTGTTAAATAAACGCACTGACACTCCTGATGGCCAATTTTTAGGGTCCCGGGCGACCTTTTGTTTATTAGCTGGTACATCAAGGCGAAAAGAAGCGTACTTTCCGCGGGTGACGACCAGCTGCTCACATACTGGCGTTGGTATGTTCATTTGAGTCTGGACATGTCGAATGACGTCGTCTAGAGTGGTGTCCTCGCTAAGGTTGAAAATATGGAGACTCACGATGCGGGAACCAGCAGCGCGAAGACCAGCTACAGCCGATTTCGATGGCAGATTAACGGCTGATGATGCAGCAGTTTGTGGTGGTGCAGCAGCCAACAATGGTACAGATGGTGGGCAGTGTATCACTCCAGGATCTGTTGACACAGCGGGTGTTGCACGCAGAGAACCCTTCGGCGAAGAGGCTGCCGGTGACTTCACCAATTTTCGCTGTTGTGGTGGCCTTACCGGCAGCGGTAAGGCATTTTGTGGGGACGTTACCTCAGTGGATTCCTGTGGACTGCTTTTATGGGTTGCGGTGAGAGCCTTCCGCCTTAGCCTAGAACGGCCACGGTCTGAGGTGGAAGCCACAGGGGGTTCTTGGGTTGGAAGCTGGATAGAAGGCGGCGGCGGAGCAACAGGGGGCTGGTCATCACCCAGGAAGATCATGCCAAAAGGGCCAGACTCGTTGAGTGAGACGTTTTGTGAGTCCGGTAGTGCTGTGTTATTAGTGGCGGTTATAACCCTGAGAATCTTCTGGATGCTCTCATTTTGGCAAGTAAGTAGCTTTTGTTGCTCACGGATGGTGGTATGACAATCTAATAATTCTTCTTTCCTATAAGTCCAATAATTTGAGAATTAACTCAAACCTATTTTACCTCTCTCTCTCAACCATGTTTTATAGTCGCTCCAGCTTATGACTTATGCTTGTTTCAATCTACTTAAAAGCGAAACGCTAAATGTCGGCGAAAAGTTTAAAACTAATTACGTGTCCAAATCAATTTCGAAAACAAAACGTAAACACTTTTCTCAAGTTAATTTTCTTTTCTAAAATTCTTTACCAGGTCGTGGCTTTGATATTGGCCGTTTTATTTTTAGTCGCATGGAATTCTTTCTTAGTCTTCGCAGTAAGAAATCCACTGATTTCCTTTCCATTATAGTCAGAAATTTCGTACCTATCGTGGACTTGCAATTGTGCAATTCCGTGAAAAGTTTATCGAATAAAAAATAATTAGGTAGGTATTATGTTCAACATGGTATTATCATAACATTCATAACTTTAGGAATAAATCAAATTAGCAATCCGGGCTAACGCCTTGAGCCCCTAGGCCACTTTTAACTTTATAATGGTCTTAGCTTACTGTTTAGGTACTTTACAAACTTAAGGAATCAGTGTGAGCCGCTAAACTGTTTGGTACTCACGCTTCAGGTCGTATCAAAATATGACGAAAACCATATCGAATTGTTAAAATAGAATCAGCCTCCAGGCGTTTGAGACGAGACGTAACAACGAGAGAAACAGTTTAGCGAGCGCGATGCGAAATTGGAGAACTGTGTCGCACTGTCTCGCGGTCTGCAATAAAAGACGGATTGCGGTCTAGGCCTTCCAGCTTTAAGGCTGGCTACACAAAGGCTTCCTACTTTGTGAATCACCTAACTATAATCCAGTAAGTACTACATATGGTTCATGTTAAGTACGTAGTTAAGCATCAAGTCTTTTTTGGTGCCTGAGTATTATCTTTATTTAGTGATAACTAGCGACCCGCCCCGGCTTTGCACGGGTTAAGAAATTATACATTTCCTATTGAATCACTCTATCTATTAAAAACCGCATCATCCGTAGCGTATTTTTAAAGATCTAAGCCAGTGGTGGGAAAACTTTTTTCAAGGGGGGCCAGAAAATTACAAAAAAAATCCGTGGAGGGCCGAAACTGCACAGAAAAAAAATATTTTGATTTGAAACAGTGACGTCGCGAGCCATAGGTACCTATACTAATTATTTCGAAGGACCGGCAGCGGGCCGGATAAAATTCTTGCGCGGGCCGGAGCTGGCCCGCGGGCCGTATTTTGCCCACCACTGATCTAAGCATACATAGGGGCAGACAGCGGGAAGCGACTTTGTTTTATACTATGTAGTGATATACCTAGTGATGTTTTGACTTGGAATTGCTACATTAAAATAATAATATCTGGGAGACCGAGCAAAGCTCGGAAAACATATAAAATCTCAAAAATTAGTGTTTTCCCAGAGATAAGACCTAGCTAGATCGATTTTTCGCCCCCCTATATACCAAATTTCATCGAAATCGTTAGAGCCGTTTCGGAGATCCCCGAAATATATATATAATATAAATAAATAAATATGCAAGAATTGCTCGTTTAAAGGTATAAGATAAGATTTACACCTAAACGATGATATTCGAGTTAGTTTTGGGCCATAATTTGGGAGCTTTTGGCCTATTTATAGTAAAAATTAATTTATTCACGTTATTCGTCCGTCTTTGGATCACTGACTTACATAATGTGTACCAAATTTCAACAACAGATTAGCAAAAAATCAGAGAGATGGACAGAGAGACGCACGAGTGATCTTATAAGGGTTCGGAGTTTTGCTTTTGAGGTACAGAACCCTAAAAATTAGCATTATTTACGTACAATGTTTAACCTTTTGGACGCCAATAACCGATATATCCGCACCGTAGGTTCAACGCCAAAGACCGATTAATCGGTCACAGACCGCAGAGCAATATCAACCTACGTGCATATACATAAAGTTCAACTTCAGTTTTAACACTTCAGTGATGTGGCGTCTGAGTGACAGCTTTTGTGTTTGACACGGCCTGGAAAAGGTTAAAAAAAGTTCACATTCCAGTTCCAGTTTAGTTCGCCTTAGTACCTGTACAATAAAGTGATTACTACTACTACTACATTACAATGTTTGCAAGCGGCCTAAATAGAAAGTTCTAGTGACGTCAAGGGATGATAACCTTATATTGTAATATTCACAAAACTAGTTGAAATAATCTGCTCTTAAACCAAACATGAATAATTAAATAGTTCTAAAGTAATTAAATTGTAGATGAAGTACA
Source organism: Cydia amplana (assembly GCF_948474715.1). NCBI lineage: Eukaryota > Metazoa > Arthropoda > Insecta > Lepidoptera > Tortricidae > Cydia > Cydia amplana. The sequence goes on from NC_086072.1 coordinate 4,706,585, forward strand.
AGTCTGTAATGTTATTTCATTTTAGATTGGAACACTAAATTTTGCACTATGTCAGGCGTGTCTCACTCCGCGATTTCGTCGCTTTGCTACAGGTAGCTAAAAGTACATCCGTTCGGCCCCAATTTTGGGGAAAGCCATAAGCCGCGCGTGGCGCTGTCGCCACCTAGCGGCCATATCTGTGCTAATCGTAACAGACGCGTTTTGTTAGAGAGTGAGTCTTCTGTACTTAGTACTATTATTTATTCTGTGACTATGTTTTGAAAAGAATATCTGATGATATTTGAAAAAAATAATATTTGTTGAATTCGCAAAATATATCACAAATTTAAAATATTGTTAAAATATTTACACTAAAATCAAATAATGATACATACAGAGAAAATCCAATAAAAAGTGACACCAAAGATGGTTCAGGACTACACCATTGCAGAGGGACGTGTAAGTAGAGACTCTTACCTGCAGGCAAACTGTAAATACAGTTTTGCAGGGATCTGTATAGATTTCAGCCTTGTACTGTATGTCAATAATAAATAATATAAAAAAAGATGCTAATTATTGCGTCAATACAGTCCAACAGCGTGTTACCGATGTCAGAGAGAGGTATAATATTTAAAACTTTCGCGTTTTGAACACATATTAACTGACATTTATAGATGGGTCTACGGGTAAATAAAGGTAATAAAATTTTCACGTTAGACTAGTCTATCAAATGTGAGTTAATTAAATATGTGTCATAGAGAGGTGTCATTGGGTCATAGCCAACTCGCTACTAATTATCAATTAATTTTTTTGTAACCAGAATTGTCTGTAATATTTCCTCCTTTATTAAAAGTACAACATACTATGCGCTGCTAACCCAAAGTAAATATAATAAAACTCAAAAGTATAAGGAAGTTTTGGCACCGTCCACAAGACTGCAGACGGAAATGAGGGGTCAAAGAATAAACGCCTTCGAGCGGCGAGCCTGCATAAAGAAAAAGTTCCTTTCAACCGGAATATTTATTAGGCAAATTATTTTAATTTAAATCCCTTTGCAACGAGGTTTCAGGAAAGAAACGTTGTGTTAACTTCCGCACTTGAAAAACACTAAGTGTGAGTTTAGCAATTTCACACGTATATTTTGTCTAAATCGTTTCAGCGATTTCAACGTAAAGCCGTAACAGAGAGACAGAGTTAATTTGGTATTTATATTATTAAATTGTATATTAGGGATAGTTCTACATATACTCGGTCAACCAGATCTTGACAGTAGAAAAAGGCGGCAAATTTGAAAAATGTAGGCGCGAAGGGATAGCGTCCCATAGAAAATTTGAATTTCGCGCCCTTTTTTACTGACAAGATTTGGTTGACCAGCTATAATTAATTATCTACTTTGTATCAAATAAACAGAAACTCTATTGTAATTTAGTCAACTAACAGTATGGCTACCACCAGTACGGCTAACCATCAGTTTGGCACTGACATAATCGCCGTCGAGTCGAGAACGTAAATTACTTTCTATACATCTCGTTTGCACTAATATGCGAGTACGAGCGAGATGTATAGAAAGTAAATTACGTTCTCGACGGCGTTTATGTCACAGTTTGGCACTGACATAAACGCCATCGAGAACGTAATTTACTTTCTATGCATCTAGCTCGTACTCGCATGCTAGTACGAGCGAGATGTATAGAAAGTAAAGTACGTTCTCGATAGCATATATGTCAATTTGACACTGTCAGTGACTCATGGTACGGGCTCTGGATCAATTAGAATTGCGAAAGTAATTATCCTAACAGTGACGCTTAGCAATTAGATTTAATGGAGGCAGGATAACGGTTCATGTTCGCGGAAATGATTCAAAGTTTGATAACAGTCTATTATGTCCCTAAAGGAAGGATTATCTCGGGACCCGTGAATGTTCTACAGGAATTTAGGATTACTGTTACAAAACTGTTAAAAAAATGTAACCTCCCATTTTTCCTTCGACTAACTAAAGCATTGACACGGGCCATGTTATCTACTGTGGGCCATGTTATGTACATTTTGTGGCAGTTTCTTCGTCTTATGTTTTTGTGTTTTGTATAATTTTCTGTTGCGTGTTTGAGCTTACGAGCAAATTATTTCTATCTTATTAGATTTGGTGCTGACTGTAGGTATCGTGTGTTTCGCCGTAGCGTCAAATCTATTAAGCTGATTTTGGTTATTTGAGGTACTTACCCAACAATCTATCCTTTTTATGAGGCAGTTGACAAATACACTCGGCTCCATAAAATTAAAAAATCATTCATGGGTAATTGTGTGAGATTTTATAATAAACTTCCAAACCATATTACTGAATTATCTGTTAATAAATTTAAGAATGATGTAAAGCGTAAACTTATTTCTAAAGCGTATTATACCACACAAGACTACATGAATGATAAAACAACGTGGGATTAATTGTTATTCGAAATGATTATTTATTTATTAGATATATTTGATTAATGATGAGGAAATTGATATTCCGATGTATGTACTTCTTTTGTGTTTTTTTATTTATTTATTTGACATTTAGATTTTATTCTAGAAACATTCTAGACTAGTATTTTTTATACATTTTTTTCATGTTTGACGATCCTTTTGTGAAATTCTTAAATGTGGTTAAATTTGATTTGTATAATAATCCAATAATATTATGGAATAATAACATCAATAAATTGCTCTGATAATTAGCTTAAGATAATTTATAAGTACCTATGTTACGATTCATAAGTGCTTGTTGCTATTGCTATATGAATAAAGTATATTTTGACTTTGACTTTGACTTATAAAAAAGACGTTGCAAGAGGCGAGATTTTTTATCCCTTTAACCACCAAAACGTCAACTGACGCGCGCTTAAAAAGCAGCCTTCTTGCATTCCAATAAGGTGCACTATCACGCGCCGCACACGATAGGCATGGGGTTCCAATTGTTAAGAAACCCGTAGTCGTAGTCTTTTGTAACGTTTTGCTTGATGTTAAATCGAATCATAAAGGAATTTGTTCCTTTCAAGCTTTAAAAGCCTTTTTAAGTATTTTATAAGGCATAGATTTTTATATTTGGTCCCGAGCGGGGGTGTGGCATCGGACATTTACCAGGCCAGAGCCAAATCGACTGTAATCGTAATTATGTCTGCATTTTTACAGGAGAATCTGGTGCTATGTTGTGATATAGGTTCATAATAAGTAATGGAGCAAACAGCGTTAAACCAGCGTCAGTATAAAAAAATGGTAAAAGATCTGGTTATAAGAGAATTGAGCAGCACGTGTGCCTATAAAATCAATGTATTTCTTTCCAGCTATAAATCTGTGACGAATTTAAATACATACATTGTTTACCTTGAAGTCTTGTGTAAAAAGACTTAAGACACGTACTCGCTGATTGAGATAAGACGTTTTGTAAAGGCTGGATCAGTGTGGAACTGATTTCAGTGCCTCCCGCGCCCTTGAGATCAAAATCAGTGGAGTATGAAAGGGTATGCTCCACTTGAAACTAGAGCGATGAACCGTGTATAAAGCTAATCTCGTCATAAACTTAGAAAGGGTCGTTTCAATTTTAAAGGTTTACATTCTTCTTATATGAGCGCTTTCAAGGTTGAATAAGCCCAGGGTCCCTAGAGAAGTCCCCTAATTTACGCCCCCTAGTTTTACGACTCTCAACTTATTGAAAGCCAAATCGCCATCCTAGCGTTGAATATGAAGAAGTGAGTGAGGTTAGCTACACACCGGCCGAACGCTCCATTATTTTGCCAAAATAAAACAATTGAAAGAATATTGAACTATACCGTAAAACGGGGTGAGTAGGTTTCGCGGGGAGAGGCGGGTTATGAATGGGGAGAGGTTTGAGAGGGGGGTGAGAAGGGATTTTAAGGCTACTGCTACAAAAATAATGTATTCCAATTTAAAATGGAGCTATAGTAATACGCATAATAAAAAAAAAATGATCCAACAATCTTCCAAAATCACCTTTGTATGAAAACCCCTCTCACCCCAAATACGAGGCAGTACGGGGTGAGGTGGGTTTTCCTCTTTATCGTCAAAGTTATGAAATGGAACTACCCAAAATAAAATAAAAGCTAAAATACAAACGTCCGGAACCCTTATTATATACAATATTCAGTTTTCATATGTAAAAATAAAAGGCACGTATTTAACCGGTCAACTAATTAATCGATTTTGGGTAGTTTAAAAAAATAGAAATGGCTACTAAAATTAATAGTTTGGCAACAAAAACGGAGTCTTAAAATATTTCAATATGAGCTGTATTTTAAAGCCGTTACAGCGTTTGATTATTTTTATGCAGGTACCAAGTATTTATTTGGCAACTGAATTAATATATTGGAGACTATTTATGAAGCACATTTTAAAAAGAAAACGGCTATCTATTAATTCAAAAATGAAGTTCTTTTAAAATATTTTGTTTGGTCATTACACTGTCAACCTAACACGCTCCTCCTCGCTTCGCTCGTCGTCGCACCTATCTGTTGACTAGCAGAACACAGTGGTAACTATTGAAATTAGTAATTAAAAATTTAAAGATCTAATGGTACATAATGGCCATTAGGCGTTTCATGATTAGAAATTTCGACTATAAGTATACTGACCATTGCGTATTGGTAAATTAATTTGATGTGTTTTGTGTAAAAAGTGACCATTATTCATTAAATTTAACTACTTTCGTGTTAAAATACTACCTAGCTGAATACGATATGCTCAGTTATGATTAGTTGATTACTTAGGTGTGAACAACTAGATGACAACTAAATTTTATGATCGCTTTACAATATTAGTTGCCAATTTATTATTTTAGACGCCAACCTATCACTTTAAGTTCCCTATAATTTTTTTAGGTGGCTTGATTTTGCTGCCAGTTTTTAGGGTTCCGTACCCAAAGGGTAAAAACGGGACCCTATTACTAAGACTCCGCTGTCCGTCCGTCCGTCCGTCCGTCCGTCTGTCACCAGGCTGTATCTCACGAACCGTGATAGCTAGACAGTTGAAATTTTCACAGATGATGTATTTCTGTTGCCGCTATAACAACAAATACTAAAAACAGAATAAAATAAAGATTTAAGTGGGGCTCCCATACAACAAACGTGATTTTTGGCCGAAGTTAAGCAACGTCGGGCGAGGTCAGTATTTGGATGGGTGACCGTTTTTTTGCTTGGTGTTTTTGCTTGTTTTGCTCTATTTTTTGTTGATGGTGCGGAACCCTCCGTGCGCGAGTCCGACTCGCACTTGGCCGGTTTTAATTTAAATAATATGATGCTTATATTTGAGGCTAAAATATTTTTTTTTGGCGCCAAAATATTAATGCACAGCCAAATTATATTATTATATGCCCAATGAAAGTTCCTGTTTAATATTTTAGTTGCCCGGTTAATAATAAGCCAAAATAAAATGTTATCGAGGTTTGAATTTCAGTTTTGACCCCACTTACCCCATTTTACGGTAATGATATTTCTGTGACATCGATCCATTTATGCACTCTCTTCCTGTTTTAAAAGAATATACGAGATCAAAACTGTTCTTGATAACATAAATTATCAATATAAATAGTAGTATATTAGTTAGTATTATTAGCTATGTTTTACTTAGTTTCTTTTCTCAAAAACGCTTTTGTATCATTTGATTTTTACATGTTTACATTATGAACCTCCAGGTCTTTTTTTAATATATGTTTGTAGTCTTATCTATATTTTTATTTATGACTGTATGTGTTCTGAACAATAAATAAAAATACCTATACTAAATAAGAATACACTGATGTGCAATGCACAATTTGCATATTGCGATTTGTCTTAAAATTTAACAACCAAGTATTTTTTAATGAATTTTTGAGCCAGGGCGTAAAAAGGGTTTGAAGTGTAAACAATAATTTTATTTTATCCGCCAAACTTTCCGGCGAATCAAGCTCCATTGAAGCGGTAAAATTATTAAATAGAATTATATTTTTAACGTTAAATACGTGAAATTCCGGGTATCATTTTTGTATAACGTTATTAAATTCTGGTTTAATGTGAAACCCACTCATAACATATGCACAATGTAATGGCTTGCCTAAAAAATCTTAAAAATAGAAGACTGACTCGCACTTAGTAGACTTATTTAATTCAATATTTCGAGCCAATATTTTTGAAGCCCTTTTCTTATAGACAATCAGAACTAAGTTATAAATCACGCTTTGACCCCAAAAACCAAGTCGATGTCAGCATTATCAATCATATTTCTTTGTTGGCATTGACATGCTTTATGCGATTTCCGTCAGCTTGGCCCTTCGGTAAGTTCATCAATAATACCTAATTGTGTGGCCACTAATTTGCGCGAAGAGCGTCAAGGGCAGCGGTGAGTGGCGAAAGGCGAAAATAAAAGCTGGGGGCCTACCGCGGCAACCGAAATTCGAAAATTGCGGGGATCTTTCTCTTTGACTCCAATGAAGGCGTAATTAGAGTGACAGAGACGATGCCCGCAATTTGCGAACTTAGATTTTCGCGGTTATAGCCCAGACTATCAATGACGATAAATATGATGATGATATGAAAGGACGTTACGATTTTTAGTGTATCATAGAATATATGGTGCATGATATGAGAGTAGTTTTCTGAGTTACAACTATTTATTTTAAATTATCTTCCTATAAAGTTTGTTTGAAATACAAACTGAGTGATTTCATGTAAACTAGTGAAGTCCATAAAGTGAAATATACATTTTAATAAATACGATGATTGATGGACGGTCACTAAGTGTTCGGAAATCATGGTAAACAGCTAATTGTTTCTTTTGAAAGACCGATGGACTCAGGGCCTACGGCGAAAAGCTACAATTGAATTTTCATTATCTGCTGCTTTACCGCTCAAATAGGAAAGAGTGACAAAGAGTTGCGGTAGGCCATCAGGCCTCATAGGTGATAGTGTCTATTCGGAAAGAGTCGTGTAATGTATTGGGCTCCATACATTCCACGACTCTTCTCTTTCCGAACAGACTCTATAGCTTTGTTTTCCCCTCCCCGCCCGTCGCTCCGCTCTCCGCTCACGCCCAACATCGTGGGCAAGCTTTCATGCTCTCCTTGCATTTCAGTTTATTGAATTGCTTTGAAGCGAGTTCAATGGATTCATTCTGTTTGATAATAATATGAGACCGAATTGCTTCGAGCAGTAAGCCAACATGCAATCTATATTATTGTAGGTATATTGGTTTTGCCTATTTGTAGTCCGTCACCTGAAAATTAATTACGAGACCTGTAATTTTAGTAGGTAAGGTAGTTTTTATGAATAAGGGGTTGTCATTAACTATACTCTCCAACACAAAATGACTGTATTAAAATAGCAGCACAAGATTGACCATTTATTCAGAAAAATAAAGCATCCATTTAATTAAAGTAAAATATCTATTAAATATATTTCAAATCTGTTACATTTAGGAAAAAATATATATTTTTGCGCATCAATACAGGCCAGTGTTGGCCGAAACGTTAATGCAATTGAAAATGTTGGCCATTAACCATTATGAATTGAACCGTAAACTGTAATCGTCCGTTACGGTTTAATCTGTCAGCTCCCACGGCTCATATATGAGCCAGAACGCTTATTGGTGACGTCATATCGTGGGATTTGACAGGTTAAGGTTCAATTTATAATGGTTAATAATGGCCAACATTTTCAATTGGATTAACGTTTCGGCCAACACTGATACAGGCAGAGTCCTTTGAGTCCTCTGCTTTAAAACTCGACTGTATTTACCCAGACTCTTATAATTAAATAAGTCGAAACTCGAGTTCTTTTTAACTTGTTAGAGACGCGAGTCTTTTGTAGAGAGAGTCTTTTGAGACTTCAGTCCTTTTCAGAAAACTTTCAGTACCTATTGTACAAAAAATTCAAGATACATTGTTTTTATGAAAATTCATGGTAGGTACAAGAACGCTTATTTTCTTTACTGCTACTATTTAGTATTTAGAAAAACCCTACATAATAGCGATAGGGCTTCTATCTAACCTAACCTATAACCTAACCTAACAAAATGGTCGACGGCGTCTTTATTCGGCTCAAGAGACCTTTGCGTTGGGCTTAAAAGACTCAATTCGGAACCTAAAACACTCGGAAGTTTATTTAATGCCTCTCGAAATTAGCCGTTCTTCAAATTAGGGCTTATACTCGAGTTCCCTCCAACACTACTGTACCTACCTACTAGAGGAGGATATAGGATGACTCCTGTTAGACGGGGCCGACCGGGCCGTGTCCGGGCCGGAGCTTCCAGCGCTTAATTTTCTATGACAGATGACAGGTGATCACGTGATGCTTTCCATAGAAAACGAAGCTTCGGAAGCTCCGGCCCGGATACGGCCCGGTCTAACGTGACAACGTGAGTCATCCTTTAAGAAGGGAATACCAAAAACGAGCACACGCACGTTCCCAAGCAGAACACACCGTTGAAGTCACGAACAAAATAATTCACATCACGTACTGGATTCATAGAGATTGGCAAGCAGGGAGCAAATCAGTTGGTATATTTATCACACTTCTCGTAAGACAGAAAGAAACGCATGTGTACATTATGAAAAACGCGACAGTATTAGGTGAGCTAAGCCTGTACAGTGTTCGCATCGTGTTCAGATAAAAGGATTTTATGAGTAGCTACCTAAGTAGCTTTGAAATACGTCAAGGGTGTGAATTCAGAGATGAAGAATAGGATTAAGATGTTTTATTTATGAAGAACCTTGTTGATTGTTGTTACGTTTTAAAGTATGAAAATTTACTACTACTCCATAGTTTGTTAATAATAAAACAAACTAAGAAAATACCGTTAAATGCATTTTGATAGTGATATAAGACGTACCACACAATTAGCAATTTTCTTTATTTACTCAACATGTTCGCTACTAGTTATAAATTTATTTTTATTTATTACCAAAAATCACGCATAAAAGTCTTAAGGCGACAGTCTCAGTTTTGTGATTTTTATGCACTACAGACTTACTATATTTGTTTTGCAGCGTATTTTCTCGGCAACGTTCGTAATCATGCTACTTCAGTTAACCTCAGTACTTTTTGTAGGTACCGTTCCCGTGACGCACATCTTTGGTTCGACTTTTCTCTAAGCTATTATTACCTACGTGTTTACCCAAAACCACAATTTGTGAATAATAGAATCCTCGTGTCCAAAATGAAACATTACCTACATCAATTCGTTGCTTGTAAGGTCCCGTGAATAATAAGGGACGTCACTCACGAACCAACTGACCCAAAAATAACAATAGGTACAAAATTAGCCATTTAGTTGGCAAAAGCGTATCGTCATACATTTGATACCTTTGTGTCACTAACAAAATATGTCACAGAGGATCAAGTAAGATTTATGATTCTAAACAATTTTGGACAGAACTAGATATATGAAATATTATATAATAATCTACTTTCCTAATATTTAGTATGAATTTTTAACAGATGATCAACGATTTTTAGTTTTACGTTGCGATAGTAATTGGAAATTGCAATAGACAGTAATTCTTAAACGGTTAAATTGGTTTTTAGGGTTCCGTACCCAAAGGGTAAAAACGGGACCCTATTACTAAGAGTCCGCTGTCCGTCCGTCCGTCCGTCCGTCTGTCACCAGGCTGTATCTCACGAACCGTGATAGCTAGACAGTTGAAATTTTCACAGATGATGTATTTCTGTTGCCGCTATAACAACAAATACTAAAAACAGAATAAAATAAAGATTTAAGTGGGGCTCCCATACAACAAACGTGATTTTTGACCGAAGTTAAGCAACGTCGGGCGGGGTCAGTACTTACTTGGATGGGTGACCGTTTTTTTGCTTGTTTTGCTCTATTTTTTGTTGATGGTGCGGAACCCTCCGTGCGCGAGTCCGACTCGCACTTGGCCGGTTTTTGTTACTTGTTATTTCACATGCTTAATTTTTAAGTGCGTTGCTAATCTCCCATGCATCTAAATTCATACCCATTAAATAAATTAGACACGTACTTAAATACTGACCTATTTTTCCTAGTTAAATACAAGGTAAGATCAATACTCCAAACTCGAAGTGTTAACCGCAAAACAAATACCCAAGCAACAGCAAAAAGGGGCAGAGTTTGGTTTATTTAGTGGCTTTCGGCTTATTTCGCGGTTTGGGGCTTAAACGAGTTGGTTTACTTTTCGTCTATACCTGGCGAAAAGAGAAAGTTATGAAATAATTCCTCAACTTTTAACGAAAAGAAAACCGTCCCTAAAAAGGATGAAATAAAAAACTTAGAGGCCTGCCACTTAGCTCAAATGTTTGCCAAGGAAGTTAGTAAGCACAGATAAAATTTGAACCACAACGTATTCAACCTTAAACATAAATCTTATTGGGTAGGTACTTTACTGTCTGATGTACCTAAGTGGTAGTCCCTACATTACATTTGTTTTCATATTGAAACTTGGATTGAATACAGGACGTTTTTTGTAGGAGATTAGGTCCTTGAATATTAAGCTTGTAGCTGATGTGGTGAAAGAATCCAAGTAGGATCACATTATCTGAATCGTTAATCTATCCTAATTCAAGAATTCAAGATTTCCCGCATTGTATGATATAAAGAAATCGCGATATGTATACCTACAATAAAAAAAATGTCTAGACAAAATAAAAAGAGGGGTCAGCCCTTTTTGGATTAAAAAATAAAAATGTATAAAGTAGGAGCCGTAAATTTAACTTATTTAGACACAATTAACACACCAAGATTTATAAATTCTACATTAAAAACCAAAAAATTAGATCAATCGATACAGTCTTCGACTCTCTTGAGTACATTTAAATCACGGCACATTTTTACGGATATTAAGTCATTGGAAAAAATCAATTTAAGATCCCCTGATGCTCTCAGTATGCGAGCCGCCGCGTTCCGTTAGATCGAATGTAAATTCGCTGATAGGCTCCCGTCGTTGAAAGCCAGGTTAAGTATGAGTACCTACAGTCGCCATCAGATATATCGGAGCGGCCAAGGTGCTCACAAATATCTGAACACGCCTCTATTGTCAAGGCGTTAGGGTGCGTGTTCAGATATTTTTGAGCACCTTGGCCGCTCCGATATATATGATGGCGACTGTATCTATAGATATTTGGTATATTTAAGACTGTGTGGCTGTGTGTTTCTCCTAGCGGGAAGTGCAAACCATCGCAATGGTTAATTGTCGTAAGAGCGAAATAAAGGGCCATAGGCGCGATGATTTTTTTTTAGGTCACGCTAGAAACTCCAAAAAAAAAACAACGGGTTGCACTCCAGGAGTGCCGGCAGAAATGAAAATTCAATGACATTGTAAGGGCGCGTATATACGGTGCCGCCTCCGCGCCGCCGCCGCGCCGCCGCCGCATCTTCGCGCTATGTAGGGTCGACTACAAAGAGATGTATCCACTTTTTCACTTTATTACAAGGCAGTAAGGTGAAAAAGTGGATACATCTCTTTGTAGTCGACTGTACCTACACGAGATGCCTAATGCCCGCCGCCGCGCCGCCACCGCGCCGCCGCCGCGCCGCCGCCGCACCTTCGCGCTATGTACACGAGACGCGTAAAACCCGCGGCGGCGGCGCGGCGGCGGGCTATACGAGTCTCGGGTACATAGCGCGAAGGTGCGGCGGCGGCGCAGCGGCGGCACGGTGGCGGCGTGCTTTACGCGTCTCGTGTACATAGCGCGAAGGTGCGCGGCGGCGGCGCGGAGGCGGCACCGTGTACACGCGCCCTAACAGTTTTTCGATCAGGTCACGTGTCCGTCTTACGGTCACGTGGCCTGTCGCGAGTTTAACATGTTTTCCCCATCACAAAAAGTGCCGCCGCTAAAGAAGTTTTCACTTCAAAAAATACTCAAATCAGAGTTTCTTGGTAGAAATAAAACTCGGCAATATAGGTAATATATGAACATTTTTTCCCCATCACAAAAAGTGCCGCCGCTAAAGAAGTTTTCACTTCAAAAAATACTCAAATCAGAGTTTCTTGGTAGAAATAAAACTCGGCAATATAGGTAATATATGAACGATGAAAACCTTTTAACAAACAAACTTTTTTTGCTTGTCTTTATTATTCAATAAGTAGTATATCTGCGCGGTGAAAGAGGGAACCGTGAAATGATCAGTATTCCGGCCCCGTGGCAACATCATTACCAAAGCTGTAGTATCGAATATTGATATCAAACTTGATCCGATATTAACCGCGTTTTTGCACACTTTTATTATTACACACTTTTATTTAGCTTGACCCCGTATATACCTACCTAAATTCTAAATTTCAATAAAAGGGTCAAATGTATCAAAAAATATTTTTGACTGTTACTTTATACATGAAATTTTTGGTTAGGGGTTTGAGGTATGATTTGATTTACTACGACAATGTATTGTTTTATGACTTTGTAGATTGAGGAAATGATAGTAGGTAAGGAAAGTGCATCGCGATAAAGCAACCAACGGAGAAATCATATTTTGAAGATAATACGTTTCGTTATTTAATTATAAATTATTGTAGTTTTTAATTATTAATGACTTTTTGTTAAAAACGTAGGTACCTTACCTATAAGTAAGAATTTTCCTAAAAATTTTCGTTAACGTAAATTTTGTAAGAACAACCTTAATTAATACTAGAAAAACAACCTGTGGGCTGGAAATAGTGGATTTTTAAGGTTGAAAAAGCCATAAGAGCAAAATCAGCAGTTATGAAAACCGAGCTTTCTCTTAAACAATCTCCCAACTGAGTATAAATGCAGTCAAATATGATCTTGATCCCTCAAAATGAGTTTCAGACTCGAGTTTGAGTTGTATAATGAAGCTCGGGACATACATCAAAAGGACAGGAAATGTGGACTTTGTGGACCCATCTCGAACTAAATCTGCCGTAGGGCTGAATAAAGTAATGTTCAAGTTTAAGCGTAGGACCTGATGTTAGGGCATATGTGTTGTTCTTATGTCAATACTAGGCTGCTCCAGATGTCCTTATTGCGATTCTGTTTAGGACTTAAACTGAATCGCTAAAGGACGGAGCAATATAAGTCGCATAACTCCGTCCCTTAGCAATTCAGTTTAGATCCTGCCCCTGGTCACGAATTATACAACCTCTCAACTCTCAACCAACCAACCAAAAACAAGTCCTTGTATAAAATAAATGAATTCCTTAGCGCTGAAGTGAGACGAATGCTAGTTGAATCAGTAATTTTGTCACAATTTGTGGTTAAAGAATTTTATTGATCTCAAAAGAAATTTACATTTCACTTAATGAGATACATGCACTAATTTATTATATTATTCTATGTTAGTTTGCGCCCGTGAGCGACAATTTGATTATATTTACAAAGTATATACAAGTATCGGAAGTAACAATAACAAAGTACCAAAAGTTGTGTTAAGTCACAGTTCAGTGGGTAGAAGTAAGTTAAAATACATACTTAAGTTAAATTCATACGCGCACCGCTGTACAACTGCACTGAGTTAGTGGTCAGCGGTAACTCGCCAGGGCCGTATTTAGGTTTGGATTATAGGGATGTTAATTTAATTATTGCGACACAGTCTACGGGCCGTGTATATTACAGAAAACAAGTCAGCGTATACAAAAAGTTCAAAACTCTTGCGCAAGATTTAGTGAGCGGCTTGGGCGTCGCGATCGTATAACTCCAGCGCTCAGTCAATTAAATTCGCTGAAAATGTCCGCGCGGCGGCGGGTCCACCTCGCGTGCGCGACGTTCCGCGTGTTAGCACAGCAAACGTCGCGCGCGCTGGCTAGGCCGACAAGCTGCGGCGCGCGGCCGACTCCGCACGCCCGCGCCGAGCCCTCCACGCGCTGCTGCTGGTATCGTGCGGCCGCGTTCAGGGGGTCATTTCGCTACGCTGCCACCAAATGTTGGAACGATATCCCCGCTCCTGTGCGTGAGGCAAAGAGTATCTAACAGTTCAAATCTACACTTAAAAAGTTGTACATGAATAATCAAAAAGAGTTTGAGAATATACACGTGACCAGCCCCGTGAGGGATGCGTTCATAAAGTTAACTTTTAGGTAAATACTAACCACACGAAACATATGCTATACTGTTCCTGTATTAAGTAGCCTGTAAGGAAACTATTGTTACATACTAATGTATTGGTTTTTTATTGTAAATTTCATAATTTAAAAATTATTTAATCTTAATACCATTCCAATTAGCCGACCAAGGGCGGATTTAAATTCAGCAAGCTGTACCCGCACCTTTTTCATTACTTACACAATTTGTTGCACAATGTTTAGATAAATACTTACCTACTTACTTCATACACCTAAGATGGACTAATTGCCTACCTAACCCTTATATTATACCTAATAACTGATGTAAAAAGTAATGAAATAAATGCATTTGTATTTGTAAGTAAGAAAAATATTAATTAAATTTTATTGGCCAACCTGTATTTTTGATGTTTACTAGGAGTACCTACCTAAATAAGTCATAAAACGAAAATACAAAGTTTTCAAGTTATTCTTGTCTTAGAATTAACAAATTAAGACATCTCAAGTTTACAAAAGCTAAGATAATTATTTTGTTCTACAAAATTGCTTGATTGCAAATCATGTTAAATGGGACTTCGGATAGCGCCAGCAGCGTTACTGCAGCAGCGTTGCTGCAGCAGTGATGATGCGGGCGACGTCACTTTAATCTGCTGAGTAAAGTTTATGACGGATTTAACGTTCTAATCATCCTATACGGTGGAAAGATCTGCTGGCTATGAATGAGGTCTTGGTGGCTTAGTTGGCAGAGCGCTGGATCGATACATCCAGAGGCCGTGAGTTCAAGTCTCACCCAAATGCAGTAATTTCCCCATTGTTAAATTTATTCTTAGACGTGTCTGCTTGTTAAAAATTTATCAACGCAATTTGCCAAGGAAATTGACACTTACAATGTAAACTTGCTGCAGCCGCTATTCGAATATGATCTTAAGGAGTATATATAATATATCCGTGGATTTTATTACTTAAGGTTCCGTCACACAGGCGCATTTTCGTCACTTACGCCCCGCCCGGAAAACGCGCCTGTGTGACGGAACGTTTATACTTACTTAATCACGTTGCGCGTGCGTTGCGCCAACGCAACGCGTGATGTTTAATAACCATCGCGATTTTTTTCAGATAATCGAATACAGTAAAACATTACCCAGCATTGACATTAAAAACTTATTACGATAACAAATCGTTAAATCAGAAACTTCAAATTCCTTTATTCACAATGCTTTCAGCATTTCAGTCCTCCTTTGAATTTATTGTGTTTGTGTTAAAAACTTTTTTTGGACGAGATAAAAACAGGCTCATTTAAAGTTAGCGAGACAGAATGTTATCCAAGATCTTTACGCCACCCGAGACAAACTAATCTGGGAAAGGTTCCATGTGTTTGTTCTCAACTTTACAATGTTTCTTATCAGTCTCAACGCATCGTTTAGTACAGTCCTGTACGGCTACCATCAGTTTTGACACTGTCAGTGACTCATGGTACGGGCTCTGTAGACGTAGGTATTATGGATGGCTTAAAAAACATCACGCGATTGAGAGACAGACACTGACATTATTACGCCGTCTCGTAGACAAATACATTATGACTTAAGTATTATTAATCAACTATAATAATGTAATAAAGATACCCTTCAGTACAAAAAAAATATTATACAGTAGTACAGTACATATGACTTTCCTGAACTAGTGCGGGAAATAACACATTCAGTGCGTATGGCGAAAGTTTAAAGTGCCATATTATGTGCTGTAAAACGTTGTAACTCGTGTCGATTTAAAACACTCCCTTCGGTCGTGTTTTAATTTATCGCCACTCGTTTCGAATTTCCTCTTTTCCGCACTTGTATCGTAAATAACTATTTTCAAATCGGTCTTGGATTCTCGAACCGCCCAAAGGTCTATAAAAAGATCTTCCATTCCATTGTTGGATCTAATTTGATCTTTTGTTCTTCCAAATTTAAATTGTATTTGTCTAGGTAAAATTTGATGTCTAGGCTTGAGTATACATAAATACAAAAGAAAAAAATGCATTGAGAACTTCTTCATTTAAAAATTCAAAGACTTTAAAGGAGGATTGAGCGACGTAGCAATGGCCTAAGTGATTTGCGTCGTCGCGCGTCGTTCCGTAGGAAATGGGGGCCTACCGCGAACCACGTTCGACGTGTTGCCTCTCTGTTGCACTTATAAATTCGTACGTAAGTGTGACAGGGAGGCAACACGTCGAACGTGGTTTGCGGTAGGCACTCTGTTTAAAAATTGAATACGTACGTGTTATAAAGTGAATTCTTGATGTGAACCAAGTTCTCTAATGTATGAGAAGAGACCTGTTTTTGGGAAGTAGGACGTACGTATATATGGTAAATTGTTATTATCATTTGCTACTGTTGTGTTGTTTTTTAAGGGTTGTTGTTATTATGTTACTAAGGAAAACGTATTAAAATTAGAGATCCGCCCGAGGAATCAAAACAATTAATCAATTAATCCCCTGGCATTCATCCCTATTCGACTATCAGCCCTCCTGATGACTCTTTCGCCGCTCTTTGTGATTTTGCGTCATTTCGGCTTTTTTGACTGTCGGCATCCAGGCGGGCTAGCACATGATTGGCGCGACAGTATCTCGCGGCGAGATAGACTGTCCTTCTTTTATTAACATATAAAAAGATGGGCAGTCTATCACGCCGCGAGATACTGTCGCGCCAATCATGTGCTAGGGTTGCTGGTGGTTGATGGATTGCTTCTGCTTCTTTTGCCTTCGTTGGACAGCATCTCTCAAATCATGTGGTTCCAGTGTGGTTCTAACTTCGGCGCATTACGTGGCTACTAGCGTTGGCGGTTCTTTTGCGTTTGAGCCATGAATCTAGTATTAAACTGGATTGGGCATGAGTGGTGGGGATAACTGACAGAACGGGATAGACTTATGTATCTTTCAGTAGGAGTAGCAGCGAAAGCGCTATTATTGTTTGTCCTTGTCACAGTCTCACTTTTTTTTAATTCCCGACCGTAAATTAGTATGGTGATTGATCATAGCGTCGCATTGCGTATGTTTTGTCCCTCACGGAGGCACGCGTAGACCACTTCTATAGGTACTACCTTCTATGGTTTGAGCGGTATCTGGGCGACTATAAAAGACTTCTGGATGTATGTTGGACCCTGTCTAGTCTAGTAGTAGTAAAACATACCCCCAATTTAGGGGACGATAAATTGCAGCTGCCTGTACAGGCTGTCAATCGATGACACGCAGACCCGTAATCCAGGCGGCCGGCCTAATGCTGGAGCTCGCACAAAGAGATAAAACCGGCCAATCTTTTATTCCCTAAAAACGGCTTTTGTGGAAAATAGATAAGAATGCAATAAACTTTTACTTGTATACAACGTTTCATTTACTGTCATAGGTCGCGGGTAATATGTAAGAGCGCTTGTTGTTATGTGTTTGACAATGTTGTGTCGGTTCCAGTCCCAATTCAATTCAATTTAAATATTTATCTATACATAGAGGGTCGAAAGTCTGTACATGGAAGATATTCGAAAAAAAGTTGGTTGGGGATACTTAGAATCGATAACAGAACACGTTCTAACAGTTTTTAGAATTTTTGTCTGTTTGTCTGTTTGTCTGTTTATCTGTTTATCTGTTTGTCTGTTTATTTGACCGCGCATCACGTGAAAACGGCTGAACGGATTTTGATGCAAACTTTACTAATCTGTCAAGAAACTGCCTGGCCCTATTTTAGGCTAGAAAAATTCAACCCCTAAAAGGGGGGGTGGCCACTACACTCAATTAAGTTATGTTTGCACCTGAATCTTATGGCGCTAACTTAAGAAAGTGGTGCACACTTTTTTTTTGTGAATGTACTTTGTAAAAAAAACAACATTTTTCTTAGTCAATGTCAAACGTCTTTGCAAATACATATTAAATCACATTTATAGACGGGTCTATCGCGGGTTTATTGACAATAATTAACATTATGTGAAGTGGGTGGTTTGAAAATATGATGTCTACCCCAAACTTTTTCATACACTTTTCGTCGGGTAGTTGCACAAATCTCTGTTTTGAAATTTTGTTGGGACATCAGTTAGCCGCGACCATGACCAGTGAAACCTGTGTCGAAACGTCGGTAAATAAAGGTAATAAAATAAATTTCGAGATAGGCCCGTCTATAAATGTGAGTTAATATGTGTTCGAAACGCGAAAGTTTTTAAATAGGTATTAAGTAATTGTAAATGTCAAACAATTTGGGACTTGCATTTTAAACGCGTTACCATACCTATCCGAAAAAAACGAATTTTTCGCGAAATTCTCGCAACGTATTGAGGTTACAAGGTAGCACGGTCTCAGGAATCTGAGGAAGAATCGGAGA
This sequence comes from Cydia amplana, assembly GCF_948474715.1. Classification (NCBI taxonomy): domain Eukaryota; kingdom Metazoa; phylum Arthropoda; class Insecta; order Lepidoptera; family Tortricidae; genus Cydia; species Cydia amplana. The sequence goes on from NC_086072.1 coordinate 4,724,924, forward strand.
CGTTCACGCAGTGCGAAGAACGGTTGACCGCTCAGCGGATTCGCACGACAGACGCGCTCGACGGTAAGTACTGCGGTGCATCAGCGGGTACTGGAGAGTCCAGCACACACATTAACCTACATTAATACTATTGTTCTGTGTTTAAGCACTGACAGCCTGGACGCTTCGGGCCTTCCTCCCTACGCGGAGCTCGGCCTTCGGCCTTCGCACTTAGACAGTTATACTATTGTTCTGTGATTAAGCACTGACATCCAGGACGCTTCGGGCCTTCGGCCCTACGCGGAGCTCGGCCTTCGGCTTTCGCATTAGATATCCACACCAAAATTCAACCATTGCGGCGGTGTCCCTGACATAGCCTCTCTCAATTTTTTCCATCAAAAAAATTCGCGCTCGCTACGCTCGCGTTTTTAACTTTTAAGGTTAAGCCTACTTTGATAAAGGTGGCATTCTGGGCATCCTACCGAGCGACTACTACTACGACGGACACTTCGGGCCTTCGGCTCTAAGCGGAGCTCGGCCTTCGGCTTTCGCATTTAGACACTGATACCATTGTTCTGTGATTAAGCACTGACATCCTGGACGCTTCGGGCCTTCGGCCCTACATGGAGCTCGGCCTTCGGCTTTCGCATTAGATATCCACACCAAAATTTCACGTAAACCACTGCGACTATGTCCCTGACATAGCCTCTCTAATTTTTTTTCTATCAAAAAAAATTCGCGCTCGCTTCGCTCGCGTTTTTAATACAATTTTAAAGGTTAAGCCTAATCTGATAAAGATGGCATTCTGGGCACCCTACCGAGCGACTACTACTACGACTTAAGCACTGACATCCTGGACGCTTCGGGCCTTTGGCCCTACGCGGAGCTCGGCCTTCGGCTTTCGCATTAGATATCCACACCAAAATTTCACGTAAACCACTGCGGCTATGTCCCTGACATAGCCTCTCTAATTTTTTTTCTATCAAAAAAAATTCGCGCTCGCTACGCTCGTGTTTTTAATACGATTTTAAAGGTTAAGCCTAATTTGATAAAGGTGGCATTCTGGGCACCCTATCGAGCGACTACTACTACGACTTAAACACTTACATCCTGGACGCTTCGGGCCTTTGGCCCTACGTGGAGCTCGGCCTTCGGCCTTCGCATTTAGACACTGATACTATTGTTCTGTGCTTAAGTACTGACAGCCTGGACGCTTCGGGCCTTCGGCCCTACATGAAGCTCGGCCTTCGGCTTTCGCATTAGATATCCACACCAACGTTTCACGTAAACCATTGCGGCTGTGTCCCTGACAACATTACTCCCATCTCTCAATTTTTTTTCTATAAAAAAAAATTCGCGCTCGCTGCGCTCGCGTTTTTAATACGATTTTAAGGGTTAAGCCCTACTTTAATAAAGATGGCATTCTGGGCACCCTACCAAGCGACTACGACTTAGGCCAATTTATAATTACATTTTTTTACACTGTTAAAAGTAATCCCCGGTACATACATATATGTAGATATTTAGTTGTGCATACATAAACATAACTGTAAATAAAGTGTAAATACTCGGCCTCAAGTTTTTGATATTTATAATATTCTCCTTTCCTGTAATCTTACTTCTAACTAATATAATATTAGACCTAAATTCGAAAGTTTGTTAGGAAGTATGGATTTCTATGTGTATAAATCTTAATTTTTCATGCTCAGAATGATTTGACTGGAGGACAGAATTGGATGATATTTGCTATGGACATGTTTTGGATAGGTACACTCAAGAACGTAAAAATACAAAAGTAGTACTGTATTGTCCGTTATACACCTTTTTTTTTTTTTTTTTAAGAGGGGAAATGCTTTAAGCATACCACCCGGCGCGGGGACGGGCCGGGATGGTTATGTGGGACTCCCTGTTGTGAGCTAATGAGACCCCAGGTTTACCCACTAAAACCCCTCTGTTGCCGCCTCGCTGCTATAAGGCGAGGTCCCAGGAACGCCGAAGTACTCTTCCGCAACCTCACCAGCGGCCGTCCGGACTCGGACCCGACTCTTGGGGAAATCACCCCTTCACCTCATTGGGCGCGTTGGCTACACATCGCGCCCGCCCACGCAGGGGTCCGTTATACACCTACTATAACTCTGTGTCGTTTAAATCACGTCTAATATTGGAATAAGGGCGAAAAAAACTATTGGTTTTGGAGTGTAGTTTTGTTTAGTGGTAAGTACCTACCTAATTGTAAAATATTTTATCTGGACTTCAGTCCGCTAATCGTATCCATCTGTCAACTTTACTTCAAGTTCCGCCTCCAGGGGAGAGAAAGAGAAATTAGGGATGAATTAGCTTACTGACACAGACCGAATTCCACGCGGGCGGAGCCGCGGGCACAGCTAGTTAAGTAATAAAATTACAATTTTACACGTCATAATAATTACAGTACATTACTATGACTACAGAGATCTCGCATTATGATGCACTAGCTCTTGCCCACGACTGTCGTCTGCATATAATGATAATGATTGATAAAAACGGTTCTAACTATGTTCTTCCACGGACCTCAAACTATCCCCATACTATCAGCATTAGTACCGGATCAGCGAGATTGTACTGTATTTATGTGTAGTGACCGTGAATTTCCTACGCTCTATCTAGTGTTGAGGTGATGTGTGTGGTTGGGCCTTAGGGGTAGGTACCTACGTAGGTCATACGTTGGTCTTCTCATTAGATTAACCATCCATTTTTTACCGTAATAGGGACCATAATGGGTAATCTATATCTACCAGAGATTATACAGATTATACCTAACAGAGATTTAACACCTTTAAAAACTTTATTTTTTATACCTACTCTCAAACTGTGTCGTCAACTTGACAAAATACTCGAAACTTTTTAACTTAAAGAAGAGAAGATTTATAAATCTCAAATTGGATCGGAAACAATAAAAATTCAGGTCAACCTTCGTGCTATTCCAAACACCTGTTAAATGCGCGCGAGTCGAGCGCTCGTTCAAGCCAATGCATAAGGCACCGCACTGGACCAGGAATCACTCCGCGCCGTGCAGCCTGCACCAAAATATGTGTCACAAATATTTTTTTGCAGAAGCAATGACAAAAATGGTCAGCATTACACATAAGTAGGTATATATAATTATGTCGTGTCGTTCGTCGTGAACGTTTAGGTTTAGACACGTTCTGTATACCTAAACAGATACGTAGATAAAGAAATACGTAGTGCTATTATTTGTTCTGTGACTGGAAGCACCCGACATCGACAAGCGAGGCGATTTCCATCCGGTCGCGCGATCCAAACTAATAATCTCGCTAAACAGAGGGGCTACCGCGAAAACCGTTTTTCGCAAATTGCGGGGATCTTTCTCTTTTACTCCAATGAAGGCGTAATTAGAGTGACAGAGAAAAATGCCCGCAATTTGCGAACTTCGATTTTCGTGGTTATATCCCTGGTTTGATTAAGAGCTTCTCATGCAAGCGGAACGATTCCCAGCCAGGTACGGTCCACGTAACAATTTGGCGTAAAAAGCGTAAAAAGTTTTTAGCGTGACAATATTTCACACAGATAGACCAACATTTTTCATGGCTGTCAGACTTATCTCTTAAGAAGTTTATTCTACATTGTTACTGTTAGGAAACTTGTGCAAACTTTGTCAACCATATTACCTAAATTAAGTAACGGTGACGTAAACGATAACGATCGAATAATAAAATGAACTTGTTTAGTAGTTCCAAAACGGTATCGCAGATATGGGCGGTGGGTGTGAAGGCCGCCAAGCTCAAGTGGGATTAGGCGAAACGTATTAGAAAGGGTCTGCCGGATGCATCTGGAAAGTTGGGGCAAAATAGCGACCGAATGGGAACCGCAGATCACTCGAGGCAGAGGCAGGCCTAAAAGGAGATGGCGAGATGACCTGACTCATTTTGTGGCGACTGGCGGGAGCATACACAAGGCCCTGACGAGTGGCGATAGACATGGCCTTTGCCCAGCAGTGAGAGTAGTGAGTGGGAAAAAAAATTGAAAGAAAAAAAAAACTAAAATAACCCTCTTCTTAATAAATCTTCCCCACACGTCCACAATTTCGCCTTATCATTTTTTTATGAAAATTATACTAAAACTTATTCCAAATTCTAAATATTCAATACGTCCATGGATCCCATGATACAATTGGGTACTTTCCTACTAGTCAAATCAGCTTCTTTTTTAGAACTGTCAAAACGATTTGCTAATATGGAATTTATATGAAAACGTGTGTAGTGACGTCACGGTCAACTCGCCTACTTTTTAGGGTTCCGTAGGTTCCGTAGCCAAATGGCAAAAAACGGAACCCTTATAGATTCGTCATGTCTGTCTGTCTGTCTGTCCGTCTGTCCGTCTGTCTGTCCGTCCGTATGTCACAGCCACTTTTCTCCGAAACTATAAAACTATACCGTTGAAACTTGGTAAGTAGATGTATTCTGTAAACCGCATTAAGATTTTCACACAAAAATAGAAAAAAAACAATAAATTTTTGGGGTTCCCCATACTTCGAACTGAAACTCAAAAAAAATTTTTTCATCAAACCCATACGTGTGGGGTATCTATGGATAGGTCTTCAAAAATGATATTGAGGTTTCTAATATCATTTTTTTCTAAACTGAATAGTTTGCGCGAGAGACACTTCCAAAGTGGTAAAATGTGTGTCCCCCCCCCCCTGTAACTTCTAAAATAAGAGAATGATAAAACTAAAAAAAATATATGATGTACATTACCATGTAAACTTCCACCGAAAATTGGTTTGAACGAGATCTAGTAAGTAGTTTTTTTTATACGTCATAAATCGCCTAAATACGGAACCCTTCATGGGCGAGTCCGACTCGCACTTGGCCGCTTTTTTATATTTCTATCTTATAAAAATAACTTCTATCTATGTTTTTCTAAGAATTATCTGGTGCTTTATTTCGTGCACAGCGTAAAATAATTTATTTTAAGTAGAGGAAAGTATCCAATTTCTAGCGGAATTATGTTTTAATGATAACTAAGCGAAGCTGCGTATGTATTAAAGGCGAATTTAGGATATGTGTTTTTGTAATCCCTAATTTTCAATGGCAACATTCACCACAGAGTCGTTTAATATACTTGTCATGAAGTCACACTTTAGTCTCAGCTCGCCTACCTCTCTGTCTATACCAGTGGTTCCTAACCTGGGGGTAATTACCCCCGTGGGGGTAAAACTGGTATTTTACGGGGGTAAATAAGCTAACCTAATATAACAATACAACAAACGTACACGTTTTATTTTTTAATACCATTGGGAGGAGGGGTAAAATCAGGTTCCCTAGTTTGTCATAGGGGTGACCGGACTGAAAAGGTTAGGAACCACTGGTCTATACGCTGCTCGCATATAAAACTAATTGCATTGGTCCGTTCGCTGCAGGCTTGTTAGCCCTCACTCCGGGTAACGAGCCACAAGGTAACATCATTAGCTTTACCCCTTTTGACTGGCATGGGGGAAATTCGCTTTAACATATCCTATCTGCATTTTTACAAGCTTTTATTGTACACTTTTATTTACTTTCACTGCGTATATCCCTTTGTATACATGGTGGCAGGGTTTGTATACAAATTGTATGAATGCAGTATTTCTTGTTACTAAAATCGATGACATGGTTCCTAAGAAGAGATCGTCGTATGTCTTATAGTTTCAGATTTTTCCATACTGACCGATCTAAATGGGCCACCTTGTATATTATGGTGCTTCACACCTTGTAACTTAAATGTAAACCACTTCCAGGTGTCTCATTGAGCTGAAATTTCGCATACTTCCGTATTTCCGATGACAATGCAATAATATGCTAACATGGAGCTGATCTGATGATGCAGTCGGAAGGCAGCCAAAGGAACTCTTCGATGGGAAGACATAAACACATTGAGTTTAGGCTCATTTGAAAGGTCTCGAGACGTAGGTACCTACTTGATAGACATGCAAAGTACAGTCGGCAATAAAAGTGTGTATCAAAAAACATTTTTTTGACGGTTAAGTACTTGTTAAACTTGCAGTGTACCTAGTATATTATGTATGTATGGACTTATGGAGTTATGTTTGTACGGGTCAAATCTTGCAAGTTAAATTTGACCCACTTCTCGACCTCCAGTGAAGCTGAAAATTTGCATACATTTGTAAGTCGGGTGACAATGCAATATTATGGTACCATCGAGCTGATCTGATGATGGAGACAGGAGGTGACCATAGGAACTCTGTGATTAAACAAGGGAACCTATCTGTGTTTGGGTTTTTAGAATTGTCTCGTTGAGTATTAGTTGCCTATGGAAAGAAAAGTACAGTCAGCGATAAAAGCTTGTACCAAAACTGAAACTTTTGCCAAAACTTGTTATTTTTAGAATCCTACAACCCTAATATGTTCTCAAGTCCTAGGTGCTCCTATAGGAGCTCCTATTTATACACCTTCACTACCAAGTCAGTGTTAACTCAGTAGGTACCCGTCCCAAATTTTCTGGTGTATGCTATCTTTGAAAGGCTAGATGCCTTTGACCAACTCTAAGGCTCTTTTTCTTTAGTGTATAGTAATCTATTTCAGTTTATGAGGTTTATATTTGTGCTAGTGACTCAAAGGTTTAATAGGTGGTACGGAACACTAGGTACAAGTAATAAACCTACCTATCGATTATAAACGAACATTAACAAAATATATGTAAAACATACAAACATTACCCAACCCAATAGTCCTGTGCAGTAAATAAGAGTAAGATGGTTTCATCCCTGATGCAACCACTGTATCATATGTATACATGTTTCCTACCCACGGAAACCATATACGTAAGTTAGTCAATTATTTACCCTCGAGACCGAAAACTGCCTTTGGCTTACGTCGGTAGGCACCGGTGCCTAGATACTATACAAGATACCTGAGCTTGACCTAGGCCGAGCGGATTTATGGCCTAAATCTCCACCACACAGCTAGGTCAATCTAAACGCCTACCGAGCGAGGGAGTTTAATTCAGGAAAAAAGAACGCATTTGGATCGGCATAATTATTTACTTAATTTGTAAAGAAAATTAATATTCTTCAACATTAAAGTCGCATTAAGCCTAAAAGCGCTGAGTCGAGGCCTAATTTAGTCTAAGACTCGAACCAAGTTCAAGTTCGCCTGTTCAGATTATAAAGATTAATTTGATGTAGGCATATATTTTAATGAGTTCACCGCGATGCGTTATATGAATCCAATAGTATATATGAATTTGTTTTTTTTTTTCGAAAAGTTACCTACTTTTATTTTTATGGCATTTCTTTTCCAATAAAAAATTTGACGATCAACTCTAATTTGATCAAAACCCCGTACAACATTGTAACAGCGCCATCTAAGTTGTAAAATTGAAAAATCTATCTAAGAACCAACGCAAGTTGTAACCTTTATCGAAAAACGCAGCCAAACCGTTCTGGAGGGACTGGAGGCAACACAAAGAAATAAACTGTCCCTCAACCCTTCATGCATATAATGTCTCAGTTACATCAGGGGTAAAAGTGCCCGAGTCGAAAAATATTTTATCAATTTGCAGTCTTCAAAGTTTACTCTTTTTATTACCGTGAAACGGGGTGAGTAGGTTTCGCGGGGAGAGTGGGTTATGAATGGGGAGAGAAGGTTTGAGAGGGGGGTGAGAAGGGATTTTAAAGCTACTGCTACAAAAATAATGTATTTCAATTTAAAATGGAGCTATAGTAATACGCATAATAAAAAAAAAACGATGCAACAATCACTTTTGTATGACAACCCCTCTCACCCCAAATACGAGGCACTACGGGGTGAGGTGGGTTTTCCTCTTTATCGTCAAAGTTATGAAATGGAACTACCCAAAATAAAATAAAAACTAAAATACAAACGTCCGGAACACTTATTATAATTATACACCATTCAGTTTTCATATTTAAGAGGTTTGAATTTCAGTTTTGACCCTACTCACCCCATTTTACGGTACACACTATTATTTAGCTTCACTCACAGATGAGTGGCTACACTGCGTATATGTATGTACTTATATCTCTTTGCACCTATGGAGCTTCAAGTCTTGTAAATTAAATTTGAACCACTTCCCGGTGTCTGATTGAGCTGAAATTTCGCATACTTCCATATTTCCAATGACAATGCAATAACATGCTAACATGGAGCTGATCTGATGATGCAGTCGGAAGGTAGCCAAAGGAACTCTTCGAGGGAAAAACATAAACATATTGAGTTTATAAACTAAGCCTATAGGCTCATTTGAAAGGTCTCGAGAAGTACTTGATAGACATGCAAAGTTGAGAAAGTACAGTCGGCAATAAAAGCGTGTATCAAAAAATATTTTTGACGGTGGCTTGTTAATTCTAGATACCACTTTAGAAATGGTCTCGCCTCCTCTCGTGCGCCAACGGGAAAGCACGGGCTGCACTCGGCCACCGATTATACTGCACTGATTTATAGAACCATTTCCTAGCATACATTTCAATGTAAACCTAGGTTAGGTTAGGAAATGTGAGAAAATAAAGGATCGCTTGGATAAATTATGTTGGGAGCTCGCTCTAGTTTGCGGTAAACTTAAGCTTAAACTTAAACTAAATGAATAATTGTAAATATATTCTGAAACTTAATGAGTAACTACATAAACTTGATAAGTTACGAGTGGGTTAGCGCGACTTAGGCACATAATTATATGCAGATGCCTTGGACAGGCATGCCCATTTGTCGCCATATATATATATTGACTATTTTGCCCGCTAGAAGAACCACCGCGAAAATCGAAATTTCGTTATCTGCCTCTCTATTACTCTTGCACATTCGCGCGGTAGAGAGACAGCAAAATATCGACTGCACTCGATCTATAATCTGACATTTATAAATTGTTATAACTTTATAAATTTTCTCCAGGTAAACACTTTCGTTTTCGTCACTAAGTACTTTCGTTTTCGGAACCCTTAATTATTCCCGATACCCGTTATAGCATCTTAATTGTTCAAACTCTTGACGAAAGCGTGGAAAGACAAGAAGTTGGTAAGAAGTTAATAATACGGGTTCAATCGAACACAGGAAAGGCATTATACTGTCAGTGTCACTCTGGTACAAGGCATCTCATCCTACGGATTGCTGCTTCGGGAATAATGTTTTTCTTTTTCTATAATTTTCATCGCTAATTCGAAAATTGACAAATTGTTATTTTTTAGGGTTTCGTACCTCAAAAGGAAAAACACGGGACCCTTATAGGATCACTCGTGCGTCTGTCTGTCTGCCTGTCCGACCCCCCCCCCTTTATCTCCGAAAATACTGAGTCTACAATCTTGAAAAAAAAAAACCACAAAATAGTTCTTTACCTATAGATGACAGGAAAACCTATTAGAAATGTGCAGTCAAGCGTGAGTCGGACTTAATGCACAGAACCCTTGGAACGCGAGTCAGACTCGCTTTGGCCGGTTTTTTTGTAATTATTATTTGTTACATGGGACACCAGCACGGAGTATCTACATAGGATATTGAACATTTTCATCTTGCCAATTTAAGTTTTGAACCTAGGAAAGTTTCTTTACGTTAAGGAACCAAACCTAGACACAATAGAATTTTCGGCTTATTGAAAAAGTCGAGAGCACGTAAGAGTTGTGTCCGAGTTCGGACAAAACAATTGGAGTAGACGTGGCCGGCACAACAAGTTGGTCCCGAGAGACTGACGTGCTAAAACCGGGTGTCATTCTGAATCCCTAACAACGTTTGTCCTAAAGTCACTTGCCCTAACTGGTTTGTCCTAATGGGCACATGCCCTAACGATCAATTGTCATAACGATTATTTTCCATATTGTATGGTTCTGAAAAATGGTTAGGTTTTAGAACTTGCTGCCACAAAAGTGGGTTAGGTTAGGGTTAGAACTGTGACCCTCGCAAAAAATAAAATATGCTTAATAACAAGGATAAGTAATCAATAATTAGGGAAACCAAAATTAGGGTTTTTAGTGTTAGGACAACTGATCATTATGACAAACAATATTAGGGAATGCAAAGATAGGAGAAAAGACTTTAGGGATTCGGATATAGATCCGCTAAAACCACTTGCTCACTAGATATTTTTCAGTGAACTCTATTGCCTAGGTAATGAGGGCGACGCCTGGTAGCTATAGCTACTAAACTAAACGCATTTGAACTTTAATAATCCCATTTTGATTTAAAAAAATTGTCAAAGTCTGATTTTGTTCTTAATAAAGTAAGGCTCGTAGGTAGTTACTAGTGCATTACTTCGTCCTAAACATAAAACATTGGGTCTATCACATATATGGGGCATTATTTATGAAAAGGGACCTTATTGTCGATGGCGTCGCGCGGCATTGTATTTATATCGGAGCATCATTTATAATGGCGTGACCGCCATCGACAATAAGGTCCCTTTTCATTGATAACGGCACATATTGTCTTCATAAACATATCAATCGTGCTTTGTTCAAAACAAAGATTAAATTACGTCTTCGGTACTAAGTACATACATTGTTGAAACTCAGACGAGCATGCTGAGCCATGTATCAGTGAATTCGCACCTCGGGAGCAAGTCATTCATCGGCGTAAGCCTGCAGGCGTCATGTAGATTTGTCACAGTAAGCCATTCGGCGGGGAATTAATCTTTACCAGGCTTATGTAACTTCGATTAATTACTGAACATGTGTTGGTAATCGCTTGGTTCGTTCGGGATAAGTTGGCTGAGGGAGTAAACAGTGGTAGTAGAACAGAGTTATAACCGCGAAAAACGGAGTTCGCAAATTGCGGGCATTTTTCTCTGTCACTCTAATTACGCCTTCATTGTAAAAGAGAAAGATTTGCGAATTTCGGTTTTCGCGGTAGCCCTTCAGAATAAGTATTTCATACAGAAAGGATACGCTCTTGCCCCGAATGCAATGCCATGTATGGATTATTAATCAATTTTTGGGCTAATTTAGATGGGGCGAGAACTCGCATGCGAGTTTGATTACATTGCGTTGTTTGATCGGTTGGCTGAATTGAAGTAACCTCAATAGTCAGCAATGTAACTAAAATCGTATATAGTTTGCGTGCCGTCTAAATGAGCCCGTCAATGAACAATAATTTTTCTCGTGCCATTTCTTTGCCATTGTGACGCCTAAATATTTTCTACTGGATATTCTAAGTAACATAACTATACTCTCACAGAAACACTAAAATTTCCGCGCACATATGTACATACATACAAATTATACACGCCCAAGTAATCTATTATATAAAATGCACTACGTAATGATATTTAAAAAGGGGTAAAAAAACAATATGTTTAATGTATAGGCGGTTCAGAAAAAAAGAACTAATTAATCAATTATGTTTTACTTGTAATTTTGTTAATAAACGGTATTAATATTACTTTAGCTAATAAAACCGACAAAAGTTTAAGGCCGGTGCCGTGCACCGATGATTAAAAGCGTCAAAAAAACTTCATACTTTTTTTTAAAGGTATATGCTAATTCATTGTGAACTGCCCAATTTATGTGATTTACTGAGATAATTTATGGTATTATGAATCATAATTTATGATATCCAAGAAACGTTAAGTAGGTACTTACCTAATAAAAAGACGTCGCGTCTTTCTCCGAAATTTCTTTAATTTTATTTACGATCGTAACTTGAAATAAGGCTTATATCTGAATACCAGATAACTTGCAAATATTGTCCCAAAACATTTTTTACGGCCTACATGTAAATGACATCATATTTTCATATACATTCCTTAATTTAAGGGACCGTAAAAAGTGAAATATATTTAGGAAATTTCGCAAGGCGGCTAGGGATTTATTTTATGTCCAATCATAGTCAAATTTAACTACCAAGGACCAATATAACGCGTCGTATGATAAAAAAACGTTTTATGACCTTCGGGTTCATGATTAAAACCTGTGATCTGGCGGTCTAGCATGAGTTGCGTTCTCGCGCGCGACTTCATACAGCAAGCGCGCGCGAGAACGCAACTTATGCTAGACCGTCTGATAGACGTAAGGCATAAGAATAGGCGAAAATGTAGGTATATAACTAGGTAGTTTGTAGTTAGTACGGCATTACAGCCTGGGTTTTTGACACTGGTGGCAGCAATGCAGTCGGCAGTAATGCCGCGCCACATTCCTGCAGCAGTAAAGCTGATGTAGTCTGAATCCACATAGTACCTTTACGTCCGGATACGAAGCTGCCTCTTATGATTTACCCCGAACGTAAAATCTCGGGTGTAAATCGTTTTAAGGGTTCCGTATTCGAAGGGTGTCAACCCAAACCACGTTGAATTTGTAGTAGTAGTAGTAGTAAATCCCTTTATTATACAAAAACAGGTTATAAGTACCCCGGCAGTCGGCTGGTTCTGTCGTCCGTCTGCCTGTCAGCTAGTATCTTAATAACAGGAATGGTATGGTACGCATTTGATTTTTTGTAGGGTTTGTATTTGTATTTCCTGATAATATCAAACAATAAGAATAAAATGTTATTCAAAATTAAAGGGTTCTCGAACGGATCTTAACCACCATGGTTGTCATTCGATGTTCTATGGTAAAAAATAAATACACATCAACCAAATAAAAGAAAAATAATGAAACTTGAGACAGACTTAAGTTTAGCCTTAAGGGGAAAAACTAAAACGTTTGAAAAAGTGCGTGGTGGTATTAAACCCTTGGAGTACGACATCAGCCCGCACTTGGTCGGGTTATTTTATTACCCTCCCATGGACCCATGGCTGTCACATTCAGCAGTGCGCCTTAGTGCCCTTTGTCGTAAAAATATCGTTAACCTACTAGTTCCTCAAGTAGGCTACTATTTGTTTATATATTTAAAACCTGACCAATTTTTTTAACACTTACAGATCTGTTTCATATCGCTGTGACTTTTTAGAAAGATTGGTCGAATCGGGCCGTCTAACCTTACGAGAGGAGCCATCCATCTTATTATTATTGATGAGGTGTGATGCGTAAGGTTAAAGTAATATTCGTAAATATAATTTTCTCAAACATGCAATGAAATGTCGTCGCTCCGGGCGCTATAACAGGCTTCGAAGTATCACGTTTCGGGCGGAGCAACTCGAGAGAACTATAAAGGAATTTCATACAAAATTGAAGGCCTAGGCCGGGAAGTAATTTTTTTAAAATTTTCATTTCACAGATATTTGTGACACACCATCGTGGCATTCAGCCATTAAAGTGGTAACACACTATCGCACCGCATCGCGACCTCGGAGCGTCGCACCCATAAGTGAGAGCCAGAAAGAGATATCTGTTTCTCTTTCTTGCTCTCACTTATGGGTGCGACGCTCCAAGGTCACGGTGCGGTGCGATAGTGTGTTACCACTTAAAAAAAAACTATAGGCAGTATTGGCTCTATGGTTTATGGTACGATTTCTTTTTTTTTATCTTTAAAGGGCTGTAATCTCCTAAACCGTGCGTCGTAGCGCAAAAATAAGCAAATTTTCGTTCCCCTTAAGAATCCCACGCACTGAACAACATTACATTAGGACGTGAACAATCATCATCATCCATTTTTATTATTATTTCATTGCATGTTTGAGAAAAGCACTATACATGCCTAGCCGTGAAAAGGTCTTGCCGGCTTCGTATCACTATCCGGCCTCCCTACGGTCGGCCATCTATACCTACTCACCCGGCAAGCCCTTCTTTCCCGGCGTCTGCAGTAATATACTATAATTATGTAAAAACACCAGTCTCAGCTTGCAATCCTGTAAAGAGCGGAAGGTAGGTTTTTTTATATGTAGGTAGCTACGTATATCGCTTTTTTTAACTAGGTAGCGAATTATAGATAAATTTGTATTTTAATTCTATTCTACACTTTTAAGCCCAGGATAGCCAATTCAAACTTACTTCATGACGTCAAAATTATGTAAGTAGGTACTTAAAATTTTTATCATTCTCCCGTGCTACCCGCCCGCGCCAATACATGTCATGTACGGACAAGTAGGTACGAGCGAAATCGCAAGGGTCGGAACCGGTTTTTTCTTCATACAAAAAATACCGGTATTATTATAGCCGATTTAGACTCTCGCGCGAGCCACGAGACGAGCCGCGAGCCGCGCCACGAGACGCGAGTGTAAGCGGTGGGCTCGCGGCTCGTCTCGTGGCTCGCAAGCTCGTCGAGCTAATATAATTTAAACATTAACGGCACGCCATAAGGTTTATAACCGAATGACAAGCTGAACGCGAGTGTAAGCGGTGGACTCGAGTCTCGTGGCGCGGCTCGCGGCTCGTCTCGTGGCTCGCGCGAGAGTCTAAATCGGCTATAACGTTATATCACGTTCTTTGGATTGTTATTTCATATTTAATGGGACAATCTAGTAATGCGAAGTTGTTACCTAAATTATGATTCAGTCGCTACATAAGAGCATAAAATTATTAAAAAAATTGGGCTATTTTCGGTTTTAAAAAAACCGGTTCCGAGCCCTATGCGCGCGAATGATAACACAAAACTTTGATATCAATATGGATGTTCGAATTGGTCTTCAGTTTCGCAATACAACTAATTTCCCGCATTTATGCTTCAACATTTTCGACATTACACCCTCGCCTTTACCCCAGTAGGGTCAATACAATAATATTTATCAAGATCTCGGGGCATGCAGCCTGCGGAGCCATTAACGAAGTCAATATTTGTATTCTCCACGGGAATAGTTGAGCTAGATGAGATTTGTCAATATTTTCTACTTTCATTGTGCACTAAGTGAAATCTTCGAGGTTTTTTTTCACCTTTTTCGGAGAAAAAACTTGTAGAGGTGAATTATTTTTCGTCTGGATGGACGGTATTGATGCTTTTATGGGCTATTTTTGTGAAGGTTCAATGACAAACTAAAATAATACTTCTTATTAAAATAATGTTAATATAGGCATTTGCTTCTCACGGGAATTTTATGCAATAGTTTTTTTTACTTTATAACATAACAAAACGCGGATTTTTTGCATAACGACAACCGACGTACGAGCTGAGCTACGGTCGTAGCGCTACGTCGTAGCCAATATGACATGGGTTTCCCGGTATGTAGAGGAAATGCTTCGTAGAGACACAACGACAATGTGTCGTGATTAGCGCTGGGTAGGAAAAAAATGTCAGAGCGTCTACATCCAGTACTTTATGTCCGTATCTCCGATGTATCTTACGTTCTTAAGCGCTGGGTATCAAACATCCGTCCGGCACAGATTATGTAAATAATCGGTAGACTTCGGCCAAAGACCGGAACTTGGAAGGTTCCGAGTCGGAAGTGTCGGAACCTCTTACGATCGACTGATGGACTTTGAACTCGATTCTAATTTAACAACTTGTTACGCTTTTTATCATACTTGAACTTGAATATTGCTCACGCTGATTGGTGCATGCGAAATGAAGTGAAAGTCGTGCGTCAGATGGGCGCCAATCACTAAGATGATCGTCAAGGTATCCCAACCACATCACAACCATAATAAATTGTTAAATCTGAATTGAGCTCCTTGTCGTAGTCAATAAATGGATTTGGGAACTATTTGGAAAAGATTTGGACAATACGTGACTGTTTGATGTTGCCACAGCCGCTAAGTTGTGATCGATATGTGTCTTTTCACAAATCTATATCCTAACCTGTCGGTTTTTACCTGATGAGTTTACAAATAGGTACCGATGGTATTATAATCCATTGGAAATAGAAACGATATATTGGAGAAAAATATTTCGGAATATTTATCGGTCAAACGATTTTTGATTTAAATTCGACAACAATAACACAAGATATAAAAATAAAAATATTCATCAGAATCATAATTAAAACCACATTGTTTTAATAAAGCAGCTGACTAGTAGGCACTGGTAAAATTCAAATGTTTCAAAAAATAATGTCTAAACAACAACCCATTTTCAATTTAATTAAAAAAAGCGGTCACGTCTTTCGCAACATGTCATTCGCAATCAGCAAAGCCAATAAAGGCAGTCTAATAAATAAAATTATCCGGTCCCTTTGTCAAAAGTCACAATGCCTCGGAACCGCAAACGGTTTCAATGTGAAATAGGCCGAATCACATTTGTCGGAACAATTTTGGAACATATTATGACTTTCCGTCGTCATTGCTTCTTCGGAAAAACTCGTTGTTGCTCCACTTTCACTCGACTGTCATTAGGCAAGGGTTATAATTATAGAGTTTGTGCGAAAGAGAAGGGTCGTGGAATATAAGTGAACCAATATATTCTATGACTCGTCTCCTTCCGCGCACACTCTAGTAGTGTGTTTGTATGAGTGTGTGTCATGAAATAAATAGGTAAGTTTTTGCACAAAAACATTTTTCGTAGACCTAAGCTTTTATCGCTGACTGTACTTTTCTTCTCACGGGTAACTATAATACTAATAGAGATAACTCAAACTCGCGTTGTTTTATCACAGAGTTCCCATTCACCTGGCCACCTTCTGTTTCCATCATCAGATTAGCGCCATGTCATAAAATTGCATTGCATTGTCATCCAATTTGCATATGTATGCAAAATTTCAGCTCAATCGGAAATCGGGATTACCATAGAAATAGTTCTACGGCTACTTCGGACCATATTTTCACGGGTTCGGATCGGATTCGGATCGGACGTAGTAGTGCGAAACCGCTCTAACTAACAAACATAGTACATACCTACATACTAACAGGGCAAGTTGAATAAAAAGCTAGTCAAATAGAATCAGACCAGCTATCATGGTCGCATTTTTATCACCTGTCATGCTATGTGTCACTTTCGCACTTACATATTTGTTAGAACGTGACAGCCATGGTGACAAATGATAAAGAGCCGGCCATCTTAGACCTCCTGCCAGCCTATTATGGATAGCTTTATCCATCTTTATCCACGTGATAAAATAACTGTCACTGTTTAACACCGTGGGAAAGAAAGTGACGGACACCGTTTTATCACGCTGTCACGTAGACAAGAACGACCATCATATCCGTACAGTACGGATATGATGGTCGTTCTTGTCTACGTGACAGCGTGATAAAACGGTGTCCGTCACTTTCTTTCCCACGGTGTTAAACAGTGACAGTTATTTTATCACGTGGATAAAGATGGATAAAGCTATCCATAATAGGCTGGCTGGACTCTCTTAATTAGATTGTCACGTCGCCTTTGGTTATTTATTTTTATCCTGTCTTTTTCTCGTTTGACATGTAATTTAATATTTAATAGGTATAAGTATACTTACTTCTGTTAAACCGGTAGATGTTTACAAATAGTCGTGGAATGTATTGGGCCCCATACATTCCACGACTCTTCCCTTTCCGCACAGACTCTACCTACATTATTTCGATAACAAATGGATCTTCCAAATTAAGAACGGATTATATGCGGATTATATTATATTTGTGTGTCTGATTACGCTAATAAAATGGCAAAGCTTTATACAACCCCCGAGCATACGCGACTACGATTGTCTAATATAAGGGTTTCCACGGATTTTAAGGATTCCCTTAAAACCCTACATTACGTGTGCGACATAGCAATTTGCCTACATTTAGTACATTTTCTTCCATTGTATGATTTTTTTTTTGGATTTAATTTCTTCCTTTGAAAAAGATTCTTGGAACTGAAGAATTAATGAGGATCCCAAGTGAGGATAATACCTTGAAATTTCCTATTTGACGATAATTACCTACCGTTTGAAGTTTTTGTTGACATGTTTTCTAACAAGAAATCATTAGAAAACACCGAAACAACGATTGTTCGCAGTTCGTGACTGACGGATCATTAATATAAAGTCTTTAGTGAGAAAAGAGCACAACTTGTAATAAAATACAACATTTTCTACTTGAATTTAGTAGCAAATGTATGAACTCGCACAGTCTCACTCAATTAAATCAAAACAACCCCACGACAGTAAGCACAGGTATTTACAAATGCAGATGTAACATTGAAATTGTCGCAATCGCAACCTGTACTACACGACCAAAGCGACGTAAGCGCCGCGAAATTCATAGCGCTTACGCGTTTAGGTCCCGAGATATATGCTCTGCTTCCATTAGGTAGGTAGGTTCTCTGTGCCGGTTCTATATTAGTAGTATATTATATTAGTAAGTATAGTATTATTAAGTACTTCAAGTCATTTGAAGATAAGTATAACCTTTGTTTGTACCTTTGAGCGTAAACAAAATTTCTTACCAATTTTTTTATATAATAGGTAAGCAAACGTCTGCTAAAGATACAATAATGTTTGAAATAAAGGAAACATGGAACAACTCATTTGATTTGGTGTAGAGTTGGACCAATCTAATTCTGCATTGCTGCACTGACAAAGAGTGGCAATGTCATCGTAATGTCAAATTTATATTAAAGTATGACGTTTATAATGATATGCAATTCATGCAAGTGGTACTTTGTTTTGTTATATTTCAGTCGGTGCAAAATCTTAGAGTCTAAGATTTCTAGCTCCATATTTATAGCTGATATTCCGCTGTCGCGAGTCTGAGTCTCGTCGTCGACGCCATCGTTTTTCATTTTCCCTTTCCCTTAGCAACAGGGGATCTCTTGGCACCTTGGCAGTAACAATGCAGATATGCGCTATACTTCACTTACGCAAAGGCTCTCTTGATTGTGTAAAAACTGGTGAGAAAGTTACATTTTATCCACATGTGGGGCAATGCAATCAAATGCAAATTTTGATAAATTGATTGATTTTTGGCTTATAGAATTGACTTTTAAGTGTTGATTTTGAATGATAAATATTTAACAACATTAATTGTGCTTGATGTGCTTTGATTTTGTTTTCCCTGTGTTGGTGCGGTGAAAAATTGTTGTTTTTCACTCGGTGGCAAAATGTGTTTAACCCTCGTGACTTTAAGCCCTCGCAACGCTTAAGATTCCATTTTTCGAACCACTCGCTCGCCACCCTCGCGGTTCAATTTTGGAATCTTTCGCTTGCTAGGCAATGATATTATATAACCTTGCTAGGGTATCAATATTAGCACGAGAGGTTAAACAACAACTTTGCCCCCTTGTGAAACAAAATATGGGTAACTATTGCGGGGAATGTAAACAAAATTCGGTAGATAACTAAACTTCTTTATTTAGACAGTCAACGTATTTCTTAGTGAGTATTAATGCTAATATCTGCATTTGTAAGGAAATCCGCAGCATCAACTAAATCACAATGCTTTATAAAAGAGAATGCATGAGAAAATTTTAACGTTTCATAAATAATTAACATAATTGTACACGCTTTTACTTCATTCACTCCATATGTTTTGATCTTTTTGGTGTTATTCAAAAACGTCTGTTAAGTTAATCAGCTGATGATCGTCGTTTGTCCCTCTCTGTGGCATAACGACAGATAGGGACAAACAACGATCATCAACTGTTTAAGTTAGCAGCCGTTAATGAATAACGTCATTTGTTTAAGTTAATTAAATCCAATCCAATTTATCATTGAAAAACACTCATATTTTCTCTTTTTACTTACCTACCAGTGGCGGCGCGTCCATAAAAGCCGATTTCTACCGGCTTGCCTGTTTTTGGACGTGAGTTGTAAAGGAAATATGTAGGTAAGCAAAATTAGCACCGGCTTGCCTATGGATAATATCCATAGGCAAGCCGGGGCTAATTTTGTTAAAACATAATTTATGTTTGACGCTCCGCCACTGTTACCTACATCAATATTATTGCAAATTATTTATGAAATGTTGAAGCAACAATCGTAATATTTACATTTACATATTTACTTTTAGAACTTATTTATTTACTTATCATTATGAAATTTACAATCCCATATTTCTTTGGCTCAAACATGCTTTTAGCATTTAACTTGTATTCATTTTCGAGGAAGAGCTTTGTCCAGAATTTTCTTTATATATAAAAAGTTGAGCCGGCAACAAATATGTCGTTCATGAAAGCGAGTAGCGACAATAGAAAAAAAAACTTTGTGAAAAATGTCAACTCTTGATAGGTCGCGACATATAAAGAACGGCTGTGGAATTTGATACACATGTGGCTAATTCCGTCATAAGGAAACGAACCGAATCATTGGCGGTAATTTTAAGTTTATTTATACTCAAATAAGTCCTGCATTTGTAAGTAGTCATCATATATTATAGTGGACTCAGATCTTATACCTGAATAATAAACTCGTGTTGTCACTTGCAGAAAAATCTTAAAATTATTATACGTACACTTGTTCCAGGAACCTTCATTTAAGGGTAACATAAATACACACACATACAGACATACACAGAGGGTAACATATATACTGATCACAAATATAATATTTGTGCGTTATTGCATATTTTTTCAACGATTTCAAACTCGACCATAAAGCATTAATCATAACACAGGTACAACAAATAAAATACATTTGTAGGTAATACTAATAGGAATGTTTGGAAGTAGGTGTACCTGTCAAGCAAAGCAAGCAAGTTCCGTCCTTCTTGGAACTTTCTTGCTTACACAATACTGTAATACTTTAGAAAATTTATTGCATGCACTTGTAGTGAATACACGTACTTTAACACAACGAATCCAACCATATTATTCAAATAAAACTTGATCTTACTTAGGTAAATTACGATTTTACATAACTACAACAATATGAGCTTGTTGCACAAAACCGTCTGTCATCAGAGCCCGTACCATGAGTCACTGACAGTGTCAAAACTGACATATACGCTATCGAGAACGTAATTTACTTTCTATACATCTCGTTCGCACTAAAAATATGCGTGTACGAGCGAGATGTATAGAAAGTAAATTACGTTCTCGATGGCGTTTATGTTAGCGCCAAACTGATGGTAGCCGTACAGGATCATCACAATTCAATAAGATTTACTTGTATGAAAAGTTTGGCAGTTGTGTAAATATCTACTATACCCATACCACGAGTCACTGACTGTGCCAACACTCACATATACGCTAACGTCTACGTAATTTACTTTCTATACATCTCGCTCGCACTGATATGCCAGTACGAGCGAGATGCATAGAAAGTAAGATACATTCACGCTAGCGTTTATGTCAGTGCCAAATTGGTGTGAGCTGAGCCCGTACCATGAGACACTGACAGTGTCAAAACTGACATTTACGCTATTACATTTACGGCGTTTATGTCAGTGCCAAACTGATGGTAGCCGTACTGATTCTTGTTAATAATATCCATATGTCATCTTGTAACCCGTATCATAAAATCAGCAATATTTACAACTTCATACGTACATCAAAAACCTTATCTCTATATTCACAAATTACTAGATTCACTAGTTGTCTTTCGTGGCTGGATAATTACAATATAATCTCATAATGCATTTAATAATTATGACATTTATTTGAACACAAAATAAAGCTCTGAAGGAATTATTTGGTAACCATTAATTCATGTACTTACATTCGTAACTCCTATAATGGTCAACATCAATACAAAGCTAATGTTCTACATATTAATCTAGATTGTAAATAAAACATTTTAATCTTTGAATTGGAACACATTCCTGATTAAAATATAAACAATACTTTTAAAAATAATATTTATATGCGCACTTGTATGTATATATATTTTAATTATCTCTTGACTGTATGTTTTCTCATTAAAAACCAAATACTTAAAACAAAGCCTTAATCTAAAATACCAAGTCAAAAACACTTTGCAGAATAGAAAAATTATAAGAAACTCATTTTGAATCCGCATTAGTAAATTAATCATTATATTATGTATTTTTTATTATATTTACAGCTTTATACTTAGGTAATGATTAAGAATTTAAAAGGGAAAAAATATATTTCTAGTTGTGGAATAGCTGGTAATATTAAGTTCATCTTGATATGCTTTCAAATTATTTTATATATCCAAAATGACTACATTATTGGAATTGGACCCTATTATGCAATCCTCTAAGAACAATTTATTTTCAAGTTCTGTTACTTAATTCGGAAACAAAAATAAAAAAAGTCGGTAAAAGGATTGGAAACTAATCAAGACTAAAACACTTTATATTTCTGAAAGGTTTCAACGAAAATACATAAAGGGTCCAAAGTTAGCAACACTTAATCATAGTTAAGACTAGCGTTTATAAAATACTTATCTATCTTTGGACAATCTATCTGGATTCAAATTATCTCAACGTAAGTACAGTCTTTGAAATTATATCTACGATTTACCTTTTCTGATAGAAGAGACGTTTCTATAAATATGGAAGATTATACAGTGACTTCTTCAGTAAAACGACTTTTGTCATCAAGATTAATTACAATGGCATGTGTCCGCGCGTGGCCTGATCTAACACCTTTCAGAGTCTCCGTACTACTGGGGCTTGATTTCAATTCACTCTTCTCACTTTTACTACTAAAACCAT
The DNA here is from genome assembly GCF_948474715.1 of Cydia amplana. Lineage (NCBI taxonomy): Eukaryota > Metazoa > Arthropoda > Insecta > Lepidoptera > Tortricidae > Cydia > Cydia amplana. The sequence continues at coordinate 4,747,230 of NC_086072.1, forward strand.
TCCTACTGGCTACCTCTGGCGGCCTTATGTCACTACAGTTCGCTTCACCAGAAATTTTGAAAACACCGTTCTGCTTGTCGTCTTTCTGTTCTTCGTTAAGTTCAATCTTTCTCTTTGGAGAATCCGTGGCTATAGTAATGTCAGTGTGACTTGGTTCTGTTTGACTGTCATCGACAGCTTTTAAAGGACTAAAAGTCTTGTGTTTGTAGGCTGGAGGCGCTTCGAAGGGTAGATCTCTGCCACTGCTGCTGGATTCCTCGGCAGGAGTGACGGTACACATGAGGCGGTCAGCTACTGCGCTGAACACAGTATTTAGTTTGAGAGGTGCGGAATGGTCCGACGTGGTCGGTTTTCTCTCATGTAGCGCAGAAGCATCTTGCATGGCTGAGATGCGTCTAGATACGGCTCCAGTGCCACACCGCTCCCGTAGCTTCTCAAGTTGATTGCAGATTTTTCTAAACTCCTCCTACGTAAAAATAATTTTCGTATTAAAATGTGTTTTCTCAATGTGATTTGTACAAAATCCACCTCAGCTACAAATGCCTACCTCTAGTTCCCTCTCAGTCATGTTGTCACAGAACCTCGTGCTGCGATTCGTGGTCATGGTGTAGGTAGACTCGGCAGCACGAGACCTGAACTTGCCGGTCTTCTCGCGCTCATCTTTGCCATGCCCCTTATATACCATGTAAGCCTGTGAACAAAGTACAAGATATTTGACATTATTTGCCATTTTGTAATTGGTTTTACAATAGAGCAGCCGTTCTCAATCTTTTTTTTTTGACGGAACCCTTTTGGAAAGCGAAATACTTGATGGAACTCTACAATACGGTGGCGGCATAGTAAAATTTTTCGAGGCGACTAATGCATAGTGTTCTAAATTCTTGCGGAACCCCTGCAGGGGTGTCGCGGAACCCTAGGGTTTCCGCGGAACACATTTAGAGTATGGCTGCAATAGAGGATACGGATTAAATCGTGCGAAGTGGGGGATCATATATATACTAGTAATTCAGATATCGTACCTCATTGCAAATAAAAGCTAAAAATATCAACTTTATTTTTCTGTTTTTACTGTTTCGAGCACATAGCAAAATAATATTTTATGAAAAATAAAAAACGATTTAAAAGCATACGATATGAAAGCATAACCCGAGTACTTTGAAGTGCATTCGATCCGATTCGTTAGATTAGGGTCCTCGCAAACATGCGATTTTATGAATATAATATCACGAACCATGTTTGATAGCATAGAGTGTGCAAGTGATATTTTAAACGTCATAATTTCATAGAAGTGTCCCTTTTATAATAACACTTCCATACTGTTACACTAACTCTACCTCTACCTCTATATTATTGTAACTGTGTATTTCTTGTAGATTCACGTGATAGTAAAGAAAAATCTTATAAGAAGTTAGAAACTTTTCAGTAATTTACTAAGCTAATAGGAAAATATCAGTTACAATTTAAATCAGACTATAAAAAAAAACAGTCGATGCGTTTGTTTCTTGACTATATAATTTTTCACATAGCTTGGGTATGGTGACAGCTCATCTCAGTATAAAAAATTCGTGCATTTTAAGGTTATAAATAATATGTAGATGATAATATGCAAGCTATGTGAAAAATACTTTAGATTTATGAGGATGAATACAAAATCGCAGTTGAACCGAGGCCTGATTGGACGCTCATGTTGGGCGTGCAGCGGGGCGGGGCGTGTGGCGTGCATGTCAAACAAATGCAAACGTATATGAGCGGCCTTAGTGCACGCTGCTCAAATCACTTGTGAGCCCGACGCCACGCTGCACGCCCCGCCGAACGCTCCGCTCCGAGCGTCCACTCAGGCCTCACACATCGTTCAGGGTTGCCAGTTGTTTGCCTCGCAGAGTGAACTCCACTGTTTGCCCACTGTTCGCTTACAAACGAATCGGTGCATATGGGCCGATTTTTATTTTGCTGAAGTTTTTTTTGTTTTCGTCAGAATTCGATATAACTGTATTGTGTATGTACTGTAACTGTATCTTTTGCCCTTGAGGTATTATGGTTAATATTTATATGTACTATAAAATCACCAGTGACCTATTAAAAGCAGCGCCCAGGGGTGCTGGTTGTTTGAATGTCACAGATTGAATGCCGTTGTATTTTCTTTACAGTACCTACGTATCTGTTCGTATAGCGAAATAAATTAGGCAAATACATTTAGAGCAATTAAAGTAAAACTAAACCTAAGTTAAATGAAAATGTTGCCTTGAAAGAAGTTCTTAGGTAAATAAGAATTATTTATTGTAATTACTACTTATACTATCGCAATGTTTCTTTTTCATATAAAGAAATAAAGATTTCCAATACAATAAAGCACAAGAAAACTTTTATCATTTATGAAAAAACGCTAAATTCAAGATTAAAGAAAATTGTAATTATATCTATCTAATACCTTTAAACGAGCAATTCTTGCATATTTATTTATTTATTTATTTATTTTTATATATATATATATATTTCAGGGATCTCGGAAACGGCTCTAATGATTTCGATGAAATTTGGTATATGGGGGTTTCCGGGGGCGAAAAATTGATCTAGCTAGGTCTTATCTCTGGGAAAACGCTATTTTTTGAGATTTTACATGTTTTCCGAGCAAAGCTCGGTCTCCCAGATATTTTTTCTATTATACATGTTCCCTCGCTGGGAAAGGTTTCCATTCTAAAATGTATTTCAAGACTAATTTTAGCTATTTAAATATTTTCATTACTGTCTGATTTGTTATTATTCATTATCTTCAAATCATGTAGGTATATTGCCTAACTGCCTATTGATTACTTGATTAGCTAGAAGCGACAAGAGAACAAGCATTCATTACGAAGACGGGCCGCAAAATGTACCATTCGCTCAGTTCACTTCAATTTTGTGTGGTTAACCGAATTACGGGTTAATATATCCAATTTAGAATGTCACCGGTTCGATTAATGATATATGATAATGAATACGAGCAAAAAAATAAACTGTAGGCTGTACTCCTTATACTGACCAACATTTGTTCAGCGACTATTAAAAATAACTTGTGTCATGAACTAATTATACCAAAGTAGGTATATTTAGTTTATGCTTGTGTTTTGATTTATAATACACTTAAAAAAAACTAAGCCGCAATTAGGATTAGTTGCCAAGCGGACCCCAGGTTCCCATGAGCCGTGGCAAAATGCCGGGACAACGTGAGGAAGATGATGATGAAGCAACGTCAATCACATGATAATGGCGTAGTACATTGAAGACAATTTTTATTTTGTATGAAAAATATTAAGTAGATATATAATATACTTCATAATTTTTAAAAGTTATTGAATAAAAGTGTCACCCGGTATATTTTGAGCCAAACAGCGTATCAACGTAATAAATTTGTACGCCAGAACCCGACTTTTATTTATTTATTTAAACTTTATTGCACAAAGATATACAATTATGTACAAATGGCGGACTTAATGCCAAAAGGCATTCTCTACCAGTCAACCATAGGGCCAAACAGAAACACTAAAAAGATGGTGCAAGGAGAAACGAACAATCCAGTAAAGACAATTGACAAATACATTACAAAGGCAAATATTGAATAATATACACTTACATAAACATACATATACATATTATATAAATAAGTATACTAATACTTATACAGGGTGACATTTGAGTCGTGATCAGTAATATGTTTTTCTAACTCCATAAACAACGAGCAATTTAATGCCCCTACTCTTACTAAAATCACACAAGATTTTTTTATTTTTTGTTTATTTTTTGTCATTTATTTTACTTTTATAAGTGGATTTAGGTTCTTACAACGGCTTATTAAGATATTTAAATTAGTAAATTGAATCGCGTCTTTGAATCGGAACTGTCATTGACATTAATTTTGTCATTTGTCCCAGTTAGAAATAAAATTTACTTAATTTTCCATTTGAAATATCTTACAAAGCTGTTTAAATACCACATTGCCACTTGTAAAAGTAAAATAAATGACAAAAAATAAACAAACAAAAAAAAATCTTGTCTGATTTTAGTAAGAGTGGGGGCATTAAATTGCTCGTTGTTTATGGAGTTAGATAAACATATTACTGATCACGAATCAAATGTCACCCTGTATACCTATATATACGGGATGATGGACACTAGACGAGTTCTTCATTTAGCAGATGACTACGGAGCATCCGCTTGAAAACTAATTTGCTATACAAAAGCAAAATCCCACCATTAAGCAAAAAAGATAAAATAGCCAGCGAACTTATAAATTAGTTTTGACTCAAGTGATGACTATAGGAAATTAAAAGTACTAAATTGACCCTCAAAAAAGTTAAAACAGTAGTTCGTTAACTCAATCGTAGAAAATAAAATGAACCTCTGTTCACATCTGAACTATAAGCCCGAGAGCTGACTACGCTATTGAACTGTGAAAAAGAGCCAATTTAGTTCTTAAAACAGTTAGCTAGACGTCTAGCCGTTCTGCAGATTGCACATTTTGCACATTGCATCTGATAGCTTCTGTTATAAATGACACATTAGGGCTGAGAGGACGGATTGCATTTAGCTTCAACTTATACGAGAAAGTCACCTTCCCAATGTATTCCTGGAATAGTTGAATTTGTACACGACATATAAAAAGGCCCGTATTTGGCCTTTCTTTGAACCAAAGGTTTCCTTTAACAGAATTAATTTTGTGTGTCTTTGTGTTCCTACTATGTCCTAAGAAGTGGAGAAATTCTACATATAAGGGAAATATCTTTGTAGTAAATTATTTGTTTTGGAATATGAAAAACGTCTAGACATAATAATAAGGTTTATTTTTAAAGTAATATCACTTGATTACTAATGCCGTCTGAGTCGGAAACTGTTGTATATTTCTGGATGAACACAAGGTCGACGCGAAATTTGAATGGCTCGTGAATATAATAATTAATCAACTCTGGATTGTGAAATTATTGAACGTTGTCTAATAATTTGTTAGACTAAGTAAAATAAAAAAGTTAAAAACTTTGTACTGCCGACTTTATGACGTGATAAAAACTCATTCCACCACTTTAGGCGACAACATGCAATGAGTGATATGATAATGGTCTACTGACCATGCTGATTCCAACGATACCACTTGTCGGTATAAACCTTTTCAGTTCTACGAAAGTTTCTTGATCTCTCTACTACATATACCTAACTAAGTAATTTTGAATATAAAATTATGATCAATTTCTTTCTTAATGCGAGAATGATACAAGTAAAAACTCATTCTGGTGTTATCATATAAACCTAAGTTTCACAGATAGGTCGTGTAAGCGCGGGTGTTACAAGGGTGCTGCAACAGTTATAATCCTCTCCTCTTACCGTGCCTACCTTGCTCCCGAAGATGAAGCAGAGGAGCAGCGTGACGGTCAGCTGCGTGTGGCAGAAGAAGATGATGTACAGGAGGTCGGGGTTGGCTGGCGACTGGAGAAACAGCCTGTGGAACAGTTCCTTTGTCAATTCACTTTCAAAACATACTTGTGTTGCCGGATGCAGCGAAGCCGACATAGGATAGTTAAGATCAATGCGGTGAATAAATTTGATTGCTGGGAAGACTTTCATAGTACAGTCGACATCAGATATATCGGAGCGGCTAAGGCGCTCACAAATATCTGAACACGCCTGTGTCAGGGCGTTAGAGTGCGTGTTCAGATATTGTGAACACCTTGGCCGCTCCGATTTATCTGATGGCGACTCTACCTACAAGAACTCTCGTTGTATACGTTCGCCGCTCATACATAGTCAGAAAGGAAGAACTTCACTCCTTCTGCTCTGACGATCTTCTGTAAATGGAGTACATATGTGTACAAACGCAAAAGTTTAAAACGAAGAAAGCTTGTAAATGGTCCTCCTTAGAGACGGTTTTCTCCACATTGACTCTAAGTTTTTGACCTGAATAATAATTATGTAAAGCATACATAATTAGAAGGGTCCTTCATGCTTCATATGCATAAGGACCCTTCTTTCATAGAAAGCTACATTATGTTCTTTTCTATGTGTTCTTTTTAAAGTAGTATTTGTGATCCCTGTGTCAGAGATACTACCTATGTGCAAAAAATTATGTACGGTATGTCGATAGACTTTCATTTACCTATGGCATAAGTGTCAATGAAGGAGGTTTTACAAATACATATATTATGAGTGTGCATGTAATAATTCCGTAGTTAAGTTGCAGGTTTTCTTTACTTCTATTTTGTTTGTCCACAATATTTGAATCGGATTTTTTTAAATCGAAGATAACCATTTTTTCAATTTAATAACCATTGTGTGCAAGTAACAAAACTATATCAACAGCTACCAATACCTTGCGTATTTTTATAAATACGCTTGGATATCTTAGTTTAGTGTTGATCTCTAAAAGTAAGGCCTGAGTGGACGCTCGGAGCGGAGCGTTCGGCGGGGCGTGCAGCGTGGCGTCGGGCTCACAAGTGATTTGAGCAGCGTGCACTAAGACCGCTACTATACGTTTGCATTTGTTTAACATGCACGCTGCACGCCCCGCCCCGCTGCACGCCCAACTCGAGCGTCCACTCAGGCCTTACACTTAGTGTTGATCTCTAATAACATCACGATTCGAGCTGACGAAAGGAACATTCTCCCCGTTGCGTACGGTCGCCTTCAAAGCGAATCAAACTCAAAGGAAAACCAAGTAAATATTTAACGTGCCTACGTCGATAATATTAAAAGGCATGTTTTTGTGAAATTCTCAACTCATTTTCTGCGATTCTATGAAGTCATTATTTCCTGGTATAAAGATTCTGACTATTTTATAAACTTAGCGCTGTTTGCTTTAAGAAAATTAGGTACTTGTGTTTTATTTCAGGCTCAGATCAACATGGCCGTGTTATTCTTCTGGTTGGTTAAGTCACGTGACTCAATAAAGAACCTGTGGGTGTCTACGCTACGAAACTTAACTAAAAAAGAGAAAATCTTATGTTTTAGCTTCATCCACAACGAAGTTTTACTGAGATCGAAAATTAGCTTATTGGTTTATTGCTGGGCATAACCAAGCGGGCTGGGGTCGTGCTAAGATTAGAGTACATGTTTAAATAGGTACTTTATAAGAGTGATCCTGTACAGATGTAGTGCATAATTGTTTTCCATCGCATTTTCCCGGAAACGTTCGTATCAATTGGTCATGGTAGTTCAGTCAATGTCAGTACATTTTGTACCGAGACTGACTGATATACGTACGTTCGTAAGTTTCCGTGAAAATAAGATGGAAAACAATTTTATTATGCATTACATTTCTTATTTATTGGTGCTATTTTGTATTGATAGCTCTGCTGTTGGATCTCCATAATATAAATTAATAGTAACTCTGATAAAGCTTTCAACAAATGTAAAATCTTAATTACCCCAATAAAATTAAGAAAACTTAGTCCTTAGTGGTCTGAGCCCTTCAACGAACCCCGGCGAGGTCAAGCGGCCGGGAGACCAATTTAATTTCCTAAATAGGATCCCTTAGGACCAAGAGATTGGTAAATAATTTCATCCTCCTGATATCGAGTTTAAATTGTAATTTTGCTTTTTATCACGGGATTGCCAATGAAGTAAATTATTTTGGTTAATTATATGCGGGTTTATTGACGCCTGGTTTCTGCTTGTACCGTCTTATATTTATAACTAGCGACCCGCCCCGGCTTCGCACGGGTTAACTGTACATAAACCTTCTTAAATTACTCTATCTATCAAAAACCGCATCGAAATCCGTTGCGTAGTTTTAAAGATCGAAGCATACATAGGGACAGACAGGCAGCGAGAAGCGACTTTGTTTTATACTATGTAGTGATAGACATAGGTATTGATACTAGGTTACAGTTTCTGAGTTACCTATTTAATAAAAGCATCTACAAAATAAGGAAGACAGAATGTAATAAAATTAAACAATGTTTGATGAATGTACCTATAAAAACAAGCGAAACATTTGAAAAGCTTTAACCAGACTATAGTCTTTCAAAAACATATTCCTCCTGTTTTAAAATATGTTAGAAAAGTAATCTCAAGCAGGTTACACTTCGAACTAAGATATTTTCCTGTTATAAAAACAGTGTCAACCGATTTACCGCATTTACCAATAGTTTTGAGTCTTCAGTGGAACCACACAAAACAAACTTACTGCCGTATTCGAACTTCAAGATATTCACAAGAGACGACACGTACTAGATCCATTCTAGATACGTTATAGTTTAGATTTCAACTAGTTCTCTTTTGCAGCGCAATTCGGGCAAGGAATGTCACTTTTACTATAGATCGTGTTAAATATCTATTAGATGTGAATTAGATCTCTAAGTAATATCTTGTGGAAATCGTTCAAGAGTATCTCCAGAATCGCGGAAATGTCAAATTTGACAGGTTAGATCTTAAACATAATAATATCGTTACCGTATCTTGGCAATGTCTAAAAGATATCTAATAGATGTCTATTACAAAATCCGAATCGGGCCCTAAGACAGCTATTCATTAGGGCTCATGTAGACGGTGCGAGAACTCGCATGTGAGTTTCATTACATGAGGTACTTACTTACAATTTATATAGTTCACAAACTCGCATGCGAGTTTGGGCGAAGTCTAAATAAGTCCTTAAATTCCTAACCTTCATGTATTGGGGTAGGTTGTTATTTAAATATAGTTGGATATTTTTAATCAAACTTCTTAGCTAAGAAAATTACGAGTTTGAAAACTATAATATTGTAAGTATAACAAACTTAATATAAATAATACCTACCGAATTTCACACACATACTAGAAGAGATCTTAACAAGTTTATTTACTAACACACATACAAGTTGCGAGTAAACAAGATCGGACATGATTCCTTCAATAATGAAAGTCTTCAATTTCAGACTATCCAATTCCAAGTAACTCTTAATTAAAATTTCAAAGTCTTTATTCTCGTACATTTATTTTTATTTGACGCCCAATCTTTGATGTCCTTGTTGTTTTCAAAGACCTTTTATCTTTTGCACTTCCTTGTTATATAATACAAATTGTATTTACGATCTTTATGTGTTACTTATGTAAAGTTTGCTACGAGTATTTACCTAAGCTTGTTAGCAAACGAAAACATAGTGAGAAGTGGTATGTACTTTACTTGTTCGTTTCTTTTTTCTTCCTTTTACTACGATACCATATGTCATTTTATGTTAAATGGTGGCCATTTTGATATGGTGATTGCTATAGTTATTGGCCACTACATAGTAATGGGCCACTCCTAACAAATCAGGAAGAAACAAGCCAATTGAAGCCTTATTGTTAAGAGTGGTCGATTACTATGCAGTGGTCAATAACTAGGTATAGCAGTCACCCTACTAAGAATTTTTTTAATAAATTAGTAATATAAAGTAGATACCTACGTTAAGGACAGGTTTGGAAGGGATGGTCAGAGAATCGGCATAGCTAAGTCACAGAATCGGCATGGCTATGTAGAAGATACACTATGTTTTCATCCTGATTTAATAATATACTTTGATACGACCTTGAAGATCGCTCACGCTGATTGGTGCATATGAAGATTGTGAAGTAAAGTGAGTGCATGCGCACCAATCACCAATCCGTTGGTGATCCTTAAATGAATAAAATAAAATACGATCGTCAAGGTCGTGTCAAAACCAGTTCAAGCACATAACAAGTTGTTAAATCGGAATCGTTCTCTCGGTCGACGCTTTGTGCCACCGATTAGAAAATTTAGAAAGACACTTACATAGATGTATGTAGGTGTATGTGAAGTCCCCAATCCGCATTGGGCTAGCGTGGGGACTATAGCCCAAGCACTCTCGCGCATGAGAGGCCTGTGCCTAGCAGTGGGACGTCGTAGGTATATAGGCTCAATTATTTTTTTTGTATATTATTATACTTACATAGATATGTTTAAGAAGACAGATAGGAGGAACTCGTTGTAGATGGCCATGGAGATGAACCGGCTCTCGTTGAATTCCGAAGGTGCTTTCCTGACCATGATGCACAATCTGATACCCCACATAAGGAATATCACCTCCACTGTAGACAAAATAAAACAAAATTAAAAAATTACAAAACCCCCCGACTATAAGATTATAAGAGCTGATGATCTTCAAACGGCTGAACAGATTTTCATGAAACATGGCTAAGAACACTCGGGATAAAATTATCTATGACACAAGAAAAAAACTAAACGAAAATCGGTTCATTCATCCGTTTGGCAGCTACGATACCACAGACAGATACACAGATACACAGACAGACCCCTCTCTTTTTGCGTCGGGGGTTAAAAATATGTAATTAATAAAGTAAACTCCAACCCCCTTATTCTTAAACGTGCTACAAACCTCAATTAGCTAATAATCGTTCAAACAAATGTTCGGACGAACGATTATTAGCTAATTGAAATATGTATTTGTAAGAAAGGGATAAAACATAATTTAACTAAACCTGGCCCGTTAAGTTTTATGAGTAAGGTAGGACTTTGGGGGCCGAAATAACTGCTGTAGGCAGAGTAACGTACAGGTTTTTCAAATAATTTTTTGATGTTTTATTTCGTGCATGGTGTAAAATAATTAAATAATATCTGGGAGACCGAGCTTTGCTCGGAAAGCATATAAAATCTCAAAAATTAGCGTTTTCCCAGAGATAAGACCTAGATCGATTTTCCGCCCCCGAACACCCCCAGATACCAAATTTCATGGAAATCGTTAGAGCCGTTTCCGAAATATATATATAAATAAATAAATAAATAAATATATAAGAATTGCTAGTTTAAAGGTATTAGATAGATAGATAAATACAGGCGCCATCCCTATTGACAAATGGTACTTGTGCACGTGAGTTTGATTGCATTGCAGTAGATACATTACCGGTACTTGAAATCTATAAGGATCGGTTTCTGAACGCTTTCGTGTATTTTCGTTAAGATTGCCTACCAGATCAGCTTGCGTTCAAAAATCAATTCCTTATTTCTCAAAAATATATGAGCAGTGTTTCGCGCCGTTCAAAGTACCACCCCACTCCACCCCGGTTTACCGTACTTTGTGAAAGTCTCTTGGCAACAATATTGTCAAGGTAGGGTAGGTGAAAATTCAATTTAGAATCCGCCAATAAAACACGTCGTTTTCGTTATTTTATAACTTAGCTTATTTTGGCGTGGCTTTAAAACTGAAACCTTAAAATTTTTCAATCGCGTTAGGTCATAAAAATATGAGCCAAGACTGCCAAGCAAGTAGTGAGTCATTCGATCGACAATGTAATGTATCAGAAATTCACTAAAGGTACGTCGTAAAACTATAAGTAACATACACAGCAGGTGTATTTTTTTACAACCAGATGATATACATTCCTTTTATACCCTCTCTGATTTAACCAACCACGATGTGACGTAAATAAATGTATTCTATTCTAATATATTAACACTAATGTGGATATATAACTCACGCGTTGTAAAAGAGTGGTCCCACCAATCCGTGTTACACAAATACGCCTTCAAATCTTCCTTAGTTCTCCCAACAATGACGGCAGGCGGCGCCACCAGCGTACGAATGGCGAGCAACACGCACGCTACCCCGACTATGATGCCGATGCGTCGCAATAGATACATGTCGGATATTTTCACTGCTTTTGCTGATCTTACTTGGAAGATCACGGATATCCTGGGAACACAATAGTTTCAGTTAATGTGATGTTTTAAATAAGTTGAAAGAGGGACGTAAATCCAGGAAACTAGAAGGAAACAAAAGATGGGGCTCGCCGCGCGAAACTTGCGACGGAAGATATGGCCGTCACGCGGGTTTTTACATTTTATCATAATTATTTTGATAATATACTTCTGTTTAAAATGCAAAGTAACGATATAAAATTGAAAATTGGTTTTGGTTGGAGTCTGCCTTTGCAAATACAGTCCCATTTTAAGAGGGATCGAAAGAGCATTAAATGCTATAAGTACCTAATATGAATTGATAGAAAGAAAAATATACAAAATATTTTTTACACTTTTTTTACACTTAGATAGAAAATCAAGAAACGAATTAACTTGTATCCAAAACAGTTTTTAAGAAGCAAATCTCATTTCAAACTTACTCGATCAATGTCAAAGAAAAAATATGTTGGAATCTCTTGGGTTTATTTATTACTTAAAACCCTAACATAATCTAAGTTTTAAAATCATGTTTGAAATAAAATATGCTCTTATCTTTAGTTAATGTTCAACGTATTAGTGATGGGTAGGACATCAATTTAAAATGAGTTTGTATGAGTACCTCATTTTCTAAAATGAGGTGTTACAATGTCTTACTTCAAATGAGGTGAGGTACTAGCATCTTTTCAGCGTCGACTATTCCATTAATTCCAACAGCGACAATTTTTTTAATGTATATTCATGTTATGTATTCATCACTTCCTTTACAAATAAATAAATCTATCTATCTATCTATATATTGTTATACGCTACAGTATTATAGGTAGTTGTTTGTGATGCGCGCGAGTGAATGAGTAAAATGAATAGAGGAGTGAAGTAAGACATTTTTGCGGTACGAAGTATTGCGACAAATTAACAAAATGAGTGGTACAAATGAGGTGCCTCACGAGTGAGCGACTCAACACTACAACGTATATACATCAAATAATACAAATCTTTATTTTTGAATACCCAAGGCGCCTTACCTCTATCGAAATGAATCCATGAACTATTTTTGGTATGTCAAAGCCTATGTTCCCCAAGGACGCCCTTTGGTTGCCCTTTGGATAACCTTTAGATATTGCATCGAAAAAGCGTAAAAAAATGTAAGTATTAATAGTTTTCAAGGGGAATTCTTTTATCGCAACATACTCTTTGGAAATTGACTAGGGAAATTGAATTTTCTTTGGAATATTATATATTTCAATAGTAGTCACTAATAACATGATTATATCTTTACTAACTGTTTTAACATATAAGTTTAAAGTATGCAAATTACCTGGCCTTGATATGAGGTGAAAAATATAGAATACAGTGTAATAGAATATAGAATATAAAAAATACCATACCCCTGTAGCCAGTGTATCGCTAATACTGGGTCTGGGTACCTGGCGGCTGCTCATCATTGGTCAAAGAGGCAGGCCAGTCCAGAGGTAGTAAACTCTCTTGACGATGCGTATTGTTTGAAGTTTATAGAGATAAGAATTTATATAATTGGAATATAACATTACCAGCTGGCACGCGAAACGAGCGAGGCGATATAATAAGTACAAGCGGAATGCACTGCAAACGACGTCTAAGTTATCAGTCTTTAAAGATCACACTGGCCCTTCAGGTCTTATATCTTACCTCCACGTTTTCAACATAAGAGCTCCATAAGTAAGACAGAAGCCAACTTCTCTAAGCCACACCCTTGCTGTACACGTGAATACAGTCGGCCGTCCGTACATGACCAAAGTTGTGCAGTAGATGAGGAAAGCTCCCAAAACTATGACTCTGAGTAGAGCTGGACTTGCAGCGCGGACAACCTGGACAAGATACAGTGTGATAAAGTGAAGAAAAATAACCTCCTCCTTTTAGTTTTGGAAGTCGGTTAAAAACAGATCAAGCGAGCGACAGACCAGACCGCAAAATTTATGTGACGTCACGGAGTAATAGGGCACGATTCCAAATTGCACTTATTCGGTTTTTTATTGATTGTCGTTAGAGCATTTAGATAGAGATATTAATTTTTTATAAAGTTTACAGAAAAACTCAGGCATTAAGGAGTAGAAATATATAATACGAGGTTGATCATACATTTGACGTTTTATATGAAAATATTTTAATGCCTAATGTAAAGCAATAAGTTAATTCGTTTTTGGCTGGTAGTCCTTTGAGAACATGACAAAAATGTTTGTTGTTTTTTCCAAAGACATATGGTTTGGGCTAATTACGTATGCGACGGTTTGTGAAGTGTCCGTATTCAGAATACAATGAACGGCATACAGAAGATGGTAAATCAAACGGTGCGAAAACGGAGGCTAGCGGGCGCTCAAGTTTCGCTCGGTTTCAAGTTTCGGCCTCCGGCAGGCGTTCAAGGCTGAACATGCCATTATCTAATTCAAATTACAATACGTTCTTACCCTGACATGTCCATATTTGATGGTGAAGTACACAATGAACGGGAGACAGGAGATGAAAAAGCAGGCAAGGGCCAAGATGGTAGTCCGTGCCACCCAGTTAAGGGCGGCCACGCAGGGCGAGCCGTCAACACACGCCTCGCAGCCCTCGGCGCACGGAAGGCACTCGAAAGCACGCTCAGTTGAGTAGAGGCTTCGCTGGTTCTGTAAATAATGGTGGGTTGAAAGTGTGTTTTAGTAATACGTATTACCTGAATTAAAAGGAATTTTAATTTTTTTTAAAGCAGAAACGTCTGCGATTGATGCTATTAAGCTCAGCCAAACAAACAAAGTCTTGGATGAGACTTGAACTCACGGCCTCTGGATCGATATTCCAGCGCTCTGCCATCTGAGACAAGACAGTAATTTTTCCACTTTTAAATTTATTCTAAGCTTAGTGAAAAGGAATGTCAACCTAGGTAAATAATATCAAACATTCTTAGAGTACTCGAACTCTAAGAAGAATAGAATTTGAAGTCTCGATAGAATACTCTTCTGAGTAATTTTTTTGTTAAGAGACTTTTAAAATGCCGGAAATTGTACTAGGTATATTTTCAATATTTTTATCTCTGCGTCATAACCGGCTGGCAAATTGAAAAATAGTTAGCGTCGGTTCGTTTGACATTGCTTTGACATCATAAATAAAATTTCCATGGGTCAGATCATTTCACTTCTCTATACAAATCAAGTCAAAAGTAGTCAAAACATGGCCACTGCTAGAAAAAGGTCACCTTTAAATTCTGTACTACCAAAGAGAACACACTCTAGTGTAAGAGAGTTACTGTCATGGTAAATTATGTAGCCACAGTAAATTTACTGCCATCTTTCGACAGAAGATGAAAACTTTTAGAACGCCATTTGACTTTGATCCTTATTATTTCACGGATGTGTTTTTGTTAAATATCAAAAAGTAACGCCATCTACTCGACATCAAAATTAAATGGCGTTCTATCAGTTTTATTCTTCTGTCGAAAGATAGCAAAAAATTTACTGTGACTACATAATTTACTTTGACATGATTTTTGATGATTTTTATTTCAAATTCTCTTTGGTACTACGGCGGGTTATGTGCGCTCTTGACTAAATCTTCGGTCTAGTTTACCAATCAGTTTATTTTATTAGGTTTGCCGCTTAACCTAGGATATTTGTTGTGTATTCATCCGACCAGATTAATGTTTGATTCATAAAGGAAAAATAAGGCTCTTATTTCCAATTTGTCTTGAAACCTATTTATGAAATTGTTTTGTTGGTATATATTTACTCGTATACATACATATACCAGGTATAGCTTACAAATTGGATTCAAGGGATTCGCTTTCATTTTCCTTATATTTTTAGACGTTAGCGACGTTAGGAGACTCTTAATCATAGCAAATGATTCGTGAAAATGACCTCACATTTTTTCGATCAGCGAGCCAGGCTTATAATGAAGATCCTTGTGGGAGATTGGGGGTTAATTGTGCATTTCGGGGTTGCAGATCTGACAAATTAGTATAAACTTAGCTATTGTTGTTTTTTTAAAGTAAACAAAGAGAACCTTTTCTACGGTAGGTAATTTTTAAAGTATAGTCAAGATAATTACGTTAAAATCGTCTTCCATTAGTATTTGTTGAGTTCATTTAATATACTTACGCCTTGAAAACTAAAGTGGCACTATAAAATATTAAGAACTTTTCGAATAGTGATGTTGTTAGATTTTTTAAAAGGTGAATCGAGGTATCTGTCTGCTTATTTTTCTTGTTTTTCTAAAGGTTTCACTCATTTGATGAAGCTTGAGGTTACATTTGGATGGCGACTGTAGCAGCGTTACAATAGCCGGAAACGGGTGATGGCACTCCTTGATAAATTATGTTGCTATATGCCGCAATCATTCTCCGTCGTCATAATTGAGTCAAGAAAAAAAAACAAAGGGTTGCACTCCGGGAGTGCCGATAGAAGTGAAAACTGACCTCACTATGTTACCGACGCCCGGTAACACGATACATACGTTTAGCGGAGGTATTCTATTTATTTATTATATATTATTATCATTCTCAAATAAGTTCACACTTTTTCATTGACATGTTTATTTACATACTGCCATTACAACGTCAAATTATTTGAACATAGGTAAAGAGTGTGTAAAAAGGTAAGTATAGGTTTTGAAAAGGAGTCCGCAACATAAATGTCAAATAATATTGAGTTTTTCTTTATTGATTTAAAGGCCCTCTAAATTATGAGTGGCCGCCTTACGGGGCTTACGGTCACGTGATCGCCTTACGCTGTCTCGAGTTTATTATTTTTTCCCCACCTCAAAAAGTGCCCAGCGCCGCTAAAGAAGTTTTCACTTCAAAAATCGGACAAGTACGACTTGGACTCGCCCACTCGTTCCGTACTTTTTAGTATTTATTTTTTATAGTGGCAACAGAAATACATCATCTGTGAAAATTTCAACTTGCTAGCTATCACGGTTCATGAGATACAGCCTGGTGACAGACAGACAGACGGACAGACGGACATAGAAGTATTAGTAATAGGGTCCCGTTTTTACCCTTTGGGTACGGAACCCTAAAAAAACATCAATCGTCCAGTTCTCACTGCATCAATAAAGCTATTGCAGTGACGAATCAACATTTAGAACAACACACAACGTATCGGTCACGTTTTCAAAATGTAATTAGTCTGATAATCTTTTTCAATTGTAGTTCAAATAGTTTTATTTTCCGTAAACTTTTCAATAAATAATAACGAAATCTTGATATATATTAAATACATGAATGTAACATGTCATGTGCAAGACAAGTGATAAGCTTAAGCTCGACGTTGCGTGAGCTCTTTATATGCAAACAGACGAAAACAAATAAATGCGTGTTTCATTTGTTTTCCTTTTACGCAGCCCACATAACAGAGTGTGAACGTAGTTCTGATGTTTTTGTTTAATTTACGCTTAGTTGTTTTGTGGTTCGAACTTCGGTGGGTATGCTTTTCACGTATTATAATTCTGCTCTGAATTTTGAACCTCTAACTTAGTAGTCCAATAGAAAAGGTAGGTAGGTAGGTGGTACCATACCAATGAGCAATATTAAATTGTAGTCAATGTAAATTGGATCTGGCATTGTATTTATACAATGTATAATTTTAAATTTGTAATTTATAGCTATAGAACTTTCTGTAAATCTACTTTCCAAATAATTTAAAATTTATTTTTAAAGTAGATTTACAAATAATTGTATAATCATTTTATTTCAACATAACATGATATATAAGTTTCATAACTATAATGTAATTGAAATACGTATTAATAATTAATTCGTTATTTTTTTAACATGTCAATTTGCAAGGGCAAATTCCACAACAACAACAAAACGATTGATTTTTACAGTGTGTTAAATTTAGTTCCAGAAAAATGAATTACTCCATCTCGGTTCTCCACAGATTGAGTTCCCTCATTTTCTATTTCTAAGAGAAGTGCTAGTCGGAAAATTCTAGTGCGCTAGAGCAACGAAATCAAAAGGATGCCGTGCAAAGTACACTTATATCAAGATGGTACTCGTAGTTGTTAGGTTAGGCTTTAGTGTCAAATTTAGTTAGGCACGTTCTTAAAATATGACAAAGTTAGTCATTATATGTGACAAATAAACATACTTAATTTCACATAATTTATTATAGATAAAGGACTCAGGGACTCAGGAGGATATAGATATAGTCGAAAAGGAGATGGCGGGACGACTTGGACGCATTTTTTTCCGGATTGGCGGGAGAGTACGGGCGACAGGGTTTAGTGGCGGAAAGGAGGGGAACCTTTGCCCAGCAGTGGGGCACTAAACCAGGCTAACAAAATAAAAAGTAAACTCAACTCTGCCTTCAACTTATTTTTTTATGCCCATATGATAAAGCCATGTTGATTGGACTACAAGGTTAATGAATTGATACACTCAGTTATGTTGTCCTTGTGTAATAACAAACAGACACCTCAATTACCAACAGTAATTAAATTAAAGAGCTTAAGTAATTAAGCGCTAAAAGCGCCACTGGAATTTAATTTTCAATGGGCAACGTGGAATAAAATTATGTGACTATAATTTTAACGGCGTTTGATATTAATAATATTACCCAATTAAATTTTACTCGAACACTTGAATCTTCAGTTAATATTTATTTATTACAATAAAATGTGTAACTAGTTAAATTCTCGAGTAAGAGAGTATTTATTTTTGAAGTAGGTACCTATACCTATTTAATATTATTAGGTTTATTATTGTTTTGGATGTGGTATGATAACCCATTAAACATATTTTGATTCTCAGGGGCTACCGCGAAAATCAAAATTCGCAAATTGCGGGGATCTTTCTCTTTTACTCCAATGCAGGCGTAATTAGAGTGACAGAAAAAAATTCCTGCAATTTGCGAAATTCGATTTTCGCTGTTATATCCCTTTCATAGACCCATTCAAACCGAAAATATACATTTTCTTCTAGTCTACTAAGTGAGTGCTCAACAGGTTGGAATGTTTAACGGGGTTACATTTGTTGATTAATAGTCTACTCTGTCTACCATCTTGCCCGCTGTCAACGTGATAGGGTAAGGCGGAAATAAATGGAACAGTCTATTTTAAATAGATGATGGTGGACGACCGCTTCTCCATACAAACGTAGTACTCATTTTGTTCCTTGAATATTGGCAATGGAAAATATATTTACACAATTCATTGTATATTGACCAGGGCTATGCCCTTCGTTTGACATTTTTCGTATTTTTTATTATTACAAGAGTTAGGGGCGAAAAATAAATTCCATAAAGACTTTTAAAAGGTAAATTACTCTTATAACAATAAAAAAATCGAAAAAGCTTAAGTGAAGGGGCATAGCTGTAGTGATTATGTACGTCAAATAATATTTTCTATAATGTTAATAGATGACAATGAGGCCCACGATTGTATGGAGAAGCGATCACGTGATGTCATTTCCCTTTCGTTATAAGTTTCAATTATGCCTTGAACTTTAAGTAAGTATTGTGAACTCACTAGTAAGCTTTTCTCGTACTCCTCCTCAATATCGCTGCCGTTGTAGTATCTAAGGTCGGCTGTGGTGTTGGGGAAGTAGAAGCCGCGCCGGCAGACGCACCAGTACGACCCGCGTCTGAAGCCCAGCCCGGGTACCGGAACACACTGTATCAAGGAGATGTTTCATTATGAGCCACATGACCCCGCCGCAAA
Source organism: Cydia amplana (assembly GCF_948474715.1). NCBI lineage: Eukaryota > Metazoa > Arthropoda > Insecta > Lepidoptera > Tortricidae > Cydia > Cydia amplana. The sequence goes on from NC_086072.1 coordinate 4,766,539, forward strand.
AATGCCGCTCTCATACAATCTCTCAATACACCGTAATGTACCTATGCCAAGTAATAAAATAGTACCTAGTTAAAGTTGCATACACACCGCGACATATAGGGTGATTGCTATAATTGAAGCCTAATTAGTTTGTATTTTTCTGATTTGTTAAGAGTGGCCAATTACTATGTAGTGGCCAATAGCTATAGTAATCGCCCTATGTCATGTTTTCCTTTCAAACCTAACGTCACCGTTGGTGCCTAACTTCGCCAAAGTAAAATATAATACCAAACATTTTTTTACTATGAAATTTATACTAAAACTAATTCCAAAGCGTACCATACCGTAATACATAATATACTTTGAGAACAATGTTTCACTGAAATTTTGAGAGAGGGCTATTTTTATTCATATCTTTTTGACGGGAAACTCGCCATGAAGTTTAAACCCTCGAGGATATTATTTAAACCGCCGAACATAGACGAGCCGAAAACTCAGCTGCTTGTTCAGTTAGGTAGCTGTACCAACGCTGTCGATTAACCGCGGTATTCGGAAAACAAGATCCGTTCTTGAGAAGAGAACGATACGATATCTACCTGGTAGTTTAGATTTCAATAAGATATCTTTTGCAGCGCAATTCGGGCAATCAATGTCACATTCACGTTAGATAGAGTTAGATATCTATTAGATGTGGATTGGATCTCTGTCATTCAAGAGTATCTCCAGAATCGCGGAAATGTCAAATTTGACAGGTGAATTCTTACATATCGTTATCATCGTATCTTGGTGATGTCTATAAGATATCTATTTCAAAATCCGAATCGGGCCCTAAGTCAAAAGGCCGCTCCCATACAATTGAAGTTATAACGCTCTGATTTTAAAACGCCATATTTAAATCACGTGAAACTTGGCATGACCATTTACGTAATATAAATATAATGAATGTGGATTTTTTTTGGATATCTTCGATTTATTTTCTGAAATTAATATTTTTTGCCAATACCAATCTAATTTTATCACGTAGGCTAAGAACCCTACTCTACTTTTTGTTTATAATCTGAAGAATAAATATTTATTTTTAATTAAGATTTTTTATAGTCTTGATTGTCTTAAAGAATGCCCGTACATTCGCTTTATACTCAACTAGCGATGATAATATCGTCATAGAGAAAAAAATAAAATATCCTAAATAGGCGGTTGTCTCGTTCGAGAATTTATAGTTCGAGTAATTTAATATCACGTTTACTGACGTGTAAAACATTTTACGACGCACCCATTAGCCATCCAAACTGTAAAGCCGGATTTAATATTTTGCTTGATTTTAATACATCAATAGAAAGTTTGGGAATCGGAGTGCATTATCGTGGAGCAGATTAAATGTTAACATTAACAACTGACATATTTCGTAACCTTTAAAGGAAGATTATGTATAATAACAAATCAGATTTTATAATATGATGAATAGAATCGTTACTTATCCCTATCACAATTGTAGTATTATGGGAAAGTTCACTCTCTCAAGACGGATTGGGCCGCAAAATGTGTAACGATCCGCAAAGTGACATTTTTAGTAATAAGAAATAGGATTCTATTTGATCATGTAATCTGGCTTCAATTTCGATATTACTAACATTTGAAATTGTTAAATTTCAATACATTTCAACATCATCATCAACATCATATCGCCTACTGCCAGGCGTGTCTCACTCCGCGATTTCGTCGCTTTGCTACAGGTAGCTAAAAGTACATTCGTTCGGCCCCAATTTTGGGGAAAGCCATAAGCCGCGCGTGGCGCTGTCGCCACCTAGCGGCCATATCTGTGCTGATCGTAACAGACGCGTTTTGTTAGAGAGTGAGTCTTCTGTACTTAGTACTATTATTTATTCTCTGCTACTGCTCAACATATGCCTCTCTTCTAGTACCTACGCCACTTGTCCCAGTCCTGAGCTAATCTCACCAATAAATCGAAAGTAAGAACCCGAATTATTGTCCACAGTATTGGCTAAACACTTGACATATTACCAGTTTAGGTCCCTATATATATAATATTTTTACGATGTTATTAAACAACAAGTAAGGTCACCCGGGGCGAAAGCAACTAAAAAAATAGTATAATATTTTTGCCGCCCTCTACCATGAGCTATATAATTAGAAGGGTTATTCAAATAAATGTACTTAATTGCTCACATTTCAATGAACGTTTTCAACTTTAATTACACTACAAACAAGCTTAGGTTTTTCAATAATTTATTTTATTGTGCCACGAGAGCAGTAATAGTTACATTGACCCCACCTTGAGGTTAATGTGACTATTACTTATAACATTATTGTAATCAGTAACTAAACGTTGAGGGTAAGAGTACACGTTTATTCACGCAACACCTATCCGAAAATGGTATCTAGTCGCAGAGAATAGGGCTCAGTCTCCAGCAAATTCATTTTTTCATTTTAATGGGGTAAATGCAACTATCTTCCATAGTGGCTAGTGTTGGTATACTACTTATCGATAAATCTTCATATGACTTCAGTATTCGTTGAAATCATTAAGCTATGCAGCTTGAGTTTTTATTGTAATTTGAATTGTTTACTGTTAATAGCTCAAAGATGACAAGAAAACAGTGTTTTAAGTACGAGCTCTTTTATAAAGCCTTGTGTGAAATGCTAAGAAACATACGCATTCGTCAATCTGATACCTAAGGTAAAGAAGAAAAAACAGACTTATTTCTTAAATTGGACATTTAAATAATCAACATAATAAAAACAGTTTCTATTTTTTTCTTACAAACTAAAGGAAACATCTGTATTCAACAGTAAAATAACAAGTACTTACTTACGAAAACAATCCAAATAAAACTTTGCATCTTTGCGAAAGATGGTCCCATATAAATTTGGAAAAAAAAAATCCAATTCTTATTTAAGCTACTCATTTGTCATTTGTTATAAAAGTCTTACATGCTTCGCACCAATGGGGACTATCGTTTCTTTGCTCACATGTTGGCGCCACTGTTGACTAAGGTCCAGAGGTATAGCTGTCAAAGGCGACTTTATAAGATCGGCGCCAAAACAAAATTTTAAATCTTGAATCTCATTAAGTTTATTAACTATCATCATATCGAGTAGCTATGCCGCAATGTTGTGCAGTTCCGTTTCGTACGCAAAAATAATTAAAAATATTTTTTGTAAAAAAAATTGTTAGTCCAAATAATCCATATTTGCGATAATTTCACGAAGGAGATCACTTTTCAACAGATATATTAAAGAAATTATAATTTATGTCACGAAACCCGCCACAACCAGCTAAAAGTGAATGTTATTGGACCTCACCCGACACTAGCGCCTCTAGTGGCAAATTCACACGCGATAGCCCCCATTGCAGATCTTATAGGTGAACCAGGATCTATTGAGGGTGCGCCATGTTGCGGAACTAATTTTTTCATACTACACTGAATTGTCACCCTATACATGAGAATAACAGCGCCCTCTTGACAATTATCATATATTACTGGTCAGGCTATAAATAGTCACAAAAATATGCGAAATTCCTTTATCGAAATATCGACACGGAACATCACTAGCAAATGGCACTTTTCATACAAAAACTATGGGGCTATTGCAACTGTCAAAATAGTTGCAATAACCCATGTGCACGAAAAGTTGAGGTTAATGTAACTATATCAATAAAATATTAATTGCAAGACCTACAGTTCAAATAAATATACCAAATGCACTTAAGTTTTATCTTTTCTTTAGGATGAACGTTACGTTTTGCAGAAAACGGTTTGAAATATTTTTTTTGGCACAAAACGTAACACACCACAATGCAAAGCGTTGCTTCAAAATGGCGGTTGATAAAATTTGCTCTGTCGGTACAACAGTGAGCGATTTAGGAGCGTCATTTGTGTTTTATTTTATAGAGCAATTATTTTTCTACCCTCCAACACATGGCGCTTTTTATAAAAACCATTACATTGAGAGAAACTTCAATTAGTTACCTTAGCCTCATGGTTGCTTTCGCCCCGGGTGACCTTAAGCAATAAAATGACACCCGAATCTTGCCAACAAAATAAAGTAATTGTCTACGTAACGGCCTCCGAATATGGAACACAATTTCCATATATTTATGAAATAGGTATTTTCACATTATTCTTTCAAGCCATTGTTCTTGTGATTGTGTTTGATTTTATATTAAAGGACCTTAGATGAAAATAAAAAATAATTATCATGCCTAGCTATATTCAATGATCAGAAAGTAGGTTTACCAAGAACAATTAAAATTAATACCACAACCACTGTAGATAACTGAACCGACATAAACAAAAGCAAATATAATATAATAATAAAAAATCGCTCACTGTTACCTACAACTCCTCTGTCGTATCGGACTTGACAGAGCGGAATTGAAATTTCTGTAATTTCTATAGACAGTAAAGATTATTTAAACCGAAGACTCACAACCGAAATCTGGACCTTCTAACCATTAGTTTGATATCTGTCAGCTATCAAATAATTCTTTAAAATATTAAATACGTATTGGGCACAGATTCAAGACGTCTTCAAACACTATTAGCGAAAACAATGGACGAGAAATTGCTGAGCAATAAATGATACTCGAACCTTATCAACAGACAAAGTAATTGTAGGCGTAAGAAAATCCCAAATATGGAGCACATTTCCATATCGCCCCAGATTTTTCCACATAATCCGCCTTGCGACGGATCAATGTCTGAAGTAAAAGCCACAAGCCAAGGAAAACAACTTTCCGAATGTTACAAAAAAGAATTGGCCGACACAAACCGTCCATTTGTGAAAGGCGAATAAGCCATCACTCGCAAAAGTAGGTAATAGGAATAAAAGCTTAGTGATTCTGTTGTGGCCACTTAATGAAATGCGGCGATTCAGGAATAAACCAACACTTAGGAAGGTACCTACGCTTTCTGGTGCGTGTAAACTTGATGCGGCGATTGATTTGGCCTTATTTGCCCAACATTCGTGTTGCATAGTAGAGCAGGATCTCTAGAACTGTGTCGTATGCATATATAAAGATAAAGATAAAGATAAAAGATAGTTTATTCAAGTAGGCATAATTACAATGCGCTTATGAACGTCAAATAAAGCTAGGTAGACCGGCTCCAACCCTACACCTCTGCCCCGAGAAGATTTAAATCCCCCCTCAATTGGAGGAGGGTATCCCAATATGGGACCGGCAACAAACTCGGCGGGACACATCTTTTCAATAATAATTACATCTTATAATTAACATGCATTACGAGAAAATAAGGAAAAAAAAACAATTTAAATTACTATAGAATTCATGCAATTATACACATAAGGTGTAATAGAAATTTGAGTTTTGATTTTATATAAATACTCAGTTCTAGAGATCCTGCACTATATAGAGCGTAATTGCGTATTTACATGCGAAGTTAATTTCGATTACACTTCGTCCCCAATAAAATTACTGTTATTTATATCTATTAAGTAGTATTAATCTTGTATTGTGTCAAAGTTACTAAGCTATAGTGCTAGTTACTTATTGGCCACTACATAGTAATTGGCCACTCTTAACAGTAAGGTTTCGAATGGCTTGTTTCTTTCTGATTTGTTAGGAGTGACTAATTAAGTACTATGTAGCGGCCAATTAGCAGTCACCCTATATGAAATTTGTAATTTTCTGATTTATAACCTATGACAAACCCTTTATTGTTTGCTTTTTGGATAGGTATTAATTTTGTGTTCATATGTTATCGAACAATATTTTCAATCATTGGTCGATGTTTATAGATTTTACTAATTACAACTAATTGTCATAAATTTTGTTTCGTTTGTTTTTGTGTTTTTCAGTCATTTAATGAAAACTATGTTATATCAAATTCTTAGCCTACAAGAGTGTTAAACGCACGATAAATATTCCAAGCTGCGAGATTGGTAATTTCACGTTTCAGCGACTGTAACTCTATGTGCGTGCCACTAATTATACCTTAGCTGCCAAAAACGAACGTTGGTCTATTTGTAACTTTTGTAAGTAGACGGAAGGCTAGAATCTGATCACTTATCAGAAATCTATTCTAAAATACATACTTAATGTCTGCCCGGACATGATATTAATATTATCTTGCTTTAATTAGTAACTCAAATGCAGACTGTATATAATACCTAACAATACCGACTTCAGAGTGAATAAATTAAACGTACCTAAGGTAAACGTACTAGTGCCCGACATGCTAATGCCCAATAGATGGCACCCTGCTGTCACCTCTATTGACAATGACTTAAGTTTCAAGATGACATGTACTGGGACCGCGTCGAGCATAAGTACGTTTACCTTACATGGCGTCCCGTTGAGTGATCGAAACAATGAAACAGGCGTTTTGTGTAAAAAAATTGAATAGAATAGCATATCTTGTGTCTAACCACAAATCCCAAAATTAGGTAGACTAAGGAACCTTAAGCTCACAACACTTTTTCCTTCTACTGACAATCTCACCAACAAAGAAAAGAGCCTGTCCATTTGAGAGACACCCTATTATTTACTATTCTCACAGCTAAATCGCTGTCAATGGAATGTGAAATTAACATATTTAGGGTGTGTATTCTCTGTATCACGAATCGCTCGGTTATAAGGAACCAGAGCAAAGTAAGACCTCGAGGCTACATGCACTTTTTATTTTTGACATTTTGGAAATGTATTATTATATTACACCGACCACCATTGACGACCGGTCTGCCCTAGTGGGTAGTGACCCTTCCTGTGGAGCCGATGATCCTGGGTTCGAATGGTAAGGGCATTTATTTGTGTGATGAGCAATTGAGCACAGGTATTTGGTCCTGAGTCATGGTTGTTTTGAATGTATTTAAGTATTTGTATATTATATGTCTCGTTGTCGGCGTACCCACAACACAAGCCATCTTGAACTTACCGTGGGGCTTAGTAAATTTTTGTTTAAAAAAATTGTCCTATAAATAATATTTATTTATTTTCCTTGCGCTCTCATGAGTCTTTTATTTACTTATCGGTGCAGATTCAATGCACTACGCATTGAATCTGCACCGATAAGTAAATTGTTAAGAGTGGCCAATTACTACGTAGTGGCCAATAACTAGGTATAACCCTATAACAATTTTAAAACAAAACATCGAATTTAAAATGTCATAAAAATGTGATTGTTGTGACAAGTCGCCCTTAGGTTCATTTGATTTAATTTCTAGAATTTCTTGTAGCGCTGTAGTTACTCGGTAAGCTATAAGAATAACAGCCCACGTCCCCACACAAAACTTACCGTAGCAAATACACCGGATTTGAACCTTATAAAGGGCCTTCAGATCCTTTAAAGGGATTTGTGTGAGCCGACCGAGAGCGTATTTTTGGCAACAATCGAATTTACTTATATTTCGGATGGTGAAGTACACCAGATGGTGAAGCGGTGATGCGAGCGATGGTGAGCGATGGTGATGGTGGTTTCGGATGGTGAAAGGGTGGTCGCTTTTCGGTGAAGGAAAACATAACACTGATTTAAACTTTCACGATTTTTACACATTATTAAATTGTACAACGGGACTTAATCGCGTATCTAAAAGTTTTTAAGATTTACATCCGACGTTTCGAGGACGGCGTTGTCCCCGTGGTCTCGGAGAGTCTTAAAAACTTAGATACGCGATTAAGTCCCGTTGTACAATTTAATGAAGGCAAACATCGTGAGGAAACCGGACTAATCCCAATACGGGCCTAGTTTACCCTCTGGGTTGGAAGGTCAGATGGCAGTCGCTTTCGTAAAAACTAGGCCCACGCCAATTACTGGGATTAGTTGCCAAGCGGACCCCAGGCTCCCATGAGCCGTGGCAAAATGCCGGGACAACGCGAGGAAGATGATGGTGAAAGGCGACCACGGCAATTTAAAGCTTAATATTATGTTGAACTGTGACTTCAGTTTTCTGTAGATAATAAATGCTAAGTTAGTGGATTTTTTAATTGTAAAACACTTGTTTTTATTATTCCGAAATATTATATTATTAAACTCTCGTATGCCGAAAAGCGGATCTATGTTAGGGGTATTGAAATCTAATTAATAATTAATTAGAATAAACACTCGGCATACGAGAGGTTAATTTTAATAATTAATTTATCACAACAACATAATATATGTTTATTATTGTAACAATGTATATTATATATTGCTAATAAATTTAACATGCGTACATTTCAATTAATTTTCGATTATAGGCCTCTACTGTCTCCAATATTTCCATCATACATCAAATGACAATGCCATACATAATTTCCAATAAACTTGGTTTAAATCCGCGAGCTTCGGTTTATCATCCTTCCGAATCCAATTTAATCTGATTATCAGGGCTTTCTGCTATGTATGAACTACAATACCAGTGTAATCAATTCATTTCAGTCAAGACTATGTCTTAAGCAATTGAATGGTTTGCCAATTGTGTTGGTATAGCGACTTGTCTGTAGGTTACTTAATTTAAGATAAAATTAAGGTTAAGTTATTTAGAGTCCTTGATGTTAAGACTCGACGCAATTATTTTACAACTTTCCAGTAGCGCTGATTTTACATACAAATTAATAGTGTTTTTCCCATAGCTTGGACACGGTGACAGCGGTCTATGTGAAAAGCCCCAATCTATGTGAATAATATTATAAAAATGTTGAATACGCAAATATACATCATATTTACGTTTTTAAATCGATAATAAATAATAATAATATATCTTTTGATGGATGTTTCGCGAATGTTTTCAATATTAAAATGTGTTCATAATGCAAAAGTTACTTAAAATATTTAAGATGAAAGTGATGGTTGAGTCTTTACTATAGAAGTCGAGTCCTTTTGACTAAGTACGGTCCTTATAACTTCAGTATCGACACAGAATATATAATAGTACTAAGTACAGAAGACTCACTCTCTAACAAAACGCGTCTGTTACGATCAGCACAGATATGGCCGCTAGGTGGCGACAGCGCCACGCGCGGCTTATGGCTTTCCCCAAAATTGGGGCCGAATGGATGTACTTTTAGCTACGCGACGAAATCGACGAAATCGCGGAGTGAGACACGCCTGGTATCGACTCCGTTTGATTAATTTAAGTCTTCTAAAATCAAACCGAGTTAAGACAAATTATAGACTCATAATAAGACTCGTGGTTATAACCGCCACTAGTCGCACGTGTATCCGATTAACCTTGTGTTAAGCATGCAATCTATAGGGACTGTGTGAACTAAGCACAAACGAAGGCCCAATTTCAAAGCAACTACGGTGTACTGAACAGGGTGGAAGTGATTGTGTCCTCCAGGGGAAATGAGTAGGTACCTTAAGTCGCTGAAAGGAAATATATTACACATATACATATTTTACATATACATATTCATATTTTTTATTTACATATTTCTTCCCGTCGATAATTTCTACTACCTGAAGGTTGTCTGGAAGAGATCGCTTTTTAGCGATAAGACCGCCTGTTGTTGCTTAATTTTATGTTAATTTGCTGTATTTAATCATGTTTTCATTGTGCGCAATAAAGAATATAATTATTATTATTCTCTTTATTTATTTTTTGTCTCAAGTTAGGTTATTTATAATATGAATATAAAAGTAAAATATAAAAACACTTACAAAACAATAAAAAATACATATAAACACATTATAAAAAACCTAACCTAGGGTGCCGCCGGCAGCGGGGCCAAGGCCCAAGCTACCGGTGTGGTCAGGGCCGCAGAGAGAGGAACCGGCGGACTATCTGCGCCGTGTCCATGATCACCGCCTTCTGCATGATTATTATTATTATTATATTTTCATCACACTTGCTTATAAGGTGTAGTATTTCACGCTGGTGTAGCGGGATATACGATTATATTTCTTAGGGCGTTTTATTTTATTATGAGTCATACGAACTAAGAAAGTTATGACTGTTATAAATCAAATAATATTTACATTTCCATGTGGAACATCGGATACGTGTTTTATCCTTTTACGAACAAGCTTTAGTTAGATTGTACAACGGGACTTAATCGCGCATCTAAGTTTTAAGATTTACCTCCGACGTTTACGTTTACGTTTTACAACGTGGTAGTTCCTATATCGGAGAAACAAAGCGCACAATAGCAGAAAGAGTTAAGGAACATATTGCAGTTTAGTGTTGAGTCGCTCACTCGTGAGGCACCTCATTTGTACCACTCATTTTGTTAATTTGTCGCAGTACTTCGTACCGCAAAAATGTCTTACTTCACTCCTCTATTAATTTTACTCATTTACTCGCGCACATCACAAACACCTCTTGCCACACAAATCATTCACACACTTCAAATTTCAAAAAACGCTAATCCGTTCAAATTCACTCGCGAGTCTCGCGACCCTCAAGACTCATACACTCCTCAAAACTCGCAAGAGAGTCCCTGCCAGACCCTGGATCGCGCGAGGCGCTAGGTGCTCGCCTGCTCGCCGACACTCAAAACTCAAATGTCTCAAATGAAGAAACGAGTAATGGACCACAGTGTCAACTGCCGAACTACAAACCTTATTGCAACGACAAAAGGTCCATCGAGAAATGCGTTGAGTTTGTACCACTCACCGCCTCTCTATGACATGAACCCCTCAAAAATCCTTTCAAAATGAAACAATGAATTAGAAATACCCAAAGAGGGAGTGAGACAGACACACGACGTACTTCTATATCGCTTCGCGTCACCACCGAAAATACGTTAACAGTTAAACACGAAAGACAACAAGCGTAAGCGCTGCAAGCTTTCATACATCTTACGCCTTTTTGATCCTAATTTACTTGTCAAAATGGCGCGAGAAATCAGTCACTAAAAGGAAGTTCGATGTCTTGCTTCTCTGTCGCACTTGTAAATTCGTAGGTAAGTGTGATAGGGACGCCACATGACGAATTTGGTTCGCGGTACGCGCTCTCAGGGAGGCATTTACGAAGCTTGCTTAGAAACAGAAATCCTTTACTTCACCTCATTTGAAGTAAGACATTGTAACACCTCATTTTAGAAAATGAGGTATTCATACAAACTCATTTTAAATTGATGTCCTACCCATCACTATTGCAGTTGTCAAAAATCGTCAGGTGAACAAGTCTGCCGTGGCTGAGCATTTACTGGAGTCAGGACCAAACCACTGGATTGAGCTGCATAACCCTAAAATCCTGTCCACGGATCGTCATTTCTACAGCAGGAAAGTACGGGAAGCCATTGAAATCAAAAAACATAGTAATTTCAATCGGGACGAGGGTTTCAAGATCTCATCCACATGGAATCCAGTCATTAGTAAATGTAAGCGTAAACGAATATCGACAGTCGATAAATCGAATATCGTTAGTGTTGTGTGTCGACAGAGTGACATCCCTAGTGCGCAAAACGTTCAAGCGGATAAACAAGACCAAGTGCGGGTAGTTCGAAAAACTCGCGCGGTTAGATGCTGATGTCAACTTAAGCCAGTATTCTCCGAGACCACGGGGACAACGCCGTCCTCGAAACGTCGGAGGTAAATCTTAAAACTTAGATGCGCGATTAAGTCCCGTTGTACAATTTAATAATGTGTAAAAATCGTGAAAGTTTAAATCAGTGTTAAGCTTTAGTTAGGTACGCAACCCTAAAAAGTCTTGTACAAAAGTAAAACATTCTGTCAGATTTCCCTACCTCTGAGTGTGACATAATGGACAGAATAAGGGTTGGGATTGACTTTCCGCAGGGATTTGAGTTATTTGTCAATGCTGAGGACGTACTCAAACAATAACGAGGAAATATGCTAAAAGTTTCCCCGGAGACAGTTCTCCGATCTGTCGGCCGATGTAGAGCTTTGACGTGTAACGGAATTCTAGATTATAGTCTCAGATAGCTACGTATAAGGTATTTCTATATTATTTGATTCTTAGAAATTGTGTTTACGTTGCCTAGGAAAACCAGGTAGGTACCTATAGTAGCGAATGAAACAACGCGCTAAAACGCGCCAAAAGTATCTGCCACAGTCTAATATTGTTCTACATATACAGACATAACCCTTTTTGTTAAGCTGTTAATGTACATATGTATGTAAACACGTTATTGTACATAATGTTAGATAATGGTAGATACTTTTGACGTGTACCTAGTCTGATTTGCTACTTTCGATGTTTAGGTATGGTATGGTTCTGCGATGGTTAACTTAGAAAAAAAGTTTATTCGATATTATGAGCTTTTTGGCGCATTTTTTAAAGCGCGAGTAAAACTTTGTCTATATCAATTACCTGACAGACCTTCTCATATATTAAATATCCAGCAGTTTATAAACGATTTCCTCCTTCAGCTACAATTGAGCTAAAATTGAAATAAATACTAAAAATAGTTATTGGTCACTACATAGTAGGTAATTGGCCACTCTTAACAAGAAGGCATCAATTGGCTTGTTTCTTCCTCATTTGTTTGGAAAGGCCAATTACTATGTAGTGGCCTATAACTATAGCACCCTACTTCACTATGCGAATATATTATGTATAAGACTGCGCGCACGCACGTTTACTTGGAATATTATAGCAAATGTTTACCGCAAAAACAACTGATAAAATATCAAATGATAATCTCATACCTACATAATTAAGTAAAGTTCCAAAATAGGGAGTATTACTGCAATGTTTTGCCGCCAGAGTGCAGCACTAGTGACCAAAGAGAATATACCACTACGTTACGTGCTAGTGACTTAAGTATACCATAGAGTAACTTATACATAGTGTACCTTAAACTGTTTTTTGACAAGTTTTCACAGACAATTATTGACCCTTTGTAAACAAACCGCCTTGATGATCAATAGGTATGATATTGATACATCAAGGCGGTTTGTTTACAAAGGGCCTACCGGGAAACGCGAAATCGAAACTCAGTCAGCTATCTGCCTCTTTATCGCTCGAATATGTAAGAGTCATAGAGAGATTATATAACAAAATTTCGACTCCCTCGTTTGCGGTAGACCCTTAGATTGTGAAATATCATATTGTGGGAGTAGCGCCCCCTACGCAGACTTTCTCGCAATATTCCCTATTGTAAGGCATTGTATTGGCAGTATTGGCAAGTATGTACAAGTATGAGCCGGTTCAACCTCTTTTTTGGTTAGTCTTGTAAAAATTGGCTACCGATGGAATCTTCTTCCATTTATTCATAAAGATAAACTTGATCGCGCTAATATAAATCTTCCCAACCTATCCGATAGCAGGTATTAAGTACCGTTATTTTCTTATCTGACGATTTTACTTAATTGACAATTAGTTGCGAGTGAAGAATAATACCATCATGGATTGCGATTAAATGATTATGATTATGATTAAGATAGCAGTTTAAAAGAACTTTTCAAATTACGGTTTCTGAAATAGATTACGTCATCAATTTGTATTTTTTTCCTTATTTTTAATGTTTTTCAAAAGAAAAAGTCGTTTTATGGTAAGAAATGTTATTAATATCTTCCGTTTTGTCAACCTTAATCGTTTATTAACCTACTTAAATCTTTTTCGGGGATATGACGGTCTGTTATTTGTATAAATGTTTAAGAGTTTGAAAAATGGAAGAGGGTTTGTGAAGTAGACTGTATAAATAGGTAAGTAAATATCTTAACTTGGTACATGTTTACAATATTTATTTTTAACTTTTATTTTTGGACTCCATTAATGAACCCATTTACAAAATTGCTTGTGTTTATAATTTGAAAGCTTTAACCTTTCAGCTAGTACCAATGAAATCGAATATTTTAATGTATGGCATTTCGTTTTGCTTTTATTTTTATTACACACTTTTATTTTGATGCACTGCGTACCTATATATACCTATAAATGTATCTTCTGTGCTTCAAATCTTGTAACTTTTTGAACTACTTCTTCATATATGATTCAGTTGAATAGCTCTTAGTGATTAGGATAATAATGCAATAATATGCTAACATGGGGCTCATCTGATGATGCAGTCGGAAGGCAGCCAAGGTAGTTCGTCGATGGTAAAACAAAAACCTCATCGGAAAGATCTATATAGGGTGACTGCTATTATAGTTATGGCCACTACATAGTAATTGGCCTTTCCTAACAAGTTGGAAAGAAACAAGCCAATTGAAACATTCTGCCGTATTCGAACTTCAAGATATTTACAAGAGACGACACGTACTAGATCCATTCTAGATACGTTATAGTTTAGATTTCAACTAGTTCTCTTTTGCAGCTCAATTCGGGCAACCAATATCACTTTTACGATAGATCGTGTTAGAAATCTATTAGATGTGAATTGGATCTCTAAGTCATATCTTGTGGAAATCGTTCAAGAGTATCTCAAGAATCGCAGAAATGTCAAATTTGACAGGTTAGATCTTAAACATATCGTTATCGTATCTTGGTGACGTCTAAAATATATCTAGTAATGAAATCATAGTAAATGAAAGTACTAACCTCAGTAGTCTTCTTCTTGCATTTGTCGGTGCCTGCGAAGATGTTGAGTTGCACCGACCCAGGCTTCAATGGACACTGGTCTATGTCCACTCGTCGGAGATCTATGTCTATACCGCTCGTCCCTCTGTAACAAATGAACACATTTTTAATCCGGAGGTCGCGGGTTCAAACCCCAGCTCGTACCAATGAGTTTTTCGGAACTTATGTACGAAATATCATTTGATATTTACCAGTTGCTTTTCGGTGAAGGAAAACAACAAATAAAGGCCTAGTTTACCCTCTAGGTTGGAAGGTCAGATTGCAGTCGCTTTCGTAAAAACGAGTGCCCACGCCAATTCCTCGGATTAGTTGCCAAGCGGACCCCAGGCTCCCATGAGCCGTGGAAAAATGCCGGGACAACGCGAGGAAGATGATGAAGTACCGAAAACCTTCAACAAACTAATGATAGGTACACCATTGAACTGATGAACCGCATATAAAAGATCTTTGACGCGAAGATCAAAGCTAAATATCGGTATTTAAGGTAAAGACCTTTTCCTTAATACATTGTGATCCGACAATTGTGTCGTGTTCAAAGATATTCGGACCTTACCCACATCGATATATCTATTGACCACGTGCCACGGACTCCGCATTATAAAATACATACCCACCTAATAGTTAAGCAACTGTCAATACACATAGGTGCTCTTAAATCTACAGATAGCACACTGAAGTCCGAGGAATCATTCACACACTCCCGCTGTCGTTGCTCAATATTCCTCAGACATCGTGCGACTTTACTTGTAACCGTCGCCACAGCGCTTAGTTTTAAGCAAGCACCAACCATTATCTCTTAAACTCATTTCTTGTTAATGATTTTTTTCACGCAACTGAAATGGGACCACTTTCTCGTATATTATAATTATAAAAGCAACGCCAATATACTACAGGACTAGTATAACTGACACATGTCTTCTTAGTAACTATTAGAACCTTTCTGAAATAAGTTTGAAATATATAAGTTGGCTGATGTTTTTATATAAACTGCTTAGCAGTTTTTAAGGAAGCCATACAATTAAATCAATCTTGGCTTAATAAAGACTATACGAGTCTTCGCATATTGTTCTGCATCTAGGTGAATCAACTTGTTTTGTAAGTGTCCCGAATCCCGATATACAAATGACAATAATGACACAATTTGTTACAAGAAATGTTGTATCACATTCTACTAATGTTTGTTGATATGGATGTTACAATTGTAACCATGGCAACGAGTGACACTAAAATAAAAATTGGATTCACCCATCGACACGTAAGTGATCCGTGACATCGATACCGAGAGATCTAATCCTTCCTGTGTTCCATCCATTCGTGAACGGACAGCATCTGGGGGAAGATGGATTGTGTAAATCATTCATCCATTCACTTGGACGTTGTAAACGATTCCCGAGACTAATCAGGGTCGCCGTATATTTTACTTAGGGATAGTAAGAAAACTGTGGATTTTCATGGATTAAGCCGGCCTAGGCCGACAACGGCCTAGGTCACACCAAATTGTCAGTAAATAATAACAAAAAAAAACTATACTCATCCTTTTCTTTTGGGTGCTAGTACTAGTGTAAGACAAAGATAGTATGATTCTCTCTGTCTATGTTTGAAATGAGACAGTCTTTTGACAGACTATAGTTATTTGTAAACAAGGGGGTGAAATTATTGTTTAACTCCTCGTGTTAATGGCGAGCAAGCGAAATATTGCAAAGTTGAACAACGAGCGTAGCAAGTGGTTCGAAAAGTGGATTCTTGAGCGTTGCGAGTGTTAAAGTTTAACGTAAAACAACTCATCTATACTTAATTCAAATTCTCCTAACTGTGGATCAAAACTAACTCGGATATCTTAGATTATTACTTGAATAAAATTATCCAATCCTTAGTTCATATTTTCATCAATAAGAATAACAAACGTAGAAAAAAACCGACAACATTGACACGGATACTTAATTATGTGTTGAATTTGTGTACTTTGTAGGACATAGTTGTAGTACAGGACTTTACCTACTATGTACCTACTGGACTAGACTAGACTACCGTGACGACCAACTTCAAAATAACTAAAAACATCGACCCATGCAGTGTGTCCATGAGTAATTGAGTATCCACCAGAACGGACTTGGATATTTTGGCTACTGTTATAATAAAAAGGTCTTTCACACGTTTTCGTAACAAAAGGCCATTTGCACCAAACAAAAAACAGGCGCGAAACAAAAATGATGTTAGAAATGTTATCAATTCCATTAAGTGTGTGGTGGCGAAACCGTTGTACCACACAAATGTTAGACATTGTCAGGCCGGGTGCACATTAGATAGGAATTTCAATAAATATATAAATCTCCCAACTATATTACAATACTGCAACTATGGTCCAAATTTAAGTATAAAAATACCAATGTTCCTTTTGGTTTACTCCGAGTTTATTCTTCCATTTATAAACATTCCTTAGAACTACAAAACATACAGTAAAAGACACACCTGAACGAAAAATACCGTTAATTTTGGACCATAAGTAGTTGCATGCTCGCATAGTAGGTACTAGGATGTTTTTTTTTTATTCGTACGTGAAATGGTGTGCAATAGTATAATATAACCAGCCTTAAGGGTTTTATTTCTATCGCAGTTGTGACATCATAACATGAGGAATAAATGGAAAATATATGTACATAGTGAGTAACAATGGTTATGTGGCTTGTTTCGGTAAAAGCTTATGTTAATACGTGGCGGGAGGTTATATATTTTTTGGTTGCAATTTTGAAACAGAAATAGCTAACGAATCCCTGTTTAAATCCAAGTTCTTACAATAATTGTTCTCAAAAAAATAGGCGGGCAGTAGTGATTTCCCAAGTTATCATTCCTAACTAGGAAATTTTTTGATTTAACGGAAAACTGACGGAAAACTAATTGAAAGGAACTAGTTTTAACCATAAATATTTAACCATATAATTTTTTTGGTTGATTATTAATATTTAACCTTTTAACCGCCATATAATACGTCATCGAGCGTGCTCGTGTCGCCGGGGGGTACGAAGTTACACGAAGTTTTGTCTTATTTATCAGACAGCGGCGAAATGAGCCCGATTTTGTATGTCTTATTATCAGTCTACGGCGGTTAAAAGGTTAATTGATTCCTTTGTCGTCGTATCTACGCCCACAAAAGATTATCGAAACGTGGATAAAGATTGGTTGGTTGTTATGTGTATCACGTAGTTAATCTAAATAAAAGCTTGGAAACATCATTGAGCTTAATCTAACAAACTGAGATTTATATCGCGACGGACTTCATGTTAATTTTGTATTAAGCAGAAACGTCTGCGAACGATGCTATTAAGCTTCGAAATAAATTAAAAGTGGAAAAAAGCCCCCCTAAAAAGCCTCCCTAGGGCTCATATATGGTGGAAATATTCGCTGAATTGGGTACGGTCTTGGTAGCTCAGATGGCACAGCACTGTACTAGTGATCCAGTGGTCGTAGTTTCAAGTCCCACCCAAGACAGTGAATTTTTCCACTTTTAATTTATTTCGGGACTTCATGTTATACTAGAACTAGCTGTTGCCTGCGACTTTGTTTGAGTGTAATTTACTCTAGGTTATTGTAATGCTAATATACATTTAAATTCTCCACTTTTTTTAGCGATTTTCACGGTGGTATAGTCGTACTTTATAATCAGTTAGCAAAGCATTATTCATACCAAACCAAAGTCATATCATATAACCCAAAGAAGCTGAAGGCTCCGGTGTCGAATCCCGGAAAGACCATTTTTTTTTTCTGAGTTATGGGTATTTTCTATGTCATGTGTTAGCGATAAAATAATGATGTGTAAAATGTTCTCGAAACTCTTTTGTATGGCTGCTGGGATAAAAAGTTTTATCTTAAGAGCACGGAAGAGCCGGCGTGACCCTTTCAAAGGCCTGTCTACGGAAATTACCTGTTTTACTTTTATGTAAGTATATAAAAGTCCTTTATAAGGGAAGTATACGTTAGCAAAACATTAGTTTTAGTATGACATTAGGGATTAGGTGGGTCATGGGTGTAAGGCGTATAGAAATGTACTTTTTTAATTATATTTTTTTGTTATCTTATGATACCATTTTGTGCATGAAATCATAAGTATTTAACTAATTAAAAATAAAATACTAAATATAAAAATATTTATGAATACCTACATTTTATCAAAACAACCTCAAACAGAGAAGGTATGCACAACATCTACATGTGGCAACACTGGCAACCTGCCTTTTCCTTTAGGTACCTTTCTTCTTTGATCTGACCTGTTAGCATGAGTTACGTTTTCGCGCGCGAGTCCATACTGGAAGTCGCGCTAGATGTATGGAGTCGCGCACGAGAACGCAACTCATGCTAGCAGGTCTGATACCTGCTCACTTAATTATTTTGAAATAGGCAACATAACAAGTTTCCTACCGAACCGGATATTTCTAAACCACCCCCCATTTTACACAAATACTTATTTCCCACCATTTCTATTTCCTATGAACTCACCCCGACTTCACTTATCATTCCCTACACGTTGCCCATTTATCACGGCGAGATCTTACCGCAAATTGTAAAGCTCACCATTGCTTGCTTACTTCCAAAACAATCCAGAGTACGTGGAAAAATTATAGCTCCAGCCAGCAATTGAAATAAAACAAGTCCGTTCAATTGCTGAGATAGTTTTGTGAGCGTTTTAGTAGTGAGGACGGTAATGTGATTGGCCGAAACCGAATGTCGTTTATTTTTATATGGCAGTGATAAACTTGTGTGCTTAGGAACAAAAGGAAAAGAGAAAGTAATGTTAGTTAGCAGACGTGCTCTTGTAATAATGAACGTATAATTAATGATAGAAACAAATGTTTTAAATATAACAAGTATTTAGCTTAAATACTTATTCGGTATTTTTATACAGGCACCCACTTATTATTAATACCTTACAGACTTAATTATATATGGCACTTCCTACATGCCATTAAATAGTGCCCCCTAAAATTGATGACTGTAAGTTTTACGAACTAAAACGATGCTGATATGTATTCTTATGCTTCTTATTTATTTATATCAGCCTAGAGCATGGTTCCTAACCTTTTCAGTCCAGTCACCCCTATGACTAACTAGGGAACCTGATTTTATCCCTCCTCCCAATGGTAATAAAAAATCTAAAGGTGTACGTTTGTTGTATTGTTATATTAGGTTAGCTTATTACCCCCGTAAAATACCAGTTTTACCCCCACGGGGGTAATTACCCCCAGGTTAGGAACTACTGGCCTAGAGCCACCACTGCTGGGAAAAGGCCTCTCACTGCTCCCTTGCCATTGCCACGTATCTCGTTTTTGACCAATGAACATATCGACACTTTATTAGATACATATTAACACATTTGAATGATCACATTATTGGTAATTGGTTTCGGTATCAATAATAGAGACAATGTTTAACTCCAACCCTACTTGGAACTGCGCCATTGTGGGAAACAACAAACCTAAGTAGACTGGCTCCCGAATGGATACCAAGAGTATTCCGGAAATCTCGCACATTTTCTAAAAGGATAGAATTTCCAACAAACAAGGGTTTAAGCAAAGCTTTTAATTGCACTTTAGAAATTCTGTCGCTATCTCAAACCGTTGCGAGGGATATTTTCCTTCGTAACACGGGTTTTGGTGACCATAATTTAAACGAAAAATGAGATACGGTACGGATATTGTTTTTGCTGAAATGCTTTTTTGGGAACATAAAGTAGGTAGGTTGTCAAAATAACGATTTTGTTTGAAGAAACGTCATTTTTGATACTGACATTATCTAATCTAATACCTTTAAACGAGCAATTCTTGTTTATTTATATATTTATTTATTTATATACATATATTTCGGGGATCTCGGAAACGGCTCTAACGATTTCGATGAAATTTGCTATATGGGGGTTTTCGGGGGCGAAAAATCGATCTAGCTAGGTCTTATCTCTGAGAACACGCGCATTTTCGAGTTTTTATATGTTTTGTCACCCAGATATTGTAATCTATATCCCATCAAAAACATTACATGTAAAAAGGTGCAAGTCTCGCAACGCTTTTACTACAAAAAAGTTTTGAGATGTAATGTGAAACCAAGTCGATTATTTTAATCAGTGCCAGGGGGTGTTAAAACCGTATCAATAAGATATCTTTAATTTGAAATACGTATAATGACTTGGCCAATGCACGGCTGCATAATGACAAAAGGATCATCGTCACCTATTAAAAATTCTAATTGAACATAACGCTAGTATAGCGCTAATTGCAGTTTGAGCATTACACATATTTACGAGTACGGTACGAGTAAAGCATTATGTGCGATTGCCAAGTCATTATATGTATTACAAATTAAAGATATCTTATTGATACGGGTTTAACACCCCCTGACACTGATTAAAATAATCGACTTGGTTTCACATTACATCTCAAAACTTTTTTGTAGTAAAAGCGTTGCGAGACTTGCACCTTTTTACATGTAATGTTTTTGATGGGATCTCATCTGTTTTTGTAGGCAGTCCTTCTTTTCGGGTACTCATACCCATACTATGTATACACATATCATAACTAAACATATCTTCATTCATACTCATATCGTACATCGTAGTGTACCTTTACTTTACCTACTATTTGTAAGAACTGCAACAGTAACTTTGTAATATCATATATTTATATGGGATTACAAACTTACTTATGCAGTTCTTAGATCTTTAAAACGTGACTGATATTGCAATATTTTTAGGTTTACCCTTTATGTGGCCATTAAACTCTAACTCTGTACCAAATTTCAGCTCTCTGAGTTTATGGGAAGTACTAATTCTATTCTGATGATCATGAGTGAATGAATGAGCGTCATAAATGCGAAACTTTGCTTTCGCTTAACCTCGGAACTAAATGACCTACAGACTTGAAATTTTGGATTTTAAGTATGTGATTATAGCTTACTGGATGACGAAAATTTCTGCGTTCTGGTCTTATCCAGAGGTTCTCAAATAGGGGCCTGAAAATGCGGCGGAATGGTTCCAGTAAAGGATGGTACGGCAGTGTTTGCTTCGCGCTCGACTTGGCGGGGGCACTGCCATGCCCCCAGATCGGATTAGACATAATATTTGACGTATCTTAAAGTTCTAATCGGGCCGATAGAAATTTTGATATCCAGTTTCACCCGCATACAAGTGGTTAATTTGGATTTGTTAAATTGCTGTAGTATTTGTTTATATATCTTTTAAGTCTTTTTTTTATTAAAATGAGAATTATTCGATCTTATAACTTATTATACTATAATACGTCACAGTAGTCGACGTCGCCATCGAAAACATTCTCCCACGGACGATAGAACTAAATTACGCTATTTATTTAATTTTATGGATTCATAAAAAAGCGCTGGTGGCCTAGCGGTAAGAGCGTGCGACTTGCAATCCGGAGGTCGCGGGTTCGAACCCCGGCTCGTACCAATGAGTTTTTCGGAACTTATGTACGAAATATCATTTGATATTTACCAGTCGCTTTTCGGTGAAGGAAAAACATCGTGAGGAAACCGGACTAATCCCAATACGGGGCCTAGTTTACCCTCTGGGTTGGAAGGTCAGATGGCAGTCGCTTTCGTAAAACTAGTGCCCACGCCAATTACTGGGATTAGTTGCCAAGCGGACCCCAGGCTCCCATGAGCCGTGGCAAAATGCCGGGACAACGCGAAGAAGAAGAAAAGAGGATTCATAAAATTTACACAGCATTACAGCGGACTGTGTATTCTGCATGAACATATAAAGATAGCAGGATAGGGTTTATAATTTGGAAATACACGACACTGGTTTGTCGCAATGTATTTTTACGAAGTTTTAAATCCCCTACTGAAAAATAATTTTGTTCCCGGTACAAATTTTCAACCCCTTTTTCACCATCTTACGGGAAAATTTTCCAAAAACGCTGAAAACTTTCTATACAAACTTACAACCCTCAATTTTACCTCTTTAGGGCGTGAATTTTGAAATATCCGTATAAACACTTTTCATATATTTTAATAAACTATTACGAAAACTCGAATCTCTTACTTTTATAATCTTCATAGAAACATTCACGCCAAAATTGAACTCTTTAGGAGAGGATTTTTTAAAAATCCGGTTAGAAAGAAGATGAAATAGGTACGTAGTACACCAAAATCTGCCAAGGGAAATTGTAGATATTTCTCGTAAATTAACTCAAATCGGACCATTATTCGCTCGACTCAACTATCGTACGTTTTGCACCGCACCCTCAAGACTGCGTCCATTCCGGAAGATTATGTAAATACCTATCCACAATGGATAGTTATACTATAGTTATGGCAAACCCATTCAATTATACACCTTGTTCTTGTGCAACAAGTTACAAATTTGAATGAGTTTTTTGATGGAGTGATTGTGGATGCTTAGGTTAGAGTTATGCGGACGGCAAGATATAGCGCCTAATTATTCCGGACGAGGAGTTATGCTATTCTATACGCTTATCAAGCACGGCCGAGTCGTACCACCTATGCTTTCTTTTTCAATACAACCTAGACTAAAATTCCAAAATGTTGGTAGCAAATTTACTGTTACGCGTAAATAAATGAAATATCGTCTTAGAAATAAAGAGATTCCTTATAAATGGAGAACATAAACAATTCACACGGTCCTGGGTTGTGAAAAAAGTGTACAGCGAGGAAAATTTATAGTTCCAAATACCAGAGAATTCCTCACGAAAAGAATATAATTTAACATTAGTTGTAAATTGTACGAAGGAGGGTAAATCATTTATTCATCCACTAAGTACTAAGTAAGTAGGTATGTAGGTATGTACATGAAATATTGCTGTTTTACCCCCCACCCTTTAACCCCCAAAGTCTGATATATAAGACATTACATATCCAGCTCATTTCGCCACAGTCTAATAAATAAGACAAAGATCTGATTTGGTTTTTACAGCACATTTATAACTCCCGTAAGTATGCCAACCTTACTATGCGTGGTACAATTACTGTCGGTGGCGACACGAGCACGCTCGATCAAAAATTGCTGGCGGTTAAAAGGTTAATTAACTGAGCGAGAAAGAAGGTGTCCGTTTTTGCTTGGGCATAAATGTTTTCGTATCTGTCGAGCTTTTCTCCTCTATATTTAGGTTTCATTTCTCACCGATTCTCTTGAAAATAGATGAGCAGGTTCGATAGTTCGTTAAACATATATATGTAAGTAATATAACATTTTCGGGATACAGGTCACAGAGCTACCTACATCACAACCGTAGGATTTCAATTTAATAAACATTATCCTGTATAACTTCACATTCCATTTATAGACTTTGTGTGTTTGGGTGCACTGTTAGTTGAGGAAGGAGTGCGGGTAGGGTTCGTATAGTCAGCTTCAGAGAAAAGGTACCACCCCTGCATACAAACTTCTATGTAGCGGTGGTACCTTTTCTCTGCAGCTGACTGTACCAATAATTTTCTTGCCAATGACACTTATGTTGTCGAGAGAAAAGTGAACAACCGATTCTTATGACAAAGGAACGTCGATTTGGTTGATCGTCCATTTATTTACCTCTCTCGAAATTGATATTATGGATTTTTTTAGGCAATTTGAAATTAATTATTGCTTAATAAGAATTTCTTGATTCTTAATAGGGGTAGAAGCAAAAAACGTTATACCATTTTTTGGATGGTCCCTAAAACCTGACCTTCGCCGCTCCAGACGTAAATAGTCTTAATTCGACATGTACCTAATACATCTAACTAATTTGAGACAAAGCCAGTAGGTCTAAATTTTATGGTTTTTCTCTCGGTATAGGAGGCTCCCATTTGAAGCAGAGTCATTCTAAAAACGAATGCCTATATCTATTATTTATTTTGTGTTAAGTTATCCAAACGAGGCCTGGCCTCATTTAGAATTTAACCGGAAAAAGCGCTGAAATATTTAAATGCATTTGTATTTGTATTTGTAAATAATACGGATGTGAGCCAGACTCAATTGTTGTTTGCAAAAATAGGTATGTCACCAGTTCGGCTACCATCAGTTTGGCACTGACATAAACGCCGTCGAGAACGTAATTTACTTTTTATACATCTCGCTCGTATACTCGCATATTAGTGCAAACGAGATGTATAGAAACTCAATAGAAAGTAAATTACTTTCTCGATAGCGTAAATTTAATGTCAGTTTTGACACTGTCAGTGACTCATGGTACGGGCTCAGGCCGCCAATGTCGCCAAGTCTAAATGCGCAAGTAAAATTTTATCGCACTCGCTTTTATTTTCTGCCTCCGGCTTTGGTTCTGTTAGAAACTATAGCTCTCATTTACCTGTCCCTTACAGTATCCAATGCAATATCGGCTCTTATTGAACCTGTTAAACCGATAGATATCAACGACCCGATTTCCTTTATAGGCTATCAGTGCTCTGCAGTGAAAACATCACTTTATACTGCACGTCGTGACGGCAAAGTAAAATAAATATACGTAAATGTTGGCTTTTTAACAAGCTTTTATTAGGTCGACCTGTATGTAACTATGTAGTGGAATCTAAGGTAACTAATTTAACCATCTTCCAAGGATCGTAGCGTCATGAAAATTGGCAGCTGTATGTAGTTCTGATGACAATACAATAATATGGTACTGTCGAACTGATCTGATGATGGAGACAGGAGGTCGCCATAGGAACTCTGTGATGAAACAACGCAACCTAATTGTGTTAGGGGTTTTTAGAATTGTCTCGATGAGTATTAGTTGTCTGTCGTAAGAAAAGTACAGTCAGCGATAAAAGCTTGTACAAAAAAATAAATTTTTGCCATAAACTTATTATGATACTGCGCTATCAAACGAAAGCCAATAAATGCTAGGAATTCACGGACAGGTACCTATGTCGCAATTTATGTGAGAAATCACATCGAAAATGGCTTCAGTTTTCAATCGAATATGTAGCAGATATTTTTAAGGTCATATTCGCTATACATGTGTACTTAAAAAAAATAAGCGAATGTAAATTAGTGAAAAGTAAGGTCGCTAGGCCAATGCCACTGTGCGAGTGCGACAGAAATATTATTATGTGCGTGCGATAGAGATAGAAAGTGACGGGTCAATGTACGAAATTCTTCGTGAACTTAGGTACATAAGAGTCAGATTGATAGCTCTTAACTTAAGAGAGTAGTGATGTACCGACTATGGTTTTGGCCGACTAGCCGACTATCCGACTAATCGGCGTTCGGATGGCCGATTAGTCGGCTAGTCGGCCAAGTTCATAATCGTTACTTCCCGATAAAGATTACATTTGTATGGCAACTGTAGTAGCTTTATTCAAGTTCGGATGCATTAGAAAAACATTTTTTTGCTCCTTGTGTCGTCGCGCTTTCAATATTAACTGAAAGAGGTTCTGCGCTACCGCGATGATACACCCACATAATTACCTATAGGTACATGAATTTAATATGAACACAAGCTCATTTTGTACCCTAAATACGTATTTGAGCAAAATGGGCATGTAACATTTGATTAATATTGGCTTTTTATTTTATTTATGACCTGCTTTCTGTAATTAATAATAGGCCGACTAATCGGCCTTTTTTTCCGGCTAGTCGCCGACTAATCGCCGACTACAAATGTGGCCGGATAGTCGGCTTTCCCGACTAGTCGGTACATCTCCTACTCTTAAGCTCATTTATTACAACCCGTCTTCGTTTGATCCTTAACTACTGCAAGCGACACCGTTAAATTATTGGAGGCTACATTTATCGATATCTGTATAGAAATCAAGTTAAAAAAATACGAAACATATTTTTAGCTGCTAATTACTAATTTTTAAATCGATTACTCGTACTTTGTATTTATTTACATTGCAAAAAAGTTACCTATATATATAATATAATTATTTTGAGTACTTGCAGAAATGTAGGTACAAGCAAGTACAAGCGATAAAAGTGAAATAAATGTATACCTAATTCTCTTTGTAAGTATAATTATTAATGTGTTAAACTTTTCGCTCTCAACTCTCAAGTGACATGTCTCACATCCATGTGACACATCCTTCATTTTCTGAATCGCCACCTAACCAGTTTTACTAAACCACCAAAAAAATATGAAAGCTTTTTTTTACGACACTCATAATGTATTATGAGTGTCGTATCGGTTCAGAAACACGAAATATACACAGAAAATGCCAGTCAGGGAAAGATTTTACATAGTCTAAAAACTTTCAGGCATTTTTACAGGTTCTTTTATAGAATAAGAATAAGAATTCTTGACATAATAGGTTTTAAAATAGCCTCAGCATCCTTTCTTGCGATTCACGTGGCTTTTTGAGACCTGTTTAATTTAAGAACAAGTTCAATAAAACTTGAAGGATGTTTAAAAGAAAAGGTCACGTGAGTTGCGGCACACTTTATCGATTTTATGACAATAATGTTGTATCAAAATCCATTGCCGGCGTGTCTCACTAAAGCGCCCACACAATATTTCCTCTAAGCTAAGGTAATGATATTTCTTTATTATATTAAAAGTATCAAAAATGAGAACGTACCTACCTATACAGTCAGCATCAGTACTTAGAACTTAGTGGATAAAAAAACCCAAGTATCTGCCACCAAATACTTTTCCAAATAGTGACAGGCAAATTCAAACGTACACTGACATCACAATGACATACAAACGAATTGAAAAATGTGCATTTTGCTCGCGTTTGTACATACCTACTTATATGTATTGACGCGAGCGAGACGCACGACAACTTAGTGATGTTATTCAGATATCATTCTAATTGGCCTGTAGGTAGTACCTACTAGCAATTGCTATACTCGTATTAGGGCATTTTCACTTAACTGTGTAGGTACTTACCATTAATGGCCGGTTATCAATCGTCACAAAACTGACGGAAAATCCCATACATTTTGTCAGGAATGTGACGATTAAATATATGTTACTGAAACGCGACTTAAGTCGCGCTTTAAAGTACCTACAAGTTAAAATGAAATTGCCCATTAATAAAAATAATACCTAATATACCTATATTACAGTTTCTCCACTACACAGCGTAGGATGGTAGAATTCTTATGAAAGTTAACGTCCACAAAATCATCTTATCGTCGTGTTATCGTCCCAAATTACAAGTAATTGTGACGTAAGCAGTAAAATCTCTGTTCCATTCGCTTGACTTGACAAACCTATAAGCCTATAATAAAGGTGGTTCTCGCTACCCGACCAAAATCTTATCGTCAAATAGTATGCCGTTTACCCGCGGAGATTAACGGCCTAATACCCAAGCCAGAAAGCATTCGAAATTTAAAATGTAATCCCCGATTTGACTCTACTCCCAGTATGTAGCTCGTTACATATTGGTGCGAGCGAGATGCTCTGCAAGTAATGTCAGATCAAGATTTCTTTTTTTAGTGTCGAAGCTGCTCCCGTATCTTGAGCTGCAATAATCGTATCGTTTTGAGATGGGGAAGTGATAAAAATGTTTTTGAGACGGATATAGGCGCAGTATTAGGAACGTACGATAACGCCTTTATGCTTATTGCTTAGTGTTATTGGATATTTCTGTATGTTTTGCCATTTGCTGAAGAAAAAAGATTTCTGGAAGAGAATCATCAAGGAATATAATTTTTCTCAAAAATGGACGGCAAAGTCGACGTTGCCGGTTAAAAAATAGGTCGCGAAATGCGTAGTTTATGGTCATTAAAAAAATTAAAAAGTTAAAAACATTGCAGTCTCGATTTCGGGACTGCAATGTTGCATACAAATTCCATTATTTAACGAGTTCCAAACTTTTTAAAACTTTAAATGGCCATATTAAATTAATGCATAGGTCCATTAAACAGCCAAACAGATGACCAGCACTTATTATAATGTTGGTACCGCGACTATTTAGGTGTCTCAAATACGTTGGCGTATTTTCAGCAGAAAAATACACTTCTATTTTTTTTTAAAGCGGCAAAGCAAATTTTTTATGGATTTACTTTTTTCTGTGAAAATTAGAACGTTGCTTCTGTAAACTATTTCTATTTCTTGCACCATTTTTGAGAAATAAATTTAAACAAAGCTCAAAATTAAATACAATCTAAATTAATATACTTAATTGCCCATTAAATACATGCAACACTAGGTATACTGAAACCCAGAACTCGAAGAACTAAACTGACAGCCAGTTTTAACAATTATTGTTTTGAATCAATCGTCGTACTAACTATGACCCATGAACTATGGCCCATAACTTCAAGATGTAATTAAGTATAATTACCACTGCTCTGTTTGGTTTTATCTGGGTTTTTTTCTTCAATTTATTAAAATATTTAGCCATAGTACTTAACGGAGATACTGACGTTATTTTAGACTGGTTCTGTAGCGTTCGATCCGCATTCGGGACCACACCAGAAATCGCAAATTATTTTTCATTTTAAATCTTCCATAGGACTTGTAATTCAATAACCGGTTAAAGTGACCGATTATTTTTTTAAGCAGGTAAGTAGCACGTGCGTTGTTAATTAAATTAGACAATAAGTTAGCCGTAAGGGCTAGCTTAAAAACTAAAGACTAACTGCTATGAGGCTATGACATTTGACATAACACGTATTTACCCGTCACTTACCTAGTAAACGCCCAAAAAACCCGCAGCGCCAATTTACCAAATCGCCCTAAAGGAAGACCTATAAACTCCCAAGGCTTTTAGCCCTTATCGCGGCATTCTGGCTGGCCCAGGATTTGCCTTCTCGACCGTGTCTGACGAAGCACACGGCTATGTTCTGTACGCTTACAAGGCCTATTGCTTGCGGTTGACCAGTACAAAAAAATCCTCGCAATCGTGTGTTTAACAATCTAGTTATTAAAACTGTCTGTCTGGGATTTCAGATGGCAAAAATTAATGATAAGTAGGGAGTTCATATATCGATTAACTCAATTAATGATGCTTTTCACATATACTCGTGACAACTATTACTTTATTCTGTGCTAGTGATCGCTCCAAGTTTTCTTTGAAAGTGCCTGTAGGTATAATTTTGTAAGTATTATTTTGGAGATGACAAAGCATATTTTAAATAACTGCTTGGTTATGAGTGCTTAGGATTAAGCACATTTTAAGATAAAGAAGAAGAAACTTGAGCTATTATTTTGTTACATTTGTATATTTTCAACAAAATTATATTTTTACGAACAAAACTTGGAGCGATAACTAATCGTAAGAGCACCGAAAATTGCGTTTATGGAAGTGGAAACTCCCTATATACCTCCCTGAGATCCGATGTCTGGTAAAGTTGTCGGTTTAAAAATTACATTTAAAACTGACAATAAAATTGCCAGTTGCATCAACTTCAACTACATTTTTTTAACAGACTGATCAACGTCACTCATCAGTGAACTATGAAACTTCCCATACAATAAAATTTTACTATATTTAAACTTTCGCGTTTTGAACACATATTAACTCACATTTATAGACGGATGGACGGGCTGTTTGGACATTTTGCTGGGACATCAGAGCCCGTACCATGAGTCACTGACAGTGTCAAAACTGACATTTACGCTATCGAGAACGTAATTTACTTTCTATAACTCTCGTTTGTACTAATTTGCGAGTACGAGCAAGATGAATAGAAAGTAAATTACGTTCTCGACGGCGTTTATGTCAGTGCGAAACTGATGGTAGCCGTACAGTTAGCCGCGACCACGACCAGTAAAACCTGTGTCGAAACGTCGGTAAATAAAGGTAGGTAATAAAATAAATTTCGCGATAGACCCGTCAATAAAATTTTGCCAACGCTTTTACGGTGACAGACTGTTTGGTGCAACCGACACTTCATGTGTGACGTTTGAAATATATAATATCATCCAGTCAGCCAGTCGGTCGTTACAACGATGTCTGGTCAGCACGGGAGTTACTTTTTTTACACTCGCACTGGGTTAGTTAGCTATGTGAATAGTAGCCAAAGTAATTAGGTTAATTTGTGTCTGTGCCAGCCGCCAGCTATTGGCAGGTGAGTGTTTGCTATTGCAGGAGCCCGGGTGTCTTACTTTGAACATTTCCTTTTAAGAAAATATTCTTCTTACCACTTGCATTTCTCGAGGGGAAAATTACATTTTATATCAATCATAAAATATAAAAGAAATATAAATAAGCACCATATTAAAAGTAGCAATCAAATTATTGGCCTTTAATGAGCATAGGTATACATATATTATACCTTAAATGACTAGGTCGAGTTATTTAAGATATTTTCGATATCGAATCGAATACCTACCTACAGTCACGGAATTTGAAGTTTTGTCACTTTTCGATTCAATGTACCCAGAGATGGGCAAAATGTAATCGACTAACGATTAACGATTACGACTAAAAGAATTAATTGCGACTGACGATTGAAAACGACGACTGATCAATCGTAGTTGTATAGAGTGCAACTAATTTAGTTGCAACTAAATTAGTTGCCGATTGATTACGGACAACTAATTTTTGTAATCGACTAATTAGTTAGACAATTTTTTCCGCGACTAATGTTAGAAGCAAATTAAATGGAAAACCTCGGTATGGCTATGTTGACAGCCAGCAGATTAGGACATCTTAACGCATGTATAAAAATGAAATATCACATGTGTTACTTGCGATATTTTGACCATTTTTATGGAGTGTAAAATTTCTCTTATCTAAGGGTATTAAAATTTCCGTAATAAGTAATAAGCACCTAGAATCTAAAATGATTCATGACAACATGTTCAATATATAATATAATATGACCTAGAGACCTCAAACCATCTATGAGTATGAATTTATGAAGTATGAGTACATCGAGTAGCCTGATCGATCAATTTGCTACCGTTTCAATATATTGGCAATAGCCCTAATAAATAAAATATGTATGTTGATTGATATATTTGAATGTAGAATGACGCAAGGAAAATGTACAATAGTTAGCGCTGAGAGTTCTTTACAAAGAGGTTAAAATATTTTTAATGACCACACGTTGAAAACAAATTAGACCGCATAGATAAAGTCCGTCAACCAAATCTTGTCAGTAGTAAAAGGCGGCAAATTTGAAAAATCGCGGGTTAGCAACACTGTGTTCGAATAATTCCAAAATGCGTGTCATCTGTGTTTTATCTATGGAATGTGGACCGTGAATGACAGCCGTCACCTTATTTGTTTTAGTTTGGTTTTCATTCTGAATCGTTTCTGTTTCAAGAGATATTTCTACTGTCACCATTAAATACCAATACATTAAATAAGAATAAGCAAAGCTAAGGGGCCTACAATGTACAATCATACTCGTTGATGGTAAACATTACTAAAAATTGAGGTTATAACAAGTACATACTGGAAGAACTCTTTCGAACTTTTAAGATTATGTTCAGTTTTTTTGTTTTAGGGTTAAAAGGCATAAATAAAATTAAAACGTATGCCTAAATCTATCCAACAAGACCATAAATTGTGTCCTGGAAACCGTCCATAGGCCCACATGTCTAATATTTTCAGCAATCAGTTGTGACTATTTACAAAGATGCAATAGAATACTACAGAGTATTAAGCTTGGTTGAAGTGACCCGGTAACATTGGTAACTTCATTATATTTTTTAAATTAATGACCTGAATTATAGTGTAAGCTAAAGTGACCCTTATCTTATTTACCTTTAAATTAAATAAACACCCAAATATCAGTTGTTTTATTTTTAATATGTAATCCTATTGTACAATATATACCAATCAAAAAAATTACACAGGTATGTCATATTCATCCAGAAGAGTACACTAATTTTCATTAACAAGTGGCATATTATATTGTAAATAACAAATATATGCACCAGTATATGCACTATCTAATTATCTGCATTTTGATATGATTTTATTTTAGTAAACTTAGAAGACATAGATAGGGAACAAAGAGAATATAAGCACTACGATAGGGAGTTGTTTTTGATATCTTCAAATTTGTTCGTCATTTTGATTAACATTGTTTTAACATAGCTTTTAAATTGTCCGTCCATGTTTCAAATTTTTTCAATAAACCGCGAGTGACAATTTGAATTGACGTATGCAGGGCGCGCTCAGCGGAAAAAAAAATCTTTTGGTTCGATGTACAATGCTGCTTTTCTTAGCGCAATACTGCTCTTTGAGTGTTGCCCTACTTTAGTTTGCTTTACATTGCTACTGACAAGATTTGGTTGACGGACTATAATAAACAACATGCAGATGTCTCATGCAATAAATAGAACGTAGTTTTTTTAGAAAATGCGTCGGCACTTGCTTCAAAATGCAATAAACAACTTCCAGGTAAGTAGGATTGTCCCATTGTTTTGTCGCCGCGTGACACTAAAAAGAGTTTTATTATTGACAGCGACAGCCGAATATTGATAATTTCTTTGTCTAGGATTTACTCAGTATCGTGTACAACTTAAGTATTTATAATGCACCAATCTACATTATTGTTTGCGACTTGTAAACAATGCAGTTTTTCGCGACTTATCGTTACCTGTATCCATAATATAACGATATATACTACACATATATCGTTATATTATTGCCCATAATATTACATTGTCATTCAAGCATTTCAAATTAAACGTGTATACATAATTTTAGCTCAATCGGTTGAAGGTATCTACTTCGAAAAAAGCTGCAAGATTCTACCCAAATCAACACAGGTACAACATACGAGTACCTCCAATGTGCATACATACCAACTTTTAGTTACATATTGCAAGTTAAATAAAAAATGCAAAAACCAGTGATGACATAGTTTTAATATAGATTTAACCGTGAAATTTAGTCGATTGAAACTAAAACTAATTTAGTTGTTAGTTGTACATTCTCACAACTAATTTAATCGCAACTAAATTAATCGCGATTAAAAAATGACGATTGATATTTTTAATCGATTGATTAGTTAACTAAAAAATTAATCGATTAATGCCCATCTCTGATTATGTACCTAATGGAATTAAGATTCAAAAGTGACCCTTTGAATTCAGTTACTATGCCTACATTTAACTATTTAGCAAAGTCTTTCGTTCGTAACTTCAACTAGCTACTAATAGGCTACCTAGACAAATTACAAAGTTTGGTAGACAGAAAATGGAATAGAAAGTTTCACAAATTAGCCAGATGTCTAGTGTCTGTGCTAGGCCGCCTAAAGCTAGGTTTAGACGAACCTAGTAACGCTGGCGCCAGTCCTCTGACTAGCCATCACTGGCGTGAATAGACAATCGCTCTATTCCCGCCAGTGCTTGCAGCCAGCGCTGACTTGTCTTAAGAAACTGTTTACACGAGGCCAATAACAAGCCAGCACTGGCTTCGTCTAAACCTAGCTTAACTTAATGTTCGTATAGAATTCCTCTACAGACGAAATTCCTTCAATAGCCTACCCATTTTTAACGTGAAACTTTGATTCCTCTTCTTGTTCGATCGAAAAACTGCAGACAATGTGGAACTATAAGTAAAAGTAATGGGACGACGAAGTTAGAAGGCTCTTCACAGAAAATCTCCTGCTACTTACTGTATATTTTAAGCCACTTTGTCTCTTTATATTTCATACTAAGCAAATACGAGCAAGTAATTTGTAATTATATAACTGGGATTTAAGAACGACTTAGGTATACCTATAACAAATCAGTCAAACATAAATTGTGTTGTCAAAATTATATCTACAAGTATATGATGTCATTATGTTATCTGAATCATTCGCGAATGCATTTCACTCGAGCTTGTTGGTAGGTAGGTATATTATGTATTTTGGCTCAAGCGGGTCGCACGGGTGAATGATAACAAAATGACATTATTTAGAGTTCATTTTGATAACAAAATTTGTATTTGAATTGGCTTCCGGGGCAACATACCACTCCCGATGGTTTTGCGCTATAATTTATTTATTTATTTTGATACACTAGCAGCTCAGGAGCTGATGCGTGTATATCGAAGCACTTGTATTTTATTTTGCGCTATATAATGTCGGTACTCTTGCTTTGATACTGGATCACACAATTTATCTGGGTAACACACAAGCAGAAAAGTTTGGCCAGTTCAAGCACTTACTTGAAAAAATAAGTCCCATTGTTGTATCCGAAGAAAGGCACTGTGTATGTCAGCATCCAGATGTTGCCGCCGCCGCAGTCGTAGTACGGTTTGGACCACTTCCCGTCCTCGTAGGACACGGAGAGTATCTCGTCGGGCACGCGCGCCGTGTGGGCTGTGTCGTTGTACGTGTAGGTGTTGAATCCTGTGAAGGGGTCTTGATGAGAACGGAGCATTTGCTCATAACACAAAATAGATTATTGTAGATAAACTTTTTATTCAAGCTGGATTCCGTGTAGGTACGATAATAATATGAACTTGAATTCTGTAGCTCTAGTGAATAAGCGTAAGAGCGTAAGTTCCACGTAACACTTATGCCCTTTTAGACCTAAGCTGCGCGAGACTTGTACCCTTTTTCAGTAGGCCCACAGTATTAGGTAACACTCATTCTAATGCATCACTTTTTTTAAAAGCTCAAGAATTAATTTAAAAGGAACATCGCATACAATTACTTATTTTAAATCGTTACATCTGCATAGACAGGGTATCCGGTTTAAATAAAAATTAAATGCAATTTTGGAGGCTGAGAGCGCTCACATTTATCTGTTGTATTAACAAAAACGGGTTAGGTATACTCTTAGCACAATATTCTTCCGCTCTCGTATTTATTAATTATTTCTTTTCCGATTATTTCCGGAGTGCTTTAAATGATAGACTATCTATCTGTAAGGCATAGTGCTCGAAGAAAATGGACTCATAATGGAAATAGACCGGGCACCGGACAGCTAGATAATTGGTGGAAATAGGTTTAGCAGGGTGACGACGTTTTCATGTGCATGCGCGGACTTTTTAGATTCCAATGTCTCCGTTTTGCGATGAAAAAACTTTAACAGAGGTTATAAAGAATAAATTCCCTCTTATTGTAAAAAAATATATATTATGACTTTCATAAGAGATTTGTAATAACAAACGCCAATACACATTTTCATTGTTGCATTAGGCGCTATAAAGATTTATACCAACAACAACAATATGCCAACGTAAAATGTGCACGACGGGCAAGTTTTCTTGGAGCATGAAAAATTACCTACATCGATAATTAACCTACATACATAGATCACATACTACTTTTACCACCATAAGTAGCTAAGATTCCGTCCGTTTTCACAGGAATCGACAGAAGTAAGCTACGATCTTACATTGCTGGTAGGTGCTTGTACATAAACGTAACCTTCAGTAGAAAAAGGATGCACAGCTAGCCTATAAAAAATTGTGTCACATAAATAACGTAGGTAAGCTAAAATAGATGAGTATCGTCTAGTAGACTTTTTGACACTGATTTTTTTTTTATCGGGTATCGCTAAAATGTTTTCTTAGTCCCAAAACTACCTTACGTTAATCGAAATCGCTTGGTCACCCCACGCCAGATTGATCGAGATTGAACGAAATTAAGTGACTGGAACGTAGTGTGGCTATTTCGTATCCCGACACTGAACATTACATTAATGTCTATAAGTTATCACCTAGAATTTATGGCACAATACAATACCGCAAGTGTACTTTTGACGCTGAATTACCTAATCATAAAGGAGAATCCAAATTATCATCATAAATATATTGGTCCCACTCATAACAATATGATCAACGGATTTTGATGCGGTTTTTTTTTAATAGATAGAGTGATTCAAGATGAAAGTTTATGTATAATTTATTTGTCCCGTGCGAAGCCGGGGAGGGTCGCTAATTTACATTCTAAATCTGTTATTGAATTTTTCTTTTGTGATGCAATAAAGTGTATTTACTTACTTAACCTTTCCCTAGCTTTCATAGAGCAGATTAACCCCGAGACCAGCCTTCCACTGAAAGTAACCAACAACTTTGAAGTAAGATACAATGCCTCTATTTAACCTAACCTCTATAGGTAACCTTCGAGATTCCAACTTGTTTCTATTGGTTCATGATGATGCTCAATCGCCTCTTCAAACTTAGAATTAAACGTCGAATACAAGTTACTATTGGACACGGATTATATATTGAAACCGGATGCGGTATTTTTACACACTTTTTAGGGTTTCGTAGCCAAATGGCAAAAAACGGAACCCTTATGGATTCGTCATGTCTGTCTGTCTGTCTGTCAGTCTGTCCGTCTGTCTGTCCGTCCGTATGTCACAGCCACTTTTTTCCGAAACTATAAGAACTATACTGTTGAAACTTGGTAAGTAGATGTATTCTGTGAACCGCATTAAGATTTTCACTCAAAAATAGAAAAAAAAAACAATATATTTTGGGGGTTCCTCATACTTAGAACAGTTAGAACTGAAACTCAAAAAAAATATTTCATCAAAACCAATCAAATATGGGAATAATTTTTCCCAGTAGTTACCACTAAACCAACTTGGTGGTAACTACTGGGAATAATTTTTCCCAGTAGTTACCAGTGGTAAAAGGTGGGAAAAAAATTCCCAGTAGTTACCACTGGTAACAACTTGGTGGTAGAGTTTGTGCGGAAAGAGAAGAGTCGTGGAATGTATGGGGCCCAATACATTCCACGACTCTTCTCTTTCCGCACAAACTCTAACTAGTGGGAATAACCCATACTTCCGTATTTCCGATGACAATGCAATAATATGCTAGCATGGAATTGTCAGTGTCAAAAGTGACGTTTTTGTTTGAAGAAACGTCATTTTTGACCATGAATCTAGTATTAAACTGGATTGGGCATGAGTGGTGGGGATAACTGACAGAACGGGATAGACTTATGTATCTTTCAGTAGGAGTAGCAGTGAAAGCGCTATTATTGTTTGTCCTTCTTGTCACATCTTTTTTAACACACCATAACAAATAAATTCGACCAATCATAGCGACGCATTGCGTATGTTTTGTCCCTCACGGAGGCACGCGTAGACCACTTCTGTAGGATGCTACCTGCTATGTTTTTGTCACTTGTTTGACACTGACATATCCGATCCATCTCGTTTCAATATCGAATATTTGACGTATCTTATTGTTCCAATACGGCTGTTGCTCGATAAGATCTTATTTCATGCAGGTGTACTGAAGGACAAAGGCCTAAGTATGTTGTTCCCGCAGGAATTATGGATTGTGTTATTTATTATTATCATCATCTTCATCTTCCTCGCGTTGTCCCGGCATTTTGCCACGGCTCATGGGAGCCTGGGGTCCGCTTGGCAACTAATCCCAGGAATTGGCGTGGGCATTAGTTTTTACGAAAGCGACTGCCATCTGACCTTTCAACCCAGAGGGTATACTAGGCCCTTATTGGGATTAGTCCGGTTTCCTCACGCTTTTCGGTGAAGGAAAACCCTTCACCGAAAAGCGACTGGTAAATATCAAATGATATTTCGTACATAAGATCCGAAAAACTCATTGGTATTGGTACGAGCCGGGGTTTGAACCCGCGACCTCTGGATTGCAAGTCGCACGCTCTTACCGCTAGGCCACCAGTGCTTTTTGTGGTTATTTATTATTATGTCTTTAAATAATAAGTATTATAGGACATTTTTACCCAAATTAACTAAGCCCCACGGTAAGCTCAAGGTGTGTGCTTGTGCTCAAGAAGACAACGATATATATATTTTAGGTATACATACGTACGTACGTTCTACATTGTAAGTACTTATATAAAAAAAATCTAACAAAAATTATAAAATAACTGCGCTGTGCAGTTGTGGAACAAGTTGCCGCTATCCCTTAGACCAGCGGTCGGCAACCCGCGGCCCGCGGGCCGCATACGGCCCGTCAACCTGTCACTGGCGGCCCGCGAGCCTCCCTGGCTATTTTGTATGTTATATTGACAAACGACAATGTCTAATAAAGTCATAAATATTAACAAAGTGCGGCCCGCGTCAACTTCGTTTTTCTGTACATGTGTTCGTTTGTCTGTCATTTTCATTGATCTACTTTCAATTGCTCAAAGGTTGACTGGAAGAGATCCCTTATAGGGATAAGTTCGCCTTTGTACATTGTATACTTTCTTTTAATTGTATCTTAACCTGTACAATAAAGTGTTTACATACATACATACATACATAATTTATTTTTGGTTGTATTAACATAATATAAACTTGATTGAATATGACCATGATTAGGTAAAATTCTCAAAATATTATAATAATTCTTATAATGAAAATTATTTTGTTGCTTAAAGAAATTAGCATTCATTCGATCGTCTCTTGTGTTCTACGCATTTTAATGCTTAAACTTTATGTAAGACTTGACAATTAGTGACGTATTCGGAAAAAGGTACCACATTGCCGGTTATCAATAAGGGTGCTTTTTAACATGCATCGGTAGGTATGCTAGTAGAATTTTATTGACAATGGTTAATTAGGTAGTTTTATTATTGAAAATGGCTCATTAAAAATGTATTTGCAGATCGTGAAGTTCTATTACGACTGATGTCAAGAAAGTATTGAACTAAAACAGCAAATTCATATCAATATCAATTATTATATTTAACTATATACTTGTATATTTACTTAATAAAACAAAGGTGACATGGACCTCTGA
Organism: Cydia amplana; assembly: GCF_948474715.1. NCBI lineage: Eukaryota > Metazoa > Arthropoda > Insecta > Lepidoptera > Tortricidae > Cydia > Cydia amplana. The sequence continues at coordinate 4,805,482 of NC_086072.1, forward strand.
TATTCCACCAGAGAAACCAGACTAATGTCATAAACCGATCTACTAGAGTACTATATCATGTACACGTCTTAGTACACCTTTGTATTAACCGATTGTTATAGTTAATACATCGAATATTTAAATACATAAGTACATAACAATTATAAAACAAACTTGAAAGACCACCTTTGCAAATTGAAATATATACAAAGTTTGTAGCAACTTTGAAACAAATGTCAAAAATCATATTTGCAACTTGCAGTATCTTCAAAGTTTGCAGCAAATTTGAAAGATCATTATTCGAAACATGAAATAAAATGCAAGATTGCGGCAATACTGCAACAAATTTGAAGCATCATATATCAAATTTATAAGTTACTCCAAGATTGATACAAGCTTGCCTTGTTAGGTACATTTGACGAAGCAATTTATAATCAAAGAAAAATCATATTTGCTGCAAGCTGATCTGCTATCTGGGAACGATTCTGGAATTAAGAACGAATGAAACATAATGTTAACAACTCACCTCTGCGAAACTGATTGTAGTTGCGTATCACGCGCTCAGCATTTTTGCGAGCGATGTAGAACCACTCGGACGTGTTGCTCAAATATTTGTACTCCACGGCCAAGTCTTTAGCCAATATTGGCCCCTCCGGCAATCGGTAAGCGAAGGGACAAAAAAGCTGGTAATCCTTATACTGAAACTGGTCGTAGCAGTTCCCCGCAGCAAAAATATCATCATCAAACTCCAGCATAGAAAATACACTAGCATGCAGCAAGTATTCATTGTGCATCACTGACGGACCAGCATATTTCCATAATCTGGTCAACATGTTCGCTCTATTCACAGCCACGTCGGCTTCTATCCTAAATCTTTCTTGAGCATACCTATCTACAACACCTTCGCCTAAATTCAAATCAGTCCCCGCTGTACAGTTTTCTCCCAGCAAATGCTGGGTTTCTATTAACCTTAGGAATCTAGTAACAACGTCTTCATGTACAGGCCTAGATATAGTGATGTTTTCTACATCTACAGTTTCATTGGTCACTGTATTTACGTTTTCGGGGGTGTCTATCTTTTGGGTTTCATTGTCGTAGCTATGTTCTAGGTTTAACAAGTGTCCTGTGAGGGTTACGTCTGGGAGTTTGGTGTATTGAGCGGAGGAATAGTTTCCAAAGAACTTTTGGAACTGGTTGGAGTCTTTGATGGCGCCGTCATCGCTGTCCGTGCCGTACGGTCTGAGGGCGGATACTATCGGGTCTTCCCCCGATTTGTCGATGCTTTCTGTAACAAAGAAATATTCTCCATTAACATCTTAAAACGTAGAACTAGAAATGGATCTTGTAATTCCGTTATATTTTCTATTAATTGTCACAGAATAATACAATACCTAACCTTGTTACAAAATATTAAGGCAAAAATGGTAACAAAAATAAAGACATTATAACGCCATTTTTCAAATAACAGATGCTTGCTTTTAACTTTTGTAAACTCCAAAGAAATTTAATCTCGGCGAATTAATACGTTTTGACATATTCGATTAACCTACTTTCAAATTCAATTCATCATTCAAGTTCCTGGCAACTTGTTAAGTAAGGCGTACTATGCTGTAAATGATTTTATATATGATAAAGACCCCTTTAAGCCAGTATCTTGATCTTAATAGTATGATAAAAAATTAAGCAAAATTTGTTTTGTTTTAGTGTTTTTTTTATCGTGAAGTAACCATACTAGTGTCCAGTAGAACTGACACAAGATACCATCATGTTCTCGCTTGATTGTATTGTTTTAGTTAATTTTAGTTATGCACACTTAGAGACCTTATATACCTCTAAGATTTTATTTTATTTTAAATGGATTTTATATGTAAACATACCTATAGGTATATATTTTCATGATTCTGACAGGACCCTTACACTGGTTACGAATTATGTGGCGCTATGCCGTCTTTAATGTAACATACCTGCAAGCAAAAATGTTGTATCTCACTGAATTAATCGAACGAGCGAGCGAAGCGAAGCGAAGTTCTTACATTCAACTTTGAACACGCGGCTGGCTAGCGGCACGTCCCGGCATTTCGATGTTTTTAAGCTGAACTGTCAGAAGATAGTTTGATACACAATAACTTAAGTAAATTTGTTCTAATTTAAAATAAATTGGGTAAACGTGTAGTCGAGGGCATTATATTTTAGTCATTAAATTATGAGCAGGCTCGATCAAGGGGTTATTGCGCTAGAAGAGCTTAGAAGGCCAAAAAGCTGTTTGTGAGGTGTCTTGCTATTCTGGTCATTTTATTTGCAAGAAAGTATGGTCGAGTTTGGTATCAAATGAAAGTGCTCGGCTTACACTTTTATAATATCGTTTTTAAATTTTCCATTTTGTAATAATTAGCAAGATAAAAATAAAATAAAATAAACATAATATAGGCATTTGACATTTGACAGGAAATATTTCGGCTTACCACAGATACAGTATCAGTTAAGGGCTCCACAGACCTTGCAATAAATCGTACGCGGTTTTCGATCCTTTGACGACTGCATTTTTGCAATTGATATTTTTGGCGAAACGCGAGTTCTCAGTTCGGGGCGAACTACTAGTTTATCTATATATATAAATGCAAGTGTCCTGACTGACTGACTGACTGACTGACTGACTGATTCATCAACGCAGAGCCGAAACTACAAAAGCTAGAAAGTTGAATTTTGCACACTAGGTTGCATTTGTAAAGTGTACAAGAGATAAGAAGCGATTTTGAAAAATTCAAACCCTAAGGGGGTTAAAAAGGGGATGAAAGGTTGTATGGGGTTCAAGTTTTAGTTTAAGCTAGAAATTTGAAACTTTGTGAAAATGTATTATATTAAAAAACAAGAAAACTAATTTCGGCGTTTTCGAAAATTCATCCCCCAAGGTGGTGAAAAAGGGGTTGAAAGTTTGTATGGAGATCAAATATTTTTGTGAGTGTGTGACTTTAAACTTTGTATATGGGTATATTATTATAAGACAGGAAAAGTAATTTCAGGGTTTTTGAAAATTCATCCCCTAACAGGGTTAAAAAGGGGTTGAAAGTTTGAATCCATTACAAATGCTTTGAAACTTCTTAGAAAGGCATAATAGCCGATTACAAAAAAAAGTAATTGCGAAGTTTTAGAAAATTCAACCCCTAAGGGGGTAAAAAATGGGATGAAACTTTGTCTTGGGGTGCAAATTTTATTTTAAGCTAGGACCTTGAAACTTTGCAAAAAGGTATTAAATTAAAAGACAAGAAAACTCATTTCAGCGTTTTTAAAAATTCATCCCCCGAGGTGGTGAAAAAGGGGTTGAAAGTTTGTACGGAGATCAAATATTATTGAGAGTGCGGGACTTGAGTCTTTGTATAAAGCCATATTATTAAAACTCAAGCAAAGTAATTTTAGCATTTTTAAAAATTCACCCCTTAAAAGGGTTAAAAAGGGGATGAAAGGTTGTATGAGGTTCAAGATTTATTTTAAGCTAGGAATTTGAAACTCTGTAAAAATGTATTATATAAAAAAATAAGAAAACTTATTTCAGCGTTTTCGATAATTCATCCCCCAAAGTGGTGAAAAAGGGGTTGAAAGTTTGTATGGAGATCAAATATTTTTGTGAGTGTGTGACTTTAAACTTTGTATATGGGTATATTATTATAAGACAGGAAAAGTGATTTCAGCGTTTTTGAAAATTCATCCCCTAACAGGGTTAAAAAGGGGTTGAAAGTTTGAATCCATTACAAATGCTTTGAAACTTCTTAGAAAGGCATAATAGCCGATTAAAAAAAAAGTAATTGCGACGTTTTAGGAAATTCAACCCCTAAGGGGGTAAAAAAGGGGATGAAACTTTGTCTTGGGGTGCAAATTTTATTTTAAGCTAGGACCTTGAAACTTTGCAAAAAGGTATTAAATTAAAAAACAAGAAAACCAATTTCAGCGTTTTTAAAAATTCATCCCCCGAGGTGGTGAAAAAAGGGTTGAAAGTTTGTACGGAGATCAAATATTATTGAGAGTGCGGGACTTGAGTCTTTGTATAAAGCCATATTATTAAAACTGAAGAAAAATAATTTCAGCGTTTTTAAAAATTCATCCCTTAAAAGGGTTAAAAAGGGGATGAAAGGTTGTATGGGGTTCAAGATTTATTTTAAGCTAGGAATTTGAAACTCTGTAAAAATGTATTATATAAAAAAATAAGAAAACTAATTTCAGCGTTTTCGATAATTCATCCCCCAAGGTGGTGAAAAAGGGGTTGAAAGTTTGTATGGAGATCAAATATTTTTGTGAGTGTGTGACTTTAAACTTTGTATATGGGTATATTATTATAAGACAGGAAAAGTGATTTCAGCGTTTTTGAAAATTCATCCCCTAACAGGGTTAAAAAGGGGTTGAAAGTTTGAATCCATTACAAATGCTTTGAAACTTCTTAGAAAGGCATAATAGCCGATTACAAAAAAAAGTAATTGCGAAGTTTTAGGAAATTCAACCTCTAAGGGGGTAAAAAAGGGGATGAAACTTTGTCTTGGGGTGCAAATTTTATTTTAAGCTAAGACCTTGAAACTTCGCAAAAAGGTATTAATTTAAAAAACAAGAAAACCAATTTCAGCGTTTTTAAAAATTCATCCCCCGAGGTGGTGAAAAAGGGGTTGAAAGTTTGTACGGAGATCAAATATTATTGAGAGTGCGGGACTTGAGTCTTTGTATAAAGCCATAGTATTAGAACACAAGAAAAATTATTTCAGCGTTTTTAATAATTCATCCCATAACAGGGTTAAAAAGGGGTTGAAAGATTGTATAGGTTATAATTTTATTTAAAGCTAGGAACTTGAAGCTTCGTAAAAAGGTATTTTATTAAGAGAAAAGAAAACTAATTTCAGAGTTTTTTATAATTCATCCCCCAAGGTGGTGAAGGGGATCGAAAATTTGTATGGAACCCAAATATTTATCGGAATGCGGGACTTGAATCGTTGTATAAAGGCATATACAATACAAGAAAAGTAATTTCAGCGTTTTTAAAAATTCATCCCCTAAAAGTTTAAACAGGGGTTGAGAGTTGGTAGAGGGTTCAAATTTTGTTTAAAGCTAGGAACTTCAAACTTCGTAAATAGGTAGTTAGGTAGTAGGTTTTATTAAATAGTGGACTTGAAAATCTTCTGGGGGTTGAGAGAGATTATATCGAGATTATCGAGAACAATTTTATTCAGTTAGGGGCTTGAAACTTCGTAGCCAGGTTGTGAAAGACAAATCTCATGCGTTGTATAATAATTAACAAATGATTAACCGTCCCTACTGCTATCTTTTGCTGCATAATGTTCTAAGCTAATGTAGAATTTATAACCACCAATATACAAATCCACGCGTACGAAGTCGCGGGCAACAGCTAGTTTTTATATAATAATAATTAAACAGCCCAATAGCTTGAACATGCCATGCTCGCTTAAAACTCTTTGCTTAAAGCGGCGTCGTTGATCGAGTCGCCACTTTCCCGAATGAAGGGAGGCGATGGCTGAGATTCGCGTCATACTTGTGAACGGGAGCTGTTTGTGGAGACCGGTCTGTTTAAGCTTAAACGGGCTATTATGTTATGTTATAAGTACCTATGTATTTATACTTTTGAGTGGCATCAACGTGAGACACTTCATGCGGTCGTTTGTCTGTTTGTCTGATTTATTTTTTGTCTTTTAATTACTTACCTATATAAGAATTCAAGTCTTGGAGACCCTTTACATCTCGACGGATAATTTGATGATCGCTTTTAGGGTTCTGTACCCAAAGGGTAAAAACGGGACCCTATTTCTAAGACTCCGCTGTCCGTCCGTCCGTCCGTCTGTCACCAGGCTGTATCTCACGAACCGTGATAGCTAGACAGTTGAAATTTTCACAGATGATGTATTTCTGTTGCCGCTATAACAACAAATACTAAAAACAGAATAAAATAAAGATTTAAGTGGGGCTCCCATACAACAAACGTGATTTTTGACCGAAGTTGCAATGTCGGGCGGGGTCAGTACTTGGATGGGTGACCGTTTTTTGCTTGTTTTGCTCTATTTTTTGTTGATGATGCGGAACCCTCCGTGCGCGAGTCCGACTCGCACTTGGCCGGTTTTTTATTATATTTTTTATCTGAGACACTTAGAGACATTTACATCTCTAAAGAATTTTATTGTGTCTTTTGTTTGTATATTTTTTAATATTATTTTATTCTTTTGTGTAATTCGACATTTAGAGACCGGATACATTTAAATAATATTTCATTGATTGCATATTTGTAATTTTTGGTTATTTTATTGCTTGTAAAAGTGCCCAAGTGGCTTATTTGATGAATGTTTGATGTTTGCTTTGTTATACAGATTTCGATTCCCAAGAGAAACTAACATTATGGTCCATGAAACTTAAACTAGCGTATTACCTGCTTAAGAAAGCATTCTCCTAAACTTAGAATTCAGTGGCTTCCGGGACTTACGTCGAATCACCCAAGCAAACAATAGACGTAACCAGTTAACCACTCAAGCAAACACCAACTTATACAAGTAGATTATATCATTATGGTATTAACCAATATAAGGCGTCACGGAATAATAAAAGAAACCTAGTAAAACAGCAACTAATAACAATACCCAATATAATCAAAATAATGACATCGTTTCTTCACTACCTGCTTGTACCTTTACCTCCAAAGAAACCTCATCTGTATTAAAATGTGAAAACTCTCCTCCATCCGTACGGATGGTGATTCTTGTAAAGACGTTTTTCGCGTAAAGGGGATTCAGCTGTCGTTGGGTAGGGTGTGTAAAATCTTTGCAATCCCCCTATAAAGGAGGATTTTGTTTACGAGGACAACAAATAGAGCAATCGCGACTTTCATTACAAGCGGGAGGCTGTGAATTGATAGCTACGGTTATTTATCGCAAGTAATTTTGCTGTCTATGTATTCTCAATGTTACGAAAACACATGAAAATTGAGTGCTGGATCAAACCAGGGTATCGTGACCTAGAGATCTTTAAAATAATACACAAAGAGGAAAAGCTAAGTAGACGCGTTATTTCAATGCGACAGGCGTATACAGGGTGCCCAGTAATTAATGGATAACCTTCTAACCACCGACAGGGCACCTTAGGCTGGTCCAGAAAATGCACTTATAGGTCTAGTAAAAGTTTCGTAGTTTTCGAGATAATCGCACTTTTCTAAATTTGAAGTATGGTGCTAGCTATTAAAAAAGTTTTCTGGACCAGCCTAAGGTGCCCTGTTGGTGGTTAGATGGTTATCCGTTACTGGGCACCCTGTATAGGCGATACAGGAAATGTGTGCGTGTGATTTATATCAAAATCTTATTTTGAGGGATATGGGACGACTTTTCCCCATCTCCACTTTTTCCTCTTTGAATTATACGTTTTGTTATGGAAAATTATGCTTAAGATAATGTTGCTTATATTTACCGCAGCTATTTATTTTCTTTTTGATTTATGATTTGTATTTGAATCAAAATATAATATCTGGGTGACCGAGCTTCGCTCGGAAAACATATAAAAACTCTAAAATGCCCGTTTTCCCAGAGATAAGACCTAGCTAGATCGATTTTTCGCCCCCGAAAATTTCATCGAAATCGTTAGAGCCGTTTCCGAGATCCCCGAAATATATATATATATAAATAAACAAGAATTGCTCGTTTAAAGGTATTAGATATTTGTCTCCATGTTAGAGGGATGCAGCGTGTAATCAAACAGCACTCGTTACAACTGGTTCGTCACGAGTCCGCGGTTCTCCAATGTTCGATATGCGATAGGAATGTCTCTGAACACAGTTGCTGCTGGGTGCCAGATGCCGCGATTCAATAAGGAATCGGTCATGAACCGGATCCCTTTAAACACTATTTGCTTTTTGTTTTTCTATTTTTGTGTTACACAGGCTATGTTATAGGTTTTGAGGGCCGTTCCACGCATTTGACACCTACGGTTTACTTACTGTACACCTACGTAATTCTGAAACCATTTAGTAATATATATATCACTCGGTCAGAACTTCATTGTAGAAAATTAAATCGAAAATACCAGAAAATACCCCTCGTGCCTTAAAGACGTCCATCTAAAGTGTACCAGTAAGTATTGTTTACTTAACAACGTCAACATTGGCTCCTCTACACGATGGGCCAGCGCCGGCCACTCCAAGGGACGCATTTATGCGTTAGAGGGAGCAAGTGATATTGCTATCTCATTCTACCGCATGGCTGCGTCCCTTGGAGTGGCCGGCGCTGGCCCATCGTGTAGAGGAGCCATGATTTTAATACGAAACATAATACCTAAAACAGAAAGCTTCACAATTTTGTTTTAACTTTAACTTCTAAACACGTGGTTTACACCTTCGTAACTTCGTACCTACAGTTTGAACAAGAGGTCCAAGAAGACAATATGTCACCCCGCTTGCCACCCACACCTCGCCTCGGTGCGAGATACCTAATTACATAAACACACCCCGTTTCCTTCATTCAAATTGAAGGATTAGTTTTAAGTAAATTTAATTCTTAGGACAAATTCTAAGCTTGTCTAAATCTAAACATAACTAATTCAGCAATATGTCGGGATGTGAATGTCCCAATCAGGCGCCCACACTTGCCGCAAACAGCCAAGTATTTAGCAACTAAGTTAGATTCCACTTCATATCTAAACAAACCATAGACTACTACCTACTCACAGGATCTGCTGCTGAAACGTTTTCGACGATATCACTACACGTGCTTAGGATTAGAAACTCAAGACACTTACAGAAGTTTACGTGTTTTTCTGTGCTCTTTTTGAGGTGAGGAAAAAACTCGAGACAGCGTAAGACGGTCACGTGAGCGTAAGACGGACACGTGACCTGATCGAAAAACTGTTAGGTACATGTAATGTCATTGAGTTTTTCTTTGTTGATTTAAATGCCATCTAGTGAGTTTCGCTCTAACTTTGCTCTATATTAATATATAACTCGAGTACTAATAGTTATGTGCTTAGGGGTTTCAAGTAAGTAATTAACGCTAACGCTAGATGGTGGTAACCTCAATTATACATAGTGCATTTTGCACTAGTCATTGAGTTTTCACTTCTGCCGGCACTCCCTGAGTGCAACCCGTTGTTTTTTTTTTCATACCTTTTTAAATATATATTTACATTACACAAATCCAAACTGCTGACAGTTTATTCGTCCTAATTCTGGATATATTAGTCAATCAGCAATCAACTAGTAATTTTATGTTTATCCATAAAACTGGTTTTTTGAAGACATTAGTGATTTAATTGATGCAAACAACATACTTTAAAAAAAAATGGAATATTTACTTATTTTTAAGTACTCAATTTAATTTTAAATGTTGTGTTTTAAATTAAGCTACGATTATTTAACTGAAACCAAATGTATTAAAATAAAATATTTGCACAAACGCAAACGTTTATTAAAATTACTTTTATATATATGTACACACGAAAAATCTTTGTCGACGTATTTTCGGGACAACCTGTAAAGCACAATTATTCGAAAATATTATACACGAGTAAACAATTATATCACTTGTTAAAATCTTATCACAAATTAATAGGTACCTACCTAAAATACAAGGTAGGTAGTGCCTAAAAACATCAGAATTATTAGTTTCCAAGCATCTTTCATTTATTTTCAGTGAACCCGAAGAACATCGTTCCAAAAAAGGCTTGCATATGCTTGAAGAGGCAATATCCGACTTATTGCAATTTATATTAACCTCTGCAAGCCAGTCAGGTTATTGTTTCTCAAGGATCCCAAATACAGGGTACCTAAACTTAAATATAATATGTGTAATCTCAAATCTTTATTTTCCGCAAGGTACATGTATTCTCAGAGTTTTATTGTTGTTGACAGATATGAAATCGGCTTAGAACAAGGATTTATCGTTGCGTGGGCTGTTTTTGTGTGAGTGTAGTCACCTGACATTAAATGTTGTTGTTGGTATATTACAAAAATCCAAGTCTACCTTCCATTCATTCATTCATTGTATAAATGCATTCACTCACTCAATCTGTCATTCGTTCAATATGATTACTCTTGCTTCACTTGAATACAGAACGTTGAACAGTCAACACGTATTTTTACTTTGCCGACCCTACCTATACCTATAGGTTATGGGCCCAGGCCACGTAGTTGCTAAAATTCCGTTTTAAAATTACGTTCTAATATAAATACGTAACAATGGATCAACGAGCAAAAAGAAATATTCAACCGTTTAATGGAGACCGTTATAGCACGTGGAAGTTTCGAATCAAATCACTTTTAGCTGAACTTCAAGTGGCGTCCGTTATAGAAGCACCGGTTCCCGAAAACCCTGACGCCGTATGGAATCGAAAGAATCTCATCGCTAAAGGTACAATTGTGGAATATTTGGGTGACGCATTTTTAAATTTCGCCCAAGATACGGATTCCGCAAAAACCGTTATTGACAATCTCGATAAAATATATGAACGGCGAAGCTTGGCTACACAATTGGCGTTACGTAAGCAGTTGTTAAATTTAAAATTGCAACCTGACGTGAATCTGATCCAGCACTTCACAAATTTTAATAGTTTAATCACTGAACTGATTTCCGCTGGCGCCAAACTCGAGGAAATGGATAAAATATCTCATTTATTACTTACGCTACCTGCTGCTTACGATGGCGTTATTACTGCTTTGGAGACGCTCGGCGAAGATAGTTTAAACCTATCATTTGTTAAAACGCGCCTTTTGGATCAAGAGGTTAAAATCAAGAACGAGACAGTTACCGGATTAAAAGTACTTCATGCGGCAAGTGACAAATTCTCAACTCACATCCCATTTCACAAAAGGAAGAGACACATGGATCACACATCGAGCTACGTCCCCGATTACAAAAAGAAGAAACCTAATTACTATCATCAGTTCAAGACAAATCAACAACCTAGAAATTCATCGCATCATTTATATAAAATGTATTGTGATTTTTGTGGACGACGTAATCACTTCAAACAAGATTGCCGTTACTTCAAGAAATCGCAAGGAAACAGCAATGGCGGCGGCGGCGGCAGCAGCGCGCAGCAGCCGCAGCAAAACATCGCCCACGCTGCTGTACCGGAACAAAACAATGAGGACAGTTTCGCTTTTATGTTCTCGCAATGTAAGTTACCAAAACCTAATCATAACAGTAATGAAATTATTTTTCTTTTAGATTCTGGAGCCACGGATCACGTCGTAAACACACAGGACCTTTTCTCATCATATACTCAATTTACCTCACCCCTGAAAATAAATATAGCTAAAACTGGAGCATTCATACAGTCAATAGGACGAGGTCGCATTGATGTCACCACCGACATGGGAATACAAGGTTCCCTCGAAGAGGTTTTATATTCACCGGAGGTTGCCGATAATTTACTGTCAGTAAGTCGAATGCAAAAAGCAGGTATGGAAATTGTTTTTAATAAGAAAGGCGTACGTATTTATCAAAATAATAAGTGCATTATGTCTGGCATAACTTGCAATAACCTGTCTAAGATAACACTTGCTATTAATTTGCAAAAGGCGTTGAGTGTAAATGTAAACAGAAATTCAAATTTATACAATTTATGGCATAAAAGGCTTGGTCATATACATAAACAGAAGTTCATTAGTCTTAAAAATATGATTGATGATTATTCTGTAATTGATAAAATAATTCCACCTACCGATGAGTTGTGTGAGCCATGCATTCTAGGTAAACAATCTCGACTGCCTTTTGCAAAGTCAAAACCAGAACGCACAAACAACAGGCCCTTATTTATAGTTCACAGTGATGTATGTGGCCCTATAACTCCCACTACAGTTGATGATAAAAATTATTTTGTTAATTTTATCGATGATTATACTCATTACACAGTTACCTACTTATTGCATTCGAAATCTGAAGTCTTAAAATGTTTTCAAGATTATGTTGCTAAAAGCGAAAATCTATTTAATTGTAAGGTAGTTAATTTATATTGCGATAATGGCCGAGAGTATCTGTCAAACGAGTTCAAAGATTATTGTGTAAATAAGGGAATAACGTATCATTTAACTGTGCCTTACACACCTGTCCAAAATGCAGTATCTGAACGCATGAATCGTACGTTAACCGAAATGGCTAGAACCATGGTTACAAGTGCGAAATTAGGTAAACAGTTTTGGGGTGAAGCCGTGTTGACATCAACCTATTTAATAAACAGGCTACCCACTAAAGCGCTAATTGGCAAAACCCCGTACGAAATGTGGCATGGTATAAAACCGAAAATAAGTCACTTGAGGGTATTCGGTTCCACTGCATATGTTCATAATAAAACTAGAAAGACCAAATTTGACGAAAAATCATTTAAATCAATTTTAATTGGTTATGTGCCTAATGGTTATAAATTATTTAACACTGAAAATAATCAGTTTTTAATTGCCAGAGATGTATTGTTTGACGAGTCAAATTTTGGTGAATCTAGGTCAATATGCAGTGATGACATTCCTAATAAAATCAGCAAGCCGAACAATGAGTCGGTGGAGCTGATCAAGCCAATATGCAGCAATAATGAAATTCCCGCCAAAATCAACAAGCCAGATGATTCGGTGGAGTTGACAGGCAATAAACAAAGTGACATAAATAACAAGTCACTAAATGACAACAATGAACAGTCTTTACAACGTGACGTTAGCAACAAGTCACTTGACACCGAACCCGGTTGTTTACGACGTAGCGATAGAATTCGTAATCTACCCCCTAAAAATTACGAATTAATGAATGACCCAGATTTAGCAGTTTTGTCGCTATGTTCTAAACAACAGTTGCCATTACCGGTGCAATTCAATGATATTTTCAATCGGCCAGATACTAATGAGTGGTTGAGTGCAATAAAAAGTGAAATTGATTCATTACGTAGCAATCAAACTTGGTGTCTTGTGGATAAACCTAGCGGTGTAAATATTGTAAGTAGCAAATGGGTTTTTACTATTAAAAATAACGAGTTAGGTGAACCGATACGGTATAAGGCCCGATTAGTAGCGCGAGGTTTTAGTCAACAGTATTGAGAAGATTATGACGAAACGTTTGCCCCAGTTGCGCGGATTACTACGTTTAGAATGATTTTAGCATTCGCGAATCAAAATGATTTACTTGTCCATCATATGGACGTGAAGACTGCATTTTTGAATGGCGTTTTAAAGGAGGACATTTATATGCAGGTGCCAGAAGGTATTTCTTCTAAGTCTAATCAAGTGTGTAAATTAAATAAAACACTCTATGGCTTAAAACAGTCTTCACGATGCTGGTACGAACGTTTCGATCAGGCGATTAAGGGCATGGGTTTCGAAAGCTCGAAAGTTGACCCATGTTTGTACATATTAAATAAAAATTCGATTGATTTGAATGTGTATATAGTTTTATATGTTGATGATTTATTAATAGTAACTAAAAGTGTACAAACAATGCAACAACTTAAGAACTGTTTAATGAAACAGTTTCAGATGACCGATTTAAATGATATTAAATTGTTCCTTGGCATACGAATTGAAAGAACCAAAGATAAAATAACTTTGGACCAATCAACATATCTACAAAATGTTTTAAACAAATTTTCCATGAGTGATTGCAATCCCTTAAAATCACCTTTCCCAAATAAGTTAAACTATGACGCATTGAATAGTGATGTACAATACAATGCACCCAGTAGACAAGTCATAGGTTGCCTAATGTACGCAATGCTTTGTACGCGTCCTGATCTGTGCGCGGCGGTTAATATTCTAAGTAGATTTCAAAGTAAAGGCAATGAGGAGTTATGGACATGTTTAAAGCATCTTTTAAGATATGTGAAAGGAACTTTAAACCTTAAATTGACTTATCATAAATGTGATTATAAACAGCTAATGACTGGTTATGCGGACTCTGATTGGGGAGGCGATGAAACTGATAGAAAAAGTACAACAGGATATTTATTTCAAATGTTCGATAATTGTACAATTTCGTGGTGCACACGTAAACAAAATACAGTAGCCGTTTCCTCAACAGAAGCCGAATATATGGGTCTATTTGAAGCTGTAAAAGAGGCTATATGGATAAAATCGTTACTTATTAGTGTACACATAAAAGTAACTAAGCCTATACTTATTTATGAAGACAACAATAGTTGCATTAGCATTGCTAATAATCCCACAAATCACAAAAAGTCAAAGCATATTGATATAAAATATCATTTTACCCGTGAACAAATAAACAACAATGTAATAATGCTAGAACACATTTCCACAGGAAACCAACTAGCAGATATATTCACGAAGGCGATTCCAATGACAAAGTTTCATGAACTAAGAGTAAAATTGAATTTAATTTGATTCTATTATAATTGCATAATATAAATGTAAAATGATTGTATAAACTAACAATGTAAAATGATTAAAATGCAATGTTAAGCTTGTATAACAATACTCTTAATTTTGATTAAAAATAGTTTGATTAGAGTGTATATTAAATGTATAAAATACTTGAATTTTTGAGGGGGACTGTTGGTATATTACAAAAATCCAAGTCTACCTTCCATTCATTCATTCATTGTATAAATGCATTCACTCACTCAATCTGTCATTCGTTCAATATGATTACTCTTGCTTCACTTGAATACAGAACGTTGAACAGTCAACACGTATTTTTACTTTGCCGACCCTACCTATACCTATAGTTGTTTATAGTTGGTATTACGTAGAATTAACTTAATGTGTCTTCTTCGTTATCGGCTCGAACAGCGGTAATTAAGATATACTTATAAGGCTAACGGCAAAACAATGCATGTCTCAATTGTATTAAAATACTAGGTATCTATGTAGATTACTGAAATAAACTATATTTGTTATTTTTGTATTTAGGGATTAATGTTCTGGTTAAAGTAGCTTATTCAACCTATTTAGTTCGCGGGGAACGGTCAGAATAAAAAAATCATATATCACAGTACACCTTAAAAAACACGGAAATTCATGCGGTTTTCACTTATCAATAGAGTGATTCTTGAGGAAGGTTATAGGTGTATAAATTGGTAAAACGCATGCGAAGCCGGGGCGGGTCGCTAGTGGTTAGATATAACGATTATCATTTTAGAGCATAATTCGTCATAATAATATAGGTATCGCCGATTCAGTTAAGTTACGACAGATATTTGCTCGCTAAGGCGCTCAAGCAGTAAGCCTTACACAAGCTAGCTAAACCCCTTTGTACACATGACCCGCTGTTTAACCCTTGACTCGGGCTGACGGTGGAGATTGTGGGCCTATCAAATAGGACTTCGAACAAGTATTAACGTGTGTAGACATAGCAAGTTAATATTATAGTAACAAAAGACAAAAAAATCCACACACCTACTTAATTATCGAACTGCTCACAAAATTTCACCAGAATCGGTTAGGAAATGCGGCTTGTAGAGGAGATCCGGGCTTGTAGAACTGAAACAGCATCATTAAGTAAATGTAAATAAGCCTATAACGCGTGCCTATTGTAGATTGTGATAAACACTAATCCGTGCTCTTATTTGCCACCGGCGTTGTATAAAATAGCGGGCGTGTAATGTAGTACGGCAGGCATTGCAAAATAAGCCTGTATCATACCCCTTACTCAAGGATAAGGCCTAATATTAACCAGACAGCCATCTCAAGTGCCAGGTGCCGCTAATTTACAAGAAAATCGGCTCCTTGTGGTGCCCGGGGCAAACATTGGCGAGAGTAAATAGAATAGAAATCTCACAAATTAATTGGTTCCGTGAAATCCTTTGACGCCGTTGAGTAACAAAATTATACAGTCTCATCTCGATAGACACAAACCATGTATATCTACCAACCTACCCATTCCGAATATTAAGATTTGGAGCCAGGAAAAATAATGAATGAAAGTTTAAAATGTAAAACTGTGTAATCTAGGTTAAGATATGCCGTGTAGCTTTAAATTTGTAACAATACATTAATTACATTATCCCCTTTAAATCGGACTTGAAACAACGTAATAAATGTGCCGTAAACAGACGCCTACATACAAAATCGGCAACAATAAACGCAAAACTCAAAATGGTCCGACACAGATAATTTCTTCCCAAAAATTCTGAGGGGCTACCGCGAAAACCAAATTTCGCAAATTGCGGGCGTTTTTCTCTGTCACTCTAATTACGCCTTTATTGGAGTAAAAGAGAAAGATATCCGCAATTTGCGAATTTTGGTTTTCGCGGTAGCCCCTCTGTTCCCAAAATATCGTTACGATTGGTTAACTTTTGAAGGAGGAAAATGTGAAAAAGGAACCTCGATTTCTGAGATTTCCGCTCACGATTTTTCATCTAAGCTGCAGTTGTCCTTATTGCATAAACTTTAGGAGCCGCCCCCATCAGCGCGATGAAGATATTCACCAAAAATTTTCAAATCTGAAAAAGGGGCTAAGCAAGCTTCCTCTTTAAAAAAAGCGGCCAAGTGCGAGTCGGACTCGCCCATGAAGGGTTCCGTATTTAGGCGATTTATGACGTATAAAAAAAAACTACTTACTAGATCTCGTTCAAACCAATTTTCGGTGGAAGTTTACATGGTAATGTACATCATATATTTTTTTTAGTTATATCATTCTCTTATTTTAGAAGTCACAGGGGGGGGGGGGGACACACATTTTACCACTTTGGAAGTGTCTCTCGCGCAAACTATTCAGTTTAGAAAAAAATGATATTAGAAACCTCAATATCATTTTTGAAGACCTATCCATAGATACCCCACACGTATGGGTTTGATGAAAAAAAAATTTTTGAGTTTCAGTTCGAAGTATGGGGAACCCCAAAAATTTATTGTTTTTTTTTCTATTTTTGTGTGAAAATCTTAATGCGGTTCACAGAATACATCTACTTACCAAGTTTCAACAGTATAGTTCTTATAGTTTCGGAGAAAAGTGGCTGTGACATACGGACGGACAGACAGACGGACAGACGGACAGACGGACAGACGGACAGACAGACAGACAGACATGACGAATCTATAAGGGTTCCGTTTTTTGCCATTTGGCTACGGAACCCTAAAAACGCTTGTAACATTTTTCCTGGCTCCACCCCTCTAATCCGCTGAACCCAGTGCCAACAAATTTATACTATTTTCCACAATTTCATTATTTCCATTCACTCGTGAAAGGACCATGACGTCAATGGCGCTGCAAATAAAGTGACAGTAATTATAATTAAAGCCAGTTTAATTAATAAAATTACCGTTCTTTGAAATTTGCCGGCGAATTTTGGAAATATAACAAGATGTTCTTTGATCATGGAAGCAGGAAAGTTTGTCATGGTTAAAGATTGCTATGGAAACATACTCGTAATGATAGCAATGTTAGTTGGGTAGGCTTTCAGATCGAAATGAAACAATCTTGGACGTAATAAAATTTACAGTACATATATGGCGCTAATTTACCGCCCTAGTGCAAATTACTGCACTAGGGCGGTAAATTATCACCATATGTACTGTAATAGTACATTACGATACAAGTGCGTATTACCTTTTCGCACGTCTTTGTACAACGTTTTACAGTAGGTACATATTGGCCCTTTAAATTTTTGACATATGACCCCCTTAACCTCGCCCTAGGGCGGTAAAGTAGCATCATATGTACTGTAAAAATAATTTTATCCCCACTTTATCCTAAAATATATTTTACAGTACCTACATATGGTGCTACTTTCCTGAACTAGTGCGGGAAATAGCACTTTCCGTGCGTATGTCAAATTTTAAAGTGCCATATGTATTGTAAAACGTTGTGCAATACACGTGCGAATAGGTAATTCGCAACTCGTGTCGATTTAAAACACTCCCTTCGGTCGTGTGTTCTCTTTTCTGCACTTGTATCGTAAATAACTATTTTTAAATTTTGTTTTGATTTATATATTGATGCCAAATTGTAGGTACAATACAAGAAAGGTTTCTAGCACTATCGATCACGGAGCAGAGCCTCGGACAGACAGACGGACATCGCGAAAATACGAGTACAAGGGTTCCTAGTTGAGTACGGAACCCTAAAAGATGAGAGAAAATAGCGCCTACTCGTGCCTTATTATATTGCAGTAGGCCAATCAACGGAAACATAGGTACCTTCACAGGAGTCGTGTAATGTCGAAACGAAAAACATCGTCAGAGTTAGACACAAAAGAGGAAATTGGTTCAATTTACTTTTTCTCTGAACTGTAGGGCACAATGCCTCGTTATTCCTACTCCCGACAGATGGCATTTCCGAGTCTGCAAAGTAAACGAATCTATTTTATAGAGGTATTCGTGAGAAAATAGATCTCTTAAGCCATTTTAGATACATCCTAGCAGCGAAAATATACGGGCACGAAAAAATTTAATTTTTACAGGTCTAATTTTTTATTATATTCTAATGAGATATTTATAGTCTTTACAGATAATGTATGTAGGAAATCTAAATACATTCCTCCCGTAAGTTGGTAAATATTTAAAGTAAACAAAAGATTTTTTTTAATAAAAATAAATAGTTCACGAAAAATCCAAAACGCGCCATAATCCTACTATTGTGGTTATTATATCTTGTCGATTCGAAACCCTTAAATACATAATTTAATTACACAAACGGGTCTACCGCGATATAATATCCGCTGGTTACATATACATATCTTCGGACCAGTGCAGTTGTCGTCAAGCTCACCATACATGTTAAAAATAATGTTCACTCGCATCACAAATAAAATTGCAAAGGCATAGATGCCATAAAATTCGAATATAATTATTTTAACAGATCTAATCGTTTATGCGATTTCATTTAACATACTGTATGGTGAGCTTGACGACATGGTGGAGGTGCTGGGATATGAACCGTGATTACCTTTGCCTTAACCATGAATCATTCAAGACTGTTATTTAATTCAAAATGTAAAATAGAACCTATCTACAACTCGAGAGAGCCACATTCTTTTTTATTTTCTTAAGCTAAGCCATCAACAATTCCCTCGGATCACTGTTCACTTGAATGGTTATGTAGCATAATTTCTAAAATCAAATTTCCTAAGTACGAAATTCCTAAAGACAGAACACAGAACATCGAAAATCAAAATGTCTAATGTACGAAATTCTTAAAGATACATGTCCTACGGTTAATCAACCTACTATTTAAATGTCTAAAATACAATACTACTAGTGCACGAAAATACTAACTACATTTTGATTTTCGATGTTCTGTTTTAGGAATTTCGTACTTAGGAAATGTGATTTTAAAAATTATGCTATATAACCCTCTGAATACTGATATACGTTGGTCACAATTTACAGGAGACACATCATTATTCTAATAACACCATAAGAAAGTCGTTGAATTGATCCCAAAGCCAAAATCTCTCCCCGTAGAATATGTTCGCACATAACCTCCTTTTCTAACTATCGTTCGGCGTCTACCCTCTTGTCTTCCCCTAAAAAATCACCATAACCTAGAAGCGGTTATTTAACTTAAACGTGACCGCGAGCGCCATCTACTCCATGACGCTGGCAACTATTAGCCGGTTCGCGATGTTCGCGACAGCAGTGTAAGGATACTGTGAGTATTGTGTGTGTTAATATTTTTATAAACTAATTTCGGGTAGTTCATTGTTGTTTTATTTAAGTATATCTCCGTTGACGTTTGCTGGGACGTCAGTCTTTCCGTGACCATAGCTGGTGCAACTCAGCTGAAATGTTGGAATTTAAGGTAAAAACAATGAAATTATATCGCGGTAGACCCGTTTGTGTAATTAAGTATGTGTACGAAACGCGAGAGTTTAAAGTGTTATATTGCAAACCCTTAAATACGTTCTTAAATATGAGGGAAAGTTTACAGTATCGACGGGATGAACATCAAATGTATATATATATATATATATATATATATATATATATATAGATGTAAAGTCTTGGGGTCTTCATGTAGGACAACGCTACATCCTGTATGGAAGGTTCTTCAAGACCTCAATCGCTTCTCCTACTGGTTGACAGATTTTTGGTCATCACTGTCAATGCGATCAAATGTCAAGCGGACATGTATCGGACCATAGAAGGTAGGATCCTATAGAAGTGGTATACGCGTGCCTCCGTGAGGGACAAAACATACGCAATGCGACGCTATAATTGGTCGAATTTATTTGTTGCCCACCATAACCCATACTAATTAATGGTGGGGAATAAAAAAAATGTGAGACTGTGACAAGGACAAACAATAATAGCGCTTTCGCTGCTACTCCCAGTGAAAGATTTATAAGACTATCCCGTTCGCTCATTTCCCCCACCCAACATGCCTTATCCAGTTACTAAAGTCTATTTCAGTCAGTTACTATACTATAGAGAATACTAGATTCATATATCGGACTGACAGCGATGATCGGAAGCATTATCGGACTTCCACGATCGAATTCGAAGGTCATATCTCTGATCTATTCGACTATCACAGCTTAATGTACTGAATATAAAATTAAACTCGTTGAATAAGATTACAACGCCCTTTATAGTATGGCTATTCCTACAAAAAATCCAAGTAAAAGTAAAATACTCCAATATTTACGTTACCGTGTGCTTTTCAGTTTTAATAAGCACGTTAGTTCCAAGATTGAGGCTGTTAAGTCTCAAGGCTGGCTCGATTCTAGCCAAGGAACTATTATTACGCTACTAAGGCTACGGTTAATGGGTTTCATGGTAGTTGAATTATTGACAACAAGTTAAAAGATAAATTATTTCATTATTTGCAATTATTTATTCTATTAAAGATTAAGGATTAAAATTAAAGGTTTTAGATACGTCTTGGCTAAAACCTTTACCATCATCCAACCACACTAAACATCGTACCATAAACAGGCCCTTGCTTACCCTTTTCAGGATGACTAAATATTATGCTTTGAATATTATACGCCTGGCGAAAATTACAATGCTCCACTGGATTGTTATCAGAACAACAAAGCTGGTGAATAGATAATTGATTAATCGAAGCTTCGAGAAACGTCAGGATGATATTAATGACACTATGATGCTGGATCTAAAGACGGATAATAGCTCAACTAATAGTTTTTAAAGCGGCTATGCCGCCATTGTGATTTACCGTTTCGCTATGTCATTTCCAAGCCGAAATTCAGCTCAGCGAAGACGTTAGATTCCTTAATGTTTTTCGTGTAAACTATCTTTTAAAATGTATGTAAGTTTGTGATATAAAAACAGACAGAAAAACTGCGCCTCATCATGATATGATAAATATTATATCTAACAAAGAAACGTTTGCTAGTTTATAATATATTAAAAATAAATAAGGAATAGAATTAAAACATAATTCTTTCGTACTGTACGTGTCTAAAGTAAAAACCAGGCACCTATAAAAAACATCCAATAAGCGCTGTGTAAGGTGCTATTAATAAAAGAAAGAACCAACTAGGTAATATTTGACGCAAAATAAATACGAGTATAAATAAACATTACGAGTAGATAATGAAATCGGGTCAAACACGTCTAAAGACACCTTTTTAACGTGAAGAGCTTTCTTGACCTGATTGCCACGCGGATCATAATGAGTGCGATAGATGCCTACACAGTTTGACTCAAATAATTATGTTAAAGGCATTCCAAAATTGAAGCGCTTTCCTTGTGACAAATTGTACAAGTTAGCTTTAGTCGCACCTGGGCAAGCGAGAAATATGCACGTGCTAACGAGCTCCCCTCACCGAAAGAGACAAGCTCATGTTAACAACGACTATGAAAAAGATGAATGGAATGCGAAAATTAATAATAAATAATAAATAACAGTGTTCCTCGTAGCCCTCGTGGGTATAGAAATAAATATGGAAGTACATATTCTTTGTGCTTCTTATGTATGAGTATAACCTATATCTTATACCTTTAAACGAGCAATTCTTGCATATTTATTTATATATATATTTCGGGGATCTCGTTAACGGCTCTAACGATTTCGATGAAATTTGGTATAAGTATGGGGGTTTTCGGGGGCGAAAAATCGATCTAGCTAGGTCTTATCACTGGGAAAATGCTAATTTTTGAGATTTTATATGTTTTCCGAGCAAAACTCGGTCTCCCAGATATTATAATTATATATATATGGCTAGCCCCCCTCCCCCCTACTCTCTGGTATGTCGAAGAAAGCACTACCAATAACGAGCCATAAGACGTTATATTAAATGACAAAGTGTACAATAACATTAGAAAACTAAGGGATTCAAATCGAAGGTCATTGGCGTGGTTTTTAATATGATTTTCTTCTAACACGTTATAAAAACCGGTCGCAGAATCACGATCAATCGAAGCTTAAAAGGAAAATCCTACATTATTAAAATGACTGCTTTAG
Source organism: Cydia amplana (assembly GCF_948474715.1). Classification (NCBI taxonomy): domain Eukaryota; kingdom Metazoa; phylum Arthropoda; class Insecta; order Lepidoptera; family Tortricidae; genus Cydia; species Cydia amplana. The sequence goes on from NC_086072.1 coordinate 4,827,792, forward strand.
CAATCACAGCCAGTTTTCCTTTATTTTAATATTATTCTGAATTCATTCATTCCATCAATAATTCGACAATGTGAACGATTTTCATTTCAAATCTTGCAATTATTGAAAATTGAACTGCCTCTGTCAGTTTACAGCAATATTACTGAAAATTGTATGACAAAATAAAAATACAAATATTTTTATTAAATGAGACAGAGGAAATCAGGATACAATGAAGTTGTAAAGTGGCTCACTCAATGAATATATTACCATTTTCTTCTTCTTCTTCCTCGCGTTGTCCCGGCATTTTGGCCACGGCTCATGGGAGCCTGGGGTCCGCTTGGCAACTAATCCCAGGAATTGGCGTAGGCACTAGTTTTTACGAAAGCGACTGCCATCTGACCTTCTAACCCAGAGGGTAAACTAGGCCTTATTGGGATTAGTCCGGTTTCCTCACGATGTTTTCCTTCACCGAAAAGCGACTGGTAAATATCAAATGATATTTCGTACATAAGTTCCGAAAAACTCATTGGTACGAGCCGGGGTTTGAACCCGCGACCTCCGGATTGCAAGTCGCACGCTCTTACCGCTAGACCACCAGCGCTTCTTTTTCATATTACCATTTTCTTCATTTTAGAATTATCAACAACAATGAAGTGAATTCATGAAGTGGAACAAAACAAGCTTCCGATGAACTCTTAGCTAAAACAAAGACTCTTAGGCAATACAAAATGCATACAATATCTATATTGATATATTAAAATATTCATATAATATGTAGGTACATATATGCATGAGGGCGATTCTAACTTTATTATCTTGTTTTTAAACGGTGTTATGGATAATATGATAGGTAATCGTGACATTATTTATACCTAACTATATACTTAACTAGCTGTTGCCCGCGACTTCGTACGCGTGGATTTGTATATTCATATTCATAATCATAATCATATTCATATTTTATTGATAACGTTAATTACATGTTAGGAGTAAGTACATAAAATAAAATTACATTTCACTAAATGTAAACATACTTATCAACAAATAAAAGCAGAACAGAAATACATATGTCGTGTCGATCATAATTATAAACTTAAAACTAAAATATGTAATTCCATGTTTCGTTAAATAATTTTAAATAGTTACATTAAGGCTTTCTAATAATCCATATTCAAATATCTAAATTAAAAATAACATTTTACAGTGAAAGTAATGTCCCATCATGGTCCCATCGAAACAGTGATAACGTGTTGAACAGTCTGACGCCTAAAACACCAAGGGATTTCTTAGCTTTAGCGGTAGTATGGGCCGGTACCAGAATGAGACTTCCACCGCGCGTGCTTCTACCCGACTGCTGCTCACGGGTTTTATAAGAGCTTAGATTGCTTCTTACGTACTTACACGTACTTATTGTTACGTACTTATTGGTGGTTATAAATTCTACATTAGCTTAGAACATAATGCAGCAAAAGATAGCAGAAGGGACGGTTAATCATTTGTTAATTATTATACAACGCATGAGATTTGTCTTTCACAACCTGGCTACGAAGTTTCAAGCCCCTAACTGAATAAAATTGTTCTCGATATAATCTCTCTCTCAACCCCCAGAAGATTTTCAAGTCCACTATTTAATAAAACCTACTACCTAACTACCTATGTATTTACGAAGTTTGAAGTTCCTAGCTTTAAATAAAATTTGAACCCTCTACCAACTCTCAACCCCTGTTTAAACTTTTAGGGGATGAATTTTTAAAAACGCTGAAATTACTTTTCTTGTATTGTAATAATATGCCTTTATACAACGATTCAAGTCCCGCACTCAAGTAAATATTTGGGTTCCATACAAATTTTTGACCCCCTTCACCACCTTGGGGGATGAATTATCGAAGACTCTGAAATTAGTTTTCTTTTCTCTTAATAAAATATTTTTTTACGAAACTTCAAGTTCCTAGCTTTAAATAAAATTATAACCTATACAATCTTTCAACCCCTTTTTAACCCTGTTATGGGATGAATTTTTAAAAACGCTGAAATTCGTTTTCTTGTGTTCTAATAATATGGCTTTATACAAAGATTTAAGTCCCGCACTCTCAAAAATATTTGATCTCCATATCTTTATTTGATCTTTTTCACCACCTTGGGGGATGAATTTTCGAAAACCCTGAAATTAGTTTTCTTATTTTTTTATATAATACATTTTTACAAAGTTTCAAATTCCTAGCTTAAAATAAATCTTGAACCCCATACAACCTTTCATCCCCTTTTTAACCCTTTTAAGGGATGAATTTTTAAAAACGCTGAAATTACTTTTCCTGAGTTCTAATAATATGGCTTTATACAAAGACTCAAGTCCCACACCCTCAATAATATTTGATCTCCGTACAAACTTTCAACCCCTTATTCACCACCTCGGGGGATGAATTTTTAAAAACGCTGAAATTAGTTTTCTTGTTTTTTAATTTAATACCTTTTGGCAAAGTTTCAAGGTCCTAGCTTAAAATAAAATTTGCACCCCAAGACAAAGTTTCATCCCCTTTTTTACCCCCTTAGGGGTTTAATTTCCTAAAACGTCGCAATTACTTTGTTTTGTAATCGGCTACTATGCCTTTCTAAGAAGTTTCAACGCATTTGTAATGGATTCAAACTTTCAACCCCTTTTTAACCCTGTTAGGGGATGAATTTTCAAAAACGCTGAAATTACTTTTCCTGTCTTATACTAATATACCCATATACAAAGTTTCAAGTCCCACACTCACAGAAATATTTGACCTCCATACAAACTTTCAACCCCTTTTTCACCACCTTGGGGGATGAATTTTCGAAAACGCTGAAATAAGTATTCTTGTTTTTTAATATAATACATATTCACAAAGTTTCAAATTCCTAGCTTAAACTAAAACTTGAACCCCATACAACCTTTCATCCCCTTTTTAATCCCCTTAGGGGTTGAATTTTTCAAAATCGCTTCTTATCTCTTGTACACTTTACAAATTCAACCTAGTGTGCAAATTTCAACTTTCTAGCTTTTGTAGTTTCGGCTCTGCGTTGATGAATCAGTCAGTCAGTCAGTCAGTCAGGACACTTGCATTTATATATATATACTAGATTTTGCCCTGTGCGCGGGGCCCGAGGGCCCCGCGGTGTGCGTACTGTTTGTTGTTGTTGTTGTTGTGTAGTTGGTGCTGTTGTTGGTGCTGTAGTAATTTGTTTTCCAAAGGGAAAAAGAAATAAAGTTGTACTTTTGCTAGAAAGAAAAGATCCGCATGCGAGCACTTCATTCCCGCAGCTCGTTTTTTTTAATTTTTTCAAGTTTGTCCTAGCGCGCAAAAATTTTGCGCCCGGAAACTCGGGGTCCCCTAGATTCCTATGAAGAAAAAAAATTTTGAAAAATGTTTCAATTGCGGAAAATCTGGTCACTTTTATTTTGTATGGCAACTTTTAAACGGTGCCAGATAGGTGGGGGGTGCTCGACCAAATGTCATAGAGGGCCTCGAGGGAAATAAAACTGCATTTAAAAAAATTCAAAATGGCCGACTTTTTTTTCTTAATTTTTTCAAGCTGGTCCGAGCGCGCCGAGATTTGGCACGGCGGGAGATAGAGGCCTCTAGATTCCTATGAAAAAAATTTTTTTTCGAAAAGTCCCAAGATGGCGGAAAAATGGTAATTATTTTTTTGTATGGCAGCTCTTAAACGGTGCGAGATGGGTGGGGGGTGCTCGACCAAATGTCATAGAGGGCCCCGAGACAAAACAAACTGCATTAAAAAAAATTCAAAATGGTCGACTTTTTTTTTTTTTTTTTTTCAAGTTGGTCCGAGCGCACTGAGATTTAGCATGCGGCGAGCCTGGGGGCCCAAGATTACTATGTAAAAAATTTTTTTTGGAAAAAGTCCAAAACGGCGCGGACACTGGCAAAAGTCAAATTTCCAAGTAGGTTAAGCGAGCCCGAAGGGCGAGCTTCAGGCCGGGAGGCCGAAAGCCGACCCCGCGGAGGGCCGTCAAGCCCGGAGCTTCACCCCGAACTTCCAAGCGTGCCTCACCCCCAGTAATTTTGGGCGAGGCCGAAGGCCGAGCTGCGGGAATGACGAACAAAGCAAAATCCTATACAAAAAGTGTGTTAAGCGAGCCCGAAGGGCGAGCTTCAGGCCGGGAGGCCGAAGGCCGACCCCGGCGGAGGGCCGAAGGAGGGCCTTCGGCCCGCCGTTTCGCTTGTCTAAGCCACTTTTACTATTGGGTCGTGTTTGAGCTCCAACTTCCCCCTCTCGTGTGACGCTTGGGCCTTCGGCCCTACGCGGAGCTCGGCCTTCGGCCTTCGCGAGCCTCGACGCTTCGCCGCCGGGCCTTCGGCCCGACGGCTCGCTTATCAACACAGTTGACTTGGTAGAACGCTTGGAAGCACTTCATTCACGCAGCTCGGCCTTCGGCCTCGCTTTAAATTACTGGGGGTCGCACGCTTGGGGGTCTGGGTGAAGGCTCCGGGCCTTCGGCCCTCCGCCGGGGTCGGCCTTCGGCCTCCCGGCCTGAAGCTCGCCCTTCGGGCTCGCTTAACACACTTTTTGTATAGGATTTTGCTTTGTTCGTCATTCCCGCAGCTCGGCCTTCGGCCTCGCCCAAAATTACTGGGGGTGAGGCACGCTTGGAAGTTCGGGGTGAAGCTCCGGGCTTGACGGCCCTCCGCGGGGTCGGCTTTCGGCCTCCCGGCCTGAAGCTCGCCCTTCGGGCTCGCTTAACCTACTTGGAAATTTGACTTTTGCCAGTGTCCGCGCCGTTTTGGACTTTTTCCAAAAAAAATTTTTTACATAGTAATCTTGGGCCCCCAGGCTCGCCGCATGCTAAATCTCAGTGCGCTCGGACCAACTTGAAAAAAAAAAAAAAAAAAAGTCGACCATTTTGAATTTTTTTTAATGCAGTTTGTTTTGTCTCGGGGCCCTCTATGACATTTGGTCGAGCACCCCCCACCCATCTCGCACCGTTTAAGAGCTGCCATACAAAAAAATAATTACCATTTTTCCGCCATCTTGGGACTTTTCGAAAAAAAATTTTTTTCATAGGAATCTAGAGGCCTCTATCTCCCGCCGTGCCAAATCTCGGCGCGCTCGGACCAGCTTGAAAAAATTAAGAAAAAAAAGTCGGCCATTTTGAATTTTTTTAAATGCAGTTTTATTTCCCTCGAGGCCCTCTATGACATTTGGTCGAGCACCCCCCACCTATCTGGCACCGTTTAAAAGTTGCCATACAAAATAAAAGTGACCAGATTTTCCGCAATTGAAACATTTTTCAAAATTTTTTTTCTTCATAGGAATCTAGGGGACCCCGAGTTTCCGGGCGCAAAATTTTTGCGCGCTAGGACAAACTTGAAAAAATTAAAAAAAAAAAGTAGTCCCGTTTGAAAAAAAAATGGCGGCTTCAAAAACTGCCAGGGTCCCTCTATGACATTTGGTCGAGCACCCCCCACCTAGGTCTCACCGTTTGGCCGGGCCGTCAAACATTTTTCTGACCGAGAGCGGTAGACCAAATGTCAGATTTTTCTGGAGGTCACCGAGCCGCCCTCTATACGACCGTACCATAGTCAAATACCCCCCGAACCCCATTCCGGGAGATCAATTGATCATCAGTCAGTCGTGTTGCAGCTTTATATATATATCATATATATAAGAACGTGAGCCTCATAACTTTAGTGACCACGTGTCTGATTTAAAGATGTATATAAAATAAATTTAGTCCAAGCCATTGCTCGTCTAAGAAGTTTTTGTAAAGCGTATGTCAGAAGCAATGTTATAATCTATATATATAAATGCAAGTGTCCTGACTGACTGACTGACTGACTGACTGACTGACTGACTGACTGATTCATCAACGCAGAGCCGAAACTACAAAAGCTAGAAAGTTGAAATTTGGACACGAGGTTGCATTTGTAAAGTGTACAAGAGATAAGAAGCGATTTTAAAAAATTCAACCCCTAAGGGGGTTAAAAAGGGGATGACAGGTTGTATGGGGTTCAAGTTTTAGTTTAAGCTAGGAATTTGCAACTTTGTGAAAATGTATTATATTAAAAAACAAGAAAACTAATTTCAGCGTTTTCGAAAATTCATCCCCCAAGGTGGTGAAAAAGGGGTTGAAAGTTTGTATGGAGATCAAATATTTTTGTGAGTGTGGGACTTGAAACTTTGTATATGGGTATATTATTATAAGACAGGAAAAGTAATTTCAGCGTTTTTGAAAATTCATCCCCTAACAGGGTTAAAAAGGGGTTGAAAGTTTGAATCCATTACAAATGCGTTGAAACTTCTTAGAAAGGCATAATAGCCGATTACGAAACAAAGTAATTGCGACGTTTTAGGAAATTCAACCCCTAAGGGGGTAAAAAAGGGGATGAAACTTTGTCTTGGGGTGCAAATTTTATTTTAAGCTAGGACCTTGAAACTTTGCAAAAAGGTATTAAATTAAAAAACAAGAAAACTAATTTCAGCGTTTTTAAAAATTCATCCCCCGAGGTGGTGAAAAAGGGGTTGAAAGTTTGTACGGAGATCAAATATTATTGAGGGTGCGGGACTTGAGTCTTTGTATAAAGCCATATTATTAGAACTCAAGAAAAGTAATTTCAGCGTTTTTGAGATTTCATCCCTTAAAAGGGTTAAAAAGGGGATGAAAGGTTGTATGGGGTTCAAGATTTATTTTAAGCTAGGAATTTGAAACTTTGTGAAAATATATTATATAAAAAAATAAGAAAACTAATTTCAGCGTTTTCGAAAATTCATCCCCCAAGGTGGTGAAAAAGGGGTTGAATGTTTGTATGGAGATCAAATATTTTTGTGAGTGTGGGACTTGAAACTTTGCATATGGGTATATTATTATAAGACAGGAAAAGTAATTTCAGCGTTTTTGAAACTTCATCCCCTAACAGGGTTAAAAGTTTGAATCCATTACAAATGCTTTGAAACTTCTTAGAAAGGCATAATAGCCGATTACAAAATAAAGTAATTGCGACGTTTTAGGAAATTCAACCCCTAAGGGGGTAAAAAAGGGGATGAAACTTTGTCTTGGGGTGCAAATTTTATTTTAAGCTAGGACCTTGAAACTTTGCAAAAAGGTATTAAATTAAAAAACAAGAAAACTAATTTCAGCGTTTTTAAAAATTCATCCCCCGAGGTGGTGAAAAAGGGGTTGAAAGTTTGTACGGAGATCAAATATTATTGAGAGTGCGGGACTTGAGTCTTTGTATAAAGCCATATTATTAGAACTCAAGAAAAGTAATTTCAGCGTTTTCAAAGATTCATCCCTTAAAATGGTTAAAAAGGGGTTAAAAGATTGTATAGGGTTTAAACTTTATACCATATAGAAAATAGTTTACCTACGACGAGACGATGGGTCTTGTAATCTATATATATATAAATGCACGACTGACTGACTGACTGACTGATTCATCAACGCAGAGCCGAAACTACAAAAGCTAGAAAGTTGAAATTTGCACACTAGGTTGAATTTATAAAGTGTACAAGAGATAAGAAGCGATTTTGAAAAATTCAACCCCTAAGGGGGTTGAAAAGGGGATGAAAGGTTGTATGGTGTGCAAGTTTTATTTTAAGCTAGGAATTTGAAACTTTGTAAAAATGTACTATATTAAAAAACAAGAAAACTAATTTCTGCGTTTTCGAAAATTCATCCCCCAAGGTGGTGAAAAAGGGGTTGAAAGTTTGTATGGAGATCAAATATTTTTGTGAGTATTGGACTTGAAACTTTGTATATGGGGATATTATTATAAGACGGGAAAAGTAATTTCAGCGTTTTTGAAAATTCATCCCCTAACAGGATTAAAAAGGGGTTGAAAGTTTGAATCCATTACAAATGCTTTGAAACTTCTTAGAAAGGCATAATAGCCGATGACAAAAAAAAGTAATTGCGACGTTTTAGGTAATTCAACCCCTAAGGGGGTAAAAAAGGGGATGAAACTTAGTCCTGGGGTGCAAATTTTATTTTAAGCTAGGACCTTGAAACTTCGTAAAAAGGTATTAAATTAAAAAACAAGAAAACTAATTTCAGCGTTTTTAAAAATTCATCCCCCAAGGTGGTAAAAAAGGGGTTGAAAATTTGTACGGAGATCAAATATTTTTGAGAGTGCGGGACTTGAATCTTTGTATTTGGGGATATTATTAAAATACAGGAAAAGTAATTTCAGCGTTTTGTAAAATTCATCCCCTAACAGGGTTAAACAGGGGTTGAAAGTTTGAATCCATTACAAATGCTTTGAAACTTCTTAGAAAGGCATAATAGCCGATTACAAAAAAAAGTAATTGAAACGTTTTTGGAAATTCAACCCCTAAGGGGGTTAAAAAGGGGATGAAAGTTCGTCATAGGGTGCAAATTTTATTTTAAGCTAGGAACTTGAAACTTTGCAAAAAGATATTAAATTAAAATACAAGAAAACCAATTTCAGCGTTTTTAAAAATTCATCCCCGAAGGTGGTAAAACATGGGATTGAAAATTTGTACGGATATCAAATATTTTTGAGAGTGCGGGACTTGAATCTTTGTATTTGATGATATTATTAGAAGACAGGACAAGTTATTTCAGTGTTTTGTAAAATTAATCCCCTAACAGGGTTAAAAAGGGGTTGAAAATTTGTATGAAGTTCAAATTTTATTTTAAGCTAGGAACTTGAAACTTCGTAAAAATATATGTTATTAAAATACAAGAAAACTAATTTCAGCGTTTTTGAATATTCATCCCCTAAAGTGGTGAAAAAGGGGTCGAAAGTTTGTAAGGATATCAAACATTTTTTCGAACGCAGGACTTGAGTCTTTGTATTTGGGGATATTATTAAAATACAGGAAAAGTAATTTCAGCGTTTTGTAAAATTCATCCTCTAACAGGGTTAAACAGGGGTTGAAAGTTTGAATCCATTACAAATGCTTTGAAACTTCTTAGAAAGGCATAATAGCCGATTACAAAAAAAAGTAATTGCAACGTTTTTGGAAATTCAACCCCTAAGGGGGTTAAAAAGGGGATGAAAGTTCGTCTTAGGGTGCAAATTTTATTTAAAGCTAGGAACTTGAAACTTCGTAAATAGGTAGTTAGGTAGTAGGTTTTATTAAATAGAGGACATGAAAATCTTCTAAGGGGGTTTAGAGGGATTACATCGAGGATAATTTTATTCAGTTAGGGGCTTGAAACTTCGTAGGTTGTGAAAGAAAAGTCTCATGCGTTGTATAATATTAATAATTAAGAAATGATTAACCGTCCTACCGCAATCTCTTGCTGCATAATGTTCTAAGCTAATGTAGAATATATAACCACCAATATACAAATCCACGCGTACGAAGTCGCGGGCAACAGCTAGTAATGCTATAAGTAAATCAGACTTTAAATAATAATGTTTTTAGATGACATATAGTGACAAATTGAACATTCTAATCGCTGCAGTACCTAATACGGCTACGAACGTCACTCTTATTATCAAGGATATTGACAGTGACAGCGGGTGTACTTCCGTTAGGGCCAAATTTCACTTCCCAACAAGTCAGTTTTGGCGAAAAGTACCTATTTGGCCCAGGCGGAACGGTTTCTGTCCCAAGATTCCATTCCATATCAGTTTTATAAACACACGCGTAGTTGCTCCAGATTAAACTGTCAATTCCAATCAGCAGAAGGGCCTTCCATAATATTTATGTGTAATGCAAAAAGGTGAAAATCTCAATAAAACATTCCGTATTTTTGGTAAATATTAACGTATGTTACAACACAATACAAATAATCTTCTCGCTCATGCTCAACTCCCGGAAAAGTAAAACATTGGAGAAAATACACGCAAAGAGCAAACAACAAGAAACTCTTTCCGGGATCCTCTTACAGCGTATATTAACGTGTTCTACAATTACCTCGGCAAAATGACATGACATCAAAGAAAAGTTAAAAATTCTCACTTACATTTTTGCTTTGCCAGCAAGGCAATTAGCCTCTTGCTAAATTTTGCGTCGCCTTAATGAATCTTAAGATAAACTCAGTTAGGTAGGTATATAGGATTTAATTAAAGTACTTGGGGGACTTTGAAATAGACATCAATTAGATATCTTTTAGACATCACCAAGATACGATAACGATATGTTTAAGATCTAACCTGTCAAATATGTCATTTCCGCGATTCTGGAGATACTCTTGAACGATTTCCACAAGACATGAAAAGAGATCCAATTCACATCTAATAGATATCTAACTCTGTCTAACGTAAAAGTGATATTGGTTGCCCGAATTGCGCTGCTAAAGAGAACTAGTTGATATCTGAACTATAATAAATTAATAGATGTATGTATACTTATCGCTACTTTACTGCTGCTGTAATTAATGCTTATTGCCCTTATAGGGTGGTTGACTGTCAGGTCAAATCAAGTTCTTTTTTTTTTCTCTAACTGTCGGAACGGCTAGATACTAGTGTATATGGAACGCACACACGACGTCACGTTCAAATTAACTTCTCCTTCTACATTTAGTTATAATTAAACATATATATATTTATACAGTCAACAACCCTATTGGACTTATGTGCTTATTGTGTCTTTTTCTTTTTCCTTGTTTGTTTTATTTTGTTACTGTGTTTTGCAACAATAAATGACTTTTTATTTTATAACGTATTTAGAATGGATCTAGTACGAGTCGTCTCTTGTGAATATCTTGAAGTTCGAATACGACAGTTGGTATTTTTGTCGAAATCATAAAACTTAAAGGATCATACCTCGAACATCTTTTCCAAAATAATAATAAACTGACGTGATTTATATTTCTTATTCGATAGTTCTATTTATTAATGTTATTAATGAATACACAATTTTATTACACCTTAATATTTATATTTATTATTAGTGCATCTTCTTCTTCCTCGCGATGTCCCGGCATTTTGGCCACGGCTCATGGGAGCCTGGGGTCCGCTTGGCAACTAATCCCAGGAATTGGCGTAGGCACTAGTCTTTACGAAAGCGACTGCCATCTGACCTTCCAACCCAGAGGGTAAACTAGACCTTATTGAGATTAGTCCGGTTTCCTCACGATGTTTTCCTTCACCGAAAAGCGACTGGTAAATATCAAACGATATTTCGTACATAAGTTTCGAAAAACTCATTGGTACGAGCCGGGGTTTGAACCCGCGACCTCCGGATTGCAAGTCGCACGCTCTTACCGCGAGGCCGAAAATTTATTATAGTGCATAAGAAAAATTATAACAACCCATTTCAATTGAACCCATCCAAGGTAATTAATAAGTTCGAGCCGCTATGTGACTCTATGTTATTCTCGTAGTAATATACCTACTCTGATTTTTACAGGCTGCCAACGTGGCAACGCAGCGAGCGTTATGGGCACTCTTTGGCGTCGGGAGCAGTACGGGGCGGGCTATAGCAGGTAGGTATTATACATGTTTAGTGTTAATTTAAGTTTATATGTACCTATTTACGTTTATATTTATTTATGTTTAGATAACTTTAGGTTTAGACAATGTTCAATTGTTTTTTTTATGTTCAACATAGGGAACAAATCGAATCATTTTCATAAAGTGGTCACAAAACTATTTATAAATAGTAAATTGAAATAGATGTCAATATAAGTACTAAAAACGCGGCCAAGTGCGAGTCGGACTCGCCCATAAAGGGTTCCGTATTTAAGGGATTTATGACGTATTAAAAAAAAACCGGCCAAGTGCGAGTCGGACTCGCGCATGGAGGGTTCCGCACCATCAACAAAAAATAGAGCAAAACAAGCAAAAAAACGGTCACCCATCCAAGTACTGACCCCGCCTGACGTTGCTTAACTTCGGTCAAAAATCACGTTTGTTGTATGGGAGCCCCACTTAAATCTTTATTTTATTCTGTTTTTAGTTTTTGTTGTTATAGCGGCAACAGAAATACGTCATCTGTGAAAATTTCAACTGTCTAGCTATCACGGTTCGTGAGATACAGCCTGGTGACAGACGGACGGACGGACGGACGGACGGACGGACAGCGGAGTCATAGTAATAGGGTCCCGTTTTTACCCTTTGGGTACGGAACCCTAAAAAACTACTTACTAGATCTCGTTCAAACCAATTTTCGGTGGAAGTTTGCATGGTAATGTACATCATAATTTTTTTTTAGTTTTATCATTATTTTATTTTAGAAGTTACAGGGGGGGGGACACACATTTTACCACTTTGGAAGTGTCTCTCGCGCAAACTATTCAGTTTAGAAAAAAAATACATTAGAAACCTCAATATCGTTTTTGAAGACCTATCCATAGATACCCCACACGTATGGGTTTGATGAAAAAAAATTTTTTGAGTTTCAGTTCTAAGTATGGGGGAACCCCCAAAATTTATTGTTTTTTTTTTTCTATTTTTGTGTGAAAATCTGAATGCGGTTCACAGAATACATCTAGTTACCAAGTTTCAACAGTATAGTTCTTATAGTTTCGGAAAAAAGTGGCTGTGACATACGGACAGACAGACGGACAGATAGACAGACATGACGAATCCATAAGGATTCCGTTTTTTGCCATTTGGCTACGGAACCCTAAAAAGTGACCAGCGTCTTCAGCTTAGGCCGGATTTACACTTGTAAGTTTTACTTACGTAAGTAGGGACACAGCTATACCACAGAATGAGAGATGAATATCGTTATCTCATTCTAACAAATAGCTTTGTCCCTACTTACGTAATTGTAAAACTTACAGGTGTAAAGGCGGCCTTACGCAACTAACGCCTTTATCACATACAGCACCCGGCCACAGTGTCATCCGCCCCAAATTTTCTAGTACATATGGCACCGTGAGATTGGGAACCCGTTAGTTTACAATCTAACGTAGGATAGGTTAGTTTATAATCTCCCTACCGTCAGTTTATTATCTCGCCAGTTAAATTATAAACGGACGGTAGGGTGATTATAAACTGACCTAACCTACGTTAGATTGTAAACTAACGGGTTCACAATCTTACGGTGTCATATGCAATCTTTGATCTTTGTGTTTTTAGGGTTCCGTAGCCAAATGGCAAAAAACGGAACCCTTATAGATTCGTCATGTCTGTCTGTCTGTCTGTCCGTCTGTCCGTGTATGTCACAGTCACTTTTCTCCGAAACTATAAGAACTATACTGTTGAAACTTGGTAAGTAGATGTATTCTGTGAACCGTATTAAGATTTTCACACAAAAATAGAAAAAAAAACAATAAATTTTTGGGGTTCCCTATACTTAGAACTGAAACTCAATTTTTTTTTTTCATCAAACCTATACGTGTGGGGTATCTATGGATAGGTCTTCAAAAATGATATTGAGGTTTCTAATATCATTTTTTTCTAAACTGAATAGTTTGCGCGAGAGACACTTCCAAAGTGGTAAAATGTGTGTCCCCCCCCCCCTGTAACTTCTAAAATAACAGAATGATAAAACTAAAAAAAATATATGATGTACATTACCGTGTAAACTTCCACCGAAAATTGGTTTGAACGAGATCTAGTAAGTAGTTTTTTTTAATACGTCATAAATCGCCTAAATACGGAACCCTTCATGGGCGAGTCCGACTCGCACTTGGCCGCTTTTTTTATGTAATTTATTTACTTAATTTTACTCTGATATATGATCAATTGATAACTATCTTGATGTGTCTTTTACTTGAAAAACACATTTTAAAAATAAGTTACGGTAAATATGTAACAATTATGAATTTAATACGATCTTTTATAGTCTTCTGCTTTCATAAGTAATAGTTATTGATTTTTAAAGTGTTTTTCAATTAAAAGACATGTCAAAATCGCTTACCTTCTTTCAAGTTCTTTCTAATGTTAAACAAACGAACTATAACCAACAAAAATACGCTCTAGAACACAATTTCTTGTAGTTATCAGAATTTTAGAAAAACATTCTTTTAATATATTAAAGAAGGCTCCTTGTCAATAAGCTTTTCTTGACAGGGGACAAACACCGCAGACCTAATGCCCGGAAAAACGTGGATCGAGAACTTTGGGATCCAATCAACGCGGAAGTATCTTTGACAAAACATTGCGTCGGAAAACTGACTGCCGTATCGTATTCGAACTTCAAGATATTCACAAGAGACGACACGTACTAGATCTATTCTAGATACGTTATAGTTTAGATCTCAACTAGTTCTCTTTTGCAGCGCAATTCGGGCAACTAATGTCACTTTTACGATAGATCGTGTTAGATATCTATGGCTACAAATATAATGACCACCAAAAAAACTTTGGTACCCTAAATAAAAAAATCTCATTCACCAAATAAAATTACTGAACACCAAAAAAATAAGGTCTAAAAGTACAAAACTACCACCTGTTTTTAACACAACTACCCTGCAAATTGTATTCAAATACCAAAAATCATGAATGATCACCAAATATAATGAATGATCACCAAATCTTGAAGACCAAATTAATGCAATATTCTCACCTAAATAAACCACTATGATTACTAAAAATGTATACGTATTACCAAATAAAGTAAAGTGATGCCAAAATTATTAGCCCCTCCGGCTCAATCCCCCGTAAACCGCACCGCACGCGCCGCGCACGCCCGATGCTCGATCCAATCCTCAATTTAGTCACGCGCGACCCTCACAGAAAAGAAAGCCACTAGAATAATGGGTTACGTTAGGTTAGAACTGCGTTACAGAAACAAAATGCTACTAGAATGGTGGGTTAGGTTAGGTTAGAACTGCGATCCTCACAGAATCGAACCGCTGATAGCAGATAAGTGGGTTAGGTTAGGTTAGAACTGAGACCCTTACATAAATAAAATGTTACTAGAAAAGTGGGTTAGGTTAGGTTAGAACTGCGACCCTTACAGAAACGAAATGCTACTAGAAAAGTGGGTTAGGTTAGGTTAGAACTGCGACCCTTACAGAAACGAAATGCTACTATAAAAGTGGGTTAGGTTAGGTTAGAACTGCGACTCTTACATAAATAAAATGCTACTAGAAAAGTGGGTTAGGTTAGGTTAGAACTGCGACTCTCACAGAACCGAACTGCTATCATGTAAGTGGGTTAGGTTAGAACTGCCACCCTTACAGAAACGAGTGCTACAAGAAAAATGGGTTAGGTTAGGTTAGAACTGCGACCCTTACAGAAACGAAATGCTACTAGAAAAGTGAGTTAGGTTAGAACTACGATCCTCACAGAACCGAACTGCTATCAGAGAAGTGGGTTAGGTTAGGTTAGAACTGCGACCCTTACAGAACCGAACTGCTATCATGTAAGTGGGTTAGGTTAGAACTGCGACCCTTACAGAAATGAGTGCTACAAGAAAAATGGGTTAGGTTAGGTAAGAACTGCGACCCTTACAGAAACGAAATGCTACTAGAAAAGTGGGTTAGGTTAGGTTAGAACTGCGACTCTCACAGAACTGAACTGCTATCATGTAAGTGGGTTAGGTTAGGTTAGAACTGCGACCCTTACAGAAACAAAATGCTACTAGAAAAGTGGGTTAGGTTAGGTTAGAACTGCGACTCTCACAGAACCGAACTGCTATCAGGTAAGTGGGTTAGGTTAGGTTAGAACTGCGACCCTTACAGAAACAAAATGCTACTAGAAAAGTGGGTCAGGTTAGGTTAGAACTGCGACCCTTACATAAATAAAATGCTACTAGAAAAGTGGATTAGGTTAGGTTAGAACTGCTACTCTCATAGAACCGAACTGCTATCATGTAAGTGGGTTAGGTTAGGTTAGAACTGCGACCCTTAGAGAATCGAAATTCTACAAGAAAGGTAGGTTAGGTTAGGTTAGAACTGCGACCCTTACAGAAACGAAATGCTACTATAAAAGTGGGTTAGGTTACGTTAGAACTGCGATCCTCACAGAACCGAACCGCTATCAGATAAGTGGGTTAGGTTAGGTTAGAACTGCGACCCTTACAGAAATGAAATGCTACTAAAAAGAAGGTTAGGTTAGGTTTGATTTGCGACCCTTACAGAAATGAAATGCTTCTAGAAAAGTGGCTTAGGTTAGGTTAGAACGGCGGCCGTTACAGAAACGAAATGCTACTAAAAAAAGGTGACGAAGCGGTTTAATTAATTTAATAGGATAACCAGATGTTAAATATTTGCACTTTTTTTTTTAATTAAAATGTGGCTAAAATTTTGGTGGTATTTACTATTTTTGGGTTTACAATGATTAGTTTGATGTCATTTGATTTTATAGGATAGCAAGATAAATAATGTTGGTTATAATTTCACATTAAAATGGAGTTTTAATATTGGTGATCATTTACTATTTTTGGGTTAACAATTATTAGTTTGGTGTTATTTTCTTTAAAGTATAGCAAGATGTCAAAATTTGGTTATCATTTCACATTAAAATGGAGTTTCAAATTTGGTGATAATTTACTATTTCTGGGTTAACAATGTTTTTTTTGGTGTCATTTGCTTTAAAAGGATAGCAAACTGTGTTAAATTTGGTAATCATTTTGCATTAAATTGGAGTTCTAATTTTGGTGATCAATGATCATTCATTATTTTTGGTGGTGAAAATGATTTTTTTGGTGTTAAATTTTACTATATCTGGTGGTCAGTTAAATACCAGCCGATATCTATTAGATGTAAATTGGATCTCTAAGTCATATCGTGTGGAAATCGTTCAAGAGTATCTCCAGGATCGCGGAAATGTCAAATTTGACAGGTTAGATCTTAAACATATCGTTATCGTATCTTAGTGATGTCTAAAAGACATCTAATAGATGTCTATTACAAAATCCGAATCGGGCCCAGAGACCGTAACTATAAGACCCTACCTAATATTTGATGATGTTTTTAGACCTTCCGGTGGCTTGAGGTTTTTTGCTGTAAAAAGATACTTATGGCGACAAGATAAGGTCTTACAATGTAAAACTGCCTAAGAGTAGTATGTTCCAATAAGCTGGGGGGTTTTGTACAGTCACCACACGGGATTGTTACGCCATTTAGGGTCCTAGCTAGAAGAAGTCGAAGTAATTACTTTACCTATTTGATAAATCACATTTTTCTAGGGACTACTCCCTTCTTGCTCCACTACTAAACCATTCCAAAAAGCGGCCAAGTGCGAGTCGGACTCGCCCATGAAGGGTTCCGTATTTAGGCGATTTATGACGTATAAAAAAAAACTACTTACTAGATCTCGTTCAAACCAATTTTCGGTGGAAGTTTACATGGTAATGTACATCATATATTTTTTTTAGTTTTATCATTCTCTTATTTTAGAAGTTACAGGGGGGGGACACACATTTTACCACTTTGGAAGTGTCTCTCGCGCAAACTATCCAGTTTAGAAAAAAATGATATTAGAAACCTCAATATCATTTTTGAAGACCTATCCATAGATACCCCACACGTATGGGTTTGATGAAAAAAAAATTTTTGAGTTTCAGTTCGAAGTATGGGGAACCCCAAAAATGTATTGTTTGTTTTCTATTTTTGTGTGAAAATCTTAATGCGGTTCACAGAATACATCTACTTACCAAGTTTCAACAGTATAGTTCTTATAGTTTCGGAGAAAAGTGGCTGTGACATACGGACGGACAGACAGACGGACAGACAGACAGACAGACATGACGAATCTATAAGGGTTCCGTTTTTTGCCATTTGGCTACGGAACCCTAAAAAGCAACGTTCATGTAATAAGTAAGTGACGACGGAAATTTATAAATGTAACTGCCTGTGAGCGAGCGAGATATAATAATGAGTCCGAAGTAATGTGATGACGGGTAATGTGCCTTTGGCTGGTTGGCAAAATTGTGCAGAAATGGGAACTTATACAATATTAAAACATACTATTTAAATCCGGTTCTATCGCGAATTTATTTTATTACCCTAATATTTCCGACGTTTCAATGCACTGGTGTTTCACTGGTCGTGGTCGCGGATTGCGGTTGCAGTTATCCGCGATCACGACCAGTGAAACCTGCGTCGAAACGTCGGAAATAAATTTTATATGTGCTTAAAACGCGAAAGAATTAAATGTTCTAACTTATATTTATTGTTATTGTGAGCCTACTGTGTCCTACTGCTGGGCAAAGGCCTCCCCCCTCTTCTTCCATTCATCCCGGTTTTGAGCTACATCTGGCCAGTCTCTCAAAAATGAGTCCAAGTTATCTCGCCATCGCCGACGAGGTCTGCCGGATCCCCGGTTTGACTCGTGGGGCACCCACTCCGTGGTTATCTTGGCCCACAAGTAGAGATGGGTAGTGAGTAAATACTCACGGGTAAATACCGAGTAAATACTCAGTATTTACTCAATATACCCGTATTTACTCGTTTATACCCAAATTGGTGGGTATAAACTGTTTAGAGTGCTGAAAGGGGCATATAAATTTGAAATATAGGTGTATTTTGTAAGCCGCTACTGGATTAAGAACTCAAAATTGTAAGAAATGTATTTTTTATGTAACTAATTGTCACAATTTTTTTTTTCAGAAATCACCAACGTGTTGCACATCATTAAATGGGTCTTTAAAAATAACTGGAATATTTCTAAGGACATTTTTGGATAAATTGAATATTTTTGAAAAAAATACTTAATAATTTTGACTCTCATCCCATCTCATCCTAATGCTAAGCAAAATAGGTATCACCATAGCGATGTATTTAGGTATCTAATAGTTTTCTCTTCGGGCCGCCTTCTTAATGGCATTTCCAAGCTATGTAATTCCACTTTGTGAAAGTAACTATCAGATACACGTGTCAGATACACAAGGCTCTAGACTTATTATAAACCTATTAGTTAAGAATAATGAGTTTAGTGACCGCGGTCACAATATCATATTACAGATTTTGTACTGTATATTTGTAGATTATGTATATATTTAGGTAGGTATCTGAAAGTTTTCTCTTCATTCCATCTTCTTAATGGCATTTCTAAGCTATGTATTCCGCTTTGTGAACACAACCATTAGATACACGTGTCGAATTGATGCCTGATCACTTTCTCGTGTAAAATCGGATCCCTGTCGATATGACGGTTGCGCTTTTATTATGTATCGTGTTTTTTAAACTACGTCGGTGGCAAACAAGCAAACGGCTCGCCTGTTGTTAAGCAGACTCCGTAGTCTATGGACGCTTGCAACTCCAGAGGTGTTACATGCGCGTTGCCGATCTTAATACACCGCACCCTCGTTGAGCACTGGCAACCTTACTCACCGGCAGGAACAAGGCACTATAAGTGGAGTCTAGCGTTATTTGGGTGCGGTTTTCTGTAAGGTGGAGGTACTTCCCCAGTTGGGGTCTGCTCTAGATCTGAAATGACTTCCGCTATATTGCGCCCTACCACACAACATGAGATGCCATTCATAGTATAAAAACCCAGGTTCTTCATTTTAACCTTGGTGGCAGACCTCCAAGACCGCTCGCTGTAGTCATTAACAGCACAACACTCCCACAAGTCACTTCTGCCAAATTCCTGGGCGTTACCCTCGACACATCACTAAAATGGGACACCCAAATTCAATTAGTTTGCACAAAGTTAGCGGGAATCTGTTTTGCACTTAAAAGACTGTCTATTATTCTTCCACGGGCCCAAGTGCGTAGCAGTTATTTTGCTCTTTTCCATTCTGTGCTAAACTACAGTCTCGAATTTTGGGGAGTCGCCGCTGACTGGCATCGCGTCTTCGTGCTGCAGAAACGAGCTGTAAGAATAATAGCCAACGCTCCTCCCGGCTCACCAGCTCGACAACTATTTATATCATTACGAATAATGACATTACCATCGCAGTACATTTTCAACGTCGCGAAGTTCGTAAGAACCAACATGGACGCATTTCCCCTCAGGGCGGGTAACCTAAGAAGTTTAAGGTACAGGAACAGAGGTATACTTGAAACATCCAGATTCAGAGTTCAGACTAACCAAATCTACCAAAACGACGTATGCTATAGGCCCAAAAATCTATAATGCTATTCCTGTAGAAATAGCCAGTATTTCAAATGACAATTCATTTTATAATAAGTTAAAAAAATGGCTAATCGACAATGCCTTTTACGACATTAATGAAATATTGTAAAACACAGTAAAATAGAATAATTTTCATGAGTAATTTTATTACATACGTAATTCGCGTACATACAATAATTAATTTTATTGAACTCTCTTCTTCCTCGCGTTGTCCCGGCATTTTGCCACGGCTCATGGGAGCCTGGGGTCCGCTTGGCAACTAATCCCAGTAATTGGCGTGGGCACTAGTTTTACGAAAGCGACTGCCATCTGACCTTCCAACCCAGAGGGTAAACTAGGCCCGTATCGGGATTAGTCCGGTTTCCTCACGATGTTTTCCTTCACCGAAAAGCAACTGGTAAATATCAAATGATATTTCGTACATAAGTTCCGAAAAACTCATTGGTACGAGCCGGGGTTCGAACCCGCGACCTCCGGATTGCAAGTCGCACGCTCTTACCACTAGGCCACCAGCGCTTGCAACAATTAATTTTATTGAACTCATTTGTGTATAATTTTCATATCATTATTTTGATGTAATATTGCTTAGTTATTATTTCACCGATTGTATATTTGACGTGTAATGTATGTGTACATTATTAATAATGAATATGAATATGAATAGTACCCATCGCTTTCTTAAAACCATATCATTTATCATATAATATTACCTATCTAATATAAGAAATATAATATAATATAATAAAATATCATATAATATTAACAAATATAAGAGCCTCGGTAGAGAGTACCATTTTGTACCATTTGGAGTTGAAACTCTAGGTCCATGGGGTCCCAGCGCGCATAAGTTGTTCGCAGAAATCGCGAAGCGTCTGGTTGACGTAACTGGTGACCGAAGAGCTGGCGGCTACCTCGCACAACGTATCAGCATTGCGATACAGCGAGGAAATGTCGCCAGCATCCTTGGTACAATGCCTCAAGGGCCTATTTTAGACTTAAGCTAGTTTTTAATTTCTTTTTTAATACACTGTATATATCTTGTATGTCTCTAATATATAAGAATAAATAACCTATCTTAGTGTCTTGCGACTCTTTCCCACTGTAATACTTTTGTTATAAGTTATAGGTAACATGTCATCCACCATGATAAACCATATAACTACGAAGTACGAGTATCATAGGCCCACTGATACTTCCTAACTTAAGTGCAAACAGTTCTGGAAAATGTGTTCGAACTTGCGATGAGACTTGTTAAACTTTCAGAAAGTAACGGGAATCTACGAATTTATGAGGAAAAAACTTGTGAAGTAGTTTTCAGTTCTAAATTTCTTTGTACCTGGTCTACCGTTATTTGATGGAGCAAATACATTTACATTTGTGATTGCTATACTTAGTGAAAATTATTTTTTTAGGGTTCCGTACCCAAAGGGTAAAAACGGGACCCTATTACTAAGACTCCGCTGTCCGTCCATCCGTCCGTCCGTCTGTCACCAGGCTGTATCTCACGAACCGTGATAGCTAGACAGTTGAAATTTTGACAGATGTTGTATTTCTGTTGCCGCTATAACAACAAATACTAAAAACAGAATAATAAAATAAAGATTTAAGTATGGGTGGATGGGGAGCCCCCCATATACAACAAACGTGATTTTTGACCGAAGTTAAGCAACGTCGGGTGGGGTCAGTACTTGGATGGGTGACCGTTTTTTTGCTTGTTTTGCTCTATTTTTTGTTGATGGTGCGGAACCCTCCGTGCGCAAGTCCGACTCGCACTTGGCCTGTTTTTATGACTACATGCGGCTATTTAGAATCACAAGCTCGAGGTCGAGGAAAAGTGAACTGTGATGGGAACCATCATTCGACGCGTGAGTGTATAGTTTGGAGACTTTGGAGTAAAAGAAAACTTTATTAAATTATACAACGGGACTTAATCGCGTATCTAAGTTTTAAGATTTACCTCCGACGTTTCGAGGACGGCGTTGTCCCCGTGGTCTCGGAGAAGACTGGCTTAAGTTGACATCAGCATCGTCTAACCGCGCGAGTTTTTCGAACTACCCGCACTTGGTCTTGTTTATCCGCTTGAACGTTTTGCGCACTAGGGATGTCACTCTGTCGACACACAACACTAACGATATTCGATTCGAAAAAGTGGCAACCCAGACGGAAGTCAAGAGGAAAACGTCCTGATGTCTCCAGACAAC
The DNA here is from genome assembly GCF_948474715.1 of Cydia amplana. Taxonomy (NCBI): domain Eukaryota; kingdom Metazoa; phylum Arthropoda; class Insecta; order Lepidoptera; family Tortricidae; genus Cydia; species Cydia amplana. The sequence goes on from NC_086072.1 coordinate 4,849,855, forward strand.
CGGCATTTTTGCCGTATGTAAAAGGGGTAACCGATAAAGTTGGCACGGTACTTGGAAAGTACTCTATAAAGACGGTGTACACTCCTTTATTCAAAGTAGCAGGGAGCCTAAGGTCACCGAAGGACGTTATTCCGTATCAGTCACCTGGCGTTTACAAAATTGATTGCAGTTGTGGTAGTTCCTATATCGGAGAAACAAAGCGCACAATAGCAGAAAGAGTTAAGGAACATATTGCAGCTGTCAAAAATCGTCAGGTGAACAAGTCTGCCGTGGCTGAGCATTTACTGGAGTCAGGACCAAACCACTGGATTGAGCTGCATAACCCTAAAATCTTGTCCACGGATCGTCATTTCTACAGCAGGAAAGTACGGGAAGCCATTGAAATCAAAAAACATAGTAATTTCAATCGGGACGAGGGGTTCAAGATCTCATCCACATGGAATCCAGTCATTAGTAAATGTAAGCGTAAACGAATATCGACAGTCGATAAATCGAATATCGTTAGTGTTGTGTGTCGACAGAGTGACATCCCTAGTGCGCAAAACGTTCAAGCGGATAAACAAGACCAAGTGCGGGTAGTTCGAAAAACTCGCGCGGTTAGACGATGCTGATGTCAACTTAAGCCAGTCTTCTCCGAGACCACGGGGACAACGCCGTCCTCGAAACGTCGGAGGTAAATCTTAAAACTTAGATACGCGATTAAGTCCCGTTGTATAATTTAATAATGTGTAAAAATCGTGAAAGTTTAAATCGGTGTTAAAAGAAAGCTTATTAAATTCTAGATACCTATGTATGTGTATGCACTAGACGAAAATGTACTATAACTAAGGAATAAATATTCAGACTCATCATACAATTAAACATGACACTCAACTTTGTATTAAAAGTAATTAACAAATATAGGCGTAAGCAATAGCTCTTTAAATTAATTTCAAAGTTTGACTACGACATAACAGTAAATTAATGGGCATTTCTATTTTTTAAATCATATTTTAAAACCCAACCTAATCCCGCAAACAATGTCCGCCGTTATTACAAACCTAAACTAGTCCACTATATACATGTTATGAGTATTAGATCCAGTTCAATAGGATAATTTGATTTATCCTCCATGGCAATTGGAGACGCGGTGCGGACCGGACACCTAGCTAGTGGACACATCTAATCGAATCAACTAGTTTGATGAACTAAACTCTTGTGACTGCGACGGGTTTAACTGCAAGCACTAACCTCCCCAAATATTGGTATTCTGGACACCACTACGAGTACCTATCGCCTGGCAAATGGGAAATTCTATTTAAAGTTGTATTCAACGATCATACAACCCAATTTGCATTTCAGATTTTGGAATTTTTATATTAAGTACCTACTTATTGCGCACTGAATTACGAACTTTTTATAATTTTGGGAAAAATTCCCTTAGATTCCAGTCTTCCCTTAATTGTAGATTGTACAGTCAGCATCAACAGATAGTGACGACCAAATATGGCCAAATATACGAGTACCGTAAAAATATAACATTATTTTTGTTACCATAGTAATAAGGATGTGTTCCGATATATTTCGTCAAGTTAACCGGCATTACCTATTTAGCCTATTTAGATATCTGGATAGGAACTAAGTATTTATTTTAAGATTATTATAATTTAATGTTTACCCAGGTATTGACTGTTGTTTTAATTGCTAATATTATTTTTCATGATGATGTCACTGTAAAATGTTGCATTAACATGTGAAAAAGCCCTTGAGGTCTATTAGTTATAGAATACTTTTAGAATTTTGACTTTATTTGATGCTGACTGTACCCTGTACCTACAACGCGAGCATATTTTCTCCAAGGCTCTAGACTTATTATAAACCTATTAGTTAAGAATAATTGAATTGAACAGCATAACATCGCGAGTTTATATATCTCATATTATATATTTAGTACACCAATAAATTAATAAATATTATAGGACATTTTTACACAAATTGACTAAGCCCCACGGTAAGCTCAAGATATACAAATACACAGAAATCAACCATGACTCAGGAACAAAGCTCATCACACAAATAAATGCCCTTACCGGGATTCGAACCCAGGACCGAGGTTTCACAGGCAGGGTCACTACCCACTAGGCCAGACCGGTCGTCATTCAGGTCGTCACCAATGCAATCCGAATTAAGTAATACTTTCTTCGAAATAAACATATATTTTTTTACTCATTGATCATCATCAAAATATACATCATCGTTACGGAAACAATAAGCATTAAATTTCCATTAAAGCCTTGAAGCAATAAACACTTAGATCTATGAATGATTTTACAATAGATGATTAATGGAAAGTAAATAATTTATATTTGATCTGCCGATAATAAAATTGATTAGCAGCCAAAATATAAATAATTACCTAGTATAGGATGACTCACGTTAGACCGGGCCGTGTCCGGGGCAGAGTTTCCGGCGCTTCGTTTTCTATGGAAATCATACGTGATCACCTGTTATTGTCACGGCTGTCAAGCTCCGGCTTACAGAGAAAGATTGGAAACTTCAACTGCTTTTATACAGATGTCGCTTGCAGATATTATAGTTCATTAGAAGTATTACTCGTATTTGAAAGTATGTATAATATAATATGTAAATAGGTACTAATTTGCTATAGCACAACAAATGAAAACTACATATATTAACTAGATTTATACTCGTATATAGATTTGTTCGTCGTAGCTCGTGATGTGTTAAATTATATAAGGTGCAGTAGGTTCAGAGAACGGAGTTTTTTAAAAGTCGCTTCTTTAGAACACAATAATTACGATTGCCAAAAATTTATTAGCAATCTTGAAACCTTTCTCTAGAGACGTCAGCCATTCGAATCCTAAGTTTTCGACTTTCATTCGGTAGAACTTTAAAAAATTATAATAAATTTTGCGCAAAAACTAAAAAGACGAAAATTATTTCTAAAACTGAGCAATATTATGCTTTCAGCGTTTTTAATATTATTATTAAAACACAAAAAATTAAAATTAAAAAAACATGATATCTGCGGTCTTGAGCACGCACATCCATTTCGCTCAAGCTTACGCTCAGTGAGAGAATAACACGAACCTACTGGGCCTTAAGTTAAGAGAGTATATTTGACGAGCACGATAATTTGTTGAACATGGGAGCGAAGTAATGCGTATGTATAACTAATGAGCTAACTTGCTATTATTACAATCTGAAGATAATCAAATATAAGCCTACACAAATATCATGAGTACCTAGGTATATTGAAATTATGTACATATTTCCCAAATTTCGCTCGAAGCTGCTCTTCACGTAATTAATTTTATTAAAATAATATGCCACATATACCTACGGCAAGGGGTAATTCCGATATATCAAATGCACCAAAACTTACTTCTTAGTGCATATATTATTAGAATGCATTAGAGATTTGTTAACAAAACACATACATACACATGTTATTTTTATGTAGGTATTTTTTCTTCTTGTCTGTTGCCTACCGAGATTCTTCTCACTTGATGGTCTCATCGGAAGACCAGCGCTGGAAGCCACCAGCAACATGCTGAGATGAGGCCATTTCGTGGCACTTTAATCTTACTTTGTGTTTCTTTTATATTATGTATGCTTTCGAATAAATTCTATTATATTCTCTATTGTCTCGTTTGTTTGTGCTTAATCGAATAAATTCTATTATATTCTATTTTTTTTTATTCTATACACAGTACATACTAGTAAGCGACATGAACAAACGGCAGCGAAAAATATAGAAATCTAGACGTTAGACTAATGTTTTACTGTTGTAGGTATGTAAATACGTATAATCTTAAGTGGTAAGAATTTTATAAAAAAAGTAAGTATGCTTTGTATGTATAATAAAATTGACATGTAACTTACGTTATGAATTATGAATAAAGAAATTGAAATTGAATTGAATTGAAATTGAAATAATAATATCCCGTTTAAGTAACTAAAATTGCACTACAAATAATAATTTTCATCATGCGACAACACTGAAAACAGTGCAGTAATTTGTTCCATTGTGTACAAGATTTGGTTAGCGTTGCTGATAAATTACTTTTCGGTGCACCGCAGGGTGGAATGGAGTTTTAATTGCAACTATAAGTTATGCCGATGCCGGTCCATTATTAAATTCTACCAACACTAACTGTTAAGAGCCAACAGGAGTGGTCATTTCTCCATACAAACGTACTCGACTGTTTCCTCCGTGGGTTTTGAAGCTAGAACAATGATTTTTTCAACACAGATTAATATTATCAATATCTGTGTCGGACCGATTTGCTTTTTTTATATTTTTATTTTTTAAGGCGCTAGAGCCCTTCAAAAATGGCCAAAATGGCCTAATTGACTATGCCGCAATGAGAGGCGTGCTATTCAAAACTGACATCAATTAGTCAAAAAAGCAAAACGGTCCGACACAGATAATGTCATAATCATTTAGATTTCCAAATTTGGTTACAATTGGTTAAGTTTTGGAGGAGGAAACAGTTTAGTACGAAACCTCGATTTTTGATATTTTTACGCAGGATTTTTCGCCTTGTCCTTATCGCACTAGTGTTAGGAGCCGCTTCCGTTAGCGAGACGGGTATATTTACCTAAAATATTTAAATCTTAGCTCCTGTTGGCTCTTAATTGATAGTCGGAAATGCGATATAAAAGCGATAACGACCTGGCAAAGTTGTTTGTTTATTTGTACTAGCGACCCGCCCCGGCTTCGCACGGGTTAACAAATTATACTTTAAGGTGACAGTCCATTTCTAACCGCAGCTGCACTACTGTTCATTTTACTATGGAAATTGACAGTAACAGCGACGCGTTCAGTACCAGTAGTGCAGCTGCGGTCAGAATATAAGACATTACATATCCAGCTAATTTCGCCACAGTCTGATAAATAAGACAAAGATCTGATTTGGTTTTTACAGCACATTTATAACTCTCGTAACTATGCCAACCTTACTCTGCGTGGTACAATTACTGTCGGCGGCGACACGAGCACGCTAGATCAAAAATTGTTGGCGGTTAAAAGGTTAATAAAACCGCATCAAAATCCGTTGCGTAGTTTTAAAGATCTAAGCATATACAGGGACAGACAGACAGCGGGAAGCGACTTTGTTTTATACTTTTTAGTGATTGCGTTATAAACGAACGATACATTTATGTGTTAATTAGTAAGATAGAGTTAGGTATGTCTTTTAAGTGTATTTAAGTAGGTAATATAAGTCAAAATGTTACAGGCTCTTTTTTATCACGTCAGGATCTTAAAAATTCTTATACCTACTACAAGAACAAATTTACGGAGATTGCTTAGCAATGTGAAGTTTATGAAAGGTAGTCAATGTATATAAACAGCATTAATGACTTAAACAAACCCCAAGTCAGCGTTGAAGAGGATTCGGGCATAAATTTTCGCAGCAGAATTTGCTCAAGTGACAGTGAAGGCACTTTGGAAACTCAAACAAGGAAACAATCTTCTACAGCTTCCGGATTTTGAAGAGCGGAAGTTGTCGAAAATTTCACCATCAGCGATATTAAAGCAACAATATTATTATGGTTTAGTGAGGAGATTCTTAGAAGGAAGTTGGCATAGCTCAGAGTTGCCAGGCTGATGTGGGTGTGGTTGCTTGTTGAACTGATGCTGGGACATAAAGATTTGGCTGGATAAAAGGGGCGTACAGGAAAACGTTGTGCAGAAAGGTTCCAAAAAGGGTGAAATGATGATGACACTGATCCATAGGTGGATGCGTACTGTAAAATATGTTTTTGTCTGTAATATTAGATTACCTAACTATATTTTGTCATAGTGTGCTGCTAACTTATACGCGCTTATACATTAACGTTACAAGAAACGATTTTTTTTATTTGCATCCTATAAAGAGGAGTTTATATTAAGGCCTTGCAGAAAGGGACGCTTTACTGCTGAAATTTATGACCCTGGAGCAACATGCCCTGCATACTGCCAGTACAGACATTTACAGCAGGTTAGCCTACAACGGTTCTAGCCTAGTCTACAGTATGTACTCACTGAAACCCGTTACTCAAACCCGTGTTCAGAAATATGAGATTGGTAACTCTTTTAATTTAACAAACCTTTAGTAACGGTTGCTTCGATTGCATTGCTACCGATCGATTATCTTAAACAATTATTTTAAGTTTCTTAAAATATATATTTGTTTACAAATCGAGCTTTATGCGAAACGACGAGCTCATTGCATGCAGAAACCGAAATATTCGTATACAAATAACGTTAATTTCATATTAAGTACGCATCATCCTTGGAGTACGAGTAAGTTATTTTCGTTCCTTATACTCATTAGGATTTGTACATACGCTAGAGGAGCATTCAGAAGTCAAAACGTGTGTAAACGTGTATGTTAGTATTAACATGATATATAATTCTTCAATACGTCTCGCTCGCATGAATATACAAATATGAGCGTGAAACAACCCGAATTGACATCATGTTGGAATCTCATTGTTTCAAGTCTGATTTCGGTCCGTACATCCCACGTTTAATATACCCCGCTTAAGGTTAATGTAAACAAAATTCAATTATACGCCCGTAGCATCCACTGTATTTGAAAAGCAGTACCGCAAAATAAACAATAATTATTTATTATTATTATATACGTCCCACTTCCGGGCACAGGCCTCCTCTCATGCGCGAGAGGGCTTGGGCTATAGTCCCCACGCTAGCCCAATGCGAATTGGGGACTTCACATACACCTTTGAATTTCTTCGCAGATGTATGCAGGTTTGAATCACGATGTTTTCCTTCACCGAAAAGCTAGCGGTAAATATCAAATGATATTTCGTACATAAGCCGCACCGCACCGCAAAATACTTCAGTAAATACTTAAAAACACCCATCATACGGCTCGAGGTCATATGAAACTCGTAAAATACTTTCTATACTTTATGAATACGTGTAACAAAAAGTATTTTATTTGAAAACCGTTGGACCTCATGGTCTTATACGGGTGGCGCGGAAGTTTTATAAAGGTATATTTACGGCAGAAAGATTTTATGAAGCGATTGAGCGAAACGAGTGAAAAGAGTTCGGTTCAAGAGCGTCAATCCAAATAAGTAAATTCTTGTCGAACTTTCGAGATACTGTTTCTGAGTAGGTACTCAAATTGTTTACGTTTAGATCTTGTTATGTTACAATAAAAAAATACTAACACGAATAATTCATTGCCATTGGTATTACAATCAACGTTCTTATTATCTATGTTGTTCAGGATAACAGTATGATGGGCACAGATTGATCTATTTTAAGCCCATCCAGCGTCATAGAGGGCAAATTACAGTTGTATCAGGGCTCTGGGGCTGCTAAAATATGGATATTTGTTTTTGTTTTATAATTGAGCACACTATTGTATTTTTAATCGAAATATTGTATGAAAGTAAAATACTGAGATTACTCTGTCTGCTAATATAAAGCTGTAATTAAAAAATGAAACACAAATCCTTACAAAAGAAGCAAATATTACCCACTTATTACGACCCATTGTTGTTGTTCCCAGGCTAATCCAAGCGAAGTAAATATTAAGTAAATATACCAAGTAAATACACATATACAGAACTAATATCAGTGTTCGGGATTAAGTACAAATTGCAATAAATAAAGTTTCTCCCGCCATGTGTCTGATGGCAATAAGATGTTATGAGATCCCGGGTGGTATTGATTCGGGATGACTTTTTTTATTAGGTTCCAAGTTTCGGATGAGGGTCTTGAATATCGTCGCGACTTTAATGCGATACGGGATTGTTCAGATTTCGGTAGTAGAGCCACCTATGGAAAATCTGTGTCTTCGTATAAGTTAAAAATAGATTTTTAAATTACTTAAAGGAAAAATGGAAAAAACCAACGCTTCGGGCAAGATTTGAACTTGCGACCTTTTGGAACACTGGCCCAATCGCACTTACCCTACTGAACTACCGAAGCTTACCAGAAACGTGAGAATTTCTCCTTTCATTCCTTTTTGTTTCACCCGCCTTAGGGAGGCGAATAGCGCCATCTACCGTAAGAATGATATATATATCTTAACGACACTGAAGTCTTAAGTTGCATTGAGAATTCACCAGTAGGTATTTTAAACAATGTGCTAACACTGCTAACCCACACTGAACTAATTATTAATAAACACAAAACAAAATATTATTCTTATTCTGCCAAGTCAACCACAAAACAATAGGCACACAGATTGATACAGTAAGAAAATCTTAAAACACAGTCTCCTTAACCGTTTTTAGTTGGTCGATAACGAAATGGGTTCATATTCGTAACTTACCCAAACATGCAATTATCCCAAATATTTTAAGAGTTTTACATTAGATGTATAGTGGTATAACATGGAAACGGGTAACAAGAAAAAGTTGATCCACAAAAACAAAACCATAATATCCAAATTTCGCCTTTTGTATCAGTCAGTTACTAAGACGGTCGGTGTACAGCTATAAGCCCCTTGCCAGCTTGATGCGCATGCCATACAGATAATTGGGTCCCTTAATTAGACGTCCACCTGTATGTGGATCTCAAAGCCGAAGCAAGAGCCTTTGTATCGAGTTCTACATCTCCCAATATATGTATACAATTTCGGTTCAATGGTTATTTAGCACATTAGTTAGTTGAGTTATATTGGTTGAATTAAATTAGGATATTATATTCATTATATTATGCTTGAGATGATGTTGATTTATTATGTGTGATTGTAACCAATTATTGTATTTGTATGCCGAATTGATTTTCAACCGACTGACGGAGACGGGAATTATAACCAAATACTATACAGGTTGTAACAAATATAGTAGCGATCCGTTTCAGGGCAAATTCAGTATCGTGTTCTGATTAGGAAAAACTATAATAAAAAAATGTTTGACGCTAAAAAATTTGGCCCTTGTATGGAAAGTTGAAGCGTCAAAATAATTTTCTTTTATTTTTTCATAATCAAAACACGATACCAAATGAAATTAAATGGATCCCCATACATGAATGCTTCCGCTATCGCCAAACTAAACACAAATCTTCCAGCCGGCCTAGCCAAGCTGACAATCGCTATCGCGTCGACAACGAAACGCTTTGTGTCCTTCTATCACTCGTCCATATTAGTGCGACAGTGACAGTTGCGTTTTGATTGCTACGTAGCGTAAGCGATTAGCACGTTGGCTACGCGGCGAGGATCTCTAGAACTGTGTCGTTTGCATACTTATTAGACCGCAATTTGACTTCTGGGGTCCTTACACTGGTGCTCCTAAGCTTCAAGAAACTCGATGTTGCCACAGACCGAAAAGTGGTTTTATTTCCACCCCCCGCCCCTCGAATTTCCCTTACGAATCTCATAGGTAAGTACATTGATTTTGTCTACGATGAATGTATGAAAATAAAGTTGTAAGGAAACATTTTGAAGGGGCTGGTGGAGGTAACGGCGCCACTTTTCAGTTAGGCAACAACGGGTTCCAAGCCTAGGAACACCACTATAAGGAGTATAAGCCAAATCGCGCTTCAATAATTATGCATAAGACACAGTTCTAGACTTTAGTGGACAATGGATTTCTTTTCAATTTCAATTTACCAATGTAATAAAGATATTGTCATCATTATTGAAGTCCAATGCTGTTTTTAATATATACAAGAAGATATATTTTCTGAACAGATGTGTACCTTTCAGCACAATTGATGAATTCGTATTACATAACGATATCCGACTCCACGCATTTATGAGTAAAAATGTTACGGAAGATCATTAAGAAGTTTGTCGGAATTGACAAAAATTGTACCTATAGTTAGAAATCTTAAGAAAGAAGAGTAACTTTTTTACATAAAGTTTTAACAAAGAAAACGTGTATTTTTGTGATATTCACGTAGAAGATCCCGTAATGGATTTCAAAGTGTGACATGTTCATTGTTCGTCACAGGCGTCACAGCATAGTAGGGACTATGTAATTATGTATGACATGTATTTATGTAATCAAATTAATCTAAGCGCTTCGAGATGGTGAGATTTCATCACGTCTTACTGCGACAAATTACTAACTTCTCTAGGTTTAAATTGAGTTCAGACGACTTATATCAATCACTGTAAATGATGGACGTCTCTTGAAAGATAGAACGCGTCGGACGCAGTCGGCGAGATGATAGCACCTGTCAACGACAGTGATGTGGGATATAAGTTACATAAGTTTAGGGATCTCAGCTCAACGTACATGTAGATAACATGTTTCTTAATGCCCGTAGTAACCCTAGCACATGATTGGCGCGACAGTATCTCGCGGCGAGATAGACGGACTATTATAAGCTGTAGGGCTAAGATGGCCGGCTCTTTATCATTTGTCACCATGGCTGTCACGTTCTAACAAATATGTAAGTGCGAAAGTGACGCATAGCATGACAGGTGATAAAATGCGACCATGATAGCTGGCCTGTAGCGAGAAAATATTAGTAAAATAATCATCATCATTAGTTATTACAAAATGAGATAAAATTACCAGTTAGATAAATTCGTAAAGTCCGAATGCCACTTCTATATTCCGTGCAGTATAGCTACCTATGCAACGTACAAATATATATGCGAGATCAGACTTGACTCAGTCATGTTTAAATCAAACAAATATAATAACAATATATTAAAGTATGTCTTTGTTTTATGTCAATATGAACATACGCTCCTCTATTCAATTTCACCCGTTAGTATTGATTCTTTGAAACACGAATAAAAAAAATAGACATCCAACAGGAACATCAGGCAACATACGGCAAGGTTTGGATATTTCATTTTTGGGTGATGTTCAGATCCAAGCATTTATAAAATCAAAAAAAACTTCCTCTCTACATGCAGTTTCAACTTTCGTCCGTCGTTAATGAAAATGAAATACTTTTTTTTTATCAAACAGAAACATTTAACGTGTGCAAGCGATACTGCAAAATATTAACTTAAAGGGAAATTGTAAAAATTTACCATTTCGGGCAAGACTTGAACTTACGACCTTGTGGAAAACCGCTTCTGGTAACCTTCGGTAACTCAGTTAAGAGCTACTGGACTAGTATTCCAAGAGGTCGTAAGTTCGAGTCTTGCCCAAAATGGTACATTTTTCTATTTTTAACCGACTTCAAAAGAGGAGGTTCTCAGTTCGACCCGTATGTACGTATGTTTGGTTGCTTATGAATAGATGAATAATTAAATTATGAATAAGTAGTGTAACATTTAGGTAGGTACCTAAATTCAAACAATAGACTACCCACCCATCATTATTCTGACATAGGTACAGGCCTTATGTATCCCCAGAAACTTCCTAACCAAACCATAAAAGATAAATGAAAACCTCATTTTCTATTTCTCAAAATGTGTTTGACCTAAATATTACTTGGCGGTAACTTCCTTTTAGTTTGATAAAGGCTGAGACATAGGCTGACATGCAAATGTTGAGCATTTTTTTTCTAACTAATTGATACTAAAAAAATTCGTGGGGTGTATTTGATATTTCCCTGGTTTTGCGGAGTGAGTGAGGGCATAAGGTGGTAGGTACTCGTAACAGGCAACAGATAAAAACAAAATGGGTCTGATGGTTTTAAATAAATAACAAATAATATCCCATTTTATCTTCGTGCGGGACTCTTTTAAATCTTCAACTTTTCATAAACTATACAGTTTGTTTATATGTATTTTTATAAAATAGAATTTAGTGGTCTACTTACGATATGCCTAAATTATTCAAAGTATTGACTGTAATCAAGTCAAACTACTACTACTTACTAGCGCGATACGATAATGTTTATCATTTTTGCTGACTAATTTAATTTCGTAATTGATTGTTGTGTTTTTTCTCGTGTAAGTGAATAATTGTTATTAAGGATCTTTAAACTGAAACTACGACTTTATGCCCTTGTACTGTTCAATAGGGAGAAATTAAGAAGTCGGATCTAATACATTTATCATACATACCGCCTTTACAACGTTTTCAGTTAATCCAGGATAGAAGGTAAAAGGGCCTTTCTCAAAAAAACAAAATAATGGTCTTTCAAGCCCACATAGTTCATGCAATAATGGCAAACATAAGTGCCAATTTTATTTTCGCTCTTCTGTAAAGTTGACAATTTCACATCCGACCATGGAACTCGAGACGAGAAATAACTTCTCGCTTTTGACAGCTACTAAATTATGTGTACTCCGGTCCGGTACCAGCTGTTCCCGCAGTTAGGGCGCGAAAATTAGAGATTGTTATCGCATCAAGAAAGTTTTTGCTAAGCCAACCCACAAAAGCGCTTGGTCAGCAGCCACGTAGCATACTTTTTAATAAAAAATTTCACGGGTGCCTTCCGGGCAAAAACGGGCGCTGCAGGTTGGACATTTTCAAATTATATGTACTATAAAACTGGCTATTACAACAGCTAGGGCGCGAAAATTAGAGATTTTTATCGCGTCGAGAAATTTCGTGCTTTGGTGCGTTAATCCAATCCTCCCCACAGAGACGCACGGCCGAGCTACGAACTTTTTAATAACAACGCGTAGGTACCTAATACGAGAAATTAGAAATATTCTCACCACGGCGGCGCACAGACTACTAATCTTATTGTTAGCTGTTTAATCAGTTTAGACTCTAACATTTATTGTAAGCAAATGTAGGTACCTATTAATTGTAGGACTTATTGTTTATTATTGTTTTCGGGGGCCCTTGGATATACTTCGACCCATAGGGTTTTTTTAGGACTTAGTAAGTAATGAGTTAATTGTATAGTGAATAATTATGAAATGACTCGTGATATCTAAACCTATTGAAACAACCTGCCAAAAAAACTGTAACTATGCCACCAGGCATAGTTACAGTTTTTTTCCAATACGTTTTTTAACTCCATAAGACCGTACCGAGATATTTGAAATCCGAACGTCACATTTATATTATACCTAACTGTTGAAAAGGTACGTTTTAAAATATGGAAATAGCAACATAATAATAAGAGAAAAGCGGCCAAGTGCGAGTCGGACTCGCCCATGAAGGGTTCCGTATTTAGGCGATTTATGACGTATAAAAAAAAAACTACTTACTAGATCTCGTTCAAACCAATTTTCGGTGGAAGTTTGCATGGTAATGTACATCATATATTTTTTTTTAGTTTTATCATTCTCTTATTTTAGAAGTTACAGGGGGGGGGACACACATTTTACCACTTTGGAAGTGTCTCTCGCGCAAACTATTCAGTTTAGAAAAAAATGATATTAGAAACCTCAATATCATTTTTGAAGACCTATCCATAGATACCCCACACGTATGGGTTTGATGAAAAAAAAAATTTTGTGTTTCAGTTCGAAGTATGGGGAACCCCAAAAATTTATTGTTTTTTTTCTATTTTTGTGTGAAAATCTTAATGCGGTTCACAGAATACATCTACTTACCAAGTTTCAACAGTATAGTTCTTATAGTTTCGGAGAAAAGTGGCTGTGACATACGGACGGACAGACGGACAGACGGACAGACGGACAGACGGACAGACGGACAGACAGACAGACATGACGAATCTATAAGGGTTCCGTTTTTTGCCATTTGGCTACGGAACCCTAAAAATGATACTGCACGCGGTGTTTTATGGAGATTGTTAGTTTACTAGCCTCTTTATTTTTTACTAGCAGTAACAGCGAAGCTGAATATTTTTCATACTTTCTCAAAGAGGTATTTCAGTAACCATGTCAACAAAACTGCCAATATCGTCACGAATTCCGTTTTTGACAGAGATCGATGCTCCTCGTTAACACCCGGGTACATTTTCATATTTCTCTGTTGCTCATTGAAATAGTTATTTACGATACAAGTGCGGAAAAGAGGAAATTCGAAACGTGTGGCGATAAATTAAAACACGACCGAAGGGAGGGTTTTAAATCGACACGAGTTGTGAGTTACCTATTCGCACGTGTATCGTACAACGTTTAACAGTGCATATGGCACTTTAAACTTTTGGCATACGCATGGAAAGTGCTATTTCCCGCACTAGTTCGGAAATAAAGCACCATATGTATTGTAAAACTTGTTTTGACATTACTTAGTGCAATTAAGGGTATGATTGTTTTTATAATAATAAACCATTTTCTTCATTAACAAAATTACATTTATAAAATGTCCACGTAGAAAAATTGTAGTGTGTACTTTTTAATAATAGGGCCTAATATGACGCCGTAGCGTGTAGTCTAAAAATAGGTAGCAAAATGCACGAAACGCATTCAAACATGCAAGTTAAATTGAAGCATGCTAATAAATAGAGTATTGGAATGAAACTTGTTAAGAGAAAAATGGACGACCGCTTTTTCATGCAAATGTAGTTAAACTTATTTTACGCAGCACTTTTTATTGTGAGATCAATGGATATATACAGGATGATTGGTACATCGATTGCCTAATTAAAACGGCAGATAGGTTGAGTATTATTATTATTTGCAGTAATTTGCTATCTTCCCTTGCCAAAAAAAAACGGTTTTTCTCACTACTGCGCACGTAAAAATTTGAAATTTACAAAAAACTGTGGCATAGAACTGGAAAAAAAAACGTGCGCAATTTTCTTTCTAGGCATGAGAAGATAGCAAATTACATAACCTATCTGACATTTTAATTTGGCAAACGATATACCAAACAACATGTATTTCTTAGCAAAATTATTGTTTTAATCAAAATCAAAAAATCAAATATCATTATGTCAGGCAACTGAGGCCCATAGATACATACCTTGCCAACTAACATACATACACAATAATAAGAATCTTCTAAGCTAAAAATTTTTTCGGCAACACGGTTGTTTTCTGGTGTGTCGCATGTTCCGGTGTAGGATTTGGTAGATTCCCACGGAACCGCCGAAACACCACGCCCTTCGGCCAGAAGTCCGCGCTCGAGATGGTTTCCAGCAGCGGCCGCGGCACGCGCACCACGAACGAGGTGAAGTGCACGTAATGGCGCGATCGCAGCTGGAACACTTTCAGCTCGTACCGGTTCTTCTTGCGAACATATTCCACCAGATCATCAGCCGTGGCATTAATGTTTTAGGGTGATGTTGGGCACCAACGGCGAAGTAAGAGTTTTCTACAGTAGATATATTTATAAGTACTTTAGCCAACCCTTATTTTCAATAAATTGCATATTATTGCAGGTGACTGTACAAACAGCAACACTCTTAACCTGTCTATCGGTGGACCTTATGCCTTATGAAATAATGTTCACGAACTGTCAGTTTACAGTGTGGGCGATGGTAGATGTTTTAAATTCTATTAATAGAATTGAAGGGAATTCGTATTGAAGGGAGCCACACAAAATCGAATGACTATTATTTGAATATCGTAGGTTTACATATTATTAATGGAAGAAAAAATCAGACAAAACAGAAGAAAACATTGGTATACTTAATTGAGTATTAAACTTGTGGCCATAGTTGTAGTACTGGACTGCTACAGTTGGGTAGTTTTACGGTACCATTTTCTGGGACTAGCTCTTAGTCCATAAACATCATCACCGTGTTCAGTATGTCGAAGCGGCCAGAAACGGAGGCATTCATTGGCAGAAGATCGATCCAGCGTCTTTGTTCCCCAATCGCCAATGTATCAAAACTAGACGCCTTTGATACCCCATTTTGTACTTAAGGCTCAGTCATTTTACGGATTCGTAATGTGTTATATATATTATAATATCCTGTTTTTGTATCTTGTTCTCATGAAGGTATTTTCTTAGACACTGTAAGGAATCATCAAATTTCCACCCGCAATTTCTTGTCTTGTCTGTAAGGTTTATTAGAGAAAATCAATCTATGTTCCTGGGTAGATTATGATTTGGGTAGTGTACAGTCACCACACGGGTTTGTTATGCCGTTTAGAGTTCTTGCTAAATTAGAAATTCTATAGCGTAAGTATTGACCACCAATTTAGTTAGGACCCTAAATGGCACAACCATCGCGGAGCGTGATGGTACATTCCGAGGATGCCTCGTTGAGAATGTTCCCCTATTGCAGATCGAGTAAATTGTTCACAGTAACGCCTGCTTTGAATTCTGGCAATTGGCACGTTAGAGAGGCATTTTGTTTCCCTTTGTGCAAACCTCTGTCAACATACCTGTGACAACGGAATTTTTAATACTCATTAGTGTGAAAACACTTTTAGAGTCTGTGCGGAAACTTTTAGAGTCGTGGAATGTATGGTGCCCGATACATTCCACTCTAATTATATTATTATAGTTCAATAACTGGTAGGTGTTCTAGTTACTTACTGGTTAGAATTTTATTTCGGTTGCGTTTTCGAGCCGACACTTGTATGCTTCAGTGAAACTGGAGTTTTTTTTTAAATATAATTAATGGGCTTACTCATGGCCACAGACTAGCCGAGGCGAAGACGTGGCCTACGATGGAGCGAGCCTGCCCAGAAGTATGGGAAACTGGAGTATGGGATTCGAATTTAAAAAACCTCAACGCTCTAAGCTCTAACATGCATGAGCGGGGTGAAGTGGTGATAATGATGATGATGATGGTATCCTTTTATTCATCAGGGACATAGGGCTCTCAGAAGGGATTTCCATTTTTCGCGGTCCAGCGCGGCCTCCTCCAGCTCCGCCCAGCCGAGGCCAATTGGTGCAGCCTCCTTTTCCAATGTGCGCCTCCAGGTGGTACGTGGGCGACCTTGCCCCCTTTTTGCGGGAATTATCCAAGTCAGCCCTTGCTTGGATATGTGGTTGTTTGGCCTTCGTAAAACATGAAGAAGGTATGGGGTGAAGAGGTAGATAGCGAAATTTCGATAACTATTTTAATGTTTGTATTTAGTAGCAGGCTAGCAGCCCTGGCCTAGGAGCGGTAAGAGTACGACTTGCAATCCGAAGGTCGCCGGGTTCAAACCCAGGCTCGTACCAATGAGTTTTTCGGAACTCATGTACGAAATATCATTTGATATTTACCAGTCGCTTTTCGGTGTAATCCCAATAAGGCCTAATAGTTTACCCTCTGGGTTGCAAGGTCAGATGGCAGTTGCTTAAACTAATGCCTACGCCAATCCTTGGGATTAGTTACCAAACGGACCCCAGGCTCGGGAATGAGCCGTGGCTAAATGCCGGGACAACGCGAGGAAGATGATGACTTAGTAGCAGCCTCTGGTCGCGCTTATATAACCTTAAAGGTCTACCATTATTTAAGAATATACGCACTCGCACTCCTAAACAACGTATTTGAAACAATTACATATAAAAAAAAGCAACGTCAAAGAAAGCTAATCTAAAAATGCCCTTAAAATAAGCAGTAGAATTTTGAAATATGTATTTTTAGATAGTTAGAAGCAGAGGTAATTCGTACTTAAAAACATACCTGTCTTAAGTGTCTTTCGTGATTCGATTTCGCATCCGTCTTTGAACTAAAGACTTCAAAAATATGAAGCACTCGCCCAAACCGAATTACGCCCTTAAGGGCTGATTTAGAGGGCGCGCGAACTCGCATGCGATTTTAGTTACATTGCGGACTGTTGGTTACATCCAATTCAACCGACCGTTCAAAACCCGCAATGTAATGCATGCGAGTTCTAGCATCGTCTAAATTAGCCCTAATCCGCACGTAGCGGCAGAAAATCGCGAAATTACGCTTCTACCTTACAAAATAACCGTTTTTACCCTTAGGGTACGGAACCCCTCAAAACGAGGTATTATACCTATTCAAAAAGAGATTTATATGTATGCTTGTAACCATTCCAAGTTTAAAATATTCGCAAATAAAATATTTCAAAATAAATAGCAATCTCCAGGATTGAGATGACTGTATTGAAAATTTGATTATGCTGAAAGCTTTATACCTACGAAGTTAAAATTAAAAGAGGTCTTCAAAAGAACCTTTGTTTCTCTATTGTAATATTTACCACACAGTTTTATTAAGCAGGAGCGAAAAGACAGCGTTTCGCCCAGATTTTTTTTACAGAAATCTTGTAAATGCGTTTTTGAATCTGTTATTTTGATTTAAACTCATTTTTAGCTAGTTAAGGTTTCTAATTTTAAACTAAGAGTTTTTTGACGGTATAATCCCAATAGAACTTACATATTTCGTTTAAATGTTTATTTAGTTTAAGCTTTAAATAAATAAATAAAAATAAAGAAATCAATATTATAGGACATAATTACACAAATTGACTTAGCCCCACAGTAAAATTAAAAAGACAAATAAATTAAAAAAGAATGTAACAATACAATAAACTTATTATTCTCATTATTATGAAATACTTACGCAATCCCCAATTTTTATTAATACAAATGTCACACTCTTAGTTTATACCATACAAATTAATGAAAACAATTATTATATTGTTATATTACAAGTAGCTAAATAAAAAATATCATCCAGATTTAAAATTAATAGCAAAGTATTAGTTTTATGTAAAACTGATAGGTACTTATAGGTACTTTCTGGGCCCGATTCGGATTTTGAACTAGATATCTATTAGACATCACCAAGATACGACAACGATATTTTTAAGATCTAACCTGTCAAATTTGACATTTCCGCGATTCTGGAGATACTCTTGAACGATTTCCAGATGTCTAAAAGTCTCGTTATGTATTTTTAGATCTCAAAACGATTTTGGCTGTTGAATTAATGTTGAATTGTATTTTCATGTCACGATATACCTATATATTACTGTCAATGTTTTATCAACATGTAATCCATGTGTGAAAGAACCCTAATAGATATTTGAATTTTGAAAGGCCGTATGCACCAAATACAATAGACGTAGTTGTGAAACTATCCATTCGATGAAAAAATTACGATTATGATTAGATAAAGATAGTTTGGTGTAACCATGTTAACCCTTAAACAGGCCTGACGAATTTTTTACTTTTTATTACTGTTTCGGGCAGATAATAGCGTTAAAAGAAAAGTAATTTCTTGTTTTTCTTATTATCATTAATTCAATAAAAAAATACCCGGTGGTTTTTATAAGCCCTCTGCCCGTTAAAAATGGTGCTGCGTGGCACATATATGGCCACTGCCTTGTTAGCCATACAGAGTAGCTTTAAGGGTAAGTCACGTCTTCACATGTAATCGATAAAATAATAAAACCACAATTTAATCAAGAAAATAGAGGTCGCGCGGATATCGTGGCTCGTAAGATTAATCGTTGAATAAATATTTAATTTAATAACCAAAGGAAAATATAATATTATTGCGATATATTTTTCTTAGTTTGAATGACTTTTTTACTATGAGGGCTCATTCATAGTAATGAATCTTACCCTTAAATGTCATGTAAACTCCCTGCAGGGCAGAGGCCACTTATAAACCACTCGAACTATTTTATCATAAAACAATAACTAAGGTAAGTTATGACTTACTACACATACATTATCTAATAATCTACCATAAAAATACAAAACAAAATACTTACACTACTTTTTTTCCGCGTAGCGAACTTATACAGCGGGAGAAACGTACAAAAACTGCCATTTGTTGTCATTTGAACTTGACAACTAAATTGTCAAAGAAATTTGTTTTGACACCTGTCATTTTTTTACATACGGCAATGACATTTTGCGGTCGTTGTATTTAATCAGCTCGTCGAAAAAAGTCATTTGCTATGTGGTACATATACATAGATACACTACCTGTTTAAGGGGTAACTCACATAAATCTTATTTTAGATTTAAAATTTGGTTACGTTTCATAATAATAATAATTATGTATACTTAAACTATATTTTATATAGGCGTATCATGCACAGAGTGAAATGTTTTCTCAAGCTCACAGTTCATATAAGTACTTGAAATTCCAAAATTCACAAACATACTGCGCTTCGCTTGCGCCTTAATAATAATAAGCATAATATTTACAAAAAAATATATATTCATATCTATTTCTTGTAAACTTTGCCAAAAGGGTTAAAAACTTCGAAGAAAACGAGAAGAAAGCATCCTGCAAGAGTGCCAGAATATTTTTTTTAATGTAGAAAATAAAGAACCAGTCCGCTTCCTTGTCTTTTTCTTGAACTATTTTTTCAAGACAACTCTTCTTCATTTGTAAAGCAGAAGCTATTCCGTTTCCGTTTAAATAAAATAATGGAATAAATTTCCAAGCCTTCATGTCCAGTTTTCTTTTAAACCCAAACAACCCTTATTTGAACAAGATTAGGGTAAACTTTTGTAACGTACGAGCTGTGCAGCCGGTTCGAAAGTTGAACTGCAGCATGCACTTATCTCATAAATTGTTGCCGAACTAGCAAGTACGTCAAAATGGTAATAAAGTGCATCTTGTCACGAATTTTCCTGTTTCAGCAATTGCCATGGCTCCAAACTATGCAAATGCACGTGCAACTGAAAGTTTCAACCAGGTCGCTTGAATTTGGAATACAAATACTTTTACACAGTTAATAAAAGTTCTTGAGCCATGAATATTTTTTTTAAATATCTTTTGGATTTTCGATATAAGGAAACTCGAAAATGTCCTCGTCCAAGAAATGAAATTTCTTGTATTATAGATCTTAGACCAAGGTCAAGATTTTGTCAAATAACAAACTATCAAGTATCAACTAAAATATCAGTTTTGATTGATGATGCATATTTTGACCCAAGTCATAAAATTATTTTCACAAGATATTCAATCTTAAATTTTGTAACTGTATATTTCTTAAACTGTTATGTAGTTAGTTTATAGTCCAAGGTTTAAAAATCTTGGATCAAGATACATCAGTTGAGGTAAGGTAAACGTACTAGTGCTCGACATGCTAATGCCCAATAGATGAGATCCTGCCGTCACCTCTATTGACAATGACTTAAGTTTCAACATGACATATAAGTACTGGGACCGCGTCGAGCACCAGTACGTTTACCTTATGTCTGTTTTTGTTTATAAAGCTTTGTTTTTTCGGGATGGTTTTCCGCTCGGCGATAAGTCTTGATTGCAAACAACTTCCAAAGGGAGATTTGCAATAGTCGAAATGCTTTTCTAATGTTTTCCAGTTTCTCTAATCGGATTTGATATAAGAAGAAGAAGAAGAAGAAAAAAATTGCGGTGAAACGGTGTCATTCTTATTCAGCGATTATTCTATGTATTTGTCTATGACTATAAATAAAATAAGGAAAATTAGCAAGCAGACTACTTAAAAGCTAAAAATTTACAATATAGGTATTCTTGTTACTTTAAATACCTGTTTTGTAAATTTTAAGGTGAACCTAGTCTGTAATCGTAAACAAGTACTTACGTAACAAAAATGTGAAAAAAAGGCATCGAAATTAGCAAAAACTTAAATAAATTACACCATCGAAGTTTCGAGTTAATCAATAAATCCGCGTAAAATTAATTCAGCGGGAACTTTCAAAACTTGCTTCGTTGCTGCCGTATTCGAACTTCAAGATATTCACAAGAGACGACACGTACTAGATCCATTCTAGATACGTTATAGTTTAGATTTCAACTAGTTCTCTTTTGCAGCGCAATTCGGGCAACCAATGTCACTTTTACTATAGATCGTGTTAGATATCTATTAGATGTGAATTAGATCTCTAAGTAATATCTTGTGGAAATCGTTCAAGAGTATCTCCAGAATCGCGGAAATGTCAAATTTGACAGGTTAGATCTTAAACATATCGTTATCGTATCTTGGCGATGTCTAAAAGATATCTAATAGATGTCTATTACAAAATCCGAATCGGGCCCGTAGCCGAACTGTTAGTGTAAGGCCTGAGTGGACGCTCGAGTTGGGCGTGCAGCGGGGCGGGGCGTGCGGCGTGCATGTTAAACAAACGCAAGCGTATAGTAGCGGCCTTAGTGCACGCTGCTCAAATTACTTGTGAGCCCGACGCCACGCTGCACGCCCCGCCGAACGCTCCGCTTCGAGCGTCCACTCAGGCCTTACACTTAAACTTGCACTGTTCAGTTGTAGCGCCACCGGGAATTTATTCCTTCAGTCTTTATTATTAGTTCATTATCTGCTGGAAACTTGCAGCCCTTGCAGGAAATGAAGAGTTTCTCATTTTCTGGGTGCTCTTGTCGATGAGATTTCTTTTTATTTTAGTGAATAAAACTAGTCTGAGATAGAATTTGTTTTAGCACATTGGTAATAAAGTCACATTTTTAAGCAAAACTCATACAATGTGTAAAACACTCTTTTTTTTAATTTTTAAACAGTTCTTTTAGATTGAAAATCATCAAATATAACATTTGTTGATAACTAAAAAGCTCTTCATCAGTTTTAAATAATGATTTTCA
This sequence comes from Cydia amplana, assembly GCF_948474715.1. Classification (NCBI taxonomy): domain Eukaryota; kingdom Metazoa; phylum Arthropoda; class Insecta; order Lepidoptera; family Tortricidae; genus Cydia; species Cydia amplana. The sequence goes on from NC_086072.1 coordinate 4,872,053, forward strand.
TTTACTACGTGTATGAGTAAGATAACTTAAAAAATATCGCCGAATGAAAATAAGCTCGAGAATTTAAGTTGAGGACAAGACATGAAAGAACATTTTCTAATGTAAAAGGAAGTTCGTATAATTAGTTAATCGCATTAAGACGTTAATTTAAGTAAATGATTAATCCATTTCATTCGGCGAGACATTTTCACGCCTTGTCCACGGAGTGATAGAATTGTTATTCACGAGAGACAGAGCTTTTTTAAAAATACGTAAGTAAATGCTTGTACTAGCTGTCTGCTATATACACACTTTCATAATTATGTCGGCGCGATACGAACTTTAAGATACGTCTATTAATAGATCTAGAAAAGATATGGATTAGATATGTCAGTGTCAAATGTGACGTTTCTTCAAACAAACACGTCAGTTTTGACACTGACACATGTAATCCATATCGTTTCTAGATCTATTAATTGACGTATCTTATAGTTCGAATCGGGCAGTCATTCGCTTGCCCTTTTTATGGCTCCTCTACACGATGGGCCCGCGCCGGCCACTCCAAGGGACGCATGTATGCGTTAGAGGGAGCAAGTGATATTGCTATCTCATTCTGCCGTCTGGCTGCGTCCCTTGGAGTGGCCGGCGCTGGCCCATCGTGTAGAGGAGCCATTACATTCTCTTGAGGTCGGGACAGGATGTTTTTTCTTCCATATCGCTGTCGTTCAAACATCAAACATCAACATCAACATTTATTCAGCAAATAGGCCACAAGGGCACTTTTACACGTCAACATGGAATTTACATACAAGGAAAAAAAAACACATCGGCAATTATAAAATACATCTAAGCCGCAAATATCAAATCAAACTAAAGTATTACATAGAGATGTATAAAGTCTCTAAATGTCGAATTACAAAAAAAACTATAATAATAGTATTAAAAAAAAACACAAAGATACAAAAATTATAATCTAAAATTATTTAGATGTGTAAATGTCTCTAAGTGTCATAACTAAAAAATTACAATATATAGTTAATCAAATTATCCTTAAGACATGTATAGGGTCTCCAAGAGTCAGAATCGTTCGTCATTTCATCATTCCCCTGCTTTTTAGGGTTCCGTAGCCAAATGGCAAAAAACGGAACCCTTGTAGATTCGTTATGTCTGTCTATCTGTCTGTCTGTCTGTCCGTCCGTATGTCACAGCCACTTTTTTCCGAAACTATAAGAACTATACTGTTGAAAGTTGGTAAGTAGATGTATTCTGTGAACCGTATTAAGATTTTCACACAAGAATAGAAAAAAAAACAAAAAATTTTGGGGGTTCCCCATACTTAGAACTGAAACTCAAAAAAATTTTTTTCATCTAACCCATATGTGTAGGGTATCTATGGATAGGTCTTCAAAAATGATATTGAGGTTTCTAATATCATTTTTTTCTAAACTGAATAGTTTGCACGAGAGACACTTCCAAAGTGGTAAAATGTGTCCCCCCCCTGTAACTTCTAAAATAAGAGAATGATAAAACTAAAAAAAATATATGATGTACATTACCATGCAAACTTCCACCGAAAATTGGTTTGAACGAGATCTAGTAAGTAGTTTTTTTTAATACGTCATAATTCGCCTAAATACGGAACCCTTCATGGGCGAGTCCGACTCGCACTTGGCCGCTTTTTTCGTATCTCTCACACTCACCCACATACATTCAGAATATTAGTAGAATAAGTAATATTATTGCCACCCTTTAAATTAATAAAACATTTCGTTCCAGTAAGGCCCACTTGCACCAATTCACTAACCCGGGGTTAACAGGTTAAACCTGGAGTCACCATGGTTACCAGTACAATTTGACACTTGGTTAACGGTTAAATCGCTTAACCCCGGGTTTGTGGGATGGTGCAAGTGGGCCTAAGCCAACATATTACTCCTACATTATTCTATTTATTAGAGTGCTAGTTGATAATAAGATTAGTCATATCTAAAATGACAAAATTGGCTTGGACGGGGCACGTTTACGTGAATCTACGTATACTTAAATTATCATTGTGATATATGTAACTGTTATAGTGTTGTTTCTGCCTCGAGCTAAATAAACTATGTTCTTCTTACTCCATCTATTACTATGTTACTTTTAGAATATAATAATACTATGCAGCATAATGCAGGAAATACATAACGTGCTTCTAAATTTACTTTCATTTAAGTATGCAAATTGCTTAAGAACGGAATTCACCTATATTCACTTGTAAGTGTAAGATAAAATTCTATTTTTAAATTTTAATATTACATTTATTTATATTTATCGCGTTTATAGTTTGAGGTTAAAGGTTAATGGATATAACTGGATAAGCCCAATAACACCTACGTCCACATTTCAAAACCTAACTTGCATATATATTGCCGGCTGAGAATACGTTTGTGCCATATCCATTTTTAGCAAAATAATTTTTTAATGATTTCTAAAATAACAAAAAATATGCTAATTGACACTTAACGGTTTTTGAAAAACCATATTTTTCAAAAATGTTGTGCCCTATCGACATTTTACTATAGGATAATCGGGCCATTTTATTTAAAGTTGTCCCCTACACTTTTTTTTTATTTGTGAATTTATATAGAATAGACTAGAATAGAATATAATTTATTCGTAAGCACAGACCATACATAATATGAAAGAAAACACAAAATAAGATTAAAGTGCCACGAAATGGCCTCATCTCAGCATGTTGCTGGTGGCTTCCAGCGCTGGTCTTCCGATGAGACCATCAAGTGAGAAGAATCACGGAGGGTAACAGACAAGAAGAAAAAGACATCAAATACAGTGAACGGATAGTAACGGATATAATATGTTATTTCTACTCAGAATCACGAGCTCTTTCTATCCTAATAGGAGAAAAAAAGTGTCCCAAGGTTTTTAGGGTTCCGTAGCCAAATGGCAAAAAACGGAACCCTTATAGATTCGTCATGTCTGTCTGTCTGTCTGTCTGTCTGTCTGTCCGTCTGTCTGTCCGTCCGTATGTCACAGCCACTTTTCTCCGAAACTATAAGAACTATACTGTTGAAACTTGGTAAGTAGATGTATTATGTGAACCGCATTAAGATTTTCACACAAAAATAGAAAAAAAACAATACTTCGAACTGAAACTCAAATTTTTTTTTTCATCAAACCCATACGTGTGGGGTATCTATGGATAGGTCTTCAAAAATGATATTGAGGTTTCTAATATCATTTTTTTCTAAACTGAATAGTTTGCGCGAGAGACACTTCCAAAGTGGTAAAATGTGTGTGTCCCCCCCCCCCCCCCGTAACTTCTAAAATAAGAGAATGATAAAACTAAAAAAAATATATGATGTACATTACCATGTAAACTTCCACCGAAAATTGGTTTGAACGAGATTTAGTAAGTAGTTTTTTTTTTAATACGTCATAAATCGCCTAAATACGGAACCCTTCATGGGCGAGTCCGACTCGCACTTGGCCGCTTTTTTTCTCATTCAGTTACCATATTCTCATAGACTTTGTATGGCGGTTTCGGAATGGAAAGATCGAAAAATGTATGGAAATCTTGAGACACTTTTTTTCTCCTATTAGGATCAAAAGAGCTCATGATTCTGAGTAGAAATAACATAAAAAATCCCAATTTTGAAAAAAAAGTGTAGGGGACAACTTTAAATAAAATGGCCCAATTACACTCTGTTAACAGAAAATTATCACAAAGGTGTGACATATCCAAAATTTTTGTGTCATATCATACATTGTACGTTTAACATTTACTCATCATAAACGGATATGGCAATAATAAAAGTGCTTTTATTTCATGATTACCACTATATTCACAATATTTGTATAGTACTATAAATAGTAAACATTAATGCCTAAATGATAAATAAGTTCAATATTTCCTAAATGTAAAACTTTTCGAAAAACATTTTTTTTTTTTTTGCTGTTTTCGCTCTTCTGTAAACCAATGTAAGTGGCGTATGGCACAAACGTATTCTCACCCAGCGATATGGTAAAAAATCGAGTTTTTAACATCGTTAGGTCCATTCTAAATAATGTTAATAAATTCTGTTTTGGTTATAGGGTTATCTGGGTTCATTTTGACTGAACCAAGTGAAATTCTCGGCGACATTGAAATATATTCAAACGACGTTTAATAATAATAATAATAATAACTCCACGGCCGGCTTCGGCCACGGCGACTGCTGTCAACTCCGTTGCTGTCGCTGGTGCGCTCGCAAGTGGCTGATGTAGCCGATCTTTTTAGTAAATGTTCGCGAACATTGCGGGCATGTAAGCACACCGTTGACATAATTATAGGGTATTGCCGCAGGTGGTCTGGCTTTTATTTTATCACGCTTGGCATCAAGCTCCAAGCGCCGCCGAGATTCAAAATCGGTTATCTTGGCATTTAGTGCAGCCCGCCATTCCGTACGCACGGCTGCCTGCTGCTCCCATCGCGAGAGCTCTACGCCACACTTTTTCATGTGACGCTTAAGCACATTTTTGTACCTGAGGAATTGGCCGCCCTGTTTTCGCTTGCCCTCCTCAAGCTCAGAATAAAAGATGTGCTTAGCCACACGCTGGTCGTTCATCCGCGAAATGTGACCGCACCACCGAAGCTGACGTCGCATGAGATACGACGATACGAAGATACGAAGATACCTCGATACGACGTTTATAATATAATCGGCACTGGTTTTATTTTATTATTCGGCAATGGGACATAAAAGTCCATCAGTTGCTATGCGTGAAATAATAGGAGTTTTTGATTTGACTGTACCTAATAGTAATCTTTAACTAAGTGTTTACTCGTAGGTAACCTAGTTGTATTAAAACTCAATTTAAATTTGTTAATAATTCCTTATTAGTGAAGTTGCAATCATACTGTAAGTCATAATAACTTGAACAAAAAATGACTATTTTCCCTCTTATATTCACTGCTTGACGAAAAGATATGCAGAAAAGTGACTCAAAATATTTTAAGAAACTTTTACCTCAAAACGTAAAACATCGTCTAAAATAAAAACTACTTATTATAATTATCACATCCTTTAGAACTTAGTACCTAGCTCACTGCTTTTCTCAGCCTCGATGTCCTGGGCAACCAGCTCCCTGGCCCGGTGCCTGGTGAGGTGGGTCCTAGAACGGCCATGCCTTATAAGGGTCCTGCTAGAATGACGCACATGTTTCACATTATCACCCTTATATTCACTGTGAACTAACGACGCGACGTATATGAGGATGAGCGTGCGAATCATCACGGCGGCATCGTGCGTGCGTCCGCCACGAGCGCTCGCGGGCTACTGAATAACTGAAGTAAGCTAAGTTTTGAATTTGGAATCCAGTCTGTTAGCGCAAGGATTCATTAAAAGCGGCCAGTAAGTTTCAATAATGTTTTGTTTAGTGCAACCGTACGGACATAGTTTTTATACGTAGACGTTTTATAATTATTTATTGGCAACCTTATTGTTCAAAGAAATTGTTTAGAGGCTGACTACGCTAATTTGATACAGACTTGGCACTACCGAAGTGGGGAAGCGTCTCAATAAACGTAGTATTTCTATTTGAATTGTCATGTTTTACAGTTAGTATTTTCCTCGGGTTGGTGAAGTGAATTTTGTGTTTCACAGGGTAGCAAAGCATTCGTAACCACTCGACACTCGCTGAAACTTCGATAACACGAATAGCAAGGGAAACGCCAAAAAGTTTGCGCTAACGAGTTTTCGTCTTATAAAGGGGATAGAATAGTTATTTTCGATACAAGTGCGAAAAAGAGGAAATTCGAAACGAGTGGCGATAAATTAAAACACGACCGAAGGGAGTGTTTTAAATCGACACGAGTTGCGAATTACCTATTCGCACGTGTATCGAACAACGTTTTACAGTACATATGGCACTTTAAAGTTTCGACATACACACGAAAAGTGCCATTTTACGCACTAGTGCGGAAAAGTAGCCCCATATGTACTGTAAAAGAGGTTTTTGTTCATCCTAAAGAGGTTTCGTTTTATGTAGGTCAAGTATCACACTCCGACTTATAGAAGTAAAAATTTTACTATCTTAAACCTTTAAAGGAGCAATTCTTGTGTAATTATTTATATGTATATATATTTTGAGGATCTCGGAAACGGCTCTAACGATTTCGACGAAATTTGCTACCTATATGGGGGTTTTCGGGGGCGAAAAGTCGATCTAGCTAGGTCTTATCTCTGGGAAAACGCGGATTTTTGAGTTTTTTATGTTTTCCGAGCAAAGCTCGGTCTCCCAGATATTATAAAGTAAATCGTTGGTTTCTTCATCTTAATGAGGTTAATTACTCGTATTTTGAGTTATAAAGGTTTTGGGCTTTGAAGGGAAAGGAATAGCATTTTATTTCGTGCAACGAGGATTTAGCTTTATCGAGATTTAAGCTATCGATGTTTCACTGTAAAACTAATTAAAATTAACCTTCCTTCCTTCCTTTTTCCTTTAATATACTAATATACTAATTAAAGGAAAGTAAATTCATTCGTGAATATTTTATGGTACTAATACTACTACTAATGGTGCTATTATCACCACGGGTGCTACTATGGTATGGTACTACTGGAAGTTACCAGTTTAGCCAGAGTTTCATAATACTATTTTTATGTCTAAGTATATGCAATAAAATTACACCCAAAGTATCGAACGAGCTATGCCACATATTACTGAGAAGTGAAGTAATGGATCGATTTCTATTTATCAACTTGTTTCGACCTTGAAGATCGGTCACGCCGATTGGTGCATGCGAAATGAAGTGAAAGTCATGGGCGTTTTTTTTTGTTGTCCCCTACACTTTTTTTTTTAATTTGGGATTTTTTATGTTATTTCTACTCAGAATCACGAGCTCTTTCTATCCTAGTAGGAGAAAAAAAGTGTCCCAAAATTTCCATACATTTTTCGATCTTTCCATTCCGCGACCGCCATACAAAGTCTATGAAAAATGGTGGAAATAAAAACCTTAGGACACTTTTTTTCTCCTATTAGGATAGAAAGAGCTCGTGATTCTGAGTAGAAATAACATAAAAAATCCCAAATTTGAAAAAAAAAGTGTAGGGGACAACAAAAAAAATAGGCTGTGACAGACGGACGGACGGACAGACAGACAGACAGACAGACGAATGATCCTATTAGGGTTCCGTTTTTTCCTTTTGAGGTACGGAACCCTAAAAACGCCCTCAATGCGTGAGATGCACGCCAAACACCAAGACTATCAGCAAGGTCGTATCAAAACCAGTTTAAATCCATAACAACTTGCTAAATCTAAATCGGGCTCCTCGTATAGGTATTAATGCCACGGATGCAAGACATAATAAATAAATCCAAAGTGCTACACGAAACATCTACGTCGTAGAAACGTAGCGAAGTCACAAAGCAGCTCTTCATAAATTAATTTGAGTATGATAATGATGAGTAAATTTAACACACGCGCGAATTCGAATTTACACTGACATTATGATGTCATTTAGTTATTTTGTATTTGAGACAGAAAGAGAGCTAGAGATACATTTTTATTTAACACCAAATACTTTACATTATGGGTCAATCATTAAGTCATAGAGCGTGGTGCTAAAAGCGGTCACGACTCAGCATAATGTTGCAGTAAAATTACTGCAACGCTTATATAGCATTTCGCTTGTACTTGTCCGTTCATGAATTGGCACGAGCGAGACGCACGATAACTAAATGACTTTGATGTTAGTGTACGTACGTTCGAATTGGCCTGACATGCCAGCGCGAACTACGCGCTACGAGCGTAGCCGTTCGCACGTTACATAGCTACGAAGTTACGAACAGAGAATCCGCGTAGCGGTTCGCTGGCAGCGAAATTTCCGTGTGGGCCCGATTCTGAGCGCCTACCGCGAACCACGTTCGACGTGTTGCCTCTCTGTCGCACTTGTAAATTCGTACGTAAGTGTGACAGGGAGGTAACACTTCGAACGTGGTTCGCGGTAGGCCCTCTGATTAGACATCACCAAGATACGATAACGATATTTTTAAGATGTTACCCGTCAAATTCGACATTTCAGCGATTCTGGAGATACTCTTGAACGATTTTCACAATGTCTAAAACGTCTCGTTATGTATTTTTAGATCTCAAAACGAGTTTAAAACGATCTTAAAACGATAATTTAACGTAAAAGTGACATCGGTTGCCCGAGCTACAAAAGATATCTAGTTGGAATCTAAACTTGTTGGTATCTAGTACATGTCGTATCGTTCTCTTCTCTAGAACGGATCTTGTTTTCCGAATACCGCGGTTTGTAGCTAAAAGCGCATAGCTACGAACAGAGAATCCGCGTAGCGGTTCGCTGGCAGTGAATGTGTTAATTTGATGTCAGTGTACGTTCGGATTGGCCTCTCGGCGCGATTCGGGAAATGAATTAGAGATTCACTAGATATGAAATAGTAAAGATATGTGATGTCCCATAGCAAAAGGTACCCTATGGCGGCTGGCGCTTACGCTATTATTAACGCCGCTCCAATATTCAGCCGGGGCAATGGTACCTTTTGCCGTGGAACATCACATATCTTTACTATTTCATATCTAGTGAATCTCTAAATCATTTCCCGAATCGCGCCGTATGTTTGTGTACTAAGTACCTGAATTTGCATCCAATGTGCGACCAGGTTTAAGGCCAATGCACACCGGATGCGAAGCGCAGAAACACGTGGTCCTAACTACATTTAATTATGAATTTTTAACGTGTGACATTCTTATTTAAATCAATTTCATTCACTCGTAACCTACGTATATTTGTCCTAGGGACTAAAAATACCTTCCATTCTTATGTATTTTGAATCATGTTTTTGAGAAATCATAATTGCATTATGTTTTGGGAAGTTTCTATTTACCAGTGGGCAGAGGTTAAAAATAACAGAAAATTAAATTTCATGAATTATACATAAATATATTAATGTTTAGTAATTTGTATAATTGTAAAGTAAGTAATTGTAATGTAAGTGTATATGTATTTGTGAACGCCCGATGATAATATAGTAGTTTTTGTACACGTCCGTCACGATTAGCGCGTAAGCCACTAATGTTGATTGGTACTCGCGAAATGGAATAAAAGTTATCAAATTAGGCATCTCGCTTGCACTTATTTGGTACGCAGAAACTGTGAATTAAATGACATGACTCAAGATCTTATCAAAACAAACATCAACTGCCGTATTCGAACTTCAAGATATTCACAAGAGACGACACGTACTAGATCCATTCTAGATACGTTATAGTTTAGATTTCAACTAGTTCTCTTTTGCAGCTCAATTCGGGCAACCAATGTCACTTTTACGTTAGATAGTGTTAGATATCTATTAGATGTGAATTGGATCTCTAAGTCATATCTTGTGGAAATCGTTCAAGAGTATCTCAAGAATCGCAGAAATGTCAAATTTGACAGGTTAGATCTTAAACATATCGTTATCGTATCATGGTGACGTCTAAAAGATATCACCATGATACGATAACGATCAGGGATGTGACGGATGTGGTTTTATCGGAACCGAAAGCGGAACCAGATGTTTTAAATTTAGTTTATCGGAACCAGAAACGGAATCGGAACCGAAACCAGAACCGGAGCCTGACTAATGTGAGTCGTACCTACTGTCAGTAGGTACACATTACACAACACAACATACGAATAGGTACTTTAAATTCAACAACACGAATAAATCAAAACATCTAATTACTGCAGCACGTGGCAAGCGGGGCTATGAGTGAATGACTGGTTTGTTTGTTTGTTTTTGATGTACGCCGCTCATGTCCCGCTGCCGCGCTAAGCATTGACATCCGATATAACATCCGTTTCAAAAGTAACGGAACCGGAACAGAAACGGATGTGTAATACCAAACGGAAGTTCCGACTTAACGGAAACGGAAACGGAGCTCCGTAACATCCCTGATAACGATAGTAGATGTCTATTCCAAAATCCGAATCGGGCATTGCGCATCTGAAGCCCATCTGCCTCTCCGTCTAAATATATCGATCGAATATGCATTATCTTCTCTATCACTCCCTCTGGTGTGGCCTGGCCCCATAGACAACATGCCGATCGCTAACGCAACGTAGCAAACGAAACGCAACTGTCACTGTCACACTAATGGGCGTTTTTTTTTTAAGTTGTCCCCTACACTTTTTTTTTTTCAAATTTGGGATTTTTTATGTTATTTCTACTCAGAATCACCAGCTCTTTCTATCCTAATAGGAGAAAAAAGTGTCCTAAGGTTTTTATTTCCATTCCGTCACCATTTTTCATAGACTTTGTATGGCGGTCGCGGAATGGAAAGACCGAAAAATGTATGGAAATTTTGGGACACTTTTTTTCTCCTATTAGGATAGAAAGAGCTCGTGATTCTGAGTAGAAATAACATAAAAAATCCCAAATTTGAAAAAAAAAGTGTAGGGGACAACTTTGAAAAAAATAACACCCTAATATGGAAGAGTGATAGAGAGACACAAAGCGATTCGACGGCGAGGCGCAAGCGATTGTCACCTTGGCTAGGCCGCCTGGCCGATCTGAGGGCCTACCGCGAGCCACGTTCGACGTGTAGGCAACACCTACGTGCGAATTTACAAGAGCGACAGAGAGGCAATACGTCGAACGTGGTTCGCGGTAGGCCCTCTGGTATCGTTGTCTCGCGTGCTAAAACGAGCAGGTTTCATGTTTTCGCCAATCTTGATGTTAAATGTAACAATTTGTTAAACGCCGCCAACGAGGTTAACTGTGACATGATTAAGGTTAAACACACTACGGTTTCTCATAAAATGCTTATATCGCGCGCTTTACATGGCATATACTAGATTGAAATCGATTTTTATCAGACTTTAAGAATTCTTAGAAAACTAAGACAGTTTTTTTTTTATTTACCTACCCGCACTGATGCGCGAGCGAGACATTGCTTTATACGTGCATAGCGCTGTCATACTCACTCACCGGAGCGGCGTGCGGATAGGTACGCATCAGTGCGATAACCTCATAAGCTGTGATAGCTATCTATGACTGCGAGTCGACCGACATGCCCCGATATACTACATCCCTCTAACTTGGTGGTCCTGTCCTAGCCGATATACTAATAGCTGCAAAGAGTGTAAAAGAAAGCAAAATTCGTATGATTTAAAGTCCAATTTCGAATGCACTTTAAAGGGATATAAGATATTGGGTAAATTACGAGTGTAAGCCCGACGACGAGCGCAGCGACATGACATAAACCAACGTAGTGATGCGAAAGATTAGTATATTTTTCATGATTTAATATAATATAAATATTCAATCTGCGTAAAATGTCAAGAATGTATTACTTATGTGATGAGTTTTATATAGGTACTGTATAAAACGCCCGGTTTTATTGCAAACTACAATTTTAAATCAAGTCAAATTAATTTTCGGGAGGCTTCTAGCCTCAAACAATTACATTTATTTTGATTGCGGTATTCCAATGTCCATTATTTCGACTGTATCATCCGATCCGCTGTTTAGCCTCAAAATTACGAAACTACACACATACCCATACACACATATACAGCAAAATCAATTCTAAAAAAACGTGTATATAAATTTTACAAGATTTAAATCAGAACACACAAATAAATATGCAAAATAAATAAACTTACGGAGAACGAATCGGGAAATACGTAAATAAATAACATGGAGGCCTTGTTTGATGTAATATGAGAATGCCAGCATATTATTAAATATAAAATGAAAATGAAATTTTATCGGTTACAATATTGTGTACCAGCAAATTATGGTTGGAATCTCCAAGTAAAATTATACTTGTGGCAGGAGATCCCGCTCTTCCTACTAAAGTTACATACAAAGTAACCGAAAATATACTTAAATGAAAATCTTACAAAATATAAAACAACTCGTAGCCATCTCTAGTTCAATTCGAGTAGAAGTAATAACAGTAACAAACATGAGACATTGTCCGATTGGGGCTCTTCATAAAAATACCCAGTTGTCTTCGAGAAAATATCCAGTTCAAACTCGAAAACACTTCGATTTTTAAAAATACAGTTCTGGGTTCTGGGTTTACTTTGGCGTGCGGTAACATTTTATGTTTGCAAAATAATATTGTGCATTGACGATTCTCAAAGTACTTTATACTTAACACTACTTTAAACTTACTTTTAATACTACTTGTACTCTTAATACTACTTAAAGGTACATTTAACTATGTGTAGTATATTTCTGTTATACATGTTTTAGTGAGAGCTGTTAAGGAAATAAGTAAATGTCCTTAGTGTGTCTTTGTAAACTTATCTCCTGCTCAAATAATTTCTGTTTGCTTTCCAAATAAATGAAAAATAAAATAAATATGAAATAAAGTTTTATGACGTTTGATATCGATATAAAGAATCATAATGTATTATGTTTTTATGTTATAAATTCATCAATGTGGATGGTTTCCGACGTTTCCGTGTAGTGCGGTAAATTATTTTATACTTAATTCCTGTTGGAAATTTTGACCCGCTTATACTGTATAAAAGGGCCTCAATTGTTTCCCAAAAAGTTTTAAGTCATAATGTATCGTTTGCCCGCATTTTCGTTAGTCAAAATTTGTTTGGTTCAGAAACGCGTCACTTTTTAGGATTGCCATAAAACAAACCTAACCTAACCTATCTAAGTATATGATAACCTTACGAAAATTCAAGTTAACGGTTTCAGTTTTAGTCATAATGTATTGATTGTCATATTATCATAAAACTTTATGGGAAACAAAGGGACCCCTGTATAAATATAAAGCAATTTTGGCATACGTGACAGCTATAAGTACATACGGCTTAGCGTGCACACTGTTCACACATCGTCCCTTTTTTAAGGGAAATCTTATAAAGATTGTCTATAATTACGTAAAAATAATGATTTTGGCTTTATCAAACCAAAGAATTATAAAGATATTATTTTTAATATAGCACAAAGGAAAAATAAACAAAAACAATAATAAAACTTACATTTAAAATCAATATCTCAAAATATTAAAACGATATTTTTATTTGGCGTGCTTAATTTTAGATTTATTGAGGGGTCTTAGATTTAATTTATATATTTATGTAGTTCATAACTTATTTATCTTTTAATGATATTGTTATTGCTTTGCTTATATGAATAAAGGATTTCTCAATACTGGATAAATAAAAAAAATACTAAAAAAAATAGCATTCTGAGAATATTTATTTTATTCTAAACAAATACCTAATCATTCCAACACGGACGAGTAGAAATGAAAACGGAAGCTGAGAATCGAACGAAATCTTCAGTGCATCTCAGCCCGGTGAGAGCTGTTGAGCTTCAAATCTTAAGAACGTGACTTCACATGTTCCATTTTTAGATATTATCAGACGACGTGACCGTTCCTGAGCCACGAACAAATTGCTGAAAGCCAATTCTAACGTACATTTTGATACCAATATGATAGCATTCGCCCGTGCGACGCTTGCGCCAACAAATGGATAATATTTTAGATGGACATGTAGGTATAATGTTTATAGGTTAAGTAACTTCTTTTTTAAATATTGCGTGTTCTGTATTCGCTGTTGTGGCAATAAATACATCTTCTTTCTTTCTTTCTTTCAAATACAAGTGAAATGCACGCGCGAATGATAACTAAATGGCATCACTTTCAAATCAAAATATATACGTTTGAATTGGCCTCATGGTCAGATATGTGCAATATGTGACGTTACACACATAACACAGAAATGAAGTACCTAAGCGCGTCTAACAATAATGTTCCTATGTTTTTGAGTCAAAACCTTTCATTTAACAAAATAAAAAATAGTATTTTCTTTTTCTTGCAAATCTTTAGCAACCTTTATTCGTCATTACCAAAGTATATTTTTAAGGCAGTGTGTACTTCTTGTAAGTATATTATTAAAAAAAATACTTTGGATAAAAATTGTAGTAACCTACTAATACTGAAAGAATAAATACCAATACTTCTAACAATACCTATAATAATATGCTTAATAATATGCTTGTTATTCCGGTAGTCGTGTTTATGACAGCTTTATAAAGCACAAGTTAAATGCTCTAAGATGTTCTTTTGATCTTTATTATCTGTTTAAAATACAGTTCATCTGTTTGCAGCAGGAGTGCAAAATAATATTTAAAATAAAATAGGTATATAAATCCGAAAACAGACTAACTAATAGGCCACCAAACGAAGGAATTACAGCGGAAATAATACGTGTATAAGCAAATTTTGGCATAATTGCAGGGAATGATGTAGTTAACAAGATACTAAAAGTACCGGGGGGTTGGGGTGAAGATAACGGGTAGGGGGGTTTTAAGGTCCCTTTTTATAGTTTTTCGTAGATAACTCGTAAACGGTGGCCCGTAGAAAAAAATGTTCTATTACATAAGTAATCTACATAAAATTTTCTATAATTGTTGGCTTAAACACGAATTATTTCCCCCGATTACCAATGTTTGGTGTTCGTTTGGTGTACTATAATGTTACCTCTCAATAACATATCCCTTTCAAAAAGGGACGAGAGCCCTTGGAATGTGGCAAAGTTTCATCAAGCACCGTCGGTCCTTTTTACGCGAACACCTTGAATAGATGCTTGGTTCTTTGAAACTGAATCGTGCTAAATAGTTGTACAGTTCTTGAAGATGTTAACGTTGGGGCTAAGTAAATCTTATTACGTTACTTGGCATACCAATAGAAAACGTAGGCACGGTACCTACCCAACACCCACCCCACCCAACCTACCTACCTACCCAAGATATAAATCGCTGTCGATGGGAAGTGTGCCCAGAAGGCTGGCCATGATTATAGGTTACGCTTGAATGCAAATGCTTATACGCGAAATGCTGACCAGTGAGTTCAGGCGGCCTAGCCAAGGTGACAATCGCTTGCGCTTCGCCATCGAATCGCTTGGTGTCTCTCTATCACTCTTCCATATTAGTGTAACAGCGACAGTTACGTTTCGATCGCTGCGGAGCGTAAGCGATTGGCAAGTTGGCTACGCGGCCAGGTCCTACTGCAAACGCAGCTCGCTGAGCACTGAGCGGACGGCCGTGCGTGCCCGGGATCGCGGATATTGTTACCTATTAATTTTTTAACAAAAACAAGTCATCGATGATTTCGATCAAAAATACACGTATTTTTATAAGCAATTTTCATGTTAAGGCTGTATTAACCAAGCGTGGTAAAGACCCCTCTTCACCCTAAAACTGGTCACGTAGTATGAGGAAGTAGTGTGTGATTGGTTGGATCATTTTTTATTAGTAGCACCAAATTCAAAGACACAACCAAACACAATATCCCCTAAATGCTACTTTACCAGCTTTAGAATTTATTGAATTCAGACGAGATATATTTTGTACCAATTCAAATATTAACCAAGTGTATTAAAATACCTAACTTCAATTCCATTTTCCATACAGGCATATCGCTCATGTGAACGATATCAACCTTGGACTTAAAATTAACATTTTTGATTGCGTCTCGAGTACGTACTTTAGAGCAGTACGCCAGTATGAGTACCCAAGTATATGAATTCTCCTTCACACAAATTAAATTTTCTTGTGATATTCTAAAGTACATCGATCACAGGCTGGAATTTGATGACTATTAATTGGCGAAACCCTCCGAATACTGGTAGTAATCAAAGAACAACACTCATATCCAAGTACTGTATAAGCGTCTCATTAAAATATTAGGGGCCCGCTTTGTCGCGGTTGGAGCCATTTGTGGAATTAAGTACCTGCAGGATAAACAAATGTTTCATAGGTACCGTCTTTCATTGGAAGAGTGATGCTGTAATCATGTTAACAATGATCTACAGAGATGATTAATTATTGGGATAGATTACATCCTAATTTTACATTGTGTTATATCTATGTTTATATTACGTACATACATACATACATATAATCACGCATATTTCCCGGAGGGGTATATTATTGTTTATATTAGGTATATGTGTGTTACACGTTATTTCAGTTAAAATTACTAGTACGTATTTCCTTTTTGTTTTTATTTTAATTTGTATCTATTAATCTATTATATAATATTATGTAAAATATTAATGGCGATCAACGATCATTATATGAATTCGTGTAGATTAGTCTAGCTTAATTTATAATGTATTATAATTTCATACGGTGAGAATAAATATCTAAATCTAAAAATCTATTATATAGATGACAAACGAGCAGACAAACTGCCTGATGGTAAGCAATTACTGTCACCTATGGACACCCTTGACTGCGAATTCACAAGACTGTTTTTTTTTATTGTATGTAATTAGTATAAAAAACGAAAAGGAAACTCCATTTGTACGAAATCACCTGAGGGTCCCCTCAAGACCGTAACGACTTGGTCCCTGATCTGATGGCCCTTCGCGCCGATCCGATACTTCAGATATATTATAAGATACTTTAGGTATCTTTCGACCTTTGAGCGGAACTCGAGAGTACTCGACGGTGGTTTTACTTTATTATATACTAGATTTTCCCGTAATTTTGGAGTTTTTTTTTTCTAAATTATGTACCTACCTAGTTTTAGAAAGGGTCTCATTTTCTTGATGCAATTTTAACTGTCAAACTAGTTGATAAAGTGCTTTTTCTACTCCCGTACTTTTATTTGTAATTTAAAGGGTCGTGCACACACCTTTAAAACCCTACCTTATAGTTGTCAAGACAAGTCTTTAGTCTATTCCCCAAAAAAGCATTTGTGCATACACGCAGCATCTTTTTGGCTATTTTTCGATACTTCGTGTAATGACCATTTAAAAAATATTGAATGAAATACAGTGTTGCCAACCTTATTTTAAATGTCATCTCTGACAAATAAGTGAACCATAGACATGTTTTTTTATTTTTATTTTATTCATTCATTAATTTTTTTCCCGCCCGTGTCCATTTTTGCTACTTCTTGAATTAAAAATATTTGTTAAATTTACAATTTTATTTCAAAGTAAGTGCTTGGTCGTAGAAAAAGTATTGTATGCAACGTTGTTTAACCGAGTCAAAAAATACTCGTGGCGTCTTTATTAACAATTTTCGGCTTCGCCTCAAATTGTTACTCACGCCACTCGCCTTTTTTGACCTCTCTTAAACAACGGTTGCATAAAATACTATTATGTGTATTAGTTGAAGTCTCCAAATGAAAGAGGAGACCCATTACAAACTGGTAAGCCCCTTACACTCTTAGGGCCACTTGCACCATCTCACTAACCTGGAGTTAACCGGTTAAACCTGGAGTTACCATGGTTACCAGCACAATTTAACACTGGGTTAACGGTTTAACCGGTTAACTCCTGGTTAGTGGGATGGTGCAAGTGGCCCTTAAAGTGTTATATCTTATTAGACTTAATTTTTTCTTTGCTATTTTAAATAAGTTTAAGTTCTTTTTCAAGTAAGTAACAAACAAAATAAATCAAGGTTTGATTGGGCTTGTTAACTGGTTTATTGGATCATTAAATAAAAGACCATCTGCCGTATTCGAACTTCAAGATATTCACAAGAGACGACACGTACTAGATCCATTCTAGATACGTTATAGTTTAGATTTCCACTAGTTCTCTTTTGCAGCTCAATTCGGGCAACCAATGTCACTTTTACGTTAGATAGTGTTAGATATCTATTAGATGTGAATTGGATCTCTTAGTCTTATCTTGTGGAAATCGTTTAAGAGTGTCTCCAGAATCGTAGAAATGTCAAATTTGACAGGTTAGATCTTAGTAGATGTCTATTTCAAAATCCGAATCGGGCCCCATATTACTGCGAATAAACCATTTGTATTTGTAAGACATTTATTTCTCATAACTATTTGTACAAATTGCATTTTTGATGAGTGAAATCTCAAATAGATTGTGCACTCTAGAGGATAACAGTAAATTGTTTTATAAGTCGTTAATTTTCTTTGCGTAATACGGAACCCTTCGAACGCCAGTCCAACTTACACTTGGCCGGATTTTTATGAAAAACAAGAAAAAGGTGATTGACCCACAGCTGCAATAGCATGATACACCCTTATTACGAGTATCTTCAAGACTTATCACACAAGACAAGGATGGTTATATATAACAGTATATAACGAACGTCATGTTGGAAAGGGATGTAGCTCAACTAGGTTTCGACGCTTAGGCACGCCCGGCCAATAGATAAGTGCTTCAGCCAATGTTAAGAGAGCCAATATTTGTAACTAAGGGTTCCGTAGTCATGGCCTTAGTGCATTATTTCAAGAGTGGTTAATCCAAGGGAATTTAAAGGTTAGGTAATAGAGGTATTCTATAATGCATAAAAAAAAGTATTTCTTGGAACTCAACATACCTAGGTAGACAAGTAGGTATTATTTTTCTGCGCTATAAATAAATAAAAAATAAAAATCGTTTATTTCAGATCATTGATCCATAGCGTTATTAGTAACTTATGTATAAACTTAAAAACTATGTTAATTACTAAAAATAAAAGAACGAATTAAAAATATAATATAAAAATAAAAACTAATGACTAAAAACTAAAAGCTACGTATTTGGCAGAACGACAGACAGTAAGTAGCGTAAGTACCTACTTACGTCCAATCATTTTACCGACCGGAAGTATGAGGAAATGAAAATAATATAGCTGATGTTTTTTTGTTTAACAACCATATCATGATTATATGACCATATTATTATATATGAACTAGAATCCATCAAAATATCGTTATATTATGATTTCCTCGCACAACTGTGTATTTTGTTACAAATATTTTTTTCTGCAGGATTTTTATGAAATTATATTTTATAGGTCGTCTAACAAGTACCTAAACAAAGTACGACCTATAACTGTATGATTCTATAAAATTCAGACCTGTAGATATAGATCGTGCCGTACATTTATGTATTTATTAGCTTTACATGTATACTTTTTCTTTGATTTCGCTTTTTTTACATTTAATTTTACATATAATATACAAATACATAGAAAACATCCAAGACTCAGGAACAAATATCTGTGCTCATCACACAAATAAATGCCCTTACCGGGATTCGAGCCCAGGACCGCGGCTTCACAGGCAGGGTCACTACCCACTAGGCCAGACCAGTCGTCAGCTTTTGTAAATTTTAAGCAAATATGTCATTATGCTCATAATTTTCAACCAATATTAAATCGTATAACATTATATACAACAACAATATATGTGATTTATTAAAATATAAGCAACTTGGAAAATAAAATCCCCTTCTCTAGACCAGTAAAGACTTTGAACTCACAAATTTTACAATACAATACTCTTTGTTGCACAAATACACCGACACACACAAATTCAGTTACGAGAGAACATAACAAAGACATAACCGGAAAAGCGGTCTAGTTCTAGATATGATTGCACGAGAAGATAAAAGACTTGGTACCTAGGTATATTTTAATATATACCCAGGTTATCGCGCTTTATAGTGTACTAGCTTTTGCCCGCAGCTTCGCACGCGCAGGAGAGTTTTTTTACTTTTGGACCCCCATTTCACCCCTTTAGAGAATGAATTTTGAAAAATCCTTTCTTAGTGGACCCCTAGAACTTATAAGGAAACCTTACTTGCCAAATTTGGACTTTCTAGTCCCAGCGTTGATTTAAGTCAGTCAGTCAGGTCTTTCACGTTTATATATATAGATTTTATTACTTATATTCTTATGCCATGAGTTATCCGTCTCCTTTATTGATGATAGGGCGTCCCTCCGCTAGATGGCGCGGTTGCATGGAGCGGGTGAGTGGGTTAACGAAAAAGAGTATGAGCAACGCTAACTAGCGCGAAAGTGTGCGACGGAATTTACCTACAATGGCATCCGCGTGCGTGCACTCGCTCCGTGCACCCGCTCCGTGCACCCGCGCCAGCTAGCGGACGCCCTTAGGATAACATTCCATTTCTGACCGCAACTGCACTACTGGTACTGAACGCGTCGCTGTTACTGTAAATTTCCATAGTAAAATGAACAGTAGTGCAGCTGCGGTTGGAAATGGACTGTCACCTTTAGGTTCAGTCAACATGATTAGTAACAGATGCATCAACGGGCCAAAAATATCTGCCACCCTGGATTTTTTTCCATATAGAGATAAATCTCTGGAGTTTGCGTTCAAATGTATCTTTTTGTTAAGGTATTATAGTACAGGCTACGTTAGGTTAAGCCGTTTAAGCTGTTATTTACAGTAGATACTTTTAACACGTAGTTTGCCCCGTCACTTTTGTTAACTGTGCAGTTGCCCGTTAGTTTTTCTGCCTCAGGTTCACGTTAAATGTTATCTAGTTAAAAATTTGCAATTTACCAAACAACTTTCAAGGTGCGCCGGTCAGCACAATATAAGGGCCCTTCAACGTCACGAGAGCTCTCCTGATATTTTATCTCTTTATCTCTTTGAACAACAAGCACAGTGTTCGGAACTTAAAACTCTGCAGATAACTACAGTCTCTTGTAACTGCACAGGCAAACTAAAAGGCGCGGATAAAATTGTTATTGGTATGTAGTAAGTGAGGAAAGTTGTTTTTCGTCTAGTGCTAGTTTCGCGACGCAAGCCTGCGAAAAATTCTATATAATTTGTGTAAAAATGTCCTATAATATTTATTGACCGAAGCGTAGCGAAGGTTTACGTTTTGACTCGGGCATTTTGCTTTTGTATGTCCGGATGTTCTCCTCTACAGGTCGCAATTCTTAACCGATTTTCGTGAAATTTTGTGACCGAATTCTATGACTAAATAAATTTTTTTTGTCGATCCGGTTTTTGGAAATTATTCAAAATGGCGGAGTCGTGATAGCTCCCGCCTAAACAAATAGTCGTATCGGTATCATAAGAGTTTTTTTCTTTTTGAGATATGTTTATAGATTAAATGGGCAAAAATTCAGAAAATTTGTATCGCTGGTTTTGGCGGTATTTAGATATTTAGTTTTTACTTGAGAATGAGTAGCTAAATTTCGTAGCATCGGCAGGTCCCTGGTTCCATCCCCAGTAATTGTATACTGCTACATAACTTTTTGTATTTTTTTATACTTTAATTTCGTATAGTCGTTTTTTATTTTATTTTTTTATTTTGAAAAAATAAAAAAAATCGTATTTTTTAATTATCAAGCGCGGGTTAAGCGTATTCGTTTAATTTTTGTTTGTAGCTTTATGTAGTTTTTAATTTTTTGTTTATATTACATGTACTATACCTATATTTTAATAAATATTTTTGCAATACATTTATTCAGTTTTAATCTCTGCTCGCGAGGTCTACAGCTCACAGAGCCACTAGTATTAAACAATGAGGTCACAGTCAAGTAACTAACGGTAAGTATTAAAAAAAAAAGAAATTGTGTCTAAAGTAACAGCTGTCTACGTTTCTAATTAGTGAAATAATTTATTTTAAATACAGGTAACATCCCTGTTAGGACTGAAAAAACGTAGTGGAAACCATACATTTATGAAAACTAGCTGTAACTAGAGTGGGAAACTTATAATTACATGAACGGAACCATGCTCATTGCTGCTAAAGATAGAAAACCAATAAGTACCTAAGCATTTGTGCCGAATACTCGTAGAAAAATCATAATTCATCCAGCTCATACAAAATACGTAGCACGTTCGTATAATCCCACGCAAAGGTATGTCTGAGTCAAGTTATGAACTGTCCACTGCTCTATATAATATATCTTATCTTTTATTTTTATAGGCAGTACTTAAGTGTGGGAGTAGTTTTGGCTAAGAGGTCAGTGTCCACTCTACTCGAAATATACATAGTATGTAATAGGACATTGTAAAACATGTACTTTCTCAGCAGTAGTCTAATTTTAATTTTCTACAAACATTTTACGTGACAGCTACTCCATGTAAAAATAGTCATAGGGACCATCATTCGACGCGAGAGGTAAACAAATTTAACACTAACATAGTATTAGAAGATTTCTGAATTCAAACTGCAATCACAGTCAGCAGAACGGCTAGACGCCTGGCTAACCGTTTAAAAAACTTAATTGGCACTTTTCTCTATTCAACGGCATACTTACTCGTAGTCAGCACCTGAGCACCTCTGTTGTTTCAGATGTCAATAATTAAACCACAGGCTCTGCAGAAACATAGACTCACTGTAAACAGTGTATTTCACTTTGTAACGCCTTTTTTTTAAACGTTTATTTTGTGCGATTGTTTGGTTGCTGTTTAATATTGGACGGTCTCTTAACCTAGTCCTAACCTAGACCCTGCTTACGAAGCTGAAGGCCTCGTGTTCGAATCCCGGTAAGGGCATTTATTTGTGTGTTCATAACGAATATTTGTTTCAAGTTATGGGTGCTGTCTATGTGTCTAGGTTTGTATTTATCTTTTATAAGTATGTACATATTCGCCTAGTACAGGCTTTGTTTAGTTTCGGACTTGGGCGATCTACTGCGACCCCTATATTTATTTATTTATTATTTAATATATGGCCACTTTTCCATATTTGTGTTCAGAGATTTGACCCGAACTATGACAGCCTAACGAGCCACAAAATCAAATTTACGCCAGCAAGAAAATGTATAATGCCATTGCCACAAGATGTGAAATGTATGGGACCCAATACATTCTACGACTCTTCTCTTTACGCACAAACTCTATAATAGCAATTTCATCAAAATATAAAAAGCACACTATTATAGTCTATTTTACATTTCGAATTGGGATGAATCTCGTAGACACACACATCAAAATCTGCAAAAGCATTTGAGCCGCAAGGCGTGCCAAAAATTCAGCAACGAAGCTTCCATGTCTTTTAAATCATCGTGGTTTCCTTTTAAATTGTGTTTTTATTTATACCATGTGCGATAAATGGAAATTTGAAATGTCGTAAGGGATAAACAAACACAAACGCTTACTTTTCCGAAGAACGAAAAAAAATTCTAACTTCTATTCAAAAAATACATATCTTGGTAAGCCTTGACCCTTTATAAGTGTACTAGCGACCCGCCCAGGCTTCGCACGGGTTAATATAAATTAATAATTATACATAAACCTTCCTCTTGAATCACTCTATTTAAAAACCGCATCAAAATCCGTTGCGTAGTTTTAAAGATCTAAGCATACATAGGGACAGACAGACATCGGGAAGCGACTTTATTTTATACTCTGTAGTGACAATTATACCCTCGGAAATACCTAATTTTGTTTTCATCTGCCACCATGCCACTTTCCGATGCCATTGGCGAAGAGAGTAAGTTACTCGGGTTCAACACTTTAAATTGAAAGTGCCATGCAGACTTTACACAATCTTATGCAAGCAATGAATCTTTCACAGAACTATACGGGGCACAGAAATATGACAACCAGTACTTACCTTCCTACAGTGATTTCAAAATTGATGGCGAAACGAACTGTAATGATCCATTGATAAAATGTCCATACAATCTTGCAGTTCGGTGTACTTGTACCTACCAATTGATGAGACCATTCAAGGTAGGTAGCCATAGTATACGGTAGTAGTTAAATTCACGCGCGCCCTAACTTTTCATCGGCTACAAAATTAACCACTCAGTTGCTTTTGGATTTCAGAAATGGTAGCGTAAATTGCTTCCCCGTTTTATGCAAATGTCCGCGCGATGCAGTGTTTTATTGAAAAATTAATTACTTGGCGTCTAATGAACCATTTGCTATGATTTTTTTACACAGAATAGTTAATAAAACAATGAATCTGATTCCGTTGCTTAATGTATGGGTAATTATAATAAAAATAATTATAAAAAATGCGTAAACTTGACAAACTAAAAAAGTCGAAACCTTCAAGCAGACATGTATTTTTAAAAAAAAAACTAAAGCGATAACACCTATTTTTTAGCATCGTAAAAAAAAGTAGATCAGTTCTTCTTTTATTTAGTACCAAATACCATATAAGTGTTTATTAAAAATCCTTAAATAAACATCATTTCATTTTTCGACACGTCACGCAAGAAATACGCAGGACGGATCGAAATGTTTCGTTGATTCGTGATGTATTTTTGAATGGTTAAAGAGACTCAAGTACGGAAATATAGTTCTAATAAGAACAAGTAACTAATAATCTTTAATTAGAATAGTCACATTTTGCAATTATCGCATTCATTACGATTTTACAAGTGTAAATAACAAGAAAGTATTACGTACCACCGTAGTTTCGGGTTCTTTTGCCGATAAAAACAACACAATACCACATTTTCACTATAAATTTTTCACATCATTAATCACAGAATGTTAGAACAAAACCATATTACACAAAAGAAAACTGCTAAATACGGAATTACACTAATTTAAACGTAAATAAACAAAGCCGGTATAAAAACACGTGATCGAGCGCCGGTAGGACTGGCCGCCATGTTGAAATAATGGCCGCCGCTGGTGACTAGGGTCGGGGCACACACAGCGCGTTCGGCACAGGTAGGTTCAGCATTCGAAAAAGTATGCAGACATTATTTTCACTCACCGTCATATTCTTATCTACGTTATTTAAGGTACTTTTCCTTCATGTGACATAGTCTGGGGACACCCTGTATATGACCATGCACTAATAAAAGATATACCAATAACCATGTGCAAATAATGTCAGGTTTCCCCAAAACACAATCTTAGTAGTTGAAACATTAGTAGGAACACATAACAAGAATGTACCACACGGGCACGCAAAGCGTCTAGTGTGCCTCATGCCTTACGACGTCCGAGCGAGACGTTCGCTAAATTGCTTTTGGTAGCTAGAGTTACCAGCCGCCCGGCACATACTTACAATTGTTTCTTTCGCTAATCCTGTATAACATATCACAGGTTTAAATGATTTTATGATTATAAATGAAACTTAATATTTAGACTATTTAAATAACAATATTTTATTTGAAAAATATGACTTATTCTTCAAAATCTTATCTTATTTCAATCGCAAGTAACCGAAAAAAATCACCGTTTAACTACTTTGAAGTGAGATAGTAATTCATAATTCTACATTAGAACTGAAATATACATTCTATCTGTTAGTTAGATAAATACATAATCGTTTGGTATAACATTTAGATAGTAAAAGAGTAATTAAAAATACTTACGGCATTTTTAAAACACTGACCACTTTTCCGCAACTTCACTTTCGCACAACTTTGAAACCGACAGCTGTTTTAAATATTTTTATTTTATCATGTTGGCCATATGTTGGCAATTTTTTTTTTCTGTATTGCGATGTTACTTGTCTATGCTCGGAACATAGTTTAAACCGCTTCCAAGCCGCCAGTTACAGATAAAAAATCAAAAATCGTACAATGGTCGTCTGGTAGCTCTGGCTACCAGAAGCAATTTGTAGGTGTTCAAAGTTGGTAGCTCTAGTTACCAGAAGCAACTGAGTGGGTAAACGAGTCGGGCCGCACGGGGCAAAACAAAATATCCGATTTGGACGGACAAAAATTCTGACAGATAATTGGAATGACGTCCTGTGGGAAATCTGCGCTGTTGGTTAATGAAAGCCCTTCTGCGGAGTCGAGCTTAACAGCGGGACACCAAATATTGGGATGGGTTGAGGTTCTATGGGGGCCGATCAAAGAAAATTTATAGTTCCTGAACCCCTTTTCATGTGTTGACGATAAACAAATTAATACTGTTATAAACAAAGGGTCTCCTCCTCGCATGCGGCAGTACTAATCAAAAGTTGAAGTCAAATTTAAATTGCAAGAATATTTAATATTAGATAGAGAGTGAAATAATTTATAATTATGGTCCTTCAGGGAAATTCTAAAGATTTGGATTAAAATAGCCATGTTACTTCTAGTTTACACCAAATTTTCGTCACGTATTGGCACGCCAGTGTGTACTTTTAGTTTATTAAATTATGTGTTGAGTCTTTACAACTTTATTAGACACATATAATTCCTATATATAACAAATCAGCAGATTACATAGCCATCAAAAAATCGCTAGAGCGAGAGCAATCTTGTACGTGATATCTCGCTCCGACTGCGACTTACTGTCACACAGAATACCATTCAGTAACAGATCACTCACCTACTAAAGAAGACCTCACAACTCACCTACAAATACCACCACCTACTATGATATAAAGAATGTAAACAAACTTTCAGGGGTTCAAAACTTTTACAGGAAGAAAATAATAAAATAAATAAATAAAAATTATGGTACAGTCACCTGCATTAATATGTTACTCTTCGGAGGCCGCAAAAATATGTGACACGCTCTTATGGCTCCGCAAATAAGATCGAGTCAGATATTTTTGCGGCCTTCGTTGTGTAACATATTATTGCAGGTGACTGTACTATCTAACATAAATCGACTTAGACCCGCTGTAAGCTTAATAAAGCTGGTGTGCCAAACTGGTGGTAGCCACACTGTACCTTTAGTATAAAATGATGATGACGCAATCGCAAATGTTAATAGGTCGCTAATATTTTACAAATAAAACATGCACTCCGGAGTCTATTGATGAACGTCTAGTATTCCGTGCTACTAATAGTCCGGAAATGTATCCAAGTTTTCCGTTTTTTTAATTATGTTGCAGGAATTAGATATTTAATCTTACAATTATTTTGGAAGATATGACGATGATGATGATGATGATCCTTCCGGCCGATTTCGGCCATGGCGACCACTACGACTCCTAGTTTGACTCCTAGGCTGACGTAGCCGATCTTATCTTGGAAGATATGTTAAGTATAATAATTATAATAAAATAATATCTATTAAAAATAATTAGTAAAATAAATTAATCTTATACCTTTAAACGAGCAATTCTTGTATATTTATATATTTCGGGGATCTAGGAAACGGCTCTAACGATTTCGATGAAATTTGCTACATGTGTTTTTCTGGAGCGATCTAGTGTTAAACAATTGTTAATAAAGAAACAACACCCACACCAGATCACTCACCTACTAAAGAAGACCTCACAACTCACCTACAAATACCACCACCTACTATGATATAAAGAATGTAAACAAACTTTCAGGGGTTCAAAACTTTTACAGGAAGAAAATAATAAAATAAATAAATAAAAATTATGGTACAGTCACCTGCATTAATATGTTACTCTTCGGAGGCCGCAAAAATATGTGACACGCTCTTATGGCTCCGCAAATAAGATCGAGTCAGATATTTTTGCGGCCTTCGTTGTGTAACATATTATTGCAGGTGACTGTACTATCTAACATAAATCGACTTAGACCCGCTGTAAGCTTAATAAAGCTGGTGTGCCAAACTGGTGGTAGCCACACTGTACCTTTAGTATAAAATGATGATGACGCAATCGCAAATGTTAATAGGTCGCTAATATTTTACAAATAAAACATGCACTCCGGAGTCTATTGATGAACGTCTAGTATTCCGTGCTACTAATAGTCCGGAAATGTATCCAAGTTTTCCGTTTTTTTAATTATGTTGCAGGAATTAGATATTTAATCTTACAATTATTTTGGAAGATATGACGATGATGATGATGATGATCCTTCCGGCCGATTTCGGCCATGGCGACCACTACGACTCCTAGTTTGACTCCTAGGCTGACGTAGCCGATCTTATCTTGGAAGATATGTTAAGTATAATAATTATAATAAAATAATATCTATTAAAAATAATTAGTAAAATAAATTAATCTTATACCTTTAAACGAGCAATTCTTGTATATTTATATATTTCGGGGATCTAGGAAACGGCTCTAACGATTTCGATGAAATTTGCTACATGTGTTTTTCTGGAGCGATCTAGTGTTAAACAATTGTTAATAAAGAAACAACACCCAATGTCCTGACCTGAGAGTCATTTATTCCAACATCGCTACGCCTATTATTTATTAATAGCAAACACCTAAAAATGCAATTATTGCTTAACTACTTGCGCTGATATGTCAGTTGAGAGTAGATTCAAATAAGGGTATTTTGTGAAGGTTAATTTAGAATAAGGAAAACCATATCAAAATCAAATGCACGTTTATTAAACTATAGACTTCATATTCACGATAATTGAAACCATAATGCACAATAATAATTAAATCTAGAAAACCTAGCTTCCAAAGTGATGAGTACTAAATACTAGAATACCTAGGTATTCTAGTATTACTGGCAATATTATATAGGAACACTGAATTAAAAGGATACTCAACAATTTAAACCACACAACTGAATCATTAAACCTACTTTAATTGAATTCAAATGATAACTCGTAACCCTATTCGAATTACAACACTTAACCAATAAAGCCAATCACTATCACTATAGTTAACGGTTAAATGCAAAACGCTATCTAAATTAAAGATTAATATTAAGCACAAACGTGACCGTTATTTAAATACAATAAGGAAAGCAACCGAAAACCGTTAGATACTAATTGTAAAATCAACAAGCAGCGAATCTACCAAGGACACAGGTAATAACTATAAAGACTAAATCTAGTACTTATCTTTTAGCACTATCCTTAACCAATCACTTTACACTTGTATTTTCGATGAAGGTTCAAAGCGTAATGCCCACGTCGGTCTCCATTTTCAAACGGCTGGATAACGAACTCCCCTCCAATAATCTGGTTACAGTTGCCTCGACCAATCACGTTGTGAGGTGCCCGTGGCGTGATTGGTACGAACGCCGCCGATTGGTCCGTTTTGGCGGGAATGCTGGCGCCATTGTTGTGACGAACGAGCGCCCTCTTGCGGCCACGATGGGAAAGAAGTGGTTTGACGTGTTGATGGCAGTGACGTTGCTCAATTGACGCAACCGTCGCGCCATCTATAGGCTGTTTGAGAGACTCTTGTATGGCCGTTATTGACACTAGCTAGGTCTAATCTCTAGAAAAACACGCATTTTTGAGTTAAAAAAAGGAGCCAATTCATTATGTATTAAGAGATCATTTAGGTAAATGGTTAAATTATTGATTGTGCATTTCAAACTAGGTCGGTATGGTAATTTCCCGATACTAAGGAGCGATACTAACGTTTGTTTGTTATGTATTATAATTTTTTGTTTTTTTTTTTTGTTGAAAACCAGATATGTTTCAAGTTAAATGTATAAATTAAAAAAACATGACGAACTGATTTCATTACGATGCTAAATATCATTAGGTATTGAAAATAATGATTGCACAAAGTAATTGTGCAATATTGCGCATTTTCAAGACCTATAAAATCAGATACGTACACACCTTTTTTATTGTCTAACGTAAAACTGTCCTAATTTTTTTATTTGAAAACAAGGACGATATTAAAAATAATTGTTTCACAATTAGGGGAGAATTTGTGTTACATGGTAACACTCGTCTACACGCACACATTCAAACCGTCCGCCATTGCAGTGTCACAGTTTGTCTTAGGTGACAGTCCGTCCGTAATATTCTAGGTCCTACATACTCGTATTATTTTTTCTGATTAGCAGCAAAGAATGTTTTTGTTGGTTGGGCACCGCCTTCAAAAACTAAGTAATTACCCGGATGATTATAAATTTTCTTATTATTAGGTATTAATTACTTTTTGGCAGAAATTTGCTTTACGATGGGATAGTGACTGGACAGTACCGGACACGTATAGGGGGGTGCCATATAAAAATTATTTTGTGCTTTTCAGTGGGTTGGTTTATTGAAGGCGGTTCCCTTTTTTTAAAAAAGATATTATATTAAGTTATTTTTTTTTTGGTTTTCTTTTTGTTTATTTTTAATTTTTTAATCTTATTTATTATATTTTATATATGTTTTGATAATGAGGTTAGATAACATTTCGACTCTCTCGTTTGCGATAAACCCTTAGACTGTGACGGATAGCGGAAGTGGCGCCTCCTACGCAGAGTTTTGCGTAATATTCCCTATTCTGCTCGTAGCTATTTTTTGGGTTAAGTATCTAAGACAGTAGCTAATAAACAATACTTTTATTTTTTAGTGTCCTTATTTTTAAATCCAAATTTACTTGGTAAAGAAAGATTTTGTGACAAGGAAAAAACGAGCTAACAGGTATCTAATCTGAAACAATAAAAATGCAAAGTTACGGGAAAAAAGTCCCTAAAAAGAGCCTAACAATATTTGCGGCCCAAGGGGATATGGATGGAACGATGAGCGAGAAGTTTTATTCTGTTTATTTCTTTGAAGAATATATTTTGTGTGGACTATTTATGTATTTTATTAAGAATCTTATACCTTTAATTGCCATCGCTATCCAACGTGGCAACGCGGCCAGTGTGATGGGCACCTTTGCACCCGGTACAGCTCGCGGAGTTCTTTTCGATTATTTTGATATTTAGCTACCGTTAATCCACCCAACTATAGTCCAAATTCTCCAAAACTAGCACATCTTGGTTTAGGTTTGGATAGTATCTATCTATCTAATCTATCTAATACCTTTAAACGAGCAATTCTTGTATATTTATTTATTTATATGTATATATATTTTGAGGATCTCGGAAACGGCTCTAACGATTTCGATGAAATTTGCTATATGGGGGTTTTCGGGGGTGAAAAATCGATCTAGCTAGTTCTTATTTCTGGGAATACGCGCATTTTTGAGTTTTCATATGTTTTCCGAGCAAAGCTCGGTCGCCCAGATATTTTGGATTAAATATTTGGATTAAATACGTAGTTATAAGGCAGCATAACATAGTTGTTTTATAAAAGGTGAAAAGCACTTAAAAACCATTCTAAAATAACATTGGTACTTAATCAAGTGTTGAACTTGTGGATCATAATAAATACGCTAACATAACTTTATGACTTTTTTTATTTTTTTTTGTATTTGGAGATCCAACAGCTATGACATTACAGGTAGTAACATAATATTAAACTAACAGGTACTACTTATTACTAAGTACCTTATAACTTTTTAGCGATAAGACCGCTTGTTGTTTAACCTCATCTTTTCTGTATTCTTTGTATTGTTTTCTGTAATGAGTATTTGTATTGTATTGTATTGTATCATAGTTAAGCATTGGACTATTAATTGGGCGGTTTATTCCCTATACTAATCTCTTAACACTTGCACCTCCCAGCTGTTAACCCGTTTCTTATAACGCAGCGTAATGAAGGCCCCGGTCCCTGGTGACTCAGGGATTCCTTAGCGTGAGCAGATTGTCCTAATTGCGTGCTCAAACATGACTGCTCCATTGATTTTATTCCTTATTCTTGCTGATATTTTTATACGATAGAACAGATAGGTCGACATAATGACACACAAATTCAACCCACTCGCTATTTACCTTGATAACATTATTACAGTGAAACCTGGTTAAGTGGGACCTGGATAAGTGAGAAACCTCTATAGCTGGGACTCATGGTGCGGTCCCGACACTTTAGCACTGAATTACCTCTGTTAGTGAGAAAAAACGAAACTCTATAACTGGGATTAGCTGTTGTGATTTTATAGTCACATTTACCTCTATAAGTGAGACAGAGAGTGTATTTTACCTCTTTTACTGAGACTATATTTATAAGATTACATTTTCATAATTGTTTTTTTTTTGAATTGTATAGGAATTGACCTCTGTATCTGAGATAACGTCAATCTATGACCTCTCTAACTTGGACTTTATTGATCAATTTCCGTATTCTTACTAACTCTTAGTCTATGCACAAATTCCGCATTTGCTTAATTGTGTCTAAACGACTTCAAGTTTCATTTTTCATTTAGTTACTTTATGTAGTTAAAACTATCGAACGAAAGCTGAAATTTTGATAAGTAACACGAATAAACAGATTTTCATTTAATACATTTCTAAGACGCAATGAAGTCCGTATCAAATTTAATTGAAAAAAATCTATTCTTTAGAGAATCATTCAAAATAAATTCAAAGAAATATTTAAACAGACTTAAAAAATATTTAGGGACAAGGATTATTTTACCTTATTTATTTTTAAAGATAATTTAAAATACCTTATTAACCACCTCTATAACTGAAATATATCCTCTATTCTCACCTCTATTAATGGGACCCTCTGTAAATGAGACAGACATTTATTTGTACCTGGCTAATTGAGAGCCTGGGTAAGTGAAATACCTCTTTAAGTGAGACAAATCTGCTCGTCCCTTGAAGTCTCACTTATCCAGGTTTCACTGTATTAACATGAAACAATAATAAGATTTTCGTGGTAACTACTAAGACACAGACCACCTCAACTACCAAGACGGAGCACATAACACAATCGCGCTCACCATACAAGCGCTCCCGTACTAATTTAGTATGGAAACGCGACCGCTTATTTAAGTTGCTCCTACAGCGGTGCGGTTTCTTAGTAGGAGTGTAGTCTTTGCTACTAAGACAAACATTTCCAGTAGCTACTATAAAAGTGAATTGATGACAAATACTAGATTTTTTTCTCAGTTGTTCCCAGTAGTAACAGATGAGATATATTTTTATTTTGTACATAACATCTAAATCATTTGGCGCAGTCAGTAGGATGCAAACCTATCCCACGCAAAACGCAACAATATTCACCAAACAACTTAGTTGAGAACACTTAGAAATGTCGAAAGCAAAAAAAACACGGTGTACACACATGGCAATTTCCCGGTGGAGACCTTTTCTGGCCTATTCAAGTATGATGGATGAGGGACGTTAGTGCTGCCATGTTTTATGGTTTTTTTTCCCTCTTAACGACAATTTTGTGTTTAAACACGATGCTCCTAAGGTCCAAGGGAACGCTTTCCGTGGATATTGCATCCGAGTGGTGTTGAAGATAAACATGGTGGATGATTTGTGGCCGGTTTCGCGAAAAAAACCGGCCAAGTGCGAGTCGGACTCGCGCACGAATGGTTCCGTACTATTACGCAGGCAACAGAAATACATCATTTGTGAAAATTTTAACTGCGGTTTACGATTTATGACGTATTAAAAAAACTACTTACTAGATCTCGTTCAAACCAATTTTCGGTGGAAGTTTGCATGGTAATGTACATCATATATTTTTTTTAGTTTTATCATTCTTTTATTTTAGAAGTTACAGGGGGGGGACACATTTTACACAGTTTTAGTCATATTGTCTTAAAACTTTATGGGAAACAAAGGGACCCCTGTATAAATATAAAGCAATTTTGGCATACGTGACAGTTATAAGTACATACGGCTTAGCGTGCACACTGTTCACACATCGTCCCTTTTTTAAGGGAAATCTTTTATAGATTGTCTACAATTACGTAAAAATATAAAAATAATGATTTCGTCTTTATCAAACCAAAGAATATAAAGATATTTTTTTTTCTTAAAGTACAAAGGAAAAATAAACAAAAACAAAAACAATAAAACTTACATTTAAAATCAATACCTATCTCAAAATATTAAAACGATATTTTTATTTGGCGTGCTTAATGTTAGATTTATTGAGGGGTCTTAGATTTAATTTATATATTTATGTAGGTAGTTCATAACATAACTTATTTGTCTTTTTATGATATTGTTATTGCTTGGCTTACCTACTTATATACGAGGGTGAATCAAAAAGTCCTTAGAACTGGCTGTTTATAAAAAGTTTTTAAATGAAGTTTATTTTTTATTTTTAACTGTCATTATAACGTAATATTTGACAGTTGGTTTCATTCGAATTGTTCCCGCCGTTACATGGTAAATCAATATTTTGCGAAATAAGTCGACTAAAAGGTCCCATTATGGAAAAAAATGAGTTACGTGCCGTGATAAAGTACTTGTGTATGAAAAAAATTACTACCAAGAATTTTTTTTTGGATATTCAGCAAACCGTAGGCACTAGTGCTGTACCCTATTCCACCGTCGCTTTCTGGGTTGCCGAGTTTAAAAGAGGCAGATCTAGCTGCGAAGACGACCCCCGCTCCGGCCGACCCTCTACCTCAGTTAACGCAAAAACCGTTGAAAAAATTGAGAAAATGGTTTTGGACGACCGGCGACTAACAATTAAATACATAGCAGAGACTCTAAAGATTTCGTTTGGTAGCGTACATTCAATACTAACCGATGTTTTGGGTTTTAAAAAAGTGTCAGCAAGATGGGTTCCGCGAATGTTAACGCAGGCTAACAAAGACTTGCGTTTAGAAGTTTCGAAGCGGAATCTAAAGAAAATCTTGCATGATCCGGACACTTTTTATCGTCGTTTCGTAACAATGGACGAAACATGGGTTCACCATTTTGACCCTGAAACAAAAAAGCAAAGCATGTCCTGGAAACGGCCATCCTCCCCTCCAATAAAGAAATCTAGAGTATTTCCGATAGCAGGTAAAGTTATGGCCTCAGTTTTCTGGGATGCAGAAGGAATCCTTTTTATTGATTGTCTGCCTAAAGGAAAAACCATTACAGGTGCCTATTACACCGATTTGATACCAAAAGTGCGTCAAGCAATCAAAGAAAAACGTCGAGGAAAATTGAGTGCGGGAGTGCTTTTTCACAATGATAATGCTCCGGCTCGTCGATCACAAATGGCTCTCACAGCAATCCGCCAAGCTGGTTTTGAGATCTTTGATCATCCGCCCTACTCGCCAGACTTAGCTCCTAGTGATTCCCACTTGTTTCCGAAACTAAAGGAGCACATTCGCGGAACTAAATTTGATGACAACAACGCGGTCATGGGTGCCGTAGAGGAGTTTTTTGAGGCTCAAGAAAAATCGTTTTTTTATGATGGATTAGAAAAACTTGAAAAACGGTATAATAAATATATAGAACAAGAAGGAAATTATGTTGTAAAGTAAAAAAAATAAAAATGATATTCGTTTGTTTTTGACCCTATTTCTAAGGACTTTTTGATTCACCCTCGTAAATAAATGATTTTTCAATACTGGATAAACAAAAAAATTGTGTTTGGTGTGTTTTTTGTAATTAACTTTAATTAATTAATTTAATCATATTTTATGATGTATTTTGTAAATAAAATATCCTTTTTAACAAAAAAATAAAAAAAATAGCATTCTGAGATTTTAGAAGTTACAGGGAGGGGGGGGGACATTTTACCACTTTGGAAGTGTCTCTCGCGCAAACTATTCAGTTTAGAAAAAAATTATATTAGAAACCTCAATATCATTTTTGAAGACTTATCCATCCCCACACGTATGGGTTTGATGAAAAAAAAAATAGAGTTTCAGAAGTATGGGGAACCCCCAAAATTTATTGGTTTTTATTCTATTTTGTGTGAAAATCTTAATGCGGTTCACAGAATACATCTACTTACCAAGTTTCAACAGTATGGTTCTTATAGTTTCGGAAAAAAGTGGCTGTGACATACGGACGGACAGACAGACAGGCAGACAGACATGACGAATCCATAAGGGTTCCGTTTTTTGCCATTTGGCTACGGAGCCCTAATAAAAAGGGGCAAAATGGCTTGGCATTTGGGAAGTAATATACATATTTCATAGACTACGGATGCGAGTAAGTTTCTCAACGCGTTATAAGCATTCTTTGCCATCATATTATGAAAATAGGCTATTCAATTTCACGTATAGTGTGCAGTATGAAAATATCCTCAATATTAAGAGCATTTTCATGCAACGATAAATGATACGAATATAAACAAAAGCTCGGGGCGAGTTACCAGCCGGGCTAGCACATGATTGGCGCGACAGTATCTCGCGGCGAGATAGACTACCCGTCCCTCTTTTATTAACATAGTTAGAAAAAGACGGGTAGTCTATCTCGCCGCGAGATACTGTCGCGCCAATCATGTGCTAGGGGTGCAGAATAGAAGCTCGATTCAGATTTATGAACTTAAATTGTTACAGTTTGGAACTGGTTTTTATGAGACCTTGACGATCATCTTGGTAATCAGCGTGAGCGATCTTCTAGCTAGGTCGTATGTTAATCTGAATCAGGCCCTAGGTTATACAGCATATTGCCTGTTTTTTCTGCATCTAAATAATATTTACAAATAGAGATCACTCCGGCAAAAGACAAAACCATAATATTTCAGTATTTACTATTTTATTTTATTTTATTGCACTCATAATTTTAGGTCACTAAAACCTAGAGTTACCAACCTTGCCCTTGACCTTGGTCACCTAGAGTTAGACCAAGATATGTCTGCAACGATTTTGATAGCACACGCAGTACAACTGTTATTTTAAACGTCAAACTTCTATGAAATTATGACGTAGGTATACCTATAAATAACATTTGCACTGCGTATGCTATCCAAATCGTTGAAGACTTTACCTAACATTCGTATACATTCAGTCTTGATTGCTAGAGTTTTCAGAACTAAGTAGCAGTAAATTTAGGTATTGCACTCTTTGGTAAAGTTCATTACGGGATGATATTCGGGCTCGCGAACAAATCCACTTAATATTTCTGCACCTAATTTAACCCCAGAAGTTACACTTGGAAGACAATGTCTTGAAAGATATTTACAACAGTTATTAAGGTTCCCCTAAGTTAACTTTCAGCGGGGTATAAAGGGGGCCGACACTCTGCGGTCCAAGTCAACCTCCACTGCGCATGAATTTGAAAGCCACCATGTTTTGACGAACCGATCTGCGCCGGATCAGGCGGCTTAGCCAAGGTGACAATCGCTTGCTCATTGCAAGCGTTTGGCATGTTGTCTACGGGGCCTGTGGTATGATAATGGTACATTTATTTGCATTAAGTATGGTAACATGCACAGTTCTTCTAAATTAATTTGACCAATCATATTTCACAGTGAAGGGCATGCAAAATACACAATTAAAATATAAATGTGTTTTAATTATGTCACATAAAATTAAATAATATCCATAATAATTAAAAACAAAAAATATGCTTAATGTCAAAATAGTTAACGAGTGGCACCAATGATCGACAAGAACCACTAACCACCACTTTGAAATATGTTGATTTATAATAATATATTGAACACTATGCACTAGACAGGACACTAAAAACAAGCAACAACGGTTGCACTCCGGGAGTGCCGATAGAAGTGAAAACTCACCTTACTATGTTACCGACGCCCGGTAACACGATACATACGTTTAGCGGAGGTATTCTATTTATTTGTTATAGTTAGGGAGGCGAATAGGGGAATTTTCGGCAATACTCGAGCGTGGCAGTTTAAGATATGAGAGATACCTTAGACCTAATAGAACAACCTTGTAAAGTAAGTATATGTAGTGACGCGCGCCTAGGATAGACGATCAGATTAGTAAAAAAAATGGATAGTCTGAAATACTCGAGCGCGTCAGATTAAGATATTGGGGGTTGATTTTAGTGTTTAAAGACTAAATTTAACTAATCTGACGATAAGTCCTTGACGCCGCCGAGTTATAGGGTCACGAACTTGTAAAAAAAAAAAACGTTAATCCGGCATTCTCGAGCGCGATTTTTTATTTTTTTATTTTGAAGAATATAATCTAAAACTTACTAAAAATACAAAATCTGCCGGTTTCCGCATGACCGGAAGTGTGGAGGAGCCATTTCGTCTTCCTAAGAACGCGTTGCGGCATATAAGTCGCGAACGATACATTTTACAAAAAAAAAGTTTAAATAAACAAAAAAGGTAATTTTATTTTACACAAAAAAGGTCTCTTTACATTTTTGTCCAAAGTTAAAACTTTTTGACTTGAAGCATCATAAAAACTCAAACTCCCGGTCAGATTAAGAGAACCCACCAACATTTTTGTCAGATTAAAAAAATATGCTTTCAGGATACCGAGATAAACCTCCCCTATGAAAATCTGACGCGCTCGAGTATTTCAAAAAAACTTTTTTTTTTGCATTTTCAAAAATTCATCGTAACTTATCGTCACGCCGAAATCGTCAGTTTTTTTAAAGAAAGCTTCCTTGGGGCCTACTTAACACCCCTTCCGAAAATCTGACGCGCACGAGTAAATTTTCTTTTTTTGAAGTTTTGACTACTTTATATGCCTACCCCCACCACGCAAACCGGCAGATTAGTATACCGTTGTTATCAGAGGCACTCGGGGCATACGTAGTATGAATATCTGACGCGCTCGAGAATGCCCAAGTAACTGTTTTTTTTAACATTTTTGAAAAACCGTACACGCCAAACCCACCGCTAAAATGGTTTTTGCCATACGAGCTTTTCTTTTCGAAATTATTTTATCTTTCGATTTTGATAGGTCTCGACGGCGCCGTTGAATTACGCCATTTAGCTACCTCGCCTCCCTAACTATTATATATTATTATCATTCTCAAATAAGATCACACTTTTTCATTGACATGTTTATTTAAGTACATACTGCCATGACAACGTCAAATTATTTGAACATAGGTAAAGAGTCTTGAAAATCAAATAGCATTGAGTTTTTCTTTATTGATTTAAATGCCATCTAAATTATGAGTGGCCACCTTACGCCCCTTACGGTCACGTGATCGCCTTACGCTGTCTCGAGTTTATCATTTTTTCCCCACCTCAAAGAGTGCCCAGCGCCGCTAAAAAAGTTTTCACTTCAAACATTTTTTTACATATTTATATATGGCCTCATATTACTAAATGGTCTCGATTCAATACTGAAATACGCTATCCTAATTGTATTCCTTCCATCGGTAATCCTTTTATTCCATAGCCTTCGTAGTAACATCACAATTTTTCTAGTCAACGCCTTCAGAAATGACCATTTACAGTACTAAACGATACACAAAGCAGTTGAACTCAGCAAACAATCCAACAAAATACTCATAAAGTCCACTCCATCGCCGAAATTGTTTTTGTTTAGTTAATAATAGACTCTTCTATCCGCTTAACTTCTCAACTTTGTTCTAATAACGTTACTGATTTATGTCTGTTTGTTTTGCTCTTTAAAAGAACATAAATATCGCCCGGGAAATTAGTTTTCAGGGTTGCTTTGTCACGATTGTTTTATTGTTCTAGTTATTGAGGCTGTTGAAACGGCCTCTTTCCGGACTTGTGATTTCTTAAACCGTAATTCATGCGGCAGATTGGTTTCATTAAGCTTAGACACTGACCGCTTTTCGCCATTTAGGACAAGTAGGAAAATCAAAGAAATATTTTTTTATATATGTTTAGGCATTAAAAGCTCTAGATATTGTGGCGTCTATAGAACTCGATTTATAATTAAGTATCTTTAAAATGATACTTAGACATAGAGAAATAAGTGAGCTTAGATTGCTCACTTAGATGTCGGATCCGAAATCGAATGTCCTAGTGGCAGAACATTTTATATGAAGCTATTCACATTTACCCCACACCGATGTTGTGTCGTTGCCGACGAGAAATGTCGGATGTTTTGCGAGCCTTCTACGTCCGGAAAAAAATCGTGTCGGCTCTCGCTCGCCTACGACTCGGTATGATGCTTAGCTGTTCACATTCTAGATAGATGTCGGGGAAGACCGCGCCGTAGATTTCGCACATACATCGCGGTTGTTGTGTTTTATTTTGCATATTGTGTTATTTACGTGGTAATAAAAATATTAATCCCTAAGATTTGATCACACTAGTTCAGGAAAGAAGGGTCCTGGGGATACAAAAGATATGATCAGGAATACACTGTTAAAATCTTTCGGGTTACTCGTGAACACCGTATTTAGCTACAGAACCAAGTTCAAAAGAAATTTATTATTATTCTCAAAGTTAGCTGGGCATGAAATTTCTGCCTAGCCAACAGAAAACCTCCAACTGAAAAACAAAGCAAATGTCACCGACAACTTTTCTGTTAACGAAGGTTTTTTTTCAGTGTTCCTTGAGGATATAAATATTGGCTCAGATTCTGAGAATATTGGTATTTACCGTATATCTTAAAACAAATAGTGAAGTAATATTTAAGAGCAACTAAATCGTTTCATCTTCTTTGAGGAGTTAATTTTACAATTTAAAACGTTCTTTCCCCATTGAATGCGATATAAAAATATTTTTTTTTAATTTGATTTATTTGGGAAACATACTTACAGCACATAATAACACAATAAGGTAAAAGATATAGTGAAAACAGAAGCCAAAACAGTTTCCACTTATAGTTATAACAAAATTCCTTTGAATAATTTTACGGTTTAGACTCACTTGTTTTAAGTCACTCGCGCGACATGTTTCGGAGAGCCTAGGTCTCCTTTCTCAAGCACTAACAGTGCGAGCAGCGTTCACGACGGTACGGTTCATGACGGTACGGTTCGTGTACGCGATACGGCGCGGCCGTCGTGAACGCTGCTCGCACTGTTAGTGCTTGAGAAAGGAGACCTAGGCTCTCCGAAACATGTCGCGCGAGTGACTTAAAACAAGTGAGTCTAAACCGTAAAATTATTCAATGTTAGCATGTCTCACAACAGTTTAAATTCGAAAATTCCTTTGCTCCTAAAAAGAAAGTACAGTGATTAGGTATTTAGAATTTAAAAGTAGAATTTCACAGTAACGAGCAGGATTAAAAATATAACAAGCATAATTTAGAATATGGAAAATACTTACTATAAAAACTCCAACGTTTAAATTAAGATAAACCAACTCAAAAATTGCTGTCGAGGTGTCTCAATTGAATCGGGCAAGTTGGCAAAATTAGATGATTTAATTAAAGTTGCCACCTTACCCCTGCCATAACAGAGTTATTAAAAGTTGTTCAGCCAGATCGGTCCGATCTGGAGAGTTGGGCCAGTTCATTGCTGATAGAATGAAGTTCTTGCTTTCGTTGACGTTTTTAGTACCTTTGTGTGTTGGATATAGTCTTGATCTTGACAATTTAGAATCCTTTTATCGGTTTTTTTTTACATTATTGCCATGTCTCTAGGCGAGATAACGACTCCATAGAGCGACGGGTCGTACAAGGAAGAGTGGAGGGAACCAGGTCGCGGGGCAGATCACATCTATGCGCTGGACTGACCAAATAAGATCAGCAGTGGGAGACCGCGTATCTGACTGTGCTCTGGCATCTCTCCCTGTTGGCAGTCTGCCAACAGGGAGAGATGGCGGGAGATCGTGCGAAGAGCTGTGTCCGCCTCTACTACCGATGCGGACGCCTCAACGTGACCACGACCGCTCTGTCAACAGCGATACGACAGAGAAGAAGATATTTGAAAAGGTAGACAGACAGTAAACTTAATACAGAC
Source organism: Cydia amplana (assembly GCF_948474715.1). Classification (NCBI taxonomy): domain Eukaryota; kingdom Metazoa; phylum Arthropoda; class Insecta; order Lepidoptera; family Tortricidae; genus Cydia; species Cydia amplana. The sequence continues at coordinate 4,912,928 of NC_086072.1, forward strand.
ACCAACTTAAGACAGTCAGTAGACAGTAAACTTAGTAAATATTTAAGTAGACCAAGCTAAATAAAATAATTTCAATCGTGGCGTAACTTAAGTACTTGGCACAAAACAGTAGCAGTGATTACTTAGGAGCCATTATGAGTTATAAATGCGCGGTTTTGACATCAAACGGAATTTTAAGCCCCGTAATATCTCAAGGGCCGGAGAAAAATAGAATGGAATTCTCCTTGTGTCGCTCGCACTAAGCCGGTCTGCGATTCCCGGCGTCCCTAAGATTATGTATTACAATATAGAAAATACGAAGAATCGCGATCACTAAGTAGACGAAGATTGTATGGATTGCTAATTAAATTTCATGAGATCTTCCATTGCGCGGTCATTAAATAAGGCCCAAGATACACTTGTAAGTTTTACTTACAAGTAGGGACACAGCTATTTACTACAGAATGAGAGATGAATATCGTTACCTATCTCATTCTATCAAATAGCTTTTTCCCTACATACGTAAGTAAAACTTACAAGCGTAGCTCGGGCCTAATGGGGCTTTTGCAATTAATAAGTTACATTTGGTTTAAAATATAGGTAATTACGTAGTTTATAATAATTTTCTGCAACGCCTATCTACTTAAACGAACTTGCTTTTTATGTATATCTCACCTTGATTTGATATTTATCTAATATTACTAGTGTTATAAAATTGTGTATGTGGTTGTTGTTCAACATGCGAAGATTTCTTTTTTTAGCTTCATAATATTAGGAAAATTTAATGAAAATATAGCACTCGGAAACTATCGGTAATAAGCAGTATTGAGGAATCTTATAATTGTAAGTACTTAAATCATTCCAACAAAATCACTATTTATGTAAAATTGGGGCAATGGTTTAAAAAACAACTATCATCAATAAACTGGATATTCGCGGCCATGTATATTTTATTGGCATGAGAGCGTGCGAGATAATATGGGCATATTATGCAAAACGCTTCAAACATACTCCATCTAATAAGTATGTGATCTATGCAGTGTACTAATCGAAAAAGACATAAGAACATCGAAGATTTAACGTACATAGGGCGGTTTCAAAACGTGCCGGCGGCGACGTCACGTTTCACGCTTGGGACAAAAGTTTTACACCCTTATTCGACGTTATCTTAGGTATATTATGCTTTAAATTCGGTTGAAACAGATTGTCATTATCAAGGTCATTGTTGCCATTTATAAACTGTATTAAGGCTTATTATAGTATTTTATGCAACCGTTGTTTAAGAGGGGTCAAAAAAGGCGAGTGGCGTGAGTAACAATTTGAGGCGAAGCCGAAAATTGTTAATAAAGACGCCACGAGTATTTTTTGACTCAGTTAAACAACGTTGCATACAATACTTTTTCTACGACCAAGCACTTACTTTGAAATGCAATGAAATAATAATAAAAATGGATGATGATGATTGTTTAATTTCCTAATATGATAGGTTGTTCAGTGCGTGGGATTCTTAAGGGGAACGAAAATTTTATTATTTTTGCGCTACGACGCACGGTTTAGGAGATACAGCCCTATAATTTTTTTTTTTTTTGTTTTTCGTGTTTTTTAAATATTACTTAGGGAACGAAAATTTGATTATTTTTGCGCTACGACGCACGGTTTAGGAGATACAGCATTATAAAAAAAAATTTGTTTTTCTTTTTATTTCTTTTTTGTATTTTTTTTAAATATTAATTAGGGGTTTCTTACAGAGGAATGAACATTTTATTATTTTTGCGCTACGATGCACGGTTTAGGAGATACAACCCATAAACATTTTTCTTTCTTTTTTTTATTTTTTTTTTTGTTTTTCGTGTTTTTTAAATATTACTTACGGGTTTCAAAGGGGAACGAAAATTTGATTATTTTTGCGCTACGACGCACGGTTTAGGAGATACAGCATTATAAAGTTTTTTTTTGTTTTTTTTTTATTTCTCTTTTGTGTTTTTTTTTTAATATTAATTAGGGGCTTCTTACAGAGGAATGAACATTTTAATATTTTTGCGCTACGACGCACGGTTTAGGAGATACAACCCATAAACATTTTTCTTTCTTTGTTTTTAGTTTTTTGTGTTTTTTAAATATTACTTACGGGTTTCAAAGGGGAACGAAAATTTGATTATTTTTGCGCTACGACGCACGGTACAGCCCTATAAAGATGAAAACTGATGATGATGATGATTAACCAAAACATGTCTATGGTTCACTCATCTGTCAGAAATGACAATTATAATTAGGTTGGCAACAATGATTCCATACAATATTTTTTAAGTGGTTTAATGTGTGGTAAGATTACACGAAGTATCGTAAAAGTGCCAAATGATACTGCGTGTATGCACAAATACTTTTTTGGGGAATAGACTAAAGACTTGTCTTGACAACTATAAGAGAGGGGTTTAAAGGTGTGTGCACGACCCTTTAAATGACAAATAAAAGTACGGGAGTAGAAAAAATATATTACAAACGGGTCACTCACGTATTTTAAGTCGAAAAACTAATAATCCATAAATAATGCCATAAATTAGGGTAGTTTCGCGCCCCCCCCCCCCTGCCGCCACCGGTGCCTGCGCCGAGTCATCGGGCGCGGAGAGCTGCGGCCCGCAGTCTGCGCCGGTCCGTCACCGTAAACGCAAGCTCCTGATGACACTTCTCGGTACGAAGTGAAACATGTCGAGCGTTTTTCGACTTAAAATACGTGAGTGACCCGTTTGTAATATATTTAATATGTCTTTGTCTCACGGAAGTTTTGTTATTAAAATTTATTAAGGCTGTATCAAAACTATTAAGAATAGAATAATCTGATTACTGCTCCCGGAGTGTGGCATTATGATAAACATGTTCAACACAAGTAAGGCCCACTTGCACCATCCCAATAACCCGGGGTTAAGCGGTTAAACCGGTAACCCAGTGTCAAATTGTACTGATAACCATGGTAACCCCAGGTTTATCCGATTAACTCGGGTTAGTGGAATAGTGCAAGTGGGCCTAACTATCCCGAGCAATGCAACTCAACGCCTAAAATTACGGTATCATCTTGGGTCGTCCCATTCGTTTTTCGTCAAGTTCTTTAATTAGTCCTATCCTGCTTTCGTCACTCATTCTACATTTGTCACAATCGTCGGTGGCTTTCAATGTAGAATGAGTGACGAAAGCAGAATAGGACTAATTTAAGAACTTGACGAAAAACGAATGGGACGACCCAAGATGATACCAAAATTACTACCTGGCCCAGCGCCCTAAGATCGCTTTGGAAATCACCTAATGGTGGCTCTCGGTACAGAGAAAGTTTTTTAATAAATGCGGGGCAAATTACAAAACACGAGGAACTTCATTATACGTAATATGTTTTCAGGTAGCTTAGCTTACACGAAGCCAATAAGTGTAGGAATCAACATCCTATTTTAGTTGCAATCTTTATTAATAACATTCTCGTGTTTATACGACAACGGTTTCACTCACTTGAATTTTTAGTCGCTATTGGCGACATGTTTCGGGCCCGTCGTCTAAACAGTTTAAAATATGTCTCACGAAAGTTTAATCTCGAACATTCTCGTGGTTACTATACTTGTAAGTGTAAGTGTAAGGCCTGAGTGGACGCTCGAAGCGGAGCGTTCGGCGGGGCGTGCAGCGTGGCGTCGAGCTCCCAAGTGATTTGAGCAGCGTGCACTAAGGTCGCTCCTATACGATTGCATTTGTTTAACATGCACGCCGCACGCCCCGCCCCGCTGCACGCCCAACTCGAGCGTCCACTCAGGCCTTACACTTAAAACCTAGCGATGCCCCTATTATTTGCTATCAAGGAAATTGGATCTCAGAGATTGTTGAAAACGTTTCAATTTAATTTAATATTCTGATCTTATCTGCGCAGCGTTGCATCTGCGACGTTATTCGCGATTTCGCATTTGAAGTACAAAAATAATATTAAAACGCAATAAGTTGATTTCACTCTCGCTCTAGAGGGCATTTACGTAAGTGTGAGCGTGACGCCTTGATAGATATAGGAAAAGTATTATATTATTATGAATACTGAATTTTCGTTTCGGTTGTAACGTGGCTTCTGGATATTTTGTGTTGTAGTTGCATTGATACAGTCACCTCGAATGTAATCTGATATTTGCATAACAAAAATTATTGTTGTAAATATTGGTTTCTGTTGCTTGTCCATTTATTTATTTGATTTATTTACCTAAACAGGCACGTATATCTCCAATTCTAATATTACCTATAATTTCGATTAAATGAAAAGGTAAATAAACAGATACCTATAAATAGTCAGAATTAATTTTGTAAATTAATTAAGATACCTACGTTGGTAGCTTAGCGGTAGACTTTCAATCCGGATGTCGCGTTTTTAGGAACTTATGGGTGAAGGAAAACACTGCTAGGTACTCGTAACTGGACTAGTCTCAATAAGACCTAGTTTGCCCTCTGGGCTGGAAGATCAGATGGTAGTCACTTCCATAAAAACTAATGCCTACGTCAATTCTTGGGATTAGCAGACTCCCATGACCCGTAGTAAATACCGAGACAATGCTAGGAAGATGATAAAAATATTATATATAATAAATTAAGTATAGATTGTAATAAGTAATGTCATTTTAATAAAAAAATGCAACCGAAAATGCGTGTAATAGGTAAGTTTTTTTATACCACATCGGTGGCAAACAAGCGTACGGGCCGCCTGTGGGTAAGCAGTCAAGTCTACAAAGATCAATATAGATATTATTAAAAACTCGCACGTGGCGCCATGCGTCCTGACGTATTTAATTCTGTCCAAACAAGGAGTGAACAAATTAAATAAAGATGTAAATTACAACCCCAGGGCCAGGTGGGGCGTTAATACATTTAAGTTTAAAATTATGTACCTATTACATTATAGTATTTTATGCAACCGTTGTTTAAGAGGGCTCAAAAAAGGCGAGTGGCGTGAGTAATAATTTGAGGCGAAGCCGAAAATTGTTAATAAAGACGCCACGAGTATTTTTTGACTCAGTTAAACAACGTTTCATACAATACTTTTTCTACGACCAAACACTTACTTTGAAATAAAATTGTAAATTTAACAAATATTTTTCATGTCATCTACGGTATCTACCTGTTTTTAGTTATTCTTGTGCTATTACTGATATTTCTTCATCCATTTTAACTTGAAAGTCACTGTTTTTTAACACAAAAGTTAAGTTTTCATTCGACAAGCACAATAGTATTCATATTCAAGATTCACAACATTCAAGAAGCAGTAAAGAATGGAGGGTACGAGCGGGAAAAGAATGAATGAAATAAAAAAAAACATGTCTATGGTTCACTTATTTGTCAGATATGACATTCACACCCATAAGCGAAAGCGAGAAAGATATATTTCTTTCTCGCTCTCACTTATGGGTGCGACGAACCAAGGTCACGTTGCGGTGCGACAGTGTGTTATGACTATAAGGTTGGCAACAATGTATTTTTTAAGTGGCCATTACACGAAGTATCGTAAAAGAGCCAAAAAGATACTGCGTGTATGCACAAATGCTTTTTTAGGGAATAGACTAAAGACTTGTCTTGACAACTTTAAGATAGGGTTTTAAAGATGTGTGCACGACCCTTTAAATGACAAATAAAAGTACGGGAGTAGAAAAAGTATATTTATATGTTTTCACTAAATAAAGGATTCACAATTATATATAATCTAGACCCATGGCACTACGTCGCCATATAACGCCTTGGCCACGACATTTCGCGACTGCTGCGGCTAAGGCCAATATACCATAGGTTGGAGCGAGACACAGCAATTGGACCTATAGTTGTCGCCTTAGCCGAAGCTAGTCACGCAATGTCGTAGCCAGGCGTGAGGTACACTTCAACCCTTTAACCATTAGATATTTCTTTCTAGTGATTCGATTTCGAACCATAATTCTTATTGTAGAGATGCGTTTTTGTTTTAAGTATAATGGCAAGTATGTTGCTGCTACGGACAGGGTTAAAGGCCTGTGCACACCGGCTTCCGTGTGCGTGACGTGCGCGTGCGCGTGCGCTAAATAGTTGGAGCCGCACACGCACACGTCACGCAAGCGGTGTGCCGTCTCTCATAAGGATCTGTATACTCAGTGGCGTAACTAGGGGGGGGCTGGGGAAGCACGTGCCCCGGGCGCCATCCAAGGGGGGCCGCCAAAATGGGCAAAAGACCTCCCATAGAAAATTAACCAGCCAAAATGTAGGAAACAGTCAAATTTTTTTTTCGCGACTTAGAGGTTGGTCTCATGGTAAAAATTGCTCAGTATAATCCCAAAACCTCCCTGGCAACGGAAATGCAGTCATTTTTTAGCCACCCTGTATACAGGGTGGTCCAAACCTTGACGTCCAAAAAATTTTTTTAGAATCCTCATAATCATAATCATAATCATAATTTTTTATTGCATGAAAGTGAGTACAAAAGGTGTTAATATATACAAAAAGTCCATCACAATCTGCCGAGGTCCAGCACGTAATATTTCTTAAATCTAAAAGCTAGGTACAACTAAATTAATTTAGCTATAACTATAAAAAAATAACAAATTAGTAAATAACATAATAGGTAATTAAAATATTAAAAACGTGCTACTACAAACCTTTACATTCCAAATATTCTTTTAGGGGGTAAAATTGCTTGTTCATAAGCCATTCGTGTAATTTTCTAGAGAATAGTGGTTGTTGGTTTTCTCTTATTTCCATTGGAATATTGTTAAACACTTTTATTGCCATGCAGTAACAATTCCTGCTGCATAATTTGGATTTTGCTTTAGGCAGCACAAGTTTGGTAGGGTGTCGTCGTTGGTTATCAGAATATACCCCATGTACTTATGTTAGCCGATTTTTCGTAGTTTTCGAGTTTAACTTTTAACTTTTGTTAAGAAATTCCGAGGTGAAGCTTTGCGTTGCTTTTATGCCTTCTAATAATTGTTCGTGGTATTTGAACTGATAACATGAAATAGCGATGGGGAAGTGACCCCATAAAATAATAGTAGAAATAACAAAACAGGATTTTTGTAATGAATTACTAATTTGGAAGCTTTCCACCTCAGTTCCTTTGACCGGCGACTCTGACAAATTATGACTATTAAGTATCACTTTTTTGACCTTTTAATAAAAACGTAGTAGTTAGGGAGGCGAATAGGGGAATTTTCGGCAATACTCGAGCGTGGCAGTTTAAGATATGAGAGATACATTAGACCTAATAGAACAACCTTGTAAAGTATTTAGCTCTATATGTAGTGACGCGCGCCTAGGATAGACGATCAGATTAGTAAAAAAAAATGGATAGTCTGAAATACTCGAGCGCGTCAGATTAAGATATTGGGGGTTGATTTTAGTGTTTAAAGACTAAATTTAACTAATCTGACGATAAGTCCTTGATAAGTTATAGGGTCGCGAACTTGTAAAAAAAAAACGTTAATCCGGCATTCTCGAGCGCGAATTTTATTTTTTTTATTTTGAAGAATATAATCTAAAACTTACTAAAAATACAAAATCTGCCGGTTTCCGCATGACCGGAAGTGTGGAGGAGCCATTTCGTCTTCCTAAGAACGCGTTGCGGCATATAAGTCGCGAACGATACATTTTACAAAAAAAAAGTTTAAATAAACAAAAAAGGTAATTTTATTTTACACAAAAAAGGTCTCTTTACATTTTTGTCCAAAGTTAAAACTTTTTGACTTGAAGCATCATAAAAACTCAAACTCCCGGTCAGATTAAGAGAACCCACCAACATTTTTGTCAGATTAAAAAAATATGCTTTCAGGATACCGAGATAAACCTCCCCTATCAAAATCTGACGCGCTCGAGTATTTCAAAAAAACTTTTTTTTTTGCATTTTCAAAAATTCATCGTAACTTATCGTCACGCCGAAATCGTCAGTTTTTTTAAAGGAAGCTTCCTTGGGGCCTACTTAACACCCCTTCCGAAAATCTGACGCGCTCGAGTAAATTTTTTTTTTTTGCATTTTTGACTACTTTATATGCCTACCCCCACCACGCAAACCGGCAGATTAGTATACCGTTGTTATCAGAGGCACTCGGGGCATACGTAGTATGAATATCTGACGCGCTCGAGAATGCCCAAGTAACTGTTTTTTTTTTACATTTTTGAAAAACCGTACACGCCAAACCCACCGCTAAAATGGTTTTTGCCATACGAGCTTTTCTTTTCGAAATTATTTTATCTTTCGATTTTGATAGGTCTCGACGGCGCCGTTGAATTACGCCATTTAGCTACCTCGCCTCCCTAACTATAGGGACTAGCAGTTTCTAAAATAACCAAAAGTCCTTGAAATCGCTTGTATTTTTTATTTATTTAGGTAAGGGCAACATCTAAGCTTGACATGCTTGAACGTAAAAGTTTGTCTTTTTTTCCCAAATCAGCCAAGTGAGGATGCCGATTTTTTTTTAACAACTGCGCTGTTTGTCAAGGATTATGTTACAAAAAGAAATATTCAAAAAAGTTCAATAGTTTTTTAAATAAATAATTGCTTCACCCCGGAATTTCTCCACAAAAGTTAAAAGTAATAAAAATAAAAATCATAATTCGAAAACTACGAAAAGTCGGCTAACATACATATTCTGATAGCCCACAGCACAACCCTTCCCATGTCAGGGAGTATTGGGAGCCTCGGTGTTGACATCTCCATCAGTGACGTCCAATAATTTCGTAGCCACCTTGCTGGGTAGGCTGCGCTCGTATCCAAAAAACTCGGTGTGCTCAATAAAGGGAGGCGATATTTTACTCTGAGGCAGACAGATCCATAGGCGTACCCACGGTGGGGCAAGTTGGGGCAGTTGTCCCACCCTGATCTCTGATCATAAGCTAAGAATCTGTTTCAACCGTACCCTGTTACAATGTCCCCAGCCTCCCCTACTTCTGTCCCACCTCTTAAAAAATGCTGCGTACGACCATGGACTGTCACCTTTGGGCAGGAGCACCAAGATGCCACCTTGGTCCCTTCAAATCAGTCCAAAGGCGCGCTATGAATAGTCTACGATCCCAAACTTACAAGTGATATTGAATCTTCAAGTGTAAGGAGATCTCCAAAAAAGAAGTGTATAAGTTTTAAAATGGTCGGCAACGCGCATGTAACGCCCGCCCCTGGAGTGTAGACGTCCATAGGATGCGGTGACCGCTTACCATCAGGTGAGTCGTAAGCTTGTTAGCCACCGATGGACTAAAAAAACCTATTTCTCTAAATCAAAAGTAAACTTTAATTTAAGTAAAAAGTAACCCTTTCGTTAGTTCATTTCGTTTGGGGGGGGGGGCGCAAATTTGGTGCCTGCCCCGGGCGGCATATCCTCTAGCTACGCCACTGTGTATACTACAACGCTGCACGCGCACGTGCACGTCGCGCACACGCAGCCGGTGTGTACAGGCCTTAATTGACCGGATGATTAATTGATCCGGCCAAAATACCGGACATAATGGAATTAAATAGTCGGAATAGTAGAAAGAACATCAACACAAAAAAAGGATGCCGTATCAAACAGGATGTCACAGGAAACTATTCAGATATTCAGTGAATTTCAACCCGTGACAGTAAAAAGGCAAATCCCTGTCACAAATTTGGCAAAGCAGAAGATGTACTCGTAATGTTAAACTTTCAATTCGGTCATCGTGGTTTCAAACCCCGGCTCTTGCCAAAAATCTGTAAATTGGGTTACCCAATCACTAAAATTAAACAGTAATGCTTCCAAATTTAGATTAATTAAATTAAAATAATTAGTAATTTACTAATTTATCTGTCAAATTGTAATCACTTCTGAAGTGATTACAATTTGACAGATAAGTGAATCACTAGTAAACTGAGAGACCCGCCCCGGCTTTGCACGGGTTAACACATGTGCGTGCGTGTGTGTGTGTCTACTAAACATAAAGTATGTAATTATCTAGGTCGAGGCCCGGTTCCCGCAATTCTTCCATATATTTTAAACTGTTTGCAAATCCCAGTGGAAGCGGATTAATTTTAAAATTAATTTAAAATTACTTTTTTTACTCTTCACTGCAGTTACCAGTACTGTGATAGTCGCTACTGCTGTGTTCCGTTCTGTAAGCGGCTTGTGCGATAGCTGTTGGCATTTAAATAAACTTCCGCGAGGCCGAGCACGAAATTATACATCGTAATGTATGTTCAGGGATTATGTGGCATTTCAGACTAATATTAGATGGATCTTTGTGAAAGCGACTAATTAAATATCGACTAAACTGTCACTAAAGTTTTATAAATATCGATGTGAAGCAGTTTTCATTCGAGATCTGATTCGATTTTAACTTTAGCTTTATATATTCTGGTCCAGAAATGTCACTGACTGCTGACACAGTTTCGGAACAATAAATAAAAATAAGAATCTGGCTCCTGGTCTAACAAGTATGTAAATGCAAGAGTGAAGCATGGCACAATAAAACTGAGATATCATCATATCATATTTTTACTGGGCTTATAACCAGGCATCGGAGTTTTTGTCGCATGGTAAGACTAATAGCAAGCTATGGAGTCGACATTTGCCATAAATGTAAACTCTTATTCATACTCATACTCATTTATTTAATTTATCTTAAAATGCCTTTAGAGCGGTCGGTCGTGTATATTATCTTAGTCGAATGATATAAAAAATTTTTTTTTCTATTACATTATGAATTCATAACTTCAACTATTTTAACGTACAACTATACAAACTACATCGCTGCGAAAGACCTAATGTCATGTAGGTACTGACCGCTGATAAAATTGATTAGTAAAAAAAAAAAAAACGAAATTGTTTATTCAGATGAAATAAACCCTAATATACATATTTTTTTCTTCTGCCAAACTGCAGAACAGTTTGTTGGCAGAGGGAACTCCCTTAAAACATAGATGGGTTTAATTAATTTAATTTTAGTGTTTGTCATGTGTCAATCACTGGTGATTGCAAACATAGTAGTAGTTATTTATATCTGTAAGTGGTAAATACGTTGTGGAATATTCCATAATTAATTATTATGCCTAACCCAGAAATAGCTGCAATTTTGGCATGGATAGAGCCATACAACGATTTACAATATGACTATGAAAAATCTGCTATAGTGTGCTTGAGTTGTGAAGTACAACTCGCCCAATTGAAACATACATTTATTGCAACAAATGAGGTTTAATAAATTAAACTTATATACGTTGTAACTATTTAGTAATCTGTTCTCATATTAAATAAAATTAATCATGAGTATGAGTATGAATAAGAGTTTACATTTATGGCAAATGTCGACTCCATAGCTTGCTATTAGTCTTACCATGCGACAAAAACTCCGATGCCTGCTTATAACATATAGCCACTGGAATAGCCTTATGTCGTATTTCTGTACAAAAATGTTTGTCGAATTTTGCGGGACAAACATCTATAGGTATAGGTACGATTTTTTTCACATTGTGCAAGGTTTTTACTGAAGGGGCAGTCCAGTTATCTACTGGGGTACCGGTTCCATCATGATATGAAAGGACAAAAAAATTGTGGGACGTAGTCCACGACTTAAATTTTAGATTTAGTTTCATAATGTCACTAAAGCAAAATTGGAAATACTGGCCTCAACAAAGGAAACTATCATCTGACAAAGTATCAAACGGGAGGCGATGGCAATTTTCTTTTTACGTATTTGGGTGGCTGCCATTCCTCAACCCACCAACGGAGCGGCAGCTGACGTTCACGAGGGTTCATGATGCATAGCCGTTAACCACTATACGAGTTATCGCCCGGGAGGCGATTGGTCATGGAAATCTGTTCCTAGCTCGCGGTCTATAACGTTTTTTGTTTAAGGTTTAGGAGGCGCAACGGTTTTCTGGTATGAAAGAGGAGCTTTAATTTAATATTCCCGTCAAAAGCGATGCAATTTCTACAATATTAAAAGAACAAGACGAGCTCATTAGAGTAATATTAACGAGGCTTGGTTTCCGGTTTCGCAACAGGGTTTTGAATTTTGTACTTATTGATATTTTTGGGGGAATAATTAAAGTGAATTTTAGAAGGTTTCACACACACGAACTCAACATAATATATTTATAAAAAATATTGTATTAACTTAATCTAACCAGGCACTTTCGATGTTACTTGAGCTAACAAATAAAGCGATCTACTAACTACTTACATGGAACTCTAAAAATTCCAACTCTCTAGCTTTATCCAAATCGAAACTACAAAAGGTTCGACAATACGACGAAACGTGCCGAAAAAAGATAGGCACAGTCTATTGCCCTTTGTCTCACCTGAGCGGGGCGTGTGAAATCGGTTTGTCATTAATTTTGTCTTAGCAAGCCTATTTATATCTATCCCCGCGACTTCCGTTTTAGAATATACCCGCGACTTCCGTTTTAGAATTACTACATAACACTACATTCAGTTTCGTTATGTTATTGTGCCTATCTTGATAAACTGGGAACAAATTCTAAAAACATGTGTTGAATATTTTCACGAAGTTTTTGCGGAAAACTAATACTAATACCTATACAATTCATGGCATTAGATTTCCGAGTGTCTCCATTCGAAAGGCAAAAAACTAAGGCTAACGCAAGGAAGATGGATGATTCAAAATTGGTACTTATTAATTTGGTTTCAGCGCTACCCGGACGCCCGAAACCGAGTTTTCACCTCCTTAAATGCACTCCGACTACAAACCTCGGCTCAGCTAAATATGCATCAGCCGCACACTTTGAGATGCAAAGAATTTACCACACTTCGTTACACCCATTTTGTGGACGAGCGAGACGAATTAAAGTAGACTTTTTATGGAGCTAAAGAGGGTTTTCAAATAAAATTCGTTAGTAATAAATGCAGGATAGTAGAGGATTATTTACCAAATGTGAAAATAGATTACCTATACTTTTATTCAAGGAAATCACTATACCTTATAAAATAAAGTCCCCCGCCGCGTCTGTCTGTTAAAGTTACTGAACGAATTCACATGCGGATTTCACTTATCAATAGAGGGATTCTTGAGGAAGGTTTAGGTGTATATGTTAAGGTTGCGAATCCAGGACGGGTCGCTAGTGTAAAATAATATATACAGGGTGTCCCAAGAAGTAGTGATATACTGATGTTCACAACTTCAAGGGCGCTTAGAAAAATAAAAATACTGGGTAATTTTATCTTTCTTGGCATTAAATTTTTTTTTAATTCCATTCAGAAATCTAACGATAGTAAATGTTACCATACTGAATTGGCCTATCTATCAGCTTAGCACACAAAAAAAATCAAGCATCTACCGCAATAATTCACGTCACCATAAATAAAAATCTCATCGTACTCGGCGATAGGTGAAAAATTAAAAAAAATCATAACTCCGAAAATACGAAAAATCGCGGAACATACATGGGGGTGATTCAGATAGCCCTCTAGGTCCTCTATCTCCCAGCTTCAGTATATCACTACTTCTTGGGACACCCTGTATAACAACTAATATGTGCTTGAATAAGTTAGTGCACACGATGACTTGACAAATATTTAGCTTATTAACTGCTTTATTAATTCCATTATGAAATTAACTTTGTAATTGAGCTAGCTTGTGTCTTTCTAAATTAAGCTACCTAGTTAAGTTTGAGTTTTGTGAGGTTTATATAACCACCAGTATAAATGTACACCCATTTTCAAAATTGCATGGCCATGAGAATACACCAGCATGCCCAGCATAACGTTCTGTTAACTCAATAAAAATTGGATTTTTTTTTGCGGTACCTATGGAATTGTGACAAGCAATTAAAAACGTACCAATAAGCTCAATTAGTAGCAACTACAGAATGTTATTTGAAACTGCGGAAATATACTGGTATGCATTTAGATGTTTTTTCTACTGGTCGGGGTCATAAATCTGTAAGTTTGTCGGGCAACTAATGCTACACACTCGTTAAGTTGGAATTTTTTCATTATTTCGTAACTTTGCCTTGCCCGACTCCGCTTGCATTTTCCTGGTGGTTTAAAGTTTGTTGCAATAAAAACGTAGGAGTTAAACTTTGGTGGAGTTTCCGCGCTACATTAGGTATACTACTCGTATGTAGGTAGTTGAAAAACATATTCCCTCTGTTCGTAAATTAAGTATAACTTCAATGTTTGTATATGCAGTATGAATATAGGCACAGCGACGTAGCTGTGGTCGGATACGACGTAGTCGGTTACGTAACTTTCCCACCTTAATATATTTTAATATATTGATCCTAGCGAAAAAGTGTACTGAATCTTTTTTTAACAAGCTTTTATTAGGTCGACCTGTATGTAACTATGTAATGGAATCTAAGGTAACTAATTTAACCATCTTCCAAGGATCGTAGCGTCATGAAAATTGGCAGCTGTATGTAGTTCTGATGACAATACAATAATGTGGTACTGTCGAACTGATCTGATGATGGAGACAGGAGGTGGCCATAGGAACTCTCGACCTGTATGTAACTAACATGTAATGGAATCTAAGGTAACTAATTTAACCATCTTCCAAGGATCGTAGCGTCATGAAAATTGGCAGCTGTATGTAGTTCTGATGACAATACAATAATATGGTACTGTCGAACTGATCTGATGATGGAGACAGGAGGTGGCCATAGGAACTCTGTGATGAACAAAGCAACCTAATTGTGTTAGGGGTTTTTAGAATTGTCTCGATGAGTTCTAGTTGTCTGTCGTAAGAAAAGTACAGTCAGCGATAAAAGCTCGTAGGTACCAAAAATTAAATTTTTGCCTAAATCTTATTTGTAGAAAATTTTAAGTAGATTACTTATGTAATGGAACATTTTTTGCTACGGGCCACCGTTTAAGCGTTAATTACGAAAAACTATAAAAAGGGACCTTAAAACCCCCTCCCTCCTACCCGTTAGCTTCACCCGCACCCCCCGGTACTTTTAGTATGTTGTTTAATACACAATGGTGTATTAAACAACACCAGCCAGAAATATAACTCTATTTCAAACTATTCTAAGATAAGATAAATATAAAATATAGTTTATTCAAGTAGGCATATTACAATGCACTTATGAACGTCAAATAAAGAAGAAACACCGGCTCCAACCCTACACCTCTGCCCCGAGAAGATTTAAATCCCCCCTCAATTGGAGGAATATATCCCAATATGGGACCGGCAATAAACTCGGCGGGACACAACTTTTCAAAAAATTAAATCTTATAATTAACATGCATTACGAGTAAATAAGGAAAAAATACAATATAAATTACTATTTATAGAGCTATTACTACGGAAATTGAAATTAGGAAACTATTGGCCATAATAAATACAAGTTACTGAAGTGTGTGTCACATACAAATGCAAGCATAGACACTATTAAGTATACAGTACAAGCACGTGTAATCAGTCTAACTTCTTTGGAAAGTAATTAGGTATTTGACAAGAAAAGCAATGATCCTTTCGGCTGCTTACATTTTCTCTCAGTTAGAAGCGAATTTGTCGTTAACTTTTCTTAATACAATTTACACTGGCATAGGTAGAGTATTCGGCGTGGGTAATTATCTCTTATTTTGTAATATTCATGAGGAATATTTGGATAAAACCAGACTATTTTTAAGCAAATGCGTCTTCGAAATTATATATTATTTTTATTTACCTTCACTCTTGAGTATAATAGGAATTGTTATTCCGACTAGTATAAGTAGTATAGGTATATTTCTATATTGTAAATGCAAAAGTTACTCTGTCTGTCTGTCTGTTACCTCTTAACGCTCAAACCGCTGAACCAATTTAGATGACATCTGGTATGAAAATAGTTTGAGGCCCGAGGATAGCTTTATCAATCATCATCATCATCCCACGTAGACGAAGTCGCGGGCCGAAAGCTAGTAGCTAAATAAGGATAAAGGAAAACTACGTCAGTACCTAGCGCAAAATCAGATAAACTTTCAAATCAAATTCAAATCATAAATCAGACAAACAAAACACCTGTCTTAAAGTACAGTGGGCCAAGAAAGTGGTCTACCAGTTTTGACAAAAGTTTCTACGAGATCTAACGATCGCTAAGGTTGACTTTTCTAACGGAGTTTAAAGTAAATCGACCTTGTTGTCTCATGTCGTTCAAACGAACCTCAACCGTAGGGTGAAGACCACTTTCTTGACCCACTATTTACCTACATATTTGTATTTGACACTAGTTTACGAGTAACTATCCGGTCTTGAGCCAAACCGATAGAAGATTGAGATTGCGAGCGAAATTTATAGGAAGATTCTAATCTAACCTAACCTACGTTAGATTGTAAACTAATGGGTTCACAATCTTACAGTGTCAATACTTAATAAGATAATAACTTAGTAAAGATTGTCACTTCTAACCTCTAGCTTCATCCAGCGTTTCTATTATCCATCAAACAAGTTCCGGCCCAATAAGGCGATTCGTTGTGATAACGTATTCTGGCCTTTCACTCGTTGATTTCTCCGAATCATGAGTAATTCGAAGACGTGAAGGGTTCTCGAATAACCTTTCTTCTCGAAAAATACGCAATGTAAATATATGAAATATTGCTAAAGGCATAGAGAAATAAAGTAAGAATAGAGTGCTCATTCCATACATCAGTTTAGTACCAAAAAGACTATTACTTTCATAGTCGATATCTAGCATCGAATAGCGGAATTATCAGTACCGCTACTTGATACAAGATGTCTAGTGAGTCGCGACTTACGAAAATTGTATTGAACTACAATTTACAACTAATATTAAAGAAGAAAATAGAGTATTTTCAACTCCTAATGCGGCTATATTGTTAGCTGAAATTTGTTTAGTATTAGACTTTTGGGTCGGTGCAACATAAGTAGCAGTACTTATAATTCCGCTACTCGATGCTAGATGTCGACTAAGAAAATAATAGTATTTTTAGTACTAAAACTGATATATGGAGTGAGCACTCTATGTATTTTTTTTCTCTATGCTAAAGGTGGCGCTGAAATCTGCCGACGCGCTGTTTTGTAAGAATTCTACATTTATTTCTTTTGATGTTGAGTAGGTACTTACATCAATCGTTATCGATGTAAAGCTATAATATTTTTCAACGTGCGCCGTAGGTAATATTGTGATAAAATTTGATTAGAAGGAAACTTGGAAACTGTATGTTCGCGATAAACTCAAAAACTGAACGGATTTTCATGCGGTTTTCACCTACGAGTATCAATAGAGTGATTTTTGAGGAAGGTTTAAGTATATTATTTGTTAAGGTTTAATCGTGCGAAGCCGGGACGGGTCGCTAGTAAATAATATGAAACATAAAAACCCCTGTGTAGTATCTAAGCGTACATTTGGTTGACAAAACACACGGTAATATGGCAGTCGTGGTAGATATTATAGCAGTCATTTTCTTTCTGAGCTTTAAAGTAATACGAGGAATTTGGTCCGGGTTGTTGGTACAAGGTACTAACTGTTGTATCTTATACTTTTAAACGAGCAATTCAATATATATATATATATATAATTTCGGGGATCTCGGAAACGGCTCTAACGATTTCGATGAAATTTGCTATTTTCGGGGGGTTTTCGGGGGCGAATAATCGATTCAGCTAGGTCTTATCTCTGGGAAAACGCGCATTTGAGTTTTTACAATATAAGTATGTCTCCCAGCGGCTAAAAGAAGTATTTAAAGTATTTAAGAGTAACATGCCTGTCAGCTTGAAGACTAAAGTCATGAATACATGCTTATTACCTTGTCTGACATGCGGCTGTCAGACATGGAGGTTTACTCCAAAAACTACTTATGGTAAAAATAAGGACTTGCCAACGCGGAATCATAGCATGCTAAACATCAAGAAAACACAAAAAATCTACCATACAAAAATAAGACAACACACAAAGAGCATAAAGTCTATTTTTTTATTCGGTAGACTGAAATGACAGTTAATAGTATGAACATGAAATGTCATTTCATACTATTAACTGTCATTTCAGTCTACCGAATAAAAAAATAGACTTTAGATGCTCTCAGCTATGGCAAAAAACTTAAATGGAGATGGGCGGACCATGTAGAACACAAAATCCACATCCTGGAAATGGATTGATAGTTTCGCTCAGTTTGTCCGAGTTAGCTCTGAAGGAGAAAGCTGTTATTTGGCGTAAGATACCTATACAGCACTTCCCACTCGGTTTAGTTTTGCAAAATATACTTAGTTATTAATGAATTAAAACAATTACATTTAATCGGATAAGGTACATCGCTTATAGTGAAATTTAAATACATTAAATACATAGGTACAATTAAGACGATGACAGATAGATTGGTCGATTGCCGGTACTGTTTTGTCACTTATAAATCTACTAGCGACCCGCCCCGGCTTCGCACGGGGTAACAAATTATACATAAAAACCTTCCTCTTGAATCACTTTATCTATTTAAAAAAACCGCATCAAAGTCCGTTGCGTAGTTTTACAGATCTAAGCATACAGACAGACAGACAGACAGGGAAGCGACTTTGTTTTATACTATGTAGTGATGTAGGACCAAAGGTTTACGTTTTTCATCGTCATGCGACAAAGAGAACCGTCGGAGTGCAATTTGGGGCGAACGTCATGAAACTGCGGTTATATTCCGCCATCTGTCAACATCGTTGCGGAGCAGCGATATTACTGTTCAGGGGTGCCCCAAATTTTCGTAGTCTTTTTTAGGGTTCCGTACCCAAAGGGTAAAAACGGGACCCTATTACTAAGACTTCGCTGTCCGTCCGACCGTCCGTCCGTCCGTCTGTCACCAGACTGTATCTCACGAACCGTGATAGCTAGACAGTTGAAATTTTCACAGATGATGTATTTCTGTTGCCGCTATAACAACAAATACTAAAAACATAATAAAATAAAGATTTAAGTGGGACTCCCATACAACAAACGTGATTTTTGACCGAAGTTAAGCAACGTCGGGCGTGGTCAGTACTTGGATAGGTGACCGTTTTTTGCTTGTTTTTTTACTTGTTTTGCTCTATTTTTTGTTGATGGTGCGGTACCCTCCGTGCGCGAGTCCGACTCGCACTTGCCCGGTTTTTTTATTAACGAATCTGTCCAAGCAAAAGATTTTATTTTGAAGATCGTTTATTGACGATTTCTTTCCCATGAGTGAGTCTATGTATTTTTACCCGACTGCATCAGAAGGAGGGTAATGCTGTTCGAGTGTATGTCCATTTCTTTCGCACTAGGTAATCTTTCGCGTACTTAAGTGTACTTAGTAAAGAGTTAAGTATAACACGTACAACCTGTTAATCTATTTTGCTTTTTTTTATAATAAGTAAAACGTAAAATATAATCTATTGTGAAGCAATTCCTCAGTAGATAAGGCGCAAAATACATAATTTGTACCATCGCCCAAACTGTTAACTGTCCATCGGTAAACCATATTACAAAAGGCATAAGGTCCACAGTAAAGTTAAGATTGTCTACAAAATTTGTTTGCAAAACCAACCGCATTATTTTGGGATAGTAATATTTTAGTCAGTGGCAACCCTAGAAACTTCGGTCACCCGTTTATGGCGCGGTTATTGACGGGCGATTGTAAAGGTGTCTCGTGTCACCGCTACAACACTCCGTATGTCTCACAAACAACTGGTAACGACCCTTTTATACATCCGTCACGTCGACTGACATACATCGGCTTTTACTGCTTTATTAAGGTGGCATTCGGATAACAACTACAGCAGCAGCGCTATTGTTGCGGCATTTGAACACTCACACTCACACACTCACTCTCGAACATTCTAATCACTGCAGTAGGTATATTACGCCAGCTTGCAACCCCCCTGTTAGTTAGTAATCGGCCGCCGTATTTTGTGGGCGCCCGCAACTCCAGACGTGTCAAATGCGCGTTGCCTATCTTTTAAAAACCAATATAGGTACAATAACAATATGCGTGCATGTATAATTTAATAAAAAATTTATGTAATAACTCTCATTTAAGCGAAGTTTTTGTTATATATTCTTGAGAATAAAGATTCATAAACCTGAGGTATCGCAGCAGCGATGTACAACGGAAAATTGACCAGTGACTAAACTCTGTGTTACTCGTAAATTACTAACTATCACTCTTAGGGCCACTTGCACTATTCATTAACCCGGGGTTAACCGGTTAAACCTGGAGTTATGGTTACCAGTACAATTTGATATTGGGTTAACGGTTTAACCGGTTAACCCCGGGTTAGTGGGTTGGGCTAGAGACTGCATTAGCTGGCCTTGGTCGCGTTGGTCCGTGAAAAATGGAAATCCCTTCTAAGAGCCCTCATGAGGGATTACAGGATACCTTGACCATTATCACACTTAGGTTCATACACCTGATTTTCAGTACGAAAGTTAATAATGAAAGACCTTATGAAAATTAATGGCTTCAAAGCGATGATCGATTTTGTGTTTTTAAGCAGAGCAGGTATCACTTGGAATGACATTACTAACAATGATATTCCTACGTTCTCTTAAGTTAGTAAAGTTACCATTAACCTTCGTTTGATCCGTACTGAACATCATCATCAATATCCTTTCAAAAATGTTTTTGTGGAATAAAATAACCCAATGAATGGTAAATTACCTAGATATGTTTAGAAAACAATGAAAAACACAAAAATCAGATTTTCGGCATTTACTACGAGTTAGCGAATTTCATATTTACACGCTTTTACAATTTACAGGCACTTACATATTCCAGTCTCGACAGTGTGAATTCGTCGTATTCATTGCAATTTATGTTGTAAATCCAGTGAATGGAAGAGTTTTCGTCGAGGTTTCTGAAAAGAGAAACTAATTTATTCATCGTTCAAAAGTCAAAGGCAGCGGTTGCACAGGCGGAGTGATTGGAACTACGAGTACATAGCTACACAATTACACACCCAAGGACAATTAAAATGGGTCGTTTGTAGTGGGTACGCGCGAGTTTTTATGTATAAGTCTGAAGGGAAATTGCCTTCCTTACAAATTTCGTTTTAATCCAGATACTTCTAGCCAAGTGGCCTAGGAGCGTACCGATTAAAAAAACCGGCCAAGTGCGAGTCGGACTCGCGCACGGAGAGTTCCGCACCATCAACAAAAAATAGAGGAAA
Organism: Cydia amplana; assembly: GCF_948474715.1. Classification (NCBI taxonomy): domain Eukaryota; kingdom Metazoa; phylum Arthropoda; class Insecta; order Lepidoptera; family Tortricidae; genus Cydia; species Cydia amplana. Next base: position 4,933,955 of record NC_086072.1, read on the forward strand.
AAAATCGTGTTTGTTGTATGGGATCCCCCCTTAAATATCTATTTTATTTTATTTTTAGTATTTGTTGTAATAGCGGCAACAGAGATACATCATTTGTGAAAATTTCAACTGTCTAGCTATCGCGGTTCATGAGATACAGCCTGGTGACGGACGGACGGACGGATGGACGGACAGCGAAGTCTTAGTAATAGGGTCTCGTTTATTACCCTTTGGGTACGGAACCCTAAAAAGTACCTAAGTATCATTACTATACTATTCTAACATAATAAGTAGACACCATATATCATCGTAATATATTTTACTATACCTACTAAAGAGCCTTTCAAAAAGTTTACTTAATACTAAATACTCGTATAGAGAGCTTAGTGTTCTGTACCTCATAAAGTAGAAATTTAGAAAGCGCAGAATGGTACAAAGATTCGTAATTTTTATATTTTACAAACCTGTCAATAAAAATTAAACTACAATTACTTAACTAAAACAAAACGTTTTATCTTCAAAATATCCTCCTTTAGCTTTGATACGAAAAAGCAAACACTTGTTAAAATACTTAAAATTATCAACAACATGCCGTAAATAATAAAAATGTCAACGATATTTTGGGCCACATGTAGACATTTTTAAATTAAAGTTTTTTGGCCAGCTCGGCCTGAATATTCCTTAGGCCAGCTCGGTCTGAATATTCAGGTACTTTTGAAATTGCTTTTTACAGTCGTCATTTCATTACGAAAGTATTGCTTCGTCTGAGCTTGTGCTGACAATTTTTCCGGCCAATACATATATTCCCTATTCTCTTTTGTGGAGAGTTAATATCCGGTGAGCGGCTTTGCTATTGTATTAACAGCGATACTTTTCGCTGACCGACGGTAGACCTTATGTATTTGAAATATGGTTTACGATTTTGAATCATTATTATCAGTGTAGATGATTGATGGTATATATGACTAATATGACTTATGAACGTTTCGTATAGTTTGCCTTGGAAAATGCAAATGTTGTACGTAGATAAGTTTAGCAGATTCAATTTAATACACCTGTATTAAATTGAATCTGCTAAACGTATCTTCTGTATCACATAATCTTGACTGTATCGTGTGTAAATTTGTAAAACAGTATCGTAGTATAGGTATACCACGATACTGTTTTGTTTACAAGATTATGTGATACATCTTTAATGTTAATCTTTAATCTGTACGTTTTGTTCTTTGCACGTGGGTCTACTCCACTTCGACACCTTTTTCATAAAACATTTTTTTGTGGCCAAGAAGTTCCACCTTGAAGCGCTGGTGGCCTAGCGGTAAGAGCGTGATGCGAGAAGCGCTGGTGGCCTAGCGGTAAGAGCGTGCGACTTGCAATCCGGAGGTCGCGGGTTCAAACCCGGCTCGTACCAATGAGTTTTTCGGAACTTATGTACGAAATATCATTTGATATTTACCAGTCGCTTTTCGGTGAAGGAAAACATCGTGAGGAAACCAGACTAATCCCAATACGGGCCTAGTTTACCCTCTGGGTTGGAAGGTCAGATGGTAGTCGCTTTCGTAAAAACTAGTGCCCACGCCAATTACTGGGATTAGTCGCCAAGCGGACCCCAGGCTCCCATGAGCCGTGGCAAAATGCCGGGACAACGCGAGGAAGATGATGAAGAAGTTCCACCTTCCACCATCAGGTTATCTCCACGATTTTATTCGCAGCCATTTATCTTTCAAAATCAAAATTTGATTGCGCACATATCAACTTCCGTAACCAACGTAATACTAATTTAGTCAATTAAGAACAAAACTTACAAATTGCAATCCATTTATATGACAGCCGTCAAGTTTTTATGTTTTCAGCTAACTTCAGCAAGATGTTTCTCAGGAGGTTTGCGAGTAGCGGATAATTCTCACCCATAAGCGGGCCTCTCAGTTGCGGTACACAAACCTGAATAAATAAATAAATAAAACTGAAATCTACTGAACAAAATTATCGCAGCAGCTTGTTATGCTGAGTGGGACCCTTGATTTCACCTTATTTCTTTTTATGAAAATGAATACCTGTCTATACAATAGGCATACATTTTTCCACACAACATACACATGATGTTTTTTTTTTAAACCCTCAGCTATATTTTACAAGGTGAACATACTTACAGTCAAACAATTAAACCATTTCGTACCTGGCACAGTGACAATAGTATGAGGACCCTAGCTACTTTCACAACTGTGACAAGGTATGAAATGGTACAAAGACAATTTAAATTTTGGAAATTTCGCAATTTTGGAAACCTTCCTACGGCACATCAGTAGGTACTTACCACAGCCAAGGCTACGACCAAAAGTGGACAGACCAGATTGATGATTAACGACAGGATGGTGCGCACGAACCACCAAATCCCGATCACCACGATCACACTTGCCAGCATTACCTGCGGATAGTGATAACAAGACCGTTCATTCATTATATATGTCACCGTAAAATTGTAAACACTCGTCATATTATAATCTCGCTAGTTACATTATAAACTGACGGTAGGGAGATTATAATCTAACCTAACCTAACCTAACCTACGTTAGATTATAAACTAACGGGTTCACAATCTTACGGTGTCATATACAAGGACGATTGGGCCGATATTGGTCACCAAAAAAAGCAAGAAATTACTTTTCTTTTAACGTTAATTAATATCTACCCGAATCAGTAATCAAAAGTAAAAAATGCCCACCCTAGCATCAAATACATCGTAATTCACCTTTGTTACCTTAGAAATAAGGATGTGTCCCGATATATTATGCGGGTATTTTGCCGTCACTATCTATTTGGTGCTAAATGTTGGTACAATTTTGCTGCATTTAGTATGAGACGTTGGTTAACGTAGGTATTTAAAGCAACGGTGCTTAGACATTGGACACGGTGCATTCTACACTCCAAAGTACGACTTAAAAAGCGATGAATAATTGCCTCTTTTTCTGATTTTGATCGAGTGTATTTTCAGGCATATAAGAAGTAAGAACACCCATCTATCTCGCTACTCCGGAATCACCTGAGAATCCCTTTGGGTAAGAGGGACGAACTACGCTTAGAGTTGGTCAAAGGACTCCCTTAAGTAAGAGTACTCCAAATGCAAAATATAAGATTTGCAATAATATTATGCTCTTAGGCCACGAAAATTCCCAAGCACTTTAGTAGATATCCTTAGGCCGCCTTTACACCTGTAAGTTTTACTTACTTACGTAAGTAGGGACAAAGCTATTTGTTAGAATGAGACAACGATATTCATCTCTCATTCTGTGGTATAGCTGTGTCCCTACTTACGTAAGTAAAACTTACAGGTGTAAAGGCGGCCTTAGGGATTTCGGAAATAGCACATCACTATTTGTAGTTGACAATACCTTTGTTGGAAGTCTAACTAGTATTCCATTGCATAAGTTACAGTAACACCGCATGCAGCAAACGATCGGACTAAAGACCTATTAGCGAGCCTGCCAGAATAGTCTCCAAATAGCTATATGATTACACGGTACAGAAGCAAAATTGCTTTGTTTTTTAGCATTAAGAAACGACAACGTATTATCAGCCAAAGCATAGGCTATAGGAAATTTGGATTTACCTTTTTGTAAACGTAATAATTCCAACTCTTTGTTACGGTAAGCTTGGGTTGTAAAAGGTTATATAACACACATATATTTCTTATTTTTTAACATTTTATTACCACTATGATATTTTTATAAATAAAGGCACCAAACGATTCGTATGGGAAGAATAAACTCCAAATGAAATAATTTCGTACCTACTTATTGCTTATTATATTTTCAAAAATAACAAGCACAAAACATAGAATTTTCGCACAAATGGAAGTCCATTTCCACGACCAACTGGAGTATTAGGTGCACCTGCTATGTAATTTCAGAACGCCTTAAAATAAATAGACCATTTTCTATTCGGGCTGAGCTAAAAGCGTATTTTTTGGAAAGTAACCTGGTACAAATTTTAAGTTTTCTTCTCATGTTGGTTTGTAGAATTGACTATTATGGTTTTGATTGATCAATCACTACATAGTATAAAACAAAGTTCTTCCCGCTGTCTGTCGGTCTCTATGTATGCTTAGATCTACGCAACGGATTTTTTTGCGTTTTTTTTTAATAGATAGAGTGATTCAAGAGAACTTTTATGTATAATTTGTTAACTCGTGCGAAGCCGGGGCGGGTCGCTAGTGTTTCATTACCTTCATTTTAATTTTATTTTTAATGTTTTACAGTTTGTATTTTTATCGCGTTTGTTTATTGATTTTTTTTTTTGTGTTTAACTCGCAAGCATAGTTTGTTTAACTCTCGTGCCTTGAAACCCTCTCAACTCTCTACATTCCATTTTTCCAACGACCACATTTTAAAGAAATCACAGTACAGTGTTGCTGTAAAACCATTTTGATTGAAATTGATTTTGAATCTAATTGATGAAATTGATTTCGAATCTAATTGTCTACTGCCGAACGGAATCCTATACTTTCCTTTGCAGTAGCTACAGTTTCCATTTTGCCTGCAAACCGAGATTCAATAGGATTTCACCAAAGCTTTTATTCAGGAAATGAGTTTCTGTACAAAGGTATTTAGGTATTTTATTGTAAAACTAAAACAAGATTTGCCTGAAACTGTTTTGCTAAATTCGTAATAATATTTTTGTTATCTGGAGGTTTATATTTTCTTTATGGCACAAAAGGGTTTGTATGAGTTATAAATTTATGTTCTATTGCAAACCACGTTCTTCTGGATTCTGCGTTAAGAATTCATAAGCTATAATATACTGCGAAAACTCTCATATATTTAATATATATGGTCGTAATAGAACTTTCACTCTTGTATGCTCTCACTTTTGTAATTAGCCTGACATTCATAATATTACGCTGTTCTTGGTCTCATGCAGAAACAATTTAGAACTTCAACATGAAATATTACTTGGCATTGACTAGTCGCTTTCCGGTGAAGGAAAACATCGTGAAGAAACGGACCTTTACAGCGGCTTTCGTAAAAGTTACTGCCGATGCCGGCGCAAATTCTTAGAATTGTACTACCAAAGCTCACATCAGAGTAAATTAATTTTGTATCAAGCACAGAAACGTCTGCGAACAGTGCAATATGCAAGACAGTGAAGCTTTCCACTTTTAATTTATTTCTAAGCTCATATCAGACTCTTATGGGAACCAGGAAAGAGCAATAGGCAGTGAAAGCATATAACTGGAAACCGCCTTTGGGAACATTACCGTTCAAATTCTCGGGCCAAATTAGCACACATACACAATTACGCCTACATTTAAATAAGACGATACGTTTACAGAGCCTGTCTCTATTACACTAACGTACACAGCTAAGTGTAGATGAAATGCATATAATGTCAATAACTACCAATCAGCGACATTAATCCGCTAATAACCTTCTTGCTGTACGTACTGGCCGCTGAGAGTTCGCGGTTCATATTTGATTAGAATATGACTTGGACAGGGATAGGTTTATGTCATACATTGAAGAACCAGTCAAATAATTCACGTATAATAATTTAATGCAGATTAAAAGATAACTAGTTAAAATGTTGTTATGAAATTAAATGACAGACTAACTCAACATAATTAAATATTCATTGTTGTATAAGTGTATACCGCTATAATAAGTACGAGTATTTTGTATATTTTATTATCAATCTGTATGGCAGTGCGAAGTCACGTTCAGAGCCCGTACCATGAGTCACTGACAGTGTCAAAACTGACATTTACACTATCGAGAACGTAATTTACTTTCTATACATCTCGTTTGCACTAATATGCGAGTACGAGCGAGATGTATAGAAAGTACTACTAATACTTTACAAAATTATACACTCCCAAATAGAGTGCCCCTCCCTTCTTTCTCTTCTCAATTTTATTACACGTTACAAAACTCGCAACCCCTCACTCAAAATATTTCAACTACAGATTTACAAAAACAACACCTCATATTACAATCCAGTGACTAGAATGTGTCGACTATATAACGAAACCGCGGCCGAGAATCCTTCGGTAGACATATTCGAACGCAGCTTATCCACTTTTAAAAATAAAATACTTAAGACTTTCTGTACATAAGCTGCGTTCGCACTTATCATTTTCCAAATACGCTTTCTATTCTTAGTTGTTAGTTATTTTAAATATTTTATCTTGTTTAGTTTTAGATCTAGTTTAATTAGTTTTGTTTAGTTTTTAGACCTAGTTTAATTAGTAGATAACTCTTAAATCTTATAATTATTGTTGACATCTCATCCCTCTAGCGTTATATTTTAACTGTATGTTCCTATCCTTCTGTGCACACATGTTTGGAGTTATAGTCCAGATCTAAACTGTAAGCTTATTAATGTAATTCCTGTAAATGTCTGTAACTTGTTTTGTGAGCCAAATAAATAAAATAAAAAATAAAAAGTAAATTACGTTCTCGACGCCGTTTATGTCAGTACCAAACTGATGGTAGCCGTACTGGTATAGTCTGTCCGTTTTTCTAAGATCAAGTACGCCATAGTAAATGTATGGCGAACTTGATCTTAGAAATCGGACAGGCTATACAGCCTGCAAAATTTACATGGGTACACGAATCGGGTCAAAAACATTTGAACAGGCGGAGTCACAATAAATCCCCACTTTCAGTTCCAATGAAAATATTTCATATGTATATAGCCGGTCAAGCAAGTTTGTCAGTAGAAAAAGGCGCATAATTACAATTTTGTATGGGACCATAACCGTTCGCGCGCTTACATTTTCTAAATTCGCCGCTCTTTTCTACTGACGGAAATGGCTTGAGAGAGAACCTACATATATGTGACACTTAGAGGGTGGATTCAAATGATCAACATTTTGAGATAATGTGTGTATTTGTTAAATTAATTCAGTGAAAGCGTGATAGAAAACAATGTATCTACATATAGGAGACCGGGTATGATTATCTCACGGGTTATCTCATGAACAGAACATTAGATATCTTGCCAGGCATCCACTCAATTTCATGTCTCTCTAATTGGACAGCTTTTTTCCATAGTTCTCTGCGAATAGCATCTTGTGGGAATCTGAATGGAAAGTAATGTAAAATGACAATACCAAATTTGATTATTAATTTGAAATAACTAGGTAGTTTTTTTATAGCTCCATCTCATGAAATAAAAAAGGAAAATACAAATCTGTAAGAAGGAATTTATTACTACATTTATAATTACAGAGGAATCCGTTTATTATGACTCCGCTTATACTGACCAACCGCTTACTATGACGAAATTACTGTGCGAAGTTTGCTTTTCATATAAAATTATTTGTGACAAAGTCGGATAAGATGACTTCGCTTATAGTGATAAACCGCTTACTATGACCTATAAATACTATTTTTATGGAATTATGTCCGGTTATACTGACAAATTCGCTGGTTTTCGTGGCCGCCCCACATATTTCCCTGCGAGGACCACTGTGGCGTTAAAATTGTTTTAGTTTTAACTCTCGGTGAAAGTTGATAATTGGTATAAGGTTAATAAAACTCATCTCTCACGAAATAGTTTGAGATTAATTTGGAAAAAATAAAATAAAAAGTTTATCAACTATGCTTTATATGACATCCGCTTAGTATGACATGTTTGTTACTTCCCTTCAATGTTATTATAAGCGGATTCTACTGGATATAGAAAATACCTAAACCGAACATAAGTTAATAAAATAGTCTACTTCATTTGGCATAAAACCATCCCTATTATCCTCGCAATTTAAAAAGTCGTATGTTGTTATGAAAGTCGTATGCAGTTGTTACGTTTTAGCTTAGCACGGTAGTATTGAAAAAATGTCGTCATGTGTATTCCAAATTTTACTGAAGTTACTTGTTTACTACAAGTGAAAAGTGATTCCACTGTCCTTGATATGAACTAAAACAATTTCTGCACCACTTCACGACACATGAAGACATTTTTAATTACAAAAAAACGTAGTTTTTATAAACCAATTTAGCCATCCGTCACTGACTGTCATCTCGGCCGAACTGAAGTTGCCAATCGAACAGTCTGTAAGCACCGCCTACAATCGAATACTTTACGTTGGGTCATAATTTTATATGCGTTCACTGGCAATAGGGTATTTGACTACCTACTAGTCAAATCAGTTTCTTTTTCGAACTGTCAAAACGATTTTGTTACTATGGAATTCATATCAAACGCTTAGCATGTGACATCACAATCAAATTACCTACTCTTTATAGTTTTATACGGGTTTTAAAATAGAAATATAGACAGCATATTCTCTAATTAATCTTCTGGTGCTTTATTTCATGCATGGTGTAAGATAATTTATTTTAAATACAGTAAATACCCTATTATTAACCTTTTAACCGCCATAGAATACGTCATCGAGCGTGCTCGTGTCGCCGGGGAGGTACGAAGTTACACGAAGTTTTGTCTTATTTATCAGACAGCGGCGAAATGAGCCCGATTTTGTATGTCTTATTATATCAGTCTGGCAGGAAAGCAAAGTCGGACATCCACGACAAAGATGGGCGGATGATATTGTGAAAGTAGTCGGCAAAAGCTGGCTAACAGCAGCCCAGGACAGAACGAGGTGGCAGAATCTGGAGGAGGCCTATACCCTACAAGAGGGGTCCCTATAAATTAAGAAAAAAAATTAAAAATCTAAAATCGTTGTAAATTATGTATTTGGGAAATAAAAAGGCTTTATTATTATTATTATTATTATTATATCAGTCTACTAAGGTTAAAAGTGGTAAAAGGTACCGGATACAAACCTGTACATCTTCATGTGCCCGTAGCCAAACGCTGAACGTCTCCAGCGCACTTTTGGGGTCCAAATTTTCAAATATACTGGGCGTAGGCGTGACTTGTCTTGTATTAAACTAAAACAAATAAAAACACACAATATTTATAGTAAATGAAAACATTTAAGGTTTTCTGAAGTTCATTTCGTACAGTCGAGTTCACAAGCATCTTTAGAAGCCAACGTTCCAAAAATATATTTACGCGCTTTTACAATAAAATTGTGTCAAAATGTTTTGAAACGTTACCTTGTAACCGCGGACCAGAGCGAGAGAGAGATACCTCTATCTCGTTGCAGAAAACATTGAAATCACTACTGCAAATCCTCCCATATATTATTTACTTCCTGCTTGTCCAATAGAGAGAATATTACATCGGAAACTAGTAATTCTGAACAGAAGAAATCGATGCAGCAGAGCTATTGAAAGCAATACAGAGAGAAAACATATACAGAGGGGCTCAAGGGTCATACAAACAGGAAAAAATCTAGTCCGGTGGTATACAAGCACACGATTCGCCTAATGGTATGTAAACAGTATAAGCATTTCACGCTTCCAAATCTAAATATGATTAATTACCTACATAATCTTCCTCGCGTTATCCCGGCATTTTGCCACGGCTCATGGGAGCTTGGGGTCTGCTTGACAACTAATCCCAAGAATCGACATAGGCCCTAGTTCTTACGAAAGGGACTGCGGTCTGACCTTACAACGTATTTCTAGCCTAAGACATACACCATATTGAGGCGTTTGATTTGTCCCAGCTATGAACTTTAATATTTGTATGAAAGCGACACAACGATTTTTGTACTAGTTAACTACTACGATTATGTTAAGCGAAGACTTCTATTATGCTAATTTAAATCCTCGTTGCGAAAAAGTTTTATAAATCTTTCACACTTTAAATTTAGCAGGCGCATTATGGATCGCTTTGACCACGTGACGTGACATAAGTTTACTTAAATACCTATCACTTTTTAACACCGTGTAATTAAAAAAGACACACTGTCATTGTAACACTATCACGTAGACAAATACAAACACCAACACTCTTAACCGTCCATCGATGTATTAACAGTATAAAGTGTCATTCAATAGAACTTGCTAACTATGTAAACAAACCGCCATACTAAAATTGACACTGAATATCAAATTACATTACTAGTAACTTTTGTTTACATAGTTCGCAAGTTCTATTGAATGACACTTTAAGTGTTTTGGCATATCTATAGAGCTGTAAATTTATACTTGTGTTTATTTAAAGAATAAAGAATCGGTGGACCTTATGGCTTTTGTTATAAGGTTCACAAACTGTCAGTTAACCTTTTCGACGCCGTGTCAAACACAAAAGCTGTCACTCAGACGCCACGTCACCGAAATGTCAAAACTGAAATTGAACTTTATGCATATGCACGTAGGTCTTTGTTGCTCTGTGGTCTATGACCGATTAATCCGTCTTTGGCGTTGGACCTGCGGTGCGTATATATCGGTCATTGGCGTCCAAAAGGTTAACAGTGTGGGCGATGGTACAATCACCATAATCGTGCGGATCGACAACGTTTCACCCCAACACTACATTTCCGTACAGCATACGTGCTCGTAGCTGTAGAGTGGATCAAACAAACGTGTTTGCGATGCAAGATTGCTACAGGATTGTTTTATTTGTTTGCAATACAATTGTTATAGTCCTGTCACATCGTTTTGTAAATACAACTAACTGCCTATAACTTACAATACCTCTAGACAATTTGGATTAATGAATATTTAGTCTAAAAGGCATAGAATAAGTACGTAAACTAGCCTCCTAAGGCCCAACGAAAAAATGAGTATGTATATAGTCAGTACGGCCCCTAGTCCTACCAGTAGTACTATTGTTTTATACTCATTCACACCCAAGTACTTTAGAAGACTTTTTTTTAATGTTATTGTAGTTATACAGCACCTTGTACAGCACTTTGTTTTTTTTTACGAACTTGTTATTAGGGCTTACAGGCAAAACAAAACAGTCCTTTAGAAGTTCGTACACGCCAATTTCGATAAGCACGAAATTTGAAAACAAAATGATGAGTTTTCTATTAAGTCCTACTGGTAGGACCGTGGTACGCTATGACTACACAATTGTTGAAGGAGCTGAGTCTGAATAACATAGTTAATAAGTACTATGGGTAGGACCTTGGGCCTTAGGAGGCTAGTATAAGGTTATTATTGGTAGTATAGGTAACGAAATAAACATTATATAGCCAGGTCATATATATGTGTAAGTACCTACATTTCTTTACCTAAATAATTTTCATATTTTGTTGTTGTTTTTTTTTACAATTTGTTGTCAAGAGAGTGGGGCATGCGGCATGCACATTTTTTCTTTTTCGTATTTCACCTTCACTGCACACTCAAGTAATGGCAATTCGTTGTTTAATTAAAAGTTTGTTACGCAACTATGTAGGTTTTTGATTTAAAATCTAATTACCTAATTAGCAGACATAAACGTAGGTATAACAGAATCGAAACACTTTATTATATTTACTTTAAAAACTAAAAGTGAAAAAAAAATCAGATTTTGAATTTCAAATTATCTTGTCTTCGCCTCCGAGATTTATCCTTTACATGGTAGTTGTCTAGCTATGCAGCAACCTAACGCACAAGTATTTAGAGTAGAAAGAGAAAACAAGATTGTTGTCTCTTTCTCCCATTGAATGCTCCCCACTCGCCACACCCGGGAGCAGCTTCATTCTTGTCTGTGCGTGCGCACCGACTGCACAAGTGAAATAAACCTACCTACGTTTAATAAGTAAAAATGTCACGACGTCGTCATGAAGAAACCGGTGAAGAACAATGGGCCCGGCTAATGGAGGATTACGAACGGATGTTTCAAGAGGATCGAAGACCGAAACGTCGGCGTATTATATACTCCAGCTCCAGTAGTGAAGATGAAGATGTGCCACCCGAAGGTTAATATTATGGCCCCTCAGCTCGCCGTGTTTTATTGCTTTTACCGTTGAATTCTTCGGTAAAAGAAATTATATTTTTAAATATTTATAAATCCCGTTGTATTCTTCGGGCTAAAAATTGCCTACACAGTACGCATCTATGCGAATGATTATTCAGTTGCATTCCACGGGCCACTTTTGCAGTATTCGACTTATTACCGTTGAATTCTTCGGTAGAAAAATGTTTGTCCTATACATATTTTTAAACCCGTTGTATTCTTCGGGTTATGTACCTATCTCAAAAGAATATTGGAACAGGCTTTCTGCCTTTCTTACTGTTAATTTGGAAAAATAACGCTTGGTATTTGCCGAGAGCAATATAGGTACCGCAACTGCAGGCTACCCTCTTTTTTGCAATATTTGGTAACCCGTTTAATGCGCGTGAGATCATCGCGCCCGAGCATTTGGCCTTTATAATTGTTACATTTTTATTTTTACGTTATGTTCGTAAATTGTTACAGAACATCTCAGTCCTACGAATGTGGATGCTGAGGTTTTAGAAGAAACCAATCCTGTTGTTTCTCCCGCCAATAAAGAGGTCGCGGATAATTTTGACCCAGATTTAATAAAAGCTCTTGGCGAAACGGAAACCGAGCAAGGTGAATTTGGAGTGGACCTGCAACCTGACATCGCCAGTCGTTTCCAACAGATTTTGATAAACGGCTTAAAAAAGGAAACGCGGGAGGAGTTATTGAAAAAATATTTGTTTCCCAGCAATGTTCCTCTGGCCAAAGCTCCTACACTGAACCCGGAGGTAGCAGCAATGCTGGTGGAGACTTGCCGCCTTCGGGACAAGCGATTATATGGTAAGCAGGATCAGCTTGGGAGAGCTCTTGCGGCTGTCGGGAAGGCCCTGACATATTTATTAAAGAAGAACCCTGACATTGCCGAGGTGATCTACTTTGAATGATGCCGGCAAACTAATCGCCGATTCTCATTATGCGGAAACCGACACCCGTCGATCAGTCATTATACCTCTGGTTGATAAATCTCTCATTGAATCCTTTAAGGACAGGAAAAGAGATAGTTTTTTGTTCGGTGACAAATTGGGCTCAAAGGGCATAAAGAAGACAAGTCAATTTATACAAGCATCGACATCTGCAAACGCAGGGTTAAACTCGACAGGCCCACCGCCTTATCGACCGCGGCAACAACGAGCCAGGCAATACTACCCGCGTCGTGTCGGTGGGCCGCCGACGACCTACCCTCCGCACCAGCTCGTGAATCGGCGGCGCGAACTACCGACGCGAGCGCCCGGTCGACGTTACCCCCCGCCGCCTCCGCCGCCGCCGCCACCGCGCGCTCGACGTCACCCGCCGCAGACGCATCGTTCAACCTATCGGGATCGGGACCGCAATTAGACTTACAGTATCAGGTACACGCAGGTCGTTTGCGACATTATTTACCGGAATGGCGTTTGCTTACGAATGATAATTTTATTTTACGTGCTGTTTCAGGATATAAGATCCCATTTATCACTGAACCAAAACAAGCTCTAAGCGATTATCCAAAAAGACTTTTTTCCAAAAATGAGCTAATTGCAATTAAACAGGAGTTAGCACATTTTATTGAGATTGGGGCAATTAAAAAATGTTTTCCTTCTACTGGCCAATTTGTTTCGGATGTCTTCCTAGTACCGAAAAGTGATGGCAGTATGCGCTTTATACTAAATCTCAAAAAGTTAAACAGATTCGTAAATACAGATCACTTTAAGATGGAAGACATTCGAACTGCAACTAGACTAATTTCAAAGGGATGTTTTATGGCTACAATTGATCTGAAGGAAGCTTATTTATTAGTACCAATTCATGATTCTCACCAAAAATATCTACGTTTTTTTGTCGAGGGTTCACTATTCGAGTTTAATGCTATGCCTTTCGGTTTGTCTGTGGCTCCATACATTTTTACCAAAATATTGCAGCCAGTAATAGGTTACTTAAGGGCTCGTGGTTATAAGTCTGTACGATACCTAGATGATCTGTGTTTATTTGGAGATACGGAAGAGATGTGTATGGAAAACGTCAATCATACAATTGAGTGTTTAACTCGTCTTGGATTTGTAATTAATTATAAAAAAAGTAAGCTTACACCTTCCACGTCATGTAAGTTTCTAGGTTTTGTCCTTAATTCAGAGTCAATGACCTTGGAATTACCTAATTGTAAACGTCAGAGTCTGTTGAAACGCTTAAATAATATGGTGCTTACAAAAAGTATACGAATCAGAGATTTTGCGCGTTTCCTTGGTTCGCTTACCGCCGCGTGTCCCGCTATGGCTTACGGCTGGTTATACACCAAGTCTTTTGAACGGGTTAAGTACTTGGCACTATTAAAGAATAATGACAATTACGACTCATTTATGTCTATCCCAGAAACTTTGATAGATGATTTAAATTGGTGGAAGAGAAATATATTATCGTCGGTAAATCCTATAAAGCACTACAAGAACAAATTGGAAATTTTCACGGACGCCTCAACCACTGGCTGGGGGGCTGCATGTAATGGTGAAAAGACAGGAGGTCTTTGGACCTCATCAGAGAGTTGTAAGCACATTAATTACTTAGAACTCTTAGCAGTATTTTTTGGATTAAAATCTTTTGCTGCAGACTTAAGTTGTTGTGAAATTCTTTTACGCGTGGATAATACCACAGCTATATCATACGTCAATCGCATGGGGGGTATCCAATATCCTCATTTAAATTCGGTATCGAACATGATTTGGAAATGGTGTGAAAAAAGAAATATACATATATTCGCGTCATATATAAAGTCATCATTAAATGTGGAGGCTGATAGTGAATCCCGGAAACTTAACGTCGATACGGAGTGGGAATTAGGAGCGTATGCTTTTGCAAAGGTTGTAGAAACCTTTGGTCAGCCGGAGATTGATCTTTTTGCGTCAAGGATAAATGCAAAGTGTCATTTATATGTGTCTTGGAAAAGAGATCCATTTGCGTACAATATTGATGCTTTTACGATAGAGTGGAGTTCATATTTCTTTTATGCCTTATTGAAGGTTCTAAATAAAATTGTAACTGATCAAGCGACGGGCATCGTGATTGTACCGCAGTGGCCGTCCCAACCTTGGTATCCCTTATTTAAGGCCTTATCTATATGTGATATATTGATATTGCCTCCTAATAAAAATCTTCTTTGTTCGTCTTTCAGACTAACACACCCGCTTCATCGTCAGCTTTCCCTGGCTGTGAGTGTGTTATCCGGGAAGCCTTCATCAGGCAAGGAATATCATTAGAATCTGCAGATATTATGCTCGCTTCCTTGGCGAAAAATACAAAGTCTCAATATTCTTCTAGTTTACGGCAATGGTGGTCTTACTGCGAAACTCATAATCACTTTCCCTATGATATAAATGTGTCTTTTCTATTACATTTTTTAACAGAATGTTTTAAGTCTGGAGCCTCTTATGGAACTCTTAATAATCATAGGTCAGCGATTTCATTGATTTCTCCTCATAGTGTTGGTCAGGATGAAAAGGTTAAAAGGTTCTTTAAAGGAATATTTAAATTGAAACCCGTGTTCCCGCGTTATAACGTTACTTGGAACCCATGTGTAGTGTTAGAATACTTACAAACCATTGATAATGATACTAATGATTTAGAACAATTAACAAAAAAGTTAGTCATGTTATTAGCGCTAGCGTCTGGACAAAGGACCCAGACACTTTCATTAATTCGAATAACAAATATTAAATCGTACAATGATCGAATAATAATCACAGTTTCAGATTTGATTAAAACTTCTGGTATCGGCCGTGCTCAACCTGTTTTTAATTTGCCCTTTTTCAATCAAAATTTAAACATCTGTCCACCGACGGTGCTAAATAAATACTTGTCATTTACATCATCTCTTAGACTTGATAATGAAGATCGTTTATTCTTAACACATAAAAAACCGCACAGAGCTGCTTCATCCGAGACTATAGGTCGTTGGATCAAGCAGACTCTTCAGGCTAGTGGTGTCGACACTTCCATATTCGGAGCTCATAGCACGCGGCACGCTTCAACTTCTGCCGCTGCGCGTAATGGTGTAAGTGTCGACGTCATAAGACGATCTGCTGGTTGGTCTGGGCAATCAGCCGTGTTTGCAAATTTCTATGACAGACCAATTGTTGATTCAAACACAAATTTGTTACCAGAATAATATGTTATGTATTAATGTGATATTTAGATAGTGTAAAAATTAATACATTATTTAAATACCTTATATTACTGATGAGTTTCCTTTTGTGTCCTATTTTATTACCTATAACTATATTACACGACGCAACATTGAAAATCTGAACATCTACCATGTAAAGGATAAATCTCGGAGGCGAAGACAAGATAATTAGATGATCAAACGAACTTACCTGAAGTGAAGTTCGATCTTAATTATCTTGTCTTCGCCGAGGAGATTTAAGGGCCCTCCCTCCACTTAATTTCATTTGGTTTGAATATTTATTTTTTCCCCCTTAAGTTCAATGTTGCTGTTCCTATAGTTTCGTCTCTGAAAACAATGAAGCTGCTCCCGGGTGTGGCGAGTGGGGAGCATTCAATGGGAGAAAGAGACAACAATCTTGTTTTCTCTTTCTACTCTAAATACTTGTGCGTTAGGTTGCTGCATAGCTAGACAACTACCATGTAAAGGATAAATCTCCTCGGCGAAGACAAGATAATTAAGATCGAACTTCACTTCAGGTAAGTTCGTTTGATCATCTAATAATTGGGACCATCGATATTACAAAGGTGAACCTTTGTGGGCCCAAATTTTTATACAATTTTAATTTAAGTCAACTGCAAACTAACGTGCCAGACAGATCGCCGTACCACAGTATTAAAATTATAAGCATAAGGCTGCGTTTCCACCTAAGATATACGAGGATGCTTAGCGAGGAATGTGTTTCTTAAGAACCAATAGAATATGTACTACTATTCTACTATTTAGAGCTACGCTGAGTGAGTATAGTTCAATTGAGTGATTCAATTGGCTCATAACACGTTGAGTGCTAAAAACCCGCTTGGCGGGTTCTCTTTTCGTAGTCGCTTTCCTATACAAAGCAGGAAAACGTTGGGATCTGCTAACAAATGAATGTGTTAACAAGCACTTCCCTCGCTACGCATCCTCGCACATCTTTGGTGAAACGCAGCCTATTAAGTCTTGTAAAGAAGTAACCGTCAAAAATATTTTATGATACACACTTTTATTGCCAACTGTACTTTGCATGCCTATAAAGTACGTCTCGAGACCTTTCAAATGAACCTACTTAGACTCATTGTGTTTATGTTCTCCCATCAAAGAGTTCCGTTTGCTACCTTCCGACTGCATCATCAGATCAGCTCCATGTTAGCATATTAATGCATTGTCATCGCAAATACGGAAGTATGCGAAATTTCAGTTCAATGAGATACCTGGAAGTGGTTCAAATTTAAGTTAAAAGATTTGAAGCACCATATACAGTGTGGAAAGATAAGTCGGGCCCTGGAGGGAAACTACCTTAAATCCTTAACCTGGCTCATTTTACTTAAAGGAAACATTCCTTTATTTTTAAAAAGAAACAAAACTGCATTCAAAGTATTTTTCTTTATTTCTTCAATTTGGCTTGTCTAAAAAAATCTTGAGTATTAAATATTCGATTTTATTGATATTTTGTACGACAGACGAGTTTAAGACCTAATTTTTCTTGGAGAAATGTTGTCATTAACATTTATTGTATCGACTAGTAGAATAAAATTGCGAGTTTATATTTTTTGGAATTTTTAGTCGGTTCGAGTCCCGGGCGACCTTTAAGTAAAATGAGCCAGCTTAAGGATTTAAGGTAGTTTCCCTCCAGGGCCCGACTTATCTTTCCACACTGTATATTATACAAAGGGATACGCAGTGAAGCTAAATAAAAAAAATGTGTAATAAAAAAAATGAAATAAACATACACTATGTCCGAACATAATATTTCTCTGCAATGAGTGATGATCAAAGTCCTCGGAAATTATAGCGGCATTGTGCACGAGCTTCGTAGCGGCGAATAATGACGCGAGCAGTCTCCTGTTCACAACCTGGCGGTCTGGGAACAACGAGAACTTATCATTTTAGTATAATTTTTGAAGTGAAAACTTCTTTAGCGGCGCTGGGCACTTTTTGAGGTGGGGAAAAAATGATAAACTTGAGACAGCGTAAGGCGATCACGTGACCGTAAGGCGATCACGTGACCGTAAGGTTTAGATGGCCACTCATTTAGATGGCATTTAAATCAATAAAGAAAAACTCAATGACATTACATGAGAAAGGTTCTAATCTTGTACGGGCTGAAATACGAGGATCTCACAGTTATACTTTCTTGACAGTAGAAAAAGGCGGCAAATTTGGAAAATGTAGGCGCGAAGGCATATCGTCCCATAGAAAATTTGAATTTCGCGCCTTTTTTTGCTGACAAGATTTGGTTTACCAGCTATATATTTTAGCTTTATATCACTCAAATATAATTCAATAAAGCTACATCTTGATGAAATCGCTAATAAAAGTGAACTCTAGTACTGGTGAATAAAACTCAAAATATCATGACCAAATATATTTAGATGCGAGGTCTGCAAGGTAGCTTTACAATTTCTATTCGAATTTTAAACAATTAACGCTACAGATTTAAGCTCACTAGCCACCATTTTTATTTCGGAATTAAAGTTTTTCAATACCTAGAAAGGAGGATAGGTCAATTATACATAGTGCTGCAGACATTTTGGACTAGTCATTGAGTTTTCACTTCTGTCAGCACTCCCGGAGTGCAACCCGTTGTTTTTTTTATTTAGTTGTCGATTTTTTTTTTCGTCAGATTTTGATAAAATTTTGTGGATAGATAAAGTTCCCTATTTTGTACAATATAAGCGCAATATCACCGTAAATCCTAATTTGTGTCGGAAGTGTAGACTATGTAAACTTCTTACCATCAGACTGTATGCTTGTTTGCCATCGACGTTATAAAATCAATAGACTGCTAAGATTAAAACCATGAATCCTATCCAACTACGAAAAGAACCCCAAGAACGGGTAAAAACAAGAATATTTTAATACCGTAAGCTGTATCCCTGAAGGTCGTAACGCAGAAGCCAGACGGAAGCATATTATATCACTTATGGCTCCTCTACACGATGGGTTAACGCCGGCCACTCCAAGGGACGCATTTATGCGTTAGAGGGAGCAAGTGATATTGCTATCTCATTCTACCGCATGGCTGCGTCCCTTGGAGTGGCCGGCGTTGGCCCATCGTGTAGAGGAGCCATGAAATGCAATTTCATCACCAAGGTGGTTAAAAAAGATGTATAATGAAGCACCGTGAATATCACTTCGCCTCCTAGCGAATGAAACCTCTCACACAACAGCTCACCAGAGGGCCTACCGCGAACCACGTTCTATATGTTGCCTCCCTGTCACACTTACGTACGAATTTACAAGTGCGATAGAGAGGCAACACGTCGAACGTGGTTCGCGGTAGGCGCTCAGTACTCTCCAATCGTCCGCACTCGGACACTTCTCAACATTTATTTTTATTTTTGCACCTAACTGCGACTTGTTTGCCGACAAACATCATAAACTGTATAAAGATTTTTTACGTTTTTGTGAATCAACATAGTTATGATCACTATAGCTTAATTATTGTCATATTCATCATATAATTTTATTACTTTAGCTTTACTATAACATATTGAATTTTACAGAGCATTGGCGCCCCTAGCTGTAATGCTATAAAATTACCCCTGAATCATATCAGTTGCCGTTCCGAATAGATTTCCATGACCAGGGGCCTATTGCATAACATTTTACAACTCATAATACAAGCGGACGCCTCTTTTTATTCCCTTTTATTAGAAAGTGACTGCCATTTGTATTATGAATTGTAATGTTATGCAATAGGCCCCAGCTCATGGAAATCTCTTCCTGGCTTGCGGACTATAAGCACAATCAAATGAAGGTCAATGCGAGGAAGACGCCGGTATACCGGCATATAAAATGCATTACAGGGAAGAGCGCCATAGGACAAGAACTCTCGCATTTGTATACGTACGTCACTCATACATACACAGAACGGAAGAGCCTCATTCGTTTAACTCTACTGACCTTCTGGAAGTAGAATAGAGTATGAGTAACGCAAGAGTTGATAGTAGACGGTCTTTCTGTATACCTAGACGCTTTTTTCCAACAGACCACCAACTTTTTATAAGTTTGTCGTGTAGGAAATAGAACGGCCCTCAACCATAGACGGTCTTATCCACATTGACCTAAGGTAAAAATGCAACTCACCATATCGACCAATCCGCGGTAACATTTCAAATTACGCTTTCCCATTTTTGAACAAAATGTTGCTCGCACCTACGCATCACAGACATTTATTATGAAACAATTTATTACATTATCTTTTAAGTATAAATGAGATTTTAACAGTTAGCACAATAAATTTAAACAATAAATGACGTTTCTTGACGTACTTATGTAATTATAATTTATTTTTCGTGCCTTGTCACTGTCCAAAAAGTTTAAGCCAGTTTGAAGAGGTTCAATATTAATTTGAGAGAGAGTTATATTTTCCTTTGTGTAAGGCCTGAGTCTTGGAGGATACAACTAAACGGAGTAGCCATTAACAGGCTTTCCCCTCTGTCGAAAATAGGCGGCCAACGGTCATACACTATGTATGGACTGACGTTTATCTGACATGGCTATTTTTACGTTACGCATACATTTGACGTTCCCCTCCCCCGCAAAAATTGGCAGACTGTTTTGTACAGAAAATTACAGACATGGCGTCTCCGTTTGATTATATCCTCCAAGGCCTGAGTAGACGCTCGAAGCGGAACGTTCGGCGGGGCGTGCAGCGTGGCGTCGGGGTCAGGAGTAATTTGAGCAGCGTGCACTAAGGCCGCTCCTATACGTTTGCATTTGTTGCATGCCGCACGCGCCGCCCCGCTGCACGCCAAAGAGTAGTATAATATATATATGAGAGCGTCCACTCAGGCCTTACACTTTATCTTGTCGTCTAATAGAATAGGTATTTGAGTAATTAATACTGGATATCCAAAAATAAAGACAAATACTTATATTTCTTCGTGTGCCATCTGCGATAAGTACAGTTATAAATATTTATTATGTAGATCCATGTAAGTTTTGCCTTAGCAAGCATAGTATATAAAAATGTTAATACAAAAAGAATATACAACTACGCAAATAATGAAAATACTCGTATCTAATGCTTGCTTAGTGCATTAAATTTTAAGTGTTTTGTAATTTTAATTAATCTGTGATGGATGACTGATAAATAATGGTATTAAAACTGCTTTTTCTGTTTGCTCCAACTTGAAAATAATGAGAACAAAGAAATAACTGTAGGTGGTGCGTGTTGAATAAGTTTGTATTAACTTTTTACATGTGTGCAGTGATTATAAATCGTGGATTTAAACTTTTAAACCTCAATTTGTGCTGTAAAGAGCAGAAAAATATCTGTCATAAAAAAATAACAAAGTATCCTCATTATACACAGACAAGAGTGTAAACAAATTTATGTATAAACAAGCCCTGCTTTTCCTTGCTTTTTTCAATCCGAATTTACCTGTCTTCAACGTCATGGAATTCGAGCTAGCACAATAACTAGGTCAGTATTTTTCTATGTCGCAAAATCAAGTTATTCTCAACTCAGACTCGGTGCACCGTTTTCGTTAAAGTGCAAAAGTTCCTCTCAAAACTTGCACACATGTTTATGAGCTCAGGCAAAGACTGTTCATTCTGCCAACATTCAAGAGGCAGATTAAATTTCCAACCCTATCCTATGACTACCCGCTTGACAAATTAAAACTAAACTCTGCAGTGACTTGTGTATGCAAGCAGTTTGCGGTCATATTTGGTTCAGACTTTGCATTTTTAAAATGCAATCTTGGACGGAATTGTAAAGTTCAAACCAGATTTTTAGGGTTGACTCGTAGATAAGATAATAAAAAAAAATAACCTATTTAGAGCTTTTTGAAACGATGCTAAAAAAACGACGTATTGATTTAAAAAGAAAATTCAGCTAATGTTTTTGGTGAGTATATAAGTGGATATATACTATTGTAGACAACAGGTGATCTTATCGCTAAAGAGCGAACTCTTCCAGACAATGTATTTCCCATTTAAACAAAAACAATTCTATTAAATAGACAAACTATTCCCAGACATATCTTGCATGACTAGTTATAATTATATTTAATAAGATTCATCAAAAATAATAAAAAAATATATGTACCCTTACTTAAAATATATACAAAAAAATGTGTGCCCTTGTTGTAGCAATAAATGCTTTATCTATCTATCTACATATGTAGGTATTCATTTGTTGTTCAACTAATAATTATTAGCCTTGTCTAAAGGCGGCTGTTAGCTATGTAATATATGCCCTGATGTAATTATCAAATTTCAATAGGTACCAGCTTCCGATATAGACTATCCGTAATTATCTAATTACACACTATAGTCTGGATGACCCAATTTCATGACTCGTGGCAAAGAGAATAGATAGTTACATAGGTCTTTGCTCGTGGTAAGAAATATTACATTACGGATTTACTTTGTACATGTTAAGATATACCTATATACTTACAGAATGCTCTTTAATATAATGAAAAACATTCAGTAAACATTAAACCCATGTCTGTGAAAGAAAAGTACTGACAAGCTGCCTAATAGGGGCTGTAGTTATCCAGAATAATTTTAATATCAGTGGAATTATGCTCATGACATGCACGTTGCAAAAAGCAAGTGAATTATACACTCGTTATAGTTCTTTTTTTTTAGCATTAGAAATAAGGTAAACAATCTTGATGTGTCTTTTAATTGAAAAACACGTTTTAAAAATAAGTCACAGCAAATATGTAACAAATATGAATCTAACACGATCATTTATATTCTTCTGCTTTCATAAGTAATAGTTACTGATTTTTAATAGGCGTTTTTTAATTAAAAGACATGTCAAGATCAAGATCGCTTACCTTCTTTCTAATGCTAAAAAAAACGAACTATAATAGGTACAGCAGGTCAACATTCTACAATATCCTTAAAGGCGCTTACTAAGGCATCTTGGTTAGGTACTGTTGCTACAGTAGAAAGTGCTTCTAATATAGAACACATTTTCAAAAATACCCCGCTTTCCAACGGTCTGACTCGAACTTAAGGCTTCGTTACACAGGCGCGTGTTCCGGCGGGTCGTGAGCGGGGCGTGCCGCTTTGACATAAATAAAACGCTCACACCCCGCTCACGCCCCGCCTGTGTGACGAAGACTTTCTACTGTAGCTGTTGCTACAACCTAACCTAACCTAACCAAGATGCCTTAGGCTGCGGTCGTACTGCAGACGCCGCACGCAGCCGACAACGTCACGTCGCACGCAGCGTCTGAATGGTGTTGGCGGGGGGACGCCGCACGCAGCGAGCGAAAACGACCACTCCCGAGCATTCTCGAACACACCATTCAGACGCTGCGTGCGACGTGACGTTGTCGGCTGCGTGCGGCGTCTGCAGTACGACCGCAGCCTTAGTAAGCGTTGCAGTAGCGTGAGTGCTTGTAAAGTATTGTACAGTCGCCATCAGATATATCGGAGCGGCCAAGGTGCTCACAAATATCTGAACACGCCTCTATTGCCTCGGCCACTCCGATATATCTGGTGGGGACTGTACCAGCCTAAAATACAATTTTCAAATCTTTCGATGTTACCGATGATACCCCAAAGTACGTTACACATGGCACCATCGTCCACACTCTTAACTGTCCATCGGTGAACCTTATGTCTTTTGTAATACGGTCCACTGATGGACAGTTAAGTGTTGCTGTTTGTACCTATGCAACACGTGTCACCAAGTGATTTGACGACGTTGAGGGACTCCGTTCGACATAAGACCTTGTAATTAAGGGTTACATGGGCCATCTTATTTTAAAGTTGTTCTACACTTACTTTTCAAAATTGGGGTTGTTTATGTTATTTCTACTCAGAATCATGAGCACTTTTAATCCTAATAGGGGGAAAAAAAGTGTCCCAAAATTTTCATACATTTTTCGATCTTTCCATTCCGTGACCGCCATACAAAGTCTATGAAAAATGGTAACGGAATGGGAAAAAACCCTTGGGACACTTTTTTTCTCCTATTAGGATAGAAAGAGCTCGTGATTCTGAATAGAAATAACATAGAATTTCACAAATTAAAAATAAAATTTAGGGGACTACTTTAAATAAAATGGCCCACTTAACTGGGAGCCAGAACTCATTTCATATTTCTTGCTTGGTTTACAACTTGAGTCGAAATATTATAGTAATTACTTATTTCCTCTTAAAATAACTCCATACACCTCGGCCTTCTACCAACCTCGTCTGAAATTAGTCACAATAATGTTCTACTTTTAAAAAGTGTCCAAAATGTTAAAGCTAAACGTATCTCGGGCGTATTTACTTCAATATCACGCAGGCGCGGATCCAGCCCTCAAAAAAGGTTGTGGTCACAGGAACCCAAAAATCTTCAAGTACGAGTCATGAACAATCATGACTCTTGAACTTGGAGGATATAATCAAACGGAGACGCCATTTCTGTACAAAACAGTCTGCCGATTTTTGCGGGGGAGGGGAACGTCAAATGTATGCGTAACGTAAAAATAGCCATGTCAGATAAACGTCAGTCCATACATTGTGTATGACCGTTGGCCGCCTATTTTCGACAGAGGGGAAAGCCTGTTAATGGCTACTCCGTTTAGTTGTATCCTCCAAGCTCTTGAACGACCATCCCGATCTCAATAAACCGTGATGACGTCACAAGTCTTTTAGGGGGGTACCTTATGATTCTCCGAGCAATTTTTCGCAGATTATCGATTCACAGACGACATTTTCTAGTTTTGGTTCACATACCGTTCAATTCGCTTATTCGCTGATACGGCTCTAACGATTTCGATGAAATTTGGTATATAGGGGTTTTCGGGGGCGAAAAATCGATCTAGCTAGGTCTTATCTCTGGGAAAACGCGCATTTCCGAGTTATTATATGTTTTCCGAGCGAAGCTCGGTCACCCAGATATTTGTGTTAATTAGCAGAACAATTATTGTAAGGATTTCATTTGGCAGAGTAATCTTCTCGTTTAAGGAACTTTTAGTCGTGATTTTTTTGCCGTTTCTTGCGTAATGGTACAGAACCCTTCGTGCGCGAGTGCGATTCGCACTTGGCCCGTTTTTTTTAAAGATTTCGTTAAGTAGATAGTCTAGTCGACGAGTTCAGGGTGGTGGAAAGTAGAGATACTGCTCATAGAGATACGTGTGATGCCTCATTGAATTCAGAATAATGTCTAGAAATTTCTAACAGTAGTACATGCATTGACATGTTTAAAATACACCATACCTACACCATTATTTTTTTCCAAATTTTTTAATGAATATTTAATACCTTTAAAACATTTTACCTTTTCACGCCAATTAGTTTATGAGATATGTACTGGCCAAAAACGAAATACCATACCTATGTATTTTTTAATGTTAATAATTATAACATTTATAACTTTAGCAATTTTTGATATGCGCTCCGAATACATTTTCTAGACATTATTCCGAATCGAATCAGGTATCACAGTGGGTATCACACGTATTTTTGGGTGCAGTATCTCTATTTTTCATCATTTTGAGCTTGTAGACTAGACTACTAAAAGTACTAAAGTTACAGGTAAATTAGTGATTTAGCAATTGCGTTACTTACAACATTGATTCATTGATGCATAGATAACACTTTTTATACATAGATAAATATAAAAATAAATGCAACGCAACAACGCGGAAAAAAACTCCTAAATACACCAGTAAATTAAAAGCTGGCATTATTAATTTAGGACATTGTACTAATATTTGTGAATGTTTAAGATTTCTAAGACCCCATAAGCTAAAAATAATTGCCCCTGTTAGTAAATAATCCTTATGCTTGCAAATAATTAGGACTCTGTTGTCAGCTGATATTAACTTACGAGAATTTCTAATTCATAGGTACCAGTTGATCACACTACCTACTGTGTTTCAACACTTTCAACCAATAGTTACTCGGGTAATCGTGACAGTTATAATTAGGTACTTATTATAGGTACCAAACGATCAGTCTAGTAAAGTTAACTCGCATATCAATAGGCAGTGAACGCATTCAATAGGTTAATTCGCAATGAAATTCTGCGAAAGGTTCCTCTGCCAAAGCGTCTGTAAAAAAATCGGCTAGTCAGGGAATCGATAGGACATACTATTTAGGGTTGTGGGCATGCCCACCGTGCCCACAACGGTGGATCCGCGCCTGATATCACGAGCTTCATTATCATTACGAAGGCATACTTTTTATTCCCAGAGATTTAAAACCCTCCTCGTAGTCTCGTGTCGTTTTAAACGAAGTAGGTAACGTTTTTTACAAGCCGCGGCAGCGTTTATCGCATAAATCTGTTGGGATATTCTTGGTTTATTTTTTCTGTCATATATCTGTCCCTCTCCCTGGACGTAAAGTTGATAAAAACAGTAATATCAAGCTATTAATTTTCACAACTCGGTACCGTCTCTGAAATTAATTATCACTAGCTGACGCTCGCCCACTCTGACCATAAACGTAGTACGTACCTAAAACAGTTTTCCAGCCATGATGCTTTGACAAACCACAATCCCGGCTAAACTTAAAGTCTAACTGTTTTAGGAACTATGTCGGTGGTCAGTGTGGAAGAGTTTTGTGTTCAACTGATGATTAAATAATAATTCCGAAAACAAAAGTAGTTTCACGCCTCCCCTGCTGACGCCTTCGCCCGTGCCGAATAATCTTTCAGGTCACAGTCTAAATCAGTCAGCCATCGCGTGTGACTAACGTCGAAGCTCCTCACTAAGTATATAAAAAGAAACATGTCGAGCCATTTAAACATACAAAACGTTTGTCATCCGTTTTAATATAAACATAGGTACCAAAACCCGTCTATGATGAACCGCAAATTACGGCCAGGATAAAGATATTCGATTAAAAAAATCTTATACAATTAATCTGGCTTCTTAATCTGAAGGTTATTGTGGCGCAAAAAGGCATGTTTACATCGTTTTCGGTCAGCGCGGGCGAGTAGCATGCGAGCGTTTGCTCATAACCGGCGGCGACACGTACCTACCCTGCTCGCATCGCCATTCTAACTTGTTCTGTGCAATTAATATAAGTTTATAGTAAAACGTAACTAATTTAATCATTATTTTAAAACAAATTTCCACCAAAACAACTTCTGCGATTATTTCTACTGCGCGCGCTTTTATGCTCGGATGATACTTTTTCAAGTTGTCACATATTGTTAAGTAGGAACGAGTATGTGCGGGAGCTCACTTAAAACGGAAATGTTTATCTCGTAAACGTTTACTTACTTGATTGTATAAACATCAAAGTAACAAGTATTCTCAGTTTCTTCCAAACTGCGAGCATTAAATCGTTAAACATACAAAATATCGCCAAGTTGCGCAAATGTTATTTCATCACTAACTAGATTTCATTTGCTCCAATTTACAATTTTATAAGCTTATACATTCATAACAAAAATTTAACAAGTACAGATGCTTGAAGTAGAGGAATATCGTGTAAGAAGCATGTAATGCCGTAAGAAGGGTAATCAATTTTCATGTTACATTACGAGTATCTTGTCCCTGTCACACAATGTTACATAACATTATAACTAATATAACTCCCAGTGTAGGTACATCATTAATTCCATTAAAAATGCATAAATTTAAAATGCCAACCGTTTACCGTTTTGAGATATATCTGTAATTTTAACCGCAGATTTATATGTTTAAAAATCTCTCGGATCCTTTGACAACTAACCTTTGCGTAAGTTTATTTTAGTTTCCTAACTGCTAGTTTTATTTACTATAAAAACTACTACTTATTTGCTCCGATTACCTAACAACTTTCTGAAGTTCCATATTCTAAACACACGTTTTAGTGGCGACTGCAAAGTAAAGCTAAATAAGACTCTGAGGTCGATTCTGTTTCAACATTTGAATGTTGTTACGTTTTTGAAGTGAAAACTTCTTTAGCGGCGCTGTGCACCTTTTGAGGTGGGGAAAAAATGTTAAACTCGGGACATCGTAAGGCGTAAGGCGCAACCCTCTCTTTCTACCGTGTAGCGAAAATGTATGCCTGAGCCTGCTGTTTCGTTTTTATTCACCAAAGAACTTTAGTCATAACGTATCATAATCAGGTCAATTATTTAAAAATGGACTTTTATATTAAGCAATAAAGCTCAATGTTCTAATCTTGTACGGGCTGAAATACGAGGATCTCACAGTTACATTCTTTATATCAGTCCAATATAATTCAATAAAACTACATCTTGATGAACTCTAGTACTGGTGAATAAAACTCAAAATATCATGACCAAATATATTTAGATGCGAGGTCTGCAAGGTAACTTTACAATTTTATTCGAATTTTAAACAATTAACGCTACAAATTTAAGCTCACTAGCCAGCAATTTCGGAACTAAATTTCAATAGATCCTGGGTATTATATTACATAGTGCTGCAGACATTTTGGACTAGTCATTGAGTTTTTACTTCTGTCGGCACTCCCAGAGTGCAACCCGTTGTTTTTTTTATTATTACGACCTTGAGTCAGCGTAAACCGCTTTAACTGTGTGTGTGTGTGTGTGTGTGTGTGCTAACGCTCGGCCATGCTCACGAATGCATGTGTCATCTCATAAGGCATCTCTTTCGCACTTATTAGTGAGATGCTAGCATGAGTTGCATACTCGCGCGCTACACGAATTGCGCGACTTCAAGTATGCGAGAACGTAACACATGCCATCAGACGATTTGATGAAGTAACTTATGAAGTCACGGTCTGATGAAGGTCGTGTGAACATAAGATTAAAACGTTATAATTTTATTATATTCCGAATCAGCCCCTCGACCCGTTATAAAACAGAAGTTTTAGCATACGCCGCACTCGGACGTAGTTCAGAAGTTATAATGGGTTTTGTTCAAGTAAGTTGTATTGAGAGTATCAATGCTAGAAATATGGACTACAGTAGGCGTTAGGTGGGCTATTTCTATAGTTTACTTTAGTTTATTTATTTCATAATGATAAATTACAGTATAAATTATTCTAACGCTAAACATTTTTAATCTATATGAATTTACAATTTACAATTTTATAGTTGGTGAAACTTATTTTTGGGCTAGTTTAATGTACAGTAGGTATATATGGAAGCTTGGAGACATCAAAATGTCCCTATGTTTCATTCCTTAAAATTTATTTGTACT
This sequence comes from Cydia amplana, assembly GCF_948474715.1. Taxonomy (NCBI): domain Eukaryota; kingdom Metazoa; phylum Arthropoda; class Insecta; order Lepidoptera; family Tortricidae; genus Cydia; species Cydia amplana. Next base: position 4,963,016 of record NC_086072.1, read on the forward strand.
TAATGTTTATTACGTTTCATATTTTATGGTCAAAATAAATTAAGTATTATGTCTTTTATATGTCTTTTACTTTATTTCCACTAAAGCCCATTTTATTTCGCTTATTATAGGACATTAGTATTTGAGTTTTTTGTTTGCCATTAGGATAGGTTTATATCTTTTTCTACTCCAGCACTTAAATGTGTCAATTAAATGACTGACAGTGATATCTAAAGCAATGTCATTTGAATGCTTTGTCTATAGGCTCATAAGATGACTGCTAGCAGTCATCTTATGAGTATAATACAACTGCTTTATTTTTTTTAAAGATACAAGTTCCGATCATCTTGATTGAAAGAGGTATGTTTTCATTTACAATAATAACTCTTTTTTTTTAAATAATAACTAAATTTTTTTTAAATAATAACTCTTTTTTTTAATAATAACTCTTTTTTTTAATAATAACTCTTTTTTTTTTTTTTTTGCTGCAGCTGTCATAGAAAAAGTAATCTATGCAACAGCTCATAATTGGTTCTTAAAATTCTCGGGTCTTTTTTTACAAAACTTGACTACGTCTCGTTTTGTAACTTCGACCCTTGAATTTTAAGAACCCTTATTATATCACTGTTGCATAAACTACTATTGAAAAACAGTGTAAAATAATTCATAACAATATTTTTGATTCATAAATGGTAAATCAATTTCGCTCAGTGTATTTCGAAATAATTCTAGGTAAAGCATAATTACTCAAATATAACATACATCCACTGAAAATTAATGGAACATAAAGTATAATGTACTTATTAAATATAACCTATTAAATTTGTATTCTTTAGTAGGGAAATCAACATCGCTCAGAGCATTATTTCTAGAAAAATTATGGGTAGCGGATTACTTACCCAAATATGTATTAGCGAAAAAGCCGATCGTATAAAACAGTTTAAGTAGGCACAAATACATCAGTTCTACTGAAATCTGAAACTGTAGATACAATATCAGGTGAACATGTAAATCAAGTTAAGCCGTCCTTATCATATTTACCCAGAGGCAAGACTCCTGCTCAAAACAAAACTTATGGTAACAAGAGCAACCCTTATACAGCTTAGTGCGGTTAAGAAGTGTTTTAAGCAATAATCCTATGATAATAGAGGCGACGAAGCTGCAAGCCGCCGACCATATTGTTGGAGCTATAACGTAATCACGACGAAGTTTGGACTGGGACACATTGATAGGGAAATCGACAACAACATATCTACACATATTTTGTACATTTAAACATTTTACTAATCGTAAGTATGGAAACGAATATTATGTGTGTTTTGAATATTATGAATGAGATGAATACCTAATTTTAGAATATTTGCAAGTTGCAACCATCTAGTGAAAAAAACTTTAGGTACATTTTAATGTTGTCTGCTTACGCTAAACCGTATTAATTGCTAATTATCATTGTATGCCCTCCTCTTTAAAAGGGCGCATTTTACATATGAAGGAATGATTATAAAATGAGACAACCAGTCACAAATAAAGTCAATAAATATATTTAAATTACTCCCAAACTCTTATATACGATCCCCATAAAAATTTCATTAGCGCGATGTAGAAATCGCCGCGGTTCCGGCGAAAACTTTTTGTATGATCCGTTTAAGTTATTATATGGAGAAGAACTGGCGATCAGAAGCTAATTTATTATAGTGAAGAGTTTATCTACCTGTTTGAATTAGATAGCCACGGAAATGGATCAATTTATAGAGTAACAGAGTCTTATTAGATTATTAAATTAACTGATGAGATGACGATAGAGATCAGCCAGCCTATTATGGATTGCTTTATCCATCTTTATCCACGTGATAAAATAACTGTCACTGTTTAACACCGTGGGAAAGAAAGTGACGGACACCGTTTTATCACGCTGTCACGTAGACAAGAACGACCATCATATCCGTACAGAGGAGGATAGGGAAGCAGGCCAACGACGGGATTGTAAAATAATTTGTGGCTTTCCATCCTTATGCTTCATGTGCAATAAGGACCTTTTTATCACATTTTTTGTTGAAATTTCTGATGGAATGGTCCTTATTGGATATGTAGCATAAGGACCATTCTGTAATGGATAGCCACATTTTTAGGGTTCCGTAGCCAAATGGCAAAAAACGGAACCCTTATAGATTCGTCATGTCTGTCTGTCCGTCTGTCTGTCCGTCTGTCTGTCCGTCCGTATGTCACAGCCACTTTTCTCCGAAACTATAAGAACTATACTGTTGAAACTTGGTAAGTAGATGTATTCTGTGAACCGCATTAAGATTTTCACACAAAAATAGAAAAAAAACAATAAATTTTTGGGGTTCCCCATACTTCGAACTGAAACTCAAAATTTTTTTTTTCATCAAACCCATACGTGTGGGGTATCTATGGATAGGTCTTCAAAAATGATATTGAGGTTTCTAATATCATTTCTTTCTAAACTGAATAGTTTGCGCGAGAGACACTTCCAAAGTGGTAAAATGTGTGTCCCCCCCCCCCCTAACTTCTAAAATAAGAGAATGATAAAACTAAAAAAAATATATGATGTACATTACCATGTAAACTTCCACCGAAAATTGGTTTGAACGAGATCTAGCAAGTAGTTTTTTTTTAATACGTCATAAATCGCCTAAATACGGAACCCTTCATGGGCGAGTCCGACTCGCACTTGGCCGCTTTTTTTCTGCTGTTATCTCTAAGAGCCAATCGAGTCGTTGATGTGCAAAAGATTTGAACTTAACTCACAAGTTTTTAAATGTCAAGTAAACTTTTATGGCAGATTGTATTCATTTCTGTCCGCCACGCCAGTATGTCCCACAAGGCTCCGGGCCGATCGTTAAATTTTATTTAAGTTTGAAACTCGGTCGGAAGATGTGTTAAACCTCCCATCTGTTCAGCAAAACTGTTATGTTTATTCGTACAGTTATTTTCTATTTTCTCTTATTAGTTTCGGCTTATGGTTTTTAGTGTTATGGTATAGGCCTTATCTATGTTATAACCGCAATCGTCTTTGCAGGTATTTTGGTCGCATTACTTAAGTTTCATGAAGCGTTTAACTGATATCGTCTAAAATTACGATAACGATTTGAGCACTGGTATTTAGCACTGGGCCAACATTCGAACTCGAAAAATTTGATATTAAATTGAATCTCAGTGTATTTCACTCACGGCACAAAGTGCGAGCGAGTTGCAATGTAGAACATATAAAATCTAGATCAGATTTTTAAAGGATGAAAACCATTCCTGGTAGAATAGTGTGTGCAGGTTCAAAACTTGTGGGTCAGGTATTGGTCGCGAGTTCAGACCAAGGCGTGTGCCTCTAGGTATTTATAAAATTACACTCCAACGTATCTTCTTATATCTATTGAACTTAAACTTTTCAGTACAGGTTATAGATATGTTATGTGTGTACATAATATATTCTTGTTATATTTATTTACTCTAAATATAACTCAATTAAGATTTTACTTACTACACATTGAATCTACTATAATATTAATATTCTTTTGCAAAGATGCAACAAGTTCGCTATCGCGCCTTTACGGTGGAATATTAAATTCACTCGCTCAAAAAAACTTGGCTCGTTTATTACAATAACATTTTCGTTAAGTTTTATGTAAAAGAAGATCCTTAGGAAGAACCCCTGCTAGAGTACAGTTCACAAACGATTATTATGATTGCAGGAGAAGTTTTTTAAACGTTTTACGGGTTTTTTAAAAGTTGAGGAAAGGATAATAGATATTCCATTTAATAAACTCTTTGCGTTTACATAAAACGCCAACTTGTACTATATACGAATAAAGCTAGGTCCACACTTATCATTTTGACGTATCGTATTTCCGTAGCTTAACTTAACACCAACGCGTGTCATACGGCGTAAAACTAAGTGTGGATATTTTTGGCGTGTTGTCCTTTTCGATACTATTGCAGCTAACAGATAGGTACCATTATAATGCATAATGGCATCATCTAATAATTACAATTGATTGAACCTAAATTAACAATCAAGCATATAGTTTGATTATAATAATATTAATTATTAACTGTAAGTGACGCCCTGGGCTTCACGGAAATAATTTGTACTTCAGTCAGGCATATCTCACTCCGCGATTTCGTCGCTTTGCTACAGGTAGCTAAAAGTACATCCGTTCCGGCCCCAATTTTGGGGAAAGCCATAAGCCGCGCGTGGCGCTGTCGCCACCTAGCGGCCATATCTGTCCTGATCGTAACAGACGCGTTTTGTTAGAGAGTGAGTCTTCTGTACTTAGTACTATTATTTATTCTGTGGTTCAGTATGAATTTGATAGCTGCAATTTTATTTATGATAATTTAACTTAAACTAGTTTTTTTTATGTTCACATTGTCATAACTGAACTAAAACCCACTCAGCATTGATGTCTTGGTTTTATAGGGACCGTGCACGTTGGAGGGTCTGCCATCTTGTGACCTGAATTGGAAACATAAACAGCTGTACATTGACACTTCACGCCAAAGAAAGTAGTGAAAGTACTGCCCTCTACAGTTTACGTAGGTTTTTTTTATGAATTTTAGGTTCTGCCATGCTGTGGGCTTCATGAGAAGCGTAAATTTGACATTTACACTTCGCGCCAATAAACAGGGGCTCCTGTGCTGCCCCCTACAGTACATACACGTTCCCTAATAGTCTATCATGCCCGTAAAACCTATAATACCATTCTTGCACTCACAAATTTGTTACAATGTGAAAGCAGATATGGGCGTTTTTTTTTTTTTTAATTTGTCCCCTACACTTTCTTTCAAATTTGGGATTTTTTTATGTTATTTCTACTCAGAATCACGAGCTCTTTCTATCCTAATAGGAGAAAAAAGTGTCCTAAGGTTTTTATTTCCATTCCGTCACCATTTTTCATAGACTTTGTATGGCGGTCGCGGAATGGAATGATCGAAAAATGTATGGAAATTTGGGACACTTTTTTTCTCCTATTAGGATAGAAAGAGCTCGTGATTCTGACTAGAAATAACATAAAAAAAATCCCAAATTTGAAAAAAAAAAAAGTGTAGGGTAACTTTAAAAAAAACGCCCATTTGCAACTAAAACGAAAAAGACTCCTTGGGTTCTCGAAAACGGTCATACCAGTTTTTATTCGCTTAGTCACGATCTCAAACAACGTGAGTGAGAATGCAAAAAAAATAACGAAACAGACCAAATATAGCCCCATCAGCAGGCCCGTGGGACGTGATCTTTGCCCTCACCTGGGCACTTGACCCACAATATAGAATATAGACGGGGCGATAATATATTTTGCGCTAAATAAAGCCCCGCCATCTTCCCGTCCGTTACCTTGAGGAAGGCGGGCCACGATAATAGCGAATTTACCAAAAAATATTCACCCCTTTGGTTTCTTCAAATCATTATCTTGAATCTGATTAAAATTGATCACGCTTTCTAAGGGTGTTATCACAGCCACACCAATCGATCGATGTCGATAACAATAATAAATAACATTTGGTGTTAAATAAAATGTCAAGCGCTGGTGGCCTAGCGGTAAGAGCGTGCGACTTGCAATCCGGAGGTCGCGGGTTCGAACCCCGGCTCGTACCAATGAGTTTTTCGGAACTTATGTACGAAATATCATTTGATATTTACCAGTCGCTTTTCGGTGAAGGAAAACATCGTGAGGAAACCGGACTAATCCCAATACGGGCCTAGTTTACCCTCTGGGTTGGAAGGTCAGATGGCAGTCGCTTTCGTAAAAACTAGTGCCCACGCCAATTACTGGGATTAGTTGCCAAGCGGACCCCAGGCTCCTATGAGCCGTGGCAAAATGCCGGGACAACGCGAGGAAGATGATGGTGTTAAATAAAATTTATTTCTCTCTCTGTCTCTGTCTCTCTCTCTGTCTCTGTCTCCCTCTCTCTCTCTCTATCTCTCTCCCTCTCTCTCTCTCTCTCTCTCTCTGTCTCCCTCTCTCTCTCTCTCTGTCAATAATTATATTATCAAGCTGCAAGATACACACACCTGTTGCTAATTAAAATTATTACGATGTTTTTTATTTATTTAAACAGCATATATTTTATTGAGGTTTGATGAGTCAAGTAAATGCAAACATCAGGATTATTTGTTTTAACATCACCACACCACCAGCGGGCTTAGCACGGTTCCATTTTTATCGACTATCACTATGCCCGTCACTTTCGCACTTACATACTTGTTAGAACGTGACAGGCATGGTGATAAACGATAAAAATGCGACCGTGCTACTAGGGCTGGTAAGTAAACGATAAAATTCCGTTAGTTAATCTTAGTATTCGTGGAAGCCCCGGGCCCTGGGAAAAATGTGTCATGTACCTGGAAATCATAGAGCCTTTAATGGTTCTGATGAAAAATACACAGTTCCAGCCTCAAGCTCAAACTTCTGCATAAAAAAAGATGACTAAATAGGCTGGTCATTTTGCCGTATAATATCTAAATGTGCCATATTCATATCTAATCTAATACCTTTAAACGAGCAATTCTTGTTTATATATTATATATATATATATATATATATATATATATATATATATATATATATATATATATATATCGGGGATCTCGGAAACGGCTCTAACGATTTCGATGAAATTTGCTATATGGGGGTTTTTGGGGGCGAAAAATCGAACTAGCTAGGTCTTATCTCTGGGAAAACGCGCATTTTCGAGTTTTTTTATGTTTTCCGAGCGAAGCTCGGTCACCCAGATATTAGAGGGTTAAATATATAGCTATAAAATAAAGGTCAAACGCATCGCAGTTTTCGGGGCCGCGCGGCGCGAAGAGGCCGGCAGTCCCTGGGGGCTCCTGCGACATCGGGCACTAAGCGCCGGATTTAGGGGCCTCCGGGATCTACGTGACATATGGAGCGGAGAATATCGACTTCAGCTGGAAGCCAAGGTACACTAGACATAAACAATTTCTATTATATATTTAACACCTAATGAAATATTTGTGCGACTTATTTTTGAAGTGAAAACTTCTTTAGCGGCGCTGTGCACTTTTTGTGATGGGGAAAAAATGTTAAACTCGCGACAGGTAAGATTCGTAAGACGTAAAACGGACACGTGACCTGATCGAAAAACTGTCAATTAATATAAATATTACAATGTCATTGAGTTTTTCTTTATTGATTTAAATGCCATCTAGTGAGTTTCCCTCTAACTGGTACTAATATAATTCGAGTACTAACAGTGACGCTAGATGGCGTTAACCTCAATTATACATAGTGCTGCAGACATTTTGCACTAGTCATTGAGTTTTCACTTCTGCCGGCACTCCCGGAGTATAACCCGTTGTTTTTATTTTATAAAATAATGTTTTTTTTAATACTTAACCCATTTTTTAATACCGGCTCTAAGACACCCGACAGTACAGTCATGTAGCTTGAAACTGCTTTACAAATTATATAAAGCGACCACGCAACACGCGGGGACGAATCACCTAAGAAAATACACACGACACATAATATTCTCATAAACTTATTACAATACGTTTCTAAACATGATAGGTAGGTATTGCATTTTTACAATATGTAACATGAAGAATGCCACTCACCATTCCCCAAAAACTACTTAAATTTATAACATCAGACTTTTACCCTCGGAACAGGTCGACAAAGCTCGATTGTTTCACCGGGACAACGCTGCACACCGTGACTGACACTACAATACTACCTCGGAATATTTTACACGACACAGCTTCTCTCAGTCGCCCTAATCGTATAAGTACAAGGTTCAATATCGGACTTGTTTTCTGCTATGTTTATTTGTGGAAATAAATACGTCACATGCAGATGTGTACGAGTAAGATAGTTTTTGCCGCACAAAGCCTTTTACAGTTAGTTGGGAAAGCTTTTCAACTGGTTCCGTTTCAGATTGCCTGTTTAAGCCGTCGCAGACTTATGGGATTTACATTGTTCAGTATGTGGAAGGGATGGGATTGTTTTTACCTAAGTGTGACGCAAATGAGGGTAATGTATTTATCAATTATGTATAAATAGGTTTGTTCCTTTCTGCCACTCTAGAGACTAAATATAGTCCGATCCGAGTGTCACTAATGACAAAACAGGAAAAACTGCACAGCTAATATGAAATTTAAAAGGAGATTCCATAAATTGTGCTAAAAAGTAAAAACATACAAACTTACTGTTTATTTTAACCTAAAACTTAGCCATCCTACCAGAGTTTATTTTATTACAAAGACTAGCTGTGCCCGCGGCTCCGCCCGCGTGGAATTCGGTCTGTGTCAGTAAGCTAATTCATCCCTAATTTCTCTTTCTCTCCCCTGGAGGCGGAACTTGAAGTAAAGTTGACAGATGGATACGATTAGCGGACTGAAGTCCAGATAAAATATTTTACAATTAGGTAGGTACTTACCACTAAACAAAACTACACTCCAAAACCAATAGTCCGCCCTTAGTAGTAGTAGTTCGCCCTTATTCCAATATTAGACGTGATTTAAACGACACAGAGTTATAGTAGGTGTATAACGGACCCCTGCGTGGGCGGGCGCGATGTGTAGCCAACGCGCCCAATGAGGTGAAGGGGTGATTTCCCCAAGAGTCGGGTCCGAGTCCGGACGGCCGCTGGCGAGGTTCCTTATAGCAGCGAGGCGGCAACAGAGGGGTTTTAGTGGGTAAACCTGGGGTCTCATTAGCTCACAACAGGGAGTCCCACATAACCATCCCGGCCCGTCCCCGCGCCGGGTGGTATGCTTAAAGCATTTCCCCTCTTAAAAAAAAAAAAAGGTGTATAACGGACAATACAGTACTACTTTTGTATTTTTACGTTCTTGAGTGTACCTATCCAAAACATGTCCATAGCAAATATCATCCAATTCTGTCCTCCAGTCAAATCATTCTGAGCATGAAAAATTAAGATTTATACACATAGAAATCCATACTTCCTAACAAACTTTCGAATTTAGGTCTAATATTATATTAGTTAGAAGTAAGATTACAGGAAAGGAGAATATTATAAATATCAAAAACTTGAGGCCGAGTATTTACACTTTATTTACAGTTATGTTTATGTATGCACAACTAAATATCTACATATATGTATGTACCGGGGATTACTTTTAACAGTGTAAAAAAATGTTTAATTATAAATTGGCCTAAGTCGTAGTCGCTTGGTAGGGTGCCCAGAATGCCATCTTTATTAAAGTAGGGCTTAACCCTTAAAATCGTATTAAAAACGCGAGCGCAGCGAGCGCGAATTTTTTTTGATAGAAAAATAATTGAGAGATGGGAGTAATGTTGTCAGGGACACAGCCGCAATGGTTTACGTGAAACGTTGGTGTGGATATCTAATGCGAAAGCCGAAGGCCGAGCTCCATGTAGGGCCGAAGGCCCGAAGCGTCCAGGCTGTCAGTACTTAAGCACAGAACAATAGTATCAGTATCTAAATGCGAAGGCCGAAGGCCGAGCTCCGCGTAGGGCCAAAGGCCCGAAGCGTCCAGGATGTAAGTGTTTAAGTCGTAGTAGTAGTCGCTCGATAGGGTGCCCAGAATGCCACCTTTATCAAATTAGGCTTAACCTTTAAAATCGTATTAAAAACGCGAGCGTAGCGAGCGCGAATTTTTTTTGATAGAAAAAAAATTAGAGAGGCTATGTCAGGGACATAGCCGCAGTGGTTTACGTGAAATTTTGGTGTGGATATCTAATGCGAAAGCCGAAGGCCGAGCTCCGCGTAGGGCCAAAGGCCTGAAGCGTCCAGGATGTCAGTGCTTAAGTCGTAGTAGTAGTCGCTTGTTTGTTTGTTTGTTTATATGTTTAATTATAAATTGGCCTAAGTCGTAGTCGCTTGGTAGGGTGCCCAGAATGCCACCTTTATCAAAGTAGGCTTAACCTTAAAAGTTAAAAACACGAGCATAGCGAGCGCGAATTTTTTTGATAGAAAAAATTGAGAGAGGCTATGTCAGAGACACCGCCGCAATGGTTGAATTTTGGTGTGGATATCTAATGCGAAAGCCGAAGGCCGAGCTCCGCGTAGGGCCGAAGGCCCGAAGCGTCCTGGATGTCAGTGCTTAATCACAGAACAATAGTATAACTGTCTAAGTGCGAAGGCCGAAGGCCGAGCTCCGCGTAGGGAGGAAGGCCCGAAGCGTCCAGGCTGTCAGTGCTTAAACACAGAACAATAGTATTAATGTAGGTTAATGTGTGTGCTGGGCTCTCCAGTACCCGCTGATGCACCGCAGTACTTACCGTCGAGCGCGTCTGTCGTGCGAATCCGCTGAGCGGTCAACCGTTCTTCGCACTGCGTGAACGTCTCCGATTCTTCCTCAGATTCCTGAGACCGTGCTACCTTGTAACCTCAATACGTTGCGAGAATTTTGCGAAAAATTCGTTTTTTTCGGATAGGTATGGTAACGCGTTTAAAATGCAAGTCCCAAATTGTTTGACGTTTACAATTACTTAATACCTATTTAAAAACTTTCGCGTTTCGAACACATATTAACTCACATTTATAGACGGGCGGGCCTATCTCGAAATTTATTTTATTACCTTTATTTACCGACGTTTCGACACAGGTTTCACTGGTCATGGTCGCGGCTAACTGATGTCCCAACAAAATGTCAAAACAGAGATTTGTGCAACTACCCGACGAAAAGTGTATGAAAAAGTTTGGGGTAGACATCATATTTTCAAACCACCCACTTCACATAATGTTAATTATTGTCAATAAACCCGCGCTAGACCCGTCTATAAATGTGATTTAATATGTATTTGCAAAGACGTTTGACATTGACTAAGAAAAATGTTGTTTTTTTTACAAAGTACATTCACAAAAAAAAAGTGTGCACCACTTTCTTAAGTTAGCGCCATAAGATTCAGGTGCAAACATAACTTAATTGAGTGTAGTGGCCACCCCCCCTTTTAGGGGTTGAATTTTTCTAGCCTAAAATAGGGCCAGGGAGTTTCTTGACAGATTAGTAAAGTTTGCATCAAAATCCGTTCAGCCGTTTTCACGTGATGCGCGGTCAAATAAACAGACAAACAGATAAACAGATAAACAGACAAACAGACAAACAGACAAAAATTCTAAAAACTGTTGGAACGTGTTCTGTTATCGATTCTAAGTATCCCCAACCAACTTTTTTTCGAATATCTTCCATGTACAGACTTTCGACCCTCTTCAGCTTTATTATATGTATAGATAATGTTTCATGAAACAGCGAGTAACTTTGTAACGCCTTTGTTCAGTTATCAAAATACCTACTTCGCTGTGTACTGAACGTGGAAACCATTTAGTGCGGCACTAAAACTAGGCTCGGGGTTAGGGGTAAGTCAGGAGATACTAGAGGTTTTATTCTATTTTAGGCCTACTTGTACATACTTAAACACCATTGAATACGGGGTATACTCGTAGGTATTTGTTTTGGCACGTTCCCGAATATGTCGGCACAATTACACATGCCTAGGGTTTGCACGACGGATCCGAAATGTATGGGAAGATCCGCGGATCCGGATCCAGATCCGGATAATTGCATACATTTCGGATCCGGATTGCAAACCCTACACATGCCATTTTCACGGAATAACTGATGTTCGCTTCTATTTTTATCGGGAATTCGCCAAAATACAGTGTTCATGGTACATACTCAGTTTTCAATAGTAATCAATATGCGAGTTTTTAGTTGTTTTTCCAAGAATATTTTATACAGAATATTCAGATTTTTATCCAATTACAGATTTTGTACAAGTTTCGTACAGATTTTTATCATTGTCAGATTTTTGACCAGGACCAAACTAACTTTGAACCAAAGTAGTCTTAAATGTTGATTTCGGACCTGTATATTTAAGCGACAGAGAAGGAGGAAATCTGCGACGCCATAATGTAGTCCAGGAAGATGTCGTTGAATAAATAAATCGCGGAATAAATTATTGTTGTTCCCATGCATATTTTATAAAGTATTTGACTGTTATTTTGACTCTGCAACAACCAAATACAACCAAACTTTGCCAAAGTTGATCTAACTGTTGAACAAATAGCAATAAGCGTAATCGCATATGCTTTTCGTTGTTTGTTAAGGTAAAACTTTGGCTGCCAGACCCATCATCTATTGTACCATTTGTACCACACAAAAACTGTTGGCGCTTCGCATAAAATGTAGTCGTTTTACTGCTGTTCCCGCTAAACTTGTAAATATAACGACCACCAAACGCCTTGACTGAACGATTCTCCTTTATTATTTCAGATAACATTCTCTACTTTTAGTAGTGCGTAAATAAATAGTTAAAGGATTCAGACAAACCATATACAGTGAAACCTGGTTAAGTGGACCTGGATAAGTGAGAAACCTCTACAGCTGGGACTCATGGTGCGGTCCCGACACTGAATTACCTCTGTTAGTGAGATAAAACGAACCTCTATAACTGGGATTAGTTGTTGTGATTTTATAGTCACATTTACCTCTATAATTGAGACAGAGAGTGTATTTTACCTCTTTTACTGAGACTATCTTTATAAGATTACATTTTCCTAATTGTTTTTTTAGAATTGTATAGGGATTGACCTCTGTATCTGGGGTACCTAATGATTCTCCGAGAAACTTTTAGCAGATTATCGATTCGCCGACAACGATTCGCCGAACATCGTTTCGCAGAGTCATTTATTTGTAAATGTAACTTTTGGTCGACTAACGTTACGTAAACTCTTGGTTCACATACAGTTCAGTTCGCTTGTGTGTAAATTAGCTGAACTATTATCGGACGATTTCCATTTGGCAGAGAAACTGTTTCGTTTAAGCAATGTTTAGTCGAATAATGTTTCACATTATACATATAATTTTTTATTTTCGCAACAAAAGGATGATATAAAATATTATCATTTTTTAATTAAATGCTTTAAGTAGGTATACATATATGTATATAAAGTAAGTTACGAAGAAATAGCGAATATGTAGTGTCAGACTCGTCGTAAGGCTACAATTGCACTACATCAAATTGGTGGATTTCGGGAGGAAATGCTTGAGTTACTTTAGAAAATACCGAAATCATAATACACATGCCTTTAAAAATTTAGGAGTTCTGTCAATTCCTAATGGATTCCAACATCAGATCAGAACCAAAATGATTATGGGAATACCACGAACGTAACTTACTCAAATCGGACCAGTAATCGCTGAACATATTACTTAAAGTAAATCATCATCATTATCATCAAAACAATCATCATCATCAGGTACACTTCATCAAAATATTTGAACTCTCACCTTAGTTTATAACTATTTCGATTAAAATTTAGTTCTTTCTTCGGAAGTGTGATGAAAAACATTGTGTGTAACTCCGGGGGTAAGAATATTCTAAGTTCTGCTAGTCAATAATATGCCAAATGAACATTCGACCTATTGTGTTTCGACCAATGGTTTCTCGGGTAATTATGACAGTTACTAAATGATTATTCTACGAATAGTAAATATGCGTATCAATGTTCTGCTTATTGACTACACTCGCAAACGACTATTATGCGTAATGAGATTCGGCCAATCGTTACTCTGCCAAACAACCCGTCGGCGAATCGTTGTCGGCGAAACAAAAATCGGCGTAATTTTTCTCGGGATATCAATAGGGCACCCTGTATCTGAGATAATGTCAATCTATGACCTCTCTAACTTGGACTTTATTGAACAATTTTCGTATTCTTACTAACTCTTAGTCTATCTACAAATTCCGCATTTGCTCAATTGTGTCTAAACGACTTTAAGTTTCATTTAGTTACTTTATGTAGTTAAAACTATCGAAACTAAAGCTGAAATATTGATAAGTAACACGAATAAACAAATTTTCATTTAATAGATTTCTAAGACGCAATGAAGTCCGTATCAAATTTAATTGTAAAAATCTATCCTTAGGAGAATCATTCAAAATAAATTCAAAGGAATATTTAAATAGACTAAAAATATTTAGGGACAAGGATTATTTTACCTTATGGATTTTTAAAGATAATTACCTAAATACCTTATTAACCACCTCTATAACTGAAATATATCCTCTATTCTCACCTCTATTAATGGGACCCTCTGTAAATGAGACAGAAATTTATTTGTACCTGGCTAACTGAGAGCCTGGGTAAGTGGAATACCTCTTTAAGTGAGACAAATCTGCTCGTCCCTTGAAGTCTCACTTATCCAGGTTTCACTGTAATATATAAAGAGGCTTCTGGTGACCGGGGCAAGGTGAGATTACTAGTCGTTTTTAGATAAAAAGATAAAAGATTTTTTATTCGTGACGATCACAAAACATGTACGAACATGTACAGACAACAACAGCAAGAACAGAAGAGAACAATAAGTGTGCATCAAGAAATGGACCCAACTCAGCATAATGCTAGCTATAAAGCCAGCGCTGGTCTTCCGTAGGGCCCATTCGGTGATGCCACGACAGATAACACAAAAAGATACATATTAAAACCAATGTTTACTATATCACACAGCGAATAAGTATCGCCATTTATCGGGGCAATACGGCCAGTAATATTGTGACTAAATACTTAAATTACCTATAAATAAAAAGAATTAACGGTTAACACATTGATGGCGGATAGGTAGGTATTATATATTTAGTAATGGGATGTCGTTAACACCCTTTGAGCGCAGCTCTACTACTTCTACTTCCAACATTTTGGCAACTTCAAAGGGATATAGATACCTATTTCGTTCGTTTACGCGTCTGAGTCGAGAACGATTCCGACTAAGCCAACACAACCATACTTTATACCTCTGCTCTGGCGGCACTCCAAACACTAGAGAAAACATTGTACTGACAATACAAATTTGTAGCTTCCATAAAATAACTGTCTAATACCTACCCCGTTTTATAACAACAATGTCTTTGCCGTTAGTTAAAACGAGAACCAACAATTTAACATAATAATCTACTTAGTATCATTGTAAAAGGACACCGTCTCTGATGGCAAAGTAAAGTTTGTGATATTAGAGAGTTGCAGTGAAGAGGTGGTCCGGGGAAAGTTGCTTGAATATACGCTTTCAATACTTTGTTTACCGAAACATCTGTTCAACTTTGCCGGGATAGTTTAATGTGGCTTTTCTACTCGTCGACTGCAATGCTTGAATTAAGACTTCGTATACCAAAGTGAAATCGCATACTTTTTTCACTATGGGACCCCAACTCAACTATAATATTCATTTCGATACTGTTTAGGCAACTATAATATTCATTCCGATACAGTTTAGTCAACTACATATAATGAAATTGACCAATCGAAAGCGCGGAGCAAGTACCAGGGCCTCATGAGTTACGAGAAGGTGTCGTTGACCAACCGGCCGGGGGCGCGGGGCGCGGGGGCCGGGTCGCGTACGAGTATGAAGGTATCGCGGCTGCTCGCGCATCTTAGCTGTATACTTTTGGTTTTTTTACCTACATATATGATTCTTCTACTAGTTTAAAGTATTTTTTTTGTTGACTCGTAGAAAAAGTATTGTATACAATAGTGATATAATCAAGCTTTTCAATCTCGTACCTTCCTTAGGCAACTCAGCAAGCTTCGTTGCCTAAAAAAGCTCTCCATTATATCACGATTGTATAAAATACTATTATAATCACCCCAACGTTAATGCAAAAAGGCGGGTTTAAACTATCAGTTCCGTTAAAACTTTGGATTAAAATAATGTTAATTATAAATTTCCATTGAAACTTAATAACACAACGCTATTACCATACTGATCCGGATCAGCACGCCGCTCCGGGGTGTAAAAGACAGCGCTATGTACCTACTTATTAAAGCGATGTCCCGCTCGCACACCTCCACATACAACGTGAAGACCGCCTAAATGCTCTACGAGCAAGAGGATCCTTCGTACTTTAAATGTCTTATATTGATATCAGAATGCATCTCACCCGGTTTGGCGTAATCGGTTTTGGGGACTATACGAAATGCTGTTTTCAGTTATTCTACCGTCCGTTTCGTGCTCTGTCTAGTTTAGAAAGAAAAAAAAGAGAGAAAAATCATTTATTAGCACAATTATATATTGCCTTAAAACTAACTAAAAATAATTGCACAAAATTAAGAGCAGCGCTAAATGGTCCTCATCCTCACTCAGCTAAGTCAGCTTGGTGTCACGGTATGAGCCACATGGCACACTCCGCAACACTAGTTTTTAATAAGGCCTATATTATATAGTATAGTATAGTTTACAAACAAGCCCAGTAAAAAATATTTGATCCAATACCTAAAATACATAAAAGATATATCTATTTTTGTTTTCATTATCCATACAACAATTCAAAACAAATCAATTGCATTGCGTACCTATACCAGTATTAACCCTTTAAAAAGTTCCCGGACTTATCGCGTCCAACTACATAGTTAGTTTATACTTAAGTATGTAGTTTGTACTTCCGAACTAATACCGAAGTGCTTTTTCCATCCGATCATTAGGGGTGGTACACGCCTTGGTCTGTCCTGCTGTATTGTAAATTTACAGTAAGTGCTTAGAATAAGTTTAGTAAAAATAATCCCATCAAAAACATTACATGTAAAAAGGTGCAAGTCTCGCAACGCTTTTACTACAAAAAAGTTTTGAGATGTAATGTGAAACCAAGTCGGTTATTTTAATCAGTGCCAGGGGGTGTTAAAACCGTATCAATAAGATATCTTTAATTTGTAATACGTATAACGTGGAGAACCAAATGGTCACGATACTTGTTTTAATAGATTTCTCCAACGCATTTAATACCGTTGACCATGATATCCTCCTTGCCCTGCTCAAGCATCTGAATGTGTCTCCGACAGCCCTTAACTGGTTCGCGACTTATCTGGGTGGTCGCCAACAAGCGGTTAGGCTTGACAAGTCTCTATCTGATTGGTGTGATCTTGCGACTGGCGTGCCTCAAGGCGGAATTTTGTCTCCGCTCCTTTTTTCCACTTTCATAAATTTTATCACTCCTGGCCTTCGTTGTTCCCACTAGGGCTTCCAAATACCGGACTTCTCACAATACCGGTATTAATACCGAAACTGTCTTCATCAATACCGGGATCCCGGGATCCCGGTATTGGATATGAATCGCTTAAAAATACATAGTTTTATTAAAAAGGGGAATTAGAAAGGCTCACTGGAATACCAGATATGTATGTCCTAAAGGCTATTACAACAATAAACAATCAATGCCGCCATCTGCAATAATAATTTTATTTCGCACTCCAGGTTGGCAATAATTTTATCCAATTTGTTGACTTCACCTCACCAGTCACATTTGTAGTCCAACTTAACCAACCAGACAACATTTTTTCAAATTTCCGTCAGAATTGGTTTGCCCTTATTACAGTTATTCTTGCTGTTTCGTTTTATGTTATTGATAAAATTATAAGAACTAATTATTTTAATGTCACTATCATCATATTCATCACTCACATAACTTCAGGATTCATCCACCACCAACCACCAAATATTTATCTGACGCATAGGCAACGATCTTGTTTCAATAATAAAATGAGAGTTAGAGACCAGTTAGAGTTAGACCAAGTAAAGTCTGCAACGATTTTGATACGCAGTATGCAGTGCAAGTGTTATTTGTACGTCATAATTTCATAGAATTTTGACGTTTAAAATAACACTTGCACTGCGCGTGCTATCAAAATCGTTGCAGACTTTTCTTGGTCTAACTCTAGATGCGTCTGACGTTTAGTAAACTTTTTGAATTTTTTGATACAGCTGAATATATTGGATTTAAAGGGTTTATACTGCGCATTTCTCTCATCTTTTAAAATACCGGGATCCCGGTATTGCCTTTAAAAATACCGGTATTGAAAAATGCGTCTAAAAAGACGGGATCCCGGGATCCCGAAATACCGGGATCCCGGTATTGGAAGCCCTAGTTCCCACCACCTGTATGCCGACGATCTGCAGCTTTACGACCAGTGTGAAGTGACTAATATTTCGAGTTCGATTGATAGGCTCAATCTGGACCTATTGCACATCCAACAGTGGTCTGAGCAGTATGGCCTTTTTGTGAACCCGTCTAAGTGCCAAGCTATCGTTATTGGTAGTTCTCGACAGGTCGCCAGACTGGATTTTGACACTATTGCACCAGTAAACTTTAACGGTTCACCAATACTATTTAGTCACAATGTTAAGGACCTAGGCATTATGCTCGACAGTTCGTTGGATTGGAGAGCGCAGGTTTCTGAGGTCAGCCGAAAAGTTATGGGTTCTCTTCATTCACTAAACAAGCTAAAGCACTTTTTGCCCATTAAGACTAAAATTCTCCTTATAAACACTCTAATTCTACCTATAATTGATTATGGTGATGTGTGTTATCCGGACCTATCTGAAGAACTTCTCAATAAGTTGGATCGCCTTCTCAATAACTGCATTCGTTTCATTTTTTGCCTGCGTAAGTACGATCATGTCTCTGCGTACCGCTCCCAGCTTGGCTGGCTTCCCATCCGTCAACGACGCAGTGTTCGCATGCTTTGCTCTCTATACTCTGTCCTAAACGATCCACTCTCTCCTGTATACCTCAAGTCCCTCTTTCAATACTACGGCGTTTCTCGCGACCGTCAGCTTCGCTCTTCTGGCAATATGTCTTTATCCATCCCTCCACATCGTACTGGCTTCATGTCAGATTCGTTCTGCGTGCAGGTAGCGCGCCTTTGGAACCGACTCCCCCTTAGTATTAAAAATGCCCCAAACAAGTTCGCTTTTAAGAAATCGGTACGTGCTTTCTTTGCTGCTAGAATGAAGGATTCCTAGTTTTAGTTATATAATTTATATATTTTATTGTATATATTTAAATTGTTAGGTATATGTATTTATATTATATGTATCGTGTATATTATGTATGTAAAATTTTTTAAATTAGCTTTGCGGTTTATATTAAATTTTGTTAGTAGTAGTAGCAGTTGCACCGCCCACAATCTCTCTGCTTTGCCTTAAGGTTGACTGGTAGAGAATGCTTTTGGCATTAAGTCCGCCTTTTGTACGATAAGTTTTTCTTTTGTGCAATAAAGTTTAAATAAATAAATAAATATAATGACTTGGCCATCGTACGGCTGCATAATGACAAAAGGATCATCGTCACCTATTAAAAATAATTCTAATTAAACATAACGCTAGCGCTAATCGGTTGCATATTTACGAGTACGGTACGAGTAAAGCATTATGTGCGAATGCCAAGTCATTATATGTATTACAAATTAAAGATATCTTATTGATACGGTTTTAACACCCCCTGGCACTGATTAAAATAACGGACTTGGTTTCACATTACATCTCAAAACTTTTTTGTAGTAAAAGCGTTGCGAGACTTGCACCTTTTTACATGTAATGTTTTTGATGGGATCTCATCTCTTTTTGTAGGCAGTCCTTCTTTTCGGGTACTCATACCCATGCTATGTATACACATATCATAACTAAACATATCTTCATTCATACTCACATCGCGCATCGTAGTGTACCTTTACTTTACCTACTATTTGTAGGAACTGCAACAGTAACTTTGTAATATCATATATTTATATGGGATTACAAACTTACTCATGCAGTTCTTAGATCTTTAAAACGTGACAGATATTGCAATATTTTTAGGTTTTCCCTTTATGTAGCAATTAAACCCTAACTCTGTAGCAAATTTCAGCTCTCTGAGTTTATGGGAAGTAATAGTTCTACTCTGATGATCATGAGTGAGAGAGTGAGTGAGTGTCATAAATGCGAAACTTTGCTTTCGCTTAACTTAGGAACTAAATGACTTACAGACTTGAAATACAGACTTGAAATTTTGGATTTTAAGTATGTGATTATAGATTACTGGATGACGAAAATTTCTGCGTTCTGGTCTTATCCAGAGGTTCTCAAATAGGGGCCTGAAAATGCGGCGAAATGGTTCCAGTAAAGGATGGTACGGCCGTGTTTGCTTCGCGCTCGACTTGGCGGGGGCACTGCCGTGCCCCCAGATACTTATTTCAGGGATCGATTTAAGCACCGCTTGAAAAGTGAAAGAAAAAAACTGAAAAAAGGTACAGCAATACCCTCAGGCTGGCTGTCGGTCTTCGCCTGGGATCCAACATTGTCTCACCCCATCGCAGCCCCTGCGGAACTTTTGTGGACAGCCTTGGACAACACGGTTTATCGTGTTCTAAGAGTGCCGGCCGCCTATCACGCCATGCCTGCCTTAATGACAACGTTATTAGTTTGAGTTTTGTAGGTAGTTTTAATTTTAGGTTACTTTTTATTGTAAGTTTGTTATTAATTATGTTTATGGTTTTAATAAATAAACCAAGAAAGGTTAATGTTTTTAAAATACATCGCCTTAGAATGAAAATTATCAAAAACCAGACAAAAAACAGTCAAGAACATTTATATGGCGACCGGTCTGGCCTAGTGGATAGTGACCCTGCCTGTGAAGCCGCGGTCCTGGGTTCGAATCCCAGTAAAGGCATTTATTTGTGTGATGAGCATAGATATTCGTTCCTGAGTCATGGTTGTTTTCTATGTATTTAAGTATTTGTATATTATATCTATCGTTGTCTGAGTACCCACAACACAAGCCTTCTTGAGCTTACTGTGGGGCTTAGTCAATTTGTGTAAAAATGTCCTATAATAATAATAATATGGTAAAATTTTTACTAACACAACTTTCTCTTTCGGGTAAAGAGTTGCGTATTGTGCGTCATTATACATACGCGTCGTTTATCATGACTAAAATGCTAAAACGTAAGTACACGCTGGTGAATATTAAGCTAGGTACAATACAAACAACAACAGTCTTAACTGTACATCGGTGGACCTTATTACAAAAGGCATTGCAAAAGGCATAAGCATAGGTGATCTGAGCATCCCTACTTCCGGTTTGGAATCCACACAAGCAGTAATCTTGCAGAAGACAAAAGCTATTTCCATTAATTTAGCAGAAAAATTCAAGGTCGTGAGTTCAAGCCTCATTGACGGTCAATAGTTTTTAATGATTCTGATTAGGAAAAAAATACAAAAAAGGTTAAAGGTTATGTATGTCCTAACATACACTTCTTAGAGCCACTTGCCCAAACCGCAATTAGTGGTTTCATCAACATCACTCAGCAGCTCGTGATCTATAAAACATCCGATACAATTACATTTAGTGTACGTTTCAATGGTGACAGGCAGGTTTGGTGCAACCGACCCTTAGGATCAGCCGGCTTGACAATCAACGTCAACATTAATTTTGCAAATGTTTTGTTATGCTGTAAAAATGTTTGCTGGTGTGCACTACCCCTGTCCATCCGAATTAATCTAGTCATATATGTACACGAGTTTGGCACATCTGCCTGTCAATCCGCTAATCTGGCAGGATTACCGGCTTTTTCTGATCAGGTCGCCAACTTTTTTTGCACGTGTTTTTTTTTTAATTTTTCGGGACGACGTACAAAAAGCTTTAAAACTGTAACTCCTACGGATTGTTCCGTAATGAAGTCCTTCTTGGAATTCTATTATGTATACTTAACGCAGCCTCGGTCGCCAGGACAGTAAGATCAATTGGTTGAAACATGTACATGTCCATTCGAACAAATTGATTTGTGACCCACCGTAGAACTTTTTCACAGTAAGTGTCAATTTCACGTTTTAAAACAACTCACGTAATAAAAACTCATGTAAAAAGATTTCACAGTGGGTCAAGATTTCACAAGAATCAAAATTGCTTACGGTTTTCTTACTGCTGCGCACATAACAATTTACGAAAAACTGGCGTAGAGCTGGAAAAAAAACGTGCGCAATATTTTTTTCTACACATGAAAAGATAGCAAATTATTCAACCTACTATCTGCCATTTTAATTGGGCAAACCATGTGTACCAAACAGCCTGTATATCTAA
The DNA here is from genome assembly GCF_948474715.1 of Cydia amplana. NCBI lineage: Eukaryota > Metazoa > Arthropoda > Insecta > Lepidoptera > Tortricidae > Cydia > Cydia amplana. The sequence continues at coordinate 4,984,840 of NC_086072.1, forward strand.
TAGTATATTTATCGTCGTCTAGTACCCACAACACAAGCCTTATTGAGCATACTGTGGGGCTAGGCTAGGGTAAATTTTTAGGGTCTATTTTTAGGGTTTAATTTTCTCGAACAACGAACGAAATTGATAAATTCATCGACAAATCGCCGATCAAAAGCAAATGGGTTTTTTTCCTACGTTTGAAAATCAAAGAAATATACGCTCGTGGACGGAATAGTCCCAATGACGGTTTTAGCCACATTTACCTTATTATATATATATGTCGTATTCATACTTAAACATTAATGGCGGTGCAAGTATACAGTGTATTTTGCGATGTCTTTTTTGTGAGGAAGCTTTTCTATTCTGAGATCTTGCACTGTTTTTTAAGAGAGGAGACTTTTAACGAGATAAGTTAACAAGTTGCCTTTTCAACTTCTCGAATTAATATTTCTTTGTTGCATAACTTTCTATTACTTAGTAGTACCGTTTTTCTCTTCAACTTCTATTACGGGAGTGAGGACGCTATGATATTTAAATAAACAGATTGTTTAATAAAACAGATTTATCAAATAGCACCTTCACCTTCATCCATCACTCTTTACTGAACACAATAGACAAAGAAAATGTGACCGCATAGCATGACTTGCATGGTCACGCGCGACTCTATACTCGAGATCAGCAGGTGATTTTATCGTTAAAAAGCGATCTCTTCCAGGCAACCGTAGGCTAAGAAAGATGAAAAAATAACTGAAGGTAGGTACAGAAGCGGATATCCCCAAAACATCGCTTTATATTTATATAAACTCTGTTTTTATTTTATCTCACATATTAAGCTGACAGCTCGAAGGCCAATTGTCTACCTAATCTAACTAGTTTATACTAATGTAAAATTTCAATTTGGCAAACTCGGTAATAGATCATTACATTGAGCTGGTAATTGTGCACAGCTAAACTTAGTTTTAGAAAATTAACACTCAACGTGAAGATAAGCAACGTAATACAGAACATGTTTTTAAATACATTCACCGAAGCTGTTGACTCGTTCCAGACTTACAGCCATATTAGAACTTTACGATACGTCAAATATTAGATATCTATTAGACATCACCAAGATATGTCAGTGTCAAACAAGTGACGTTTCTTCAAACATAAACGTCACGTTTGACACTTGTTTGACACAGTTGACATATCTTGGTGATGTCTAATAGATATCTAGTTCAAAATCCGAATCGGGCCCATAACCTAATTGGGCCCAAAATGAAGCAAGCCGAACTTTGGGAAGGGTTAATGGGCTAACTTCGCCGCAAACGAGTCCTGTTCACACGTGAATAATGATTTCGCGTAAATTCCCCAAAATGCCTGCGAACAAATCCTCAAAACTATTCAGTGGTCTCAAAATTCGGAACTTGTTGTTACTCGTAGACCTCGTTGTACTAAAAGCAATATTCTCAACTGATCATGGACCTTATTTCTTTACAATAAGGATTACTAATCGTCAGTCAGAGGGAGCGTAAAGCTAGGAAGTTAGAAAAGCTAGGAAGTTTGCTGACTATTACATAAAAAAAATCTACCATGCTTTTAAGATTAAGATTAAGCCTTTTAAGATTTTTGTTTAAAACATGTGAATATTCTGAAAACTAAAACTGCGTTAGGATATCCACTGCCGTATTCGAATTTCAATGTCGAAAAATTGATAATGACATTAATGATTTAAATTTAATACAACTATTTATAATTAACAATATTGAGATAATTTAGTTCAGTAATTTGACATTGGTACACATTGTCATTTTTTTTTTCTCTTCAACATGATTCTATATTGCTTATTTAATATTTGTAATTTAATTTTGTAATAAATATTTGAATGCTGAAATTCCAGCCAGACATGTAAAGAACTGAATTTGTATATATTGACATCTTATGTATAACTCGTGTTTTATCAAATAAACGATTATCTTATCTTATCTTATCTTATCTTCAAGATATTCACAAGAGACGACACGTACTAGATCCATTCTAGATACATATAGATAGATAGATTATAGGTAGTTTGGATTTCAACTAGTTCTCTTTTGCAGCGCAATTCGGGCAACCAATGTCACTTTTACGATAGATCGTGTTAGATATCTAATAGATGTCTATTACAAAATCCGAATCGGCCCCCCAGTCTTGACGGCGACCCGAGATCATAGGTTTGGACTTCGTATTTCGAAAATTGCGGGCATTTTACAAGCTTTTATTTAGTTTCACCTGTCCCGTTGTCTGTAATCAAATCGTGCAAGTTAAATTTGACCTACTTCCCGGTTTCCGATGAAGCTGAAAATTTGCATACGTGTGTAAGTCGAGTGACAATGCAATATTATGGTAGCATGGAGCTGATCTGATGATGGAGACAGGAGGTAGTCATAGGAACTCTGTGATGAAAACAACGGAAACTAATTATGTTTGGGGTTTTTAGAATTGTCTCGATGAGTATTAGTTGTCTGTGGAAAAAAAAGTACAGTCAGTGATAAAAATTTGTACCAAAAATGGAATTTTTGCCAAAAACTTATTTCTCTGTCACTCTAATTACGCCTGCATTGGAGTAAATGAGAAAGATCCCGCATTTTAGGAATTTCGGTTTTCGCGGGAGGCCCTCCGGCTCGGATTCGTACTAATGACTTGCTCGCCACTGACGTAGGTGCGGAATATTAATTTATAACAATTTATATTCCTCGCCAAACTGCGATAGCAGTTTGTTGGCGAGATCGCGCTCATTTTTACGTTTTAAACATACATATTATGCTATGCACTAATGTACTAAATACTAAACTTCAATACATACTATCCGAAAAGCGAACAATGCATGGCGATTATGATGACAACTCAAAAAAGACAAGTAGGTCAAATAACAACAAAATTCAGGTAAAGGTTCATGAGTAAGTACAGTTTTAATAGGGTACATTTTGAATAACGTATTTTTTAACTCATTTTTAAATTTAGCCCTACTACATTTATTTTCTTCCCTTAGGTAGTTAATTTCGTTATACAATTTTGGTATCAAAAACAAATTAGTTTTTTTGCCATAATAGTTTTTACCAGTGTTTTGTAAAAAAAATTTAAGCCTTATGCTCTTTGTTCTATATCTACTTTGTTTTAGCACCTTAAATTTATCATCAAAACAATTTTCTACTGATCAAATATAGCACCTTTTGACGTATAGGAAGTATTTTACATATCTTGTACAATTTGTCGTAATTTTCTTTAAGCTTATTTTTATTTTTTTTTATTAACTAGGTATTTCATAGATCTTAACTGTATTTTTTTTAATTTCCTCTAAATAAGTATGAAAAGTTAATGGAAAACGTTAAAGGGAAACCGGAATAATCCAGTCAGTGCGTTGTTTCTTTTGCAGAAATACTTAGATTAACTTGATTCTAAACAACAAATGTTATCATTATTTTAAATAAATGTAATATGTTAATTTGAAATACAATCAAACAATTATATTAGCCGTTCTCTAGATTTCAAGAGACTAGATTTACTTTTGAAGTAAAAATAGCCCTGAATACAATCTGAAAGATAATAGTATTAAAAATTCCCTTTTCACCTCAGCAGCTCGAACAAGGGTACTTTGATTCTTAAAAACAGTGAGCAAAATGCGATTTTGCTCACTGAGTGAGACAAAATGACATTCAAGTGACCTTTATAGTCAAATGTCATTTCAACATGCGGGGTCTAATAAAAGTTCTAAATACTTGGGTTCTATTATCTCTGTCCCTTTCACACTGTTAGCAGAAAGAAACAGGCAAAAAAAAGTTAAAACGACATTCAACAGTATATTCACTGTTTATAATAGACCCCCGAAAAACTTCAAACCGCATCGTTCCAAACCACGTACGAGTATGAATAATTAATAAATAAAAATAAAGTTTAAGATTTGATAAAAACTGATATAATACTATATTTTAGGTATTTTATTGTACAATTAAATAATTAAAATAACGAACTCAAAAAATACACAGATCATCACGCAAAATTAATTATTTTACTTTTAAGAATGTCTACCATAGTTGACAAATAGTACGTATCCGCAATTCGGACCGTATCTTACAAAGATTTTTTTACAAAAAAAAGTTGTCGATTGAAGTGTCAGTTAATGTTTGTTATTTCTATATTATTTTAATGGAATTTATTATTACGTTTTGTTTTTGTGTTCCATTGCGGTAATTAAACTTAATTGTTTGTATATCTTAAGAAAACATGAGTGCAGGTATTAAGTGATGAAGAAGGATTACATTTTTCAAGTTGTCTAATAGGTATGTTCTCACTGCACTGAGGTGAAAAATGTTGTGTACTACACGAGATCAAAGTTATTTACATCTCGTGCGCTTTTGAGTCCCTTACTACGCTCAAGATTCTAAATTAGATTCACTCGCTACACTCGTGAATCTATTATAGAATCTTTCGCTTGCACGGTACTCAAAATAAGCACTCGAAGAAATATCAAACTTTGATCACTTGTTGTACAAATAACTATTGTCAACCCCAAATAGGTATTTAACTCAGAAAAATACAGATCTCCTTATTTTCATCACAAAATATACGAAATTGTAAACAAAATAAATCTAACTTTAAAATGCATTGTTAAAACCAACGAGGTTGCCTTTGTGATTTACACTAAAAAAAAACCGGCCAAGTGCGAGTCGGACTCGCGCACGGAGGGTTCCGCACCATCAACAAAAACTAGAGCAAAACAAGCAAAAAAAAACGGTCACCCATCCAAGTACTGACCCCGCCCGACGTTGCTTAACTTCGGTCAAAAATCACGTTTGTTGTATGGGAGCCCCACTTCAATCTTTATTTTATTCTGTTTTTAGTATTTGTTGTTATAGCGGCAACAGAAATACATCATCTGTGAAAATTTCAACTGTCTAGCTATCACGGTTCGTGTGATACAGCCTGGTGACAGACGGACGGACGGACGGACGGACGGACGGACAGCGGAGTCTTAGTAATAGGGTCCCGTTTTTACCCTTTGGGTACGGAACCCTAAAAAGATGGCTCCAGCTATTTCGTACTAGCCGCGGCCAACCCGCTTAACAAACTAGCTTGGAAAAAATATTACGACGCCACGTGGCATGTGAAAACTTAGGTATACTTGGTCAACCAGATCTTGACAGTAGAAAAAGGTGGCAAATTTTAAAAATGTAGTCGCGAAAAGATATCGTACCATAGGAAATTTGAATTTCGCGCCTTTTTTACTGACAAGATTTGGTTGACCAGCTATACCTAAGAATCATTCGCTAGTGTACAATCCACCGCAATTACCATAGATAACTAAACCATTCAATGTTGCTTGAATGCCTGTGGTTGAATGAATTATTGCCCCCCAAGAATATTCACAGCCATTATTAACCAAGCTTTATTTTAAATTCTTTCTTTCCTTTTAAATTGGGTGAGATGTATAAGAATGCGTCGTATGAGGAAATCAAAAGACTGGCCGACAAGAGCAGAGCGTTTAACTCATCTCACTTTTTTGTTTCGTGGAGCGCCCCAAAATTACCGTAGTATGGAACTCCTATACTAGTTACTGGCACACGTGTCTTGTTAGGGCGCTCCACGGGATAACTCCTATACTAGTTACTGGCAAACGTGTCTTGTTAGGGCGCTCCACGGGTTAGTAATCGTATTATTTTTCTAAGGTCTTTGTCACCGAACATCTACAAACACTAGCCTATTAAACCTTAGCACCGCCGCGCTGCTCGCCCGCTCCGAGCCGGTACGATTAACGCGATTCTTTATCAAAAAAAATATCGCACAAGTGCATTATAAATTTTTAAGGCAGTTTTCAACTTCGTTAATGCGCACAATGAAATGTCACCCGCGGGACCTTTGCGGGGGGCGGGGGGGTTATTACGTTAAAACTCGGTAATGATCCTCCCGGCGCTTGAGTTTCGTGATCGCCCCCCTGTGGATGCGATTTCGGAAGTTCGATAATATTTTAAAAGAATTAAAATGAATGAATATTGAATACCTATTCGATTAATAATTTTGACTGATACGTGTTTTTGGGACTGACCTCAATGGAAAGAGCTACAAGAGGCGATTGCCCAAATGACACCCTAATCTCTAATAGAATATAATAATGGAACGTGATTTTGGAGCAGTCGTCTGTTTCGGCCTTAAACGTAGAAAGATATGGTGGGAATCGTGTATGTTTGGTTTGATAATATATTTATGAGACGGACGATGTACCTACTTTAAATTATAATTATAAGTAAATAGGTTAACCTAGCTTTTGTCAAACTTTCATAGAAATTCAGTTAGCCAATTAAGTAATTTTATTTTTACATTTTGATAGATGTAAATAATTATATAAAATAATATTTTCTACTTCCGTACTATTATTTGTCATTTAAGGGGTCGTGCACATACCTTTAAAACCCTAACTTATAGTTGTCAAGACTAGTCTTTAGTCTATTCCCCAAAAAAGAATTTGTGCATACACGCAGTATCTTTTTGACGATTTTACGATACTTCGTGTAATGACCACTTAAAAAATATTGAATGAAATACAGTGTTGCCAACCTTATTTTAAATGTCATCTCTGACAAATAAGTGAACCATAGACATGTTTTTTTTTTAATTTCATTCATTCATTCATTTTTTTCCCGCCCGTACCCTCCATTTTTGCTACTTCTTGAATTAAAAATATTTGTTAAATCTACAATTTTATTTCAAAATAAGTGCTTGGTCGTAGAAAAAGTATTGTATGCAACGTTGTTTAACTGAGTCAAAAAATACTCGTGGCGTCTTTATTAACAATTTTCGGCTTCGCCTTAAATTGTTACTCACGCCACTCGCCTTTTTTGACCTCTTTTAAACAACAGTTGCATAAAATACTATTTTCTACTACCGTACTTTTATTTGTCATTTAAAGGGTCGTGCACACACCTTTAAAACCTTACCTTACAGTTGTCAAGACAACTCTTTAGTCTATTCCCTAAAAAAGCATTTGTGCATATACGCAGTATCTTTTGGCACTTTTACGATACTACGTGTAATGACCACTTAAAAAATATAGAATGAAATACATTGTTGCCAACCTTATATTAAATGCCATCTCTGACAAATAAGTGAACCATAGACATGTTTTATTTTTTAATTTCATTCATTCTTCTTGTTCGAGCCGATATGAAGTATATTTAATTTGTTGTACTAATTCCCTAAAAGATGTCGCTGTTACATAAGAAAACTGAGTAACGCTAGTTTATCATAGAACCTATAAAAGAAACTGTACATATGTGAATAAATGTTTGGTAACGTAGTAAAAAGTGTCAGTGAGTTAGAACATTTAAAGTATTTCGAGAAGCCATCCATCAAAATTGTCATAAAAAATTACAAAATTAAAATTCAAGATTTCGGAAAGATTAAATAAATAACGCATATTTTCGAACCCACGAGCAAACGCAGAAAATTCGCCGCTTCAAATTAGTGTTATTTACAAGATCGAAATTCATTGACTTGGAAAAATACAATTTTAGAAATAGAACATGTGAAAATTTTTACACGTCAAAGAAAACAAAAATAATTTCCATCTGAATTTTCCGTAGTGTCAAGAAAAATGTTTTCAAGAATTTACAAGAATGAATAGCTGAGTAAAATAATGTTTGTGAATTAATCTTTAAAGTGCAAATGAGTTACCTACCGTAGTTCTCGTTCAAGAAGTTCCGAGAGAAGAGATTTCGAGTTTTAGATATCTATTTCAAGTTGAGATTTCATGTTTTCTAAAATACCAAGATGTCGTTGCTAGATTTTATAACGGAACAAGAATTTACGTACGGTAGAATACTAAAAGCTAGAGAAAATTTCAAAAATGTATTAAACAAGAAGATTACGATCGGGCATGTCAAAACCAGAATAGAGTCTTTGGAAGAATATTGGAGCCGATTCTCAGTAAATCATAGAATAATAGTGAAGCACGCGAAGTTGGCGGAACGAGACGCTTTCCAGTATTTTAAGCAAAACATGTATTTCGAGTGCGAGGAAGTGTACACTGAGTTGAAAGCAGACATGGCAGATATTCTAGAGCAATGGGAAGAAGATGTAAAAACCTTAAGTATTTTTAATTTACCACCTATGTTAGAGACAACCCAATTATTCGAGCCTACAAACACAATCCAGAGAGAATCCCAAGTCACAGTTAAGTCACAGTCATTTCACACAATACCAGTAGCTAAATCTGAGTTATGCGAGCAGAGTCATTCACTAAGTAAAGAGTTTCAAGAAATAATATACAAAAGCCATCACTCGTTGTTGCGGAGAGAGTACAAAAGAACATCTTACCAATCCAATGAGAAAGAGCACAAAGAAGATACAAAATACGAGATAAAAAACAAGCAAGAATTCAAGCGAGATGTAGAAACGAGCGAAAAATCAAAGCACAAACCTAAAATAGATACGGAGACGAACAGAGATTTCAAACCCGAGTATAAGCGAGAGAGAATAATAGAGATTCACGAAGACGTGCAAAGAGATCGAACTTTCATTAGCATGTACTTAAGAGATGAGATTAACCACATGCTAAAGAAGTTAGAATTCAGAGAAATAGAGATAAAGATACATATAACAGGAGAGACAGGAGAAAAACTGTACGAGAAAGGAGTCATAAAAGAAGAGGACGATTATCGAGAGATAGCGTCAAACCGCTGGAGGTCTACTGAGAATGTTTTGTGTAGGAGAAACAAAAGCGTGATACACAGAGAGAGGAAGATTCAAACAAACATCCGATTCATGGCCTCTAAACAATCCTTGAATAGCCTCCATGCCGAAGTAAACCTTCCAATTTTGAGAATTTGTCTCTGGAAGCCCTGGCAGTCTAAGTTCCTAAATCGATTAAAAGAAAGGTGGAAGTGAAGACAGTATACACATGAGCTATCGAAGAGAAGATTTTTTATTTTAGTAATGTTTATTTTATTATTAAGAAATGACATTCTGTCATTTAGGCGGGAGTATGTTCGAGCCGATATGAAGTATATTTAATTTGTTGTACTAATTCCCTAAAAGATGTCGCTGTTACATAAGAAAACTGAGTAACGCTAGTTTATCATAGAACCTATAAAAGAAACTGTACATATGTGAATAAATGTTTGGTAACGTAGCAACTTGTTTCATCACTTCTTCCGCCCGTAACCTAAATTTTTGCTACTTCTTGAATGAAAAATATTTGTTAAATTTAGAATTTTATTTCATAGTAAGTGCTAGGTCGAAGAAAAAGTATTGTATGCAACGGTGTTTAACTGAGTCAAAAAATACTCGTGGCGTCTTTATTAACAATTTTCGGCTTCGCCTCAAATTGTTACTCACGCCACTCGCCTTTTTTGACCTCTCTTAAACAACGGTTACATAAAATACTATTATCCAAGTATATTTTTACTTATCGTCTTCAATAAAATCAATCAACGTTTCAACGGATCCAGCTTTTGGACCACGTTCTGAGTTTTATAGTTGCTCTTCAGCATACATTATTTCAATGGATCTAGGTACACAGGTTCCCTTGGGTGAAACAAAATATCCTAGCTGGCTTCGTGCCTCGACCCAGCGTTACTATTTACATTCTAAATAAAGCCTCCTCTGAGACATTGTTACTTTTCTAAGGAATCCCTGGAAAAATTATGAATACCCGGTTGTTATATTTTAGGGCTTCTAAGACCAAATCCTTTAAAGTGCAGTAGGTTCAGAAAAAAGAGTTTTTAAAGTCTTGAGTGGCACTTTTGTGGGTCACAATAGGGCTGCCATAAATTTATTAGCAAACTTAAAGCCTTTTTCGAGTGACTATTGATTCGATATACTATCGATAAGATGCACTTTAAAAATGTGTAATAAATTCTCCACAAATGCTAAATATTATATGAAACATGCTTCTAAAAATCGGTAATTGTATGATTGAGGGAACGTATCGATTACTTTTTTTTATTTAAACGTACACAAAATAAAATTAAAGACATATCCGCGCTAGGGCACGCACTTCCATCTCACTCATGCTTACGCTCAGTGAGAGTGAGAGAAGAACACGAACTTACTGGGCCTTAAGGTAACATTCTGATTGCGACTCCAGTAGAAGGCAGGCAGTGTAAAATATGGGTGCATACAACTTACTCAAAAATATGTCCCATAGTTCCTTGAGTATGATGTATGCACCCATATTTTTACACTTGACTGTACGTACCTACGACGTCCAATTTTATATGTATTTTTCTTCTTTGACTTTATAATTAAAGAAAATATCGTACCACTCAAAGAAGGCCGAAAATAGAGCTACATTAGTAGAATGTTCGCTCTTCCAACTAATTTCAGTAAAATTTTCACGTTTCTGTATTAAAAGTCTTAAGAAAATTGTTTAATTAAAGTAATGGACTTTGTTTATTAAAACAATTTTAGTACTACGAGAAGGTTGAAAGCAGAATATTAACTCTCTGAAGTGTTTGTAAGTTTTGAGTTTCTAATGAGACTGAAGTGTACCTACCTAATTATTATTTATTTACCGTAAGCAGAAAAAAATACAAACATAGTAAACTACTTACAAATACATAAATTACAAATTTAATTACATATTAAATTATTTCAAAAAATTAGAAGGCCTTTTTATTTCAATGATGGTATTTTAGTATCAGAATAAAGGCCTTTTTATGATTGTCCAAACCCTCGCACATGAGAAGAGGCATATGCCCAGCAGAGATTGTTTTAACACTTTACAGGATGACTCACGCTAGACCGGGCCAGGACCGACCGGAGCTTCCGGCGCTTCGTTTTATTCTACGTATCATTAAGCTACGTCATGACAGTAATTACCATATTGTACTTACTGTTGTAAATGCTATGTCACTTCTGTTTTAATAATCCTTACTAAGTCCAAAGATGGGCCTTAATCAGTAAACTTTTTAATCTACTAATTAATCTGTTAAAAAAAGTTCATTGTCAGATTTAATCGAAATACGAAGTCACTTGGCGAAGTAAAGGTAGATAAATAATATATGTGTTATATAGGTACAGTCGCCATCATATATATCGGAGAGGCCAAGGGGTACACAATATCTGAACACGCACTCTAACGCCTTGACAATAGAGGCGTGTTCAGATATGTGTGAGCGCCTTATTGACCAATCCGATATATATGATGACGACTGTACCTATACTTTACTTATCTAAATTCTTGTCGCCTTACTATTTAAATGCTCCAAATCGTTTTTTTTTTTAATAACTTCAAATTGGAATTATATTGTTAACTATGTGAGAAAGAACAACTTACTCAATTTCATTTTTTGGTGCTAAGTGTAATCTATAGTCACTTCTAGTTTTCCCTTATTTCCGAGGATTTCTATTCTCAGCGTATGATAATTCAATTACGTTACGAGTATCTGCCTATGGCATATTTATATTCCCTGGCCTCATATAGTATTTGAAGTCACAGATATGTATCAGGTATATTTAGTAGATGTCGCATGTTCGTAATTGGAAACAATGTAGTTTGTATGAACACCAAACGGGCTTTTTCATGTATATGTCGCAGCCAACCTAATTAAATTAGCCAGCTAATTAGTTGCCTAGTCCATTAATCTGTCAGCTCCCACGGCTCATATGGGATTCGACAGGTATCCGGCATCTAATTAATTGGCTGAAGAACAACCAGTCAAGTCATTGATCGCAACGTTTAATCAGATAGTTGAACGTCGTGTAGATGTCGGCGGCAGATCGTAAAATCGGCCATATCGAGATATTCCTAGGCATATCATGAAACGCCGCCATTTCATGATCTGACTAAGATTAACCCAGGCGTATCACGATCTGCCTTATAAAAGAGGCGGCAGATCGGTCAGACCAATGTATTCGTTGATATTCCTAGCTTCATACCGGGCGCATCGTAAAATAATTGATGAGATATTCCTAGGCATATCATGAAACGCCGCCATTTCATGATCTGACTAAAATTAACTCAGGCATATCACGATCTGTCTTATAAAAGATTCGGCAGATCGATGGGAGCAATGTATTCTCGAATTCCTAGTGTCATTCATACCGATCGCATCGTAAAATAATTGCATTTTTTGCCACTGGTGGCGCTGCATTCTATATGGCGCTGCGTCCGAGTCCAGTGTTGCCAGATCATACCTTTTAATATTACGTTCCTTTTGAGCCTTGAGGTTTGCTCGATATGGCTGGTGGTCGCTAGGCAGATCATGAAATGCCGGCGTTTCATGATCTGCCTAGGAATATCACCCCTTGATGTTTGCACGATATGGCTGGTGATCGCTAGGCAGATCATGAAATGCCGGCGTTTCATGATCTGCCTAGGAATATCACCCTTTGAGGTTTGCACGATATGGCTGGTCGTCGCTAGGCAGATCATGAAATGCCGGCGTTTCATGATCTGCCTAGGAATATCACCCCTTGAGGTTTGCACGATATGGCTGGTAGTCGCTAGGCAGATCATGAAATGCCGGCATTTCATGATCTGCCTCGGAATATCACCCCTTGATGTTTGCACGATATGGCTGGTGATCGCTAGGCAGATCATGAAATGCCGGCGTTTCATGATCTGCCTAGGAATATCACCCCTTGAGGTTTGCACGATATGGCTGGTCGTCGCTAGGCAGATCATGAAATGCCGGCGTTTCATGATCTGCCTAGGAATATCACCCCTTGAGGTTTGCACGATATGGCTGGTCGTTGCTAGGCAGATCATGAAATGCCGGCGTTTCATGATCTGCCTAAGAATATCACCCATTGAGGTTTGCACGATATGGCTGGTGGTTGCGCTAGGCAGATCATGAAATGCCGGCGTTTCATGATCTGCCTAGGAATATCACCCCTTGAGGTTTGCACGATATGGCTGGTCGTCGCTAGGCAGATCATGAAATGCCGGCGTTTCATGATCTGCCTAGGAATATCGCCCCTTGAGGTTTGCACGATATGGCTGGTCGTCGCTAGGCAGATCATGAAATGCCGGCGTTTCATGATATGCCTAGGAATATCACACCCTACTTATTTGATATGCCTAAACGTCGCTAGGCAAATCGTCAAACGTTGATGTTTGAACGATATGTCTGGTAGTCGCTAGTCAGATCTTGAAATGGCGGCGTTTCATGGTATGCCTAGGAATATCTCGATATGGCCGATTTTACGATCTGCCTCCGACATAGACATTTAGTTAAATTGGACAAAGATAAATTTATGATGTTCGGTTCTTTAGGTTAGGTTAGATTATTGTTTTTATTTATCTTATTGTAAATTTATTTATTACATATTTTATGCACCCTCAATATAGGTCCATAAATGAGCGTCATGGACACGGACAGTCGGACGTCTATAATTATTGTACCTATTTATATTTTTATACGAATCCACTCTTTTTCGATTACCTATGGTGTTAATAAAATTCGATCATGGGACTCAAAACAATTTAAAAATACACATGTTAAATTCACAAAAAACTTTTTGTTCTTCATTTAGCATTAGAAAAAGTCTAATTGTATTTAACCGGAAATGTATAGCATGTGCTCGAAGCATGATTGTTAGACAACAAGGTAAGTTAACGTGGTCTATTCATGTACATGTCTATGTTGCAGACCTTAAACGCACGAGTCCCGCAAGTTATGGGGGTCTAAAAGACCCCTAACTCGGCTGAGCTCGGTTTATTTTATTGGTTTGAAAAGGTTTAACTAGTTGAAGTTTTATCAAGTGGATAATTTAACCAATAAATTTCGGTGGCTTTTGGTTCTCCAGTTTGAAATTCCAATTGATATTGTTAGCAGTTTCTGTGCCAAGGCGATATTCAGATATTTTATGAATATACCTATTTACTGTGGAACTTAGTCAATTTGTGTAATAAGCTATACTAACATTTCAATAGTACCTAGCTCCAAAACTTTTAGCCCTTGGGTAAAAGTAGGTACCTATAGTTTTTATTTAATTATATTTTAACCAGAATGTATATATATTATAATATTAATGTCAAATAGTATGATAATTACGTTAGTAGTTTCATTTCTTTACCGCTAGATAATTTAATTTTGTTAAGCCGAATATAGTATCTATGTGAGAGGCTTAGTCTAGTGTAAGGGTCACAACAAATTCTATTTTGTAACCTACTTTGTATTTATATTTATTATAAAAAGAAAAAAATACGAAAGAATAATAAATTGAGTGCCCAATAATATTTTAGGAGTTGGACTACGAAACTAAGTACATATATTAGGTAGCGGCACACAAAACGCCTATTGTGGAAAATTCATAAACAAAACTAATCATACTTACAAATATACTCACAGCATATATGACGGGTTATTATTTCGCCATTTTGGAAATGGAAAATCTAAAAAGCAACATTAAAACGCTAGAATAAACTTGTTTCATTTGGTATGGAATGAAAGTCGAGGACACACATTCACTGCGAAATAATCGGGCGCTGAATAAAATGTCCATTCATGCAGTCCGGTTAGAATAAACATCAACATTTTAAAATATAACCAACCAAGGCGCAAAATTTTGATAGGTATTTTCAATTTTTTTTAGCTTTAGTTATTAGTTGTAGTTAATTTTAATTTTATATTCATTTTATAACATTTATTACACAATAAATGAGTTATATACCAACCAAGGTTATAGAAAAATATTAGGTACATTTTATAGAAAAACGACAAGTTAAAAAAATATTATGGATTATAATTGCATAAGTACTCAGAATTAAGAGTACTATTAAACAAAAAAAAATACCCCTACTTTTTTGACAAGCTTGAGACGAATTTTCACATACAATGTCGTAATAGACCGTCACAAAACTATATCGCGCAAGCACGCCCTTTCACCCCACTATCAAGCCTTTTATCCCAGTTTTGCCATGACCCTCGGCAGATATCGGCAGCGAGTCAGGCCGGAAACGGAAGTTGAGCTCAAAAAGATTGCGTGACTAACGGAGATGGTTCAAGAAGCTATTACTGACGGTCGATAGAACCAACGCAATTGCTTCCTTTCCGCAGAGCAATCCGAACCATAGAAAAATATAGTAAGACAAGAGTGCTCACTCCATACATCAGTTCAGACTATTCATTTCAGTGTCTACATCTAGCATCGAGTAGTGGAACTATCAGTACAGCTACTTGACAATAGATGTAGCACCGACCGGAAAGTCTTATCTCAACAGCATAAGACTCTCCGGTCGGTGCTACATCTATTGTCAAGTAGCAGTACTGATAGTTCCGCTACTCGATGCTAGATGCTAATAGTCTTTTTGGTACTAAAACTGATGTATGGAGTGAGCACTCTATGTATTTTTTTCTCTATGTCCGAACTTTACAAATCTTATCTTCAGAAAGCGCGTAAACCCAGGAAATTAGAAGTTAGAAGGGAATAAAAGATAAGTATGGCGCGCCGCACGAAACTTTCGACGGAAGATCCATCTTGCGGGTTTTTAATTTTTATTTCAATAAGTAGTTATTTTTGAAAAAAAACTATTAAAACGGATTAACATATCGCGTATATTTAATTTATGCTACATCCCCCGTCACCCGTTGACCACAAACGCTGTAAAGGGTTCGAAACGTCGGGATGTAATATAAATTCAATATACGCGATATAATAGTTTTATTTCATGAGTAATAGTTACTTCTGTTTAAAGTTTTGCCTATCATTCTAGCTATCTACTAAAATTATACTGCTATGAGGCGATACATAACTGAAAATGTAACATATTTTCGAGATATCTTTCCATCGAGCTTCAAACTTAGAACCTTTCAAAGTTTGGTTGAAGTCTGCCCTTGCAAATATAGTTTAGTTTCAGTGTGATTTTTTGCAGGACATTTGCATTTGTAAAAACGTGAAACGATTTCATTTTAAAAATTAGTTTTATATTGTAAGGTCTGAGTAGACGCTCGAAGCGGAGCGTTCGGCGGGGCATGCAGCGTGGCGTCGGGGTCAGGAGTAATTTCAGCAGCGTGCACTAAGGCCGCTCCTATACGTTTGCATTTGTTTAACATGCACGACGCATGCCCCGCCCCGCTGCACGCCCAACTCGAGCGTCCACTCAGGCCTTACACTAAAGCTAATTTTTACGCTGCACCCTTACAGGGGGATACATTTTTTCTGAGAACTTAGTCCTTAGTGAGAATTTACTCTTTCAGGTACTTGAAATTCAAATTGGAAAAACGAGATTTACTTATATGTAACAGAGTCGTTAACTTTTATTATATTGTCCACAGAATAGCGAATAGATCAAGCGCATAATCCTTTGTGACTTCGCTTTGCCGCGATGAGGTAAAACAATACATACGGTAAAAGTATAAAACTTTTCCCTTGCGAAATAACTTCTAAATACTTACAGACACACTTTCTGAAGAAAGGGAGGAAAGTGTATCTGTAACTACTTTGAAGGTATTTCGCTTTTACTGAACTGTGACGCGGTGGGCAAAGTTATGTTAAAGAGCAAAGTTTTATAATTTTACGGTGCCTATTGTGGTTAGTCTATTTATTCCACGTCGTATCGTTTCTCGTGAGTGTGTATTGCGATATGTTTTCCTCGCATCGTTAAGGCCATGTTTAATTACGGCTCCAGCGCGAAGTTAGCAACAAACTCCGCCCAAACACAGATTACCTAGTTGCAAGTTACAACTTTCAGAAGGAAACGGGCTCATTACATAAGTATGTACTTATACGTGACTCGTTTATCTCTTTAGTAGCATCTCTTCAACTCTTTACAGGATTTAAATTACACAAAATGTGTATTTTTTTGTTAAGTTTAAAACCTCCAATTACATTAAGGAACATCCCTCTAAGCATGTTAATCGAGATGGACCAACCTAACTCTGCATGGCATTTGCAATGACAATGTGTGAAAAAGTCATCATTTATTGTCAAATTTCTATGAAAATGACGTTTGTAAAAACACTCCTTCGCTTTGCTCTGTTTGCCATATTCGAACTTCAAGATATTCACAAGAGACGACACGTACTAGATCCATTCTAGATACGTTATAGTTTAGATTTCAACTAGTTCTCTTTTGCAGCGTAATTCGGGCAACCAATGTCACTTTTACGATAGATCGTGTTAGATATCTATTAGATGTGAATTAGATCTCTAAGTAATATCTTGTGGAAATCGTTAAAGAGTATCTCCAGAATCGCGGAAATGTCAAATTTGACAGGTTAGATCTTAAACATATAAGGCGAACTTATCCTTTAAGGGATCTTTCCAGGGATCTTCTCTTCTCTTCTTCTCTTCCAAGTGTTTAATAAAAAAACAGATTCTTTACTTAGCTCGCAAATAAATAGTGTTTATGACACCTTGTAGAACTTCATAACATTATTGAGTTTAAGGATATAAAAAAACCGGCCAAGTGCGAGTCAGACTCGCGTTCCAAGGGTTCCGTACATTAAGTCCGACTCACGCTTGACTGCACATTTCTAATAGGTTTTCCTGTCATCTATAGGTAAAGAACTATTTTGTGTATTTTTTTTTTTCAAAATTTTAGACCCAGTAGTTTCAGAGATAAGGGGGGAATGGTCTTTGTTTTGCCCATTTTCTTGAATAACTGCTAAACTAGTTATGTTGAAATTATAAAATATATATATATTTGAAATTCTTACAATGAGCTCTTTCATTTGATATGTAACACGATATAGTTTGAAAAACTTTGTTTTTTAATTTTCTCATTTAGGTACCCCCCAAAAATTGCCTCCATATTTAAAATTCATTTACTTACATTACACATCCATCTTTGGGTCACAAACTTACATATATGTGCCAATTTCAACTTAATTGGTCCAGTATTTTCGGAGAAAATAGGCTGAGACAGACGGATGGACAGACAGACGAGTGATCCTATTAGGGTTCCATTTTTTTCTGTTGAGGTATGGAACCCTAAAAAACAATTAGTCCCCTTTTCTCTTTCAAATGTAATTTATGAGATGACTATTCTACCTAAACTGAGATCTAAATTGCTTTAAACTCATGTTATTAGATTCTCAGGGGCCTTACCATAAGGACACCATGGTAAGGCCCCAAGAGTCTGTGTTATTGAGAAACTGAGGTTTGTGCCGAATTTAAATTTTTACTACTAACTAAATTAGCAGGTTAGAAATACTTGCGATTTAAACAGGTAATTTTTTGAAAGGTGCAAGATACTTAAATTTGTTTGCTGAGATATACCTACCAGCAGGCGTATTAAGGATGGCTTTATCCACGTGACAGAATTTTAACACTGCGGGATTCAAAGTGACGGACGTCATTTTATCATGCTGCCACGTAGACAAGAACGACCATCATATCCGTACTGACCACGGAAGAAAGAATGAGCGCGCCGTGTGGTACTTACTTACTGACCGAGTTGAAAATTATAATATTCAAGTGTCGTTACGTGATTTTTTTAATAAACACTCGTAAATTCGTATTAGCGACCCAATTAAAAATCACACAATCCATTTCAATAAAATATCATCGCACACAAAACCCGATATCAGTACAGCACTGAGACCATTTCTTGATATTTATGGTCATATACATCCCGTAAACATCGGTAGGCTGTGAGCGCGACCCGAAATTCAATTTAGTATTTAATATTCCGCTATGCAGTGCGTAAATAAAATGTAGGATGGAGTTGCGGCAATAACTTTTCTAAACGAGCTTAGTTACGATAAACAGCCGACTTTAAGATTTAACGCAACGGGCCTTAATACACTCGCGGACAAATCTACTGACGCTCGCTTGCCATAGAAAAGTTACAATCAAGTTAATATGTGACGTTATCTATGAAAAGGGACCTTATTGTCGATGGCGCCTACGCCACAATTAACGATGCTCCGATATAAATACGCAGCCTCGCGACGCCGTGCGGCGTAAGCGCCATCGACAATAAGGTCCCTTTTCATAGATAATGCCCCATATGAAGGGTCCACGGAAAGAACATGTCTAGTCACACTAGTGACATTTTGAGTAATCGCGGTTATAAAATTTGGAACAATGTCAAAACTTATGGTAATTCCGTGACCAGAGGGCCTACCGCGAACCACGTCCGAAGTGTTGCCTCTCTATCGCACTTGTAAATTCGTACGTAAGTGTGACAGGGAGGCAACACGTCCAACGTGGTTCGCGGTAGGCCCTCAGGTATTATTTAACTAAAAATAAAGTTGTGTTACATTTATTATACAGTGGTAGCAAAAGATATAAAGTCCGTCAACCAAATCTTGTCAGTAGTAAAAGGCGGCAAATTTGAAAAATCGCGGGTTAGCAACACTGTGTTCAAATAATTCCAAAATGCGTGTCATCTGTGTTTTATCTGTGGAATGTGGATCGTGAATGACAGCCGTCACCTTATTTGTTTTCATTCTGAATCGTTTCTGTTTCAAGAGATATTTCTGCTGTCACCATTAAATACCAATACATTAAATAAGAATAAGCAAAGCTAAGGGGCCTACAATGTACAATCATGCTCGTTGATGGTAAACATTACTGAAACAAACAAACAAGTACTGGAAGAACTCTTTCGAACTTTTAAGATTATGTTCAGTTTTTTTTTGTTTTAGGGTTAAAAGGCATAAATAAAATTAAAACGTATGCCTAAATCTATCCAACAAGACCATAAATTGTGTCCTGGAAACCGTCCATAGGCCCACATGTCTAATATTTTCAGCAATCAGTTGTGACTATTTACAAAGGTAAACCTTTTAAACAGTATTAAGAGCCTTGATTATATCGCCGTTCTTTCGCAATATCTACCTAATCCATACATGTTTGTTGCAGGATTAAATCTTGCCCAATATAAGGCGTTCGTAGTAGGTAGTATCTCTTCAGACAATACTTACCTATGGCGGTTTATGTACGTGTACAACGCAACCAAGTCGAAAAGTGACCCTTATCTTATTTACCTTTAAATTAAATAAACACCGAAATATCAGTTGTTTTATTTTTAATATGTATATTGTGCAATATATACCAATAAAAAAAAATACACAGGTATGTCGGTCATATTCATCCAGAACAGTACACTAATTTACATTAACAAGTGGCATATTATATTGTAAATAACAAATATATGCACTATCTAATTATCTGCATTTTGATATGATTTTATTTTAGTAAACTTAGAAGACATAGATAGGGAACAAAGAGAATATAAGCACTACGATAGGTAGTTGTTTTTGATATCTTCAAATTTGTTCATCATTTTGATTAACATTGTTTTAACATCGCTTTTAAATTGTCCGTCCATCGTCCATGTTTCAATTTTTTTCAATAAACCGCGAGTGACAATTTGAATTGACGTACGCAGGGCGCGCTCAGCGGAAAAAAAAATCTTTTGGTTCGATGTACATTGCTGCTTTTCTTAGCGCAATACTGCTCTTTGAGTGTTGCCCTACTTTAGTTTGCTTTACATTGCTACTGACAAGATTTGGTTGACGGACTATAACTAATAGTTCATTAAGAGCTCTTCATTTTGAGATAAAAATCGCATTTTCCTAAAAATGTGACTAGACATAGACATGTTCTTTCCGTGGACCCTTCATATTATTATTCGATAGGTCATATGTAAATAAACCAATGGAAAGCAGTCTAAAGCAGTGTATAATAAAAAGTTGGGCGTGCCATAATGAATCAATTTTATATGTATTAATTAAACTATTTTTGAAAAGCTGTAGATTTTGCTGTCAGCTTATTATTTTATACAAAGAGTTCTATATTTGCTTTCGGAAGATACAATTAGGTACCTATCATGCAAAATTGTATACAATAAAAATAAACTTAAGCCTAAGTCTTGAATAACATTTAAAAGAAATTCAAAATTTTTAAAATATAATACTTATTGAGTTCTTTGATTTTTAAGGTTATAATAATTCAAATACTTAAACAGATGTTAGATATTTCTATATAATTAAATGCAATATTTTATATTTATAACAATATTGAAAAAGGAATTATGCTATGAAAATCATCCATTATTTGTTGGTTCGCTAAAAAAACGTTTTGGTTTTCCACTATAAGTAAATTAAATACATTCAGACCGGTCCCCCAAAAATTATTGCTCGCTAAATTACCCAGAAAGGTATATATTTGTGTAATTGAAACCGTCATCGCCAGGGAATTTGATGAACTCATTAACGTATAATATCTAAGGACGGGCTAATGGGGCGCTAAAAATGGTACTAGTTCAGCGGTGCTACTCACGAATTCCAGCCAATCGTGCAGTTTAACGCAACTAGTTGCGACCCATGTAGCGCGCGTAATGCGAACTCGTCAACCAATCGCGCGCGTGATGTGAACTCATCAACCAATCGCGTTGTAGCGATTTCACACCGCTGTACTGGCCCTTGTCATGCCTCATTATTATTGCCCGTAAAGCCAGTCCCTAGATATCTATGTCAATGGATGAACTCGACTCGCGCGTCCCCGGGGTGCTCAAACGCCCGTCCGATCCGTATCGCGCCACCGAGCTGAGGGCCTACCGCGAAGCACGTTCGACGTGTTGCCTCTCTGTCGCACTTGTAAATTCGTACGTAAGGGAGGCAACACGTCGAATGTGGTTCGCGGTAGGCCCTCTGTCACTGTCACGTCACGTGGCTTGCGGCTTTTGCCACCCTAATACCAGTGACTGCTTGCTCTTTAATACCGTTAGAGGACCGTGAGGCAGAAAACCGGATCTGATAAGAGGTGAAGAGGATACAAAACAGTTTAAATTGAAGAGGAAGTGATACACACGAGCAGGCTTCACGTTGACATCTCCAACATTATCTAAGGAAGCCTCATAGATAAACGAAATACGTGTCGATTTTTGAAGTGAAAACTTCTTTAGCGGCGCTGTGCACTTTCTGTGATGGGGAAAAAATGTTAAACTCGCGACAGGTTACGTGACCGACAGATTGAAAATTCGTAAGACGGACACGTGACCTGATCGAAAAACTGTTACAATGTCATTGAAGCCAGTAAACAAAAGGCACTCCCGGAGTGTGTTGTTGAGTGTTGAGTTTTTTTTTACTTTTGGACTACCAAAAGTAAAAAAAAACTAACAACAAACCACTAGGTTTGTTATATTTAATTACGTATTTCTTTAGTGGTGGGAACACTAATTGTATGTAAAAAAATACGCATGTAAGTGTACCGAGTTAGCACTAATTGACTAGCACGTTATTATATCGCTTTTCAATTAAAGAAACACCGTATGAAGACCTGCATATACAATACTC
Organism: Cydia amplana; assembly: GCF_948474715.1. Lineage (NCBI taxonomy): Eukaryota > Metazoa > Arthropoda > Insecta > Lepidoptera > Tortricidae > Cydia > Cydia amplana. The sequence continues at coordinate 5,007,030 of NC_086072.1, forward strand.
GAAGAAATTCTAAGGTGTATAGTATATTCGAAGAAATTCTAAGGTGTATAGTATATTATGATTATTAAGAAGTCCCCAACGTGTAGTATATATTGAAAGTATCATCTTGGGTCGTCCCATTCGTTTTTCGTCAAGTTCTTAAATTAGTCCTATTCTGCTTTCGTCACTCATTCTACATTCGTCACAATCGTCGGTGGCTTTCAATGTAGAATGAGTGACGAAAGCAGAATAGGACTAATTGAAGAACTTGACGAAAAACGAATGGGACGACCCAAGATGATATTTATTTTTGCTTAAATTGTCTGAAAGTGTACCATCATTTTTTGTGATTATGAGGGAGGAAAGAAGACGGAACTCGACATTTGTTACAATTACAGGAAGGTGTGATAGAGACGACCGCAGCGTTTAGCGGCAAGTACCTAGCTATTATTTCAACTGAGTCTTACTGGTAACGGCCAATTATTTGGACCATTATCTCAGTTACTTTCAAATTTAATTAAAATGGCTTAAATGGTAGTTAAAGTAATAAATAGGGCTATTAGTGACTGATTTGTTTAAATAATTGTTTCTTTTTTAAAACAATTAAGTTACTATTTTATTCCACATTTTTTTGATTGCAAACTTTCTTTATTGAGATCATCACGAAGGATTACTTGTTTCATTTTAAGCAAAAAAGCAAGCAAACTTATTCTGGTGTACGATGAAAACTCAATTTTGTATAACATACTATACATAGTTGCTGTTAATCTTTCTCGTTATTGATAGGTAATTTATAAATGAATTTTCACACTTTTTCAACATAAAATCAAATCGAAAATGTCATACAAAGTGGTGAATATGTTACAATATTTTATCAGAACACATAATCTACCCATCAGAGCATGCAATAGGTACATCTCCTCTCATCAGTAGGTACTTAGTATCTAATATTACCTACTTAAACTTTTCTACATTTACTTATTATAGTTAGAGGAAGAATAATTATTGTAAGATCATTAAAATTAAATTCACAAAAAATTCTAACTGTTATATTATAAAAATTCGTTTGTACGAGTATCGTCTTGAAACTAAAGACGAGATAATATTTTAAAATTATGTTCTACTTAAACTTCTGCTTAACGTTAGTTACACAGCAAAATTGTGCGAGGGACACCCGAGCCCGTACCATGAGTCCTGACAGTGTCAAAACTGGCATAAACGCCATCGACAACGTAATTTATTTTCTACTAGCTGTGCCCGCGGCTCCGCCCGCGTGGAATTCGGTCTGTGTCAGTAAGCTAATTCATCCCTAATTTCTCTTTCTCTCCCCTGGAGGCGGAACTTGAAGTAAAGTTGACAGATGGATACGATTAGCGGACTGAAGTCCAGATAAAATATTTTACAATTAGGTAGGTACTTACCACTAAACAAAACTACACTCCAAAACCAATAGTCCGCCCTTAGTAGTAGTAGTTCGCCCTTATTCCAATATTAGACGTGATTTAAACGACACAGAGTTATAGTAGGTGTATAACGGACCCCTGCGTGGGCGGGCGCGATGTGTAGCCAACGCGCCCAATGAGGTGAAGGGGTGATTTCCCCAAGAGTCGGGTCCGAGTCCGGACGGCCGCTGGCGAGGTTGCGGAAGAGTACTTCGGCGTTCCTTATAGCAGCGAGGCGGCAACAGAGGGGTTTTAGTGGGTAAACCTGGGGTCTCATTAGCTCACAACAGGGAGTCCCACATAACCATCCCGGCCCGTCCCCGCGCCGGGTGGTATGCTTAAAGCATTTCCCCTCTTAAAAAAAAAAAAAAAGGTGTATAACGGACAATACAGTACTACTTTTGTATTTTTACGTTCTTGAGTGTACCTATCCAAAACATGTCCATAGCAAATATCATCCAATTCTGTCCTCCAGTCAAATCATTCTGAGCATGAAAAATTAAGATTTATACACATAGAAATCCATACTTCCTAACAAACTTTCGAATTTAGGTCTAATATTATATTAGTTAGAAGTAAGATTACAGGAAAGGAGAATATTATAAATATCAAAAACTTGAGGCCGAGTATTTACACTTTATTTACAGTTATGTTTATGTATGCACAACTAAATATCTACATATATGTATGTACCGGGGATTACTTTTAACAGTGTAAAAAAATGTTTAATTATAAATTGGCCTAAGTCGTAGTCGCTTGGTAGGGTGCCCAGAATGCCATCTTTATTAAAGTAGGGCTTAACCCTTAAAATCGTATTAAAAACGCGAGCGCAGCGAGCGCGAATTTTTTTTGATAGAAAAATAATTGAGAGATGGGAGTAATGTTGTCAGGGACACAGCCGCAATGGTTTACGTGAAACGTTGGTGTGGATATCTAATGCGAAAGCCGAAGGCCGAGCTCCATGTAGGGCCGAAGGCCCGAAGCGTCCAGGCTGTCAGTACTTAAGCACAGAACAATAGTATCAGTATCTAAATGCGAAGGCCGAAGGCCGAGCTCCGCGTAGGGCCAAAGGCCCGAAGCGTCCAGGATGTAAGTGTTTAAGTCGTAGTAGTAGTCGCTCGATAGGGTGCCCAGAATGCCACCTTTATCAAATTAGGCTTAACCTTTAAAATCGTATTAAAAACGCGAGCGTAGCGAGCGCGAATTTTTTTTGATAGAAAAAAAATTAGAGAGGCTATGTCAGGGACATAGCCGCAGTGGTTTACGTGAAATTTTGGTGTGGATATCTAATGCGAAAGCCGAAGGCCGAGCTCCGCGTAGGGCCAAAGGCCTGAAGCGTCCAGGATGTCAGTGCTTAAGTCGTAGTAGTAGTCGCTTGTTTGTTTGTTTGTTTATATGTTTAATTATAAATTGGCCTAAGTCGTAGTCGCTTGGTAGGGTGCCCAGAATGCCACCTTTATCAAAGTAGGCTTAACCTTAAAAGTTAAAAACGCGAGCGTAGCGAGCGCGAATTTTTTTGATAGAAAAAATTGAGAGAGGCTATGTCAGAGACACCGCCGCAATGGTTGAATTTTGGTGTGGATATCTAATGCGAAAGCCGAAGGCCGAGCTCCGCGTAGGGCCGAAGGCCCGAAGCGTCCTGGATGTCAGTGCTTAATCACAGAACAATAGTATAACTGTCTAAGTGCGAAGGCCGAAGGCCGAGCTCCGCGTAGGGAGGAAGGCCCGAAGCGTCCAGGCTGTCAGTGCTTAAACACAGAACAATAGTATTAATGTAGGTTAATGTGTGTGCTGGGCTCTCCAGTACCCGCTGATGCACCGCAGTACTTACCGTCGAGCGCGTCTGTCGTGCGAATCCGCTGAGCGGTCAACCGTTCTTCGCACTGCGTGAACGTCTCCGATTCTTCCTCAGATTCCTGAGACCGTGCTACCTTGTAACCTCAATACGTTGCGAGAATTTCGCGAAAAATTAGTTTTTTTCGGATAGGTATGGTAACGCGTTTAAAATGCAAGTCCCAAATTGTTTGACATTTACAATTACTTAATACCTATTTAAAAACTTTCGCGTTTCGAACACATATTAACTCACATTTATAGACGGGCGGGCCTATCTCGAAATTTATTTTATTACCTTTATTTACCGACGTTTCGACACAGGTTTCACTGGTCATGGTCGCGGCTAACTGATGTCCCAACAAAATGTCAAAACAGAGATTTGTGCAACTACCCGACGAAAAGTGTATGAAAAAGTTTGGGGTAGACATCATATTTTCAAACCACCCACTTCACATAATGTTAATTATTGTCAATAAACCCGCGCTAGACCCGTCTATAAATGTGATTTAATATGTATTTGCAAAGACGTTTGACATTGACTAAGAAAAATGTTGTTTTTTTTACAAAGTACATTCACAAAAAAAAAGTGTGCACCACTTTCTTAAGTTAGCGCCATAAGATTCAGGTGCAAACATAACTTAATTGAGTGTAGTGGCCACCCCCCCTTTTAGGGGTTGAATTTTTCTAGCCTAAAATAGGGCCAGGGAGTTTCTTGACAGATTAGTAAAGTTTGCATCAAAATCCGTTCAGCCGTTTTCACGTGATGCGCGGTCAAATAAACAGACAAACAGATAAACAGATAAACAGACAAACAGACAAACAGACAAAAATTCTAAAAACTGTTGGAACGTGTTCTGTTATCGATTCTAAGTATCCCCAACCAACTTTTTTTCGAATATCTTCCATGTACAGACTTTCGACCCTCTTTAGCTTTATTATATGTATAGATACATCTCGTTCGCACTAATATGCGAGTACGAGCGAGATGTATAGAAAGTAAATTATGTTCTCGATGGCGTTTATGTCAGTGTCAAACTGATGGTAGCCGTACCGAGACATTTAAGTGCAGCCCCGAGACTAACAGGGCACACTTTATGGCTCGTGTGGCTTTTATAGCCTCCTCTAGCTGTCCACAGAAAAACGCTACTGTAGTTTTTGTGTGGTAAGGCCTTTTGAGTGGTGCTGTGTTGCTTTAAACCAGCTGACGGTCGCTTCCTATGTTTTCGGCTTAAGCTTTTGGCCTGAGCGGCAATACAAATGTGACAGGGATATAACCAACCAAACCAACCCAACCAACCCAACCGATCAATATATTTATTTATTTAAACTTTATTGCACAAATTTACACAAAAAGAGTACAAATGGCGGACTTAACGCCTTGAGGCATACTCTACCAGTCAACCATTAACATAACCATTAATATAACTGTACCATTCCCGAGAACTTTCGTCGTTTTGTATGGAAAACGTACTCCCAAACACTTTCGATAACAGTACAACTAATCGTACCATACCGTAGGAAGATGCCACGCATAGAACTGCTCACGTAGGTATTGATAATTAGGCCTAAAATTGATATCTATGAGAACAAATGGAACTAAGGTTAGATGGTATAAGAGATGAGAACCAATCTAAGGTTAGATAGGGTAGGAAGAGCAACACTGTTGCAAGACAAACACTTGTATGGAATCCTCATACTGTTTATCTTGCCCCGAGCAAAAAATATTTCTCTTACCCCATATGACCTTAATTAAAATAACTCTATATTAGAAATTTTAAATCACTCTCGTCTACATTTCCTCATTCATTATGTTAGTTTAGTACTCTACATCATACGCGTGCTCATACGAAGTTATAAATAGTTCAGTAGCAAGTTGGCTCACCCACATAACTCGGAGGGTTTAAGTCAACATCGCTACTACCATGCTATAATAACAGTCAATTAAAAAGCCGCGTAATATTTGATTTCCAAATATTTTACTTAATAATGTTGCTCTGAATTTAAAAGCTAACTTGACTGTTGTCCTGATTTTGTGATAAATTAATAATTTAACCCGCCAATGCCATAGGACCGAAAGACAAACTACTGTTGGACTTACAATTAGAGGAGACCCCCTGATCTGACCCAGAAAAATATACTAATACCCAATAACCTATCTCTAACCCTTTTTGCGAAATCGGAAAATAGGTCCTACACATATAAAATAACAAGAGTCTAGAGAAATTGAGAACTTTCTTTTTTAAAGTCGGTTATAAAGGTGCCTTATTACGCAAACCCATCATTTATTTATTTAAACTTTATTGCACAAAATATATACAATAATGTACAAATGGCGGACTTAATGCCAAATGTCATTCTCTACCAGTCAACCATAGGGCCAAACAGAGATACAATTGAGAGATACAACAGAGATACAAGAGAACCTACAATTTGTGCAGAGAGAGAAAATATATTGAGTGAATTAAAAAAAAAGCAAACTATACTTATAAATTATCTCACTCTCATTATCTGTCACAGATATCAAAACTATCATGGCCCATTGCTACGGAAGGTTTCTCATGGTCGCCCGAGTGCGTCAATTGTAACAGTGTATTATAACGATGTTTTTTTAATAAAATCGTGGCGTGGTAAAAGCAGGTACACTGAAGCTCTAAGCTAAAACCTCACCGATCCTAGTTTTAATAAGGATCACATGTCTGACTGTCTGTATTCAGTATAAATGCAATACAAAGTATAGAATAACAATCACAGTCCACAAACCATAAATAAACATTTGTGGCGGGCCATAATTCTGTAACTTAAATTGTATAGAATAAAGTTTTATTCTATTCTATTTTCTATTCAACATTTGTGGCAACAGCCCTATTCTACGAGCAAGATTTTAATGCAATAAATCTGAGATGTCGATTTTATATAAACTACTGATATTTGTACACAAGTCAAGGGTCGACATGAAAACATTCTCAGCCCATTGAACAATTTGATTTATTCAGGCCGCACCTCACATAGCCAATAAATTTACGCTAAAGTGTGTGGAACACTTGTTTTTGTTCCCAATGAATCCGACGTTAAACTGAGCGAACTAGTTTGTGTTATAGTTGCCGTTGGGTATAAAGGACTGAATATTAAGTAGAGTTTAGTTATTATCGAATTTAAGGTAAGGTTAGGCTATAGGCTACGTAATTACATACAGCCAATTCCAAAATTTTACATTCGACACACCTCGCTTTGCGAAACTTTAATTTCATTCGCAAGATAACTTCTTATCACATATTGAATTTCTACGTGAAACCAAACAGTCCTTCCAAAGGCTGTAATTTACTTTACACCGAAAATGCATTAACTTTAATTTATTTGCCTTAGCTTTGATACATTAGGCTCTGAAACCTCATTTCAAGAAATTCGAATTAGACTTAATCATGGGGTCCTTTCAGGGCCCTGGAATCAATCACTCAGCGCCTTTCGAATTGATCGGATCCCAGATCAGACCATTCAAGTATCTGAGATGCATACGTTACCGAGGTAGGTACAGGTACCTACGTAAATTACATTAACAGCCATATTCGAATTTTAAGATACGTCAAATATTATATGTTGAAACGATATGGATTGGATATGTCAGTGTCAAACAAGCGTCAAAAGTGACGTTTTTGATTGAAGAAATGTCATTGGTATATTATTATTTTTCTTGGAGGATATAATCAAACGGAGACGCCATGTCTGTAATTTTCTGTACAAAACAGTCTGCCGATTTTTGCGGGGGAGGGGAACGTCAAATGTATGCGTAACGTAAAAATAGCCATGTCAGATAAACGTCAGTCCATACATTGTGTATGACCGTTGGCCGCGTATTTTCGACAGAGGGGAAAGCCTGTTAATGGCTACTCCGTTTAGTTGTATCCTCCAAGTTATTTTTAATGTACAATTACCTCTACACTCTAAAAAATGAAGACCAACTAAGAGCAGTTTTCTCTTAGTTGACGTTGAGTTAATTATAACAATAACGATCTTATATAAATCAAAGAAACCTGATTACTTAAAACAATAAGTGTATCTGTGATTGAACTAATAAAGTAGGTATGTTATTAATCCTAACAATTGCATACTTTGCATCTATCATTAACTTGTTGGCATAATTATGTAACGTAGGTTGATTCAATCCTTAACAAATTAATTAAAACAGATAAATATGTTAATAGTTATGAACATTTTAATAGTTTATGTGATTATTTTCTCTTTGTTGATTTACATAAGACTTGGTATTTTAATCAACTAAACATATAATATTTAGAACAACGAAGATAAAACATTCAATCCCATTATGATCAAGTTATTGTATTAATTACGAAACTAATATTCCATTCTATTAAGAATTATTTGTTAAATCGATTTTCTTCATAATTAAATTAAATAATCAGTTAATCCGTTCAATCAAGAGATAAGTAGGGGGGCGCCGGTGCACCCGCGGTCCTCCCCGCCCGCGCCCCTGCGGCGCCTGTGACCGTGCGAGTGGGGAGTCAGTCTCAGCCTCGACGTTCAACATTCAACTACTTAGTCATTCAAGTACGCGTCAACGAAATAAACTTTACTTGTGCCTTTATTTCACGGCAAGCCTGGAACAGTGAACGTGTTACCTTTGCTTTGTGTACCTAATGTATAATAGTGTATGTGCAACATGGAGCAAGTGCTATTAATCGCAGCGACGGGAATAAAAGGCGCGGGGACGGGCCGGGATGGTTATGTGGGAATCCCTGTTGTGGACTAATGAGACCCCAGGTCTACCCAGTAAAACCCCTGTTGGCCGCCTCAAGGCTTTAAGGCGAGGCACGGGAAACGATCGGGACCATGCTTTCGAAACCCCGCCAGCGGCTGTCCGAACTGCGGACTCGACTTCGGAGGAACTGTTTCCCTTTACTTCTCTAAGAGTGCGCCATTTTTTGCGCATTGGCCATCCCAGGGACCCTCGTGTAGGCGACAGACGTCCCCGAGCCTGCCGCCAACGGGTACCCATAAGGGGGAAATCGACGGTTGTACGCCAAACGGAAACGGTCATTATATTTGTAGCCCGTTTTAAATGTTAATTATAATATATATGTAAGGTATGTAAAAGAAAGTTCGATTTTTAAATGTAAAACGTTTAGTTTTCTAAATGTTTAGATGAATAAATAACATCTTATTATATATATTTTTTGTTTTATTCATTTACCCCCTTTTCATAAAACTTTACTTTGTTAAATTTGAATCTCAATTGTTTAATCAGTTATGCTATGAAGCTTGTTGTTTGTTGTTGTGTTTTATTGTACTAGTAAAATTGATGAAGAATGGTATATTGTACTAGACAAGCTTCATAGTTGAACTGATTAAACAATTGAGATTCAAATTTAACAATTTCTTAGTTCTGGCTAATAAGATGCATAAGTCGATGCAATCATGTTCTTAGTTGAACTTATTAGGGTCAAATAGTTGATACAGTAATTCTTCATGTTAACATTGATTTACATCTTAGTTGAAATGATTAAACAATTGAGATTCAAATTTAACAATATCTTAGTTCAGGCTAATAAGGTGCATTAGTCGATGTAATCATGTTCTTAGTTGAACTTATTTGGGTCAAATAGTTAATACAGTAATTCTTCATGTTAATATTGACCTACATCTTAGTTAAACTGACTTGTTTGTATTAGTTGGTACAGTAACTTATCATGATAATAATTATCAAGCCCTTAGTTGATCTTGCTAGGATCAATTAGTTAGCTTAATTATTTTTCGTGTAAATATTGAACAAGATCTTAATTGGTTCAGTTACATGGATATAGTAATAGCAATCAGAATTACCTTATTTGATGTGTCTAAGTTCTTGTTAGGCTCGTATGGAATCAAGATGCTTGATTACGACTATCAAGATATTGATAGGGCCAACCAAATTTTTTTTAGAGTGTAACCTAAGATATTTGACGTATTTTAAAGTTCGAATATGGCTGTAACGGCTCGGCCACGACATTAATCGACTTGCGACGGGGGCAGCGATAACCATAAGTTGGAGCGAGACACAGCGATCGGACCTTTCGTTTCCACCTATGGTTGTCGCGGCCGCCGTCGTCAGTCGCGTAATGTCGTGGCCGAGCCGTAAGGCCTACTTATCGCAAGACCGTTTACGGTGTGTAGGTAGAAGAACTTATAGTTTGTTTTTTTTATCATTAGAAAAAAGGTAAACAATCTTGACGTGACTTTTTATTGAAAAACACTTTCGAAAAATAAGTCACGGCAAATATGTAACAACTGTAGGTAGCCGTACAGTTTGTTACTGACATAAACGCCGTCGAGAACGTAATTTACTTTCTATATATCTCGCTCGTACTCGCATATTAGTGCAAGCGAGATGTATAGAAAGTAAATTACGTTCTCGAAAGCGTTTATGTCAGTTTTGACACTGTCAATGACATGGTACGGGCCAAGTAATACTTACTGATTTTTAAAAAGCGTTTTTCAATTAAAAGACACGTCAAGATCGAGTAGTCTTTGTAAGTACCTAACCTCCTAAGGCCCAAGGTCCTACCCATAGTACTTATTAAGTTTCTTATTCAGACCCAGCTCCTACAACAATTGTGTAGTCATAGCGAGCGTACCACGGTCCTACCAGTAGGACTTAATAGAAAACCCATCATTTTGTTTTCAAATTTTGCGCTTATCGAAATTGGCGTGTACGAACTTCTAAAGGACTGTTTTGTTTTGTCTGTGAGCTCTTTAACAAGTTCGTAAAAAAAATCAAAGTGCTGTACAAGGTGCTGTATAAGTACAATAACATTAAAAAAGTCTTTTAAGTACTTGGGTCTGAATGAGTATAAAACAATAGTACTACTGGTAGGACTACGGGCCGTAGGTACTGACTACATACTCAATTTTTCGTTGGGCCTTAGGAGGCTAACTAAGGTTGGATATTAGTGAAAATTCAATTATGACAAGCCAATCTTGGGCGTAGCTTTCCAGACTTCGTCATTCCAATATCTTTGTAATTATCGATTATTGGTTTTTCTTGGCTGCAGATACAGCGGCAGTGATATTTATACTACCTATTAAGACCAGAGATCGGCGGGGGTGAGCTATTTAACTTTAATTTGGCATGTCTTATATACATTTTGACATATCATATTATAAGGAAAATAGCTCTCCCCCGCCGATCTCTGATTAAGACACACAGCAACAAAAACTGACTTCAACGCCATATCACTCACCCCTACCTTGACAAAGGCAGTGAGGAGTGATAGCGTTGAAGTCAGTTTGTGTTGCTGTGTGTTTTACGACCAGAGCAACCCTCAAATATTCCTAAATAGATATTAAATTTGATATATTTGAGTACGAGTGCTATTTTTATTTGGGTAAAAGCCAGACACAGTGCACTTTTCTGGGTTATTTTATTACAGTAGTGTAAATTTTACAAGTGGAAATTGAGGTGCAATTTGTTGAAAAGTCTTGTGTCGCCGAAATGTGGGCAAGGCAAGCACTCGGGTGAAAAATCTCATTTGCCGGCGTGGGCAAGTGCCACCTCGTTGAATGGCTGCTTTTACACCGGTCGTTGGGAATTTTCAAAGGAGTTTTGAATAGGTAGAGAATTACCTTACGGCAAATCCATGGGTTTTATGCCTTGATCTTAAAAGTGTTTGTGTTTGTTAGTAACTTCCTGTTAGATAACTCAGAGTATCCGTGAATCTACCGAGTGAAATTTAATGAGATGTCAAAAATAGCTTTTTTTATGACCCGGGTGGAATAAGCTACAATTTTAATCGACTACCAATGAAGAAGATTTTGTATAATACCATAAATACATAGGTGCACTGCCTTAACATGCAAAGGACTATGTTAAAGTTGGTCTTTTCAAAGTTGCTGGCGGGATATATAAGGAAAAGAGATAACTTTCAGTGATATGTGTAAGATAAGTGTCAGTTATATGGTCCTATTTTCACAGTGAAAAATGTACTGAGAGCTTCATCTATGTATATAGGGAATATTAAGCGAAACTCTGCGTAGGGGGCGCCACTCCCACAATAAGTCACAATTTAAGGGTCTACCGCAAACGAGAGAGTCGAAATTTTGTTATCTAACCTTGCATATTCGAGCTATAATGAGGCAGATGGCTGAGTTCCGATTTCGTGTTTCCTGGTAGACCCTTTGTAACCAAACCGCCTTGATGTATCAATGTCATATTTGATTGTCTGTGAAAACTTGTCAAAAAACAGTTTAAGGTACAGTATGTATATGTTACTCTATGGTATACGTAAGTCGCTAGTGCTGCACTCTGGCGGCGAAACATTGCAGTAATACTCCCTATTCCGTCCCTGAATACGTCGGTGTGAGTTCCAGGCACGGCCCACGAAGAGGCGCGTCGAGCTGAACACTTCAGCGGCAACTGGTGCCGTCTGCTACCGTCATTCAGATTAAAGGTGACAGTCCATTTCCAACGGCAGCTGCACTACTGTTCATTTTAATATGGAAATTGACAGTAACACCGACGCGTTCAGTACCAGTAGTGCAGCTCCGGTCAGAAATGGAATGTTACCCTTAAAGGACACGGCACATAGGCGATGTGAACTTTTATAGGTACTGTACTAGCAGCCCGGCCCGGCTTTGCACGGGTTAACAAATTATACATAAACCTTCCTCTTGAAATACTCTATCTACAAAAAAAAAACCGCATCAAAATCCGTTGCGTAGTTTTAAAGATCTAAGCATAGGGACAGACAGCGGGAAGCGACTTTGTGTACTATGTAGTGATTATATTTTGTATTATGCATCTAATAGATAGGTATGTCTAAACGGAAATGCATAATTAAAACCGTTTGCACTTGTTAGACATTTGCAATTCACTCTTTTTTCAACCTCCTCCTTCAGTCTCATTCTGTACTTGGTCGATTTGGGCCCTCTGGGACCTTTTGAAAGATTAAATTAATTATTAATTACGAATCGAAGATTTATTTAAGTCGTCTAAATACGAAGTTACAACGAAGCCGTCGAATCGAACACATGGCCACTGGGTCCGTCTACTACCGTCATTCGGCGGTAGCATGGTAGGATTTTTATTGCTTGTCACTATTCCTGTCACTTTCGCACTTACATACTTGTTGTGTACAAGCATGGTGACAGGCGATAAAAATGTGATCATGCTACAACCGCTGATCTAAATCAGATAAGTCATAGAGGAGGTTTCAACCAACACATTAGGCGACTAGACACGTTACCACGAAGTGCGTCGAGCTGAATACTTCAGCCTTTAACTAACTTAAAGATCTTTTATTTCTCAATTGAGTCAGGCATAGGTAAAAGAGGCAAGGCACAAAATACATAACAACAACTTGATTGCGTATTCATATTATTTTCCTACCAAACGCACAAGTGTCGAAAAGTAAGTAAAACGCCATGACCTCACGGCAATATATTCTTGCTCTCAGAAAGTGCACCTGTGTGCGTCAGTGTGTCTGGACTGCAGGCCTATTATGGATGGCTTTATCCACATGACAAAATATCTGTCACTTTTTAACAGAGCGCAACTGAAAGTGACGGATACCGTTTTATCACGTTGTCACGTAGACAAAAACGACCATCATAGCCGTACCTACTGGATGTAAGCGGCTAGAAATTGTGGGTGGATTTTTAAAAGGTTAAGTTTAAAATGTAGCTTTGTACGTCTCTAGAGACCAAATAACACTGTATTTTGCGAAGGACACGATCTAACTTCAGTAAAATTATATACAACTGCAATTTCTACAATGTAAAGGTCTATTCTACTTCAGAGAAATATAAATGGCTATAATAAATTGCTGGCTGTAATAAGGCATTTTGTTTATTCTTGTAAATTCAAATATTCTTAAAATTCCCAGAATTTAAGGTTATTCCTCCTCGGAAACACGAGCATTTATTCATTCTACAAAAAGAAAATAAGTGTCCCTAATACATTTTAGAATCCACTCACTCTTTTTTTTATCGGTATTTGACGGCACGTGTATGGAATGGAGATATTTAACCTGATGGAAAATTAAAAATTATAATTGGGACTTTTTTTCTCTTTTTGAACTTACAACAATAAAAAACGCCCATTAAGAAATGATGTGATAGACTCAAATGATAGCACTTTATTTCGTAAAAATATACAGTAGGTATACTTACCGGTCAATAATAATAATAATATAGAGTCTGAGTATCGATCCAGAGGCCGTGAGTTCAAGACTCACCCAAGACAGTAATTTTTCCACTTTATAATTTATTTTAACCCGTGGAGCGCCCTAACAAGACACGTGTGCTAGTAACTAGTATAGGAGTTCCATACTACGGTAATTCTGGGGCGCTCCAGGGGTCAAGCTTAAAAGCATCGTTCGCAGACGTTTCTGCTTGTTGAAAATTAAAATAAAAAAGTTCTACCGTAAATACATAGAGGTGATATATTATTGGCCGGTACTTACTGTAAATGAGAAGGTCATACAACTTCTTAGCAACGAACGTACTGTCTAAATGTCTATGCCAAAAAACACTTTAGCTAACGTAAATAATTTAATGTGCAAAGGCAATTAAGATGCAAGTAAAGCATTTTAAACTAATTGCGACTACAGTCTACACGCTATTTGCGTACTGACAAAGAAACCCATTATGAAGTCTGGAATTAATATATTCCAGACATCATGCTACTCTGGAAGGGGTATCATCACATTAACCGCTGAGTTTTCCAGTATTTGCCGACTTCCATACAGATCTAGTTTAAACAATTTATATTTAAAAAATAATTTTAAAACATCATTATAATTATCATAATATATGAGCCGGAACAGGGGCCTATTTCTCGAACGGTATTAGGGCGTTTTTTTTTAAGTTGTCCCCTACACTTTTTTTCAAATTTGGGATTTTTTATGTTATTTCTACTCAGAATGACGAGCTGTTTCTATCCTAATAGGAGAAAAAAAGTGTCCCAAAATTTCCATACATTTTTCGATCTTTCCCTTCCGCGACCGCCATACAAAGTCTATGAAAAATGGTGACGGAATGGAAATAAAAACCTTAGGACACTTTTTTTCTCCCATTAGGATAGAAAGAGCTCGTGATTCTGAGTAGAAATAACATAAAAAATCCCAAATTTGAAAAAAAAGTGTAGGGGACAACTTTAAAAAAAAAACGCCCATTAGTCTATTATTATTGACCGCAGCGTAGCGAAGGTCTACGTTTTGACTCGGGCATTTTGCTTTTGTATGTCTAGTGAGGGTGTTAAGTGAAATGACCTTTTTTTGCTTGATTAAAGCATGAAACTTGGCACAGTTGTTCCTTATATCAAAATAAGCCGATTAAGATCGGTAGCCCGAGGGACCCCCCGCTAAGGCCGAGAGGGGGGGGGCGTCAAGTAGCGCCCCGCCCGGCTTCATTCTAAAAATTCTAACAGGCCCCGCTTAGCTAATAGGTCATATTTGGTATCAATTTCGGATAAATAAATAACGTAGAATTCATTTCTGGTATAAAAAATTGCAATTTGTTGAAAAAAATAATAAAAAAAACACAAAAAATCTAATTTTTCAAGTGTAATTTTTGTTTTATATTTATTGTCAAAATTAAACTGCTTAGTTTTTCTACATACAAAAAATATGACAATAAAGCCTATTTAATGCAGATTTTAAAAACATAACTTTTACTAACCTTTATTAAAAAGAAATTGCATAAAAAAAACTTATATCGTCTCGCGCCGGTGAATATCTTTTTACCGACATCGGCATTGATATAGACAACATCCGAAGTGCACACTCTGGAGACCGATTAAATGTATTGTTTATTGTTGTAGATTCTATTATAAAGATAGAAAAGCGTACAATTTTTTTTAATGTGTCGTTCAGTGAAAAAGGGACCTTAAAAAAATTATCACAGCCAGCCTCGTGTTTGTATAGAAGCATACTCGTATTTAGTTAATGCCAACCACTCCATGGACTCCATGGTCCCTGTTCTCAATTAATAAGAAGTAAACTGTAAGTATTCTTTAATATACTTGCTTATTACATTATACCACATTTAAACTTTGCGTCTTGTGTATTAATACAGTTCCTTCCCCCGACACATGAATGGGTACATTTCGTCATTCACGTATATATGTCAGTTTCAACCATATTCTGGCCACAGCAGGGTTGTCAGAACAGTTTGGAAACAGTCGTCTGCTCCTTGCTTTCATTCCCAAGAAGACGGACTGAGCAAGTTTAAAGAGGAACTAAAGTCTGACCCCAAACATATAATCCTATCCTGATAAGGCTGCTTCTATTTCAGTAGTCGATTCATGTAAAGAATTATTTCGGGCATTTTTTAATTATTTAGCAACGGCTTTATCTGTAAGTATCACTGTACTTTGCTTTACAAGGTTATTTCACCTATCATCATATAAAGGTATAATAAAGTTTTGGCGAATGCTATTTATTTACTGCTATTGCTCCATCCTGTAGGTGCTTGAATCCTTGTATCGGCCAGGCTAAAAAGGGTCCATGCTTAGATCTCACTTTTATACACCTTATATTAAATGGGGAACCCGGGTTCAAATTCTAGAAGGCATTTATTTGTTTGTTTATCGTGAATACTTGTTCCTGAATTACCTATGGATGTTTTGAGTGTATGTATCAAATATATATGATATATATCACGTAGTACCCACATCACAAGTCTTATTGAGCTTACGGTATTACAAGGTCGATCGAGAGAATGCTTGGAATACGAGTACGACTCCTGGTTTTTCAGGGCCCGATAGAAATAAATTAGAGTTTAATTTACCATGACGGTAAGCTTCACTTATAACCACTGATCTTTTAGTGAAACTCATTTCTTTACCACTAGGTAAATCATTTTGAGACACTGTGTTGACAAAACTTCGAAGAGTTAAAAGTCCTTATTTATGCCATCGCGAAATTGTGTAGAGAAACATGTCACAACTAATGTACCTCGTGAGATTCCGAATACTCCAAGAACCATGAAAAGTCCGATTCATTTAATATGATGGCCCTAGTTGCAGATGCTGTAAAACAGTCATTGCAAGGTATTGATACGCACAGTAGACATGAACGTAGTCATAGCAGCTAGACTAGATTCATGCGTACGAATATTTCCCCAACTACAGGAATTGTGGGCTCACGTTGACACAGTGGAAAACACAATTATATCACATGACACACCATTGCATCCAGTTCAAGGAATTATATTTTAAGCTAATAAAATTATCTATTCTATAAGCTAAGTAAACTATCTTTTATTTACTCTAAAAGAGCGGAAGTCTTAGCCCTGTTTCGAGCATTCAGTGGAAAGGGGAGAAATAGTGAATTCGAAGCATGGAATCTGTTCAGAGTTCAACCAAACCACTACAAGGATTCAAGCTCTTACAAGATGGAGCAATAGCAGTGGCTAAAAGCATTCCCCTAAAATACTAAAATGTTATTATATGATCGGTAATAAGTGCAATACTGAAGAAGGCAAGTTACACCGGGATATTGAAATGAAGAGTTGTATAATGTTATACCTGTTCTATGAGATTAAGTCACTGCTAAGTTATTTTATTATTAAATTCCATAATGTATACCTACTTCTAACAAAAGGGAGCCATATAAATGCCCTATTACGCGCAGTGTACCGAGGGGTTGATGTTTAGGTTCAGACGTTAGTTCGTCGTCAAACTTGCTCAGTCCGTCAGACTTCTTGGGAATGGAAGCAAGAAGCAGACGATGGGTTCGACACTGGTCTGACACCTGCTTTGGTCAGAATATGGTTGAAACTGACCAGAAGTAAATGCAAACCGGAATAAAAAACGCGATGCAACTACATGAATGATGAAATGTACGCATTTATTTGTCTGGGGAAGGAACCGTATTACGACACAAGACGCAAAATTAAAGTATGGTAGGGTAATTCGCCAGTAACTGGCCACTTTTAGTAACTGGCCACCCAAAACCAAAAATTCATTTTAGGCCAGCCAGTGGCCAGTTATTGAAAGCTGGCCAGTTTTTGGAACCTTATATTAAAATGAATTCTGTTTATAGGTGAATAGAATTCATTTTTAGTTTAGAGCGGCTAGTTATTAAAGCGGCCAGTTACTGGCAAATTATTCTACAATGTAATGAGTAAGTAGATTAAATAATACTTACAGTTTACTTCTTATTCATTGAGAACAGGGACCATGGAGTCCATGGAGTGGTTGGAATTAACTATGCTTCTATACAAAAGAGAGGCTCTATGATAAATTTTTCCAAGGTCCCTTTTTTCACTGAACGACACATTTTTTTCTAATCAAATATTATGTACGCCTTTCTATCTTTAATATATGATCTACAATAATAAACAACACATTTAGTCGGTCTCCAGAGTGTGTACTTCAGATGTTGTCTATATCGATGCCTATGTCGGTAACAAGATATTCACCGGCGCGGGACGATATATGTTTTTTTAATGCAATTTCTTTTTCATAAAGGTTAGTAAAAGTTATGTTTTTAAAATCTGCATTAAATAGGCTTTATTGACATATTTTTTGTATGTAGAAAAACCAGGCAGTTTAATTTTGACAATAAATAAAAAACAAAAATTACACTTGAAAAATTAGATTTTTTGTGTTTTTTTAATTTTTTTTTCAACAAATTGCAATTTTTTTTACCAGAAATGAATTCTACGTTATTTATTTATCCGAAATTGATACCAAATATGACCTATTAGCTAAACGGGGCCTGTTAGAATTTTTAGAATGAAGCCGGGCGGGGCGCTACTTGACCCCCCCCTCTCTCGGACTTAAGCGGGGGGTCCCTCGGGCTACCGATCTTAATCGGCTTATTTTGATATAAGGAACAACTGTGCCAAGTTTCATGCTTTAATCAAGCAAAAAAAGGTTCGACCTATTTTTGTTACTTAAAACCTTAACTAGTCCGGATGTTCTCCTCTACAGGTCGCAATTCTTAACCAATTTTCGTGAAATTTTGTGACCGAATTCTATGACTAAATAATTTTTTTTTGTCGATCCGGTTTTTGGAAATTTTTCAAAATGGCGGAGTCGTGATAGCTCCCGCCTAAACAAATAGTCGTATTGGTAACATAAGAGTTTTTTCTTTTTGAGACATATTTACATAGTAAATGGCAAAAAATGCAGAAAAATTGTATTGCTGGTTTAGGAGGTATTTAGATATTTAGTTTGTACTCGAGAATGAGTAGCCGAATTTCGTCAGCTTAGCTAAGAACTATCATGGCGCATTTTGTAAACAATCGTTTTTTTGTTTGCACACAGGAAGTCTGGGTTCGATCCCCTATAAGACATAGCTTTTTGTATTTTTTTTTTCACTTAAACTTCGTATTTTTTTTAAATAAATTAAAATCTTTGTATTGTTGATTGATCAAACCGCTGTGTGGCGCTGTCATTGTGCACGGTCCCAATAAGCTATGCTCGCGAGGTCTACAGCTCACAGAGCCACTAGTTAGTGTGTTGTCATGGCAACCCATACGATTTGACAGTTTGTGGACTAATAATATTAGTCTAATATCGTTCGAGAAATGGGCCCCAGGTCGACTGCTAGACTGATCGTGTATTCGAATTAAGAAATTCGAAGGATATAGCTGGGAAGAGCGGGGTCTCCTGTCACAGGTATATTTTACTTACTAGGAGACTCCATTAACTGTATTGTTAAAACGAAACATTTACCTAAATAAATAATTTTTAAATTTTCAATTTTCAATATAGAAAACTACTAGTCATATGCTTCCAACAGTTCACTGCGATCTTAATCAAATAATAATCAGAATCGATCCGCTTAATTACGGGCTTTCCCTCACTGCGTGTTTAGTACTTACTTGGTCGCCAAATATATAGTTACTTTCTGTCGCAGCAATCATCAATTTGAGTTATTTGATCTCACACAAAAACTCAAAACTTCATAAAATTCATGAGACACACTGGAGCGTGTCTACTATAATAATAATGACTTTGCTAATTGCATGTGTTTTTTCGTTTTTCGTAATATTTCGGGTAATGTTGTATGCGCATTTATTTGTAAGTGTTATATACTAAATAGTTATACATACCTACATTATAATTACAATTTATATCAAATTTAATGTAAATGATCAGTTTGTATGAAGTGCCGGATACGGATCCAGCTTCCTGGCGGCTCTCACGGCCCGATACCTATTCACAGACGCTATGTCATTACTAATTCCGCAGGCCGCTCTATTGGGCTGAGGTGTACCTTCTATTTGTGCATACGTAAACTGACTATGAAATTATAATTTGAACTGAAGTAGCGGACTTCAAGTTTGCCTTTACTCTTTGTTTTGAGACATTTTGATTTTAAACCGTAGCTATTATAAGTTAAAGTTGTTTTAGAAACTCTTTTTCTTTGATTTTTTATGGCTAAAACTAAGAAGCTATTTTATGTTGTATGAGGGATGTAATAGGTACATGTGTTGATTGCAAGTCGTAGGATTTTTATACGCGGATAAAGTTGTTAACTGACCACATCGTATTGAGACAGACAAATGTGGAATATTTTACCTACCTACTGAAATCTGCGCCTGACTGCGTTTAAATATTTTCCTAAATGTTTGATCATTCCCTCCTTATTCGTACTTTCATGAAGATTGTGATAGAAGCGATTTCAATTAGCCTTTTGTCAAAAGTAATACTTAATCTTAAGGGCCTACTGCAGCCGCGTCTGACGCTTCGTAAACCACGCCCGCTAGTTCTTCCCTCCCCGCTAACACGCACACATGGAAACGCTTCGCGCCGCACGTGAAGTTTGTGTGACCTTTTAACACCATCTAACGTTACAGAAGTTAACTACCATTATACGCGGTCGCTGCGGTCGGCCAGAAACTTAAATTCGGAAAAAATTGAAACAGATGGCGTTGTTACTTGTTCATAATAGCAAACAATAAAATAATTAATTAATAAACCTGAATATTTATTGTTGTTTTGGAAGATGTTAACAGCATAGAAGCAGCAGCGTATATAGCATATAAGTTAAGAGTATTGATAATAAGAAAATAGCACAAGAACAGAAAAGAGATTATTTTTGATAAAATATGATGAAAACAGATTTACTTGATTACGCGCACCTGAGTTTGCGGTCACTAAATGCAAATTTCAACCTTATTGTTATGGGGTTACAATACCCCTGGGGTTGCAGGCGTCCATAGTCGTTATTATTATAAATGCTTTGGTTGAAATGCTTTTTAACCCTCGAATTTTTCATAGGTACAGTCTCCTGCAATAATATGTTACTCTTCGACGGCCGCAAAAATATGTGACACGCTCTTATGGCTCTACAAATAAGATCTAACATGATCTACCGCAAAACGGCCTTCGGTGTGTAACATATTATTGCAGCTGACTGTACTCGTATTCATTGTTGTATAGGTAGGTATTAATATCTTTTATCCGATCGATTTGCATTTATTTGAAATAAATCACAGTGTTTAGTAATTATATGTTTTATTGAATAAGAGATTATTTAGGTATGTAATGAATACAGGGTGCCTTTTTGAAACACTCATTTTTAGGGTTCCGTAGCCAAATGGCAAAAAACGGAACCCTTATTTCAGCCCGTACAAGATTATAACCTTTTTCATGTAATGTCATTGAGTTTTTCTTTATTGATTTAAATGCCATCTAAATGATTGGCCATCTAAACCTTACGGTCACATGATCGCCTTACGCTGTCTCGAGTTTATCATTTTTTCCCCACCTCAAAAAGTGCCTAGCGCCGCTAAAGAAGTTTTCACTTCAAACATCTTTGAATGCAGTTGTTTCTTTAAAAAACAATAATGTTTCATTTAAGTAAAATGAGCAAACTTAAGGTTTTAAGGTACTTTCCCTCCAGGGCCCATAATTTTTTTCCACCCGGTAGTAGACAACTATTTTTTTCGACTAAATGAAGTTTTATTAGATAAATCGTTGATCACATGGTTCGTTTCACACATCACATCAAATCGTTTGTCATCACAATCTAAATTTGTCAAAAGTAATGAAATTTATACCAAAAAAACATAAATAAAACATATAAATTCAACACATTTTTTTAATAAAAATCTTTCTCGATGATATAAAAAAGAACATCGACAAATTATGTTCAAAGAATTAATATCAAAACAGATGTCATAATTAGGATTGGCTACTTTAAGAAAGGGACAGAGAAATTTAATCCTCTCGCTTTGCACGTTTTTCTCATTCCTCCTTGTCAAGCCAAAATAAACTATAAAATGATAGTAACACAGTACATTGTAATATTCACTTTTTCCACGGTATCATGTCATTGTAAATTACTTATGTGAAATTGTAGTGGCGTGCGACTTTCAAACCGGAGGTCACGGGTTCGAACCCCGGCCCGTGCAAGTGAGTTTTTGTAAGTAGGGACCTTTTTTTAGTGGTACTTAAATATAATAACTTTTCGTATTATTGAAATAAAATATTTTATTCAAACAAACTTAATAATATAATAATTAAAACGAATAATATCAATTAGTTTTTAATATTTATTCAATTATTTTAAATTATTTGAGCATGAAACATACTAGATTTATTTTTATCATTACAATAGAAAAAAAAAAGCGGCCAAGTGCGAGTCGGACTCGCCTATGAAGGGTTCCGTATTTAGGCGATTTATGACGTATAAAAAAAAACTACTTACTAGATCTCATTCAAACCAATTTTCGGTGGAAGTTTACATGATAATGTACATCATATATTTTTTTTAGTTTTATCATTCTCTTATTTTAGAAGTTACAGGGGGGGGGGACACACATTTTGCCACTTTGGAAGTGTCTCTCGCGCAAACTATTCAGTTTAGAAAAAAATGATATTAGAAACCTCAACATCATTTTTGAAGACCTATCCATAGATACCCCACACGTATGGGTTTGATGAAAAAAAAATTTTTGAGTTTCAGTTCGAAGTATGGGGAACCCCAAAAATTTATTGTTTTTTTTCTATTTTTGTGTGAAAATCTTAATGCGGTTCACAGAATACATCTACTTACCAAGTTTCAACAGTATAGTTCTTATAGTTTCGGAGAAAAGTGGCTGTGACATACGGACGGACAGACAGACGGACAGACGGACAGACAGACAGACAGACATGACGAATCTATAAGGGTTCCGTTTTTTGCCATTTGGCTACGGAACCCTAAAAAGCAAAAAATATATTCTTATAGATATTTTATTTTCAAACAAAAATAAAGCAAAAAGTTACGGTTAGATTCTGATGGCTAAATACCAAACAGCTACCGATACATTTCAATATCTGTCGAAATTTCCTAACCCGTTGTAACTGACAAAGAGTATAGATTTCGACGTAGCATGACGTAGCCTAGCAAACACGCACACATGCGTAACGTATAGGCCTGTAAGAAGGCACCATCATAGGTTTACCTCCGATTCCGTTACTACTCAATGGAGTTACGACTCAACGTTTATTGGATATTACAATTTTACGTAATTCGGAGCGCTGCGCGAAGTGACATAGGTCTTACCTCTTTGAGGCACGACGGCCATCTAACATTACTGGCATAAAGGATGCATTTATGACTTTGACGCATGACAGAAAGAGAAACCGAACTGCGTAAAATGGGCGTTTGCTGTTGAATTCATAAAATCAAAAATCGATAATAAATCCATCGGTAAAGGATAATAAGTTAATATTTAGTTCTTTGAAAGTTAAGACGAGATGAAAACCTTTGCTGTAAGGTGGGTTGTGCTGGATATGGATGTGTTTTCTAGTTGCACGAAGCTAAAACCGAAAAATGAACACGTAAGTTTGGATTTATTATCTATCGAGAAAATTTTAAGCATTCGTGTTTCGACTACTACGAAATCTCTTATCATATAGTCAAGAAACATATATCCGAAAATCACTACTGTTTGTTTCCGGGGCTAGCCACTGCCACCTTTCTAAGATCCTGTTATTTTTCGATGCACGGCCTTAACAGTTAGGATATATTGCTTGCCGGAATCCCCGAATCCCTACTCCCTTGTCAGCTTAAGTGTGGTAAGCAAAGTAGAAAAAAAAAAGATAACCACGCAGTATTAGGGTCGCCTCATCGACTTAGCGAGAGCGAACAAGTGTGTATGGTTCCAACTAAAGAGAAAAAAATGTGTTTACGAGTTTGAAAACCGCTTTATGTCATACTAGCTGTGCCCGCGGCTCCGCCCGCGTGGAATTCGGTCTGTGTCAGTAAGCTAATTCATCCCTAATTTCTCTTTCTCTCCCCTGGAGGCGGAACTTGAAGTAAAGTTGACAGATGGATACGATTAGCGGACTGAAGTCCAGATAAAATATTTTACAATTAGGTAGGTACTTACCACTAAACAAAACTACACTCCAAAACCAATAGTTTTTTTCGCCCTTATTCCAATATTAGACGTGATTTAAACGACACAGAGTTATAGTAGGTGTATAACGGACCCCTGCGTGGGCGGGCGCGATGTGTAGCCAACGCGCCCAATGAGGTGAAGGGGTGATTTCCCCAAGAGTCGGGTCCGAGTCCGGACGGCCGCTGGTGAGGTTGCGGAAGAGTACTTCGGCGTTCCTGGGACCTCGCCTTATAGCAGCGAGGCGGCAACAGAGGGGTTTTAGTGGGTAAACCTGGGGTCTCATTAGCTCACAACAGGGAGTCCCACATAACCATCCCGGCCCGTCCCCGCGCCGGGTGGTATGCTTAAAGCATTTCCCCTCTTAAAAAAAAAAAAAAAAGGTGTATAACGGACAATACAGTACTACTTTTGTATTTTTACGTTCTTGAGTGTACCTATCCAAAACATGTCCATAGCAAATATCATCCAATTCTGTCCTCCAGTCAAATCATTCTGAGCATGAAAAATTAAGATTTATACACATAGAAATCCATACTTCCTAACAAACTTTCGAATTTAGGTCTAATATTATATTAGTTAGAAGTAAGATTACAGGAAAGGAGAATATTATAAATATCAAAAACTTGAGGCCGAGTATTTACACTTTATTTACAGTTATGTTTATGTATGCACAACTAAATATCTACATATATGTATGTACCGGGGATTACTTTTAACAGTGTAAAAAAATGTAATTATAAATTGGCCTAAGCCGCCTAAGTCGTAGTCGCTTGGTAGGGTGCCCAGAATGCCATCTTTATTAAAGTAGGGCTTAACCCTTAAAATCGTATTAAAAACGCGAGCGCAGCGAGCGCGAATTTTTTTTTATAGAAAAAAAATTGAGAGATGGGAGTAATGTTGTCAGGGACACAGCCGCAATGGTTTACGTGAAACGTTGGTGTGGATATCTAATGCGAAAGCCGAAGGCCAAGCTCCATGTAGGGCCGAAGGCCCGAAGCGTCCAGGCTGTCAGTACTTAAGCACAGAACAATAGTATCAGTGTCTAAATGCGAAGGCCGAAGGCCGAGCTCCACGTAGGGCCAAAGGCCCGAAGCGTCCAGGATGTAAGTGTTTAAGTCGTAGTAGTAGTCGCTCGATAGAGTGCCCAGAATGCCACCTTTATCAAATTAGGCTTAACCTTTAAAATCGTATTAAAAACGCGAGCGTAGCGAGCGCGAATTTTTTTTGATAGAAAAAAAATTAGAGAGGCTATGTCAGGGACATAGCCGCAGTGGTTTACGTGAAATTTTGGTGTGGATATCTAATGCGAAAGCCGAAGGCCGAGCTCCGCGTAGGGCCAAAGGCCCGAAGCGTCCAGGATGTCAGTGCTTAAGTCGTAGTAGTAGTCGCTCGGTAGGGTGCCCAGAATGCCATCTTTATCAGATTAGGCTTAACCTTTAAAATTGTATTAAAAACGCGAGCGAAGCGAGCGCGAATTTTTTTTGATAGAAAAAAAATTAGAGAGGCTATGTCAGGGACATAGTCGCAGTGGTTTACGTGAAATTTTGGTGTGGATATCTAATGCGAAAGCCGAAGGCCGAGCTCCATGTAGGGCCGAAGGCCCGAAGCGTCCAGGATGTCAGTGCTTAATCACAGAACAATGGTATCAGTGTCTAAATGCGAAAGCCGAAGGCCGAGCTCCGCTTAGAGCCGAAGGCCCGAAGTGTCCGTCGTAGTAGTAGTCGCTCGGTAGGATGCCCAGAATGCCACCTTTATCAAAGTAGGCTTAACCTTAAAAGTTAAAAACGCGAGCGTAGCGAGCGCGAATTTTTTTGATGGAAAAAATTGAGAGAGGCTATGTCAGGGACACCGCCGCAATGGTTGAATTTTGGTGTGGATATCTAATGCGAAAGCCGAAGGCCGAGCTCCGCGTAGGGCCGAAGGCCCGAAGCGTCCTGGATGTCAGTGCTTAATCACAGAACAATAGTATAACTGTCTAAGTGCGAAGGCCGAAGGCCGAGCTCCGCGTAGGGAGGAAGGCCCGAAGCGTCCAGGCTGTCAGTGCTTAAACACAGAACAATGGTATCAGTGTCTAAATGCGAAAGCCGAAGGCCGAGCTCCGCTTAGAGCCGAAGGCCCGAAGTGTCCGTCGTAGTAGTAGTCGCTCGGTAGGATGCCCAGAATGCCACCTTTATCAAAGTAGGCTTAACCTTAAAAGTTAAAAACGCGAGCGTAGCGAGCGCGAATTTTTTTGATGGAAAAAATTGAGAGAGGCTATGTCAGGGACACCGCCGCAATGGTTGAATTTTGGTGTGGATATCTAATGCGAAAGCCGAAGGCCGAGCTCCGCGTAGGGCCGAAGGCCCGAAGCGTCCTGGATGTCAGTGCTTAATCACAGAACAATAGTATAACTGTCTAAGTGCGAAGGCCGAAGGCCGAGCTCCGCGTAGGGAGGAAGGCCCGAAGCGTCCAGGCTGTCAGTGCTTAAACACAGAACAATAGTATTAATGTAGGTTATGTGTGTGCTGGACTCTCCAGTACCCGCTGATGCACCGCAGTACTTACCGTCGAGCGCGTCTGTCGTGCGAATCCGCTGAGCGGTCAACCGTTCTTCGCACTGCGTGAACGTCTCCGATTCTTCCTCAGATTCCTGAGACCGTGCTACCTTGTAACCTCAATACGTTGCGAGAATTTCGCGAAAAATTCGTTTTTTTCGGATAGGTATGGTAACGCGTTTAAAATGCAAGTCCCAAATTGTTTGACATTTACAATTACTTAATACCTATTTAAAAACTTTCGCGTTTCGAACACATATTAACTCACATTTATAGACGGGCCTATCTCGAAATTTATTTTATTACCTTTATTTACCGACGTTTCGACACAGGTTTCACTGGTCATGGTCGCGGCTAACTGATGTCCCAACAAAATTTCAAAACAGAGATTTGTGCAACTACCCGACGAAAAGTGTATGAAAAAGTTTGGGGTAGACATCATATTTTCAAACCACCCACTTCACATAATGTTAATTATTGTCAATAAACCCGCGATAGACCCGTCTATAAATGTGATTTAATATGTATTTGCAAAGACGTTTGACATTGACTAAGAAAAATGTTGTTTTTTTTACAAAGTACATTCACAAAAAAAAAGTGTGCACCACTTTCTTAAGTTAGCGCCATAAGATTCAGGTGCAAACATAACTTAATTGAGTGTAGTGGCCACCCCCCCTTTTAGGGGTTGAATTTTTCTAGCCTAAAATAGGGCCAGGCAGTTTCTTGACAGATTAGTAAAGTTTGCATCAAAATCCGTTCAGCCGTTTTCACGTGATGCGCGGTCAAATAAACAGACAAACAGATAAACAGATAAACAGACAAACAGACAAACAGACAAAAATTCTAAAAACTGTTAGAACGTGTTCTGTTATCGATTCTAAGTATCCCCAACCAACTTTTTTTCGAATATCTTCCATGTACAGACTTTCGACCCTCTTCAGCTTTATTATATGTATAGATACAGTAGTAGCTAATACGAGTATGTCGAATGTAAACTTTTGACTTATCCGTTTCAGTACATGTACCATGCCTTTTTAATTGTCTGTATCAAACGCTCCGAAGGCGAAAACCATAAAGTACAGGACAATTAACGGATTCCTTTGACCTGGAAGATACAATAGTAAAGAAACGAATATCGAGTGAGAAATTGAGGGACAAATGAGGCTATTTTTAGTTACATCACTCCAAAACAGCGTATGTCATTGTGACTCGTTTTGGTAATACTACTTTTGGACAAGGCGGGACAGATTGATGGATGTGTTGAATATATTTTATATACTCGCAATTTCGCATCACTCACTTTCACGTTGTTTAGATGGCTCGATTGGCCTCGATTGACCATGTATCTCCACGGCTTATACTATAATTGACTCAAGACTGGTTCGACCGTCCAGTGGCGCCCTCATTAGGGGAATAAACCAATTAATTTCTGTATAAATCAGTACATATTTTGTTTTTAACGTTGACTGGATCTATCAAATATAATTATGTATTCTTATGTACTCGTACTTTCTCAAATTTGTTACTTTGTAATGTTATAATATTACACAATGAACATATCTAATTATTCTGCAGACTTGTTCTCATTGAAAGCTGAATGTTAGTGAATGCGGTAATTGGTGGCGACACGTGCTGGATCCAATTACGCGCTTGCGGCGACAACGCCGGATAAGATGGCGTCGGATTCGCTCTAAGACTTAAGAGGATAACTACAGCGAGATTAACTGCTTATGGGATTCAGGGTATGTGGATTTAGTACCTACTTCTCGATATTTGTTGGGACAGATTGAAAACTAAATTTACCGGAGCCAAGCCAATCCTACTCTTTCGTAAAGAAGGCTACTATTCAGTCGTGGCTGTGGTAGTGTTATGTAACATAACACTACGTTATGCAACTACATAGGCAAATTATGCTGTTGAAACTACTGTACGATTATAAACTCAAATCAAAAGTAAAAATTAGGCATAAGGTCAACATTAATTATCTAAGTCACTAACTAAACTTATTTTGTGAGTTACGGTGCTACAAACAGATACAGCATGAAGAGGGCATTTTTTATATAGGGAATATTACGCGAAAGTCTGCGTAGGGGGCGCCACATCAACAACAAGTAAACAATCTAAGGGTCTACCGCAAACGAGAGAGTCGACATTTTTTTATTTAACCTCTCTGTCACTCTTGCATATTCGAGCGATAAAGAGGCAGATAGCTGAGTTTCGATTTCGCGTTTCCCGGTAGGCCCTTTGTAAGCAAACCGCCTTGATGTATCAATGTCATATTTGATTGTCTGTGAAAACTTGTCAAAAAACAGTTTAAGGTACAGTATGTATAAGTTACTCTATGGTATACTTAAGTCACTAGTGCTGCACTCTGGCGGCAAAACATTGCAGTAATACTCCCTTTTGAGTACCTAATGTAGGCTGCTCGAGACAACGACTACAGAAAACAAAACCTTTTTATACTATTAGTTACCTCGGATAAAAATTCCACTGTTTTAAAAAACCGACGTCTGAAAGCTAAACGCCACGAACAATGTCTCTTCTGACACTTTCCGTTCCGCTTCAACTCTCGAGGGTAGTAGACGTAGTAGTAAAGTTTATAAGTCATACGCTCATACGCAGCTCAGCACACTCAACTCTTGAGTAGTAAATCCTATACTACTTACGCACCAGTTGACGGCCACGAATTATACATTGCATGAGTGTTCTTGCTTATATTATTTTTTGTTAAACTATTAAAAACTATTTGGAGTTGAAACTCTAGGTCCAGGAGTTGAAACTCTAGGTCCATGAGGTCCCAGCGCGCATAAGTTGTTCGCAGAAATTGCGAAGCGTCTGGTTGACGTAACTGGTGACCGAAGAGCTGGCGGCTACCTCGCACATGCAACGTATCGCGATACAGCGAGGAAATGTTGCCAGCATCCTTGGTAACAATGCCTCAAGGGCCTATTTTAGATTTAAGCTAGTTTTTAATTTCTGTTAGTAATACCACTATATATATCTTGTTTGTAAATAAATGATTATTTCCTCATTTAAAAAAAGTTTATTTCGATTTCTACTTCCTCCTGCAGTCAAACTGTTAAAGCATTTATTCAGGGCTTCTGTACAAAATGCAATTTTTGGCAATGTTGAATAATTAATTAAATAAGAATAAATAACCGTTGTTTCCCCTTAATAATTAATTACTTAATACAGGTTTCTGGCAACACCTGCTATGAAATGAAACTATAATTGAGGGAAAATTTCCCAAGCGTGTGCTTCACTTGTTTTATTAGCAATTTCCGCGAAATATGTTAAACATTATGTTTAATTAAATGCTGCTAAGTTGATATGATGAAACCGCATTTAAATCTTTATTAGAGCGAAGAATTTAATATCATAACCTAAATTAATTTTAGGTACTTACCTATTTCATTGAGAAATCACCGCTTTACTGTGCCTAACACTTAGAAGTGACAAATTTATATTGATATATTTTTTAACAACTATAGTTTTATCTTAATATTAAGTTAGAGTCAGACCAAGTAAAGTCTGCAGCGGATTTGACAGCCCTCGCAGTGCCAGTGTTATTTTAAACGTCAAACTACTATGAAATTATGACGTGTAAATAACACTTGCACTGCGTGGGCTATCAAATCCGCTGCAGACTTTTTTTGGTCTGACTCTATTAACCGAGGCTAGTAAATTTGGAAGAATCTCGACCTTCATAATGCTATTAACTATTTTAGCATTTTAGCTTTGTGCATATGAAAACGGTCACCATACTGTGTATTTGGGTATGGTAAAGAACTTTAAAGCTAAATCATTTTTAATCTAATTTATAACTAGTTAGGCTTAGATAGGTACACAAAATTAAACATGCTTGACCGCTGTCACGGGCAAAAAGTGATAATGTCAGCTTTAGAGGTGTACATTTGTGACGTCCCATGGATAAAGGTACCTTATGGCCGTTGGCGCTTACGCTATTATTAACGCCGCTCCGCCGCCGCACGCTATTATTATTGCGGCGCTATGCGACGTAAGCGCCAAGTGCCATAAGGTACCTTTTGCCGTGGAACGTCACATTTTATTTAAAGTTTAGTTACAAACTGAGCATTTCCTTGTTTTCCGTTTCCTAATACCGCATTGATCTACGAAAAGTCGTAATAGTGAGTTAATAATAGTTCTTATGGGTTGAGAATATCTTACAGTCAAATTTCCCACGTTCAAGTTTCATTATAATCGTATAAAATCATAAATGTAAAAAATATCTAACTTCTAAATTTAAACAAAAAAAAAACTGAAAACGTGTGAAGTGTGGAAATTCTGCTCGAACAAGCAGTATTCAAACTGAGTGTGAGCATACACGATGGCTTTAACATTTACTTTTATTAGGTACTAGCTGTGCCCGCGGCTCCGCCCGCGTGGAATTCGGTCTGTGTCAGTAAGCTAATTCATCCCTAATTTCTCTTTCTCTCCCCTGGAGGCGGAACTTGAAGTAAAGTTGACAGATGGATACGATTAGCGGACTGAAGTCCAGATAAAATATTTTACAATTAGGTAGGTACTTACCACTAAACAAAACTACACTCCAAAACCAATAGTCCGCCCTTAGTAGTAGTAGTTCGCCCTTATTCCAATATTAGACGTGATTTAAACGACACAGAGTTATAGTAGGTGTATAACGGACCCCTGCGTGGGCGGGCGCGATGTGTAGCCAACGCGCCCAATGAGGTGAAGGGGTGATTTCCCCAAGAGTCGGGTCCGAGTCCGGACGGCCGCTGGCGAGGTTGCGGAAGAGTACTTCGGCGTTCCTTATAGCAGCGAGGCGGCAACAGAGGGGTTTTAGTGGGTAAACCTGGGGTCTCATTAGCTCACAACAGGGAGTCCCACATAACCATCCCGGCCCGTCCCCGCGCCGGGTGGTATGCTTAAAGCATTTCCCCTCTTAAAAAAAAAAAAAAAGGTGTATAACGGACAATACAGTACTACTTTTGTATTTTTACGTTCTTGAGTGTACCTATCCAAAACATGTCCATAGCAAATATCATCCAATTCTGTCCTCCAGTCAAATCATTCTGAGCATGAAAAATTAAGATTTATACACATAGAAATCCATACTTCCTAACAAACTTTCGAATTTAGGTCTAATATTATATTAGTTAGAAGTAAGATTACAGGAAAGGAGAATATTATAAATATCAAAAACTTGAGGCCGAGTATTTACACTTTATTTACAGTTATGTTTATGTATGCACAACTAAATATCTACATATATGTATGTACCGGGGATTACTTTTAACAGTGTAAAAAAATGTTTAATTATAAATTGGCCTAAGTCGTAGTCGCTTGGTAGGGTGCCCAGAATGCCATCTTTATTAAAGTAGGGCTTAACCCTTAAAATCGTATTAAAAACGCGAGCGCAGCGAGCGCGAATTTTTTTTGATAGAAAAATAATTGAGAGATGGGAGTAATGTTGTCAGGGACACAGCCGCAATGGTTTACGTGAAACGTTGGTGTGGATATCTAATGCGAAAGCCGAAGGCCGAGCTCCATGTAGGGCCGAAGGCCCGAAGCGTCCAGGCTGTCAGTACTTAAGCACAGAACAATAGTATCAGTATCTAAATGCGAAGGCCGAAGGCCGAGCTCCGCGTAGGGCCAAAGGCCCGAAGCGTCCAGGATGTAAGTGTTTAAGTCGTAGTAGTAGTCGCTCGATAGGGTGCCCAGAATGCCACCTTTATCAAATTAGGCTTAACCTTTAAAATCGTATTAAAAACGCGAGCGTAGCGAGCGCGAATTTTTTTTGATAGAAAAAAAATTAGAGAGGCTATGTCAGGGACATAGCCGCAGTGGTTTACGTGAAATTTTGGTGTGGATATCTAATGCGAAAGCCGAAGGCCGAGCTCCGCGTAGGGCCAAAGGCCTGAAGCGTCCAGGATGTCAGTGCTTAAGTCGTAGTAGTAGTCGCTTGTTTGTTTGTTTGTTTATATGTTTAATTATAAATTGGCCTAAGTCGTAGTCGCTTGGTAGGGTGCCCAGAATGCCACCTTTATCAAAGTAGGCTTAACCTTAAAAGTTAAAAACGCGAGCGTAGCGAGCGCGAATTTTTTTGATAGAAAAAATTGAGAGAGGCTATGTCAGAGACACCGCCGCAATGGTTGAATTTTGGTGTGGATATCTAATGCGAAAGCCGAAGGCCGAGCTCCGCGTAGGGCCGAAGGCCCGAAGCGTCCTGGATGTCAGTGCTTAATCACAGAACAATAGTATAACTGTCTAAGTGCGAAGGCCGAAGGCCGAGCTCCGCGTAGGGAGGAAGGCCCGAAGCGTCCAGGCTGTCAGTGCTTAAACACAGAACAATAGTATTAATGTAGGTTAATGTGTGTGCTGGGCTCTCCAGTACCCGCTGATGCACCGCAGTACTTACCGTCGAGCGCGTCTGTCGTGCGAATCCGCTGAGCGGTCAACCGTTCTTCGCACTGCGTGAACGTCTCCGATTCTTCCTCAGATTCCTGAGACCGTGCTACCTTGTAACCTCAATACGTTGCGAGAATTTCGCGAAAAATTAGTTTTTTTCGGATAGGTATGGTAACGCGTTTAAAATGCAAGTCCCAAATTGTTTGACATTTACAATTACTTAATACCTATTTAAAAACTTTCGCGTTTCGAACACATATTAACTCACATTTAGAGACGGGCGGGCCTATCTCGAAATTTATTTTATTACCTTTATTTACCGACGTTTCGACACAGGTTTCACTGGTCATGGTCGCGGCTAACTGATGTCCCAACAAAATGTCAAAACAGAGATTTGTGCAACTACCCGACGAAAAGTGTATGAAAAAGTTTGGGGTAGACATCATATTTTCAAACCACCCACTTCACATAATGTTAATTATTGTCAATAAACCCGCGCTAGACCCGTCTATAAATGTGATTTAATATGTATTTGCAAAGACGTTTGACATTGACTAAGAAAAATGTTGTTTTTTTTACAAAGTACATTCACAAAAAAAAAGTGTGCACCACTTTCTTAAGTTAGCGCCATAAGATTCAGGTGCAAACATAACTTAATTGAGTGTAGTGGCCACCCCCCCTTTTAGGGGTTGAATTTTTCTAGCCTAAAATAGGGCCAGGGAGTTTCTTGACAGATTAGTAAAGTTTGCATCAAAATCCGTTCAGCCGTTTTCACGTGATGCGCGGTCAAATAAACAGACAAACAGATAAACAGATAAACAGACAAACAGACAAACAGACAAAAATTCTAAAAACTGTTGGAACGTGTTCTGTTATCGATTCTAAGTATCCCCAACCAACTTTTTTTCGAATATCTTCCATGTACAGACTTTCGACCCTCTTCAGCTTTATTATATGTATAGATATAAAAAGCTTTATATCCTGTCAGTTACTCTGTTTGATTGTCTGTTCGACAGCTTAACAGACAGACACATACACACACAGAGGTAACCCTCGTGACTAGGGTTTGCACAACGGATCCGAAATGTATGGGAATATCCGCGGATCCGGATAATTTCATACATTTCGGATCCGGATTGCAAACTCTACTCGTGACACTTAAACCGGCAACCCGATTTAGGTAGAACACAAAGGTACGGAGATAATTTGAAATCAAGATAAGGACAAAGAATAGCTTTTATCGCGAAATTCATCATTACACGCAGAGAAAGTCGCGAGAAGAAGTTAGTAAACCATATATCCAGAGGCCGTGAGTTCAAGTCTCACCCAAGACATTAATTTTTCCACTTAAATTTATTCTCAGCTTTATAGCATCGTTCGCAGCCGTTTCTGCTTGTTAAAAAATCATATATTATTTATCTGAAATTAAACCTAAAAGTACAAAAGAAATTTGTAATCATTTAAGCAACTACGCGAAGTATGTAAAATGCGGGTACAAAATGTCGGGCGCGTAATCATTGGTCATTAGAGCGTGCGTTACGCTGGATTGCCCTAATGTAGGCCACTCTTTGATGTATACAGGGACCTACTAGAGGAACGCACCGGAATTCACTTGTTTCGCTTTCAACTGAATTCTTAGAAAGATGTTTTGAATTTGAACTGGATGACATTTTTACTTTTGTGTAGGTACCTATACATCCTCCAGTTTCGGTGATAACTTGCATACTGGATGTAAGTATCCAGTAGGATCCCATCGTCGAGAATTTGTCATTTAATTATAAGTATGTGAACGACTATGACTTTTCGATCTATTACTAAATTCAAATTATTTAACCGTTTCTTTGTGTGTTTGATAATTTTCCCTTAAGGTAATTAATACCTCGGTCTTTATGTATGTATTACTAGTCAACGTGTCAAAACTTGACTATACATCTCGCTTGCACTAATATGCGAGTACGAGCTAGATGCATAGAAAGTAAATTACGTTCTCGATAACGTTTATGTCAGTGCCAAACTGGTGGTAGTGGTACTAATAATCATGGTATCGGTATCCGCTGTCAAGTTTAATGTAAGTTCGATGCTCAATCTGCATAACAACGTATCCACAACTTTGAATTTAAAGGATGTCCCAAAAAGGACGCAAGATTTGAAATTGATGGAAATTTTAAATTGAAATACATAAAATAGGGTTATTTGTGGAACGGGTCACTGTTTGGTGCGGATTTTGGGCTGGAGGCATTATTGGACCATATTTTTTTCAAAATGAGGCCGGTCAAGCAGCTACTGTTAATGGAGCTCGATATCGCGACATGATAACAAGGTTTTTTCTAGCCGAATTAGTGGATATCGATGTGGAAGCAATGTGGTTTCAACAAGACGGGGCCACTTTGCCACACAGCCAGAGAAACGATGCAATTACTGCATGAAACATTTCCTAGTCGTGTGATCTCTCGATTCGGTGATCAGAATTGGCCCCCTAGGTCTTGCGATTTAACGCCTTTAGACTTCTTTTTATGGGGTTATTTAAAGTCTAAAGTCTATGCCAATAAGCCCACAACCACTCATGCTTTAAAAGAGGAAATTCGACGCTGCATTGGAGAAATTCAGCCGCATCTATGCAAAATGGTCATAGAAAATTTTGACAAAAGAGTGCGTATGTGCCAGCAAAGCCTAGAAGGACATTTGTCTGACGTATTATTCCACAAATAACCCTATTTTATGTATTTCAAGATTTTATATACAAATATATTATAACGAAAAAAAAAATGTGTTTTTCATCAATTTCAAATCTTGCGTCCTTTTTGGGACATCCTTTACGTAAAATGTCTCCTTCATACAATATGTACCATAAGGACGGATTTGGAACCGCGTGAAGTGAGATACAAGCTTACACGTGTACGTCAATAAAATTCGACCCATGTACGATTGGCGATAAAACCTTTGTGCCATGAAAGGGACAAAATTAATTGGTTTTTATTAAAAAAATCTCGCCCTTAGAACGACCATGAAGCGGATACGCGCAAGTTAGACAATAATCGACTTTCTGACGATGGTTATAGGGTTTATGAAGGTTCTCTTTTTATGTGGCTTAAGGCTGATGAAACGATGCAGATTGACGTTTTGTGCCCTTTTTGTGGCCCGATCCTTTTTCACGCGATGCGTGTAATCAAGGGCTGTGGTCTTTCACTTTCCTCGGCAGTGACAATGAAATTGTTTTTCTCGACTGAGTAAATACGGTGAATGTTTTTTTTTACTATACTGTGGTACCTGAATATTTGAAATCCCAGCCAGCCTATTATGGATAGCTTTATCCATCTTTATCCACGTGATAAAATAACTATCACTGTTTAACACCGTGGGAAAGAAAGTGACGGACACCGTTTTATCACGCTGTCACGTAGACAAGAACGACCATCATATCCGTACAGGAATAAATATTGTGCCAAGTAAAGAACATAAAGTATGCATGGAAGCTCCTAACTCTTATAATAATTTTAAAATCGAAATGAAGTCAAACGAAAGGACAATAATAGCTGTATACATTAAAATAAGGATCTATATCTGAATCCCTATAGTCTTTTCTCCTATCTTTGCATTCCCTAATATTGTTTATCATAATGATCAGTTGTCCTAACACTAAAAACCCTAATTTTGGTTTCCCTAATTATCGATTACTTATCCTAATGTTATTAAGCATATTTTCTTTTTTGCGAGGGTCGCAGTTCTAACCCTAACCTAACCCACTTTTGTGGCAGCAAGTTCTAAAACCTAACCATTTTTAGAACCTTACATTATGGAAAATAATCGTTATGACAATTGATCTTTAGGGCATGTGCCCATTAGGACAAACCAGTTAGGGCAAGTGACATTAGGACAAACGTTGTTAGGGATTCAGACACCCTTAAAATAATATGCATAAAACTTGCACTTAATATTTCCTATACGTTAAAATCCAGAGAGCCAAATGTGGACTAAGTACATAAGTATTAAGTATGGAGAAGCGGTCTTCCACTTTCCTCTTAAAGTCAAAGAATCGGTTCCTTAACTACTAGACATCACTTTCCACAGCGCTCGCTTATAGCCTAAATTTTAGGCGTTTAGGTCCTATACGAATAAGAACCTTTTACTTTTAACAATCATTGTATAACCACAGCACTCTTTAAACTATTTATGCGAATTTAAAACTCTCGTTAACGCCATTTTTGTAAAAACACAGTTGTCGTAAAAAAAAAGTCGTCATAAAATGTAATAGAGAGCAAAGGGAGTACAAAAGGATATAAATCTGACGGAACAAAGGCTTTCTATTCAGCATGCACAAAGCGCACAATACAGCCGGCTCGAATAAAGCGAATTAGGTACCTACATTCATTTATTATTTTAAATTAGCTTTAAATTTAGCTCCGGCTTGAAGTGCACTTAGAAAAAGCAATGAAAACGAGAACTCGTTTAACAAAATGGAATACTGCAAAGTCAGTTGAGGAACAGTGGTAATTTTGCGCGTTTTTTCTCTTATTTCACTGTAAGTAAACTACTACGAGTACACTATGTCACTTTACTTGTAAAAACTTCGATTTAGAGAACTAGCCAGCCAGCCTAGACAAGATCGTTGATGGAAAACGCCAATCGATACTTAAATAATGTATAGAAATGACTATACTACTCTTTGGAAATTACTTTTCATAGCATCTGTCATCTATGTATATACATTTTTTGTTTTCCTATAAGGTTTGTCGATATATATGATTGTAATCTTCGCTAGGCCCTAGGAGTTCTTGACAAACATGGCCTTTTTTAAGCGATCGGACGACATCCCTAAGTTATTCATCCAGACACGATAATCATAACATATTGAAATGTCTGACCCAAGTCTGACCCTAAAGGATAGTGCAAAGTTAAGGCCATGAAAATAACATAAAACTAATAAAAGGAAAGTGATGGAGGTGATCTTATCCACAGGTTTCCGCAGAACTTTCTTCAAGTTATTTACGGTAACATTTAATGTAATAATAATAAATCTCTTTGTTTTTGACCGGGTTCATCTTTTAATATTGATGAACCATACAATAATTATAAAAATGTAAAATGTTTAACAACTTGTACGCACTTTAATATCGAAACAGCTCGTCTGTAAGGGAAGTTTAATAGAATTTCTCTAATGGAGCGAAAACGATAATTTATTTCACATTAAATTTAAGATGAAGTGTTGATTAGTGTTGAGGAGTCGACTCCTCGCCAGATCCCAATCATCAAGTCCAAGCTTAAGTTCTTTTCAACTTGTGACCGACTTATGGGTTAAGGTTGCATTTCCCATTGTGACAGCAGCAGCATTAGATTTAGATTTAGATTTATTTATTTCAAGATGAAAATTACACTATAAATTTGCTACATTCGTCAAAATTATGTTTATCTTCTCATCATGATCGTCAAAAATTACATTATAAATTTAAAAATAAAAATAATAAGATTAAGATTAATTATGTCTCCCAATAAGGATCGTCATGTACAAAGAAAAACATGTCAAAACAATTGAATATAAACCTAATTAACATTAAAGTCGATGTCAACGTAAAAAATTTGTAACTGTCATTAAAATGTCAAATAAAGATAAAAATATCACAAAAGAACAAAATGTCATGTTTTAAATACAAATCAACAATTGAATAATAAATAAAATTACATACATCGTTACAAATTCAATTCCATGTACTCATTTATAGAATACAGAGGGTTATCCAACAAAAGGTTTCTCAATTTGCGCTTAAATGTTTCGTCACACGGCTCATTTCTCAGATCGGCAGGAAGGTGCTCGTAGTAAGTCGGGCCGATGACACGTGGGTTCTTTCTTGAAAGTGCCATGCGACGGGGAACTGTTCTCAGACGCCCTGCAGCTCGAAGCAGTTTGCCCGGAAAGTTAATACGCGCAAATTGGGATATATTCTGTCTTACATATATCAGTACATCGAACAGGTATTGTGAGTAGTGCGTCATTATACGTTGAGAACCAAAGAGCTCTTTACAAGGGTGCCTGTCTTTTACACCGGCAAGTGTACGTATTGCGCGTTTCTGCATTATTAAAACTCTTTTTGCATCTGTTGAATTGCCCCAGAGCAGTGAGCCGTATGCCATGATAGAGTGGAAATGCGCAAAGTACACCTGCTTTAAGGCTTCTGCTGAGATAAGTGGCTTCAGTTTCCTCAACGCAAACGACGCACCACCCAATCGATCGCACAGGTTGTCTACATGGGACTTCCAATTTAGAGTGTTGTCAATCATAAACCCTAGGAACTTACTCTTATCGCACATGGGCATCGGAAAATTAGCCATGCACGGTGGCAGTTGAACCTTTCGACCAGAAAACAACATAACATTTGATTTTGAATAATTAAGTAACAGCCCATTTGCTGAGAACCATTCCTCCAATTGCTTGCAAGCATCATGAATTTTTAAAGCCAGTTGGTCATAAGAGCTTGCACCAACTAACACAGTTGTGTCATCCGCAAACAATACAGACAAGCCAGCTCCAATATTCGATGGTAGGTCGTTGACAAATAACAAAAATAAGGTATTTCCAAGGGACGAACCTTGGGGAATACCAATATTTATATATCCTGCATCGGATTGGATTGACTTGCCGTCAGTGATTAATTTCACGACTTGTTTGCGGTCTGACAAGAATGAGGTAAACAGTTCATGGGCAGTGCCTTTGATTCCGTATATTTTCAATTTGTTGAGCAGTAATTCGTGATTTATGACGTCGAATGCCTTTGACAAGTCGCACAGTATTGCGGCAATCTTATCCTTATCGTCTAACCCTGTCATGTACGCTGGATCTCGACCACATGTAACTTGTCTCCACTTTGTGCGGTCATAAGCCATGTGGATTGTGCAAGATTCCGCCAGCCACCCTCTTCACCATCTCATACCATTTGTCTTTCATGCGGCCTAAAATTATGTTTCTCCAGATCATGCGTTGGTACCTCATAAATCTAAAGTCTCGCTCATGGCATGTTGTGAAGATGAGCTCTTTGATGAGTCTATGATGAGCTCTTTTAAAATGAAGAGGTTTGTTCTTCTAGCTGTCCAAGCTATACCTACGCAGCAGTCTTCGCCAATAATACATCTCAAAATCGACGTCACGTTTGACACTGACATAACAATCCACATCATAAACCTGTTAGTCTGTGCGGAAAGAGAAGAGTCGTGGAATGTATTGGGTCCCATACATTCCACGACTCTTCTCTTTCCGCACAGAATATACAAGCAGCATATATATTACAAGCAGAATACACCTTTCTGAAACCACAATTAACACGTGACAGTTTCAGCTGCAGCAAGGACTAAGAGAGGCAAAGGACGCCCTAGAGATCGCTGGGTTAATGATATTAAAAAAACTGCCGGAGAAAACTGGATACAGAAAGCCCATTCAAGGTCAACTTGGAAACTGTTGGAGGAGGCCTTCACCCGTCAGGGGCCTTAATTACCACTAATATAATTTACAATTAATATTCATTATGTAATAGTTAAGGTAGATTAAGGATAAAAATAAAGGCTTAATTATTATTATTATTAAATAGGTAGGTAAGTACATTAACAACATTCAAAAGCAAACAAAGGAAATTAATTAACAATGAAACTATAAAGGTAGTCTAAATTTATATTACCGTTTTCTCCAAGGCTTCCGCTTATTGCCAATTAACTAATAAAACACAAACATTCCAAGTACCTATATTTCGAGCGTAATCAAGCGAGCTATATTATGTCTACATTTTAACAGACCTCCAAAATGTTTGTTACTAACATACATAGAAGTTGCCTTCATTAAATCCGCCTCAGTTAACAAGTTGAGCTAAAAAATTTAAGGAAACTACGAGTTTTAGGTAAAGAACTTGCTTTATTTAATGTAGATTAACTTTCAACAAAATCAGAACTATTATCAACGCTACAGTGCACGCGCAAAAAGAAGAAATCCTCATAAAAATACTGAACATAATTATACCTCTATAGTATACAGGCCGCTAAAGTCATATAAAGCGTATGAAGTTTTACGCTGGAAATAGATTTAGTAAATAACGTCCACTAAAAACAATTAAATAACAAACAGACACACCAACGACGCCAAATAGCATTCGCACTTAGCATATTGCCACTACTGCAAACACAGACCATATATTTAATAAGACGCAGCAAATATCAACTCATACTTGTCTCTGTGTAGGTATCATTTTTAGGGTTCCGTTTCAAAAAGGCGCAAAAGGAATGGTGCGACTCTGCCGAGTCTGAATTTTTATCGTATGGGAAGTTTCATAGTTGACCGCTGAGTGACGTTGATCAGTATGGTTGGTGCAACTGGCCCATAGTTTTGGTAAATTAATGGCGAGTTAGGACTAACAGAGCTAGTTATTTGTACCGATTCCACCAAAGTTTTAAATGACAAGTGGGTTGTCGTCACTAAATTTCCCTTGTGACGTTATAGTAAAAACATGCTTGGTTGTCAAACGATTGAAAGTGCTTGCGGCATCTAGTTTAATCTACGGTCTGTGAGTCTGAGACTGCAAGCCATTTACTGGCAATGAGCGGAAAATAGCAATACTTACGCCAACAGCACTATGTATTCACACCTCCTATTTGGAAGAAGGCTTTTCTGTTCTGACTTAACGTAGATAGGTACCGGCATGAACGGAACATGTAACAGCCAGCAGCAGAAGTTGCTAAGCGAGTGAGGTGTTCAGAATTACCTTGACACGCTCTTATTCTCTTAACGCCCGTTTAGCAACTTCTACTGCTGACTGTACGCCGACGTAGCTTTTTTTGGCGACACCTTACAATAGGCCTTATACTCGTACTTTACTCTTATTTAGATACAAAAAAGCCTACCCTTTTCTTTTAATAGGATAAAATTTAGTTACCTACATGGCATTCCATATGTTGCGTTTCTATACGTCATATCATTATGAAAAGTCAGCCAAAGAGCCTAGTGCTGTAATGACGTCGTTTAGGATACAATTTTCCAAAGAAATCATCCGAGATAAGCGAAGCCCTCGTCGCCCGAAGGCCATCCTGAAAAGGGTTCGTATCCTTATATTCGTGATTTGTTGCGTTTGACAGTCACATTTGGCTAGTACGCCAGTCAAAGAAGACGGAGACCTAAGAACTTTTTTATTTCTCACGGGGTAAAAAAACAAGCAAAAAAACAAGTCCGATATGGAAAAGAAAGTGTTGCATATGCATAGTAGTATAACATAATTTTCAGCGTTTTTCTGCAGAACAGGTTATTTAATTTCATATAAATTTGATGTGTAGTATTTATTCTTTATATAATTATACTTACATTTTTAATTACTGTTATATAGACACAGCAAATACAAACGTAAGGGAACATGTTAATAATTACCTACCTATAGGATATTGAATTTATTTTGTAGTAATAGTACTTTGAATTTTTTTGAGATGAGTTTTATTAGATACCTGTATAAATATTTAACTTTTTTTTATTTAACGGCTAATAAGCTATAAAAAAATGCATGTTTAGAAATAATATAAAAGTTTTATAAGCTTTATCCCGTTAGCACCCTTCTAAAACCATACAAAGTAATAGTAATAAGTAAATAGGGATCAACTACCTATTACATTTTCAAATACATATACCTAACGCAGGAGTTGTGATTATGAATTTTTCACTATTTAGATTACTCAATTGACTTATTAAATGTACGTATACTTTAAATTTATATTTTTTATAGAAAATCGAGTCAAAAGTAGGTACGTTAAATCAGCGTGACTTTCAAAAATATCTTTTTTGATTGGTCTAATGATTGGACTCGAGAGACGATCGTAAAATATGCTATCTTTGCTATATGTACTTAAGTAAATTGCTACCTACATACCATTGTACAATTGCACGTCTTAACATTAGTTACCAAAAGAGACGTCACTATCACAAATACTCCAGCAAGTTATTGTCTAGGGACTATAAATCAAAGAATAGTAACATTATATATTATTTAATAATCTTGTTTCCGCTTAGTACGGTAGTCATTTGTTCAATCGCGCATAATGAATTTAAAATACATCCCGACGTTTCGAGCAATTTGCAGCGCTGCTGATGGTCAACAGAAGACTGAGAATATGTATACCTACTCGTAGTTATACCTCCGTCCAAATTACAATGTACAAAACTATCCACATTCAAAATCATGACAAGACGTTATCAAAAATGTAAAATTATAAAAAAACAGAACAAGCAACAACAAAAACATGGCGCTAGTGCAGGGTGGAGGTAGACGGGGTAGATAGGGCTGCACCGTCATTGAGACCGAAGAAATGTTGGATGGATTTGAATCTGTACCGTGATCCACGGATACACATGCTGGTGGCTCGAAAAATATAAAAATACAAAATCATTAACAATGATTTTTAAGGCTAGGCGTTGTTTAATGCAATTTGCCTACTGTCTAATTTATTTAATGCAAATATTTTCTCCATGACGTATAAAAAATAGAAGCCCAAGCATCCTAGTTGGTTATATCTCGCTTGTTATATTTTATTATCTAATATCTTGCATAACGCGAATTTTATTTGAAAGGCCCTCCCGCGTAAACCCTTAACTTACTTACAAACTGACGAGGGTAGATGGCAGCTAACTTACTATGCCATATGTATGGGAATTCATTTAATAAGCACAATATAATAAATCCGTGGTCCGCAAACAAAAACCTAATAACACAAACTATAACTCCTGGTGACAGTCGCGCCACAGTATGTAGAAACGGCCCAAGTCATGAGCTTAACTTATGGTTCACAACTACAGGATGAAAACATAATAAAGATGACATTCGGACGTCAACTACAGTTGCTACAGCATTACTCGCGGCCTAGCCAAGGTGACAATCGCTTGCGCTTCGCCATCGAATCGCTTTGTGTCTCTCTATCACTCTTCTGTATAAGTGTAACAGTGACAGTTGCGTTTAGTTCGCTACGGAGCGCTGGCAATTGCCATGTTGTCTACGGGACCTGTTGCGGTGTAGTTGTTGCCGCCGCTGTATCTGTCAATTGCCTTGATAATTTAAGTGACGTTGAATGCAGTAATGCGACATCGAACGTCTCGTTTATCAAAAGGGAACTGACAGATAGGGCGGCGCAGTTGACAACCGAACGTCACCTAATATACAAAATAATTCGGCCCGCAATGTAATACACTACCAGGGATGTTGCGGATGCCGATTTTTTGACATCCGCGGATGCGGATGCGGATGCGGATGTCAAGATAGGTACATAAAAAACGTCAAATATTACATTTTAGTAAAATTTTTTTTCAAAAAACCGGCCAAGCGCGAGTCGGACTCGCGTTCCAAGGGTTTCGTGCATTAAGTCCCACTCACGCTTGACTGCAAATTTCTAATAGGTTTTTTTGGCTAATGACGAAATTACCTAGCAGTTTAGCACTTACGCCGATGCTAAGACGTTCCTGTACCGACGTGTTCCACATCCGCATCCGCATTAAATCCGCATCGATTTTATGCGGATGCGGATGCAGATGCGGATGTTGAAAATAATGCGGAAGTTCCGCGGTTGCGGATGCGGATATTCGCAACATCCCTGTACACTACACAAGTTA
This sequence comes from Cydia amplana, assembly GCF_948474715.1. Taxonomy (NCBI): domain Eukaryota; kingdom Metazoa; phylum Arthropoda; class Insecta; order Lepidoptera; family Tortricidae; genus Cydia; species Cydia amplana. The sequence continues at coordinate 5,051,165 of NC_086072.1, forward strand.
CGGGATACGAGCTTTTTAAAGTAACTGTCAACGCTTGTTGGCACTTACTATAAAAAGCTCGTATCTCGTAATGTCATGTGAAGTTACAAAATCCAGCCAATATTAATTGAGCTTTAGTTCAATTTTGTTACAAGATGACGCCTGCCAAGGGTTCCCTGCGTCCCACGCGATATTGTTTTTTTAGGCGCAATACAAGGGATGTTAGCGTTGTCTTTAGTAAACCCGTCATAAGATACAAATCAATGAAAATAACAACTACTTACTAACGAAACTACGCTCTCTGAATTAATTTATTACTTGGCCTTAACTACTTCTTTGATCAGAGTAGGTAGTTAAATAAATAATAATACATTAAAATGAACTATAAACTAAATTAAAACTAAACTTAACAAATCCACAACCCGTCCCGCACCATTCCCACGCTAGGGTGCCCATCACCTCGCCGCATTGCCACGCTGAATCGGGATAGACAGTCTCTGAATCAGGAATGACCCGAAACCAGGGTCATGACCTCTCTCCCTCATACAATAAAATTGTATCACTGTAGTATTTTTCAATCAGCTTGGGTACCGTGGCAGCTGTCACCTCGATACATATTTTCTGTTTTTTCTCTGTCAGGCTTGGAGGATACAACTAAACGGAGTAGCCATTGACAGGCTTTCCCCTCTGTCGAAAATAGGCGGCCAACGGTCATACACAATGTATGGACTGACGTTTATCTGACATGGCTATTTTTACGTTACGCATACATTTGACGTTCCCCTCCCCCGCAAAAATCGGCAGACTGTTTTGTACAGAAAATTACAGACATGGCGTCTCCGTTTGATTATATCCTCCAAGCTGTCAGGCGTAAGCGACGTGTGAACTCATGTTTTTTTTTTAATTTGCCAAAAAAAGGCGTAACAAAGCTCCACAAAACTACATTTAGTTTATTTTTATATTATTTTCTTCTAATGAGGTGTGCATTGTTTGTGCAATGAGGAAGGAGTATTTGTATTGTAAGGGCTCATTTAGACGCCGCGTGAACTCGTACACGATTTCAGTTACATTGCGGACCGTTGAGGTTACATCAATTCAGCCGACCGATCAAATAACTCAATGTGATGAAACTCGCATGCTCGCACTATCTAAATGAGTCCTAAGTCTGAGGAATTTCCGCCACGCACCAATCGCGAGGGTGTGGGGGGCAAGCGAGGCTCTATTACAATTCCTCCAGCTTGACTTATTGGCTTCTTCAGAACTTGTATAGTTCACTGACCCTGGCGTGACATCCGCTACCACCTGTGCCTCGCGCCGATGCGTAAGCCGTCTTACTTCCCCTTGGTTTATGAGGGCTGCATAATTTAGAGATGCCACAGTCATTTCCTCGCGGGCTGAGCCGCTTACAAAAAGCGATTATGCGGGGTATAGCCCGAGATGGTTTGTGTCGTGTTGATGGGGAATTATGTCTTAATCTTAAAAAAAGAGATGAAGCAGCATGGCTGTTATTTTTGTATCATTTGAATAATGCGATTCGTTTATATAACGTCGAAACAGCAATTTATTTCAATTGATTTTTAAAACGAGGGGAAATAATAATATTGAAATATGAAGATAAATGTTTAGATTCTACCGTTCGTTCGTTCCTTCTATTTATAAGCAGCATTCTACTTTCTAAGAGTCAGGAGTTAGGTGCAAAGTTCGTGATCTATTTGTGCCTTCTGCCAACTGCGACACGTGCCTAGGTTTTCTGCTTGCGAACTATTCGAAACAGCTTAGCAAGAAGATGCTTTTTGCGAGAAACCGTTAATGGAGACGCAGCTTAGTAACAGATGGTTCAGTTTGTTTTTCACTCCTTATTAGATATGATAAGTAAAGATAGGCCATACTCGGTTGGTGTGGAATGCTACAACGCGATTGGTTGATGAGTTCGCATCAGGCGCGAGATTGGTCGCAAATAGTTGCGTTGGACTGCATGCTTGACTCGCAGTCGTGACGATTCTTGGTGCCCGAAGGCTCGTCTTTACGAAGTAATATATAAATATTACTTCATACGAGCCTTCGCCATTGACTTATGTGAACGGCCGCGACGCTATGCAGAGTGCGTTACGTTTGTATTACAGAATTTTTCGCAAACGGGTTTGGCTGCATTGGCTTTTTTTCTTAGTTCTATTCCAATTTCCATTATGATTTCATTTCCATCACTACGCTGAAAGTAACATCGTTACCTAAACGTAACGTCATTTCTACTGAAAATATTATCTCGTAGGTACTTGTACATACCTACACTGATGTCAAACTGGGATTAAACAGATCCGCTTCCAACTGCCTGAAAATGTTAAACAATGAATCAGTATTATGTGAATGGTTAAATGTGATTGGATTACCGTGTTGCAATCGGAAATTGAGATTTGTGAGATAGCCATGTCAAAATTGACATTAAATTTTAATCCAATTCCAATTTACTGACTGATATAGGACGAGGCTGGCACCACGTACACTGTACAGTTGTACACGAAGAAGTTTTTTGGTGTGGAATTTTACGACTCGTTTAGATGGTACGGGAACTCGCATGCGAGTTTTATACATTGCGCTATTTGATCGGTCGGCTCAATTGGATTTAACCTCAATAGCAATGTAACTAAAACTCACGCGTCATCATCATAATAATATCAAATCTTAAACAAATTAAATACAACTCCTTAAATTTATGAATTGAACTGTTTTTTCTGTGCTGCAGCCGCTTCATCTTGTTTGAGTTTGAGAACAAACTCTGCTTATCTATAAGTTACAGGCTAATGCGTAGGTAACATATCTAGATCCTAGATGTCCTTAATATAGTTTCAAGTTATTACCATAATTAGTTTGGTCTAGATATTCATTATGTCGTAGTACACGAGTATAATCTATCATTCTGATGTAAGTAAGCAAACCATCAGCAATATTTATTTTACACATGTATTGTATACCTTCTGTACATATACTTTGCTTTGATATTAATTATGCTAACGCGTTTTCAATAGTTATTTGTTTTACAAGGGGGCAAAGTTGTTGTTTAACCGCTCGTGCTAATATTGATACCCGAGCAAGCGAAAGATTCCAAAATTGAACGACGAGCGTAGCGAGTGGTTCTAAAAATGGAATCTTGCTCGTTGCGAGGGTTTCAAATCACGAGGGTTAAACAAAATTTGCCCCGAGTGAAACACAAAATTTTTCACCAGACCAACCCGAAGCAAATATTAAATGTAAAATATCAAAACAAAATCAAACCAAATCAAATTCAAATGAATGATATTAAATATTTATCACCCAAAATCATCATTTAAAAGTCAATTCTACCAGCAAATCTGAATCTACCCTGATCGAGAACAGTTAACAGCGACTGCTAATTCAATATTATAGCAGTAATCATGGAACTCCGAATTGGTACGAATACAACGGCATATACTGCATAACCCTTGGTATATAATAAAGCGAACGTCATTACGATTACTAACGGTTAGTTATAATCTAACCGAGCCTAAGTTTAATATCTCAGAACCCACAAAATTCAAAACTACGCATCGCACAGATTTATATAAATAGTGTACCTCGTAAATGTTTACTTTCTCTGCAAACGCATTAGTAACGCATACTTACTTTATTAAAAGCACTCTGCGACCCGGTTTTCGCCACATCAAATGTAAGTCCTTATAATGTTAGATAGAGTTACGCCATTTTTGTTTGAACGTGCAAAATATGCTTGCCGCTCAAAATGTCGTAATTGCTTGGCTTTGTAGAGGAGTTACGTCACTTTTGGTTAACTCGGAGTAGAACACATCTTTAGAACCTTATGTGCAGCCATAAAACATCGTTACATTTACATTTAGCCGTCGTAACACGGGCAATTTAATCGTTGGTATAATAAAATTAATGGAAAATAAAGAAACCCTTGCAATTACTAACCGCATCCGTGGCATATGACAGTAAATCATACGTTGTGAGGGAAAAAAAATCACATAATTAAACTGATGTTACGAACACATTTTTGTCTTTTTTCAGGTGTAATAACAGTAAACGTAAAACATTGACTTTTGTCATTTTTTTTTTCCAACTCGCAGCCAAGTGAAGTATCATTATCATTTTATTTAGCAACTGCGCCGTTTGTAAAGGATTATGTTACAAAAAAAATTCAAAAATGTTCAATAGTTTTTTTTTATAAATTAATTGGTTCGCCCGGGATTTTTTTAACAAAAGTTAAAAGTTAAAAAGTTCATAACTCGAAAACTACGAAAAATCAGCTAACATACATCATGGGGTTTATTCTGATAGCCCACAATGTTAAGAATCTAAAAAAAAATTTGTACGTCTATGTTTGGACCACCCTGTATTTTAAATGTTCGTGTGTAATTGAAAATATTTTGATCTAGAATAGATGATTATGATATTTTTGGTTTAAAATTTTTGACACAATAGTGATCGGAAACACGAGAAAGAGTATTTGTACGACAGACTTTATCATATAGGTACCTACTTGTCTTCATGTTACCTAATGGCTTCCTCGACAAAATATGGGGTAATAAATAAATAATAGATTGGGAGGGCATAATATTTCACCAAGTTGACTTTAACATCCTTTCATCCTTTGGGGCTTTCTGTGCCCCAGTGAACCGCGGCGTGGGTTTAAAAATTAGAAAAACATGCTTGCTCTTGGCAGGTTTTTAAAAGTTATATACAATTTTAACTTATAATTAGAATCATGACTTTTGTACCTAATTTACAAACAAATTGAAGTTGTTAATTGAATTTTAAACACAATGTTGGACGAATTTGCAAATATAAATTATAATTAGTTTAATAGGGTGATACGTTTAAACGATTTATAATTGTTAATTAATTGCCCACGCTTTAAAATTACATGTAAGTATTTTGTAAAAAAGAAACTTACTTATTAAAATTATTTTTCTCAAAATGATCTAAATAGCCAAATGATCAAATAAAAAAGAGCCTTATAGTACACTCAATATAATTTATATTTGAATATCCAATTCATTTCATTTGAGCTCAAAAGTCATTGAAGTGCTTAGGATCAAATGTTGCTCACAAATGGGGCATTATCTATAAAAAGGGACCTTATTGTCGATAGCGCTTACGCCGCACAGTGTCGCGCGGCATATATCGGCGCATCGTTAATAACGGCGTAAGCGCCATCGACAATAAGGTCCCTTTTAATTGATAACGTCACAAATTGTGAGTCACAATATGATTAGGGCTCATGAGTGTTATTGGCGAGTACGTACCTAATTTTTTGATTCGATTATTGCGCTGAGAAGCAGTCACATTCAATCAAATTAAATTATAGCTCATTGCATATATATGTCCTAAAATATAATCCTAATAATTACTGAACATTTGTAACTTAATCATATCTTATACATATACCTATGTATAAGTCTCATCAGAGAGTTTATAATTTTTACGCAAAATACGCTATTCGTCCTTGAAATTCCATTCCTAATTTTCAACAACGTATCGATTATCGAATTGCCTTCTGGCCATAATTGTTAACATAATTTTCAAGCATCAGTGGCAAAGCCATACAACGTGTACTGTAAACATAAACTAATGAAAATTTTACTACAAAATACACACACAAATAAGAAAACATCAAGGAACACACGTTGGTAATTTGAACGATTAGGGCAAGTTTCTTGTTTCTTGGCTGCGTAAATTATACTTGAGCGCTCAATTATGTTAATAAGTGCGTGACCGCCATAATATTCCGCTAAGACTTCTTGTGTGCTTTCAAGACCTCGGGTTGTTGCTTTTACGTCGTATATAACGCCTAAGTACATATTTCAAGGTGCAAATATTTAATCGCGTGTTGGTAATCTACAGCAAGAAGCCAGGTCGTATTAGGCAAGCAATCCGCACATTTCACGCCTTGTTCGCGTTCCCGATTTGTGTTGATTTTTCATTGGTATAATATTCGTGTTCGTCAGCTACTTCTAAGCGTGATTGGCTCACTAAATTGGAAGCGAGCTTTACATGAAGAAAAACTATAATGGAGAAAACCAGATCAATTCTACGAAAACCTCATTTTCATTTTCGATTAGAAACTTTTGCTTTTGTAAAAACTGGTGCCTGAATTAATTAATATTGATGATTAGGTTTTCAAGCCAATCCCAGGCGGTCTAGCACGAGTTGCGTTCTCGCGCGCGACTTTATACTTGAAGTCGCGCAAGATGTATGGAGTCGCGCGCGAGAACGCAACTCATGCTAGACCGCCAGGTCTCTTTAGGACGCCAACTATATGATGAAAATTGAACGGAAAAGGTAGGAATGGCTTAGGTTTACTCAGCTTTATACTGGTTTATTTTTCTCACTGTAGTCGCAAAACGCTGGTGCTAAACAAAACAATAGTTATTTGTACAACAAGAGATCAAAGTTTGATATTTCTTCGAGTGCTTATTTTGAGTCCCGTGCAAGCGAAAGATTCTATAGTAGATTCACGAGCGTAGCGAGTGAATCTAATTTAGAATCTTGAGCGTAGTAAGGGACTCAAAAGCGCACGAGATGTAAATAACTTTGATCTCGTGTAGTTCACAAAACTTTTCACCTCAGCAGTGAGAACATATTATAAAACCCAAAAAATGTATTCCTTCTTCATCACTTACCTCTATTCACTCATGTTTTCTTAAGATATACCAACAATTAAGTTTTCACCTCAGCAGCTCGAACAAGGGTACTTTGCTTCTTAAAAACAGTGAGCAAAATCGCATTTTGCTCACTGAGTGAGCAAAATCGCGTTTTGCACATTTTGTCTCACTCAGTGAGCAAAATGCGATTTTGCTCACTGTTTTTAAGTAGCAAAGTACCCTTGTTCGAGCTGCTGAGGTGAAAAAATATTTTCTAACTTAACAGTTCATTGGTATAAAAGCTATTCTCATAAACTGAGCTTTTGTAACTCGTAAAATGGACCTAAATTAAAATAGGCACGCTAAAAATAATTTCAAAGCAAATCTCAGACGGACTAAAGTCCAATTTGTGAGTCGCAGAAAAATTTTGACCTCTTCTCAATTTGTTAATAACGTCTGTGAGGGCAACTAACCTTGATGCTATTAATGAATTGAAATAATACTTAAAAGTCAATCATTTTTGTATTAAACCGTAGTTTTTGCCATATGTGACGTAAAAAAGTAACGTAAGTAACTTGGCAAGGGCGTAAACTTCACCAGTGGTGTGTCATTTAATCGGTTCGCGACTGCTCTGAGCAGTAATGTGTAGGTATGTGAGAAAGAGAACGTGTTATGCGTTAAGGAGGGGCAACGTTATCGTGACGTCATAGTGAGAATTCTATACGCAATAATAATAAAGTAATACTACTCGGTGCCGTGACCCCAAAAATTGTTTTGGTGCGAGATCGATTTAGATCAAGGAGGAGTTTCCCTAATGGGATACAATCGCCTAGCGCCCAATCTTTTTCAAAACTACTGCCACTTTTGGATCCTTTCGCACCTCTTGCACCGCCTTATGCGTCTGGGTGTTTCGTTATATAATTTTTTTCGCTATTCATTTTTCAATTAGTCTTATTGGAACAATCCAGTGTAACTAATAACAGTAATAACCCTGAAACTGCCGTAAGTGAACACATCAGTAACCTCATGTTGAAATTTCAACTCTTATTTTTTCAGTCCAAGCCAACCATTAAAGTCATCACGGCATGAATCAGATATAAGTATTAAAAATTAACGATTTATATTTTCAAACTGAACTTCCGAGGCTATAAAGGTTAATTTCGAATAGCCTTCGCGTGTGCGGTTAAAACAAATTACTAGTTCAACTTCATGAGCTAACGAGATTCGGCCAAGTTCAGGGCTTCTATTCTTCAAAGTTATACAGGATGAAATTTAAGTCGGGAATTTAAGCATTCTGTGACCCCTGCCTCCATTAGTTTTCGTTGATTTTTAAATAATTGAAAACGCAAAAATATTGAGCATGCCTTTCGGCGCATTTCCGTTAATTTAATTTGGAAACAAAGCTATTTTGGAAGAGTAAATTAAAAACTGTTTTCGATAAAAGTTTCTGTAGGTATTACGTTGAGTTTAATTTTTCCAATTCGAATAAAAAAATACAAACAAAATACTAAAGTCGAATTAATTTTACAGCTAGGTATATTTAAAACACCGCCACTCGCTTCGTAATAATTTACCTGCTTCTCTCTGACTTAAATTTTGCAGAAGATTCTCCCAAATGACTTTTTAGTGTACCGTAAGAAGTCACAAAAACAATTCATATTATTGATATACCAACCCAACTAATTAAATAAAGTATGGAAATACCCGGGGCGAATGCTATAGTTAGTGGCCCCTCCATGGTAATTGGCCACTCCTAAGAAATCAGAAAGTAACAAGGCAATAGAAGTCTCATTGCTAGGAGTGGCCATTACTATGGATGGAGTGGTCAATAACTAGGTATAGTCACCCAAGTGTATACCCATGGGAGTATATTTATTATGTGCATTAAGTGGTTACCATGAGTGTCCATACGATTCATTTTCTATATATGTATATGTATTTACGCCTACTATTTCTTGATGTGATTCTGTTTCATCAGCCATAGGACAAAAGCAGCACAGTTCCTTTGTTAAAAGAAATGTTATAGGTAGGTACTACATTCTCATACATACTCTATGGAACGAGCTGTTAACCACCACAAAAGACCATCTATGGAGATTTTAAATGCTATTAAACCTTTTTTAAACAGTGATCCAGAAGAACGTAACCATGACGTACGTAACGTAGCGTAACGTAATGACAAGAAATAGTTATTTCACCCATATTCTTTGAAAACTAATAATTCCCTAAGAAGGCAATATTTACAAGCACATAGGAAAAGAACCGGCCCACCATACACCAAACACGCTTGACTGGTTCTTTAATTTCAATCCCGGCCTCTATTACGTGAGGGGTATTCGGACAATTTTTCACTCGCCAACGCTTCCGACCTCTGGAGAGAACGGAGCGCTATGCCAAGGTACGATATTATGTTATGATTATGTATGTTCTCAGAAATGTTGTTGTTGTTCGTAACAGTTTCACAACAGTTACATTGAGTTATTGTTACTTCGTACTTCATAGAGAAGCCATACCAAACAAAGAAATTGACGCAATCACAACCAGAGCCTGTACCATGAGTCACTGACAGTGTCAAAACCGACATTTACGCTATCGTAGTAAATTACGTTCTCGACGGCGTTTATGTCAGTGCCAAACTGATGGTAGCCGTACTTATATATACCACGTGAGACTAGGCCGCGAGATTCGCGCTCCGCTTCCATAGTTCGTGGTCGGTCGTCAACAACATGGCGCAAGTATTGTTTCTATGTACCGGTTCTATACGTAGTATACTAAAATATTTCGTACGCCAGTGTGAACCTGAGTGCTAAAGAATGGTATCTCTCGCCTCTGTTCGTGAAATAAAGGTTTTTTTTGATGTCTAAGGCTCTTTACTCTAGATGAGCGTAATAGCGATTTAACTGGGTGGTGGGATTGTAGGTAGTATGGGAAAGATCTAGGACCCCTCCACAATACTTGATTTACTACACTGGATTACTTCTACAAGTTTGAGCTGCAACTGTTCAACCTCCATGGAACCCGATTCTGATGTGGGTATTTAAACTGATAAGAACTTTGTATAATTGACCTTTAATAGTACATTATTGTCGAGGTTCGGAAGTAGCTACTTGCTGGCTGAGGATTCGTTTTAAACGGACGACCTTCACAGAAAAAAGTAAAACCATTAAAAAGATTTGATTGCCGCCTTTAAAAAAAGACGTGTATTTTTCTGCTGAAAATACGCCAACGTATACACCTAAATAGTCGCGGTACCAACATTATAAATTGTAAATAATGAAATGAAATAATGGGATTTATATTTGTTTTTAACTTTTTAATTTTTATCAACCATAAACTACGTACTTCGCGACCTATTTTTTAACCGGCAACGTCGACTTTGCCGTCCATTTTTGAGAAAATTATTTTTTCTGTGAGGTCACGTTGATGTTTAGATATCTTATTTATTTCTATTCTCGTTTAAACATCGACCCTTCAAATACGTTCAAACTTAAATAACGACTTGGCAGCCCACGACGGATCCTCATAATTTATCTCCAAGATTTGCTAGAAGTGAGCTCCATATTCATGACTTGAACTGAGCCCAGACTTGGCTAATTAAATTTACATTTATCAAACGCTTCTTACTATCGAGTCTGCGACTGGAGAATTTCCAAAATCTTCCGCCCTAGTTAACAGATCTAATTAATCATTAATTTTACGTTAAAATATGAAGTTATTTTAGTCTTATTATCAGTGATCGTTAATTTTCTAGCAATTTTGGCGCAGCATTGTTGGTTAAAATCATCTGTATGCCCTACTCTATGTGGTTAATAGTAATATTAACCTTAACCATCCTCCCCCTAGAATTTTTTTAAAGAAAATCCTTTATTTTTACTATGCTGCACCAAAATTGCTGAAAAATTAACGATCACTGCTTATTATTCTCAAGAAAACAGACTTAAATTACTCGGATGTTACCTAAAAATTACTTTTTAATTGCACGTTTGAGTATTGATAATTTTTTTTAGTATTTTATTTTATAATTTGCAAATATTATTCAGTTCCTAAAAAAAAGTATAACCGTTTCATTAAACAAAGTCTACAGCGCAGAAATTAAGCTAGATTTTCTTTTCAGGAAATTTTGCTTTGCTCCTTGCGTTTTGCCTTGACGATCCTAGATAGGTATTTAATAGATAATAATTGTATTAAATAAACACACTATAATTCACTGCCAATTCTATATAACTTAAGTTTATTAAGACCTTCACACGCTTAGAATATCAATTAAATATAGCTTCGAGCAAAATTTAATCAACTTGTACGTCCTAGAGCCATAAAATTAATTGGCTGCGACACATGGGCGGCACAAATCTTTGTTACGTGTATTTACGATGACCCACCTTATATAAAAGAATCGCTAACGGGACGAAAATACGTTGTTATACTCTGTAAGCCTTGATAAAGAATAGATAAATTGAGTTTAGGTTGTGGTATTTCCCCCTGATCCTCTTCAGTATTAATACACAACATACAATACATACACGCTAACTTACAGATCGTCCGCTGACTAAAATCCAAGTGGTTGTTGGTTAAATATAAAGACAACATAAATTTTGTACATTTTGTTGCGGGCTTTTCCTTGTTGCGCCCTCCGGTTCACCTCTTAAGAATCTTTATCCTCCGTTGGACATCGTTTGACGATGAATAATATGAATATGCTCCGCCTACTGCCACTTGTCTGTCAACTATCCGACATATGTATTTGTATACGACCTTTCTCCTTTTGCAGAGTAAAATATACGAGGGTAAAACATTTTCCATCTTAACTGCACTAAACTCAATTGTCGAGAGTTGAAGTTTACAATATCCAATTATATCGTCCTTCGGAAATATTGGAGTTAAAACCGGGAGCTTAGAACAGCGCGGAAGCAATTTGAAATTTAATAGGGCGCGTAAGTACTCGTAACTCCGTAACTCGAAAAATAGTCAACTGTTTTAATTTTCATATTAAATAGGGATACGCTCACTTTAACTTTAAGTGCCGTCGTTGGTGACGCCGCTGTATCTGTCAAGTTCCTTGATAAAAATGATAAAATGAGTGATAATCGCCGCCGCATGCTGCGATTATGACGTTCACTCATTTTATTACGGAAATTTCAGCGGTGACAATCAAGCCGCCGCGACAGTAATGCAGTAATGGCCATCCGAAATTCAGATTCCGATCGTCACCTTTAAGGTGACAGTCCATTTTCAACCGCAGTTGCACTACTGTTCATTTTACTATGGAAATTGACAGTAACAGCGACGCGTTCAGTACCAGTAGTACTTACGGTCAGAAATGGAATATTACCCTTAGGCGTGCTGCTTATGAAACCAAAACACAACCTGGTCCGAACCCCTAAAGCCAACTTGGCGGAATTCGACTTTCCCCATCACCGCGTCTACAAACTCTATAAAACTTATCAACTCTTCGAAAAGTTTCCACAAAGCCAGGAATATTCATAGAACCAATTATTTAATAATCCCTTCTTACTCGTATTAATTCAAATGAAGTTTGGTGAAAATTTATTTTGGAGCGATGAAATTATACAGGCCGTGTAAATTGGTCTCTTATTTTATTTTTAAGGCCCGTTGGGGGCGCGCCGATGGATATTTAAGTTTCGGGCATGCAAAGCCAGCAGTGAGCTGGACTGACTGGAAGCTGTGTTCCGCCTTTGGACGTGAGCTGATTAGGATATAGTTAGTATAAGAGAGAGAGAAATTAATAAAATGGATTGGTGCATTTCCATATATTTTTAATGCGAATTTACTTCTAATTTTCAGGTAATTCTTTTACTTTTCGAAGAGGAAATGGGACACTCAATATGAAACATGTATGAAATTATGTATTAGTATATTAAGCACATATATATTCTAGTATTTTTATTTGTGTGTTATTTTCGTAGTTTGTCAAGTTTTCAGTTGTTTACGACAGTTAGTTCTAATAAATACCTTTTTACTTTTCTTCTTGCACCATTTTTACATGTCTCTGCTTGGCCCGATGGTTGACTGATAAGTCCGCCTTTTTTACATTTTTTTTTGTGTTTTTATGCTTAAAGTTTACATAAATAAATATGTATATACAATGATACAATATTATAGCAATAGAAATGAACAGAGAATAATATTTATTTGAGAGTTTTAAATGGCATGTATTTACTTAGTTTACATTCCATTTATATAACACATACATTATATTAAAAGTAAGGCAGTAAATAAACTCCCGTTAATTATACAAACAATAAATTATCGGGCGCATAAAAGAGGACAAACAAGAGTTAATCAGAGAACGTAAGTGAATACATAAAAGTATTTTATATCAGTATAAGTGCACGTCTGGCAAATTGCTTGTTTTTGTGTGTGTGTGTATCATACATACAGACGATGCGGGCTGTAAACCGCTTTAAAATAAAGCAGAATGATAGCCCAAATGATGGTACTAACTAGGTAAGTACAAGAACTTTTAAAAAATCTGAAAAACATTTTAAATTTGCTGTATGGTGTAAAAAATAAATAAAAAATGTAGGCATTTTAATAACAATTAAAATTACTGCATTATTAGCATAATCAGGAGCTCTCGGTAGGTATGTACATAGAGGTATTATACGAACGGCTGTGCAAACACTGCAAACACATACAAACAACGCGTCAAAAGTTATTGGGGCCTTCTAGCGTGCTCTGAACCTATATCGTCAACCTTTATTAGACCGCCTTAGTATTTAACTATTAGTTTAGTCCAACCGGTAATTAAATCGTCCCTAATATAACGTCAGTTACGCTAAATTCTGGGTCTAGGCATTTCCATTTCTAGCAAATACTAACCTAGACAGGTTCTAGGTTCTCTGTGGGTTTCAGGCACTTGGCCTTCAGCCGCCAGTTAACTGACTAAGCGCCACTTGCACCATTGCACTAACCCATGTTTACTGGTTAAACCTGGAGTTACTATGGTTACCAGTACGATTTGATACCGGGTTAACGGTTTAACTGCTTAACCCCAGGTTAATGAGATGGTGCAAGTGGGTCTAAGTATAGCAATTATTACTTAGACACAGCTTAGGGCAGCGGGAGCAGTGTACAAAAACGTTACTCTCGCATTTTTCGTAACACCGATGATCCAATCACCAGTCACACGAAATTTGACGCTGCAATATAGAAGTCACGCTCTAATTTTAAAATAACATGCTGAAATAACACGGGGAGTACCTAATTCTATAACCTTATAAAAATATAGGTAGTGCAAGCTCGCGTCGTGCTTGGATTCATTGAAATGGAAGGCACAGCTCTTTGGCTCGGTTCCCAGAATTTAAAGCCTAGGATTTTGAGGTTACATTATAACGACAGTTATAGTCTGGACTTTCTGGGGTGTAATCAATCATCCTTGTTTTAAATCCAAAAATACTAAAAAGGATACGTTTTTAAGACACAATATGGTGTGGTTTTTGGTTGGCCATAAAAATTGCTCTTAGCAAATGAAATTCGTAAAAAAAATGCGCACAGCGAATATTTGTGCAACGCCGTTCAGCAGAAAGTTGCAGCTTCTAGCGCCATTGTTTTTCACGCTCATTTTTCACAGATTTGTAACTTTCCGTTGCCTTCTTCATATGCAGGCGCTCATTTGCGCAAATGAACTACCTGTCCCCTTCAACGTCTACGCCTGCGGTTGCCATCTAACTTGGTCCCTTTGATCACCGACACGTCATGACCATGACGATGATGCGAACTTTACTAATAGGGTGTCGGAAATCTTATTAGTGAAGTGTTTGTGGGCTACTCGAAGTTTGGACTTAGTTGGGTTGGACTTTTATGAATAAGTTTTGTTTGATGATAAATTGTAATTGAGTTGAGAATTAGATTTTGATCCATTAAGTATTTGTATGTCCAAGCGCTTAACAATTTGGTTTTAAGAAGCTTAGGTTGCTTGGGGTCGTGTGGTCCTAATACGGCGCGTAAGAATCGTGGCATATGCCCGGGTCTCGTCTCATCGGATCGAGTGTACATATAATACTGCCGGGCCGATGCCCACTTAACAACATAATATATCTTCTTTATGAATCAAGCCTCACGTATTTTTCACATAAATGTAAATACTATGACTTTGGCATTACAATGCAAGGGCCACAACTACACGAAAATATCGTAAAACCATACATCGACCCGTTTGACTTACCAACGCAGAATAAACAATTTGTTTCGACACGTATCTGTTGTGTTTTTTTTTTTTTTAACTCAAATATTTTACTTTCTCTGTCTCGACGCAGGTGGACCGTAGTATCTCGAAGCCAACTGTTCAAATATACAACAAAAGTGATATTTCCCGCGGGTAGGCTGCACCGCAAGATATTTGCTTCATATTGCATGCAAAGCTAGCCTTCAGGTGCTTTCGAGGCACATAAATTCTGAAGTAAATGCAGAACAACACTTTATATTTAGGGTGACCAGGTAGTAAGGATCCAAGTTTTTATAGCATTATATACCTACTGACACAGAAGCATGATGTTACAATTTTAATAGAAATGTATTTTGTAATTTATATTTGCGATATCTCATTATATTTAATTTATCGGAACCGATAATGAAAGAGAAATTTACGAACCAATGATTTTAATATCCGTAAAAGCCAATCAAAGTTAAAATGAACGTGCTGGGCAATTACTCAACGAACAAACCCCACACTTGGGGCTGAAATGAAATGTATTGTATGTATACATACATACAAAATATATACTTATAGGTAGTGTATTGAAATATGTTATTGCATAAGTTTATCAAAACAACCAACTTCTACTTATCACTATTTAGCGACCCGCCCAGGATTCGCACGGGTTACACAAAACTATAACATAATATACACCTAAACCTTCCTCAAAAATGATTCTATTGATATTGCAGTATTTGATAGATCTTTATATTATAAGTTGGTATCAAAATATGAGTTTTACTGGTCAGCTTCATACGATCTGACCCCTGTTACGTAATCGTACAAGCTTATCTCTATGGCGCCTGGCGCACATAGCCAAAGTTGTTAGATTTTTTAAAATATTTTACCATTACATAAATACTTATTGAAGGGTTTGGTTGCCTGTCTGACAGAAAAAATCCTCGCGGTACAACTATGAAGCCACCGAACCCAAAGGAAAACCCGACGAAGAGCATGACGGGCTACGCTCATTGCATGTTTTGACAATTTTATTTGACTCTGTTAACTACTAAATCTCATTAGTAGTTAATAGAGTCCAATAAAAAAGACACAATTTCAATTTCAATATTTTTTCTCCAAAACTACACAGGGGAATAGTTTTAGAATTTTGAATAGAATATCAAACTATCGACAAATATAATATGTCGATTGGAGAGCCAGCAAAAATGTCCGGTCTCAAGCGATTTTGTAACACTGTGCGGTATGAATCATATGTCCGAGACTCACAGGAATGTTCTATTAAAAAAGAGGATTCGCGAGTTTCCTTGGTAACCCCGTCCCATATATTTCCAGACACGTAGGTTTATCTCTTTTACAAATTCTGGGTGCGTTCCAGCGCCGAGATTCACTTCGCTCATATCTCGGTGAAGTAACCTCGCCCACAATTTCACGGTGCTGTTTACTAACCCCCTTATCCATAAACGCGCTACAAACCTCAATTAGCTAATAATCGTTTGTCCTTATCTGTTATTTTGATTTATGTATTTGTAAGAAAGGGATAAAATATAATTTAACTAAATCAGGCCCGTAAAGTTTTATAAATAATGGGGTAAAAGTTTATAAGAATGAATAGCGTGCGTGGACGAGACGTTATGACAAAAGACGTAGAATCTTGCGTCTTATGTCATATAGGTAAAACGTCCGCGAGCTCCCTACTGTAGTTGGGGTTATTTAAAAGAGAGTGTAAATATTTTTAAAAGGTCGGCAACGCGCATATAACGTCCCTGTTGCAAGCGTCCATAAGCTACGGTGAAAATAACGCCCGCTTTATATGTTTACATGCAATATACATGTAACCAGTTTGCGTTCAATTCCGAGCTACAATTTCTGAATGAGGACTCCAGAACCTAAAATAGTTTTATTTAAATGCATATTGCAACGGACACCTAGGTTGGAGTGTCCGTCAGCGGTCGCGGCTTTTCCTGCAGGTTTAATTAAATTTCAGGGAGGTCAGCCGTGGGTTGTGATTGGCTGAACGAGCTCGGGGGAGACAAGAACGCCACGAACAAGTTTCAAAGATTATACGATTTATAAAGAATTGTAGTTTTCATACCTATTAAATTGTTACACGTGTTTAAAATGGCAAATTCCATGAACATCACATCAAACATCACACGAAAACTATTATTATATTTTCAGGGCAGGCCTCAGACTCTAAGCTAAATCTTACTAGATTAAATGGCTCGATAGGAAAAAAGCGGCCAAGTGCGAGTCGGACTCGCCCATGAAGGGTTCCGTATTTAGGGGATTTATGACGTATTAAAAAAAAACTACTTACTAGATCTCGTTCAAACCAATTTTCGGTGGAAGTTTGCATGGTAATGTACATCATATTTTTTTTTTAGTTTCATCATTCTCTTATTTTAGAAGTTACAGGGGGGAGGACACACATTTTACCACTTTGGAAGTGTCTCTCGCGCAAACTATTCAGTTTAGAAAAAAATTATATTAGAAACTTCAATATCATTTTTGAAGACCTATCTATAGACACCCCACACGTATGGGTTTGATGAAAAAAAATATTTGAGTTTCAGTTCTAAGGGGAACCCCCAAAATTTATTGTTTTTTTTTCTATTTTTCTGTGAAAATCTTAATGCGGTTCAGAGAATACATCTACTTACCAAATTTCAACAGTATAGTTCTTATAGTTTCGGAAAAAAAGTGGCTGTGACATACGGACAGACGGACGGACAGACAGACAGACATGACGAATCCATAAAGGTTCCGTTTTTTTCCATTTGGCTACGGAACCCTAATAAACACGAAAACATGTCTAATTTTAATTTAATTTTTTAATTGTATATCGTTACCCTGCAGGTATCGTCTTGGGTCGTCCCATTCGTTTTTCGTCAAGTTCTTAAATTAGTCCTATTCTGCTTTCGTCACGCATTCTACATTGAAAGCCACGGACGATTGTGACGCATATCACATCAGCAATATACTTAATTTTAGTTTGAAATTGCTAGTGATATAACCGAGGGATTTAACTAGCAAAATTTTAAACGGAAGTATACTTTCAGAGTTATTGAAGTAAAACCCGCGAAATCTTCCGTCGCAAGTTTCGCGCGGCGCCTTATTTTTTGTTCCTTTCTAATTACTTTATAAAAAGCGTTATTTAGAGTAGGTACCTACAGCTTGGCTAATAGTGCATTGTATAAGTAATAGTAGGTATTTAGTATTAAATATTATTAAGCTAAAACAATGCGAATATAAGTACTTTGCTTTCAAAGTTTAACTTTAATATTGAAATGAACTTTCAAGAGGCCGATAAGAGAGTTAGTTAATACAATTTCCATCATTTTCTCAGTATTAAATAATTAACACCACTAGCCCGAGCAAGGCGAAGAGTTTAATAAGTTTCTTCGCAGTTTTTATTAAATTTAAATGCATGACTTATCAGATCCCAATTTGAACGCGTATTTCTAGACTATCCCAGGCGTTTAAATTAAATAATGATGATCAGCACAAAGGGAAAACGTGGGAAAAATCGAGGCCAATGCATGTAACGACGAGTTAATCCAAATATATTATAACTAGCGACCCGCTCCGGCTTCGCACGGGTTAACAAATTATACATAAACCTTCCTCTTGAATCACTCTATCTATTAAAAAACCGGCCAAGTGCGAGCCGGACTCGCGCACGGAGGGTTCCGCACCATCAACAAAAAATAGAGCAAAACAAGCAAAAAAACGGTCACCCATCCAAGTACTGACCCCGCCCGACGTTGCTAACTTCGGTCAAAAATCACGTTTGTTGTATGGGAGCCCCACTTAAATCTTTATTTTATTCTGTTTTTAGTATTTGTTGTTATAGCGGCAACAGAAATACATCATCTGTGAAAATTTCAACTGTCTAGCTATCACGGTTCGTGAGATACAGCCTGGTGACAGACTGACGGACGGACGGACGGACGGACGGACGGACGGACAGCGGAGTCTTAGTAATAGGGTCCCGTTTTTACCCTTTGGGTACGGAACCCTAAAAAACCGCATCAAAATCCGTTGCGTAGTTTTAAAGATCTAAGCATACATAGGGACAGACAGACAGCGGGAAGCGACTTTGTTTTATACTATGTAGTGCTTTGCGTCATTTCTTTAACTTCAATAGAACAACATTAACAACATTTAGTAACGTTTATTAACCATTTTAATTTAATGATTCGAACTTTATTGTCCGCTTTATCCAATGAATAATAAATATAATAATTTTGCATGTTAAGTACTTTACTTACACAAATTTTCTGTTGCCAATTTTGGCATTTAACTTAATATTTTGCTTTTAGCATTTAAATATTGTTTAAGCCGAAATGGCTTAATCACTTTTGAAGGTTTTTGGACCAGGAATATTTTACGCTCAAATTAACAATTTCATATTGAATAAAAGTTGTGTAAATGGAAACAGAAATTATTGAGCTGCGGCAAAGCCATAAAGAATGGTTATTCTTATCTGAGCCCATTGAGTAAATCTTCCTGTTATGAGTGCTTTTTATGGGATAAGAAAAACTCTTGTTTTGAGTTATATTTAATAATGTTATAGAATTTTGCCATCATAACTTAAAAGGTAAGTTCATAAAAGACTGCAGTCTAAGTTATATACAACGCATTAAAATGACAACGTGGTTACGTTGACTGATGCCTACGCCACAGAATAAATAATAGCACTAAGTACAGAAGACTCACTCTCTGACAAAACGCGTCTGTTACGATCAGCACAGATATGGCCGCTAGGTGGCGACAGCGCCACGCGCGGCTTATGGCTTTCCCCAAAATTGTTGTTGATGTACTTTTAGCTACCTGTAGCAAAGCGACGAAGTCGTGGAGTGAGACACGCCTGCCTACGTCCACAGATGTATCAAAAATAGACAATTGATGTCCGTAGAAACAGTCATAGCTAGAACTCGTGTTTAAATATTTCGAGGAGTAGTGCAAAGTATTTTTCACCTCAGCAGCTCGAACAAGGGTACTTTGCTACTTAAAAACAGTGAGCAAAATCGCATTTTGCTCACTGAGTGAGACAAAATGAGCAAAATGCGATTTTGCTCACTCAGTGAGCAAAATGCGATTTTGCTCACTGTTTTTAAGTAGCAAAGTACCCTTGTTCGAGCTGCTGAGGTGAAAATTTAATTGTTGGTATATCTTAAGAAAACGTGAGTGAATAGAGGTAAGTGATGAAGAAGGAATACATTTTTCGGGTTCTCTAATATGTTCTCACTGCTGAGGTGAAAAATGTTGTGTACTACACGAGATCAAAGTTATTTACATCTCGTGCGCTTTTGAGTCCCTTACTACGCTCAAGATTCTAAATTAGATTCACTCGCTACGCTCGTGAATCTATTATAGAATCTTTCGCTTGCACGGGACTCAAAATAAGCACTCGAAGAAATATCAAACTTTGATCTCTTGTTGTACAAATAACTATTTTCAATTACACAGTACCTAACAAAAATCGGTCATTTGAATTTGTTAAATCTGAATCGAAATGAAGTACTGATAATTTTGGCAAATTTTGAGGTTAACCACAAAAACCACAATCCAAGAAAGGCAAAAAAATCATAATCAAGGAATTCAAACGTTAAATTAGTTTCTTTATCACATACTTGGCTTGCTAGCAACAATATTGTTGTGCCTGGTCTATAACGAAAACATCTGTGACCCTACGTAGAGCATTGCGAAACGAACGTAGAGTGAATACTAATTTTGTTTGGCACATCCTCTCCAACTTGTAATTATTTTAGTAAGAATAGAATATAATAGACACGGTGGCTGAATAGCAAACAGTTACAGAATTCCAACGAATCTCTGCTCATACCTATGCTGTAGGGTTGCCAGATCGAAAGGCGCTATTATCGGGAAAAAATATATTGTTTCGGGATTTTGGGCCTTAAGTCGGGAAAAAAAACATTCAAATTAAATTAATTGTATTAAAAACTACAATATTTTACATTATTGGCACTACGTCAGCTGCTCTGCCCAATCACGCCACGCGCGCGCGCTGTCGGGCTCGACGCGGGTCGCTTGCTCGCTCGACGACAGTTCGAAACTTGAAATTATTGTTTTATAATGTGAAGCTGTTTTTCGGGACAATTTTCACTTTGTCGGGAATCGGGACAACATGCTAAAAATCGGGAGAATCCCGCCGAATCCCGACCATCTGGCAACCCTATGCTCATCTGTCAAATTGCAGTTCTGTTTTCAGGTACTTAGTTCTGTTCATGACATGATTTATCATTTTAAAGGTAAGTACGTCCGATTCTAGTGAATGTAGCGCTCTTATTGCGCAGACATAAAGCTTTTTCCTTTCGACTTTTGCCGATTCCGCGTCGATATATATGGGGAGACCCTAAGGATATTCTCAAACCAAGACTGAACTAAGGTCATTTACGAGTACATATACAAGAGACTAGTTAAACTTAGGTGACCGTGGGCGGTTGTGCGAAGCACAACGTCCCTGAAACCGGCGATGGCTACCGTAGCTACTGAGATAGGTGAAGCAGTGTCTTTCGGCTAATATGAACAGTCGTATTAGCCGGAAGACTTCTACTTACCTATCACTTGTTGCTTCATTTGATTCCGACTTCTCTAACTACTAGCCTAACCCGACTTAACGGAGCTTATACTTTATTTGGTAATATGTATACATTTTATGGTAATCATAGTGGTTTTTTAGGGTTCCGTACCCAAAGGGTAAAAACGGGACCCTATTACTAAGACTCCGCTGTCCGTCCGTCCGTCCGTCCGTCCGTCCGTCGGTCTGTCACCAGGCTGTATCTCACGAACCGTGATAGCTAGACAGTTGAAATTTTCACAGATGATGTATTTCTGTTGCCGCTATAACAACAAATACTATAAACAGAATAAAATAAAGATTTAAGTGGGGCTCCCATACAACAAACGTGATTTTTGACCGAAGTTAAGCAACGTCGGGCGGGGTCAGTGCTTGGATGTGTGACCGCTTTTTTGCTTGTTTGTTGTTGATGGTGCGGAACCTCCATGCGCGAGTCCGACTCGCACTTGGCCGGTTTTTTTTAGTTTAGGTATCATAGTGGTTTTCCGGGTCAAGGTCCGGGTCCAGGTCCGGGTCCGGGTCCGGATCCGAGTCCGGGTCCGAGTCCGAGTACGGGCCCGAGTCCGGAGTCCGGGGCCCAGTCCAAGTCAAAATCGAAATTCAAAATCACAAAACGTGTACTATGCGTCGTTGAAGAGTTCTGTTCTGATCATCATCAGCAGTTCCACTTCATCAAGTGTCACTTTTTTGAATGTATATGCTTGATTTGTTGATAAAAACACAAAAATCACTATATGTATATGTATAAAAACTTAACTTGCTTAACAAACATAACGAAGAGGACAAATCGTCAAACGTGTACTATGCGTCGTTGAAGAGTTCCGTTCTGATCATCATCAGCAGTTCCACTTCATCAAGTGTCACTTTTTTGAATGTATATGCTTGATTTGTTGATAAAAACACAAAAATCACTATATGTATGCCTTTAAGATTTGAGGAGTTCCCTCGATTCCTCATGGATCCCATCATCAGAACTAGGTTTTGACAAAAATGGGACCAATCTGTATGCATATACATACAATCAAAAAAAATTTTCAAAATCGGTCCAGTAATGACGAAGATATGGAGTAACAAACATAAAAAAAAATAAAAAATAAAATAAAACATACAACCGAATTGATAACCTCCTCCTTTTAGAATTGGAAGTCGGTTAAAAAGAAGAGTAAGTATTTACTTTGTATACATAGATAGTTTTTTTTTAAATGTCCAAATTTAACGAATAATTCTTACCTTAAAACTCCCAATGAAGCCCATCTATTTAGTCAAAGGAGTCCACTAAGTACAGGTATAAAGTTTACCCAATTTTCTAATATTGTGCAGACACCAGAAAAGATAGATTCCTGTAAGCATTTCTGATACTTACCTACAAATATTTACAAAAGGCATCGTCATCGTTTATTACCTAAACCATAAAATGCAAAATTGCTGCAAGAAAAATTCCGATAATTTATTTAACAAAACAAGCAAATGAAAAAACCTTTTACCTTTTTTACCTGCCTGTAAACATAGGAATTCAATACGATTTCCTGCCACGATTGCGGTTCCGCTATAAAAATCATCAAAACCGTGGGGAAGCGTGTTGAATGTTGTTCTGGCAAATATGTATTTATGTGCGGTGGACCAGTAATATAATACATGTACCAGTAGTATAAGAATTAACAGCAACAGGCAGGAATAAATTGGAATTAAAAGGCAACTACAATGCCAAGCAGCAACAATGTCAAGTTACCATTATTGTCGTATAAACTTTATAAAGGCTATAGAGCTAATTTCGCTCGGACTCGAGCTAAGAAAGCCATTATCTGAGCGTCGGTAATAAGAGGCTGCAGCGAACATGCAAAATGGCCGAATTGTCCATCTGGGCACTCGGCCAAAGGGTTGTTACTCTACATACTTGCAAGTTTAATAACTGCCTTTACGCGCGAAAGTTTCTAGGTGTTCAGTTTAGTTAGGTTAGGTTAGTTAGGTTAGGAACATTTTGACTTAGAGTTGATTGTGCGCCTTTTGGATTTGACCGCTTTTTTTTATACCACGTCGTCGGTGGCAAACAAGCATACAGGCCGCCTGATGGTAAGCAGCGTATGGACGCCTGCAACTGCAGAAGTGTTACATGCGCGTTGTCGATCCTTTAAAAACCTGTAGGTACACTCCTTTTTGAGGAACCCCATACTGAAGGACTTGACTGGCCTCTGACATTTACAAACATAGGTAAGTATGTGTGCTTGTTACTGAATAAATATATCAACAGGGTGGCCCAAAAATACGTTAAAATTGGCATTTTGTAAAATATTTTACGAATAAATGTAACAACAATGTTAAAAAAATTATTATTTAATGGTTTTGGCCCAACTGTAATGTTTAAAAAAAGCCAAGTATAAGATTATAGAAAGCAAGTCTTATTATCTTGGTGCATCATGGTGCGACTGCCATTTGGCAGCACGGTCCGTACTAACCTAACTCGACGTTCTGAAATGCAAATGCAGCCGCTAGTCTTAATTTAATTCGCGTGATCCGGCCACTGGTGATTGCCTCTCCCGCTGATTTACACTAGGGGCCCTATTCAAACCGTTTACAACACAATTAATAGTAAATATAGTCATATACAGTATAGGTAGGTACATTTCACGGTTTATAGCATTAAATGCGCGCGCGAGCGCACGTTCAAAAATTCAAGGTCTGGTAATAGTAGTTTATGCAACAGTGATATAATAAGGGTTCTTAAAATTCAAGGGTCGAAGTTACAAAACGAGACGTGGTCGAGTTTTGTAAAAAAAGACCCGAGAATTTTAAGAACCAATTATGAGCTGTTGCATACATTACTTTTTCTATGACAGCTGCAGCAAAAAAAAAAAAAAGAAAAAGTTATTATTAAAAAAAAAAGAGTTATTATTAAAAAAAAAGAGTTATTATTTAAAAAAAATTGAGTTATTATTTAAAAAAAAAAAGAGTTATTATTGTAAATGAAAACATACCTCTTTCAATCAAGATGATCGGAACTTGTATCTTTAAAAAAAATAAAGCAGTTGTATTATACTCATAAGATGACTGCTAGCAGTCATCTTATGAGCCTATAGACAAAGCATTCAAATGACATTGCTTTAGATATCACTGTCAGTCATTTAATTGACACATTTAAGTGCTGGAGTAGAAAAAATATGTATTAAATAAATTGAAATTATGTTGAATATCGAATATCTAATATAGAAAAAGCATTAGTATATAAGCTCCAAAATAAATGTAAGTACTACATATAAATCAAATAGGCTGGTCACTAAGTAATCAACGTTAAATTTTTGACTATATTTTGTAGTAAGGACTATACTCGTATTTACCAGAGTTTACGCCATTTACGGTATCTGAAATGCGGTAATTGATTGGAATCGTATTAACTTATGCGTCCTGATTGCGCTTAACATGCAGCCTGTAGAGTACCTACGACTCATTAACCATCGTGTCATATCAGCCGGATGACGTCCAATTGGTCGACATAAGCCCCCCGAATTATCTCTTCAGTGGGTAAGTACTCGATTCAGAATTTAATTCATTCGAAACCCAAAAACAGCGCCGTTTTTAGGGTTCCGTTGTAGTAGTTACATATAAGGAGAGGCATGCGATATGACTCTTCTCCATATTAGGTTAGGAATGTACTCCATATACGAAGAGTCATGTAAGATGACTCTCCTCTATACATATAAGGAATGGAATTTAGATCAAGCTACTGGACACCTTTCACGTGTAAGCCGGGGAGGCTTTTCCTAAATTCCCTAGTTTATATATATACTAGTTCTAATGAATAAATGACAGTTTTACTCGACAGTCCTGTGTTTCACTTTTGTCTTGGGTCTTGGGTCCCATCCTTCCATGGCGACCCTGCCAGTTGCGTAAAGTATATCCCATGCTTACAGTAAACTAAGAACCGTTATAGTTTCGACACGTCCGTCTGTCTATCTCTTCGTCCGTGGGGTTGCTCCGTGATCGTTAGTGCCAGGAAGCTAAAATTTGGCTAGAAAGTAGATCGTTTGTGCGAGGAAGTTGAAAATAAATCATTGTAAAAACACGTACGGATATGAGCAAAGGAATCAAACTTAATTTAAATATTTCGTATACAATGCCAACATTTTGTTTTTAAGCTGTTATTAAAATGTGTCGAATACTACCCCCGTGCTGTCGCCAATTCGGCCGGCGAGCTGAATGGATGGCTTTGTTAAACTGCTTGAGACGTTAATGCCCTTTAGCCGACGATCGCAAACTTTGCAAATTCACAATATGTACACCAAACGATAAATCGTAGTGATGTATGAAACGGACAATGCCAGATAACCAGAAAGGTCGCCGGAATTAGACATAGAAGTAATGAAAATAAAAAGTATGAAGTTTTACAAATGTAGTGTTATTTATTTTATTCATAATACTTGCTTGTTGACTAGTATTCATAATGTTGTTTGAAGAAACTGATTATTTATAAATTATAAACTTATTATATATATATATGTACATTGGATGCAAAATAAAGAAATTTATCTCTATTTTGTAAAATTACGAGAAGATGCAGACATCTTCAGCGCGAGGCAGAGGCTCCAAGGTCGCGCAAAGCGCGGAAGGTAAGTGCGCGCACCTCACGGGCACTCAGGAATACGTCGTGGCCGCGCTCCAGAACCAGCTTGATCTCGGTGTTCATCAGCGAGTCCATACCCAGCTCGACCAGCGTCTCAGTCTCATTCACCTTGTCCACGTTGGTGATACCTGCGGCGTCGAATCAACATATTTAGGACAATATATTAAATAAGTAATCCCACAACACAAGCCTTCTTGAGCTTACTGTGGGACTTAGTCAATCTGTGTAAGAATGTCCTATATGTCCTAATCATAGTACAGACAAATAAACAAAGGACAATAATATACATCGGTTTAGCAACTTGACTTAGGTATAACTTAGTTGGGAAATCATCTAAGATGCCAACGATAAAAAGGGCAAATAATGAAGCATTTTAACCGCCGCACTTTTGTCGAAACATTTTTGACGAATTAACTTTAAACTTGTACAGCATTTTTGGGTATTAGATTGACCTATCAGACAACGACATTTTATGTCAGTTGTACCAACAAATTTTTTATCCAGTGATTTGAAATGAAATAAACGCTTCACTAAAAATAAACGTGTTACTGCGTTTTAACTATGATCGACTGTCTTGTTATTGTCTATGATTCTATAAACAAACGAATGAGCTGACAGTGACAGCCGTCCTTCACTCCATTCTGGAACTAAACACGCGAAACATGTACTCTTTACGTTAATTAATATAAATAGTAAAATTACAATAAAAACCATGTGTGTGGAGTAGATATGAGCGCCGATAGGCATTTAGCCGGCGGCGGCGCGCCGGTCAAAATTGGTCGGCGGCGGCGGCGAATCGGCGGCGTGGCCTTGAAACACCTTCGATTAATGAAAAAAAGAATTCAAACCAAAATTTTACCGAAAAAACGTGTTTTTGCTGTAAGGAAGTTATAAAATACATGCATTTTTTTTCAAGGATAATTTATTGAATAATGGTAGGTACGAAAAAAGTTTTATATCGTATAAACTGTGGATATTCAAGCGGTATCGCGCGGCATCAGAGGCGGTCTTAATCTTGGCGAGGTTCTGGCCGGAAGATCTTAGCGAGGCCCTTATCTTTTGTGCTAAGTTAAAAATTGCGGATTGACTGTATCAGGGAAACGTCTTGTCGACAGTCCAAAGAAAATCGAGCTCCGTCATTAACCAACATCGACCCAACAAAACCGATTTATGTCAAAAAGTGACGCCCAAGGCCGAGCTCCATGTAACAACGAAGACTTGATTTCGACGCCTCCCAATGCGAGGCCAGAGGATGAGCTGCAGGTAAGCATACAGCTAAGAATCGAACGCCAAGTGTAAGCTTGGCTGACGGCCGAACGCCTGGAGCGCCGATTGCGGCGCGCTTCTGTGCGAGGCCGAGCTGCAAGAGAGTAGAGCGAGGGTGCAGGCCGATAAAGACTGAAGCCAGGATAGTGATAACGATCTGGAGCTTTCCTGCGGGCGCATTCGTGCGACGCTAAAGGCCGTGCTGCAATGGAGCTAAGATCGGATAAGGACCGATGCTCAAGCGTTTTAAAACAGGCCGAAAGTTGAGCTCCAAACAGGGCCAAAAACATGCAGGTTCAGATAGCGGTTTAATTCCATGCGAAGCGAGCAAAGCTTGAAATTTGAACAGTGGCCAAGTTTAATAGAGACCCGATTCCGACGCCCTTCCGTGCGAAGCCAACGGCCGGACATTTGGACGTGGAAACGCTTAATATCTCAAAATTAACCCCATTTTATACCTCTTAAAGACGTTTAACCATGCTTGCAATGGTTAAATTCGCGGTAAATGACGGATGGTTAGCTAGCAAAATTAGTTATGAATTGGATCGGTAAATCAAAGATGTGGATTCGAGTCTCACATTAGCCAGAGTTGATCACAGTTAATTTTTTCATTGTGATTGACATACCTATGTAATTGTAATGTGGAACGTCCCACAATAAAAATGGAAGGAAATCAGTATGTTTATTACAAGCATATTGATGTTAAAATTGATATTAAATAATTTCGTTTCCCCAAGACTAGTAGCGCGGTTACTAGACAGATAAGTTTGCATTTGCCTTCGATATTTTTGAATGATATGAAATATCTTTTGAATGCCTATAAACTATTCGAAGTGGCGCCGTTAATGATCTAAACTCGATTAAAAATATATTATCTGATTCTTAAAGTAGTAGTAACTACCAAGGTCACGCCGATGCCACGCCGATAGCGCAGCGTCGGCGGCGGCGGCGCGAAAATTTTGTCGGCGGCGGCGGCGCGCCGGCGCGGCGCTCATATCTAGTGTGGAGTCATCAATCTTTGAATCCAATTATCCGTAAACATCCACACGCTGCAAGCCTCAATTCATTATTAACCGTTTGTCTTAATCTTTCGTTTTGAATCAGTATTTCTAAGAAAGGGATTAAATATAGAACTAATTGAGGTTTGTATTTTTTATGAAAGAGGGGTAAGTGCGTACCTAGGATGTCGGCGACGGCCTGCAAGAGGTCCTCTAGCGTCTGGTCAGTGGCCCGTCCTTTATCGCCAATGACCGTGGAGGCGGTGACGGCATGCGGCAGCGACAGAAACACGCCCAGCGTCTCTAAAACTGAGCTGATGGTCTGCGTCCTCATGCCACCGATCTCGATGTCGCGGTAGCCGATAATGTCAACGATCATGCCCACGTCGCCGATAGCGCCCCATTGGACAGCTAGGGCTGGAAACCCGTCCGCGTGCCGCTGCTCGCAAAGTCGCTCCATAGCGCTATTGGCGAACCCATAAGCATTCATTCCGTAGGCACCGCGGCCAGAGGATACTGATGAGAACGCCACAAAGTACTCGAGATCAGGCGCTAGCTCGCGCGATGCCGCATCCAGCTCACGAGTCGCTGCCAACACCATTAGTAATTATCATTATACATGTACTTACGCATAAAAAAAGCATTTACTGGTAACAACAACTTTTTGTGGCTGTACTTATTATAGTACAGTACAATACAATACAAATGTTCTTTATTGCTCACCAATATGAATAAATCAATGTTGACGTACCATACAAATATATAAATGAAATAGTCGTCAGCAGTTAAGGACATTGAGTAATAATTCCTAATCTGAACGGTAACTTTCTAAATGGAAACTTGCATAAGATTCTTCTCATGAAACTTTCCAGCCAGAAATCCTTGGAAATTCCGAGAATGTTCTTAACTTATTAAACGCCAAGAACATCTAAAGTCGTGGTTCCTTATCGTGCCCACACAGCCCACAGCGCCAAGGACAACTACATAGGACAACTATAGGTATGGCGTACGCTGTCAAAGTAACCTTCACACTTTCAAGTAAGGTTTACAAAAGCTCGCTTTCAGCCGTGACCTTGACGTTTTTGTTTATAACTTAAAGCGTTCAAAGGGTTTAATTCTGCAACTTGCACATTGCTAGTCAGTAATGAAACTAAACATTACTCTCGTTAAGATCCAAAGAGCTCCTAATTCTGTGTAGAAATAACATGAAATCAAACTGGAGGGCCCACTGACCATTAATCTTAGGGCGGGCGATGGCTTGGAAATGCTCCGGGGTTTGGCTCTCGAGGAGTGCGTCGTGCAAAACGGCGGCGAGGTTGAAAATGCCGCCGATCGGCGCCGTCGACGCCGACTCGAGCAGCAACGCACGTGACCCCTGCGCCGTACACGCATCCGCAGTAGATACTACGACGCGGACGCCCGTTTCGCGCAATCTATTCGCAGTGGACAATTGGAGGTACTTATTACGAGGACAGGACTTCTTGATTCGGTAATCGTCTGGTCCCTTTTCGGGAAGGACATTATTACAAATACTTTTTCACCTCAGCAGCTCGAACAAGGGTACTTTGCTACTTAAAAACAGTGAGCAAAATCGCATTTTGCTCACTCAGTGGGACAAAATGAGCAAAATGCGATTTTGCTCACTCAGTGAGCAAAATGCGATTTTGCTCACTGTTTTTAAGTAGCAAAGTACCCTTGTTCGAGCTGCTGAGGTGAAAATTTAATTGTTGGTATATCTTAAGAAAACATGAGTGAATAGAGGTAAGTGATGAAGAAGGAATACATTTTTCGGGTTCTCTAATATGTTCTCACTGCTGAGGTGAAAAATGTTGTGTACTACACGAGATCAAAGTTATTTACATCTCGTGCGCTTTTGAGTCCCTTACTACGCTCAAGATTCTAAATTAGATTCACTCGCTACGCTCGTGAATCTATTATAGAATCTTTCGCTTGCACGGGACTCAAAATAAGCACTCGAAGAAATATCAAACTTTGATCTCTTGTTGTACAAATAACTATTTTCCTTCATGCACATGAAGGTTGTGTGACCAAAGTTAATAGATAAAGATCAATTAGCAAAATTAGAAATCGTATTGGAACAACCGGGATTGGGGGTCAATGTTTATACAGGTGTGTGTTAAAAACGCCCCTTTCAATGCATTGAGTCAGTAATTCGTTAAATTGACTTCTTAGCAGCTGGCGAACTAAAGATTTTGAAAACAAAGATTATATTAAGATCACCGTGTCTCACCTGCGAATGCACCTAGCCTGGTATCCGGTACGCACACCTGTGCGCGAGGTAAAGACGAGCGTGCGTGCGCCGCGACTCACCAGCCACTCGCCCAGCACCAGACCGATGCCTCCCAATCCACCTGAAACACCATGTCGTGTTACTACACGTCACTGTTATACTTACTACGGTGACGCAACAACCCAAAGTGAGTCCTGGCCTCCAACACCAGATCGCGCCATGCCTCTTGGTCTTGCGATAGCTCTCGCCAGTCGCCATGGCCGAGGTTGATCAGGACTTGAGCATCTACGTCGTTCCAGCGGTACATAGGGCGTCTCCCATTTGGTTGTCCCAAGTACGCTCTCTTCCATTCTCTTATCATAAGAGTAGGTATTCGAAACAGATGTTTGGATATAATTGGAACTAGGTATTCAATGTGCACCACGGGGCTTCGTGGTGGGTACTAACCGACGAGCACGTAGCTCTTCTCTGGGTGCATATAAGTTTTGGGCAGGGCAGGGATTAGCTGCACTGGTGCCGGATCGCCGTTAACCTTTTCGCGTACTCGAATCAGCACCTTGCCGATGTGCTTACCCGTCGCCATGAACCTGCAAACCATCAGGCGTTAGAGGTGGGAAAATCTTCACTTGAGTTTTTTATGTCATTCATAGTTTTTCATGAACTCTCACCTGAATGCTTGTTCAAGCTGGTTGTGCGAGTAAACGGTGGCGGGCAGCGGACGCACGGCCCCAGTGGCGATGCCCTCGGTTATACACTTTGACACCGCCGCCTTATCAGGGTGGTCGCTCCGCTCGTCCAGCAGTGCATCTAGCAAAATTCCGTGTACAGTGGTATTCTTCAACAGTACGGACATGCCGAACGGCGTATTAGCGCTCAAGTCCACCTTGCCAATTTCGAGGAAGCGGCCGCCCTTGGCGAGACAGCGAAGCGACGCTGGCAGCTTGTCGCCCGCAAGTGAGTTGAGCACGAGATCGACACCGCGGCCGTGCGTGCGGCGCCGCACTAATTGTTCAAAAGAGCAGTTGCGTGATTGACCTATGTTAGCGTTCGGAAGCTGCGGGAAGCGCTCGAGAAGGTAGCCGCGCTTATCGGGCGTGCCCACGGTCGTGAAGACGGTGCAGCCTGCGTGCAGGGCGATGGTGATAGCCGCCTGGCCGACGCCGCCAGCGCCCGCGTGCACTAGCACGGTCTCACCACGCCGCATTCTCCCACGGACCACCAGCGCATAATACGCAGTCGCATACGCCACAGGCACCGTTGCCGCCTCCTCCAGCGTCCACGGCTTTGGAATTTCCCACATAAAACTCTTATCAGCCAGTACCGTGGTTGCTAAGCCCTTGGCTGGCACCAAGCCCATCACACGTTTGCCAGTCGATGATACACCACTGAACTCTAAGCCGAGGACGCAATCCTAAAAAACAATGAAAGCTATTAAAATAAAGGAACCCGTCATCTGCACAACCTATTGGTCCTACTAGCAACGAATAGGTATACTCGTAGGTAAATAATTAAGTGTTACGTACGTACCTGTTCAGCGAGGTCCCCAGGTAGCGCGTCAGGCTGGAGCTTGCCCGTGGCGAGCATGACGTCACGGAAGTTGAGGGGCGCGTAGTAGACGCGGCACAGGTCGGTGTGAGGGCGCGACTTGACCGAGGCGTAACGCAAGTCACTCTCGATCCAGCGCAGTGATGACAGGTCGCCGTGCGTCAGCGTATTCACGTATGCATGTTCCACCTGCAACGCATTTGAAAAGTTCATGGCATAAAAATTATACGTTGACCCTTAAAAGTGTGATAGAATAAGAAAGAACATATATTCTCTAAAAACCTGCCTGTGTATACACGTTAGGTTGCGCTGACTCAAGCAATATGCGTTTATGTCACAGTAAACCAAAGTGTTATGAACGATAAGAGCTACGAAGACACACCTGCTGCAGAATCTCGTTGACATCACCGAGCACCTGATGACGGAAGGTGCCCCAGACGCCAGCGCGCAGCACATTCACGGCCAGGTCGAGTTGCATTTGCGCGCAATACATCGGCGCAGCGGGATCGAAGGCCTCTCCTCCGGGCAGGTAGTATACCCGCAAACGATCCCCACCGGACTCCAACTTGAGGCACGTGCCTAGCCCCAGCAAGCCGGAACCTTGCTCGCTCGACCACAAGTACACGCGCAAGTCCTCACATTCTGCGCGTTTCATGGCATCCTTCAGATCGTCCACCCAGGTGTAGTAGTCGTCACGCGCTTCTATAACGATGTTCGTCGCCGGCAGGGCCGCTGCGCGCCGCAGCAGCAATAACTCGCGCGAAGCGGTGCGAGCGCGCGATATCTTGAACACATTAGAAGACACTCAATGTGTGTAGTAACATTGAACATCACTGTCTGGGACTCGGATTTTGACTGGGTCAAAATCCGATGTTGAGTTGGAACATCTACTCAACTTTTAATTTCACACATATTTTTCTTTTTTATTACAATTTGACGACCGTAAAATGGGGTGAGTAGGGTCAAAACTGAAATTCAAACCTCGATAACATTTTATTTTTACATATGAAAACTGAATGGTGTATATAATAAGTATTCCGGACGTTTGTATTTTAGTTTCTATTTTATTTTGGGTATAGTTCCATTTCATAACTTTGACGATAAAGAGGAAAACCCACCTCACCCCGTAGTGTCTCGTATTTGGGGTGAGAGGGGTTTTCATACAAAGGTGATTTTGGAAGATTGTTGGATCGATTTTTTTTTATTATGCGTATTACTATAGCTCCATTTTAAATTGGAATACATTATTTTTGTAGCAGTAGCCTTAAAATCCCTTCTTACCCCCCTCTCAGACCTTCTCTCACCATTCATAACCCACCTCTCCCCGCGAAACCTACTCACCCCGTTTTACGGTACTTGCTTTGCGTCGCAAACACAGTTTAGGCCTGCAAGATGGCGGCTCTTTTTGTATGAAAATCCCATTACAGTTCTCTCGAGCTACTTGCGCCCGGGAACATAAAATAAAACAATAAATATTGCATGCTTGAGAAAAGACAATTTTATGTATTAGTCCGGACTTCCGCAGGAAAAAAAGTAAAACGAAATAGCCAGCAATTACCAGCGTAAGTCCTGCTTTCTCCAGCAGCGCTTGCACAGCAGGTTGGTCAGACGCCAATGCCGGTTCATCCAGCACAATGAAACTCGCTGCCGCGGCCGCCGCAGTCAGTGAACCGGGCCGAAGAGTCAGCAGGTCTGTTGCCAAGATCACATGCCAATCTGTCCTAAAGCCTTCGCTTTCTACTTCCTGATTTGACACCTGGAAAAATTACAACATTTCCTCGTGCATGCTGCTCGTAAGTACATCGAAATAAATACGTGGAGCTCTTGATGCGTGCGCGACTTTCAGGCATATTGTTTTTAAGTGAAAATTTCTTTAGCGGCGCTGTGCACTTTATGAGGTGGGGAAAAAATGTTAAACCCGAGACAGATCACGTGACCGTAAGACGATCACATGACCGTAAGACGATCACGTGACCGTAAGACGGACACGTGACCTGATCGAAAAACTGTTACATGTAATGTCATTGAGTTTTTCTTTATTGATTTAAATGCCATCTAGTGAGTTTCACTCTAACTGGTATTAATATAACTCGAGTACTAACAGTGATGTGCTTAAGGAGTTTCAAGTAATTAACGCCAACGCTAGATTGAACCTGTTGTTTTTTTTACTTGATTCATAAAGTTTTGTATGCATTCTTCTAAAAATGTATGTAAGAAAGTAAATTGAAATGGTTTTATTAGCTCTCAATAAATCATTAACCAACTTGCACGTCCTGCGAGGCCATTGCGTCGGAGTACTGCGCCGCGGCGGCGCCAGCGACCACCGTCCCGTCCACGATCACTCGCGGCTCTGCCTCCAGTACTAAGGAAGCACAAGTAAAGCATAAACTGTTTACATGTTTGGTATCATATATAGTTTCGGTCGCTTCTATGTCCGACATACAAGATGTTTTTTTTTTGCTGACATTAAATGGAAATCCGAATCTACAGACGATAAAAAGAAACTGTCTTAGAAACTCTCAACTCTGAAACCGGGGCCAAAATTTTAACAAACCGGCCACTATCGTGAATTTCCGCATTTTTGGTCTGACCATCATGAAACTCGACATCTGAGAATCCGAGAGCTACTACCACTTTTTCTCTTTATCGTCTGTAGGTATACATATACATAAGAATTTGGAATTTCAATTTGGAATTCCCTTTAATGTAAACCGAAGAAAAAAACAGCCTGAATGTCGGACATAAAAGCGACCGTACGTCGTACAAAAATCTGGTTGCTGGTATCCATTGTTCGTGGAGTGCAGCAGTATACGGTAAAATCTTACTACGCTAAAAAAAGTGACGAACTCGGAAAGTGACGAGCTCAGAATGTGGCGAAATCAGAAAGTGACGTCCTCAGAAAGGGGAGTTCTCAGAAAGTGACCTACTTACATCGAGTGTGACGTCTTCAGAACGTGAACTGCCACGAAAGAGGCCTACTCCGCCTGAAGGGCGCTGTGGGTACAACTAGTTACGACACCTTTAGGTGTTCTTGGCGTTCAAAAGGTTAAAGATACCTACCAGATGAGAAATGTGTTGGGTTCTATACCTTTCTTGGCGTATGGAAGCACCAACGCTGCCGCAGGCCGATTTAGCGCTAGTTCGGCGACTTTCAACTTCTGCACGCTGCAGTTCTCAAGCGCC
This sequence comes from Cydia amplana, assembly GCF_948474715.1. Lineage (NCBI taxonomy): Eukaryota > Metazoa > Arthropoda > Insecta > Lepidoptera > Tortricidae > Cydia > Cydia amplana. The sequence continues at coordinate 5,086,399 of NC_086072.1, forward strand.
AGATGTAATGTGGCGGCTGCATAACGCCCTTCCGAAGTGTCCGTACATACTCGTTCAAATGGAATAAATACATATTTGTCAAGATCGGGCGTTAACGCAACGTTGACGCAGCGGGGTGACAATGAGTATTTTACGCCACGAAGTTCTACGCCGCCCGCCACGACTGTATCAATATCACGGCGCATCTTCACGGGCAATGGGCCGCCGTTGGCCTCCGTCGCCGCTGCTCGCTGTGTCACAGGGTCAATGACCACGCTTTGGATAAACGTAGGCAAATATAAACCACGGCATTCTTGGCCCAAACAATCGAATTGAAGCATTGTGTCCATAAACGAAATCCAATTTTCAGCCCAGTCGATCATGCCGTACGTGGCACGCGCATCCGAAGACTGGATACCGCTAAACAAGCCCTCGTAGTTGTAACCACGAAGGCGCAATATCTTATAAACCTCTGCAGAGGTGAGTGGTAGGTCCTCCTTTTGCTCGTTTGTATCCAGCGTGGTGGACGGCAGACGTTCTGAAGCAGGGTCGTTGGTGAGTCGTATGGATCCTGAAACCACGATGTCACCGCCTTCGCAAATCTCGAATTCTCCAGAACCACTAAAAATTGTGACAAGAAACCGAACTGGCGCATCGCGGGATATGATGGTAGCACGACGCAACTGCACATTCTCTATCACCACCGCTGCCTCCTCCATCTTTACCTTTTGCATCTTGGCCATAGTCACCCACACCAGGGTCTGTTGGCAGGAAATTATTTACATTTACCTATTTTTAAACCGTTGAGCAGTTGAGCACTGAGCACACAACTTCCGCTTTGGACAAAGAGCAATAAATCAAGCAATAATGTTTGTGACATTGCGCTACGTGCATACATATTTACACCCTCTACAACAATTGTGGGACAAATAATTATTTCATAAATGCTTCAGTATGTTTTCAAAATTCAAAATTAAATATTTATAAATTTTTTGATGTATACCTACGTAAATTTTCATGTAAAATATAAAATTTCCAGAGACAGAGACTAGAGAGCCACTTACATGGTGCTTCAAGCCAGATATTGCCAGCTTTTGCCAACTTCATCGCTTTATAAATTTAATTTAATTGTTCGCAAGTAAGTCTGTCAGTGATGATATGATAGATTCAATAACAACCTATAGGTATGCCATTTTTCTGATATCTATTACATATTATGTTTTGCCAACTTACGAGGTATCCAGTAGCGGGGAAGAGGATCCTGCCATCGATATTGTGTCCGGAGAAGAAAGCGTCTTCTGGATTGTTAAGGTTGTACTCTACGATGTTTTGACCGCTGCCGGCGGGCGTCTTATAGTCCGCCACGCTCCAATCAACGGAATGGTCCCAGCCAACGTGAGACGCGAGTGAGGGTGTGCCGCGTGACACGGGCCAGGACATCGCCGGATATAAGCGCGCCACCTTAATACATTAAAAAGTTTATCAATGTGAGATAAGGTGATGGTTCAATTAAATCAGTACAAACAAAGATATAAGAAGCACCTGCCTCTGGTTGCAAGCCGGCTGCGTAGATCTTGCCTACACCGGTGAGAAAATGTATGAGCGTGTCGGGCGCCTCACGGCGCAACAGTGGGATGTGCACCGCATCAGGCAGCGTGCTCTTGAGCACCGCCTGCATCTGAGCGTGCGGCGCCAATTCCACAACCAGTGCATTCTTGGGCACACGCGCCAGCGCCGTTGCGAACCGAACTGGTGACGTCAAGTTGTTCACGTGGTATGTGGCGTCACTTAACTTTGCTGCAATAAGTGTAATCAAAATGTACTCAAAAACGTCTGTAACTGGTCGTTTAGCTATATGTAGTTTCAATTTAATTTCTTTCTTAAGCGTTATTTTCACGATTTATTGGACCCTTGGTTAAAAAGTTAGAGGGGGCGCACATTTTTTTCGGAGCGATTATTTAATGTAAATATGCACTTTATAAAAATGGTTTTTGTTAAAGACCCCTAAGCTGTTCGTTATCGTCATATAATTACCTAAATCTGAGTTCCACTGCTCCTGTGGTACAGAGGTTGAAATCCAGCGTTTGCTGCGTGACTTGGGCTCGGGGATAACATTTAGCAGGTTGGCATGCAGGATTGGCGCGGCAGGAGCAATGTACTTGCTGTGAAATGCCATGTTTGAGCTGTTGATGCGCCGCGTAAACACGCCTGCCGCGGATACCTCTGCCATAAACTTTTCAATTGAAGCAGGAGGGCCTGAGACCTGAAGAAGTTTTCTAGATTGTAGTTTATTCGCAAGCTCCACGCAGACGAAAACTTATAAATCTATTATTTATTTTCTTTCAGGTATCAGACAAAATTCTCCTTCCCTGTAGAAAATACCTATAATCTGCTCTTGCAGGTCTGAGCGGTTCATGAAGTCAGTGACTTTAAAGGACGTATTTTTGAAAAAGTCTGGTACCTGTAGTAATGTTTTGTTTTGTTAAATACGAGTAGGATCCTAGCCTCACCAAGATATCGTTAGTGGTGTTGTAGCAAGCGCATTCAACGTCAGATGGGCAGAGTCGTTGAGCTTCTTCCCAGGACATACCGATGGCGGCCATGGCGCCCGAGGCTAGCCGCGCGTCCAGAAGGCTGCGCCCGCGCCAGTACGCGCACAGCGCCGCTTGTTCCACCGTCAGTGTCTCGTCGGCGTATGCGCACCCTGCACCCCATAAAACATTAACTACGCAATCACTTAACGAAAAGCTTCAACAGGCCTCATCACAGTTAATGCCTTCTAAGGACATCTTTCTAAATTTTAACACAGGAACGCACTTACCGATTTCGCCGCAAGAAGAACCGATAATACCATCGGGGTGCACACCCAGCTCGCGTAACACGTCCACCAACGCCACCTGTATGGCGGTGATGGATACGAAAGTGTTGATGATGTTGTCGAAGATAGCGTCCGGTGCGTCTACAATCACGTACTGAAGGTCCACTCCATGCGGCTTGAGTGCCGCAGACGAGCGCGCGATGCTTGACGCGAACACCGGCAAGCGCATCAGCTCACGCGCCGCTCCAGACCACTGAGATCCTACGCCGCTGAACACTAACCAGACCGGACGCGCCTCGTTTTCACTTTTCAACACCTTGATAATGGGTTCAACATTGTGCTCCGGATCTAGCACGCCAAATCCGCGATATGGATGGCCGGGGATGGCACGTGCGTGCACAGCGTCGAAAAGAGCATGCAACTCGGTGTCACGCTGGTGCGCGGCGGCCAGTCGGATCAACCGCTCAGTGGCCACATCAGTGCGGCCCGAAGCCAGTACGAGACGTGGGACTGGGTACTCGGCGGGCCGCGGATGTTTTCCACGGCCTCCCTCCAGGATCACTTGTGCGTTAGCACCGCCGAACCCGAACGAGTTCACTGCTACAAGCCCTCCCTTCCATGGCGTGTTCTCTTGTACTACCTATACAATTTCAAAGGTATAATTTTATTTTCATTTTGTACCACTACTTATATAGGTATGTATATTGTCAAACTAATTTTTAACACCATTTTCGTTAAAATTAACGAAAACTTTATAATTTTATAAAGTAAAAAATTCACTCTGAAATATAATAATGTGCCAATTTTATATTATTGTATTACACTAATGATCAGTGTGTCAATAGATTATATACGTATGTATCATGTGTTACCACGGAGTATATAGAGCCATTATAGAATTTAGAGATAGAATTCATCGGCTCACTTCATTTTTCGCCAACTATACCCTGCTCGCATATCCATTCTAACCTTATTATTTGTTCTGTGTTACCTTCAAGCGGCCGTCTCTCAGTGCTGGAATTTTCTCATTGGGATTTTTGTAGTGTAGGTTAGCGGGGATCACACCCCGCTCCATCGCCAATACCACCTTAGCAACAGAACAGAGCCCGGAGGCTGGCTCTGCATGTCCCATGTTGGACTTGACTGAACCAATTAGCAAAGGTGTCTGTCGGTCTTTGCAAAACAGCTCTGCGATCGCATTTAGCTCTTGTGGGTCACCAGCCTGTAAAACATCGTAAAGATAGACAAGTCATGTATTAACTTTATTTTACATAGTTCGTTTTTTTAGCATTAGAAAGAACTTGAAAGAAGGTAAGAGATTTTGACATGTCTTTTATTTGAAAAACACTTTTTAAAAATCAATAACTATTACTTATGAAACCAGAAGACTATAAAAGATCGTATTAGATTCATAATTGTTACATATTTACTGTAACTTATTCTTAAAATGTGTTTTTCAATTAAAAGACACATCAAGATTGTTTACCTTATTTCTAATGCTAAAAAAACGCAGTATAGACGTCAACGTATATAAGCTGCTTACCTTAGTACCGGTGCCGTGTGCCTCCACGTAGACGACGTCCTGCGGCCGAAGATGTGCCTTCTCAAAAGTCTCTTGGGCAAGTCGGCCCTGCATCGCGCCGGAAGGGTAAGTGATCCCCTTCGTCTTGAAGCCATCGTTATTCATGCTTGCACCACGCACTGTGCAATACACACGGCGCGCATCGCGGCTGCGCTGCAGCAGCAGGGCAATAACCGCCTCGGACCGTACATAACCACGACCACTAGCATCAAATGCGGCGCAACGTCCTTCAGGCGATAACATATTCATCTTTTTGAAATTTACGGAGCTCGGCTTGAGACAGAGATTGGTGCCAGCGACTACAGCGGCATCACATGTGCCGTTGCGAATGGCATCAAAGGCGAGTGCTAACGCAAACATCGAACTAGAACAAGCGGTATCAATGGCTAACGATGGTCCTTTGAAGTCAAACGTGTAGGATATCCTGTTAGCAAACATGGAGCGAGCGCAGCCAGTCACTGCGTATCCGTTATCCATGTTTGTAGACCACTCCTCAGTCTCCGAGTTAGAAACACCAACGTAGACTCCGGTGCGCGAGCCGCGTAGCTCGGTGGGATTGAGCCCGGCGTCCACTATAACCTCGTGCACCACCTCCATCAGCAACCGCAGCTGCGGGTCCATGACGTGTGCTTGCTTGGCGTGCACGCGGAAATAACCGGCATCGAAGTGCATTAGGTCCTTCAGCTTGCCGCTGTGTCCGGGCAAACCTGAACCAACCAACGAAACAGATTTCAGGAATGAGTAAATAGGTATGCAATGGATTTTTGATGATGTATGATGAAGGTTAATCATGTTGCATATTTGCATAGTACTCACCCGGTGTGTCGTGACGGTCGTCGGCAGTGACGAGGTCTACGCCGTCGAATAGCTGCTGCGCGAACTCTTCGATGTTGCTCGACTCAGGCAGGCGGCCCGACAGCCCCGTCAGTACCACCTCCGAATCATTGCTGTTTCTGTCCATCGCAAGGTATCTGGAGAATACCTGTAGGTAATAAAGTCTAACTTTTTTTAGAATATAGGGGGCGTCGTTTTTTAATGATATAGGGGGCAAACGAGCAGACGAATCGCCTGGTGGTAAGCGCTTACCGTCACCCATAGACACCATCGCAACAACATCAGAGAGGTTGTAAGTGCATTGCCGGCCTTTAAGATACGCTGTGTTAGCTGTGCGAAGCAGGAAGTTTCTGGAGAGTGGTGAAGATGGAAATGTTGTCGCGTAGAGAGATGGCGGAATGAGACGGCACCTCGGGACTCTATCACAGAATCCTTCGCTTCGTTCAAGATTCAATGTACGCCCTCGCCGTTAATATGTATATCATTTGCTCTTTTGTGACACAACATAATTGTAAGAAAATACTTACCTATCACAATATGTAGGTAGTAGGTAGGTGGGTATACATTTTTTCAGTACTTAAGATTCAAATACGAAAAACGGCATATGTAGGTACTAGACCAGAGTCGTTAACTTTTATATTGTACTGGCCACAGAAGTGACCTTTTTATAAAATGATTTAAATAAAATGATTGTCCCGAATTTGTTGATCTAAATTAAATTACTCAAAATAATTCATAGAGTCTGTGCGGAAAGACAAGTGTCGTGGAATGTATTGGTCCCCATACTACACGACTGTTCTCTTTCCGCACAGACTATCACTAAAGAGCTTGTAAACTGACCTGTGGTATAAATATTTATACGAATTGAATGTTAAATCAATATAAAGTACTACGCTCGGCGCTAGCAGTACTGTAATGTAAATGTAAGTCAATATTCAAGTACCCACTCAAGTACCTAATAACAAGTTTGGCTAAAATGTGCAATCGTATAAAATCCTCAACCAATCAACGGCACTGTCAATGACGTGATATCGACGATAATTGGCTATACCTATTTCAGGACATTCAGTAATTACTAGTGTCTCTGTGAGCTGTCTAGAACTCGTGATAAGATTGATAAGATTAAAATATGTATTAACAAAAAATGCTTGGTACCTACTGGAAAATTTGTGGAAAACTAGCTGTTGTAGTCAGCAGTTGCTAAGGGGGCGAGGTGTTCAAAATGATCTTGACGCGACTTATTGTTAAGAGAATAACAGCACGTCGAGGTAATTTTGAACACCTCGCCCGCTACACAACTACGTAAAGTAGCACTTTTTGAGCAACTGCATTAAAACTATATTTTAAACTTAGGGTTTAATATTTTGCCGTAAGTATTTATAATTAATATCTGGGAAACCGAGCTTTGCTCGGAAAACATATAAAAACTCAAAAATGCGCGTTTTCCCAGAGATAAGACCTAGATAGATCGATTTTTCGCCCCCGAAAACCCTCATATAGTAAATTTCATCGAAATCGTTAGAGCCGTTTCCGATATCGTTTAAAGGTATAAGATTGGTTATCTGCGTTGTAAGTTACCGAGTAATCGACCTTAGAAACGATTCCTAAAATGTTTTAGACAAAAATAAAATATATCTATTGCTAAGTATATTTTTCTAAGGTAATTTGTACTAGAAAAATCTATTAAATGGCGTACCTAAATATGCAAAAAAATCTGTGATATCATAAATATTATAATATGTATAAATATTATTTGTATGATTGACTATACTTATTTTATTAGTTAAAATTACAAATTAACATCAAATTATAAATTTAAAAAAGACAAAACGCTCATGTCGTTCCTGGTGCAAAGGTGCCCATAATGCTCGCAGCATTGCCACGCTGGATAACCACGGACAGCCTTTGCACGAGGAAGGCCCTATACTTATTATATATTTAGTAGGTACTTAATTAAAATAATCATGTCCAGAGCCCGGAATTCTCGTAGCATTTTTGAGCTGTCATAGGGATTTCTCGTTTATCGACTTCAGATTATACATATGTATATCGATAAATACAGAATACAATATGTAAAATATGATTACGAGTAGAAGTAAACAACATGCAGTTCTATCGCGTCGCGAATGAGCGATCTCTTCGAGATAACCTTTGGATACCAACTTTTAGGAAATTATAAATAGAAATTAAAATAATAATAATTAATTGTTTCTTATAAATTATAATGCGATAAGACTGCATGTTGTTTCCTTCTACTCGTAATCATATTTCTAATCTAATCGGAAGTCGATAAACGAGAAGTCCCTATGACAGCTCAAAAATGCTACAAGAATTCCGGGCTCTGCATGTCCGAGGTAGGTACAACGAGATAGGTATGTCCATGGTAGAGTAAAATACATCTCCGTTTTGACTAGTATAGGGCAATCTGCTTTCGTAGGTATGTAGAATTGAATAGAATATAAATAATTTATTGTTTCCCGTGTACAGTCAATAAGGTGGAATACAATGTTATACACATACAGTCATAACGGCAACCCATATCGGGTATACAATATTATATTTGCTCAGTACTTAACTAATCGTTTAACTAAAACTACGTAATTATTTGTTAACATGCTAATTGGTTTCATACATAAAGTATTCATGCAAATCAATGGCCGGATGTTCTCCTCTACAAGGGTATTATACTGCATTTAACCTTTTGAACGCCACAGACGGCAATTGACGTCAACGCAAAATCGTGACAACGACGCCAAAGACGGCATATGACTTCGATCGTTTTTTGATCTCTTGAAAATCTACTGAAATACACCCCACTTTTAGGTTGGCTTTATTTATTCACAAAACTAAATTTTACCCCCGTGGCGTCAGTGGCACGGCAAATGGATGCGCCGTTTGGCGTTCAAAAGGTTAAAATAAATTATTTCACACCATGCATGAAATAAGCTCCAGATAATTATTAGAAAACATAGATAGCAGTTATTTTTAAACACACGTTCTATTTAATAAATCGGATAGAAATATAAGAAGTAGGTGAGTTGACCGTGACGTCACGATGTAATGTTTCATATAAATTCAAATTAAATTCAAGTGAAATTTTGAGAGAAGATTCATTAGTTAAGTACATAGAATTATTCTGTATTTTTGTTTTTTGGAAAATGTTCAAAATGGTGGAAATTGGCATAAAGGACTTAAGTGCCATTACGGTCTATGGCACTTGTGACTTGATTACGCTGTGATAATTACTCAACAAAGTATTTTTTTGTTTTTACATGTTTTATGAATCTAAGCTCAAGCTTATCAATCTTATCGCGAGGTCTACAGCTCACAGAGCCACTAGTTAAATTAAGTATTCGCAAATTATTTACGCAGGTGGAAGTTTAATAATATAATATATCCACCATTAGGTCCATGATGACCATGATATCCACTATTACGACAGTTCCTAGGTAATAAAATTAGTTCTACTTGAATGGCAATCAAAAGCATACGAGTATAAAGCAATATTTATTTGCGCAGACGACAAACTCATTAATAAAATTAGTCCCGCTTGAATGAAGTCCGTTTTTAGGGTTCCGTAGCCAAATGGCAAAAAACGGAACCCTTATGGATTCGTCATGTCTGTCTGTCTGTCTGTCCGTCCGTATGTCACAACCACTTTTTTCCGAAACTATAAGAACTATACTGTTGAAACTTGGTAAGGAGATGTACCTATTCTGTGAACCGCATTAAGATTTTCACACAAAACTAGATCAAACCCATACGTACGTGTGGGGTATCTATGGATACTAAGGTCTTCAAAAATGATATTGAGGTTTCTAATATCATTTTTTTCTAAACTGACTGACTAAACTAACTTCTAAAATAAGAGAATGATAAAACTAAAAAAAGTATATGATGTACATTACCATGCAAACTTCCACCGAAAATTGGTTTGAATTGAATGAATGGGTATTGAATGGGTAGGTAGGTACCTAAGTCCGGTGAAAAGTTATTTTAATGTTTAATTATAAAGGTCCCTTTAGACTCAGTAATATAACAAGTTACAGCGTTTTTTTTGTGACACACTTTTATTGCTGACTGTACTTCTTCTCATGTGAATGTCTATCAAGTAGGTAAGTACTTACTTCTCGAGACCTTTCTAATGAGTCTAAACTCGACGTGTTTGTATTTTTCCATTGAGGAGTTTCCGCGGTCATCTGCCGACTGCATCATCAGATCTGCTATGTTAGCATATAATACAATCATTGTCATCGGATTTACGGTACTAGGTACTTCAAAATTCAACTAAGATACCGGGTAGTAGTCCAAATTTTAGTTACATACAGGTACCTAATATAATAAGCTAAATAAGTGTGTAAAAATACATATAGGTATATACTCACGTAATCTAGTCGGATTTCGTTCGTTTCAATACTGGAATCCAACTGCACTGTGGCAAGGATAGGTTGTCTGTGCCGCCCGTCGACGTTGTCCCGCGTTGTCGCGGAGGCGTCGGCTGTTTGAGCATTAAATATGTATTTAAGTAATTTGCGATTTATTATGAACATAGAACAACGCTATGCCTAGTTTACTGTACAATTATACTTACGTAGTATCTTCTTCGTAGTTTGTAATCAATTGTTTTATCTATGCTCGCTTTCTGCTCTCTAGCAAAAATGGCCGCACGCGCATGTTGCGTTTCTTTGTGCAAATCTAAATTAAAAAGTCAAAATAAAAGACTGTTGTGATAAATCCATCCAGTGAACCAACCTGTTTGCCTGCCCGGTGAAGCGCACGCGCTGGCCTGCAAAAGCTCCCTCTGCACACACGTCTTGACAAATTATTAGAGCCATGTACGTATTTTTGAATGCTATTTAACCTTTTGGACGCCAATGACCGATTAATCACAGACCACAGCAACATAGACCTACGTGCATATGCATAAAGTCCAATTTCAGTTTTGACACTTCGGTGACGTGGCGTCAGCGTGACAGCTTTTGTGTTTGACACGGCATCGAAAAGGTTAATTTGAATGTTTTTTAGGGTTCCGTAGCCAAATGGCAAAAAACGGAACCCTTATAGATTCGTCATGTCTGTCTGTCTGTCCGTCTGTCCGTCCGTATGTCACAGCCACTTTTCTCCGAAACTATAAGAACTATACTGTTGAAACTTGGTAAGTAGATGTATTCTGTGAACCGCATTAAGATTTTCACACAAAAATAGAAAAAAAACAATAAATTTTTGGGGTTCCCCATACTTCGAACTGAAACTCAAAATTTTTTTTTTCATCAAACCCATACGTGTGGGGTATCTATGGATAGGTCTTCAAAAATGATATTGAGGTTTCTAATATCATTTTTTTCTAAACTGAATAGTTTGCGCGAGAGACACTTCCAAAGTGGTAAAATGTGTGTCCCCCCCCCTGTAACTTCTAAAATAAGAGAATGATAAAACTAAAAAAAATATATGATGTACATTACCATGTAAACTTCCACCGAAAATTGGTTTGAACGAGATCTAGTAAGTAGTTTTTTTTTATACGTCTTAAATCGCCTAAATACGGAACCCTTCATGGGCGAGTCCGACTCGCACTTGGCCGCTTTTTTTTTTTAATTCACGGGCCTATAAATCCCGGTTTTTTGATAGGTTTGCGTGGGGATATAGATCCAACACGTAGAGGCCCTTTGGAGAGCTTTACATTAAAGCTGTATGTAGAACGCCTGCTGAAACCTAAGTTAATTTATTATTATTACAAGTATTTTTATTATGGCATAACTTTTTTAATTGAATTTGTTTCTTTATCTGTGTAACGTTGACATATGATTATAATACCTAGTGTAAGCGTGGCATTATTTTGTATTATAGTTCTAGTATTTGTGTACTTTACTTATAAGCGCCTTGGTCTTAAGACATGAGAAGCTTATTTGTGAATTGATTGATAAAATAAATAAAACAAGTGCACCTGTGCTGTGTCGCCACCGCGCCTGTGTCTGTGTGTGTACTCCACGTGTGCTAATATTATGAGAGTGGCTAGGGTTCCCATACGTCAGGATTTCCCCTGATATGTCAGGATCTTTAGTCGTCAAGAATGCGGGGGGACATGGCGAGTGTCAGTATTTTTTGACAAACCTCAACTAATCACTAGAAGATATCTAAAAGTTTTGAGTCGACCAAAGAAGAGACGAGAAAAGAGGTTATGCTGCAACTACGACATCAGCCATACTCAGCCTGCGGCCTTCCGGCTTTTTTAGGTGGCCCGCCAGGTGAACCCGGTACATATATCTAAGGTGTATTAAGTATAAAAAAAAGTTAATCATAAAACGCTTTATTTCTGCTTATCAACAATTCATTAAAAAAACATTGCCTATCACAATAGCGAAGCACAATATTAACTACTACAGTATTGTATAAAAAACTCCTCAAATTTGGGGAGATTCAAAGCGACTCCCACGGAAATCTAATCGGTTTAGTTTAGAAAAGAATTCTTGATACATTAAAATAGTAGGAGCGTAACTTGGATTATATGTGGGAGCAGCTTTTTGGTGGCGGCTACGTGTGACTCCTAACCCCTCGTATGCTTAGACACGGATCCGTGCGTGGGAATTTTAATGTATTGTTTTAAATATCATGGTCACTTTTTCAATGATCAAATTTGACAGGCAGCATACGAGGGGTTAAGTGGCAATTTGTAAACCTTATGGCCAAGACATAAGGTCCAAAGTTGCCCAGTTAAGAGACAGTTGATGTTGGCAGGTAAGTTCTGATTTCACGCATAACAATGAAACTGCATCTATTATTCTATGTAAAATATTGCTTAATTTTCGATGCGGTGTAATACAATATATATTTTTATTACACTAGTGAGGTCATTCGTTTACAATTTCGACGATAAAATATAACTTAAGGGTCCATTGCATTATATAATATGATAAAGACTGTCAAATATAATTTAATGTAAACAAACTATCTAATTAAAATAAACAGGGTATCAGAAATGACATTATAATAGAACATAATAATATAAAATATTACTTTTGTCACAATACTGGCAAGTTTTCTTACGAAAAATGTTATTTACGTTACATATAATCTTAACAATATAAGAAACATGTTAAATGTTTACAAATAATAGTGTTTGAGCATACTTAAACAAAAAGCACCCCGACTTAACCCCTCTTTTACAATTAATAAAACTTTTGGATAACATAATACATATGTAAATAAAACGAAAATATGATTAGGTCAAGTCAATTATTAAATGTGATCGGCACGGGATTCCGAATCTTAGGTCTGATGAATGGCTCATTTAGACGATGCGGGAATTCGCATGCAAGTTTCATTACATTGCGGGTTTTCATCGGTCGGTTGAATTAGACGTAACCAACAGTCCGCTATGTAACTAAAATCGCATGCGAGTTCGCGCGCCGTCTAAATCAGCCCTTAGACGGCGCGCGAACTCGCATGCGATTTTAGTTACATTGCGGACTGTTGGTTACGTCCAGTGTTATTTTAAATAAGATTTCTTAAGAGTTTATTTTAATAAGATTTCTACTCGGAATCTCGCGGCGTGGCACCGCCCGTGCCGCTCACTGATTATTAAATTGCAATCAAAGGCAGTGAAGAGGTGACACGAAATAGTTATTTTCGATACAAGTGCGAAAAAGAGGAAATTCGAAACGAGGGGCGATAAATTAAAACACGACCGAAGGGAGTGTTTTAAATCGACACGAGTTGCGAATTACCTATTCGCACGTGTATCGAACAACGTTTTACAGTACATATGGAACTTTAAAGTTTCGACATACGCACGAAAAGTGCTATTTTACGCACTAGTGCGGAAAAGTAGCCCCATATGTACTGTAAACGATTTTACGGTACATATGGGGCTACTTTTCCGCACTAGTGCGTAAAATAGCACTTTTCGTGCGTATGTCGAAACTTTAAAGTGCCATATGTACTGTAAAACGTTGTTCGATACACGTGCGAATAGGTAATTCGCAACTCGTGTCGATTTAAAACACTCCCTTCGGTCGTGTTTTAATTTATCGCCACTCGTTTCGAATTTCCTCTTTTTCGCACTTGTATCGAAAATAACTATTAACATAGATTATACTATAATGAGATTAGCGTAAAGTCTAAAAACCTCATGAACACTTCATGTGGATGCTTGCGCAATGATCTTGCCGATGTTAAATCAAGATATTGTCAACGATCATCGCCATAGTGGAGAGGCGGCATTAAATATATCCGCAGCGTGCATCATGTATTGGACATGTTCTTATAAACTTTTAAACTTTGTTAAAACTGAACTGAAATCAGACAATATTATTTTGCGCTAGCAATACTGAACAATATGTATTTGGATATATCTTGTAGGTAGGTATATATAATGGTTTATGGTGTGTACTAAAAATAAGGTATATAATATATGTACATTCAATATTTCATTAAAATACAATGCATAATACTCGGGATTTTAATTAAAACTAGATATTTATGTATAAAAAAAACAAAAGTGACCATAAATTAGCCAAATAATGCTAAAGGGTTTATGCATATAATACATATAACTTGGAAATACGTATAAAATGAAATCAAAATAGTTAATACATCTCGAGTATTAGTCACTGAAAGGTAACCTTCGCAAGCTCGTGTCACTTACATCGTGCGAAAATGTACAATACGTTTAATAATTACTGTTTTATATAAATACATATTACATTTGAAATGAGCTTGATATAATTCTGCACTAAGCTAAATTTTGTGCGTTTTTATTGGCGATGGCGATTAAGATTGTCAATTATTAAATAAACAAGACTGAATAACTAATGATTTTACATTAGACAATCTGATTACACTATATTGTTTTACGCGGTAAAAGCGCATTGTCACTTTTCATACGTTCCGTTAACGCACGCGTTCAACGCTGCGTTTATCGCATAAAACAAACGCGCTTTATAATGAAATTGACGGAAGATGTTTACATATCTTTCGTCTATATATATGTATATTTATTATTCAATTATTAGGTAATTCCCGCCGAGAAGGGACTAGCCAAGTGACAATCGTTTACGACTACTTACCATAACGTTTGAAAATGATCACGCCACTTTACGTACCACACCCTATACGTTTACTTTTCGATTGGCGTTTTTCGACTTGGAGGATATAACCAAACGGAGACGCCTTGTCTGTAATTCTCTGTACAAAACAGTCTGCCGATTTTTGCCGGGAGGGGCACGTCAAATCAGTCATACATTGTGAATGACCATTGGCCGCCTATTTTGGGCGGAGGGAAACGCCTGTTAATGGCTACTCCGTTTGGTTATATCCTCTAAGTTTGTCGATATACGATCGTCATCTTGCCTTCCCCCGGCGCCTCTTCCGTTACACGCGGCGGTAATTTTGGATATTGGTAAAGTAATACGTAGTTTAGAACGGACGGTAGCTACTAGGGTACTTGATCGGTATGGACGACTGCGTGTACTTGACGAGGTAGTCCCAGCCGAGCTGTTGGTAGGCCTGGACGAGGCGCTCTTCCACCTCGCGCGAGGGCCGGTCTTCCTGGATCTTGGCGAGGAGCTTGATCGCGCGGCCCCAGTGCTTGAGGGTGAAGCAGTGCCAAACGCCGTAGTGGATCGCCTGGGGAGATACCACTAATTAGAAACACGTATTAGAAATTCCGGTATAAGTTCATAATAATACGGGACCGTACGCGTTGGTTTATCCGACTTTGTAGCCTTAATCGGTAACTTAATCTTGACATTGATTCTTTTTGCCAAATAACAATGCGCTGCTCCCTACACTTCAAAAAATAAATCTGTCACCAAATAAAATATTAACCAATTAAGGTTCCGTCACACAGGCGCGTTTTTCGGGCGGGGCGTGAGCGTTTTATATGTAAAAGCGGCGCGCCCCGCTCACGCCCCGCCCGGAAAACACGCCTGCGTGACGGAACCTTTAGACCTCTCCCAAATGACGCCAATGAAAGCCTGCTGTGACGACAGTAAAGTTGACGCTCTGTAGGTTAGTATATTCATCACGCTAGCTTTTTAGGCCATAAACGCAAGGTTTTTTTGACCCTAGGTTAACATGTTGCTGTACAATACGACGCTTGGCGTCAAATATAGGCCAAGGCCTAAACTTGTACGTAACAATATGGCATGCGCTTAAGAATGAAGAAGATACAAAAGCTAAGATAAAATCGCTTGTCACCATACCTGTCACGTTATAACAAGTATGTAAGTGACGGTAACGGACATAGTGACAAGCTATAAAAATGGAACCATGCTGCGCCCGCTGATGTCCTCCTGCTACTCGATATATGCTACCCACCTTGGCGTCGGTGAGGTCGGTGAACTTGAGCAAGTCGGCCATGTTGGCAGTGAGCTGCGCCAGTAACTTGTCCTTGGCGGCGGGGCTCTGCGCTAGGAACTTGAGACGACACAGCGCGGTACCCATTCTGCACAGCGCATCGATGCTACTCGATATATGCTACCCACCTTGGCATCGGTGAGGTCGGTGAACTTGAGCAAGTCGGCCATGTTGGCAGTGAGCTGCGCCAGTAACTTGTCCTTGGCGGCGGGGCTCTGCGCTAGGAACTTGAGACGACACAGCGCGGTACCCATTCTGCACAGCGCATCGATGCTACTCGATATATGCTACCCACCTTGGCATCGGTGAGGTCGGTGAACTTGAGCAAGTCGGCCATGTTGGCAGTGAGCTGCGCCAGTAACTTGTCCTTGGCGGCGGGGCTCTGCGCTAGGAACTTGAGACGACACAGCGCGGTACCCTTTCTGCACAGCGCATCGATGCTACTCGATATATGCTACCCACCTTGGCATCGGTGAGGTCGGTGAACTTGAGCAAGTCGGCCATGTTGGCAGTGAGCTGCGCCAGTAACTTGTCCTTGGCGGCGGGGCTCTGCGCTAGGAATTTGAGACGACACAGCGCGGTACCCTTTCTGCACAGCGCATCGATGCTACTCGATATATGCTACCCACCTTGGCATCGGTGAGGTCGGTGAACTTGAGCAAGTCGGCCATGTTGGCAGTGAGCTGCGCCAGTAACTTGTCCTTGGCGGCGGGGCTCTGCGCTAGGAACTTGAGACGACACAGCGCGGTACCCTTTCTGCACAGCGCATCGATGCTACTCGATATATGCTACCCACCTTGGCATCGGTGAGGTCGGTGAACTTGAGCAAGTCGGCCATGTTGGCAGTGAGCTGCGCCAGTAACTTGTCCTTGGCGGCGGGGCTCTGCGCTAGGAATTTGAGACGACACAGCGCGGTACCCTTTCTGCACAGCGCATCGATGCTACTCGATATATGCTACCCACCTTGGCATCGGTGAGGTCGGTGAACTTGAGCCAGTCGGCCATGTTGGCAGTGAGCTGCGCCAGTAACTTGTCCTTGGCGGCGGGGCTCTGCGCTAGAAACTTGAGACGGCACAGCGCGGTACCCTTTCTGCACAGCGCATCGATAAGGTTTCTGCTACTCGATATATGATACCCACCTTGGCGTCGGTGAGGTCGGTGAACTTGAGCAAGTCGGCCATGTTGGCAGTGAGCTGCGCCAGTAACTTGTCCTTGGAGGCGGGGCTCTGCGCTAGAAACTTGAGACGGCACAGCGCGGTACCCTTTCTGCACAGCGCATCGCTAAGGTTCCTGCTACTCGATATATGATACCCACCTTGGCGTCGGTGAGGTCGGTGAACTTGAGCAAGTCGGCCATGTTGGCAGTGAGCTGCGCCAGTAACTTGTCCTTGGCGGCGGGGCTCTGCGCTAGAAACTTGAGGCGACACAGCGCGGTACCCTTTCTGCACAGCGCATCGATAAGGTTCCTGCTACTCGATATATGATACCCACCTTGGCGTCGGTGAGGTCGGTGAACTTGAGCAAGTCGGCCATGTTGGCAGTGAGCTGCGCCAGTAACTTGTCCTTGGCGGCGGGGCTCTGCGCTAGGAATTTAAGGCGGCACAGCGCGGTACCCTTTCTGCACAGCGCATCGATAAAGTAGCCGCGTTGTTTCTCATGCTCCCTGGAAAAAAATAACAAGCTGTTATTTAGAAAACTACTTAGATATTGATTAGTATCCCTTCTAATGCTTTTAACGTAAACTGCGTGATCTTTTTATGAACATCAATCAAGGATCACTGCATTATATCCCTGCCATCAAATTCTTCTTTTTTATTGACTGTTTATCTTATTATTATATATTTCCCCAAACTGCATTAGCTAGTTTAATCAGTACTCAAAATTATTTTATATTAACGTCTAGTACTAGCTTTATCAAGAGAGGTATCGATTATCGATAAACAATGATTGATCACTTAATAGCGAAGCAATATCTTGTCTTAGGATGGTATTCCACATTTTTCTTTGCACGCAATGACATTGGACGGACAGGTGATATACCCTTAGGCATCAAAAAGGCCTTTTTACTTAATAACTAGTCCAATTACCTCCTTTAGTTTTAGGTTTATAAATTTGCCAGCCAAAAGACGACCTTGACGTTTTAAAATTAGAATAGAATTCAGATCCGATATCACGTCCGCGAGAATAAAGAGATTAGTAAGTAAAGATCAGTTTAACCCGTGGAGCGCCCTACCAAGACACGTCTGATGCTGATGGTGACTCCATACTATTCTTGGTTCTGGGCGCTCCACGGGTTAATCTTCATAGCATCACTTCTAGTGACCCATTACCCCGTCCGTGGAACTCAAGGCAAGGATTAATTAGGGTCGGTTGCACCAAACTGTTCGTATCATTAATAATTAATCATTTATTCATTTGCAAGAATGTAGTACACAAAACAAGTTCTTACAATATAAAAATGTCCAATACATTCTGCTTAACAAAGCATGCAAAGAAGGTTTGCTTAAACTAAACTTATCTAAATTTATCTAAATCACAAATATTTTAAAGTAAGGAGATACAAAATTATGTCAATTATCAGAATTCCAGAAACAAGAAAAAATAAATTAAGTATTGCAAAATAAAGTCATTAGGTACATAAGTCATTTATTAGAATGTAAAACGTAAAATTTAAAATTTAAATCACATATAATATAAGTAATAGGAATATTCATTGAATAATTAAATGGCATTATAATTAAAATATTCATTTAGGCTGTAGAAACAATTTTGTTGAAGCCATTTTGTCACTTTTTTCTTAAATATATTAAGGCAGTCTTCTTTGAATTCTGGTGGCAGTTTGTTATAAATTCTGATGCACATATAATATACATGTTTTTGGCTACATACTAGGCGGTAAAATGGTGCTGCAAGTTTATAGTTATATCTGTAAGAACGATTTGAGACCTGAGATTGTAATTTAAATAGTTGGATATTTCGCTTAACGAAAATACAGATTTCCCTAATGTATATGCAAGCTAGGGGCAGAATGCGCAATGTTTTAAAGTGCTCGTAAAAGTGCGTGTAAAGTGTGTATCGTTAAAGAGTTCGCTAAATTTAATTGTATGGAAAGCTTCACAGTAAACCGCTGCGGCGCGCCGGGTGACATTGATCAGTCTGTCAAGTGCGGATGGTGCAACTGGCACTTACTGTTTAATTTTCGTGGCGTCGCTCCTAGTATCGTTCTTCATGCCGAGATAGGCGAGTAGTTTCTCCTGGTCGATCTGCTTGATCACCTTGTCGGCGGTGGCGATGAGCTGCTCACACCACGCCGTCGTCACGTCGGTCTCTTCGTCGGCGTTGGGGAGTCTGCTCAAGGGAATATCGGTTTAGTACTCTTATCGATAAGGATCATTTTTAGGGTTCCGTAGCCAAATGGCAAAAAACGGAACCCTTATAGATTCGTCATGTCTGTCTGTCTGTCTGTCTGTCTGTCTGTCCGTCTGTCTGTCCGTCCGTATGTCACAGCCACTTTTCTCCGAAACTATAAGAACTATACTATTGAAACTTGGTAAGTAGATGTATTCTGTGAACCGCATTAAGATTTTCACACAAAAATAGAAAAAAAAACAATAATTTTTTGGGGTTCCCCATACTTCGAACTGAAACTCAAAAATTTTTTTTTCATCAAACCCATACGTGTGGGGTATCTATGGATAGGTCTTCAAAAATGATATTGAGGTTTCTAATATCATTTTTTTCTAAACTGAATAGTTTGCGCGAGAGACACTTCCAAAGTGGTAAAATGTGTGTCCCCCCCCCCTGTAACTTCTAAAATAAGAGAATGATAAAACTAAAAAAAATATATGATGTACATTACCATGTAAACTTCCACCGAAAATTGGTTTGAACGAGATCTAGTAAGTAGTTTTTTTTTAATACGTCATAAATCGCCTAAATACGGAACCCTTCATGGGCGAGTCCGACTCGCACTTGGCCGCTTTTAAAATAGTACATTTCAATGCAAGTGTGAAAAGTGTGTTATTATTTACGAGTCCCGAGATGTCTTTTATGAGCCGAAGGCGAATAAAAGGGACAAGTAAATAATAACACTTTCACACGTACATTGAACGACGTTTTTTAATACATTTGCGAAAAAATCATAATAAAACAAATATTAGTTACACGAGTACTTACAGTTACAGTTACGATTTTTCGCTTGAATTGGAATGATATTGTCTATTATTATATATTATTCAGCACTATATACTACGTTCAGCATTGATTTACATTGCAAAAATTAGTCACATTAACTCATTTCATACAAAAACATTCTTAAAGTTGCAATTTAAGTTCATTATTTTAATACAACTAAATTTTAAGTGAAAATAGCGGGCGCCGGTCTGGCGCCGGTTTTACTTTTTAATTTTTTCTGTTAACGACAGCCAACGCGGCAATGATAGTTTTCCATTCAGCCAAATTATAAAAAGTTTTTTAGTGAAATATCGTATTATAAACATTTTATATATATTATTACAAATAAATATTTACTTAATATCGTGTAACAATACTTTTTGTACGTATTATATGTCTAATGTCAAAATAAAAATTATATAAAGTTTTTGATCATCCAAACTTTTTGGTGTGTACACTATACGTATCGATTACGGTCAGAATTAAATTTTAAAAAAATCGAAAAGTAAAAAGCACTAGTTCGCAAAAACACTACTTTGCGAACGCTAAACAGCTACGTAAAATAGCACTTCTTGAGCAACTGTATTAAAAATGTTTTTATCTGTCGACCTTGCCATTGTCGTAATACAACTATGTAGTTCGTATTTTAACTCTAGGATTTAGTTGTCTAAATATTTGTAAGCTATTTTGACGGTGTTGTGATATTGGTTTCTCAGTCACATTTTTAGTAAGATTTGGAGAGCTGTCCGAGAAGTGAAGGTAGATCTTTTTTTGTAGAGTTATTGCTCCGCCTAAACTCTCGCGGGCAGTATGTATCCTAGGGAACGAGCATGAACTGTAGGGGGCAGAACAGGAGCCCCTTGATTATTGCAAAGTGTAAATGTGAAGTTTAAGTTTCCGATTTAGGCCACAAGATGGCATAACCCTATAGTCAGCAATCAATAAGACGTATATTTATTTTATAGACTCGTAATTTAAATTTACACGTTCATTCTTACCCGAGGAAGTAGTTGACACCTAGATTCTACAAACAACACTATATAGGTACTTACTTTTTAGGATCCGTAGGCGAGTCGATGCCGTGTAAATATGCGATATGCGCTCCGAGGTATCCCGGGAACTTTTCTAATATTTCTTCATACACTTGCTCTAATTTGTCGCCCTCTAAAATAAAAAATAATAAAATATATGTGTCAAAATATTATTCATTAAATAGTAAAATATAAAAGCCCGGTCAATGTAATTGACTCTCGTCAAAATCGAATTGAATCTGTAAACTACTGAAATAGGGTATTTGACTGTATTTCAAATAAATTATTTTACACTATGCATGAAATAAAGCACCAGATGATTAATAGAGAATCGTAGACAACAGTTATTTTTAGACACAATTTTTATTTTAAAACCCCTATAGATAATACTATAAAGAGTAGGTAATTTGATTGTGACGTCACATGCTAGTGTTTCATATAAATTCCATAGTAAGTAGCATGATCGTTTTGACAGTTCGAAAAAAGAAACTGATTTGACTAGTGGTTAAATACCCTATTATAAGATGTGTATTTATTTCGCTAAATTGTTATTTTCATCACAATATGATTAGTGTATATTGTGTATTGTTACACATCATCAGCCAGCACGGTGTGGTATTTACAATAGGGATGTTGACAATTTTTTGGAACTGGTTTTATTTTGTAGATAGACACGTAATAATTACAGAAAAAATATTTAAAAAATATATTCATTAATTTTGAATAAAAAAACATGTATAATAAGTTTCGTGTTTAAATTTCGCGCCTAAACGCTCCAAACTGTCACGTGACCTTGATGACGTAACGGCGTTTTAAACAAACTGCTGTCAGTCATTTTTTTAAATTCTTTATATGGCAACTGACAATTTTTTTTAAAGCCTTAACACACTACCGCATCGGACAGCGACCTTCTTTCTCGCTCTAACTTATAGCTGCGTCCTTAACGCATCGCCTTACACACTATCGATTCGTGCGCCACACCGCACCAAGATCGCGTTTCGGTACGATAATCTGTAGACACTTAGGCAGGTTTTATAACTTGTCTTTGGTGATTCCACTGTGATTACGTCACGCGCTCCGATTGGCGTTTGCAGTCACGTGGTACTGGGCATTATTTTAAATACTTTTGATTATTTTTAATTTATTTATTACGCATATTTATTTACACTTGCAAAATATGATTTTCCGCGTTCTAATATTCCCTGCTATGGTAAAAACATAACATGTTATATATTCGCGATTCATGTCAACATCCCTATTAGTGTAGAACTCACCTAATTTAGTCAGCCAGTTGGTCATAAACTCCTTGCTGGCCTCCATATAGTCCTCGCTCGGTTTGGTCTTCTCCTTATCCCTATTGTTGTTGGTGGTTCTCTTCGGCGGTTCACAGACCACATATTGCAACTCGTAGGAGTCTACCTTGCGGCCTAGCTCGTCTTTGGCGAACGTCACTGTGCCGGTTAAGGTGTGGCCTATGGTTAGGTTGGAACGGCTGATTCTGGAAGGAATACGCTATGTTGACAAATGTAATTTGCTTATAGATATTTTTAAAAAGGCCAGTTCACAAATCGAAACATTACGAATTTTGACCGAGTGATGTGTGTTTAAGTATTACAGAGGTACGGAAAGAAAATCTATAATAATATAGGTCATGAGGTCGTGACGCCAATATTTAATGCTTGTTGCACTAAACCGTCTGTGAACGTTATATTTTGTTTTCTTGTACATATATACATACACCGTGTTTTTTTTTCCGTTAATTTCAAGGGTGCATTGCTGAGCTTAAATCAAGTAACTTTCCCAAAGACACCGATATTCTAATTAACTCCATTTCGGAGATAATCAATAATTTATTTTTTTCCTATAAGGCCTCTACAAGCGTGTACATTTGCCTTAGGGCCGGTTTACATATTGATTAGTGTTTTGAATGAGTTCATACATTTGCTACTAAACTTAAGTACAATCTCGGTCGATCGATGTTCGAAATGACATTGATATGTCACAGATTTCAATTGTTTGGTTGAGTTAAATGTAATGCCCGTGTTACAACAACGCTATATGCTACATTTAATTAGTTTTAAAACTTTTTTTTTTTCAAAAAAAGCAAAAAAAAATTTTTTTGCAAATTATCTATGTCATTTAGTTCTCTTTAACGTACTTAACCATACCCCGAAGTTAACGGAATTCAATAAAAACACGGTGTATAATATACGAAAGTCAGTAGTTAGTTCTTTATGGGACGACAGCGGCGCCACCATATTTCATGTTGATCACTTTGTTTATTGTCAGCTACAGAGAAAATTTATTCCCCCTGCATAATAGAGTCATAGAGAAAAAAATACATAGATTGCTCACTCCATACATCAGTTTTAGTACCAAAAAGACTATTAGCATCTAGCATCGAGTAGCGGAACTATCAGTACTGCTACTTGACAATAGACGTAGCACCGACCGGAAAGTCTTATGCAGTTGAGATAAGACTTTCCGGTCGGTGCTACATCTATTGTCAAGTAGCAGTACTGATAATTCCGCTACTCGATGCTAGATGTAGACACTGAAATTAATAGTCTAACTGATGTATGGAGTGAGCACTCTTGTCTTACTATATTTCTCTATGGTAGAGTTGACTGTACTGTACATAAGTGGTGCAAGGTGCAACTGAACGTTAGGCCTTAGTTATGTGGAAACACTTACTTGTCAGAAGGCACTGGCGCGAAGTAAACCGGTAGAATACTTCCGCTTGCGACGGCTGCTGAGCTGAATTTCTTGCCACTGGTCAAAGCCTAAAATGATTATCATATTTTTTTAGAAATCTCATGTCCTTTGGCAAAATAAGATCGAGCCCTATACCAACTGCGCCAAATGATATGCATACGGAATTATAAAGAGATTAAATTTAAGTTTATATTACTTCTATATTAATTTACATTATTACACATGGTCAACATTTTGTTTAAGTACGAATATAATAATTAACAATTATATACATATATAACGGTTATGTACAGTCAGCGGCAATAGTTGCTAAGCAGAAACTTTATTGTTATGAGAATAAGAGCGCGACAAGGTGATTTTGAACACCTCGCCCGCTTAGCAACTTCTGCTGCTGACTGTATTACGTCATAATTTTATCAACATTGACATACAACATTTACTTGTTCTCGCACTATTTATACGTCAAAAGCAAATTACTCCCGTCATACCGGGGTGTGTCTTAAGTTGTTAACAATAAGGCTTCAATTGGCTTGTTTCTTTCTGATCTATTAGGAGTATTCTACTACATACTATGTAGTGACCAGTAACTGTAACAGCATAGAGAAAAAAATACATAGAGTACTCACTCCATACATCAGTTTTAGTACCAAAAAGACTATTAGCATCTAGCATCGAGTAGCGGAAAGTCTTATGCTGTTGAGATGTCTTATCTTTCCGGTCGGTGCGCATCTATTGTCAAGTAGCAGTACTGATAGTTCCGCTACTCGATGCTAGATGTAGACACTGAAATTAATAGTCTGAACTGATGTATGGAGTGAGCACTCTATGTATTTTTTTCTCTATGGTAACAGTCACCCTACATCAGTATATACCGTATAAAGTACTCAACTAACCTGAGCTCTAGTACAGTACGCGTCCAGCGAGATGGGCTGCGGTAGCCGCTGCTGTATGGCCACCGGTAACTCTTGCAATTTATCCAACAACGCTCTGTTCTCGTGCCGAATGTTCAATCGGAGCACGTAGTCGCCCTTCTCGAGTTTCACTGAATACTGAAAAATTATTTGCCATCAGATTATGAATTTCACACAACAAGAAAGTAAAAGCGTGCAACTCTCAATCCGGAGTTGCGGGTTCAATCCCCGGCTCGTACCAGCAAGTTTTTTGGAACTTATGTACTACAATATATCATTTGATATTTATCAGTCGCTTTTCGGTTAAGGAAAACATCGTGCGGAAACCGGACTTATCCCATTTCCCCTCTGGGTTGGAAGGTCAGATGGCAGTCGCTTTCGTAAAAACTAGTGCCTACGACAATTCTTGGTATTAGTTGACAAGCGAACCCCAGGCTCCCATGATGAGTGATCTATGATGGGTAAATAAATAATAAAAACTGGCTTAATTCGTGTCGCACCACACAAATTCTTATGAGGAGGCTCCGAACCTTAATAATATATGATATACAGAGATGTTTCATAATTTGTATCTACGAGATAACCGAACCTCTAATCTACCCTTTGACTGCCATTAAATCCGCCATCAAAATTACACCCATAGATTTAGATGATATGGTTGAAAGCATGGTTCTATGGGTACGACAGTTGACTATGCCTTTATTTAAGGTTTTTGGCATTCAAAGCGGTAAATCATCATCGGAAGATCAGCGCTGGAAGTCGCCAGCAACATGCTGAGATGGGTCCATTTCGTGACACTTTATTTTCACTATGTTCTTTTTGTCTAATTATGTGTATTGTCTGTGTGTTTATGAATAAAAAACTATTCTAAACTATTATATTCTAAAAACGGATTAGTATTTGCTAAACGTAACAGTACTAAACTAACCTTGGAAGGATACGCATCCCCTACAAACATGAGCTGCTTACAGCTGTTGTATAACATCCACATCTGCGCTTCAAACTCCGACTCGTACAGCATGTCACACAGTGGCGATACTATTGGTGATACCTGCAAACATTAAAAAATATACTGACGTCGTTATAAAACTAAATTAAATTCCGGTAATACAATATAGGGCAAAAAAATATATAATAATTTCTCAACTGATCATTCATGGGTCAATTAGGTTCATGAATCATGTCACTCTTGTTGACATATTAAAAGATATAGAGTCTAATTTTCTGATTGTATAATTATCCGGTACACCTTTTCTGACCGTCTAGTATGAGTTGCGTTCTCGCGCGCGAAATCTTACTTGAAGTCGCGCAAGATATATGGTGTCGCGCGTGAGAAAGCATCTCACGGTAACAGATAGTTTAAAAATCTTTTTATGACCTCATAAATCTTGTTGCGACGAGCTAAAGTGCACTATTGCGTGATAAAAGTATCTTTATGTGCTCTTTGGCATTAGATTTAAGATTTTTAACCTTTTCGACGCCGTGTCAAACATAAAAGCTGTCACTCAGACGCCACGTCACCGAAGTGTCAAAACTGAAATTGAACTTTATGCATATGCACCTAGGTCTATGTTGCTCTGTGGTCTATGACCGATTAATACGTCTTTGGCGTTGGACCTGCGGTGCGTATATATCGGTCATTGGCGTCCAAAAGGTTAAAACAAAACACACGTGTAAAATAGTTACCTCGGTAGCCTTTGCGATGTGGAAGTTGTATGTGTTGATAAGTTGGTAGATCTGCCGGCTTGGGGGGACCACATCTCTAGATGTTAGCGGCGACAATTTTGATTCCGACGGCCTGAATAGAGACAATAATGAATTATTTACATTTTTAAAGTTCTTGATTACAGAGAACATGTTTAAAACACTACATAAGGAGTATATTCAGGGCTGCAGCTATAGTTCGTTTTTTTAGCATTGGAAAGAAGATAAGCTATCTTGACGTCTTCTGAGACACGTCAAGATTGTTTACCTTTTTTCTAATGCTAAAAAAGACAAAGTTATAGGCTTTAGTCCATGTAGCTTGATGGTCTCTAGCGACCTTATGTTCGCCTAGTGCTTATTCGTCCTTTTTAGATCCCTAACTGTATTATTTCTTACCTAATAACTGGTTCGCTGTATTTCAGACTAGCGTTAGGCTGTGCGTCTTGCATTCGCAGTGACGTCAGCGACGTCCCTCGCGGGCCTTCGGACGCTAACAGTCGTAGCTTCGGCCCACAGCTTGGCTTCAAGCCGTGCAGCTCGATGGTATAGTCCGTTTCCAGTGATCCTATGTTCGCCCAGTATTTTGCTATTACTACTTCTAAGGTTACGCCGCCCTGTAAAAGAAACATAGTGTCAATAGAAAGTATTTAATCTTAGAAATTTTACCATTCTTAATTTATCATACCCAAAACCCAATATTATGCTTAATATCTGGGAGACCGAGCTTTACTTACTATAACTGACATTTAAAATTTTTCATTAGGTATAATAAGGGGGGGGGGGGGGGCGAAATCTAGAACCACGCTGCCGTGTCACGCGCATCTCATGTAACTTTAAAAGTTGTGTTTCGAGATAATTACGTTTAAAGTTTTAAAGATACAATGCTGTTATCGATGACGGTTCATCGTATTTTTTTAATTTATTCAAATTTACATGTAGGAAATATGGTCACAGAATAGAATCTTTATTTATTTTTTCGCATAATTGAATAGTTTTCATTTTATTCGAATTAAATGGTTTCGCATGACCAACTCTTCCATACTATAGTGGTCACACGAAGTCATGTAAGTCAAGTTACATGACATACGCGTGATCAGACGTGCCACGTATTAAGCCAAATAATATTGTTGTCGTATAAACCAAGCGCTCGGCCAGTCATGCCTAAGTTGCCTAACTCCGGTAACTCAAGAACATATATCATGCAACTCAAGTTAACCGAGTTGTGTCTGACGCCATCGGCAAAAAAAATTAAGTTACATGAGTTAGTCATATGCTTTTCTCGGTAAATAAAGAAGATTTTCAAAATTTTCTTTTTGAAGATATATATTTAATGGTTTTTAAGACGATTTAGACTGGTTATCCGTAACTCATGTAACTCGAGTTAACGGAGTTTGACGTGAAACGGCAGCACGGGACCACAGTACAAGAACAGTAGTGAATCTTCATATAAATGTGCCGCTGCCGGCTTGAATGTGTGCGTGCGCGCCGGGCGCCGTGTACGCACGCGCTGCCACGCACACATTCGCATAATATACGGGGGAATACAGTGGCGGCAGTGTGGGCTGTACCGCGACTGTGATCGCGCGCATTCGAGTACGCTCGCATTTACCTGCTCTTACCGGCCTTAATTTATACCTCATTTATGAATTGATAGAACATTTCATTATATTATATAAATAGAAACCTAGTGCTACTCATAATACGCAAATAATATTTAACTAAAAATAAAAGTGACGACCCTAAGCGCCAACGCAAGAGTAGGTAAATAACTTGCCGAGCGGCCTTAGATTCACTACTGTTCTTAGGCTGCGGTCGTACTGCAGACGCCGCACGCAGCCGACAACGTCACGTCGCACGCAGCGTCTGAATGGTGTGTTCGAGAATGCTCGGGAGTGGTCGTTTTCGCTCGCTGCGTGCGGCGTCCCCCCGCCAACACCATTCAGACGCTGCGTGCGACGTGACGTTGTCGGCTGCGTGCGGCGTCTGCAGTACGACCGCAGCCTTAGTGTACTGTGACGGGACGCACGAACGAAGGGGTTGCTGTGTAATGTGTAGGCACTACAACTCCCTTGTACTTACCACCACAGCGAAAGGGTGTACGGCGGGCGCCTCGGCCGTGACCGAGATCATCTTCTGCGTCTCGTGCGCGCGGCAACTCTCGTGTGGCAACAGCTGCATGGTGTGGATGAGGAAACGGCCCGTCTGCTCCTTGTCTTTGGTTGTCAGCTTCAGGACGCCCCAAGTCGCTTCCATAGGCGCTGTGATTGATTAAGTATATGCTGAAGTCTATTTATATTACCAACCCCTATTATCCACGTACCAGTCAATTGAAAATAAGAGTTAAAAAATACGTATCCTAAATTTGTATTTAGCGCATAACTTCACCTTAACTAGCATTAAACCATAATAGGCCTTTGCCCAGCAGTGGGACACAGGGACACACTAATAGGCTAATAAAAAAAATCCCATAATAAAGTTTCTCTTTCTGAACTGTCAAAACGATTTTACAACCATGGAATTTATATGAAACACTAGCATGTGACGTCACAATCAAATAACGTACTCTTTTTCTACTCCAGCACTTAAATGTGTCAATTAAATGACTGACAGTGATATCTAAAGCAATGTCATTTGAATGATTTGTCTATAGGCTCATAAGATGACTGCTAGCAGTCATCTCATGAGTATAATACAACTGCTTTATTTTTTTTAAAGATACAAGTTCCGATCATCTTGATTGAAAGAGGTATGTTTTCATTTACAATAATAACTCTTTTTTTTTTTAAATAATAACTCAATTTTTTTTAAATAATAACTCTTTTTTTTTAATAATAACTCTTTTTTTTGCTGCAGCTGTCATAGAAAAAGTAATGTATGCAACAGCTCATAATTGGTTCTTAAAATTCTCGGGTCTTTTTTTACTAAACTCGACTACGTCTCGTTTTGTAACTTCGACCCTTGAATTTTAAGAACCCTTATTATATCACTGTTGCATAAACTACTATTATGGTTTTATACGGGTTTTAAAATAGAAATTGTGTCTAAAAATAACTGCTGTGTATGTTTCTCTGTTAAACTTCTGGTGCTTTATTTCATGCATGGTGTAAAATCATTTAGTTTTAATACAGGCAAATACCCTATTCATAAAAGTCTATAAGTATACATACGTATAATAAAGTGCCTCTTGATGGTATGCGGCGCATAAACGGCCGAGTTAGACAGAAGCAAGCCTTTAGAGTCTGGCTGCGCCGATTCAGCTTGCAGCACGGTTATAGGTATCCTGAACACCGGGCCTTTCTCTATGCAGTTAGTGTCGTATGCGTCGATGCTGGAACAAACATTTCGCCGCTATACTTACTCAACCTCGTATCTACAACACTCATTTGATGACAAAAACACCCGTATTCCGAATGAAAGAAAAGCGACATTTCCATCAAATGATTGTTGCAGATATGAGGTTGAGTAAGTATAGCGACGATTTGTTATTTATTGATTACCCAAAAATGTACATTTGTAAGTACATTATCATAGTATTAGTCTCATACACGAACTACAAAAATGCGTGCTGTCAACGGTAGACTAAATCTAAATTCAGACGCAGCTTTTTCATGTGTGTTACTCTCTAATTGTGGTATTCCACCTGTCCAATTTCTTTGTCCAATGTAATTGCGTCTGACTCTCTCATTAAGCAAAATGTGAGACGCAATACACATTGAACAAAGAAATTGGATAGATAGAATACCATCCTTAGGCATACTCTCTAGCTCTCTAGGCTTCAATGTCACTCGGACTCGCTAATGACAGGAAAATGGGAGCAGACCTCTTCGAAGTTGCAGGATTCCGCAATTTCACGGTGATTATCCCTTTGCATTTACTTTGTAAAATGAGGTCAGTATTGTAATGCAGCAGGCTGTATCATTACATACACAGGTCTCGGAGTATTCGCTAAGGACAGGAAAGCGGGGGCAGAGACCCATTCAGCATTGCAGGACACAGGAGTTTCATGTTAATAAGTCTTTTGGCATTTACCTTGTAAAATGGGGTCCGGATGGTAACGAAGCTGTCTGTATCCGCACCGACACAGGCCGCGGAGTATTCGCTAAGGACAGGAAAGCGGGGGCAGGGACCCATTCAGCATTGCAGGACACAGGAGTTTCATGTTAATAAGTCTTTTGGCATATACCTTGTGAAATGGGGTCCGGATGGTAACGAAGCTGTCTGTATCCGCACCGACACAGGCCGCGGAGTATTCGCTAAGGACAGGAAAGCGGGGGCAGGGACCCATTCAGCATTGCAGGACACAGGAGTTTCATGTTAATAAGTCTTTTGGCATTTACCTTGTGAAATGGGGTCCGGATGGTAACGAAGCTGTCTGTATCCGCACCGACACAGGCCGCGGAGTATTCGCTAAGGACAGGAAAGCGGGGGCAGGGACCCATTCAGCATTGCAGGACACAGGAGTTTCATGTTAATAAGTCTTTTGGCATTTACCTTGTGAAATGGGGTCCGGATGGTAACGAAGCTGTCTGTATCCGCACCGACACAGGCCGCGGAGTATTCGCTAAGGACAGGAAAGCGGGGGCAGGGACCCATTCAGCATTGCAGGACACAGGAGTTTCATGTTAATAAGTCTTTTGGCATTTACCTTGTGAAATGGGGTCCGGATGGTAACGAAGCTGTCTGTATCCGCACCGACACAGGCCGCGGAGTATTCGCTAAGGACAGGAAAGCGGGGGCAGAGACCCACTCTGCATTGCAGGACAGAGCCAGATTCATGGCGAAGTCTATCTGCCGCGGTATCAGCGTTTTGTCTGCAAATGTCAGGCTATATAGCTTTTGGTGTATCTGTTTGATACTCTAATGCATCGGATAAAAAAAAACATTAAATACAATGATTTTTAAATACGTTGTCGCTGGGATTTACAGTACGAGGTACAAATAAACCTATTATAAATAGTCAGTCGGGACAAGTGCGCCCATAGGAAGTCAGCAGCAGAAGTTGCTAAGCGGGCGAAGTGTTCAAAATGACCTTGACACGCTCTTATTCTCTTAACAATAACGTCGCGTCGAGATCATTTTAAACACCTCGCCCGCTTAGCAACTTCTGCTGCTAATGGAACTACTGCGCCTCCCTAGTAGCAACAAACGTAAAAAAAGGTTAAAGGCCCTTCCACTGTGATCCTGTTCCATGTGACTGTTCATGTTATGTCATAATGTTATGTTATAGAATCAGGTTTTTTTTAAACTCTACCTATGTAAATTAGTATATTATCAGGATTTTTTTTAATCTCTACCTGTGTAAAGATAAATAAAGATCCTAGAGATAGTTATATATATGTTATATATGTTAATACATAGTCATATATATATAGTCCACAATGCCAAGACACTTATACTGGTAATCCAGTGTAAGTGTCTTGGCATAGGTATCTACCTGTAAACTTATACTTGTGTTTGTTTAAATAAAGAATAAAGATAAATCATCTTCCTCGCGTTGTCCCGGCATTTTGCCACGGCTCATGGGAGCCTGGGGTCCGCTTGGCAACTAATCCCAGTAATTGGCGTGGGCACTAGTTTTACGAAAGCGACTGCCATCTGACCTTCCAACCCAGAGGGTAAACTAGGCCCGTATTGGGATTAGTCCGGTTTCCTCACGATGTTTTCCTTCACCGAAAAGCGACTGGTAAATATCAAATGATATTTCGTACATAAGTTCCGAAAAACTCATTGGTACGAGCCGGGGTTCGAACCCGCGACCTCCGGATTGCAAGTCGCACGCTCTTACCGCTAGGCCACCAGCGCTTCCAAAGAATAAAGATAAATAATAAGCAATAAATGCAGTCATCATACGCCTGTCGACCATGTAGGGTTTGCAATCCGGTCTGATTTAGAATCCGGCCGGATCCGGCCGGATTCTGGCCTCAATCCGGGGATCCGGCCGGATCCGGCCGGATTCTGGCCTCAATCCGGGGATCCGGCCGGATCCGGCCGGATTGGTATTGCGGATAAAAAATCATCAAGTCACGTATTTTATTATGTTTTTTAACGTTATATGCGAAGTTAAGGATATTTTTTAATGGTTTAATAAAACGGCTGTTTTAAGATTCAAAAATTAACGTTTTTAACGGATTACCGGATCCGCCGGACCGGATTGCAATCCCTACGACCATGTTCTTGCTGTTTCAGACTGCTTTAAGTCTTCTCTCGACAGTCAGTCTTGATGTACTACCAGTCTTAAGATTTTGGGCATCTACTCTAACTACGAATAAACAAAGAACATACCGTCAAAGAACCGTTGTAAAATGAAAACAGCATCTGAACAAGACAGGTCATATTCTTTTGTTGGGCCTAAAGGGAATAAGAAATACATATTGGACGAAATCAAAATTATTCTGACTGTTCCGAGTAATTATTTGCCTATTTCACCTTGGCCTTAATTGACTAATTTTTAGGTTGGCCACTTCTGATCCGCTAGAGTGCAAAGAGGTTGACAACCTTTTGATGGTGGGAGGAAAAATGGGAGGGGGATAGATAAGTAAAGCAAGTTGTCCGACCGGCAGGAATGAGCGAATAATATGTAGTATTTTTTTATTATTTACAGGTGAATCTTAAGGCCGCTTGTTGTTTACCTCTGTCTTCGTGTATTATTTGTGTTTCCATGTACATTTATTCTGAGGTTGTGCAATAAAGAGGATTTGTATTGTAATCTTTCCTCTTAAAAAATTACTCAGCCATCAATGGTTATTTTATCTTTCTTGCGCGGGTTAATAGTCGCTCGCTACGCTAGTCGCTTTATCGTCTCTGGTGAGATAACTTCCGAAAGTTCTTGGGTAAAGGTAAAAGAGTAAGGGTAAAAGAATAATCAAGGATAAGTCAATCCCAAAAAGTATATACAAACTCCAGTAAAAATTTAAACTTTGTAAAGTAATGACGCTGAGCACGACGAATTTCGTACATGGACCCGCTAATTCCTTTCTCTATCGCGCATTATTGCTGTCCCGCTCGCATAGTGGCATTGACCGCCGCCGACGGCAACATCAGCCGGAAAGCAATACAATTAAAGTCGCCGTCATTAGAACTTGCGGACTATGTAAACAAACCGCCATATTGAAATTGTCTCTGAATGATAAATTTACTAGTGATGGGCAAGACTCTTACTTACTACTTTACTAATGTCAAACCATATCGAATAATAAAATACCAAAATTAAAAAAACAAGTAGTTACTTATATTTAATTTGTTTAATCACGATCAGAAGACAAATTGGTACGTAAGAATGATGTATTAATGTATTTTACAACCGCGGCGGTAGGTACAGAGCGTGAGTTGGGTAGTGTGTAGCGGGTTTATATCACAAACTTTAGTCACAACACTACCCATCATAGACAAATGTAGAATTTAAAAGAAACAAAAACGTCATTCCATCGGGTCCTAATAACCTAACTTATGAAACCATTTTAAACTTTTAATTAAATATCCAAGATACAGTTATATATTTCTGTATTTTACGGAACGGACCGTTTCAATAGTGTATATGTGTACAGTTTGAATTGTGTTTGATGGGGTAGTGTGAAAATTCAAGGAGAAACAGTGACAAAACAAAGTTACATTGTTTGTTTACATAGTTCGCAAGTTCTAATGACGGCAACTTTAGGTATGCGTGTGCGATAGAGATAGAAAATGGGGGTTAATGTACGAAATTGTTCCTGTTTACCGTCCGTACTTTAGCTTAATGTGTATTTTTGCTACATTACCATGAAACTGCCATCATTATCTCCAGAGATGCTGTGGCCAACGATGATGATGATGATTATGACCATGAAACTGCCGTAAATGATCAACAACCACAACACATCCTAGAATCTACACAACTACCATGACATTGGTACTCACTCTCCATATCCAGATGGCTCTGTAAGAATTGCGGTTGGATTGTGATCCCTATGTCCTTGGGCACATCGTTCAATTTGGGTCGCAGCAGAATGCCCTTGCCGTTGTGGGGCCCGCACTGCACGCTGATTGTGACGTCACGCTCCGGCTCGGCGTGATATGTTGTGAGGTGATCAAAAGTCTGAAAAATAATGAATTGTAGATGTATAGGGAAAGTGCATGAACTATAGGGCAGCGCATGAGCCCGCTGTCTATTGGCGCGATATGGAAATGTCAAGTTTAAGCTTACAATGTGGGTTACAAGATGGCAGAACCTACAATGCACCAGAAACATTACGTGAACTCTAGAGTGCAGCACTTGCTTTGGCTTGAAGTGACTATGAACAGTTTATTATGGTTCCAATTCAGGTCACAAGATGGCGGGCCTTCCAACGCGCACGTCCCCTATAGCGCGCAACATTTAACTTGTTATAGTTTGTAGCTTTCTAATAGACCCCGAAGGCTAATCCTATTGTCTATTGTTAAGAAAAACCGCTCGTGCCACGTGCCACAACCACCTGCATAAAAAATCGGTACTTCGGTTACTGAGTGCCGGCGAGTCGAACGCTACAGAACCAGTCTAAAATGTGTCATCGAGATGCGTAACAAAGGCGCGTTATCGGAGAGCGCACCTACACTGGTTTTTTGAGCGTTGGACTAGCCCGCGCTCAGGTGCCAAATAGAATAATTAGGACCCTTTTTTGCAGGTAAGTAGCACGTGCGGTTTTACTGAACAATAGACAATAGGATTAGCCTTCGGGGTCTATTAGAAAGCTACAAACTATACAATTACAAGTGAATGGGAAATATTTTATGAATGATGACCGTTAATATATGTTGTTGATATTTCTCTTAATTTTAAATATAAACAACTAAAAGTGTAAAGAGCGACCAAATTGCTCAAAAAAATCTGAACATGACACTAAGACCCTGTCAATAAAGGCATGTTCTGATATTGCGGCCACAGCCGCTCCGATATACGCAACAGGCCCCGTAGCCAACATGCCAATCGCTAACGCTACGTAACGAACGAAACGCAACTGTCACTGTCACACTAATATGGAAGCGTGATAGAGACACAAAGCGATTCTATGGCGAAACGATGGCGATTGTCAATTTGGCTAGGCCGCCTGTACAGATTTCAAGACTATTTTACCTTTTCGATATTAATAAGTCCACAGCCCTGCGCCCACGGCTCGACGCTGTTGAGGAACGTTGCTGAATTCTCTATGGCCCTCTTTATAGAGTAAGGAGAGTATGGCAGCTCTTTGGCTTTCAGACCAGAGATGAGCGCCGCTGAAATAAAAAATGATATTAAAATTAAGATTCAATAAAATGTGAGTGAAATAGTTAAAATGTACTAACAGTAAAACATCTAGCTGACCAGTGGTAATCATTGTATTGTTACAATCAGTTACAATATGGTTCACAATAGTTCTATTTATAAAAAAAACCGGCCAAGTGCGAGTAGGACTCGCGCACGGAGGGTTCCGCACCATCAACAAAAAATAGAGCAAAACAAGCAAAAAAACGGTCACCCATCCAAGTACTGACCCCGCCCGACGTTGCTTAACTTCGGTCAAAAATCACCCCCCAATCAGCCCCACTTAAATCTTTATTTTATTCGGTTTTTAGTATTTGTTGTTACAGCGGCAACAGAAATACATCATCTGTGAAAATTTCAACTGTCTAGCTATCACGGTTCGTAAGATACAGCCTGGTGACAGACGAACGGACGGACGGACGGACGGAAGGACGGACGGACGGACGGAAGGACGGACGGACGGACAGCGGAGTCTTAGTAATAGGGTCCCGTTTTTACCCTTTGGGTACGGAACCCTAAAAATCCACTTACCGACAATGCCGGCGACGTGAGGGGCGGCCATCGATGTACCATTCATTAGTTGAGAATTTTTTAATGTAAACCTGCGACAAATTAAGGAAACATTAGTAAGTTGTATACATATTTTAAATATACGATTTCAATAGCATAAATATGTCAACAAAACAGCTACTGAAATCGTTCTTCCGAATACGCAATGTTACACGAATAAAGTTGTAATACTTGTAATTCACATATTCATACATTCAGCAGACAGTTTATAACGCGCGTCGAAATTTTAGCCTCCCCCAGTTCGAGAAACCTAAAGTCCCGAGTTACAGGATAGACAGAGGCTATTAAAAAAGTTAAAATTAGGTTTCTGAACCTGTAGGTAGGGCCCGCGCTAGGCCACCTTGGGGAGCGTTCAAGTATTACGTAACGCAATTTTTGGACATTTTTGACCCCCCCTCCCCCCATGTAACGCGCCGTAACGTTTTTCTTTACCCCCCCCCCCCTCCCCCTAGTAAAACGTTACGTAACCACCAAGTGACCATTTTTAGGGTTCCGTAGCCAAATGGCAAAAAACGGAACCCTTATAGATTCGTCATGTCTGTCTGTCTGTCCGTCTGTCCGTCTGTCTGTCCGTCCGTATGTCACAGCCACTTTTCTCCGAAACTATAAGAACTATACTGTTGAAACTTGGTAAGTAGATGTATTCTGTGAACCGCATTAAGATTTTCACACAAAAATAGAAAAAAAACAATAAATTTTTGGGGTTCCCATACTTCGAACTGAAACTCAAAAATTTTTTTTTATCAAATCCATACGTGTGGGGTATCTATGGATAGGTCTTCAAAAATGATATTGAGGTTTCTAATATCATTTTTTTCTAAACTGAATAGTTTGCGCGAGAGAGACGTCCAAAGTGGTAAAATGTGTGTCCCCCCCCCTGTAACTTCTAAAATAAGAGAATGATAAAACTAAAAAAAATATATGATGTACATTACCATGTAAACTTCCACCGAAAATTGGTTTGAACGAGATCTAGTAAGTAGTTTTTTTTTTATACGTCATAAATCGCCTAAATACGGAACCCTTCATGGGCGAGTCCGACTCGCACTTGGCCGCTTTTTTTACCTAAAGGCCTCAATTAAAATGTGGCGTAAAGTACCGGAAAGTCGCTAAAATACCTTTGTTATTGTTTTAATCGCGTTAATATTATTAAAAACAATGTTACGTAACGCGTAGTTCAAACCCCCCCTCCCACCCTGTAACGCATCGTAACGTTTTACAAGACCCCCCCCCCTCCCAAATTGTTACGTAATACTTGAACGCTCCCTTGTCCATGGAGTATAGTATGGAGCGTAGAGGTAAGGAGAAGACTCTTTTATGGGCGAGCAGTTGCAAGTGTCCAGCTGACAGCTATAAATAAGTTCCAAATCTCTCCAGAGTGGCGCTAGAGTAGGTAGCTAAGAACGTAGCCGTTATTGACGGAGTGAAGTGCGCTGTCAATTATTTTAAATTTATTATCAAATATTCTAGGTATTGTGGCGACAGTTATTTAAGGTTTTTTGACGGACACTTTTTTTATGGAGATTGTTTTCCTTACCTCTACCTTCCATAGAGTACAGCAGGGGTCACCGATTAGTTTCTTCAGGGGTCCGGTTCTTAAACTAAAATGACCACTCGCGGTCCGTTTCTCCTTGAGTTTATTAAATAAGCAAAACAAGCAACAACGGTTGCACTCCGGGAGTGCCGATAGAAGTGAAAACTCACCTCACTATGTTACCGACGCCCGGTAACACGATACATACGTTTAGCGGAGGTATTTTATTTATTTATTATATATTGTAATAACCTGACAGTGATTGCTGTGGCAACACTGAGATATGCCTGTCATTGTTATCATGTAACGGAACACATTTTCGTATAGCGCTAAATAAACCGTAATTAATTAATTTACTGTTTTATTTGGCTCCAAAATATAATAATGGCGACGAGAAAATAACGTAATACGTGTGTGGACTGAAATACGTCAAAAGTTTTAGTTCCAAAAAGTAAAAACTCTGTTTGTGATACTCTTGTGAGGTTAACATATATAACCTCCAAATGTCACTAAGTGAACACTTTTGGAGTGATATTTCGCAAAAAAAGACAAGTTTTGTGCAAAATTTAAGCAAAAGTGAACTATTACAAATATTAGAAGAACTGCAACTGAACCACGAGTTAGAAACAATAGACGAATTAAGGAAATTCCTAAGGGACGCGATCAAAAGTGGACAACTTATAAAGACTCCACAAACGCAGGAATTACCAGTCATGGCGGTGAATTATGTAAATTATCACATAGAACCCTTTGATGGACGTGATTTTGACACATTCGAGTTGCAGTTGCAGTGCCTAATTAGCTTGAATAATGTGCCGGAAGACAAGAAAGTGGCCCTGCTAATCACTAAAGTTACACCAAAAGTGTTAGAGACACTTAATCACATGTGTGCTCCTGCCAAACCAAATGAAAAGTCATTTACTGATCTCATCAAGCTATTGGAAGATAGATACAACAAATCCACTTCCGTTCCTGTGGATCGGGCAGAATTTAGAAAATGTAACCAGAAGGCAGAAGAAAGCATAGAAGACTACATTATACGATTGAAGAAAGCTGCAAAGAAATGTAATTTTAAGGATTTTAAAGACCAGGTGAAAGAAAAACTTATCGACGGAGTGTATTCATCTCTTGTTAAATTTGAATTACTTAAGAATGGCAACCAAACACTTGATGAATTAACCACCTTAGCGAGGACTGTGGAGGCGGCGTGGCTGCAGACTAAAATGAAGATGCCAGTGGAGGAACCAGCTTCTAGTATGTTTTTTGTCAAGCAGAATGCACAGAGTAAGCCAAAACAAATTCAGAATAAAGTCAATCGCGGGTCAACAGCATCTGGTAAGTCACTGAAGTGTTTTTGTTGTGGTAAAAATAACCATTTAAAAAGTGAATGCAGTTTAAAAAATAAATATTGCTCAGAATGTGGCCAACAAGGTCATCTGTACAAAATGTGTCCTAAAACCCATAAAATGAACATACTTGAAATTAACAGTGAAATGGAAAATAAAAACTCTGACATTGAGCAGTCTATTCAAGGACTTTTTCCAGACAGTGACGACTATTATAATATTTACAGTTGTAAATCAACCACAAATAAGGTACCCCCTTGTTTGGTGGATGGTAGTGTGAATGGTGTGATATTCAAGTTTGAATTAGATACCGGGGCTGAAACATCAACTATTTTGCAAAAGGATTTGGAAATTTTAAATTTAACACATGAAGTAAAAGAGACAAATGTCAATTTCAAAAATTATGACCAAACCATCACACAGCCATTGGGAATAATACATAACATAAAATTTAAAATTAATAATGACACTAAAAATGTTGACTTATTTGTGGTTGAAAACTATAAGCCTAGGTTATTGGGCCGAGATTTGTTAAAAATGTTCGGAATGTGGCCATTAAAATTATACAGGAACGAAGGGACAGACCCCGTCAACACCATAAAAGAAAATTTTTCTGAGGTATTTACCCCTGGGTGGGGTAATTTTAAGGGTGAATGCATATCCTTGAAATTAAAAGAAAATGCACAACCCAAATGTTTACCTGTTAGAACAGTGCCATTTGCACTCAAAGAAAAAGTATCCCAAGAAATTAAAAGGTTATTAGATAACAAAAGAATAGAACCTGTCAAATATAGCAAATGGGGAACTCCCGTGGTGCCTATATTAAAGCCGGATGGATCTGTACGCTTGTGTGGAGATTATAAGGTAACTTTAAACCCACAACTCGAAATAGATCGCTTTCCACTACCACATGTGGAAGATATTTTCAATAAATTAAGGGGTGCAGATTATTATTGTGAACTGGACCTTCGAGAGGCTTATCTACAGGCACCACTGGATGATCAGTCCCAAGATTTAACCGTAATAGTGACAGAAATAGGCACCTTCAAATATAAATACCTACCCTATGGTGTTAGTACGGGGCCTGGGTCTTTCCAAAGGTTGATGGCACAAAAATTACAAGACATACCTAATGTGATTGTTTTTATTGACAATATATATATGTGCGGAAAAACAATGACGGAAATGACAAATACACTTGAGTTGGTTTTGAGTAAATTAAAAGAATGTGAATTTAAATTAAAAGTCGAAAAGTGTAAGTTTTTCCGGAAAAATATAGATGTTTTCGGTTATAGAATAGATAAACAAGGCATTAAAATAATAAAGGAAAATATTGAACCCATATTAAACCTAGATCCACCAGAAAATTTGACAATGCTACGTTCATTTCTAGGTAAGATAAATTATTATGGTAGATTCTTAAAAGATTTAGCGACAACGCTTCATCCACTTTATGAATGTACAAGGCAGGGAACTTTTGTCTGGACTGATGAGTGTCAAAAAGCATTTAATTTAGTAAAAAGAAAATTAGGTTCTGCCACTAATTTAACTCATTACAATCCTGATCTTCCGTTAATTTTAACATGTGATGCCTCTGCATACGGTGTTAGTGCTATAATTTCAAACCGAGGCACTGATGGAATAGTGAGGCCAATTGCATTTGCTAGCAAAAAACTTAATGACACAGAACAAAAATATACCACCTTAGACAAAGAAGCTTTTGCAATAATCTTTGGGGTTACCAAATTTTACAATTACACATATGGCAGACCCTTTGAGCTAGAGACAGATAATGCTGCTCTTACTCGGATATTTGGACCGCATAAAGCAATACCCAGAATGGCAGCTAAACGCCTTCAGCATTATGCAATATTTCTTTCAGCCTTTAGTTACACTATTAAACACATCAGTACAGACAGAAACCCAGCAGACTATTTGTCAAGACTGCCAAAAGAGAATGACGATACAAAATATCATGCATTATGTATAAATAACACAGAAATTGTAAATGTAAATTATATTAATGACTCTGATTTGAAATCTCTAAACTGGAAATTGATACAAAATAATACCAAAAAAGATGTAATTCTTTCTAAGGTACATATGTACTGCCAGGATGGCTGGCCAGAAAAGGTGACAGATAAAAATTTAGATCCTTATTACTTGAGGAGACATGAAATTAGCACAGATAGAGATTGCATAATGTGGGGTCATCGGATCATAATACCTGAAAACTTGAGACAAACTGTTTTGGATGAACTCCATCTAACACATTTTGGAACCTCAAGAATGATAGAAATGGCCAAAGCTTACTTTTGGTGGCCTAAGCTTAATGAATGTATTGAAAAGATTGCGGGCTCTTGCAAATTATGTTTAGAAAATAGACATAACCCGGCTAAAGCGGTTCCAAAGTGTTGGCCAATTCCTCCGGGACCATGGTTTAGAATTCATGCTGATTTTTTAGGCCCATTATTTGGGAAAATGTACTTAATAATAGTTGATAGTTATTCCAAATGGCCTGAAGCATTTCAAATGGCTAATATTGGTTCTAACTTAACAATAATTAAATTTAAAGAATTATATGTAAGATATGGGTTCCCTGTTCACTTAGTAACAGATAATGGCACTGCTTTTACAAGTCACGAATTTCAAGAATTTTGTAGAGTTACAGGTGTTAAGCATACTTTCACTTCTCCTCACTATCCGGCCACTAACGGTGCGGCCGAAAGATTTGTAGAGACGTTTAAATCACATATGAAAAAAATTATGGAAAGTGGCAAATCGCATAACTATGCCTTAGGCATATTTTTGTTTGATTACCGCACGACCACACACACAACCAGTGGAGCAACTCCAGCTCGGTTGATGATGGGTAGAGAATTGCGAAATAGATTTTCACTATTAAGACCTGCACCCATATATCAAAATCTTGTAGAGGCACAAGAAAAACAGTTAAAGTATGCTAAGGGTGCCAGAATTGTAGACTTATCTGAGGGTGACTTAGTTAATGTTAAGGATTTTAGAAGGGGGAAGAAGTGGTCAAAAGGTCACATAGTTCAGGTTTTGATGCCTGGCTCTACTTTCATGGTAGAAGTGGAAGGAGTAAAATGGAAGCGTCATGCTAACCAATTGCATAAACTTAAATAAGTATTAAACTGTTATTTTGTTATATGTAAGACTTAGTTAGAACTTGATAGAGTCGATCAAAGAATATAATACTCATAGTATTATAGTATAATATAGTTTAATATCTAGCCTAGCCTTATAGTTTAAGGGGGTGGAGAGTGTAATAACCTGACAGTGATTGCTGTGGCAACACTGAGATATGCCTGTCATTGTTATCATGTAACGGAACACATTTTCGTATAGCGCTAAATAAACCGTAATTAATTAATTTACTGTTTTATTTGGCTCCAAAATATAATATATATTATTATCATTCTCAAATAAGATCACACTTTTTCATTGACATGTTTATTCACATACTGCCATGACTACGTCAAATGATTTGAACATAGATAAAGAGTCTTGAAAAGGAGTCCGCAACATAAATGTCAAATAACATTGAGTTTTTCTTTATAGATTTAAATGCCATTTAAATTATGAGCGACCACCTTACGGGGCTTACGGTCACATGATCGCCTTACGCTGTCTCGAGTTTATCATTTTTTCCCCACCTCAAAAAGTGCCCAGCGCCGCTAAAGAAGTTTTCACTTCAAAAATAAAATAGGTCGGCGGGCCGGATGCGGACCGCGGTCCGCCATTTGGTGACCCCTGGAGTACAGTATAGTTCGAGCACTGTAGTGAGTACATTAGACATGGGCGAAATGTGTCAGTAGAGGGAAAAGATTGATATATATCTTTTTATCATTGGGATATGTATCACTCTTTTATATTTTTATATCCGTGTGTAACAGTCGTCCCGCTCGCAACATCGGCACTTGCTGACTTTGAGTCATGAGAGAGAGAGAGAGTATATTAATTATAATGACGAGTCCGAATCCGTCCGAACGACCGCTGTCGCTCATTCGTGTTACTTCGGTCGATGCGCGACCGAGACTTCGCTTATCGCTTTCATAAATCGTCGCCGAGGGAGTGAGATGTACGGATATACTGATACATTCGGATTCGTAAAGACAAGAAGAGTGATTCATGAAACGAGAAAGATATATATCTTTTTTATCTATCACTCCGGAGTTACCCATGTCTAGAGTACATTACCTAGCGACGGAGGCGACAGCGCCGCCGGGCGCGCACGCGGTGACTCCGGGC
This sequence comes from Cydia amplana, assembly GCF_948474715.1. NCBI lineage: Eukaryota > Metazoa > Arthropoda > Insecta > Lepidoptera > Tortricidae > Cydia > Cydia amplana. The sequence goes on from NC_086072.1 coordinate 5,129,477, forward strand.
GCGCCGTCGGCGCAGGGCCCGCGCGAGCTCCACGAGAACGCGCCGCCCGCCACCCGCGCGCGCATCGAGTACAGTATAGTTCGAGCACTGTAGTGAGCACATTACCTAGCGACGGAGGCGACAGCGCCGCCGGGCGCGCACGCGGTGACTCCGGGCGCGCCGTCGGCGCAGGGCCCGCGCGAGCTCCACGAGAACGCGCCGCCCGCCACCCGCGCGCGCATCGAGTACAGTATAGTTCGAGCACTGTAGTGAGCACATTACCTAGCGACGGAGGCGACAGCGCCGCCGGGCGCGCACGCGGTGACTCCGGGCGCGCCGTCGGCGCACGGCCCGCGCGAGCTCCACGAGAACGCGCCGCCCGCCACCCGCGCGCGCATCGAGTACAGTATAGTTCGAGCACTGTAGTGAGCACATTACCTAGCGACGGAGGCGACAGCGCCGCCGGGCGCGCACGCGGTGACTCCGGGCGCGCCGTCGGCGCAGGGCCCGCGCGAGCTCCACGAGAACGCGCCGCCCGCCACCCGCGCGCGCATCGAGTACAGTATAGTTCGAGCACTGTAGTGAGCACATTACCTAGCGACGGAGGCGACAGCGCCGCCGGGCGCGCACGCGGTGACTCCGGGCGCGCCGTCGGCGCAGGGCCCGCGCGAGCTCCACGAGAACGCGCCGCCCGCCACCCGCGCGCGCATCGAGTACAGTATAGTTCGAGCACTGTAGTGAGCACATTACCTAGCGACGGAGGCGACAGCGCCGCCGGGCGCGCACGCGGTGACTCCGGGCGCGCCGTCGGCGCACGGCCCGCGCGAGCTCCACGAGAACGCGCCGCCCGCCACCCGCGCGCGCATCGAGTACAGTATAGTTCGAGCACTGTAGTGAGCACATTACCTAGCGACGGAGGCGACAGCGCCGCCGGGCGCGCACGCGGTGACTCCGGGCGCGCCGTCGGCGCACGGCCCGCGCGAGCTCCACGAGAACGCGCCGCCCGCCACCCGCGCGCGCATCGAGTACGCCGCCGACGTCATGTCGGGCGACACGTACGCGCCCACACCTGGCAAACCATATACCACTTAAGAGCCAACAGGAGTGGTCAATTGGTCATTTCTCCATACAAACGTACTCGACTGTTTCCTCCGTGGGTTTTGAAGCTAGAGCAATGATTTTTTCAACACAGATTAATATTGTCAATATCTGTGTCGGACCGTTTTGCTTTTTTTGATATTTTTGTTTTTTAAGGCGCTAGAGCCCTTCAAAAATGGCCAAAATGGCCTAATTGACTATGCCGCAATGAGAGGCGTGCTATTCAAAACTGACATCAATTAGTCAAAAAAGCAAAACGGTCCGACACAGATAATGTCATAATCATTTAGATTTCCAAATTTGGTTACGCTTGGTTAAGTTTTGGAGGAGGAAACAGTCGAGTACGAAACCTCGATTTTTGAGATTTTTACGCAGGATTTTTCGCCTTGTCCTTATCGCACTAGTTTTAGGAGCCGCTTCCGTTAGCGAGACGGGTATATTTACCTAAAATATTTAAATCTTAGCTCCTGTTGGCTCTTAACTTATGATCATATACTTTATGTTCTAAGTTCTACGAGTAGGTGGATCTGCTTAGTGCTTGTAAAGGTACTTATGTCTAAATCCGTAAATGGCCCTTTTTCTACTAATATCATTTGATATTTACCAGTCGCTTTTCGGTGAAGGAAAACATCGTGAGGAAACCGGACTAATCCCAATACGGGCCTAGTTTACCCTCTGGGTTGGAAGGTCAGATGGCAGTCGCTTTCGTAAAAACTAGTGCCCACGCCAATTACTGGGATTAGTTGCCAAGCGGACCCCAGGCTCCCATGAGCCGTGGCAAAATGCCGGGACAACGCGAGGAAGATGATGATGATGATGATCATATCATTTATGTTCTAAGTTTTACGAGTAGGTGGATCTGCTTAGTTCTTGTAAAGGTACTTGTGATGTGTAAATCTGTAAATGGCCCTTTTTCTACTCGTCGACTGTAATTATTGAATTAAGATTTCGAATACCAAACTGCAATTGGGTACTTTTAATGTATGGGCTCTCAACTCAACTACAATATTCATTTCAATCTCGTACCTCACTTAGGCAACTCAGCAAGCTTCGTTGCCTAAACACGGTACTCGACTGAAAAGCTCTCCATTATATCAGGCAATTTCCTCGCGAGGCGGCTCTTTCTACGATGGACTCGGCTAAGGGGCTATTCATAAATTACGTCATTTCAAATGGGGGGGGGGGGTCTGGACATCGGATCATGGTAGCATGACGTAGGAGGAAATGGGGTCATTTGAAGCATGATTTTTTGATGATTTTAGAGGGGGGTCAAAAATCTTCAAAAAAGTAATTTATGAACAGCCCCTAATGACACGAATTTGGACTTTTGTTTGAATGAAAGGTTACACGAGAACATTTTCCTAGTGAGTGAGTGAGTGAGTGAGTGAGTGAGTGAGTGAGTGAGTGAGTGAGTGAGTGAGTGAGTGAGTGAGTGATATTTACCGATGAGCACGGGCTGCGCGATGTCCGGCGGCGCGCCGACGGTGCAGAGCGCCGGGCCGTGGTTGCCGGCCGACACCACCCACGACACGCCGTAGCGGTTCACCACCTCGCAGATTATGTCGCCCACTCGCCTGTACACGTATAAAAATTTTAAAAATCACTTAATAACTCTGCTATATAGCCACTAAACCATGTTGGATACATAATCCACTAATACACACACGTCTTATATAAAGTCAGTCCAATCTCCATACTGATTTTATCTTTGTGCATAATTACATCAAAAACCAACATCAAAATCCGTTGCGTAGTTTTAAAGATAGAAGCATACATATAGGTACAGACAGCGGGAAGCGACTTTGTTTTATATTATGTAGTGAAGTTGAGAAGTCCAGAAAACCACAACTGGCATAAAGATTCCCTTTCGAAATCGTCGTTATTGACACTGGAATCACTGAATTACGCCTCTTTCAGTACCATTCCATACTCTTATGGAATGGTATTGATAGTTAGTCCTCTGACTAACTACGAGTATAACCCCGCCGATGACCATTATAGTAAAACTAAAAAGTACTACTTACCCAGTATTGCACCAATGAGCATGCTCCCCGTAGCTCATATTAATTACATCAATCTTCATCTTTTTACTAAGCTCCATGACTTTGATACACGCTCTAACCAGCGCCGTGCCGGTTTCCATGGAAACCAGTCTACTGTCTCCAATAGTTAGGGAGATAATTTTGGCTCCGGGAGCGACACCATTCTTGTCTGGCTCGTCGGGGAAGTAGCCAGCTGCGATGGCCGCTACGTGGGTGCCGTGGGTCGCTGTAAACGATTAACATTGTTGTACTGAATTTGTTCACGGAAATTCATATTTTACACATATTGAGATCTTTCATAACATTTGCATCTCCATCTTATTTGCTGTACAAGTACACGGTATAAACATGGATGTAAAAGAAACAGCTCCAACCATAGTTTCTCAATGGTCTTCGCAATTTAGAAATGCCACCTTAACACTTTCAGTGGCACGAATCCGCTAGTCCGGTTCATTTTATATTGGAAATTGGGTGGTTCCAAGTCTCGACTGAGATTTTAACATACTCTCCGCTGTGCCTATTGAGGGTGAAATAATAACTACCGCGGCACGTACATATGCCCAGTCTACGATGTATCTATTGGAAGGTGAAACATTAACTCACAGCACATAGCAACGACTTCGAGCGTGCATCCCCCATCGTGAACAATGATCCTCAAATCCCCGTCCAGTGCAAGCACTCATTCGTAATACAGTACTCGCCGAGTCACGAAAGACAAGTGTCCCCTGTGTCTATTGAGGGTGAAATATTCACTCACAGCACATAGCGACGACCTCGAGCGTGCGTCCCTCGTCGTGAACATTGATGGAGACCGTCATCTCGTCCAGTTCCGTCAAGTGCGAGTGCTCGTGAGTAACGCTGTACTCGCCGAGGCATGGACCGGAGGCCAAGTCACCGCTCTCCGATGTGTCTATGCATGCTCTGGTAACAAAAATGTTATATGATTTCAAGTTTACATAGTCATTTAAATTAAAACCAGGCGGACTAGCATGAGATGCGTTCTCGCGCGCGACTCCATCCATACATCTTGCGTGACTTCAAGTATGGAGTCGCGCGACAACCCATCTCATGCTAGACCGCCAGGTTAGAAAAATTATAATCTTAATTAAAACGGGGTATAAATGACTGAAGAATTCTCAATAAAGATCCATCCATCCATCTTTGGGCTATTTAACTACCATTGCCTAATAAAAATCTCTAATGCTTAGAGCAGTGGTTCCTAACCTGGGGGCAATTACCCCCGTGGGGGTAAAACTGGTATTTTACGGGGGTAATAAGCTAACCTAATATAACAATACAACAAACGTACACGTTTTATTTTTTATTACCATTGGGAGGAGGGGTAAAATCAGGTTCCCTAGTTAGTCATAGGGGTAACCGGACTGAAAAAGTTAGGAACCACTGGCTTAGAGAGACAAAATTGTATTTAGTATGTTAATGTTTGGATTTATATGTTTCTTTTGTTGAATTTACATTTGCATAATGATGACCATAAATGTTATGGTCATTATGTGTGTGTGTGTGTGTGTGTGTGTGTGGGTGTGTCATTGACGTGACTAAAAATAAATTTTGAAAGTCCACATTGATCATTACAAATATGTTGTCATATTGATACACTCTTCAGACCAATTAATCAATGATTTTGATAACTGTTCAAACATTTATATACTCACAAAAAATAAAAAGTACAGACAAAGCGAAAACCACTTCTCTTACCTCCAAGAAGTCCCATCATTGAACAACACGCAATCATAAGTAGGCCCAAGATCCGAGTACTTCTTCTCGGCCGTTTGTAATACTTCCACCCTGGTCTCCAACTCCTCTTTAAGCAGCTTATCTTCAGGGCTGAGGGTTGGATTCTTTGATACTGTTGAAATAACACTGATTTAAACTTTCACGATTTTTACACATTATTAAATTATACAATGGGACTTAATTGCGTATCTAAGTTTTAAGATTTACCTCCGTCGTTTTGAGATGAGATGAAGATGATCCGAAGATGGTCTTCTCTGATACCACGGTTACAGAACAGTATTAAATTGTACAACGCTAAGTCCGTTATACAATTTAATACTGTTGAAATAAAATAAAAAGCTAGTATTAAAAAATCTAAAACATGAACCAGTCTGTATTTGATGTAGATATATCAGAATCGGATGTCAAAGGAATATCAATCCGAGACTCAAATGTAGTGTATTCACTTTATACACTCATGGACTAATTGAGAGGAAACAAAACAAAGTTTCATTACTAATTTTGAAATCTAGGTGCCTTAATCCAGTAATTAGACCTTTTTTTGCATTCCTCTAAATTTGTCCTCATTTTAACATTGGACAATTCCCGCCTTAATGTGCTGACGCTGACATACATTTACCCTTTTACAAGCAACTGGACTTTTATACCTTGTTGGTGGCAAATAAGCATACGGCTCGCCTGCTGGTACAGGTGTTACCAGAACCACAGAAAATACTAACCAACATCACTCTCAAAATCCTGCAGCTGCTTGTTAGATTCGGCATAAGCTGGCTTGTGTCCAACGTCCCACAAGTGCTCCTTTCTGTGCTCCTGAATGCGCTCCTTTAGCTTAGACGGATACAAGCTGAATGGGTACAGAATACCCACCCTCCATTCACCCGATGGGTTCTTCCAAGATTCTGGAATCTATACAATCATTTGTAAACAACAATGTATAATTTAGGTTAGTAGTAAAATTGCACCTATTTATAAAGTAAATCAGGTGTACATGTTAATAATAAACAGTTTTAAATTAAATAATTAGGTCATGAATGAAAACTTGCCTTCAATTTGCGCCCCGTAAGGCCGGTAATACATCCGTCAACAATTTTACGTATAACCGTACTAGTGTCCACATCGCCGCAGCCACTACAGTCAAACCTCTCAATAACCTTCGTCTCACCCGTGCTCGTCACCTAAAAACCAGAACCACTCATAACTTTAATTAAAAATCCACTAAAATACGAACGAAAACCATGACGAGACAAATTTTTACCTGGAGACCAGACGCTGCCGGGTCGACACCTGAATCAAAAATTGCAATAACAGTGTCTCGGCCATCGTAGAGAGGATTTTTATTCAGAAATGAGACAACTCCCGTCTCTTTTTTCGGCAATAATCCCCAAACAGGGAATTCACAGTCGATCGGTGCGTCTGCCATTTTTGATGACCCGATATCTAGTGTTGCCAAGACAAGAAAAAGAAAATAAACTATAGCTGGTGAAGCAAATCTTGTCAGTAAAAAAAGACGCGAAATTCTAATTTTCTATGAGAATATATCCTTGCGCGCCTACATTTTTCAAATTTGCCGCCTTTTTCTACTGACAAGATCTGCTTGACCAGCTATAGTATAATTGTTAAGCCCCCTCCACACTCGTGCGGGAATCGCGGCTTCGCTTGGGCTTCGCGCCATCACGCCGCGATTCGCACACGAATGTGGAGGGGGCTTTATAGCCACAATAGACTACTACACATAAAGTACGTCAAGCATATCTTGTCAGTAGCAATGTACTGCAAATTAAAGTAGGGTAACATATATATATATATATATATATATATATACTACTCTTTGCTACTACACCACACCAAGGTCGCGGTTCAAAGTTAGTATCTATGGAATATGGAATGCAAACTGGTGATTAAATTGTGTACGTGTGGACGCTAGATGAGATTAGCCGTTAGCGCCAATTATTTTCCTGATCAAATCGGTCGATTTGCCCAGCCCGTCTGGACACAGCGCTACATAGAGTCTGTGCGAAAAGAGAAGAGTCGTGGAATGTATATACATACTCAACAAACCCTAGCCCTAGTTACTCAGGCAAACTCTGCATATAACTTGTGCTGGAGTGGAGCCATCCCTTTTGATATTAAAGATTCTTATTATTCTTGGAGGATACAACTAAACGGAGTAGCCATTAACAGGCTTTCCCCTCTGTCGAAAATAGGCGGCCAACGGTCATACACAATGTATGGACTGACGTTTATCTGACATGGCTATTTTTACGTTACGCATACATTTGACGTTCCCCTCCCCCGCAAAAATCGGCAGACTGTTTTGTACAGAAAATTACAGATATGGCGTCTCCGTTTGATTATATCCTCCAAGTTATTATTATAGCTTGCTTATTTCATAGCGAGATAACATGATAACATATAGTGTGTCAAAGGACTGTCTCATTTCAAATATATACAGAGAGAATCATACTATCTTTGTCTTACATAGTACTAGACTCAGACCGAGAAAAGTCTGCAGCGATTTTGATAGCCCACGCAGTGCAAGTGTCATTTTAAACGTCAAACTTCTATGAATTTATGACGTGTAAATAACACTTGCACTGCGTGGGCTATCAAAATCGCTGCAGACTTTTCTTGGTCTAACTCTAGCACCCAAGACAAGATTTGCTTGACCATCTCTACCTACTCAACTCAACCAATACCATACTGAGAAACCAAGTTTGTGTGTGATATTACTGGCCATAAAAAAAAACATGTTTTAATAAAAAATAAAACGCATTTAAAACATGAAAAAAGTACTGCATTAAGTACTTATGTCATCATTTCAAGTCGAAGTCAATTCGGGAAGCCGTAATTTTTATCTGCGCGAACCATTTATTATCCTTAGAAGATGTGGTTTAATATTCTTCCAGCTTATTTTATAATTGTTGGTTCTTTAGCTTTGCCTGGCTATGGATTGTGGTGGGCGCATTACTTGGTTAATGGAAATGTAAGAGCAATAGCTAGTTTTTTTCCGTAATAATGGCTTGTCACTCTCAGCTACCAGGGCTCTTTGCCACCGTCTGTATTCTTATTGTATTGATATATAAAATATAACAGGAAGTCTTAGATATTCAGTTATCCGTCAAGCTAGTTAGAATACATTAATCTGTTCAAAATCTGTTGTACATGAAAGTAGTGGTAAATAGAATAGAATATAATCATTTCCTAGAATAAACTGAGAGAGAAAGAGTTCTGTACTCCCGAATTGCCCTTTTACATATTCTAGCAAGCCAACTTTGCCAATAGAAAACCGCTCTAAGGGTTGATCTTCCTGCCAGCCTATTATGGATAGCTTTATCCATCTTTATCCACGTGATAAAATAACTGTCACTGTTTAACACCGTGGGAAAGAAAGTGACGGACACCGTTTTATCACGCTGTCACGTAGACAAGAACGACCATCATATCCGTACTGGAAGATGAAGTTCAAAATTCGTATATATATTCTTCCATACGAATTTTGAATTTCACGCTATTTTCTACTGTTAAAGTTGGCATGCAGAAATATACTTTACACATCACACAGCGAAATCGCATAGATTTAGATTTAGATTTAGATTTATTTATTTCATAATATAAAATTACAATATAAATTATTTTACACTAATCTATACGAATTTATATTATGATCGTCAAGTAGGAAAATAACAATTGGTTATAATTATACAAATGTCAAGCAATACACAATTTAAAACCCATTATAAGCAATCGATTAATTAACTAAATTATTAACAATGTCAAATAATATAAAATAAAAAAATATAAAAACAACAATGTCAATATGGCTAAGCTAAGCACGGATATCTCATAATGATCGTCAAATTAAAATAAAATAAAAAAATAAAAAACAGGTCAATAGAAAACTAAAATGATAAACAGGTCAACAGAAAAATAAATTACATTCAATTTGGATTATTACATGTCATTTCCATATATTCATTTACAGAATATAATGGATTATCCAATAAAAAGAGTCTCAATTGGCGTTCAAATGTTTCGTCAGATGGTTCAGTTCGCAATTTTGTGGGTAGACGCTCATAATACGTTGGCCCTATCACCCTCGGATTCTTGACTGAAAGTGCCATGCGACGCGGCACTGTGCGTAGTCTCCCCGTGGATCGGAGCTGTTTGCCCGCAACCTCGACGCGATTAAACATGGTTAAATTGTTTCTCACAAACATCAATATTTGAAATATGTATAAGGAGTAGTGCGTCATGATTCGATATTGTTTAAAAAGTTTTTTACACGGATGTCTGCCTTGGACTCCTGCCAGTAATCGAATAGCTCTTTTTTGGAGTATTAAGACTCGCTTGGCATCGGTAGAATTTCCCCATATCAACGTACCATAGGATATTAAGGAGTGGAAATGGGAAAAGTATACAGCTTTTAATTATTTTCTCGTTATGAGTGGCTGCAGTTTTTTAATGGCAAAGACAGCACTACTCAACTTATTACATAATTGGTCAACATGACACTTCCAGCCAAGATTCGAGTCAACTGTAAAGCTGGCCACACACACTAGGTTTTGCGTGTCGGTTTTGCTTGTGCAAGCAAAACCAACAGGCACGACCGAGTTCCATAGGGCACACACACGTAACGCCTGCACAAACTCTCAGTTCAAACCATCATGGCACCGGTAGCGGTAGTTGACGTCGACGAAATAGCGCTATTAGGTTTATATTTCGTCAGCCATACACGCATACAAACCATGAATCCACTCCACACTTAAAAAATAATAAAACTGGCCAAGTGCGAGTGGGACTCGCGCACGAAGGGTACCGTACCATTATCTATAAAAACGGAAAAAAAATCATGGGAGCCCCACTCCGACTCGCACATGGCCGGTTTTTTAGTATTTGTTGTACTAGAGGCAACAGAAATAGATCATCTGTGAACATTTCAACAGTCTAACTAGCATAGTTCATGAGATACAGCCTAGTGACAGACGGACGGACGGACAGTGGAGTCTTAGTAATAGGGTCCCGTTTTACCCTTTGGTTACGGAACCCTAAAAATCCTCTACAATTGCATTTCGTTTGCGAGACGACATTGTTGCACAGTGACTTGCGACCTATCCCCTCGGCATCGGCAATCACTGGATAACTGAAGCCTATCAAGCCTGCCAGCCACACACGTTCAGTTATGCCTGCGCAAGCGAAGTGCGCAAGCACAACCAACAGGCAAAAAATATAAATTTTGATATTTTCAATTTTGCTTGCGCAGGCAAGGAGTCATGTCATACACACGTTCAGTTATGCCTGCACAAGTAAACTGTGCAGGCATAACCATCGGTTATAACCTAGTGTGTGTGGCCGGCTTAAAGCCCAGGAATTTGCTCACAGTACTTATACTTGGTTGTGGTGACGTGGCCCTTACGGCCACGTTACCAATCTTCTCCCAACAAGAGCAGTCGCTGGTCACAAGGTCGACCAAACTGCATACTAATTAAAAAAAAAAAAAAAAAAAAAAAGTACTTATACATAGGATAGGTACATAGGATAGGTACATAGGATTTATTGCAAATATTGCAATGTTTGTGGATCTCTAAAGCTGTATCCAGACGGGCTGGGCAAATCGACCGATTTGATCAGGAAAATAATTGGCGCCAATCTCATCTAGCGTCCACACGTACACAATTTAATTACCAATTTGCATTCCATAAATACTAACTTCGAAAATTGGCATTTTTGTGTCCGCATCTGCTGATTTGATCGGGGAATCAAATTGGCGTTTGCGTCCGCACGGCCTGATTCGATCGGACAATTTCATCAGAATGGCGAAAAATTGTCTCGTCTGGACTGCACTTAAATTTGATCTCTATAGCTGGTCAAACAAGTTTGTCAGTCGAAAAAGGCGTGAAAGTCAAATTATATATGGGACAAAAACCCTTCGCGCCTTCATTTTTTAAATTCTTCGCTCTTTTCCACTGACGGAAAATGGAAATGGCTTGACAGAGTATACTTACGTTTGTCTTTAGTTTTCTTTTTCGTTTCAATTAAATTAACTGGCAACACACAGTCTACTGTCACTTCACGAACGAGCACAATATTTCTGTAATATTTTGCTGGGCGGCTCAATAAAATGTGGTACGAAATTCTGCCTAGTTTCTGCATTATTACAGCAGCCCTGGGCTTGCCTGGGTGGGGCCTATATCATTGCCACAACCTTATAGTAGGCAACGTAAGTACCGCATCAAAACAACCTGTTAGGTAACACTGATTAATTTTCGTATGCACAGATTATCTATTTTGTCACTAAGTTTCAGTTCAATAACCAATTTTAAATAGTAACTGAGCTAATTTATTTATTTAATATTACTTTTCAATTACTTTGTCACAACTTTGGCCTGCAATAACGCACAGTAGATATGGCTAAAGCCCTTGCTACACGGTCACCGACAAGCCCCCAGACCGCGTGGCCTTGGTCCGTCCCGGACCGTGTAGACAGTTGTTTACAACAAAATTTGACCAAAACTGACCAAGGACAGACCAAGGTCAGACGGTTAGAAGGCTTGTCGGCGACCGTGTAGCAAGGGCTTATTGGCTCCTCTACACGATGGGCCAACGCCGCGCCGGCCACTCCAAGGGACGCAGCCATGCGGTAGAATGAGATAGCAATATCACTTGCTCCCTCTAACGCATAAATGCATTAAAGCTGGTTTCAATTTTAAGGTATCCAGGTTATTGGTTGACTGAAAATGGAGTGGGGAGCTTAACTGACATTTGTCTATTTGTCTAAAACATACTCAAATTCAAGCAATATCGCAGTATCCTATGTTAACATCTCAAAATATTATGTATGATCAACATCAACACACAATTACTCAAATTATAATAATTGAACTAGGACTGTACTTTTAGTTTGTTACATTTATTAAAAAGAAACGATAGGAACCACCAAAAACCTATCACCTTTTGTAGATTGTTTCTGTTGAACATGTGACAATTTTTGGAATAAGTTCACTAAGTACTATTTTTGAAATAAGAATAATTAATTGCTAATACACTACTTCATCTTGAAATGGGTTCTGGAATTTGTTTTAATTAAATCTGCCATTTTTATGTTTCAGCATTATAGGCGCTCCCTGTTGGAGAGGTGGGACCGTCACACATACCAGCGTGACATGAGGCTAACTGGCAACCCCTACAAAGTCAATGTAAATATTATCTTATTATATTAATTAATTTAGGTTTGCAAGTAATATAATAGGGACATTTTTTTATGAATTGTATCAGTCGATCAGGTTTATTTTGAGGATCAAATGTCTGATAAAACAAGCAACAACGGTTGCACTCTGAGAGTGCCGATAGAAGTGAAAACTCACCTCACTATGTTACCGACGCCCGGTAATACGATACATATGTTTAGCGGAGGTATTCTATTTATTTATTATATATTATTATCATTCACAAATAAGATCACACTTTTTCATTGACATGTTTATTTACATACTGCCATGATAACGTCAAATTATTTGAACATAGGTAAAGAGTCTTGAAAAGGAGTCCACAACATAAATGTCAATGAGTTTTTCTTTATTGATTTAAATGTCATTTAAATTATGAGTGGCCATCTAAACCTTACGCCCCTTACGGTCACGTGATCGCCTTACGCTGTCTTGAGTTTATAATTTTTTCCCCACCTCAATAAGTGCCCAGTGCTGCTAAAGAAGTTGTCACTTCAAAAAGTTTCCAATGTGTTGTCATAAATTGCTAATTTTCTATCTATTTACCTAGATTTAGTTATAAAATTCAACATGTGTCAACAACCCTATTGATACGCAAAATATCTAGATGTCTGCAGAGCACACAACCAAAACACACATTACAAGATAAAACCAAAAGAAGAATATGAAATTTCACCCTTTAGCCACTTGAGGCCAAACTCTAGATTATTAGAGAATCATTCACACAGTGTGCACATAAGCCATTTTTGTCAGTATTATTAAAATTCAAATTATTTATTTCAGGCTATAATATATACTTTATAATAAAATAATATTTTACTTTTTCCAGGGGCTTGATGCTATTCCTGATAAATAAAGGCAGTATGAAGAAAGTTACAGTGCTGTTATTGTAGTGTAAAATACATAAATTATGGTAAATAAATTTCATTTTTAAGTTGCTTTATTGTTTGTTATAAAAATACCAACCAGCCTTCCCTGCCACACAGTACAGTAAGAACCATTTTAATAAATAGCATAGACGTTTGTAGACGAAATAAATAATACATAATTATTATTTGCATAGCCCTATAATCCTGACTATGAATCATTGTTTTTATAGCAGAAAACTTCATTTGAAATAAAATAAAAATATTGCAATGGAAACCAGGATGATGGTTATAATTTATAATATCTGATCAAATGGAAGTGTAAACCATAGCTGAGTATTTTTTATACACTTAAACTAATAATATCTGGGTGACCGAGCTTCGCTCGGAAAACATTAAAACTCGAAAATGCGCGTTTTCCCAGAGATAAGACCTAGCTAGATCGATTTTTCGCCCCCGAAAACCCCCGTATAGCAAATTTCATCGAAATCGTTAGAGCCGTTTCCGAGATCCCCGAAATATATATATATATATATATATATATAAATAAATAAACAAGAATTGCTCGTTTAAAGGTATAAGATACTTATACACTTATACTAACCGAGTGGCAACCCTAGTCTATGCAAAACCGGGGATAGTAAAGCTAGTAACAGACTATCGGACCGGACCGCGACCTTGGAGCGTCGCCGCACCCATAAGTGAGAGCGAGAAACATATATCTCTTTCTCGCTCTCACTTATGGGTGTGACGCTCAAGGTCGCGGTCCCGTCCGATAGTCTGTTGCCACTATAAGCGTGGATAAAGTCTATTTTTTTATTCGTTAGACTGAAATGATAGTTCTTAGTATGAACATAAAATGTCATTTCATACTATGAAATGTCATTTTAGTCTACCGAATAAAAAAATAGACTAGTAATAATAAGTAGAGTCCAGCCAGCCTATTATGCATAGCTTTATCCATCTTTATCCACGTGATAAAATAACTGTCACTGTTTAACACCGTGGGAAAGAAAGTGACGGACACCGTTTTATCACGCTGTCACGTAGACAAGAACGACCATCATATCCGTACAGACGAGCTGGGCAAATCGATCGATTTGATCAGGGAAATAATTGGCGCCAATCTCATCTATCGTCCACACGTACACAATTTAATCACCAATACTAGCTTCGAAAATTGGCATTTTTGTGTCCGTACCTGCTGATTTGATCGGACAATTTCATCAGATTGGCTTGCAGATCTTTTCAGTAAATAAAGGCGCGGAATTCAAATTTTCTATGGGACGATATCCCTTCGCGCCTACATTTTTCAAATTTGCCGCCTTTTTATACTGACAAGATCTGCTTGACCATCTATAGCACCCAAAAGAAAAGGTTGAGTATAGTTTTCCTGGTTCTTACTGACTGACAAATTGGTTTGACCAAGTATAGTTTGTCAACGGACTGTCCCATTTCAAACATAGACGGAGAGAATCATACTATCTTTGTCTTACATTAGTACTAGCACCCAAAAGAAAAGGACGAGTATAGTTTTTCTGGTTCTTACTGACAAATTAGTTTGACTAACTATAGAACATAATATTATATTTTTTGTACTCTGCGTGATTTCGACCGGAAACGTCACTTCATTATGTCAAAATGTCAATGTCATGAAGTGATCAACAAATTCAACAATTCCCAATTTCCCAAACCGAAGTTTCCGAAGTTTATGAGTTGTTTATTTTAAAGTATTTTTATGATGTTATGAATTCGTTCAAGTTGTTGAAAATAAACTACCAATTTGAAATAATATTCCTGACGACTCAATTTATCAAAGTGCTTATGTTTTTAAGCGGGAACGGGAATTCGTGATTGGTGAAATGATTGATCCTGGTTTATCCCTTGTACTGTACCCCACTTTCACGATGACTGATAATTGTTTCGTGGATATTACGATTGAATTTCTAACCGTTGCCTTCCACAACATTTTGTATTACGCCTCCGTCTACCCGAAAAGTGTCTTCGAAACGAGAAAGAAGTACAGCGTCGTTGTTTACCGGTGCATACATCCTGAAGTCAACCAATATCTCGACCTGTGCCTCAAAAATATTGCAGAATGTTTGAAGAGCGAGCAACTGAGACGCGCGGAGTTTTCCGTTACAGATGAAAACTACAAACCTGTGATCAATTTTGTTTTCGATTTTGAGAAACACAAACAGTCAGATGAAAATTCCGACGCCTATTTGATTCAAGCTGAGCAAAATCTTCGAGCCTTCTGCTTGAATTTGGTCAGCAATAGTGATAAGTTCTTAGTTCCTGATGACTGTAGCTTCTCAATATTTATACACACAAATGAATCTAATGCTGTTGCATTGGCAAATAATCCTGAATTGGAGGACTTTCCTTTTGTTGAAGTTGAGGGGGTAGCAGAGGAGATAAATAATATTATTCCATTAAGGAGATTTAATTTAAGATGTTATAATATTGATACCTATGTAGAAATAAAATAAGGACTCGTACTTTATTGTAACTAAACTTTATACAACAACTGCTGTATAACATTTACAATTCAGATGTTAAAATTAAAGAAAGAATCCTACTATAATAGTGGCATATCTGAAAAAAGTATAATAGGAATATTTAAATGTACATTTAATTCATTGTAAAATGAAATTTCTGTACCTACAGGTTATTAAGTGTGTTTAAATTTACTAAAAACTATAACAGCATATCAAACACCATCTATATTTTCCAATTTAACTTTTAAACATCTCCACCGGGAGTATATTTCATCCCAATCCACATAGGCACCAATCAATTTCCGAACATTATTTGAGCTGTCTTCATATGCATTCCGCCCATGCAGCAACCTTATGTTATCAAAAGTCAAGATGTCCCCAGCCTTCGTCTTGAATTTAGCAGAAAACTTATGATTGAAATTCAGAAAGAAGGCCCACGCTTCATACCAAGGTTGAACTAGTTCTATTGGCCCTGGAAAATAATTCCCTCTCTGAGGCACAGAGAAATTAATTCTCATTAATTCTCCATGTTTATCTAAGCAAATAACTGGAGATCTGTGTAGTTTGTAGAATTCATTACCATCCTCGGTTCCAATGTCACTCCATTCAATTTCAACATCTGTTAGAAGCTTAAATTGTTCGGGATGGTTTTGTTTAATGTATGAAGCCACATAGTGAGCGTCAGAGAGAATATTCTCTCCGCCTTGACTTTGAGTTTGCTCTAAACAGTGCAACATGTTCACTCCTGGACAATATTCATAGTATGGCAAGTCAATATGAACTTGTAAATTGGTGTTGAGATATGCTACATTACTGGTGTTAGGGACATTTTGCACCACAAATTTGACGCCATAATGTGTTCTCCGTGTAAATCCAATGGTCTCCACAATTTTGTCTATAGCTGTAGCAGAATTTGGTGTGTTTTGAATCAAAGCTACTCCATAAACTGATAGACTGTGTAACCAATTATACAATGCCTGGTTTGAGTTTAAAATCTCATCATAATCATGTTTAGAACAGATCTTCTGGAAATCCTTACCTTCCCAGGTAATTTTGGCAGGTTTATAAATGGCTCTGTCATAAATTTTCTTATTCTCTGCAGTAAAATTTCTGAACTTGAGCCACTTTAAGTCAAACTCCGATATATGCCCGTCATCCCAGGTAAGCTTCACAAAATTTTCGCCCTGCTGGACATCTTTTGCATTAACTTTTAAGTAGAATTTGCTCCAATCAACTGTCCTGCTTTTCGCCGATCGGTGGAAACACTGTTCGCACTGGCAGTTATCCCTCAGCCACACGTAGGGAAATTGTAAAGATTGGCCACTTATAACCAGCTTTAACGTATCAGATTGTTTGAAAAGCGCGTTCTGGGTATGAATTTGAGTAACACTACTTTTTAATACGTTAGATATAAGCTTATTTGTGCACAGTTGTCTGAACGCGAGCATTTTGCTGTCTTGTACAATACTAAATGATAAGAGATAATTAATAAGTTGGTTGACACAAGCCATAATGATAGTAGGTAATTAAATTGTATAATTACCTAATTGTGTAAGGTCTAAGTATATAACTGTTTAATGAACTTTGCTCGGCAAATCCGGTTTAGTATCAGAACCAGAACCCGTTTTGTTACACAATACAAGGCATACGGATTCTGAATTGGCTTTTGATATGGGTACTTTTACGAGGTCAGGAAATACGATTATTAACCTACACTAATTGCCGTTAACCTTAAGTTAAAAATAGCTCTTTTCCTGACGACAAATTTGATATCGTAAGTTATTCGCAACGAAAACTGTATTCAGGATATTATCCGTGATTGGGGTTTTTAAATACATTTTAAATTGTCATATAAGTTGAAATATAAAAAACAAACCTGTAGGTATTAAATAAAACCATGTCTTAAAATAAACGAACATAATTATATTGATCTAAATATTTATATAGGTACACGTAGAGATGAAAAAAATTGTACTCAAGAATATAACAACCACTAAACCATTATTTTTCAAACATAACTTTAAGATTAGGCTTTGCATTATTATGATAACAGTTTAATCAGTAAATAATAAGTTAATATGTATGTACTTATAAGTATGAGCAATAAATTCAGTCATATTGAAAGACAGCTGCCTTGCCCTCGATTCTGATAAGAGACGCAAATAAAGCTTCTCTCAAACATATTGTGTTGTCTGTCTGTCTTTATCAATGGTATTTATTTTACATTTAACGAGCATGAAGGTGTCAGATATTACGCTAAATTGAGGTCTATCACTTTGTGAAATAAAGTTTAAATTGTTTGTAGGAAATATTTCCTTAATACAAGGCTTAAAATGAATTACCAATAATATAATTATTATGAATTATCTTTAGGTGAGTATCCTGAGTTAGTCATAATATAGTGAACCATTTTGAACCTTATCACAATGTCGATTATTACGAGTGTCATATTAGATCCCTTTATTTTCACAAGGTTCAAAGTGGCATGACACGCATTAATAAACTTTTCCTGAGTGTTGTAATGGTTACCTATGTTCTAATGTTACCTAATTATGATAAAAAAACTCTTATCTATGAGGTAAAAAGTTAATTTCTGACAAACAATAAGGCGAGGTTTTCAGTCTACTTGTATCTTAATTTTGTGGTAGGCGTTGCTGAGGATGCCCCGGATGTTCCAAATGTCGTCGAACTTTTCCGGCTGTGTGTTGAAATTGCTGTCGGTCGCTTTCACCCATAGCTCCATCTAGTGACAAAAATACTTTTTAAAGTGGGATGTGAGCGGTAAAAGTATTCGCTCCGTGCATGATTGGCGCCGCCCTAGTGGGTGTGGGAAATAGTATGAAAATGTCTCACGAATATGAGCATTTTTACTATTTATTTCTCCTACCACCAATTAGGACAGCCAATAGTATAGAGCAGCAGTCGGCAACAAGCGGCCCGCGGGCCGCATGCGGCCCGCAAACCTCTCACTTGCGGCCCGCGAGCCTCCCTGGCTATTTTGTATGTAATATTGACAAACGACAATGTCTGATAAAGTCATAAATATTAACAAAGTGTGGCCCGCGTCACCTTCGTTAACTATTATGTGGCCCTTGGCTGCTAAAAGATTGCCGACCGCTGGTATAGAGCGAACTTTCGTTCTAATATCTAACCAAGTCTTTGTGTATTGAGGTTGGCTTTCGTGGTAAAGCGGCGCGTTACTCGTCCCCCATTCGGCCTCCACCTATGTGCCGGCCGTGCTTACCTATCCCCTTTCGGACGGGAAGCACCATCCACAGCGCCCATTAGTAGTGGTCACATATACGGCCTCCATCTATTTGGCCTCGACCTTACCTCTCCCCTCTTAGCTGGAAGTTTAGCTGTCCACAGCGCCCAGGAGTAGTGGTACGGCGGCGCGTCGTCGCTTGTCGTACATTCGGCCTCCACCCATGATTGGCCTCGGTCCGTGCTCAAGTCCACGCGGAGGATCTTCGCGCCGCCGCCGGAGTATGCGTATCCTGCGAAAAAAACCGGCCAAGTGCGAGTCGGACTCGCGCACCGAGGGTTCCGCACCATCAACAAAAAATAGAGCAAAGCAAGCAAAAAAACGGTCACCCATCCAAGTACTGACCCCGCCCGACGTTGCTTAACTTCGGTCAAAAATCACGTTTGTTGTATGGGAGCCCCACTTAAATCTTTATTTTATTCTGTTTTTAGTATTTGTTGTTATAGCGGCAACAGAAATACATTATCTGTGAAAATTTCAACTGTCTAGCTATCACGGTTCGTGAGATACAGCCTGGTGACAGACGGACGGACGGACGGACAGCGGAGTCTTAGTAATAGGGTCCCGTTTTTACCCTTTGGGTACGGAACCCTAAAGATTGTAATAAAGTACACAAGCGGACTGTCGTAAACTTGTTTAAATATCGAAGTCCCCGCCATTCTCCATCTTAACCGTTTCTCGTCCGCCGGGTCGCATATAGCCGACGTCACAGATAGAGTAGACGAGGGGCCAGTGGCAAAGACCGCGGTGGTCTCTCAAATGGGCGTTTTTTTTTGTTGTCCCCTACACTTTTTTCAAATTTGGGATTTTTTATGTTATTTCTACTCAGAATCACGAGCTCTTTCTATCCTAATAGGAGAAAAAAAGTGCCCTAAAATTTGCATACATTTTTCGATCTTTCCATTCCGCGATAGCCATACAAAATCTATGAAAAATGGTGACGTAATGGAAATAAAAACCTTGGGACACTTTTTTTCTCCTATTAGGTTAGGATAGAAAGAGCTCGTGATTCTGAGTAGAAATAACATAAAAAATCCCAAATTTGAAAAAAAAAGTGTAGGGGACAACAAAAAAAAAACGCCCAAATACTAGTTACTTTGTAATACCGGTAGTATCACTTGCCTCAACCACAAGCAGCGAGATCCAAGACCTGAATTTTGCAATTAATAAAGATGATTGATTGATACCTCTAATGTCTATGCAGCCATTCTTTATCTTGACCGTCTCTCCGCCGAGTCGTATACAGGGTGGATTTTCTTTTTGGGTCAGTGAGGGCAGCTACCAGATCCCGTGCTGCTACGAGAAAACGGTCTTAGAAGACCTTCCCTCAATTTCAAATTAATGAAGATTGGCTTTTACAGATTTTGGAAAAAACATACAGGGTGCGTGAAAAAGGTCATTTTTGACAAACTTGTTTTTTGATGCCAATCGATTCCATTCCTATTGAGGATCAAAAGCTTGTATGGAAGCAAAAAAAAAATTCCGGCTAGAAAAGCCACAAATTGAGGAAAACTTTTCCAATACAATTTGTATGAAAATGAAAACTTTTATTTTTCAGATGCTATTTTTGTATGCCAATCGATTCCATTCCTATCCAGTATCAATAGTTTCCTAGGGGTCAACTTACGATAATGTACTAAAAAGCCACAAATTAAAAAAATGTGAAAAATAAAAGTTTTCATTTTCATACAAATTGTATGGGAAAAGTTTTCCTCGATTTGTGGCTTTTCTAGCCGGAAATTTTTTTTTGCTTCCATACAAGCTTTTGATCCTCAATAGGAATGGGATCGATTGGCATAAAAAAAAAGTTTGTCAAAAATGACCTTTTTCTCGCACCCTGTATGTTTTTTCCAAAATCTGTAAAGGCCAATCTTCATTAATTTGAAATCGAGGGAAGGTCTTCTAAGACCGGTTTCTCGTAGCAGCACGGGATCTGGTAGCTGCCCTCACTGACCCAAAAAGAAAATCCACCCTGTATAGCCGACGTCACCGGTAGTACACGTGCGATGGCAAAGTCCGCGGTCTCAAGTCTTGAACGGGTTAAAGGCGCGGTAGTCTTACTTGTCCCAGCCCCATAGGTGTGAGACCACGACCCAAACCTTTTCATTGAGAAAGATACCTCTAATTTCTATGCAGCCATCCTTCATCTTGACCGTATCTCCATCCGCCGGGTCGCATATAGCCGACGTCACCGGTAGACTATAAACTGGCGGCGCGGTGGCAAAGTCCGCGGTCTCCCAAGTCTTGGACGGGTTGAAAGAGCGGTAGTCTTGCTTGTGCCAGTGAGATGAACTCTCGTCATAACCTATCGTTATGGATTCTGAAACAGAAAACAGTTAAAATTAGGTTACACTACTCACTAATTGCCACTTGTATACCTAAGTTACCTACACCGTTTTAGGCTACACGTTTACAAACTGAGAGTGTAAGTATTTCTGTGGACCAAAATGTGCCTAACAGTAAAAAGTTCAATGTCACACTAGTGCGCTAGCGTAGAATACGTTGCCGTAAAAATTAAAAAAGTATTTATTTCCAAAAGAGACAGTACAGTGATCCCCACACTAGGCTCAGCCTGTAACGTGGGAATCTTAAAGAAATTGTTTAGGTAGTGGGGTTGGGATTTAGATGGTGGGCTTCTGCCACCCGAATTAGGTCCAAGCCTGTGACTACTATGTAAAGAGAAGGAAATCAAGCAGGGATATTCTCCTGCTTATGCTTATAAAGTCCTTCCTGTGCTCATGCCACTGTCCAATGTTGGCGCCAGGCGGGGTTCTTGAGGGGTTTTAGGATGTTCTGTACTAACCAAGCCACTTGACGCTGCGCACCGCGGGCGCGCCGGTCACGACCACGCGCAGCGGGTACCCGTGGTCCGGCGGCAGCACGGAGCCGTTGATGCGTGTAGCTAGTATACGCGTGTTAGTGTCCACAGCTATAGGACGTACAGTACTAACCAAGCCACTTGATGCTGCGCACCGCGGGCGCGCCGGGCACGACCACGCGCAGCGGGTACCCATGGTCCGGCGGCAGCACGGAGCCGTTGATGCGTGTAGCTAGTATACGCGTGTTAGTGTCCACAGCTATAGGATGTACAGTACTAACCAAGCCACTTGACGCTGCGCACCGCGGGCGCCCCGGGCACGACCACGCGCAGCGGGTACCCGTGGTCCGGCGGTAGCACGGCGCCGTTGATGCGTGTAGCTAGTATACGCGTGTTAGTGTCCACAGCTATAGGACGTACAGTACTAACCAAGCCACTTGACGCTGCGCACCGCGGGCGCGCCGGGCACGACCACGCGCAGCGGGTACCCGTGGTGCGGCGGCAGCACGGAGCCGTTGATGCGTGTAGCTAGTATACGCGTGTTAGTGTCCACATCTATAGGACGTACAGTACTAACCAAGCCACTTGACGCTGCGCACCGCGGGCGCGCCGGGCACGACCACCCGCAGCGGGTACCCGTGGTCCGGCGGCAGCACGGAGCCGTTGATGCGTGTAGCTAGTATACGCGTGTTAGTGTCCACAGCTATAGGACGTACAGTACTAACCAAGCCACTTGACGCTGCGCACCGCGGGCGCGCCGGGCACGACCACGCGCAGCGGGTACCCGTGGTCCGGCGGTAGCACGGCGCCGTTCATGTGAGTAGCCAGTAATATACGCGAGCTGGGGTCAACGGCCATGTGGAGTGGGATAGACGTGCTGAAGTTGTGGCCGGTCGCGTCTATGTCAGAACCTGTGAACTGTGGGTGAGTTAGTTTCGATATTGAAATGATTGGTTTTGGAAAAAAACATATATTACCAATCATAATTATGTTCGTGATGTACATACAACTGTTTTGATGGATCATTTTCCAATCTGTTGGTCTGTTGTAAAAATGGGAAACAATATTATTTTATTTATTTCGAGCAATAGGCTACATGACTAATTTTTTTTTATGGTATCAATCGATCGGGTTTGTTTTTAGGATCAAATGTCTATATGGGACCCATTGCATTAAAGTAACACAAAAGTCAGAAATTGTAATCAAAGTCCGACAGTCGCACTTCACTCGCGAAACGCCCTATACAAAACGGCCAGAGGCCGTGACGTCATCGCCCATCTTGTAGTATGGACAAAACAAGAAAATTGCGTTTTTGTCGCTGAAATATTGCGTTTATGTATATAGTTGCTATACAATATTTTTTTGGATGAAATGTAAGGAATCGAATGGTACCCTTACTTTTATCGTTTTTGGAAGTTAAAAAAACTTAAATTATGAAACTTTCAGGTCCTGTAATTTTGTAATTTTTCAATATTTTTTTTTATATCCACATTATTGTGATAAATTGTTCGTTTGCTATCTATTTTACTAGATTTTGTTATAAAATTCAACATGTGTCATCATCCCTATTTTACCGATAATGCCTTTGTAATGACAGGGCTGTCGAGCCTTGTGGACAGGACATGAGCCTTAAAGTGTTACAATCGAAAGAACTTATCCCGCAATTGATGCCGACGGTCAATAGGGAATATTACGCGAAACTCTGCGCAGGGGGCGCCACTCCTACAAGTCACAATTTAAGGGTCTACCGCAAACGAGAGAGTCGAAATTTTGTTATCTAACCTCTCTATCACTCTTGCATATTCGAGCAATAAAGAGGCAGAGAGCTGAGTTTCGATTTCGCGTTTCCCGATACCCCGATAGGCCCTTTGTAAACAAACCGCCTTGATGTATCAATGTCATATTTGATTGTCTGTGAAAACTTGTCAAAAAGCAGTTTAAGGTACAGTATGTATACTTACCTATGTTAGTCTATGGTATACGTAAGTCACTACTGTCACTAGTGCTGCACTCTGGCGGCAAAACATTGCAGTAATACTCCCTATTACAGTTCGAGCGGGACAGCATTATTATGCGTGTGCAATAGTAATAGGAACAGGCGGGTTCAACCTACGCAATGCCTCGTGGTAATCTTTTCTTTACACTTACTATGATGTGTTTCCCTTGCGTGTCCTCCATATCCACGCCGCAGTGTTTGAGCACGTCGCGCAAGTACACGCCACTCCAGACCGCGTTACTAATGGCGCCGCCCTGCCAACTCAGACCTTTCACTGGCTTCACCTGCTTTAAGCAGAGCACGGCGGAATTAGGCATGGTTGGTGCTTTTCTTCACCTTTTGACCGCCACGACTATTTTAACCTTTTGAACGCCACAGATGGCATATGACGTCAACGCAAAATCGTGACGACGCCAAAGACGGCATTTGACGTCGATCGTTTTTTGATGAAAATCTACTGAAAAACACCCCACTTTTAGGTTGGCGTTATTTATTCACAAAACTAAATTTTACCCCCGAAGCGTCAGTGGCACGGCAAATGGATGTGCCGATTGGCGTTCAAAAGGTTAAACACCACGCAATAGTAAACTTTATTTGAATTTGTTAAGGTTCATTTTAATACTGTAACGTGTGTCAGCTGGGGCGGTAAAAGGGTGGTCGTAAGTAGCATAAGCTAGCATTCATTTTGACAGTCATGCGTTTTAATTTATGATTATTTGCGTGCGCTTGGAAAAATTTACATCAAAAAAATATTACAGCGTAAACTATATCAGGCAAACCAATTTTGTCAGAAGCAGAAGAATTAAAAAAACTATAGTCATCTCTTATGAATTATGAAGTTATGATAATAGGTACTAATGAAGGAAATATATATACAGTATGGTATGAATGATTGATTATCTCTCGCTCCAGTGACAAGTGACTCTTGCAAAACTATAAGCACACAACACATGGCAGTTATGTCGGCACATTTTTCTGAACAAGCGTATTTATTTTATTTTTAGTTATTTATTACACAATAGTTACAACTTTTTTGTTAAGGACAAAGCTCCACAAAACTACATTTGTTTGACTGTGGAGTCGCATTATTCTATACTTAAATAAATTTATGTTATAAGTAATAGGCTTACATTGGGAGTTATAATACTAGGTAATGTCATGAATACTCTATAGGGCAACACATTCCCCTATAGTGTATTCAAGAGATACATTTTAAGACTCTTTTTTAATCTACTTTTTTTGGGTTCTTTTACTATGTCTGCGGGCAAAGTATTCAGTAAATAGGGTAACCGTTTCTTAAGTGTCCTATCGCCATAATAATTATACACCCTAGGTACTTCATATTTGCCCGCCGTTAATGCTCTGGTGTTATGACTATGTTTGACTAGATCCCTGTGTTCTTGGCTGCCATGACTGTTTATAGCTAACATATATTTAAGTTTTAATCCCACTGGTAAAATTTTACATAATTTAAATAATTGTCTGTAGTCAGTTTTGCAACTGTGTTTTATCTTTTTATTAACTAGTAGTTTTAGAAAACGGATTTGTAACAATTCTAATTTATCTATGTTAGTTTTAAACGTGAGGCCATAGCAGTCAAGACCATAACTAATAATAGACTCTACTAAACAAGTATAAATACATTTCAAAGTGCTAACAGGAACTTTAAAACTAAGATGGTAAAATATGCTTAAAAGTATTCTTAATTTATTACAAATGAAATCTACATGAGTTGTCCAGGAGAAGTTTTCGTCGATTTTCATGCCAAGATACGTAAAACTGATAACTCTTTCTATGGGCTGGCATTTACAAGTTACGGAATCAATACTATGTATACAATGGAAACTATGTGTGAAAATGGACGGGATATCGTTTTTAGGTAACTAGCTAACTCTAGTGGTAGCTAAGTATGGAGAATGTATTAGCATAAGTTTTGTCTTATCGGCATTTAATACGATTCCATTATCATGAGACCACTTGACAACGGCATCGACGTCCTCCTGTACAAGCCTGCAGGTCTGCTCGAGGTCGGTGCCGGCGCGCAGCACGCACAGGTCGTCCGCGAACATGTGCGCGGAGCAGTGGCGCAGCACGCCGCACAGGCTGTTCACGTGCATCAGGTAACAGAGGGGCCCGCAGCCCGAGCCCTGCGGCACTCCGCAGCGGACGGCCTGCTCGTCACTGAGCGCCGACCCGACCTTCACGCGGAAGGACCGCATGGTGAGGTAGTCGCGGAACCATTGGTTCAGCGGCCGCCCCACCCCGCACTCCTCCATAGCTTTCAGCAAGGTATCGGTCTCTAGGGTATCAAATGCCTTTTTAAAATCAAAAAAGATAGCTACCACAAACTGTTTCTCTGCTAAGTAATTGTTAATCTCATCTGTAAAGGCAGATAATAGAGTATTCGTACTTCTCTGTTTTTGGAATCCATGCTGACAACTATTTAGAATATGATTAGTTTGTAGATAATGTGATATGCGGTCGGTAATACATTTCTCTATTATTTTGTCAACACTAGATAGTATAGATATGGGTCTGAAATTAGAATAATTTTTAAAACTGCCTTTCTTATGGATAGGACGCACTATTGCCTGTTTTAGTTTTGTAGGAAACTTTTGTTGATTAACTGATAAATTAATTAGTTTGGCTAGTATCGGGCTTATTTTATCTACAACTGTTTTTAGGTCAGACATGCGTATGAGATCGCTTCCTGGTGATTTATTACTGTTCATGTTTCGAATTACTCGATTAACATAATCACTAGATACCGGTTGCCATCGCATACACATGCCGGACTCCTGTACATAGTTTTCCCTAGTCATCCATATGTCGTTACATGAGTGTTTTATATTGTCTATTTCTGTTATAAATGAGGTTGCAAATTTATCACATATATGTTTTTCGTTACTTTCATCCATGTTTGTTAATATCTTAATATCTAATGACTGTTTTTCCTTTCCCATCATAATATTAATCCTATCCCATATTTTTTTAATATTTTTATTACAGGCTAAAATACTCTGCTTATCATTATCATTCTTGCTTTTTCGTATAGCTTTATTGCACTTGTTTCGATATTTAGTATATTCTAGCCTTTTTAACATGTTTTTTGGATCCATGCTCCACATATGAAATAATCTATCTCGCTCAGCTATCATCTTCTTTAAGTTGCCGGTTATCCAAGATTTATTATTCCTATTACTATTATTTATTATAACCTGCTTATTATAACATTCATTGTAAATATTTTCAAATAGTTGCCTAAAAGCTTCGTACAGTTTAATAGGGCAGTCTATTAACATAAGGCTATTAAAATCAGTTGCAAGTAATTTTTCTCTTACTAATCTATTATCTAATACAAGCCGCGTAGCGGTGGCGGGGGAAGCAGGCACGCCGCCGCGAGCGCGCCTTACGCGCGCGCGGGGCTCTTCTTGGTTGGGAACGGTTGCGGCCGTGCTTCGCCCGCCGTCGCCAACACCATCGCGTGTGTGTCTCCACTCCACTGCAATCGATACATAATAGTGGTCCGATAGTTTGTGTTGAATAACAGCCGAGTTGATAGATGCTAAAGGTGCTCTTAGATAAATGTGGTCTAGGCAGGATTCTACTAAGTTTCCCATTAAGACTTCTCTCCGTGTAACTTGAGATATACATCTGGTAAAGCCATATTCACATAAAATAGTTTCGTATGTAGATACTGTTTTATCATTAATATTTAATAAGTTAATATTAATGTCCCCACAGAGCACTGCTTTTGTGTTTTGAGGTATGCTATTAAGTAGTGCTCGGAGCTCTGCAAAAAATTGTGTTAGTTTATGCTGTTTGTTTATTTTAGGTGGCCTATAGATTGCTATAATATTGACAGTCTCTCGATGGTTGGTTAGTGTAATGGAGACGCACTCAGCCGCGCGCATGGCGGCCGTGGTGCCAAGCAGCGGCGCGCAGGAGCGGACCGGGAGTATGGAGTATGCCGCTGTGGGGTTGACGACATCTTCATACAAAAGCAAAGACATGCAAAATATAACTGCGGGCGTTACTGGTTTAATTGTGCTTTATGTTTTGTTTTCACAGAACATTGTGTTTTTAGTTAAGATATAGAGTTAGACCAAGATAACTCTGCAGCGATTTTGATAACATAAATTGTCAGAGTCTATGCTATCAAAATCGCTGCATAGTTATCTTGGTTTAACTCTAGAAATAAACTGATAAGCGCAGAGTACGTGCATAATAAGAATAATTATTGAAAAGAAGGAAAAAAAAAACAGCTAAAAAGTAAAACAAACAAAAATACAAACAATATAAAAAAACTATATTACTCGCGGTTACTTTTATATCCATTCTCTAGTTAGAAAATTTTAGCACTAATTATTAATTAGTATAATACACAAATGCAACTGCTTACATAAAGCCATTTTTGTGATAGACCTGGAACAAAACATGCGTAAAAGCAAATATTTCAATTTACAGCATTTACCCAACACCCCCAACAAGACAATATGAGTAATGTGATTATATGTCCCAAAGTCCCAAGTCACGACTTTAAAATATGTACTCGACACTCTTAACTGACCAGCGGTAAACCTTATAAATATTGAAAAGGAAAAATTTACCCCTTCGGGCAAGATTAAGACGTACCTATCTGACTTGAGACTCCGGTGCCCGTTAAGATAGAGTACTTATTGCAGAAAAGGTTAACAACTGCAAATTAAAAGTTTGGACGATACATCTTTGTAGTAAGAGGATACTGAACTGTCACCCTATATATTAGAATAACAGTGCCCCTTGACAATGATCATATATTACTGGTCAGGCTTTACACGAAAAATCAAGTCGAAAGAGAAAGAAACCTTATTCATCTCGCTTCGCCTATTCCCCGCGCACATAAGCGCGGCCCGCACGCTCGCCTGCCGGAACTTGGCCAGGTCTTGTAGTGTGAACCTCACTGAACTGTCGCGTCACAAATCATCTTGTCCCTCTTTATCGCGCATGATACGTTCACTTTCCCCCTCTCAATTACTGTTCAGAATAGCCGGGAGCCGAGCATGCTCGAAAGAAAATTATAGGTACACGAAAAATCAAGTCGAAAGAGAAAGAAACCTTATTCATTTCGCTTCGCCTATTCCCCGCGCACATAAGCGCGGCCCGCACGCTCGCCTGCCGGAACTTGGCCAGGTCTTGTAGTGTGAACGTCACTGAACTGTCGCGGCCCGCGATGTTGATGCGGAGTGTGTGCGTCTCGGCCTCCACTTCGGGTACCGGCATGTGTTGACGGACGTAGAATAGTTCGCTGGCGACAAAACGAGTAATGAGCAAAGTCGTCTGCTAAGTTCGACGTTTGTCCTTCGCTATGGCATAACGACAGATAGGGACAAATGACGATCATCAATTGATTAAGATAGCAGCCGTTTATGAATAACGCCGTTCATTTGTAAAAACATAGTACAAAATTATATTAAAATTTTCGGGCATTATAACAGTGAAAATGTTTTAGACAAATATTTTAGTTTTAATTTATTACCATTCGCATAACATACACATTCGCAGTTACGAAAGGCGTACACAAAGAACATTATAAATCAAGATTGAAATCTATTATACAAAGTTAATAATAAAGTGTGGAGATAAGAAAACTAAATTAAAAACGGCAATATTCACGTGTGTAGCCTACGAGTAAATATCTACAAGGTGCGATATAATACATACATATAATGAAATAAAGTACATATGATCTTTCGGTGGCCGAGGCCGGAATCGAACCGGCGTCTTGAGCTTACGCGGCTAACGTCCTGACCATATTATAAGTAGTTGTGCGACTACTTAAATATACAAATCAAAAGATATTCAATAAAATTCTTTCATTTGTTCCCTAGTTGTAGGCACGAGAAGTCATACTTGGGTGTGTCGAAGTTTTCCACTTGCAGTTTCATGGGTATCTCGGCGTTGAACGGCTTGGCTGTCTTGATGACGAGTCTGCGGTCCCGCACTGGCTCCTTTACCCACATCTCGTCGTCCGAGTGGTCCACTACGTCTTCGTCTCGAAGATTACCTGGGAAACAGGTAGGTTATATTAGCAGGCGTGTCTCACTCCGCGATTTCGTCGCTTTGCTACAGGTAGCTAAAAGTACATCCGTTCCGCCCCAATTTTGGGGAAAGCCATAAGCCGCGCGTGGCGCTGTCGCCACCTAGCGGCCATATCTGTGCTGATCGTAACAGACGCGTTTTGTTAGAGAGTGAGTCTTCTGTACTTAGTACTATTATTTATTCTGTTATATTAGGTTCATTAGGTTGGTATTCCACCTGTCCAATGTGTGTTTCTCATATTTTGCTTGAGAGAGAGAGTGAGACGCCAGATTGGACAAACATATTGGACAGATGGAATACCACCCTTACATAGACAATTAGCACGACTACTACGAGTTCGCATTGACATTTACAATAGCGACTGAGTGAACTCGATTGCAATGCGATCTCTATCGCACCAATACATCAGCGCGAGCGAGATGGACTGCGATCGAGTTTTAGCAGTCGCTGACGTAAACGTCGAGTGTCAACTCGTGGTATGGCTAGAGGTAAGTAATGTTTTCTTTCACTGCGTAAGTGGCCCATTATAACTACTTTCAATATTGCCAACGTATCATAAAAAAATGCTGATCATAGCTTACCTATCCTATACGACTCGAGCAGAGTATATATCTCCTTAGTTTTATGCATCCCATAGACGTTCCAGAACGGTTCTATACTAAGACCGGCTGCGTTCAGGATCTGCTCCCCGCCCGGATGGGAGGGGAGGAACGACGTGACGTCATATACGCCGTGTTTGTACGTCACCCAAAAGCTGTCACTGAAAATATATTATAATTAGAGATTAAACGAACTTACCTGTAAGTGAAGTTCTATCCTAATTATGCGAAGGTTTCGTCCGAAGAACTTACGTTAGTGTAAATGCTGTCTTGTTGCTCTGTAGATTTGTAAAAACATATAAGTGACCTACCAGTTTATGTTACCTAATTTACTAAGGTAAGTAAGTTTCATGGTAATTTAGTTAGATAGTGTTGATTACGCCATAAAGCCAATAATCATGATACAGAAAAAAAAATCAAAGTAAACAATTGGAATGTTATCATGAAATTTAGGGTCGGCCACAAAGCGACGACCGAGTTTACAGTATAAAGTGAACCTTAATACATTCTAGTAAGGTTTAGTACTTACTTATTGCGTGTTATATAACCTCTAGCCGCCCATACGTCAAACCTTGCCAAGCAAAATGAAATTTTATTTTGTCAACACAAAGTTCAAATTAGAATGGAACAGGAGACCTTTTTATAGGTCTCTGGGCGGCTAGAGGATAAAATAGTCGTGGTGGTTAAAACTGTTAAAAGGTTTAAACACATTAGTATCTACTAAACTGGGACTTAAGGCCACGTGGGTTCCGGTTCTTCTCTCACTCTCACTGAGCATAAGCGTGAGCGAGAGGGATGTGCTTGCCAGGGATCGCGGATATCATGTTTTTGAATTTAATTTTTTTTTAGGTAAGTTTAAAAAAAAGTTATCGATGAGTTCGATCAAAAATAAAATTGGGCATCCTTAGAATTTTCATATTTTTAGCTTTTGTGCAGAAATAGTTACGACTTTTGAAGGCGCGTTTTAGACCTAGGTATGTTCGTGATTTTTTACTATAGCGCGAAAGTAAAAAAATCAGGTTACGAATTGATCAATGAAACTACTGGAATACAATGTTGCGCCTGGAGCTAATTTAACTTAAAATTTTATAAGCCATTAAGTCCCATTTGATTTATTATTTAACATATATTAACATTATAATCGACGACGACTGGTCTGGCCTAGTGGGTAGTGACCCTGCCTGTGAAGCCGCGGTTCTGGGTTTGAATCCCGGTAAGGGCATTTATTTGTGTGATGAGCACAGATATTTGTTCCTGAGTCTTGGGTGTTTTCTATGTATTTATGTATTTGTATATTATATTTATCGTTGTCTGAGTACCCACAACACAAGCCTTCTTGAGCTTACTGTGGGACGAAGGCTGCTTACAGACGAGCGACAGTACGCGACACACTGTCGGCGACGGTCGCTGACGACCGCCTGCGACGGCTATCGGCGACGGTCGGTGACTGTCGGCGACGGTCGGCCACTGTCGCAGACGGTCGGTGATAGCTGTCGCGGCGTCGCTCTTGTGTCACAGCACGCAGTCTTCGATGTGTAGTTCAAGAAAGAGCACGTATTTTCTTTTTCAAAATGAGTAATGACGATTTTGATGCTGATGCATTATTGTTTAAAGAAAATACGTGCTATCTCTTGAACTACACATCGACAACTGCGTGCTGTAACACAAGAGCGACGCCGCGACAGCTATCACCGACCGTCGCCGACCGTCGCCGATAGCCGTCGCAGGCGGTCGTCAGCGAACGTCGCCGACAGTGTGTCGCGTACTGTCGCTCGTCTGTAAGCAGCCTTAGTCAATCTGTGTAAGAATGTCCTATAATATTTATTTATTTATAATGTACTAACGTGGAATCATGCTTGCTGACTTCTTCTGCACTGTACACGGGTAATCCTGGTTGCTTAGCCCCTGCCTCAGTGACTCCATCTTTATCCTCATTGCTATCTTTAGTTGCAGGCTTTTCGCTGATGTTATTTTCTGATTTAATGACTTCCTCTGAAACATAATGTGGATTTGAATTTTTGAAATGGTAGAACCATATTTTAGCTCATTATTGAAGAACATTTAAAACGATGAAGAGTAGAAGCTGCCAATTGTGGGCTCATTGTAAAAATTTACAATTATTTTAGCAATTTAATAATTATGAAACATAATAAAATAATAAACAGTACATATTGATTTTGGGTATGATCTAAAAAACATGTCAAGTTCTGTAGGTTTAAAGACTCAGTTTAGTCTAAATTATTATTACTATTATAAATCTTTAGTATAGACAGTAAATAAATTAAATTCACATTTTCATTTTTTGCTAATGGTAAAAAAAATATTGGACTAATTTTCGTAAGGTTTAACTTCTTATGTAAGAGCTATATTTGGCATGAAAGTGACTTAAATTACTCCCATCAGCTAATCTTCAA
Source organism: Cydia amplana (assembly GCF_948474715.1). Classification (NCBI taxonomy): domain Eukaryota; kingdom Metazoa; phylum Arthropoda; class Insecta; order Lepidoptera; family Tortricidae; genus Cydia; species Cydia amplana. The sequence goes on from NC_086072.1 coordinate 5,162,114, forward strand.
TCATAAATACGTTCATATTCAATCTATAACTGTAAATAATATTATCTGTTATAACATATGTTGTAGTAAACATGTTGCTGTGTCGCAATAATACAATAGATAAGATAAAATTTATTTTATTTATGTTATATACAAGTATTAGATGTTTGTGTGGTTTGCAATTGAATTTGCAGAATATTTTAGTTATTTGTCACATTTGGAAATAAATTTATAGCTACCTAAGTAATCAGATTTTACAGTTACGTTTGGTTTTGAATAGAAACTTACTAATGGGTCATATTTTTTTGTATCAACAAAAACATCCCGTTCTATAACAATTTTTTTTGATTAGCATAATTTTTATCTTGATACTGTAGGTATTATTTGTATAATTATTCTTGCTGTATTAGGCACAAGTAACACTAGTAGGTAATCCAATTCTTTTTTGTATAAAAAGTCATATAAAACTTACCAGCTAAAGATTTTCCGACAAGTACAGATCCAAATAACACTACAGCAAGTTTTTTTCTGAAGCCTCGCCTCTCTTCGCTATGACTGTGGTATTTTACACACTGCAATATTATTGGAGCATAATTTACTAGTTTCGTTGCAGTTTTTTGTTGCATGAATCTAAAACAGACACCATTTTTACAAGTTTTTATTTATTTAACTCACCCTGTTAGTATGTATGTTTGTTAGTGTGGGTTTTGACCCACACTAACTAACAGTTAGTGTGGGTCAGTTTAGTCTGGGTCTTGGAAGCTAAATTTTACCCACTTCCTGATTTCTGATTGAGCTAAAGTTTTGCATACATATGTAAATCGAATGACTGTAGACCTATACATTACATATATGCCCATACGTTCTATGAGTATTACTGTGTAGTCATAGTCATAGAATGTATGGGCTCTGTAACATTCCGTGACTCTTCTCTTTCCGCACAGACTCTATTAACATATTCGTTTTATTAGGCTCAATGATTTGAATTAAACAAAATGTAAAATAACACAAAAATAGGCTACCTATTTCGAACTTAACCCATAAAGCAATCAGTTTTTTTAACCCAGTTTTCCTGTGCCTTTCTTTCTCTGACCGCATCGAAATATAGATAGACAAATAAACGTTAGTAATAGGTAACATTAAGTATAACATCACCGTTATATTAAGTTAAATATGAAACTTAATTTATTCCGCGAAACTGCGAACAACTTACCGAAACACAACTGTTTTCAGAGCCATGCTGACAGCATGTATTACATCATTGAGTTACTCCCTACTGTAGCAGGCCTTATCGTAATGATTATATTATAACTGTATTATCGGGGAAATCGTCACAAACATCTGTTTTTTCGATTAATTTTCTCGGCATTCCTCTGACCTTGATTTGATAGTAGTGATTTTGACAGTTTTGACACTGACGGCTGACAGCGTGATTTTTTTTTACAATTATGGCCTGGATGCGTATCCTTTGTCAAGGAAGGTGACAGCACAAAGGCGTATTTAAAAAATGTTATATAGTGTGTCAAAGGTCTGTTTGATTTCAAACATAGACAGAGAGAATCATACTATCTTTGTCTAACACAAGTGCTAGCACCCAAAAGCAAAGGAGTTAGTATAGTTTTTTTTTGTTCCTATTTACTGACAAGATTTGGTTGACCCAGGATAGTTTGTCAAAAGACTCTCATTTCAAACATAGACAGAAATAATCATACTATACTTGGTCAACCAGATCTTGACAGTAGAAAAAGGCGGCAAATTCGAAAACTGTAGGCGCGAAGAGATATCGTCCCATAGAAAATTTGAATTTCGCGCCTTTTTTTACTGACAAGATTTGGTTGACCAGCTGTATCTTTGTCTTAAACTAGTACTAGCACCCAAAAGAAAAGCATGAGTATTTTTTTTGTTTTTGTTTACTGACAATTTGGGTTGACCGACACATAAAGCCCCTTTCACACTCGTGCGTCACACGCATAGTCTAGAGGGGGCTTAATATTGGAAACCACGAAGGTTTTCGCCATTTTGCACAGTCATATCTTAGGGCATACCACGAAAACCGAAATTCGCAAATTGCGGGGATCTTTCCCTTTTACTCCAATGAAGGCGTAATTAGGGCGACAGAGAAAGATGTCTGCAATTTGCGAACTTCGATTTTCGCGGTTATAGCCATGTCCACCTGTCGGTCCAGGACCTGGACCGTATGGACGTATGCCGTGGATGCCGTGGTATGCCATACTCCCGCTGCTGCCAGGAAGGAGAGAGTTCGCGCGATTGACAAAAAACTTCTAACAATAAAAACAATTAAATAAGTAAAATAAAGTATAGCTGGTCAAGCAAATCTTGTCAGTAAATAAAGGTGTGAAATTCATATTTTCTATGGGACGATATCCCTTCGCACCTAAAGTCTATTTTTTTATTCGGTAGACTGAAAATGACAGTTAATAGTATGGACATGAAATGTCATTTCATACTATTAACTGTCATTTCAGTCTACCGAATAAAAAAATAGACTTTACATTTTTCAAATGCCGCCTTTTTCTACTGACAAGATCTGCTTGGCCAGCTTATAAAATTTACATCGATATCTATCTCAAACCAATTGTAATGCTAATTTCATCGACTAGCTACCTATAAAACTGTTAGGTTTGTAGTAGCTGTACTTACTAGGTGTAAGTAGGTATTATTTTCATCTGGAGTTTTAGAATTCAATTGCCCCTTGTTGAGTTATAGTTTCGCGTAACATCTGTGGGTTGAATTTCTTTTTGCCTAATGAGTTTTTAAAGACCTTACACATTAGTTCTTGCTTGTAGACAGCACTGTGACTACCTAAGTTGATTTTAGTGCCGTATAAGTCGTATAATAATAGAAACATGCACTTCAGTACTAAACAGCATTATACAAATACAAATATAGGTGTAAATTTGTCAAAGCCACTGCCAGGCCGTAACGGTGTGAACGACGCGGTGAGAGCGCATCAAGCGTGTAAAACTGTAAACCATACGCATACTTGCGCCATTTAGTGTGATTAGTGCTTATCCTAGGACCTAGAGCAAGCCACCCGTAGTTAGTGTAACCAGTCCTGAGTGGACGCTCGAGTTGGGCGTGCAGCGGGGCGGAGCGTGCAGCGTGGCGTCGGGCTCACAAGTGATTTGAGCAGCATGCACTAAGGCCGCTCCTATACGCTTGCATTTGTTTAACATGCACGCCGCACGCTCCGCCCCGCTGCACGCCCAACTCGAGCGTCCACTTAGGCCTTAGGCCACTTAGGGTTGCACGGAGGTCGATTCTGATTTAACAATTTGTTATGGTTATGAACTGGTTTTGACACGACCTTGACGATCGTCTTTGTAATTGGCGTGCCTCTCACGCACGAATTCATTTCACATGCACCAAATCAGCGTGAGCGATTCAAGATCGTATAAAAATAGGATCATAATTAATCAAATTGTTAAATCGGAATCGGGCTCACGCTTGATGTAGATACTCGTATGCACGTATGCCAAGAAACACTTTTTTAATAAATGTACAAAAGATATACAGAGTGTCGCGTTTCAGTAGGTACAGATCCAACGAAGGCCAACGATGGAAGACTTTACGAGCTAACGATTTCACCCCCATGTAAAAGTAAGGGTAATTAGAGCACTATTGCTTTGCTTAATAGAGTGAAGCGTATATATGAGTCGGAACCCTTCCGTTTTTGCTGCAATGCACACAGAGTACTGGAAGTAAACCCATTTTTCGTGTTTAAGTTTTTTTTTGTTATTTAAATTTTGTACATATTTTAGTTTTGTTCTGTTTGTAATGTACCTACCTATTTGTGGAATGTGTGTTGTTGCAGCATCCAAATAAACGTTTTATCTATCTATCTATCTATTGTGTGAAGTATGGTTTATTAGGTAGACATTGTTGTATAAAACGGTTTAGGTAAACAAGTTGTTGTGTCTAGTTTTGGCTTGTCTCGTTATTAAAATTAAGTCTACTGATAGCCCTACTTCAGTTAGGGATTGGGGATTACTTGGCACTTATTGTAAAAGTTGAGACGATCGATGGGGAGCGTCTATGAATTAATGTTTTGTAAATAAGGATCCAGCCCGCGTTTGGAAGGAAAATCTACTCATCTACTTCTATATTGTATTAGTTTCTTGTCTTATTTAAGAAGTAGTAGTATGTATCTTAAACACAAAAAATTTTGGAATTTCAGCAGTTGTTGAACGTACCTACTTATATATTTCATAATAGCCTATCCGTTGATAATATAGAATGAAATATTGATTTATACTTTAATGATTCTAACACATATATAACTTGTAACGGTTTACCGTTATTTCTAATTAAAATTCTATGAAATAATAAATTAATCTATAACCTAAATATAACTTTAAATTACTATAATACACATTTAATACATATTTACAAAGAAAATACACGAAAACCTTACAAACTAATGAATAACACAAAATAAATTTACGAACAAACAAAATTGACGACTGCATTTGCTATTAGATAAAACTAGATGCGAATACAAAGGCCTACGTCACCCGCTCGCGATAAGCGATGTGCACTGGCCAGCTAACGGGTCACATACTCGTCCGCGACATTCCTACCACGGCTTTAACAGCGAGAGGTCAAATCAGCTAATTACATAGATACGATTTTACGACATGATGTGACAAATTTTTAACAAGGTGTGAAATTAATCTAGATTTAATGTTTGAAGTTAAGTTCCAGTATTTCCCCAAATAGGGTGAGTGTTTTGAATATTTTGTAGTTTTAAGAATAAGGCAACTTTCATAGTAAGTAGTATCATACGGAATTATTTTCTTCATGCAATCATTTTTTCATTTAGTTCTCTCTGGGTACATTTATCTATCACTATCTGCTTATTAACTGTAATTTTCCTATAGAAATAACGCTGGAAATAACAAGCTTCTCGATCCTTCTAGAAATATGAGTCTACCCACTTTATAAAAATCTTGTAAATTACAGTGGACATTATACTTAATTCTAATTTGAATGTACAAAATTACATGCCAAATTGTAGATAAGATGCATTAATAACGCTTTTAGTTGCTTTTTAATTTGTAGAAGTACATTTAGTAAATTTAACTTCACTTTCTTCTTTGTTTAAAAAAAATGATAATTCTGCTTGTGACTGCCACATCATTCATCACCATTTAATGCTTTGGGGTTCACTAAACCAGCCTACTTTCTTATTAGCACTTTTAATTGGCCTAAAACCCGGATGTCGCAGTCACTTGCACAAAATTGGACTTTTCTTGAAATGGCCATTTTAACGGAATTCCAGGGACCAAGTCTGGGGTTGAAATCGGAACCCACCAACCTGGATGCGCATACTCCTCTACGTTCCGGAGGGTTCCTGTGCTGAGGACCCGGAACTTCAGCTGACCGGCCACCTCCAAGTGCGACGTTCTGCGGCGTAGTGCAGGGAAGTGACCCCTATCGAGGACTCGTTTCGTAATTTGTTAACTGCCAGCTCAGAAAAGACCCACGACCTTTCTTTTCTTTTAGTTTTAATATATCTTGTAAAATTTATTCTGGCTAGTTTTTCTTCTATCTCACTTCGCTGTCTACCCTACTTTATGCGACGCTAAACGTCACAAACTACTTGTTTCTTCTTCTTCTTCTTATGGTGCCGTCTCCTGCCGGAGGTTGGCTATCATTAGGGCTATTTTCACTTTTGACGCTGCAGCTCGAAACAGCGATCTGGTGCTCATCTTGAAGGAACCAACCAGTACCTGAGGTTTTTGAGCCACGAGGTACCTACATCTTCTTCCACGTTTAAACGGGACTTAATCCCGTATAAATTAGTTTCAAAATTACGTCCGACGTTTCGAGGCGACGGAAAAATAATTTAAAAAGATTGACGCAATTGTGATCTCTTCTGTATAATCAATCGCGGAGATTTGCTTTATTATGCGTGGCGTGAAGGCATGATCCATCACGGCAATCACGGTGAATTATCTGCCCGACATGTTGCCGTTAGATAACTTCAGACACGGCAAGGAAATGCTGTTGGGGTCGGAATCTGATAAATATGATGGAATGAATAGAGATAGCAACAGGCGGGTGAGTGTACCAAAATGTATCTGGAAAGCGTCCCCTTTACTTGATATTCTTTAGCTAGTGGGCTGTACGGTACAAATGGGGAGGCTAATGTAGCGAGCAATTGGTACTCGGTACTCGCAAAGAAGGTTGGCGATGAGATATAGCCGTCTTTTAACTAAGTGCTTTACTGTAGGGAAGCTACTCTCATTATAGGTAAACAGACAAATGTCTCTCCTGTACCCAAAAGAACTACAATAGAATAACCTTACTAGGTATATGTGTTAGGTATTCGCTCAAATAATAAAACAAATAACCATAATATTCAACATTAAGTATTAACGATTACAAGTGTACTTTGTCTTTGTCTACTTATTGTAAATGCAATTCTTAAGTTAAGTTTGGCCCGACTCTACGTAAATAAAGCTGTGTGCCATGTTCTAGTGCGCAACACGTTATTTCGCAAACCATTATTACGAATTACGAATGCAACGACAATATTTTTAGACATGTAAACAAGTAATATAGATAATTATTAATTATACTATTTAAAAATTCAAATGCTCATTTTTTATGCAACTCATGCTCATTTACATTATAGGTACCTACCCATGTAGTGTCGGTTAATATTGCCGAACCAAATTGCGGTTTGTGAGGCGCTCCACACAGAATGTACATACATTATATTGGCCAATCGCGCCACGAAACCAATATTCTGCACTTGAGAGGGGAATGAAATTTCAAATCGAATTCTGGGAATTCGAAATATTCCACCGTCTCGAGATTTATAGGCCAGTCAAATTAAAGCCAAAAAAAGAGTTCTGAGGAATAATTCCCAGCAAGCTGGAAATCATTTTAATGCCTTCTAATTTCATTGGCCTATTAGGATTTATACGTAACTTACTTTTTTATGATATAACTATTTATGTCAATGGTTTAAATCGCTTTTAATGAATTTAAAATACATACATCCCAACGTTTCGAACCTTTCGAACCGAACAGCTTTCGTGGTCAACGAACGGGAGATTGAGGCAATATAACAGTACCTAACCAAAATTACAATGAGCCGAACTAAATACCTACCTAACCTACATACAACAATAATGAATAAGAACTTGTACATTTTAAGGTTCCTTATACTTAGACTAGCGACGACTCGCCCCGGCTTTGCACGGGTTAACAAATTATACACAAACCTTCCTCAAGAATCACTATCGATAGTTGAAAGCCGCATGAAAATCTGTTTAGTCGTTTTTGAGTTTATCACGAACATACAAACGCACAAACAGACAGACGCGGCGGGGGAAGACGCGGAGGAGGTGTAATGATAGTGATAGTACATATCATCCATCGCTCGAATATGCAAGGGCAAGTTTATTGTAGTTTTATTACGTATCACAAAATTAAGCGCATCAAACCTTTCCAAGCTCCTCGGGCGGAATCGATAGCACGTCCGGAATGTGGGGAATGAAAGCGAGCGGTAATAGGTACCGGCCAAATGGACCACACGTGCCCGTCGAGCGCGCGACAATGTCGTGCAATGCACGTGTAATACTGTTGTTTAAATGTTTACTATTAAATACAGTCAGCAGCAGAAGTTGCTACGCGGCCGAGGTGTTCAAAATGATCTTGACGCGACTTTATTGTTAAGAAGAATAAGAGCGTGTCAAGGTAATTTTGAACACCACGCCCAATTAGCAACTTCTGCTGCTGACCGTATATCAAATTCTTTCATAGCCGTTATTAAATCAAATTAATGGAATTACACTGAATTATTAGATCAATTATGTTTGCGATTTAAATTATTTTTTAACATCTACAAAATCTTAAGAAACATTGTGACGTCACACAATGTGTGTTTATACTAACTTCTAAGCGCCACTTGCACCATCCCATACTTGTAACCATGGTAACTCCAGGTTTAACCGGTTAACTCCGCCGGGTTAGTGAATGGTGCAAAGTGGCCCTTAATGAGAAATCCCTTTGACGTTTCATAAAGACTATAAAGAGTTTAGGTGATCTGATTGGTTAGTACACTAGCCAGCTTACTAAGCAGTAGCCAACTAGCCACATTAATCACAATATAATTAAAATTACCTCCTATTGTCTTAAGCGCTGTCACATTAAAATACCCATTAGTGATCAACAAAAAAGTCATTTCATCAAAGTCTACTAAAAGTAATATCACAAGTCGCTCACTAAAATGAAGAAACTCGCAAAATTCTTGAAAACCTAATTAATACTTTGGGCAACAAAGCGAAAATCACACGATTAATTAATTATCGGGTCTTAGGGTTGTGCTTATACGAAAAGTTCCTTAAATTCTTGTAAATTTTTGCCAGAATATATTAATTAGGCTTTGGAATTTATTTACTTTTTTGTTCGGGCTTTTTAGGGGTCCGTACCTCAAAAGGAAAAAAACGGAACCCTTATAGGATCACTCGTGCGTCTGTCTGTCTGTCCGACCATCCCCCCCTCCCTTTATCTCCGAAACTACTGGGTCTAAAATTTTGAAAAAAATACACTATACAAGTTCTTTACCTATAGATGACAGGAAAAGCCATTACAAATGTGCAGCCAAGCGTGAGTCGGACTCAATGTACGGAACTCTTGGAACGCGAGTCGCACTTGACCGGTTTTTTATAATATTTATATTTTATTAGTGCAGAATTTGTTTTTAGTAGCATTCTGATATTATGTTTTTTTAATAGACTTTAAGTGTTTTCCCTCTTGTCGTCCCACCGTCGTCGTGAAAACGTCCCAAGCTCAAAACCCTCAGGGACACGAAATTCGAACTGGTTTGTAAGTCGTTCCGGATCTCGTAAAAGTTATTTATTCCTCAACTAGTTTTTATGGCGAACTAGTTTCTCCGCACTTCTTTGTACGTTTTCACAATTTACAACTAGCTGGCAGACGTCTTTGGTCTCGCCCAGCCCCTTGAAAAGATTTGTGTACCTATATTCAAAATTTTTATCGTATTTTAGCTAGCTTTTTTGTGGTAAAAGCGACGTAAGCAATGCGTTTAACGCAAGCCAGAGACATTGAGATCACTTTTTATACTCATTTCTAATAATCTCTAGGTACATGTAAGGTAATTAAAGCTACTTAGTGCCACTTGCACCACCACCCGGGGTTAAGCGGTTAAACCGTTAACCGAGTGTCAAATTGTACTGGTAACCACGGTAACTCCAGGTTTGACCGGTTAATCCCGGGTTAGTGGGATGGCGCAAGTAGCGCTTATATGAAGAGTAAAACCAATCTTAATTTTACACCCTACAAATGTGTTCACATTCACATCTGAATGTGTCCATTAATGGATGTGCGTTCACTTTAATATTAGTTTTACTCTAATTACCCGGGACCTACCTACTACGTATCGCATAGTAACCCTCTGTGTGGGTGTGCATCTGCTTAATTATTAGTTAATAATATTCATCACGGACTTAATGGATAATGCCAAAAGCATGTCAGGCCATGATCAGTGTAGGGTTCCGTAGATAGGTACCGTCACAATTAGGTAAGTATATGCCTTGAACGGGACTATTAGTAAATTTCACGAACGTTTAATAGCAACAAACGATTTGGTGAAACCGCGCCTTAGGCGTAAAGGTCTTATAATTATGATTAGCCGGTATACATTACCGTTGATATTAAACCGTTTTATAGCTTTAGCTGAGAAATTCCTAGGGAAAATGTTACGAGATATTAAATTATAATGACGGCCCACACATATTTATTACCCTCAAGGTTGAAAGGGCCGCACAAAAAGTCGGCCCGTGACGAGGGCTCAGTTTTTGCCCAGAGCTTAAGGACGACAGAGGCGGGATAAAGATACGGGATGTTGTGTGACGTCACGGTCAAGTTACTAGAGTGTCATTTTCTTATTTTTACGTCCATAGTTTTAAATAGAGCGGTATTTTTTGACTCAGTTAAACAACGTTGCATACAATACATTTTATACGATCAAGCACTTACTTTGAAATAAAATTGTACATTTAACAAATACGTAATTACAACAAATAATTTTAAACAGCCGGAAAAGTGCCAAAAAGATACTGCGTGTATAAGTACACAAATGCGTTTTAGGGGAATATGCTAAAGACTCGTCTTGACAACTATAAGGTAGGGTTTTAAAGATGTGTGCACGACCTTTTATATGACTTATAAAGGTACGGGAGTAGAAAAAATCTACATCGAGTTAGTATCGACGTTATTATTACGCCACAATAATATTTTTTTCATAGTCTATCTTTATGATGGGCGTACGAGTTATTTGCGGTTTTTGAACATATCATAGAGTCTGTGCGGAAAGAGAAGAGTCGTGAAATGTATGGGGCCCAATACATTCCACGACTTCTCTTTCCGCACAGACTCTAGAGGGTTTACGTATGGCGCGGCGGACTTGTATGACTCTTAAGATTGAAAATAGGAACTCTGGGAATAGTGACGAGCATTTTACATTTAGAAATGTCACTTTTGACACTGACAGATCAGTATCGTACTGCTGTGACTTCTTATATTATATGCATTTTTCAAATCAGGCCGTACGACCTCGAACGCTAATGTAGACCTTACATCTTTATAATATGAGAAAAGGGTCGGCTTTCGGCTGATAGGATTTCCTCTCGTGAAAACGTCACGGTTAGGGCTGTACAAGTATAAATATTAAAACGTCGGTTTTGGTATCGTCGGTGAAAGTTGGTTTTTCGTCACTTTGATTACGTACTGTAAATTTCATTCGATAGCATGACGAGCGGTCGCGTTTGCGTTATGTCTATTTTTGTATGGGATTTTAAACAGCGCGCCAAGTGGGACGTTTTGAAAACTTAGGAAAAGAAATCATTTTATAAAAAATATATTTCAATAACTCTTATTCGAAAAAAAGCTGCTACTAAGTTTTACTACTATAGTTCATACTTTTTTAAACATACTTACCTACTTTATACAAGTAATATTCGAACAAGTCTTAAGTATTCGGACAAGTATTTATAATAAAATGTAGGGGTTTTTAAGTTTCTATGGGCTTTGATTTTCGCTGCTAACTCTTATAATACCCACCTAGTTATAATGAAAAAAAAAAATCGGACCAAATTATTTTTTCCACAAAGTAAATATCCACGGAGTATAAAATGGGGAAGAGAAGCGGTCATCCATTATCCTAGCGGGCATTACATTAGGTATACAATTTGCAGAGCGCTAGCTCAGATAGCGCACTAATTTAGCATAGTGTAAAGGCAGCTAGCCAGTTAGTGACCCAATCTAGTGCGATCGCATGTGCTCTGCCGCACTAGCGCTAACTAGCGCACTAGAACGCATAGTGTAAATGGTTTTAGCGCGCTTAGCGCTTACTGTGCAAGGTCAGTTGTCGGCAGTGTCGGCACACCGCCGACGCACTCGAATGTATGGATGTTTTATTTATTGTATTTCAGTTCAAAATGACGCAGCCGCAGACTAGGGAAAAGGAAGTACAGCTAAACATGATTGAACTTTATAAAGACATAAAGATTAGATTACAATTAAAGATTTTTATTCGTGAAAATTGAACTAGACAACAGTGTTAAAACAATGCCAACTTTTCGATGTTTTGATGGTGCCATGATATACTAGCTCTGTTCGGAAGATGAGGTTCGATTCGAAGGATGATCACTGCCGAAATGAAAATAGGACACTAACTAGCGTCGCTAGCTAGTGTAGTGTAATGAACAAGCTCTTTTTTATCTCGCCTAGCAACACTTAATTAGCGCTCTGCAAATTGTATAATGTAATGCCCGCTTGTGTGAGTCAATCAGTCCTCGCTAGAAATACGGGCGGCCGGTTGCTCTCTGTCGGATAGAGGTTATATGTGATGTGTATCCTCGTGTGGGGACATCTCTAGTCATTTCACACCGGTTGCTTCCCGTCAATAGACAATTTTTCGCTTAAATTTTTGTTACCTTTCACAGATTATGGCAAGATTGAAGCCGAACTATTACATAAAGGCTTATCTGCGGACTACAAGTAATAGAGGTTTTTATGAGCCGTTACCCCAGAAAATAGATAATCAAACGAACTTACCTGTAAGTGATGTTCGATCACTATTAAACGATGTGATTCGCCCGAGTGATTACATTATACTTTACTTGTAGTAGCACGCGAATGTGCTGCCATCGTACACAATTTAGAGTAACATTTTTTAAGAAAAAATATCTCGCCTAAATTGGGGGTATTTCATACACGTTTCCTATAAAAAAGGCCATCAAATAGGTGCGCTATTTCGTGTCCTAATGGGTAGAATCTGAAGCTTGACCAGTTTGGGTTAGGGAGGGTTGTAATCACTCGGGCGAATCACATCGTTTAATAGTGATCGAACATCACTTACAGGTAAGTTCGTTTGATTATCTATTAAACTTCTGTGATTCGCCCTTCGTGATTACATTATACTTTACTTGTAGATGTTTAGAGTGACACGAAATAGCAAAGGAATTGAAACATGTATGTTATGTTGGTAACATGAAAAATAAAACAAAAACAAGTCCCTGTTAGTTTAACTATAATCAACAGACCCCTCAATTATTGTTAACATGTTGTAATATTGTACGAGCAAACACTTCGGACGAGTCCGCAAGAACATCTCTATTATAGAACCTAGCGAATGTCAGGGAATTATCTGACCAACCGGCGGTCTTTTTAATCAGTTCTATATTCACCCCCAGCCGGTTGGCTGCTGAAGTGCTTGCGTGTCTCGTACTATGAGATCCAAAGATCGACGTATCAATACCACTCTCGAGCAAAGTGGTTTTGATCCATCGACTCAAGGTCTGTGAACAAACTTTTCTAAATGGTTTCTTAAAACTAGTCAAAAGAAAATCACAATCACTTGAACGTTTGGTAGATGAAATATCCAGATAACATTCTAAAGTCCTTGCAGGACAAATTGAGTGATTTTCATCAAAATAAGGCAGGATCAATTTTGGCTGCAAGCGATTAACCGCTGATGTCTTAATTTTATCCGTTATGTCAATAATATATTTTCGGTTAGATTTATGAATATTTCTAAGTTTAATCAACGATAAGGTTTGCACACGGTGTGCTGTAACTAAAGCTAAAAGAGTTATTAACTTTCTAGAAAGATGCTCGTAAGAAAGACTTTCGTTTGGATACCAAGAACTTAAATAATTAAGAACGATTGAAGGATCCCAAGTACAATCATATCGTGGCTTTGGAGACCGAAGTTTGTATACTCCAATCATAAAACGTTTTATGGTTGGATTATTTATAACATTAGTGTTCAAAATTAGTGACAATGCTGCTTTCGCCGTATTAATTGAGCCAAATTGACTGCCTTGATTAAAAAGTAACGTAAAAAAATCTAATACATCTGCTGTACCGGCATCAAACATATTGTAACTTTTAACATTACAAAACAAATACCATCTTTTTAAATAACAATTATACTGTTTAAGAGTAGTATCTGTGAGTGAGGCTAACATGATGTCTGCCGCATCTGGAGGAGTACCCTGCCTCATGAACGCCGCCCGGACAACACTCCGGCAACCAGGGTAAGACTCCTGTGCATCTTGTGTTCGACACTGTAAGGTGAGGACAATAAATTTGGTTTAGGTGGGAGTTCTATTCGTTCAGAAATCAACAATCTCTCAAAGAGGGGAAACCAGGGTTGTGTAGGCCACAGTGGCACAACAACCATGCCCTCCGCCTTATCTATTATAATCTTTTGCATCACCCTGAGTATTAGACAAAATGGTGGAAAAGCGTAAAAATAATACGACGACCAGGATATGGTAAACGCATCGATCTTGTACGCGTCAGGGTCACGATGCCACGAAACAAATCTAGGACATTTTTTGTTTACTCGGCTAGCAAAAAGGTCAATCTCTGGAATCTTCTTAAATTTATTACAAATTTTCCGAAAGGCACTATCAGCTAGCTCCCACTCTATATCTGCATGCTTTCGGCGCGATTCTGCATCTGCTATATAGTTGTCTCCTGAACTAACATACGAAGCAAATATATATATATCACGGTCCTCGCACCACTGCCATATTTGTCGGCTTAAATCGCTCAGATGTGGGAATCGAACTCCACCCATGTGATTGATATATGAAATCGCAGTGGTATTGTCGATTCTTAATAAAATTTCACAGTTTCTATAATCCTTAGCAAATATTTTTAAACCAAAAAACGCGGCATTTAACTCTAGACTATTAATGTGTTGACTAAGCTCACGAGTAGACCACTGACCACTGGCTCTCATATCAGAGCAACGAGCTCCCCAGCCTGTTCGGGACGCATCGGAAAATATCTCTAACTGATAACTACCTGTCCGTATCGGATTGCTACAAGTGTCTATGTTATCTAGCCACCAATCTAAATCATCATTTAAGGCATCCGGAATATTAATATACTGATCATAGTCATCATTTTTATCTAAATAAAGAAATTTGATTCTTTCAAGTCTCTTGGTATACATCCAGCCGTACGGTACTGCTGGACAAATGGAAACTAATAATCCTATCAAGTGTGCGAAATTACGAAGCTTACATCTTTTAATGGATTTAAAGTATAAAAGCTCGTTTTTGATCCTCTGTCGCTTCTCGCATGGAATGTTAATTGTAAAATCGGCAGAATTGAAGCTAAACCCAAGAAAATTTGCCGTACGACTCGGTGTATCTACCGATTTATCAACATTTATTATGAAACCTAATGATTCTAACAAGTCTTTTGTTACATTAAAGTTACGTAAGCAGTTAGAATACGTGTCACCGAAGAGTAACAAATCGTCTAAGTATACGACTGATAAAAAACCTTGATTGCGCAAGAATTGTACAACAGGACGCATTAACTTCGTAAATATGTAGGGAGCAATATTTAGCCCAAAGGGACACACCTGGAATTCATATGTTTTACCTTGCCAAAGGAAACGTAAATATTTTCTATATTCTGTGTCGATATTTATAGCAAAATACGCGTCTTTTAAATCTATCGAACACATGTAAGCGTTTTTTGATATAAGTCTCATTGCTGTCCTATAATCTTCGAGTTTGAAGTGAGGGGTAGATATAAACTTATTTAATGATTTTAAATTTAGAATGAATCTATTTTTTCCATTGCTCTTCTTAATAAGAAAAATACTCGACAAGAATTGACCCTGGCATGGTTCACATTCTTGTATGGCACCACAACGAATAAGTTTTTCAACCTCCTCGTTCATACTCGTCTCATGCGAAACCGACTCGGGTTTGTTAACAGGAAAATTCGATTGAGATATACAGTCCGATATCGGAATACGCACACCACGGACCCATGACAATATTGTAGGATCCTTGGTTATGCCTAACCATTCTTCATAAAAAAATTTAAGTCTACCAGCCTGAGGTTGGACATCGGCATCCGGTGTTAGCGGCGCGAGCTGCGGCCGTGCGGACGCGGCGCTCGGCGGTCGCTCGTGCGGCGGGAGCGGGACGGTGGCGGTGGTCTGCGCCCACCACGCGTGGAGCTCGTCCTCGCTGACGTCTGGCGAGGCGGTGGCCGCACCGCCGACGACGGCTGGCCCCTCCAGTTTAAAGACTTCGATGTAGACGGTCCTGCCTGTTGGTGCTTGTGCGTCCATTTAGGCTTTGCGACAGTTGGCCTTAATTCTGCTCCGGTTTTTGTCATTGCTTTTATCGACTTTAGACTTTCTTGTAAGTCCTTACCAAAAAGTAAACTGTCGCGCTTTAAGTCCTTAATGTTGTCCTTGACCTCCTTATTTAGACTAGGCATCAAGAAATTACGCCTGCTCTGAGTCTCTGAAAAATGTAAGTGACATAAGAGTCTACCTGTATCGCTGAGCGACTTTATGATCACATGTTTGTCATTGTCCAAAGTGGACTCTGTTGTCAATAAGTTCGATAATGTATTGGCAACTCCTGTTATAATAGTCGCGAGCAATTTTTGTTTGTCACTTAGAATATTATCCCGTCTTAGAACATTATCGTTACACGCGGCCTTGATCTCGGGATTGATTAAAGGGGCTTGCGCTAATTTAAAATTTTCCGGAATTTCGTAACGTTTTAAAATATCATTCTTAATATCGTCCTTCATTCCATTAACCAGAATGTCTGACCATCTCGTCGAGATATCGTCGTGAATGCAAGGACCAAATGTTTCTTCTTTTACGGGCTCGTCGCCCAACAAACATAATAAACCGGGATCAAGTGTGGTAATAATCGGCGCAGATTCTTGTATAGCGGCTGCGGGTGAAGGCGCGGGTGCGGGCGCGGGCGCGGGTGTGGCCGACGTCGTGGACGCGCCCGCAGGCGCCGGAGCGGAGGCGGGCGCGAGCGCGGGAGAGGGCGCGGGAGCCCGCGCGTCGACTGCGCGGGGCCCGGCGGCAGCGCTGCCATTCTGCACGACCACCGATCGCAGCCCGCCGGCAGCAAGCAGTCCACCCGACGTTGAGGGTCCGGCCTCATCATCAGTTAAGTTGTATACAGTGTCGTTGATCAATGGGGATTCTGTAACATTACAGTCGATCTCTTCACAATACTGCCTTAAATTCAGTCATAAAAATATGAATAGGTACTTTGGCTGACCCCTATCTAGGTACTGAATATTTTCAACCAGAAATCAACACTGATATTGGTCAGACCGTATACACGGGTCGGTAAACTTTATGAGTTGCCCGATATTTGGTGGGTAGGGTTTTAACCGCCAACTTGCTCGCTGGTGTGAGCGTACATAATTATGTACCAACAAGTATAGAATAACTACGTAGTTATTCTACGTACGTACGTAGGTATACGAAACTACTAATTATTACTTGCAAAACACGGGTAGTCGTGATACAGTCTCACGGGCTGTATTCTAGACTGATAGTACCTAATACCAATTCATTGGGACAAAGTATTATAAGTAGGTATAAAGTATTCCGGCATAGCCTCACGGACTATGCTCTAGGAATATTATGTGCTCCCCGTTTACACAACGTTCAACCTCACGGATTGAACTGAGGTATAAATTAGGGTCGGTAATAGCCTTACAGACTATACTCATTGCACAACGTAACAAAACAAAGCTACATGTACATACGACATATTTTTTCAAATGACAAGGCGACGTACGGTAACTGAAAAACTTACCTTCATATTGCGAATCCTCTAGCAAGGGATCGGGTTCACCGATATCTTGGTCCACACATTCGTATTCATCTGTATAGGAGGACGTACTGGGGCTATAACTACGGTGACGGCGCCTACGACGAATCTTCGATTTTTTCCTCTCAAGGCTTCGGATTTTCCTCTCCAAGTAATCTTCCTCGTCTTCTTCACGATGTTTGCGTTTTCCCATTTTACCCAAAAACACTAAACACTATTACAAATATGCTAAAACACAATTATTTCACTAACAAGGAAAAAGTACGTGCACGATGGCCGCCACACAAAACGTGTATGAAATACCCCCAATTTAGGCGAGATATTTTTTCTTAAAAAATGTTACTCTAAATTGTGTACGATGGCAGCACATTCGCGTGCTACTACAAGTAAAGTATAATGTAATCACGAAGGGCGAATCACAGAAGTTTAATAACTGGATAAATGTTGTTTTCGGAGAGTTAAAGAAAGGTTACAGTTTAAAAGCTCTACCATTCAATCGTTTTTAGTGCTCCGTAGAGTCTGTGCGGAAAGAGAAGAGTCGTGGAATGTATGGAGCCCAATACATTCCACGACTCTTCTCTTTCCGAACAGACTCTACAAAACTTTGTTCATGGTACACTTATGGAAACATTTTAGTCTTGCAAATTGGTTAAATGCGTGTTTTACTTGTTATTGGTGTGAGATTTTGCGAAATGTAGAATTATTGCTTATGTGCAAATGTCGTAATTATTGAGGTGGTTTTCGTAGCAAGAATAGTCCTAATAATATTGAAGACTGTAATTAACACTCAAGAATAATGTCTGATAATATATGTACTCGTTGCATTTATTTTCATGCCCATACGTAAGGTCAATCCGGCTAATAGCGTCATAGGGACTATTCCGTCCACGAGCGTATACCTATTACTTATAATTTCAACCGTAGGAAAAATTCATTCTGCTTTTGATTGCCGAAACGAAACTAAAATTAAAAAAAAAAAAAAACAAAAAACCATTGATCCGTAGGCTTATTGGCACTATTTCGTAAGAGATACCTACGGAACTCTAAAATATGAGACGGATAATAGGGCAGAGCGATTCTGGTCACGTTTTTTACTTTATTGACCGCGTCCGCCCCGCCCGTGACGACGACAACACCTACTCCCCACTTAAAATGTACATGTCTGCATAAATATAATGGAAAACAATAAAAATTACGACTACGTGAACAAAATATTATAGGTCTATTATACTACTTAAGTACTTACTTTCAGGCGGTAAAAAAGTCGCGCGGTGATGTTCTAGTTCTAGTAGAAGATACCTAGCTGAATTTGGGTCTGAAACTTGTTTACGTATAAGTACATTTATACTTAAAAAATACTTATTTGACCGAGCGAAGATCTCTTCTGCAGGTCGCATTTCATAAACAATTTTTGGAAATTTTGCGAGTAGCTTCAGTAGATAGAATTTTTCTGCCGTTTTTTTTGAGTACCTACCCATGTATGTGAAAAATGTTGGAAATTGGGATAAAGGACTTGTAATATATACCTTTTGTAAATAGATCTTGTAGCAATTTCGGTACGGTAGAGTTACAGGAATTGTTGAAACGATTTCCAGAGAATTTATCAATAAATGTTCCTCAAAATTAATTATTTCAGCTGGAATTGTGTATACAAATCAATTTAACGGAACAATGCTGCACCGAAATATATACAAGACGGTTTGGCGTAATAAATAAGATATTGAGTTAACTATTAAAAGTGCGAATAGATTTGTCATTCAACAAATACTAATGATGTTAGTAAGAAAGAGGTGTACCTAAATAAATGAAGTTCAAGAAAAAAAAACACAAATGTTCTATCTTATATATTTTGTTTAATTATTTAGGTTGTATTATATAGTAGAATTTTTCTATTTTAGTTGACTCATAGAAAAAGTATTGTGTAATAGTTATACAATCAAGCTTTAATATCGTACCTTACTTAGGCTACTCAGAAAGCTAGCCGAAACACGGTACTCGCCCGAAAAAGCTCTCTTGACATCAGATCACGATTGTATAAAATACTAGGTAGTATTTTGGAACATTGGCTTGTAAATATGTTTGTGATATATATCGTCCCCGAGCCCCGAGTTGCTGCTATTTGCTGCTGCCTTAATTGTTTTAATTTATTTTTAATTTTTAACAAGCAGGAATGTCTGCGAACGATGCTATTAAGCTTAAAATCAATTTGAATTTAAGGATGACTCACGTTAGACCGGGCCGTGTCCGGGCCGAAGCTTCCGGAGCTTTGTTTTCTATGGAAAGCATCACGTGATCACCTACCTGTCATAAAAAAGTAAGCGCTGGAAGCTCCGGCTCGGACACGGCCCGGTCTAACGTAATTCCATAATTGTTATAAAACAGACTAAATTAGGATTTTACTTCACCTTATTCATTAGTTTCATTACATTAAATACATTGACTGCGAGAAAAAAATGTGTCGCTGTGGTTTAATAAGGTGGCATTAGAAAATTTAAAATACTGACGCGTAATTAATTCAAAAAGCTGTGCGGGATTAACAGAATTTATTGTTAGTGGCTTTACGTCCAAACTACGGCCGTAAACCGAAGTAACTTTGCGCTGCATGCCATATAGTTCCTATTTACTACAACATAAAGTCTAAATTAAGGTTATTAGAACACCAACTGCAACTGCGTCGATAAACTAGAAGCAAATTGCCACATCGCATTGCGTTTGCCATGGCTTTTATGTTTTATGTAGTAAGGTTGAGAGTTAAGGTTTATGGGTGTGTTTAATTTAATTATACTTGTTGCATTTTCCAAGTTTTAATAAGGTTTACTAGTCGTGGCGTAGCAAATTAATTGGAACGCGAAATATATGTAATTAGAGTATTGGCACTTATTTGCTCGGTACTAGCCTTCATTATTTTCACAAACTTATTGCTGACGAATATAGTATCTGTTTAAACCGCAGCGAACCGTGAAAAGCGTAATAGTAATAGATTGTTAACCAAGGGATTAAAGGCACTCATTTCTGCCGAGGTAGTAGTTAAGTTAACTTAGTTAGTAGTTTGTCCGAGGCTGAAATGATGCCTTTTACTCGAGTTAAACAGTCTACTTTTTATTTCGAATACAAGGCAAGTAAAATGCATGTGTTTTTTTTAAACATCAGTAAGTATACATTTTCATAGTATTATTAACAATTTAGCCAAAGGTAGGGGAATTAAATATCAGAATGGAAATTGTATAACAAATCCATTTAAACCCAAATTTCAATTGCTTATCGTAATAAATAAATTGTAATTGGAACGTAAAATGCTCTAGTGCAGAAACGTATCATTTTCTGCACACCTTTTAGAACAACAATGACCCTCTTTCAGAGCATGAGAAATGAAAATATAATATTTAGCTACATTATGCAAAACATGGTGCAAAACATGTTCAATGCAAAGTCTTTCAAATATTGAAACATGTCGGCTAAACGTTACTGTCAGATTATATGTATTAATTAATGCCAGCTTAAGAGCTTAGAGTGGATTCTGTTCATCCCTTAATGAGATTAACATCTTGTAAATACTACCAATTAGAGGAAACGTGGGTTGATCCAATACCGGGATCTCATTACCCTATCTATATTTAAGTACGTAATAATATCGAACACGTGGTTGGTGTTGTTTTCAAAATTCAATGTTACTTACATATTATTTATAAGCCGGCAACCCACTTCACAAAACAGTGCAATTATTTTATACTAATAGTCTTCCCCAGCGGTATCACTTAATGATGCTTCCCGAGAACAAATGGATATCACTATATAATACTTATTAAAACAAAGTCGCTTCCCGCTGTCTGTCCCTATATGTATGCTTAGATCTTTAAAACTACGCAACGGATTATGATGCGGTTTTTTTTAATAGATAGAATGATTCAAAGCTGAGGCGTTACTATAAAAATACAAATCATCATGTCCTCCTTACTCCCTAATATGATGACAAAGGGATCAACTCAACTACTAGGCATACCCTTTCAAACAAAAAAAAAGATCGGCCTAATAGTCCGAGTGAATAGGTGAATTTACATCAAAAAACCTTTCCGACAAATCGAGGACCTTCTCTTTTAAAAGAAAGTCGGTTAAAATGGATTAGGTTAAAAACACCTTCAAACCAAAGGTCTGTACTCTAACATTCTCAGAAAAATCAAAAGAGTAGTCCTGCTACTGAAGGCAAACAAGATAGTTGAGAGGTCTAATGACTCTTATGAGAAAAGTCATTAGAGGCTAGAAACCGTGTCGCAGGCTCGTTAGAGCAATACGTGTGCGGGCGCCGGCTGCGGCGCGTTTGGCTGTTGCGGCGATTCGTCTCCATCAACGGTTTCCATAAAATAAATCCGTTTTTGTAATGTAAATTTATTGAAAGTAGGGATTTATGTATTATTTATCTGTACGGGTCTCTATTGTTTCCGAAATAGTTTTTATAAGCCATAATTGTATTGTTTACCCGTATTTTCGTTAATCATAATTCATTTGGTTCAGAAACGCGTCACTTTTCAGGATTGCCATAAAACAAACCTAACCTAATATAACCTGTCTATAGGATAAACTAACGAAAATCCTGAAATGTTAACGGTTTCAGTTTTATGACTAATGATAATATGACAAACAGAACATTATGACTTTAAAACTTTATGGGAAAAAACGGGACCCCCATCTGTACATTGACGTATAATATCTAGGGACAGGCTAATGGGGCACTAAAAATCGTACTAGTTCAGCGGTGCTACTCACGAATTCCAGCCAATCGTGCAGTCTAACGCAACTAGTTGCGACCAATAGCGCGCGTAATGCGAACTCGTCAAGCAATCGCGCGGGTGATGCGAATTTATCAACCAATCGCGTTGTAGCGATTTCACACCGCTGTACTGGCCCCTGTGTCATGCCTCATTATTATTGCCCGTAAAGCCAGTCCCTAGATATCTATGTCAATGTATCTGAAGCTTTCGGACGGTATACGTAGGTAACTCTATTAAACTGCTCAGTATCAGGTATTGCTTGCAATTGCAGTTTAAAATATGTCTCACGAAAGTTTAATATCGATGATTGCTTGCAATGTTAAACACGAAATTAGTGACGCACTAGAAGCAGACCGTTGTGTTCCCTAAGTGGCATATGTTTTTAAATAAAAATAATTATAGGTACCTATGTAATATGTAGGTATGCTTATTGATCTATAGGTACCTATGTAAGTCTACAGGCATTTGAAGACGAAAATTAATCATTGAATTGTATTAAATTATCTTTGAATTCGAAACAAACTTTGCGATTATAGCAATTAATTAAATACGATATAGGTAATCTTTAGAAGAAAAAAAAAACGATTTCTCTAACTACTATCATCAGAACTCAAGCTTGACAAAAATGTGGCTTAAAAACTCAACATGCTTAACAAACATAACGAAGAGGACAAATCGCCAAACGTGAACAATGCCTCGTTGGAGAGTTCCGTTCTGATCATCGTCAGCAGTTCCACTTCCTCAAATTTCACTTTTTTTAATGTATATGATTGATTTGTTGATAAACACACAAAAATCACTATATGTATGCCTTTAAGATTTGAGGAGTTCCCTCGATTCCTCATGGATTCCATCATCAGGTCTGGGTTTTGAAAATAACAGGACCAATCTGTATGCATATACATAGTACAAACAAAAAATGAATTTTCATAATCGGTCCAGTAATGGCGGAGATATCGAGTAACAAACATAAAAAAACATATTACAACCGAATTGATAACCTCCTCCTTTTGAGATTTGGAAGTCGGTTAAAAACGAATTAAGGCAGGTACGGACGTTCCTAATCGAGAAATACCTCAACGCGAGTTGGCCGGCGGGTTCTAGACTCTTCAGTAAATACCGGACCTCAACCTCAGCTAAATGAAAACTGCTACTATGACAACTAACTAGTAAGTAGGATTTGCTCCGAAAAGTAGTACTTATTTAGTTTGTCTGCGTCGAAATGAGTTCTCTTAAAAGGATTGGCGGTTAACGAGTTTGAAGATAATAAACAGAATTTGACTATGTAAAATTGCAATGACGCAATGAATTCATTCATTCATAAAGTGGTCATGCAATCTGGAGCCTTTGTGAACCTAATCCTATTCACAACGATCAATCACAGCCAACCCGAAGGAGATAGCTTCAAAAAGGTGGAGAAGAGAAAGAAGCCAGCTCCTCAGAATCAGTTGGTACTGCACCGACTGGACCCAACCATTTGCTGCGTCTTGCAACACCGTCGACGCTGCTGTACGTGTCCCGTTTACACTCCCTTACGAAGGTCGAGGCCATCGTAAAGTATGTACGAGTCAAGTCCGGATTAGTCCTGAGGGTTGCGAAGTTGGAATCTCGACACAATATTTTTATTCTTTTGTGGTGCGCGTTCCGCCTGACCATCTAGAAACCTTCTCTAGCGACTCTCTTTTGTATGGAAACTCTCTTTCTTTTCAAAAACAGCAGTATCCTACAAAAAGCCGTTTTTACTCGGCCGTTGTGAGGGAGAGGCAAATACGGAACCCTTGAACATGGCCCGTACGGCTCTGGGCTGGTCTTGCAAATAAAATGTAAATGTGAACAGCTTAAGGTTACGCCAATCCTATTTAAAGCCTTATCGCTAAAAACCAGAGGCTCTATAGCATAAATAATAAAGTCTTACTTTAGCCAAGATTTCTGGGTTTAAATTGTGCGCTGCGAGTGAAATTACAAATACGGGAGAGTATAATTTTAAGAACATTGTTTGCATGTCGATTTCTTGAGCACAATCTGCATTCTAGATAGATATGACGTGGGGATACCGGTAGGTATAATACTTTTTTTGCCTAACAATAGTTTATATTTATTCTAGCGACCCGCGCCGGCTTCGCACGGGTTAACAAATTATACATAAACCGTCCACTTGAATCAGTCTATCCATTAAAAAAAACCGCATCAAAATCCGTTGCGTATTAGTTTTAAAGATCTAAGCATACATACAGACAGTAGACAGCGGGAAGCGACTTTGTTTTATACTATGTAGTGATTACTAGAGATATTTCTAACCTAGCAAATAACATAGCAGTGCCGCAACATACCAAAGACAACAATTTTTATTTTCTTATGGAAATTGGCATATCCACGCCACGCCTAATGTTGTTTCTCGAACGCTTATTTGACAGGCCCTTAACGGGGGTATCGTTTTATTTGGGTTATGGGACTTATGAAATGCGCATTTTTTTCACGCACCCTCTGGTCCTTCGAAATTACTCTTTTGCATATAATTTGATTATATTATTTATCGAGTAAGTACGTATTTTAAACTGGCATCTTCTCTACGCACTCCTGCCACTTTGGCCTGCTTCTTTTTCAAACTTTAAGGATAAAGTGGTTTATTGTCTCCAATAAAATTAAGCTAGCGATGTTTATCAAATTACATATACGACCAGCCACTGATAGATAACTTAATTTAGCAATTTGCGTCTTGCATATGAAAGTAAAGTACATGAATTAATTTCTCTTCTTGTTGTAAGATTGCCTTGGTGTTAATTAACAGTGTCTCTTGATTTCCCAATTAGTTTTCCACCGAGACCTGTAACTCATTAGCTTTAATTCGTCATTCAGTGGCGGTACATTGTAAGCGAGCTGTGAAGGGTAAAGGTAACCGCAGCTGCATTAAAGGTGATATTCGAATGACAACTGCAGCTGCATTACTGTTGCGGCGTCGTTGTTGCCGCTGTATCTATCAATTTCCTTGCAAGAATGAGTGACGGAATGAACGTCATAAATTTCATAATTGCGGCGGTAAAGCGGCGGCGAACTACTCTCGTTTTAAGGCCGTGCATCGAAAAATAACAGGATCTTAGAAAGGTGGCAGTGGCTAGCCCCGGAAACAAACAGTAGTCATTTTCGGATATATGTTTCTTGACTATATGATAAGAGATTTCGTAGTAGTCGAAACACGAATGCTTAAAATTTTCTCGATAGAAAATAAATCCAAACTTACGTGTTCATTTTTCGGTTTTAGCTTCGTGCAACTAGAAAACACATCCATATCCAGCACAACCCACCTTACAGCAAAGGTTTTCATCTCGTCTTAACTTTCAAAGAACTAAATATTAACTTATTATCCTTTACCGATGGATTTATTATCGATTTTTGATTTTATGAATTCAACAGCAAACGCCCATTTTACGCAGTTCGGTTTCTCTTTCTGTCATGCGTCAAAGTCATAAATGCATCCTTTATGCCAGTAATGTTAGATGGCCGTCGTGCCTCAAAGAGGTAAGACCTATGTCACTTCGCGCAGCGCTCCGAATTACGTAAAATTTTAATATCCAATAAACGTTGAGTCGTAACTCCATTGAGTAGTAACGGAATCGGAGGTAAACCTATGATGGTGCCTTCTTACAGGCCTATACGTTACGCATGTGTGCGTGTTTGCTAGACTACGTCATGCTACGCCGAAATCTATACTCTTTGTCAGTTACAACGGGTTAGGAAATTTCGACAGATATTGAAATGTATCGGTAGCTGTTTGGTATTTAGCCATCAGAATCTAACCGTAACTTTTTGCTTTATTTTTGTTTGAAAATAAAATATCTATAAGAATATATTTTTTGCTTTTTTTCTATTGTAATGATAAAAATAAATCTAGTATGTTTCATGCTCAAATAATTTAAAATAAT
Source organism: Cydia amplana (assembly GCF_948474715.1). Classification (NCBI taxonomy): domain Eukaryota; kingdom Metazoa; phylum Arthropoda; class Insecta; order Lepidoptera; family Tortricidae; genus Cydia; species Cydia amplana. The sequence continues at coordinate 5,187,971 of NC_086072.1, forward strand.
TGAATAAATATTAAAAACTAATTGATATTATTCGTTTTAATTATTATTATATTATTAAGTTTGTTTGAATAAAATATTTTATTTCAATAATACGAAAAGTTATTATATTTAAGTACCACAAAAAAAAAGGTCCCTACTTACAAAAACTCACTTGCACGGGCCGGGGTTCGAACCCGTGACCTCCGGTTTAAAAGTCGCACGCCACTACAATTTCACATAAGTAATTTACAATGACATGATACCGTAGAAAAAGTGAATATTACAATGTACTGTGTTACTATCATTTTATAGTTTATTTTGGCTTGACAAGGAGGAATGAGAAAAACGTGCAGAGCGAGAGGATTAAATCTCTCTGTCCCTTTCTTAAAGTAGCCAATCCTAATTATGACATCTGTTTTGATATTAATTCTTTGAACATAATTTGTCGATGTTCTTTTTTATATCATCGAGAAAGATTTTTATTAAAAAAATGTGTTGAATTTATATGTTTTATTTATGTTTTTTGGCATAAATTTCATTACTTTTGACAAATTTTGATTGTGATGACAAACGATTTGATGTGATGTGTGAAACGAACCATGTGATCAACGATTTATCTAATAAAACTTAATTTAGTCGAAAACAATAGTTGTCTACTACCGGGTGGAAAAAAATTATGGGCCCTGGAGGGAAAGTGCCTTAAAACCTTAAGTTTGCTCATTTTACTTAAATGAAACATTATTGTTTTTTAAAGAAACAACTGCATTCAAAGATTTTTGAAGTGAAAACTTCTTTAGCGGCGCTAGGCACTTTTTGAGGTGGGGAAAAAATGATAAACTCAGACAGCGTAAGGCGATCATGTGACCGTAAGGTTTAGATGGCCAATCATTTAGATGGCATTTAAATCAATAAAGAAAAACTCAATTACATTACATGAAAAAGGTTATAATCTTGTACGGGCTGAAATACGAGGATCTCACAGTATTATAACTTTATATCACTCAAATATAATTCAATAAAGCTACATCTTGATGAAATCGCTAATAAAAGTGAACTCTAGTACTGGTGAATAAAACTCAAAATATCATGACCAAATATATTTAGATGCGAGGTCTGCAAGGTAACTTTACAATTTCTATTCGAATTTTAAACAATTAACGCTATAAATTTGAATTTCGAATTTTAAACAAGCTCACTGACCAGCAATTTCGGAACCAAAAGTTTTCAATAGAAAGGAGGATGGGTCAATTATACATAGTGCTGCAGACATTTTGGACTAGTCATTGAGTTTTCACTTCTGTCGGCACTCCCGGAATGCAACACGTTGTTTTTTTTTAAATTCGCTTAGTCGCGCCCGGGAATCGAACCTACTTTTTCCACACTGTATAAAAGAACACAAATGCTTTTCTTCTGGTAACTTAAATGTTCTATCTATCTTGGTGATATGTCAATGCAATCAAATAATCTGAAAAAATAATAATAACCCAATTTATGAATTCCGTTCCTTCAGAAAAATGCGAAATGTACGTACAATTTTTAGGGATATCGTACTTTTCCCAGGGACAAATTTAGTTGGCTAAGAGACATTTTCACTGATTTGGGGTCTGTACTAAAAATCTAACATAATATGATAAGGACTTAATCGTTTTAAGCTCAAGAGTGAGTTTTCCTAAAGCTTTTTCTAAAAATTATGTCTTTATTAACGTTAGGAGCGCACTGCAGCATGTCAAATGTATGCCAAAATGTCAAGGGAGAGAACAATAAATAAAGTTTCAATTCCACTTCCACTCATCAGCAAAGTGATATAAGTATATCAGCAGTTTAAAGTTATTTTAGATTACAAAATTAGCGCATCAAAAAAATCAAAGTGCATAGAAAAAAAGTCTCCTGAGTCATAATAAAATTGATGTCTCTTGGGTCACCAGAAAAGTCACCAGGGAGAACGATGACCCAAATCACATTTAAAAGAAAATGTAAATTTTGTGTACTACCTACGAACATTTTTCAAAAAACTATGTTTTTATAACATATTAGACCCAGGATAGATCTAATACCTCTTTTCGTACCCCGGATAAAATGGTCGGCGACTAAAAAAGTAACTGAAACCTTACGTTATTAGGTTCACGATGCCGCGTTGTACCCTTGCCTTCGTTGCGATATGTTTGGTAAGTCAGGAGACTTAAAAAATGAGCCATGATTTTGGGACATATTAACAAATATTTTTTTTAATAGGTATATATTAATTTTAGCGGACTTTAATAATTTACCAGTTAAATTAGATGTAAATACCTTTTTAGTTAATCGTTAATATGATATATTAGTAGCAGTAAAACACTTTATTGTACAAAAAGACACATAAAACATGAAAAAACACACATCCTTCGTATATGGTAGAATATATTTTTCATACTTATAAGTAAAAACCAAAACCGATACGCGATTGGGATACGCTCTTTTTGTATGGGATACAAAAAAAAATTCTCCTGGGTCACCAAAAAAAATCGACATAATAAAATAATTCAGTTCGTTTTTAAGTTCTAGTCAGATTGACTTTTTGGTTATTTGAGATAAATTACAATAACGCTTAGATTTGAAAAACATGATTTTCTATTTTGTTGCGATCGACCCGGGTAATAAAAATACGGCGAATTTGAACTTTTCTTTGTTGTCGTTGTAAAATGTATTAAAAAATAATGTAGGCACCCCTGACAATTGAAATTCAAAATTATCCAGAAAAAGCGGCCAAGTGCGAGTCGGACTCGCCCATGAAGGGTTCCGTATTTAGGGGATTTATGACGTAAGAGCCAACAGGAGTGGTCATTTCTCCATACAAACGTACTCGACTGTTTCCTCCGTGGGTTTTGAAGCTAGAGCAATGATATTTTCAACACAGATTAATATTGTCAATATCTGTGTCGGACCGTTTTGCTTTTTTTGATATTTTTGTTTTTTAAGGCGCTAAAGCTCTTCAAAAATGGCCATAATGGCCTAATTGACTATGCCGCAATGAGAGGCTTGGTATTCAAAATTGATATAAATTAGCCAAAAAAGAAAAACGGTCCGACACAGATAATTTCATAATCATTTAGATTTCCAAATTTGGTTACGATTGGTTAAGTTTTGGAGGAGGAAACAGTCGAGTACGAAACCTCGATTTTTGAGATTTTTACGCAGGATTTTTCGCCTTGTCCTTATCGCACTAGTTTTAGGAGCCGCTTCCGTTAGCGAGACGGGTATATTTACCTAAAATATTTAAATCTCAGCTCCTGTTTCGTCTTAAAAAAAAACTACTTACTAGATCTTGTTCAAACCAATTTTCGGTGGAAGTTTGCATGGTAATTTACATCATATATTTTTTTTTAGTTTTATCATTCTCTTATTTTAGAAGTTACAGGGGGGGACACACATTTTACCACTTTGGAAGTGTCTCTCGCGCAAACTATTCAGTTTAGAAAAAAATGATGTTAGAAACCTCAATATCATTTTTGAAGACCTATCCATAGATACCCCACACGTATGGGTTTGATGAAAAAAATGAGTTTCAGTTCTAAGTATGGGGAACCCCCAAAAAAAATTTTTTTTTTCTATTTTTGTGTGAAAATCTTAATGCGGTTCACAGAATACATCTACTTACCAAGTTTCAACAGTATAGTTCTTATAGTTTCGGAAAAAAAGTGGCTGTGACATACGGACGGACAGACGGACAGACAGACAGACAGACATGACGAATCTATAAGGGTTCCGTTTTTAGGGTTCCGTAGCCAAATGGCAAAAAACGGAACCCTTATAGATTCGTCATGTCTGTCTGTCTGTCTGTCTGTCCGTCTGTCCGTCTGTCCGTCTGTCCGTCTATCTGTCCGTCCGTATGTCACAGCCACTTTTCTCCGAAACTATAAGAACTATACTGTTGAAACTTGGTAAGTAGATGTATTCTGTGAACCGCATTAAGATTTTCACACAAAAATAGAAAAAAAACAATAAATTTTTGGGGTTCCCCATACTTCGAACTGAAACTCAAAATTTTTTTTTTCATCAAACCCATACGTGTGGAGTATCTATGGATAGGTCTTCAAAAATGATATTGAGGTTTCTAATATCATTTTTTTCTAAACTGAATAGTTTGCGCGAGAGACACTTCCAAAGTGGTAAAATGTGTGTCCCCCCCCCTGTAACTTCTAAAATAAGAGAATGATAAAACTAAAAAAAATATATGATGTACATTACCATGTAAACTTCCACCGAAAATTGGTTTGAACGAGATCTAGTAAGTAGTTTTTTTTATACGTCATAAATCGCCTAAATACGGAACCCTTCATGGGCGAGTCCGACTCGCACTTGGCCGCTTTTTTTTTGCCATTTGGCTACGGAACCCTAAAAATGAGTGTTTCAAAAAGGCACCCTGTATTCATTACATACCTAAATAATCTCTTATTCAATAAAACATATAATTACTAAACACTGTGATTTATTTCAAATAAATGCAAATCGATCGGATAAAAGATATTAATACCTACCTATACAACAATGAATACGAGTACAGTCAGCTGCAATAATATGTTACACATCGAAGGCCGTTTTGCGGTAGATCATATTAGATCTTATTTGTAGAGCCATAAGAGCGTGTCACATATTTTTGCGGCCGTCGAAGAGTAACATATTATTGCAGGTGACTGTACCTATGAAAAATTCGAGGGTTAAAAAGCATTTCAACCAAAGCATTTATAATAATAACGACTATGGACGCCTGCAACCCCAGGGGTATTGTAACCCCATAACAATAAGGTTGAAATTTGCATTTAGTGACCGCAAAGTCAGGTGAGCGTAATCAAGTAAATCTGTTTTCATCATATTTTATACAAAAATAATTTCTTTTCTGTTCTTGTGCTATTTTCTTATTATCAATACTCTTAACTTATATGCTATATGCTGCTGCTTCTATGCTGTTAACATCTTCCAAAACAACAATAAATATTCAGGTTTATTAATTATTTTATTGTTTGCTATTATGAACAAGTAACAACGCCATCTGTTTCAATTTTTTCCGAATTTAAGTTTCTGGCCGACCGCAGCGACTGCGTATAATGGTAGTTAACTTCTGTAACGTTAGATGGTGCTAAAAGGTCACACAAACTTCACGTGCGGCGCGAAGCGTTTCCATGTGTGCGTGTTAGCGGGGAGGGAAGAACTAGCGGGCGTGGTTTACGAAGCGCCAGACGCGGCTGCAGTAGGCCCTTAACAAGAAAATGTCACTCAGTTATCGTACATTTCGCTCGTACTTGTTCGTACATGTATTGCCGCAAGCCAGACACACGATAACTAAATGACATGATTCAAATATAATTCTGATGCCAGGTACGTTCGAATTGGCCTGCTGTATTTCTATCGGAACTATAGTTCCGACAGAAACGCTGCAAAATTAGCAACGCAATTCATCAAGGAAATTGGCAATGGCATCCCCCATTTGCTGCTGCTAGAACGCTGCATTAGTTGTGCTGCTGCAGTCGCAATCAGAATGTAACTTCATCTATCAATATTTAGAATGTGAGAGCGCCAATAGTTCGAGGGTGAAATGATGCCTTTCACCCGAGTTAAACTTTTCATTCCGAATACGAGGAAAGTAAAATGCATGTATTTTTTAAAAACATTGACTAAGTATACATTTTTATAGGATTTCTTGAACTTTCAATTAACAATATAGGCAAAAGTATCATTATTATTGGAATGGGGAGTTAAAAATCAGAATGGAAATTGTAGAACCCAAATTTAAATTCCTTATCGTAAAAAAAACAAAAATATCGAACTTGGAACGTAAAATGCTCTAGTGCAGAAACAACGTATCATTTTCTGCACACATTTTAGAAAAACAATGACCCTCTTTCAGAGCATGAGAAAAAAAAATTAAATTGTGATCGCCGCTAGTTGTTTGTCGAATGATAAAAACTGGGATTTTCAAATCAATTATCCCCTATGGGGTAGGTCAGATGCTAGGGTCAGATGGCAGTTGTTTTTGTAAAATTAGAGTCTACTTCAATTATTAAGATTAGTTGAAATGAGAAAATTCTACTGGTTTTGTTTGTTGATAAATATTTTCGTCAGGTGTCATCTTGCTACACTTCCTTCCATTTCTGCATTTGGTTGTATTTAGAGTTGTGTGAAGTTATTTCAGATTGTTTTATTTCATTAATGCTTGTTTTTACGACACAAAACTTATGTCGGTCATAAATCTCGAGAGATGTTTCAAGCAAAATATCACCTGCGTCCGGAAACAGTCTCCAACTGAGTAATAAACCATTATTTAATCTCGGCTACGAGTCGCTTAATAAAGAGCTTATCTAATCTCTTTCCCAATAAGCATTTATCCAGCGGGACGGCTATCAATATCCTTCAGATTTGCGAAAACTGAATCAAGATGAAGCCGACTTCTTTTAGAATATTAGGAAGAATCGTGAGCTGTGCTGTCCTGAGAAATCTTCTAATTTTCAGTAGGTACGTGTATTCTTCTTAAAAAAATATTTGAATAACCTTTTTTTCATATACAGGGTAAAATTGGAGAATTCATCTGCTATCAACCTTTCGACACTATAATGTCTATAATCAGAATGTAATAGCAGTTCCGTGAAAAAAAAAATGGAACAAATAATAGATTATTGTTACCCAATGAGTTTTTACTAAGCGCGGGTTAGCATGACCAAGTTGTATTTTTAACCGACTTCCAAATCTAAAAGGAGGAGGTTATCAATTCGGTTGTATGTTTTTTTTTTTTTTTTTTATGTTTGTTACTCCATATCTCCGTCATTACTGGACCGATTTTGAAAATTCTTTTTTTGATTGTATGTATATGCATACAGATTGGTCCCGTTTTTGTCAAAACCCAGTTCTGATGATGGGATCCATGAGGAATCGAGGGAACTCCTCAAATCTTAAAGGCATACATATAGTGATTTTTGTGTTTTTATCAACAAATCAAGTATATACATTCAGAAACGTGGCATTTGATGAAGTGGAACTGCTGATGATGATCAGAACAGAACTCTTCAACGACGCATAGTTCACGTTTGGCGATTTGTCCTCTTCGTTATGTTTGTTAAGCAAGTTAAGTTTTTAAGCTACATTTTTGTCAAGCTCGAGTTCTGATGATGGGATCCATGAGGAATCGAGGGAACTCCTCAAATCTTAAAGGTGTGCGTATAGAGATTTTTGTATTTTCATCAGAAAATCAAGCATTTTTATTAAAAACTGTCGCATTTGATGAAGTGGAACTGCTGATGATATCAGAACAGAACTCTTCAACGACCCATAGTTCACGTTTGGCGATTTGTCCTCTTCGTTATGTTTGTTAAGCAAGTTTAGTTTTTAAGGCACATTTCTGCCAAGCTCGAGTTCTGATGATGAGATCCATAAGGAATCGAGGGAACTCCTCAAATCTTAAAGGCATACATATAGTGATTGTTGTGTTTTAATCAACAAATCAAGCATATACATTTAAAAAGTAACATTTGAGGAAGTGTAAATGCTGATGATGACCAGAACGAAACTCTTTAACGACGCATAGCTCGCGTTTGGCGATTTTTTCTTTTCGTTATGTTTGTTAAGCAAGTTAGGTTTTTAAGCCATATTTATGTCAAGCTCAAGTTCTGAACATGGGATCCATGAGAAATCGAGGGAACTCCTCAAATCTTAAAGGCACACGTATAGAATTTTCTGTATTTTCATCATAAAATAAAGCATTAACATTAAAAACTGTCGCATTTGATGAACTGGAACTGCTGATGATGATCAGAACAGAACTCTTCAACGACGCATAGTACATGTTTGGTGATTTTGAATTTCGACTTTGACTTGGACTGGGACCCGGATCCAGATCCGGACTCGTACCCGGATCCGGTTCGGACCCGGACCCGGACCTGGACTCGGATTCGGACTCGGACCTGGACTAGACCCGGACTCGGACACAGACCCGGACCTTGACCCGGAAAACCACTATGATACCTAAACTAAATAAACCACTATGATTACCTACCATAAAATGTAGGTATAAAGTATGATGAGGCCAAACCCCTTCCGCTCAAACCCCCGTACACCGCACCGCATGCGCCGTTAAGTGGGTTAGGTTAGGTTTGAACTGCTATCCTCACAGAACCGAACAAAAGTGGGTTAGGTTAGGTTAGAACTGCGAGCCTTACAGAAACGAAATGCTTCCTTTTCTACATAGCGCACCATCTACAATAATCTTTCACCGGGCCGCATAGAAGTCGGTTTTTTTTCTTAAAAATTATTTGTAATGTCTTGAAATATATTTATATTATTTATTGACTTGGAAATTAAAAACATTGATACTTACCAACTACTCGTATGTTATGTTTTCGTATCGTACAGTTATGGTGGATAGTATCCAAATAACGCGTCGAGTCGGACATTAGTATTGTGAAGTGTAAAGCCCCCGGTTATACATATACAAAGAGTCGAAGACATTATTCACCGTCCGGGCGTCTGAGATCCTTTACTTACCATATTGTGAAATGTGAACGCAACACTTTGTGATTCTTTAATGTGAGGGTTTTTTTCAAATGTTATGCTATATAGACGTGAACGCATATATTATCGTAAGTATAAGTATCTTAGAATAATTTATCAAAAAGTTCAATCTCTGAGGCGATAAAAGGACATTGCTGAGCCTTTGTGCGTGTACAAGCATTTACTGTAATTAATATATATTATATCATAAATTTGAGGGACAAATTCTTTCATATTAAGTAATACAGTGACAAACAGGATTAAACCAATTTAAAAACCTCTTTCAATCCATCCTAGGAAAGATGATGACGAGATCTTTCTAATGAGCCTAAAATCAATGTGTTTAATAATTTTCCATCAACGAGTTCCTTTGGCTACCTCCCGACTGCATCATTGGATAAGCATATCACAGTATATATCGGGTATCATCATATCAGTATCTATACGAGTATGTACACTGTACACGCGGTGAAGCTAAATAAAAGTTTGTAAGGAGCGTAACAGTACTAAATTCTCACCAGACCAATCTCTTGACATAAATGTTCTTTTCTTTTAGGTACCTAAGTAAATACCTACGTCATTAGGCAGCAGGTGTTTTTTCCCAAAGTAACTGCGCAGAAAAAAGTATTCTTCCATGGAGACCATTATCAATTCCCAGCGGAAAGATGCGTCAGGCTAATTGATCCCCTCGCGGCGCCATATTTCTTCATTTGCGATCCGATCCGAACTCGTACCATAGAGAAATAAGTAAGCTCAGAATGGTCACGTACACATAGATAAAAACCCCGTTTTATAATAAGCTTTAAGCGCGTTCTGCAATAATTATTTGTAATGGATTTAAGCTTATAAGTATTTTTATTTTGAGTGAGTTTTATAACTTATTAATAAAACGTTTTACCGTACCTCCTATACCACTTATTATTATCTAATAAGGAAGCCGGTGTATGGAGTGAACACTCTAAGGTTACTTAATTTCCCTATGTCCGTACGTATTACTTAATTATGTTGTCTTTCCATATACAGGATGGCTCTAATCATGGGTCTTTTAATGCAAAGATCGATATTCCGCCCTTAAAGCCAAACTTTTTGAATCCACGTAATATAATATGTAGGTACCTCATCATCTTCCTCGCGTTGTCCCGGCATTTTGCCACGGCTCATGGGAGCCTGGGGTCCGCTTGGCAACTAATCCCAGTAATTGGCGTGGGCACTAGTTTTACGAAAGCGACTGCCATCTGACCTTCCAACCCAGAGGGTAAACTAGGCCCGTATTGGGATTAGTCCGGTTTCCTCACGATGTTTTCCTTCACCGAAAAGCGACTGGTAAATATCAAATGATATTTCGTACATAAGTTCCGAAAAACTCATTGGTACGAGCCGGGGTTCGAACCCGCGACCTCCGGATTGCAAGTCGCACGCTCTTACCGCTAGGCCACCAGCGCTTTAGGTACCTAATTAAAACTAATATTATTAAGATTACATCCAGTACTATTTGAATTTATTTCTATAATACAGTTTAGATGCTATAGATTTTGTAAATTAGTCACTTCTTACCTTGTCACTGACCTTATTTGACCTAAGTATAAATACTTACCTAAGGATAATATGTCGCCATTTCGATTCCATTTTCTATAAAGCGAAGTTTGTGTATGTAATCGCGTGAACATTTAAAACTTAATATCGCTAATTTGGAACTTCAATTAGCTTCATATGACGAAGACTTTAGCCGATTTGTTTTTATGTCTACTTGACGAAGCATGCCTTACTGATCACAAATTATGGATTAACAAATTATTTCTACTAATATTAATTTATATTATATTATAAATGGGCTTACTCATGGCCACAAACTAGCCGAGGCGAAGACGTGGCCTACGATGAAGCGAGCCTGCCCAGAAGGAGAAGGAGCTTGTTCACCCTTGTTTTGAAGGTTGCCGGGTTATATGATAAGGTTGCCGGATTTTCATACTTATGAACATTGTTTAACGGTAATTACTTAATACGATGACATAAATTCCTCTCGATGCCACAATTCGATTGCCTCGCCTTATGATGACTTGTACCGAATGTCCAAAATTTCAGTTACAGACTGTTTACGCAAAATTTTCATTATACTAATTAGGTACCACAACAGTCGTAGCCAAGTGCACCCCATTCCTCGCAGCCGCTGCGACTCGGAGCCGCTTTTTAGGGTTCCGTATCCAAAGGGTAAAATACGGGACCCTATTACTATGACTTCGCTGTCCGTCCGTCCGTCCGTCTGCCACCAGGCTGTATCTCATGAACCGCGACAGCTAGACAGTTGAAATTTTCACAAAAGATGTATCTCTGTTGCCGCTATAACAACAAATACTAAAACTTAAATAAAATAAATATTTAAGATACGATTTTTTTGCTCTATTTTTTGTTGATGGTGCGGAACCCTCCGTGCTCGAGTTCGACTCGCACTTGGCCGGTTTTTTTACATTTACTGACGTGACGGTTCAGGTTCACCACCGACAAGCAAATAAAAAGATAGGAGTCTGGCTATAAATTGTGATATTGACTTGTTAAAACAATTTTGAGGTTCAGATAATCAATGAGATTGAAATGAATTCTATTGTCGTAAAAAAAACTGCATCGAAATCTGTCCATCCGTTGGAGAGCTACGATGCCACAGACAGATAGACACACAGTAACTAATTAAATTAAATTATAATATATAATATAATTATATACAAATTACGATCTTCTTATACTACTTGACCTTATGTTATGTAATTCTTATGTTATGTGTTTTAAAATTTGTATTGTGGCACAGTACTTGCTTGTTTCGATGTTGCAGATTGAGATGAATGACATATTATAATCTCAAGTTGAACATCCGTCATGACGTTTTGTCTGTACTCTGTACAGTCGCCATCAGGTATATTGGAGCGGCCAAGGTATTCACAATATCTGAACAAGCACTCTAACGCCTGACAATAGAGCCGTGCTCAGATTTTTGTGAGCACCCTGGCCGCTCCGATATGATGGCGACTGATTATCTCCCTTCTTTCTTCACTCGAGCAAAAAAGAAAAGGTTTAGATAACAGTTTTGATCTGTATTTGTGGCTTTGTCTTTAAACTAACCTGGACATAGCTATCTGATTATGGGTAAATGCGCTTAAGGGGACGGTATATGACGTTTTCGATTTAGACCTCACTTTGTGCAATCAATTTGTTCAATGAATGATTAATAACTGCATTAAATTATACGCAAATCTGTTCACGAAGAAGCCGTGTACCGGCTCTTCACGCTATATTTTTTTTTATTTCCTGTAATTCTCTACAAATCGACACTAAAAGTGTCCAAAAATCAAAATATGGAGTTCCGTTTGAGCAAGACGCATTACAGTTTTGTCTTTGACAGTAATTGAGTTGTTGTGGGATTTTGAAGGCTAGATAACTAAACTACCAGATTATTATCTACTTATATTTTTACTCACAAATACAACACAGAAATTCAATCCCAAATGTAAACTTTCGTATAATTTCCATACATTGACGACATCACTCAAAACTCTTCTTCGAGTCAGATGGCCGTTGGCCTTGCATCGAAGCAGACGTGTAGATCGTCATAGCTCGTTTTTGACATTAATAAAGACATTTCATCATATACGCATACGAAAATGTATACCAGTAGATAAATTGTATTTCATAAAATAGGGTAAATAAATATAATCACGTCGAGCTCCAGTCAAATTTTAAATGTGAGTTGTTGTTATTTACGGGTCGTAACGGTCGAAAACAGCAGTAAATTATCCTAAAACAATACGATTACAATCGAATTTAAGTAACTTGTTCCTTCAAAACCCGCTTAAAATGAAAAAAGTTTAAAGACTCGTTTTACTGATTGGGATTGATTTTCATTATGCTGGTATCAATTTTGCGTCATTATAAAAATGTATATGACTTCTGTACGTCAATGACTTATGATGTCAATTAATTGTAATCTTGTATTTATGTTAGAGAATATTATATGTTCATTTAAATATTACTCATCTATTAATACGAAGCGTAATTCGTTTAATACCTAAAGACTTGCAGTGTCTACACCTACTTTGTTGACGTTCGTTCCGTCTATGTATGCGATTACGTAACGTGCTGTTCTGATAATCTTCAAGAATCAAGATAATTAATAACGGCAAGACCAGCATTTAGTACCAGCGAGTTTTGCGGATTTGGAGACCGAGATGAAGCTTACAGGCCAATATCGCTGCGGCCTGGCCTGCTTATTGTTATGTGTATAAATCGAATGTTATATTAATTTACTATAAAAAACAATGTTTTATTTCAATGACATTCTGTGCGTAGAGGTATGTATGTTTCGGTGATTATAAGAATTATGTCCACACAATAATCGTGCAAAGCAGAGACTGCATTATTTCTTTACGGTATAAGCGGTAAGGAAAAACTCATTGGTATCCTGGCTCGTACCAATGAGTTTTTCGGAACTTATGTACGAAATATCATTTGATATTTACCACTAGCTTTTCGGTGAAGGAGGAAACATCGTGAGGAAACCTGCATACTCGTAGTGCATACATTTGCGAAGAAATTCAAAGCTGTGTGTGAAGTCCCCAATCCGCATTGGGCTAGCGTTGAGATTATTGTCTATACAGGGTGGTCCAAACCGTGACGTCCAAAAATCGTGGGCTATCATAATGTACCCCATATGTATGTTAGCCGATTTTTCGTAGTTTTCAAGTTATGATTTTTTAAGCTTTTAACTTTTCCTATGTAGGTAATATTCTCCGACCGTCCTTAGTCTGGGACCGGTCTGAAAACCAGCGCCGGGCACCTAGGCCCGGCACACGCTGAGACTGGAACCTAATACAAAGATCTTCTCACTTTTGTTTTGTATATGATAACAACTGTTTTATTTTATTATGTAAGTAATTCTAACTCTATTTTATGTTCATGTATGTGGCAATAAACAATTCTTATTCTTATTCTATTCTTATTCTTATTCCTATGAAATTCCGGGGTTCCCATACAGAGTGGCTGAAAAATAACTGCATTCCGTTGCCAGGGAGGTGTTGGGATTATACTGAGCAACTTTTATTATGGGACCAACCCCGAAATCGCGAAAAAAAAATTGGCTTTTTATACATTTTGGCTAGTCCATTTTCTACGGAAGGGTAATTTTTTTTCGCGGTTTCGGGGTTGGCCCCATTGTAAAAGTTGCTCAGTATAATCCCAAAACCTCCCTGGCAACGGAAATGCAGTTATTTTTTAGCCACTCTGTATGGGAACCCCGGAATTTCATATGAAAAGTTAAAAGTAAAAAAAAATCATAACTCGATAACTACGAAAAATCGGCTAACATACATGGGGTATATTCTGATAGCCCACGACGTGAGGAATCTAAAAAAAAATTTTTGGACGTCAAGGTTTGGACCACCCTGTATATAGGCTGAATTATTATTATTATTTATAGGCGGTACGGTACCGTTATTATTTATCAATACCGCTTCGTTTTGAAGGTACTATACCTGTTGAAATATAAAGTACGGTACCGGTATAAAATTGCAGCAGGTACAACAATTTTTTATAGGTGTACAGTCAGCTGCAGAGAAAAGGTACCACCCCTGCATACAATCTTCTATGCAGGGGTGACCTGCAGCTGACTGTACCTAAACCATCACTGACCGAGTGTAGGCGAAGGTCTCCGTTTCAGCTTGGGCAAAAATACTTTCGTTTGTTCGAATGTTCTCCTTTGCATATCACATTTCTCAAATATCTCGAGAAAATTTGTAAGCAGGTTCGGTAGTTGGATATAATTACTCGGTTTCTTTTTTTTTATAAGTTCTAATAGGCAGAGATTGGCATAAAGGACTTAAGCGACAGTAGGGTCTGTGGTACTTAAGACCATTGTGATTATTCGTAGTGTCCGACCGAAGATTCGGTTTCGGTTTCGGTTTCGGCCATAAAATCATGTTTCGGCCGTAGTTTCGGTTTCGGCCAAAAAACGGCCGAATCTTTCGGCCTGGCCGAAACATACGAAATAGTACTTCGTATTATGAAACTAAACTATGTGACAAAGACCAAAAGTTGGCGAGCAAGTAGGACAACAATATTTATATATACAGAAATTTGTGTTTCGGTCGGACACTAATTATTAGGTACTTACTGATTACGCTGCGCCGCGTGGAACGTGAGGTGCGTTGGGGTAAGTACATACAAATCATTCAAGAAAAAAATCCCTTTTAAGATCACTCGTGTGTCTGCCCCTAATAGACTAATTCAATTGAAATTTGGTACACATTTTTCACATATGACAAAGAGTCGGTGATCCAAAGATGGACTAGTAACGTAAATAAATAAACTTTTAACTTTGCGGCCATTTTTTTGTATCGTGTGATATATCAGATATTAAATTGTAAGATATTTACTAATAATAAGCATTGGTCACGTAAATTATTTTTAGTCTTTTTTTGCAAGTATGAATGATATAGAACATTATTTCAATTATTTTTAAAATTAAGCCTATCCAAAGGCGACTTGGAAGATGTGTCATGGGGATCTATATTCGTTGGGTGAAAAACAAGTTTTTTTGTCTAATTATCGTTTAAAACACAATCGATCGGCAATAACGCGGGCACATAAAACAAAAAACTTCTTTTTTCACTCATAAAACTCCTTAAACCTAATAAGAGCTAAACAAAAACAAGTGCGAGTCGGACTCGCATTCTAAGGGTTCCGTATATTAAGTCCGTCTCATGCTTGACTGCACATTTCTTATAGATTTTCCTGACATATATAGGTAAAGAACTACTTTGTGTATTTTTTTCAAAATTTTAGATCCAGTTGTTTCGGAGAAAGTGGGCGGAGAATGATCATTTTTTGCCTATTTTCATGAATAACTGCTGAACTATTAATCCTAAAATTATAAAAAAAGTTATGTTTGAGATTCTTACAATGAGCTCTTTTATTTGATATGTAACACTATATAGTTTAAAAAACATATTTTTTAATTTTTTCATTTACCCCCCCCAAAAATGGCTACCGTATTTCAAATTCTCTAAAATACATTTTATTTACGTTACACGTCCATCTTTGGGTCACAAATTTACATTTGTGTGCCAAATTTACATATGTGTGCCAAATTTCAACTGAATTGGTCCAGTAGTTTCGGAGAAAATAGACTGTGACAGACGGACGGACAGACAGACAGACGCACGAAGAATTATATGTATATGCACTTATCCCAACGCACCTCTCGTTCTACGCTGCGCGGGGTTCATTGCCGCTCCTACCGCCGTAAGTGTAAGTACAACTACATCATCAAGGCTACGATCGAAGATAATCAGTTCAGCACTGAAATAATAGCGGTGGAATGCCAGTATAATATTTAATTATTTATTTTAATTTTATAAATTTTATAGCAAAATAAATAGCGAATATAGGATACTCGTACAAGTAAATCTGTAATAGTAGTTTATGCAACAGTGATATAATAAGGGTTCTTAAAATTCAAGGGTCGAAGTTACAAAACGAGACGTAGTCGAGTTTTGTAAAAAAAGACCCGAGAATTTTAAGAACCAATTATGAGCTGTTGCATACATTACTTTTTCTATGACAGCTGCAGCAAAAAAAAAAAAAAAAAAAAAAAAAAAAAAAAAAAAAAAAAAAAAAAGTTATTATAAAAAAAAAGAGTTATTATTAAAAAAAAAGAGTTATTATTAAAAAAAAGAGTTATTATTTAAAAAAAATTGAGTTATTATTTAAAAAAAAAAAGTTATTATTTAAAAAAAAAAAAAGAGTTATTATTGTAAATGAAAACATACCTCTTTCAATCAAGATGATCGGAACTTGTATCTTTAAAAAAAATAAAGCAGTTGTATTATACTCATAAGATGACTGCTAGCAGTCATCTTATGAGCCTATAGACAAAGCATTCAAATGACATTGCTTTAGATATCACTGTCAGTCATTTAATTGACACATTTAAGTGCTGGAGTAGAAAAAGATCTTAGGGGTACATCAGCCGACATATATTATTAAATTTTATTTTGTCGGCCTTAATTAAATTTCCACCCTGCCGAAACTTTATTTATTTAAATTTTTAATTGAATTGATTTTTCGCCTTATGAATAACCGTATAGAGTAGTAAATAACATTTTACATCTGACTTAATGACATCTGGGTTTATTCGGTTTAACTTTACAAAACGGGTATCTCGACAAAGCCATAATATGCAGAAAATAGTTAACAATCAAATGAATTAAATTAGAATTTAAATACGTCACGTGTGACATGAACAGACAAGGAGAGCAAGATTTAATGTATTGTTTCTCTTTCTTCTTTCAATGGAACGTTTTTACAGTTTCTGTTCCTCAAAAGAGGTCAGTGGTTAACACTAAACTCAAAACGCAATCTTAAAAAAACTTGATGGGTCAATGACCTGTCCCAGTAAAGTGAGGTAGTGTGCGTGAAGTGCGCTTGTGTGTGAAATGGGGTAAATTGACAGAATCTGAAAATTTACCCACCTCTACCGTCACCTTAATAGATTATCACGATACAACCTTTATTAAATTGGTGGAAAAATAAGTTACTTTGATGTTTTTCAACGATGTTTATTTAAGTTATCAGAAGTCCTTAGAGACGATATCAAGGAGAAAAATAATAAACACGCAAAATATAAATAAAATAAAATGCTTCTGTACTTTCCCGAGGTACGTATTCGACTTTTGCCTCATTAGAATGATCCCGAGTTGGATATGACACCGTAAGATTGTGAACCCGTTAGTTTATAATGTACCTACTTATAAAAGCAATGGCGTGTACCAAAACATTTTTTTATGTTGGTTACTTGTTATTTCGTTTACACCCGTGAACCGAGTACCTATCAGGAAAAGGTTTTAGATATCGATACCGTAGTGCAGCGCCGCGTTTTTTTTTTGCGCCGGAAAATCTATAGGATTAGGTTTATCTGTAGGATTATTAGGCCCCGCCCCGGTCTAGCGTGATTCATCCTTTAGATAAGAATTTCCTCCTCCTCCTGATCCTGATTAAGAACAGTTGGAGAAGTCGCCGTCGTCGGACACGGCGAGGACTATATAGATAATAATTTGTGATACACGGTCAAAACAACTCAAAGATTGGTTACTAAAATATCTACTGAATTGAGGGAATCCTATGAAAATGTCTTATATTTTATGTGACCCAAGACTGTATACTTACGTGCGTGACCTCGGTTTTTCTGATCATAAAGGTACAATAATAAATACACAAACCATATTTCAACAACAGAAACAAGAAACCATCCCGTGGAAAGTATATAAACGACATTTTAACACACAAAATATTTCAACATTTAAACTAGAGTTACAAAAAATTGACTGGGCACAAAAACTTGACACGAACAACGACATAAATAAAAATTATAACATTTTTGAAAATACAGTAAAGGAAATTCTTGATCGATGCATCCCAAAAAAGCTAATAAATGTAAAATCAAAGTTTAAGAAAAAATGGCTCTCAAAGGGAATAAAAAAATCATGCAATAATAAAAGACTCCTAAAAACGCTAGTCACATACACAAAAAATCCGGTACTTATCAAACATTATAAACAATATGGAAAACTTCTTAAGCGAGCTATCAAACAATCAAAAAAGAACCAATACATATCAGAAATGCGAAAAACCGAGAACGTCTCAAAAACAATGTGGAGGATAATAAAAGAACGCACCAATAAAATTGCTAAACAAACACGACATAATATTGAACTTGCGATCCACACAAATCTTACGTCAGACCCGAAACAGGTAGCTAATGCACTCAACACATTTTTTGCATCAGTCGGGCGAGTGACCGAGGGAGAGGAGCCGCGCGGGCGGCCGGGACCCCGCACACTAAACAGCATGTACTTGCAACCGGTCGAGCCGCGCGAGATGAATGGAATTATACGTCACCTAAAAAACAAAAGTAGTTATGGCATCGACGAATTATCGCCTAAACTAATAAAGAGCTGCGCTGACGAATTGACACTACCTTATTATATGCTGGTTAATCAGTCTTTTTGTGATGGAATATTCCCCGACCAACTAAAAACATCCATTATAAAACCAATCCATAAAAAGGGCCCCAAGACCGATCCTAACAACTACCGGCCGATTGCTTTATTACCCACTTCCTCAAAAATCTTTGAATTAGCCATGTGTAAGCGCCTAAATTCATTCTGCGAAAAGTACAACATTTATAATGATAGTCAGAACGGTTTTCGCAGGAACCGATCGACTGTACTTGCCGTCTATAAATATATGCAGGAAGTATATAACATTCTAAACGAAAAAAAGTATGCAATTGGTATTCTTTTAGATATGTCAAAGGCTTACGATAGGGTGCAATACAAAATACTGCTTGACAAACTACACGAAATAGGTATTAGGGGTACCGCGCACAAATGGCTTACATCATACTTAGATAACCGAAAACAATACGTCGAGATACAACACAATGATAACAAAACGGGTATGATCAACTACGTAAGATCGGAGGTACAAGTAGTCGAACACTCCATTCCCCAAGGAAGCTGTATCGGATGTTTATTATTTTTAATCTATATAAACAATCTCCCAATGATCCTGAATGACATGTGCGTACTTTTTGCTGATGATATTTCCGTGTTACTGTCATGCAAAAATGATGACAACCTCCAAAGCGACCTATATCATATATTGACCAAACTATCAGACTGGCTCACTGACCACAACTTAGACATAAATTTTACAAAAACTAAAATTATACAATTCAGGCCTTACCAAAAAGACGCATTAGATATAAATCTATCATTCAACGGACAAACCCTAGAATGTGTAGACGCTTTTACTCTTCTTGGAATAGACATAGATTCTCATATCAACTGGAAATCACATCTAAATAAAATCAAAAATAAAATGTCTAGTTTTATATATGTCATTAGAGAACTAAAAAAATCTACCAATCTTCAATGCGCTTTGACTGCCTACTACGCCTATGCTTCCTCATGGCTCAATTACGGGATAATTCTTTGGGGAAACAGTACTGACATAAACGATATATTTGTTCTTCAGAAGCAGTGCGTACGGATACTAGCCAACACTACATACCTCGACAATTGCAGACCCTACTTTATTAAATACAAAATTTTGACGTTGACATCAATTTACATTTTAGAAATCTGTAAGTTCGTCAGGAAATACCCAGAATTCTTCCCTAAAATTGCCGACCGTCCTCGACGTTTCGAAAGTAGATTTAAGAATAACCTGGCGCCACCCATAAGTTCTGTACTAAAGCTACACAAATCAAGCCCAAACATGATGGCAATCAAAATTTACAATAAAATCAGCGACGACCTTAAATTGCAAACTTCAGACGCGCTATTCAATAAGCAGTTGAAGGACTTTTTAATCAACAAATGCTATTATAATCTTAATGACTTCTTGGAAGATGAAATGTAATTATTATGTAGTTTAGTAGGTATATTTATTTAGAAACTAGATTAAATTAACATTATATACCTATTGATATTTTTGACATAAACTGTAACAATTTTTTAAGCATGAACATTTAGTAAAATCCTATATAACTGTAAATATAAGTACAAGTATAAGTAGCGTAGTATAAGTAGTCTATTGTGTGCCCTTACAGGGTGTCATGAACTGGCCTCTTAAATTGTAACACCTTATTATGTACATGACAATGCAATATTGAATAAATGACTAAATGACTACTATTCGTTAGGATTGGAGTAAGTAGTCGTCATTTTTCTACTAACTACGCCCTTTTTCTTTGGGCAACCGCGCCCACCCGCCGGATTCTAAAGGGGGTCACGTACGGAAAGACTTACCCGTATGTTTACGAAGTTGCCTTTTTACCAAACTGGCGTTTGGTCTACAAATTTGTTCAATTATTTCATACAAGCATTTTCCTTAAGGTGAAACGTTAGACTATTTTTATTTCATCAAAGGATAATCATTTTATTTATTGAGCACATCCTCACGATTTTTAATTGGGTATTGAATTGATCTTCGTAATATAAACAAACAAACAATTTTATTTGGTTGTAGTTAGTTTCTTGAAATCAAGGTGAACTTTCCTGACGCCAATTTACGGACCTCGTATTTCGTTTTGTTTTGTTGGCTGTTCAGAGGGTGTATCAAATTTCAATGTATTCTTCAGTTCGGATTCGTATTTAACCATATTCATACCTACTTACTTCCGTAATTCCCGCATTCCGGTAGAACGTGTGTGTTATTGTGTGCAACTCTGTTACCTATGTACTAGCGTTGTATTCATTAAAAGCATAGATATATTGACGATATTATCGAGTTCAGTACGGATTTGATGGTCGTTTTTGTCTACATGACAGCGTGATAAAACGGTGTCCGTCACTTTCTATCTCGCGGAGTTAAAAAGTGACAGTTATTTTATCACGTGGATAAAGCGACTCATAATATGGCTGCAGTTGTTTTCCTTTAATTCCTTAACACAAAAAAAAATCATTTTTTTTAATTACGTACTATCATTTAAAAATGTAAACTACCTAAGTAGCCATTTTTTTCTGCAATTTTTTTTTAATTCTTGGGGCTACTTAGATGGCGTTATGTTTTTAAACAAATTGTAAGTGTATTCCTATTTCATTATGCTGTGGATGACATGGTTTTATTCTATACTGCATTGTCGAACGAATTTTATATTTTATGTCTGTAGGTCGCTCGCTCGGAACACAAACTATATAAAATAAGTAGAAGATTTTTTACCAAGTGACTTTCGGCAAATGGAAATTGGTATAAATATTTCGCGTTTTAGAAAGGTAACGCCATAGTGTCATCAAACTTTTTTCGTGAGATAAAAACACAGCGGTTAAAAGTTCATGAGACGGTTAGGTACTTAGCCAAATGGGCTGCCAGCTCACACGACGAGTTAATTAATAAGTGCCGGCTGCTCTTGACAACAAACAAAGCCTTTTTACACAGCAACAGAGCAGAGGAACCACTTTGCACACGTTCATTCCTCCAAAACCTTCAGGGCTTGTACAGACGCCATCAGATATATCGAAGCGGCCAAGGTGCTCACAAATATCTGAACACGCCTCTATTGTCAAGGCTTTAGAGTGCGTGTTCAGAAATTTTTGAGCGCCTCGGCCACTCCGATATATCTGATGGCGACTGTAAGTACCTACATAAACTGTGAAATCAATTTGATTTTAATATCAGCGCGCCCTGCGCAAGAGTAGGTATTTATATGTACGATCGCGGCGTTGTCATAGTTACCTACTATTTCTTTGATCAAAAGCAAGTTTTATGTTTTCAGTCACGTAAGTACTTTAAATAATTTTACGGTTTAGACTGACTTGTTTTAAGTCACAAGCGACGTAATTTTTTACATACGAGTACCTACAATTCTCATACGTTTTAATTAGTATATCATAGTTTAATTATGGTTGATTAATAAAAAGAGTGAGTTCCTAAAAGTCAGTATTTACTTACTTTTATCCTAATAAAAACCTATTTAAAGTTTGTGACAGCCGTGACTGTTTTTTCTAATCACCCCATATGATGTGTCTATCGACCCCGTTTTACGGATATGTCGAAATCGGGTAGTTTTTCTTGATTTTCTCTAAAATAAGCGGGTTGAAATTAAAAATACGTTACAGAATTGAAGAACTAAGCAAGACTCTGTATGTGAACAAGAAAATGTATACTTTTATCATTTGGATTCTTGGTGAAAATCGTCCTCGTCGTGTCTATTCACCCCGTTTTACGGTAAGTACTTATTTTTAATCACTCGCGCGACGTGTTTCGGACAGCCTAGGTCTCCATTTTCAATTTTCAATTTCGTGCCCCACACGCCAACAACTTAATATGTTACATGGGTTGTTTACATACAATTTGGCTTGACGTGATTATGATGAGTATCTTTATTCTATAGGTAATATTTAAAACCTACGCGTTTTGAACACATATTAACTCACATTTATAGACGGGTCTAACGCAAAATTTATTCAATTACCTTTATATACCGACGTTTCGACACAGGTTTCACTGGTCATGGTCGCGGCCAACTAAAGTCTCAGCAAAATGTCAAAACAGAGATTTGTGCAACTACCCGACGAAAAGTGTATGAAAAAGTTTGGGGTAGACATCACATTTTCAAACCACCCACTACACATAATGTTAATTATTGTCAATAGTCCGACACGCAACACTCACAATATCCACGCACACGTCCGAAGATAGATCCTTTGGCTTTAACTTCTGTATCACTGGTTCCCAAGTTGGCGATAAGTTGAATCCATCCTCCCTATTAAAATTCCTGGGGTGTTTCTTGATTTCAATTGCTTCTCGCACAACTCGAGGATAATAATGGCGTTCAGTGGAGACAACTTTTGGTCTATGCAACTCAATCCAGTGATTTGTGCCAGATGTAAGAAGATGTTCGGCGATTGCGGATTTGTGTACTTGGCGATTTTTAACTGCCGCTATGTGCTCTTTCACCCTCTCTTGCACGCTACGTTTAGTTTGTCCAGTTTAGTGTTTAGTTTGTGTTTGTAATTTCGCGTTAGACCCGTCTATTCTACTTCATTGATGTGGCGGCGAAAAGATAATGGCTCCTCTATACGTTGGCCCAGCGCCGGCCACTCCAAGGGACGCATTTATGCGTAGAGGGAGCAAGTGATATTGCTATCTCATTCTACCGCATGGCTGCGTCCCTTGGAGTGGCCGGCGCTGGCCCATCGTGTAGAGGTGCCATAAAGCAGGTACCGCTGGTAGTTTGACATGGTCACTATCGCGGTCCAAGAACAGAACCATATCCGATAACCGATTACTTAGCTAGGTACAAGATACTTTAGGTGATCGAACTGATCGACCGTTTTTATGGCACTGTTTATGTGCTTTAAAAGCCTATTAAAGGCATTACGGCGTCCGGTATTAAGGGTGTGGTCGTCTTATCCGTGACCGGCGCGGATGGATTCAAAAGCTTTCAGCAATAAAAGCAGCGACAGAAATGTTGCTTGGGAAGTAAATAACGAAGGATTTTCGAGTACATACTTAAAAGCTTTTCGTGATTTGTCGTCAATAATTTCTTAACGTAGTAAGTGACATTGGTACTTTAGCTTTTTAATGTACATAATTAGTTTTTAGTTATTTTTCGGGGCTGTTATCACATTCAGGTTCTTGGAAATATAATATGAATACTAATTTCAACCTTCAATTAATAGATACAGTTACATGGGTACTTAAAAATATTAGGTTCCTACTGATGTTTCTTCTTTTCTATTGGTATCATTTTCATCAAACAAAACGTTGATAAAACCAATACATCCAAACACACACACAAACTTTAAACTTCGACATTTATTCAGCAAATAGGCCACAAGGGCACTTTTACATGTCAACATTGAATTTACATACAAGCATAACAATAATAATAATACATCAACAATTATAAAATACAACTGCAACTACCAAATCAAACTAACGTAATACAATTACTTAGAGATGTATAAGGTCTCTTAATGTCGAATTACATAAAAAAAACTATAATAATAATATTAAAATAAAAACAAAATGGATACATGGAAAAAAATCTAAACTTATTTAGAGGTGCAAATGTCTCTAAGTGTCAGAACTAAAAGATAACATAGTTTATCAAAGCTTTTACGAGGGTTTAAATTTGAACTATTACGTTTTAAAACCTCAAATGAGTTCGCTGTTCTAGCCTACGGCGTCCGTTACATCAGCTGTAAGCAGCAGACTCATTTGCCGGGTTTGATGGATGCACGCCATCACGGGCAACGACAGTTTGAACGTTTCCAGAACTTTCCAGTACCAACCTTACGACGTTTTAATATTTGAGCCTTAATAAACTTCGTCGCAAAGTCTATGGAGCATCTGTGCGATGTTCAAAGAGTGGCAACTCTCATTAACGTACTTATGTATAGGGTTGTCAGGAAATTTTGTGATTTCTTGAAAAAGAATCTGGTTTTAGTCGAAAATTTGATAGCATTGCTAGCTAGTGAAGCCCAAATCCCAGTGTTGAGGACTCTTCTTCTTTTTCTGCCTCGCGTCATCCCAGCGTTTTGCCACGCCTCGGCTCATAAGAGAATCCCAAGAACGAAAGCGACTGCCATCTGACCTCAAACTCGTCTGATCTGTAGATAACTCTTATGAAACTAAATATTATTCAAAAATGTAACACAGGTCTTACCGGACCGGACTATAGTAAGTTAAGTAAGTACGATCAGGGTTTGGTATTGGATACTGCTAGCGAATGCAACGCACGTAGCAGCTAGGGACAGCGGGTCAAGGACTACCAGCGTCTTGGGCAAAGAAAATAAATGGTTCACGTCATAAACACCGTTTTAATCAGCAACTGCTCGGGCTGAATCTAAAGTAATGAAGCTTAACCCAACTGACGCCGAAGAAAGGAAGGTTCTACAAGTGCATATTTATTTATTCTGACAGCCGTGCAGCCCAAACTCTATTGCCTAGGTAATAAGGGTGACCACATTTTGTCTAAAATGCTAATATCTCAGTTCTGCAATACGAAATGAAGTACATATAATTACCTATCTAATGTCCTAAATCTAATTTCTGTTGCTTTTTGGACCAGGCTCCATAAAAAGTTGTTTATTATTATTATTTCTATTCCATTCACGACATTGAGTAGAGCTTAAAACATCTTAGTAATCGTAACAATAAAATAATATTAACAAGTAATTGGCATCCCAAACTAGACTAGATACACATTGTATTCAGATCACCAACACAGGTCAGTGCAAAGGTACCTAGGTTTTATATACCAGACCTTAATATTGGATTATACAAGCACAAATCGTGTGTAAAGGAGCCCACTGATTAACAGTCCGCCGGACGATATTGGTCTGTCAGTTAGAACTAAAAGTTGACAGTTCCGAACATCTGACAGGCCGATATCGTCCGGCGGACTGGTCCCATAATTATACATATGAACATATAAATATATATGTGTTACGTAGGTACCTATACACTACATTACCATATTTTTTTTATAATTTGCTATAGCTACCTAAGTGCCGTTTACAACTTCAGCGATTTCGTGCAGGTTAACAACCATTTTTTAAGGTTTTCCGACTTTTGCTTTGTATATGTCACCGTAAGATTGTGAACCCGTTAGTTTATAATCTAACGTAGGTTAGGTTAGGTTAGATTATAATGTCCCTACCGTCAGTTTATAATGTAACTAGCGAGATTATAATCTGACGAGTGTTTACAATTTTACGGTGACATATATAAATATAGGCGACTTTAGGTACTTACCATGAGGAAAACAACATTATAACAATAAATAAATCCGAAACATCAGGCGGTTACGTAACTGTTATATCAGTCGCTATGACCAAAAGGTTTGGGCTCGTTAAAACCCAAGACGCACCGTCGCGAGGCAACGGGACGCTGACAAATTGCCTCGCAAGCCGACCGTGTTGCTAAGGCAGAAGACAGCAAAACACACGGGACTGTGTAGCGTCGCGTCCTGACCGCTATGACTTGTTGTGACGCGAAACTCCGTACTTGAAGTCGCGCTTGACGTATGGAGTCGCTCGTGAAGTCGTGATAACGCAAGTCATGGTAAGCGTAAGTCTGTAGTTTAATTAAAATGTACATGAGAAAACGGAAATCTGTCGGAACAGCCGTCTTACTAAGGCACAATAGTAGAAATCACAGCACAATGTGGTGTTGCGCTGAATGGCGTTGCCAACTCATGAAAATTCAAAATTCACATGTTTAACTGGCTTAATTACCTCGTGGAGCGGCAGTGATGCTAAGGCACAGAAGACAGTACAACACACGCAACGAGGTGTTGTCGAGCTCTGTGGCGATTCGATAACGATGGCCGGCCGGCAAACGCGCTCCGTCATTGCGGCTGATTGACGCTGCAGCTAACATAGTCGCAGTCAGTCCACTAAGGTCTAATCCAGGCATCCTATCTGTCGCATTGAGCACCAGATATTTACATTGTGCAGTTTAATAACGATGGCCGGCCGGCATACGCGCTGTGTCATTGCGGCTGATTGACGTTGCAGCTAGAGTAACATAGTCGCAGTCAGTCCACTAAGGGCTAATACAGGCATCCTATCAGATGAATTGAGCATTACCTAGGTACCTATTTACATTGTGCAGTTTAATAACGATGGCCGGCCGGCAAACGCGCTGCGTCATTGCGGCTGATTGGTGTTGCAGCTAACATAGTCGCAGTCAGTCCACTAAGGTCTAATCCAGACATCCTGTCTGACGCATTGAGCACTAGATATTTACTTACATTGTGCGGTTTAATAACGGTGGTCTGCCGAAGTATAACGAACATTATACATGATGCCGATTATATTAAGTCTAGGTACATAGGTATAATGCTAAAATAATGTAATATACAAATCAATATATATATAATATATCATATGCCATACATAATACAAGCGGATGACTTATTTCTCATTTAAACAATGATTTATTAATGAAAATGCTGTTTATCGGTAGTTAAGCTGTACCACCCGTTAACATGGCTCATCTATCATTCGGGATTTATGAGAAATCAAACAAAAAAGAACAAAAGTCCTGTAAAAAAGGTAACGATTACATTTTTAAATGATTTACGGTTTTTTCGACTTATCTTTTTACTTGTATGTATTATTTAGACTTTCATTTGAATAGGCACGTTGACTTTTCATTTTGAACAAAAGAAGGTTAATCTGACAGTGTATTTTCTCGACATTATTATTTTATGCATAAACCGTCATTACTCATTCATTATCATTGCTTAGCTTCCGTTTTGGTTGACGCATGATAGTTACTGTTTTTTACGCTGTACGACTTTCTTAGTCTTATAATTTTCAATAAATTCCAAGAGTCAACTAGTTGGAAAATATTTAATCTTTCATATTCGATTGAGAACCAATTCTGAAGAAATGCAGAAAATGTGAAAAACCGGGAACTTGAGTAATAACGGGGCGAGAAGGCATTCGACTTTTAATTAAAAAAGAACTTACCCCGTGTCAGCGCTATAAGGGGAGAATTTTCTACACTTTTTATCTCTAATCATGAATCTTAAGTTGTAGGGATCAAGAGCTATTTTGGAATGGTAAAAGTGAGTGAGACACAAGAGAAAGTAAGTTCGCATTCCTGGAGTGAAGTGCTAAGTGACGTCAGGATCGAAAAGGTCAACTGTGTTAGGGATGCGTTGTTTTTCAGGGCTATATACCTAACAAGGACGTATTCTCAGTCTTGATTGAAAAATATTTAACAATAGTTATTTACGATATAAGTGCGGAAAGTAGGTTAAGGTAGGTTCGCAACGAGCAGTGATAAATTAAAACACGACCGAAAGGAGTGTTTTAAATATAGGTACACGATTTACCTACCGATTCGCACGTGTACCTATTTTACAACGTTTTACAGTACATATATGCTCTATAAATTTTCGACATATGCACGAAAAGTGCTGAAAGTAGCACCATGTGTACTGTAAAAAAAATTGTTACCAAATGAATACTATTTGCTTTAAATACTCGTTGACATGTGATGGTCGGCAATTTCCAGAAAAAAAATCATTAGTATTCATTAACCTGTCGAATCCCACGATATGACGTCACCATAAGCGTTCTGGCTCATATATGAGCCGTGGGAGCTGACAGATTAAAGACATAGTTATAACCCGTGGAGCGCCTTACTCTTACTATCACACGTGTGATAGTAGTTAGTATAGGAGTTCCATAGTACGGTAATACTGGGGCGCTCCACGGGATAATAATTAAAAACCTAACCAAATGAATCGACATATAAAGTCAATACATGAGAATTGTCTAGGTATGACAATTTTAAAAAGTTTTACAGCTTTTTTTCGCAGCCCGCTGTCCGCTGTCCATTAATATACTTAGAAAATATTTACAGTAATATGAATCAGAAATTAACCCCAATTTTATTAATAATAATTCATATTACATGTCAAATTACAAACAAAAAAGAAAGTAAATTAAACCTATGCTAACACAAAACTAAAACTAAAAACGAAATATAAAAAACTTCTCCCAAATCACTCCCTTCCGGCATGGTCGAAATTAACTATTAACTACAAACATTCAATATTTATTAATTTATGTCCTATAACATGTAGTATTTATATAGTATAATTACTCCTTTTCAAAGCACATCTTCAATTTCAATTAGTAATGTTCCTTCTCTAAACCAACCATAGGATTATAAGTATCGTTAAACTGTTGTTTATTTATATTTAATTAATAAATAAATGTTATTCCAAATTCAAAGGAGAATCTAAATTTCAATCAGTCATCAAAGGCGATAGTCAAACGGCGTTCAAGTGTAAGCAAACTCAAACCAAGGGATAGATTAATATTATTGGAGACTCGTTAATCTTTAAAAGTTGCAACTGGAACCAGACCCTTTTTTGTAAGGTCGAAACACAACATTGATTTTTTTAATAAATAAAAAAAATGGTCTTAAATATTGCAATACGCTCGGAATTACAATATTTATCATCGAATAAATTAATTAAGATCTATTTTAATTTGTCATGCTATTTTAAAAGAATCAGAATAGGGAATTTTTCATTTTTGCTGTTCAGTTCAGTTAATTATCTCTTAGTAATTAAAATTAAAAAAAAAAAAATTGATAAAAAGGTATTAAGTTGTATAACTCGTATCGTTTATTAGCGTAACAACATTGAGTACCTTGTTCGTATACAACTGCATGTGTATTGTATAATGCAACTAAACTAAACATTAAGCAAACATAAATCTTATAATTCGCGTATCTACTTAAATATATCGTAAAATCTATCTACCGTTGATAACATCTATGATAGAAACTTTTCAAATTAGACAGACTTGGCAATTTTATTTTCATCCAACATCTTTGCTAAATTGAACCTTATAGTCTCGTCTTTAGGCATGATATGAATGCATTTTCTAAGAATTGTTGGTATGCAGATGTTTATTTCAATTAGATCGGGTTTGAAGTATGTATCGCAATCACGATATGGCATTGAACGTTTAGGGATAGCTTCTCAAGTTGTTCAAAGAATAGAGTGATTGTGATACTTATGGCCCGATTCGAACAATGCTTATAAGACGTCACACCGATATGATACCTACTGATCTGTCAGTGTCAAAAGTGACGTTTTTGGTTGAAGAAATGTCACTTTTGACATCGGACCATTAGATAAATAAAAATACTTACGGAGTTTGTATATTTCTTGTAAAGGAAACCGAATTTTAAAAAGGTAACTCTTTAATAATTTAGAGTATTTTAGAGTATTCAATTCAATCTGTCGCATAAGGTGACTTTACAACAGAATTTCTGATATTTTCGAAGTTTTGAAAGTGTAGCCTTAAAAGTGACAGTCTGGGGGAATGTTGCATTATCAGAAAGTACTTTTCACAATAACAACAAAATTTCGATAATACCTATCAGCAGCTTAGATTGGTCCAACTCTGGTCCAACTAAGTACACAAAAGTTATAAGCCTTTAGAAATACGAGTACATAGCAGCGTAATGTCACGTAGGTCCTGAAAATTACAAAAGGAAAACGAATAATTTAAAAACATAATAGCTAGTTGTTTAGAATCCGTACTAGTTAAAGTACCATTCAGTTACAATGCTGCCCTAGTTGCGCAGGTCACGAAAACAAGTAACAATGAATAGTCTAGATGTCACATTCGTTTATTTTGCTGAGGAAAATCTCCAACTAGAATTCAATTTCCTATCAATTCGTCTTATAGCTTGTCTAGGTTAAGGCGTCTACAAACGAAACTTTCGTATGTTTTATTCAATGAAATACGTAAACGCGGACGTCTCGCTTGCACTAATACCTACCGGCCTAGCCAAGGTTATAATGGCTATCGCTTCGATAGCGAAACGCTTTGTCTCTTTATCACTCTTTCATATTAGTGCGACAGTGACAGTTGCGCTACGGAGCGTATGCGATTGGCATGTTGGCTACGCGGCCTGCGGACAAGTCTTAGCGAAATGAACGCGCGAAGACAGCTAAGCTAACTGATATGATTCCAATATAATTCTAATATCGGTTTGATGTCAGTGCACGTTTGAATTGACCTGTATTATATAGTAATTGTAACACTTTTAACTAGGTAGGTATTCGTAATCATCAGAAAATCTCATAAACATCGATATAAGGTTTATTGTTAGTTAACAATGTGGACGATAGACATAACAAGGGTTGCTCACAAATATTTGTTCCTGAGATATGGATGTAACATAAGTATTTATATTTATGTAGGTACCTATAATATTTATCGTCGTCTAGTTCCCACATGCTAGCTTACCGTGGAACTACTTAGGTCGATTAACGTAAGATTGTCCTTATAATGAACAAATGAACGCGGGATTCGTTCGATTTAAATGGAACGGCTTTTTGGCGGAGGATTCGCGTGACTCATTTAGACGGTGCGAGAACTCGTATGCGAGTTTCATTACATTGCCTCATTTGATCGGTCGGCTGAATTGACGTAACCTCAATGGTCCGCAATGTAACTAAAATCGTATTCGCTCCGTGCAAAGCGGGTGGTTGGGGAAGCCGAAACGATCGCAGCGCTTGATGTGGCCAATAATGACAAGATTGGTAACCGTGTTTCTGTCAATTCCCATACTTCTCAGTTATTTTAGCTTTATAATCATACGATAAAAATGGGTCACGATAGCTATTGTGTGGTAAACTGCAATAATACTGGACGAAACAGTAATAGTAAATTTTATATATTTTCAACGCCGAGCTAGATATTTGCCTTTTATACCATATAGTACTATTCCAGGCTTAACAACGTAATGGCTAAACATTTTATCTAGTCTATGTCAACACAGAGTTTTTCTTGTATGTTAATAAAATAGTATGGCTAATACAGTGTACCAACATTAAGTGATTGTAATATTAGTTATTGAAAGCCCATCAAAAGCACACTTTATGCATGTAGGGTTATCTGTCGTCTGTCACAAGTCACACAAGTGTCACAACAGACATTGTGCCTATTAAGCGGGAGAACATAAATTTTTAACATAAAATGTGTTAATTAAAACCTGTGAAAAAGGTCAAAGTTTTTATAATTGCAAGCATCGTACGTATCCCCAGGAAGAGGATCACTAAGTGAGTCATCAAAACATAGTGAAACATGCGTTTTTTCATTGAAACAACAACGAAGGAAATTGACCGAATAATATAAAATACACAGATAATTCTTACCGTTTTCACTAAAGCAAGCAACCAGGTGTATTTAACATTAAATACGAATAGATTCCGCACATTGTTAAGTACATTATATTAAATATTTTTAAGGAATAATCTTTATTTTGTTGCGCTCGCTATTTGACAGCGCCGACCACGTTGCGAACGCTAGGCGGCGCTGCCATCGTGCACGGTGCCAATACGAGTTCGCGCGCATAAGTGTAAGGCCTGAGTGGACGCTCGAGTTGGGCGTGCAGCGGGGCGGCGCGTGCGGCGTGCATGTTAAACAAATGCAAACGTATAGGAGCGGCCTTAGTGCACGCTGCTCAAATCACTCGTGAGCCCGACGCCACGCTGCACGCCCCGCCGAACGCTCCGCTTCGAGCGTCCACTCAGGCCTTACACTATGGGCCCTAATAATTTTTCGTGTCGATTTCATGATTTTCCAAAAAGCTCACATAATGTTTCCGCGTGTGAGCAGCCTAGCAGCTACTCGTTACTTCGTAGTTGTCCTCTTGGTAGTCCTATTGCGTCTGGTTGTCGGAGTCAGGGGCTTTTGCAGGCTTGTGTCGGCTGCAGTTTTATTTGTCGGACGATCACGAAACAAATTGAAAAGTGGTGGTAGTATTGGCATAAGTTGTACGCTTGATATATGTTACTATCCCTACCAATATTATAAACGTGAAAGTCATTCTGTGTGCCTGCCTGTCTATCAGTCTGTCTGTTACCTCTTCACGCTTAACCGCTAAACTGTTTTTTTTTGGCCCTGGGGAAGCACTGGGTAGTTATTATCAATCATCATCATCATTGCACGCAGACAAAGTCGCGGGCAAAAGCTAGCTATATTTCGCTTGCTCACTGACACACAAATATCTATTACGAATGTGATCGCATCGCTCTATAGGTAGTTAGCGTCTATTGTAGTCGCAAAAATATATGCATGAAATATGAATTTACTTTGTTGTCGTCGGTTAAAATCGGAATCACAGTTACATGGTCGAAAGAGGTTGCTCCATCTGTCAACCTCTAATAGAGCCTCTCGTGGACAAGGGCCCCTTAAGTGCCCCAAATCGATGTTCGCATCAATGGGACCTTTTAGAACCCTTATGTACTGCCCCGACTTATTTATTTAAAAGGATTGTGCCGAGATAATCAATTCGCATTTTGAGTAAAGGCAGCTGGCTGATTAATTGATGAAATTTAATATTATTTGCAAATCGAGGGTTATTTTGTTAGTGATAAGCGAAGCGCTCTACTAATTAAAATTTAATTTTTTCCACATGTTAGCTTAGATTTATTTTATTTTATTGTGTTTTCCCTGGGTGCTCTGAAAACCAGCGCCATGGCTAAGTATCTTATTAGTAGTAGAATGAGATGTACAGGTTAAGTTTATTTTTTAACACGAAATTAAGTCAATTCGATTTTATTAAAAGTTTTTGAGTAAAACCACTGAGACTTACGGACAGACATTACGAAACTTAAAGCCTTCCGTTGATGCTATTTGAGCTACCCTTTTGAGGACCCTTAAAACAGAGATTGAGTTACTAATTATAGCTGGTCAAGCAGATCTTGTCAGTAGAAAAAGGCGGCAAATTTGAAAAATGTAGGGGCGAAGGGATATCGTCCTATAGAAAATTTGAATTTCGCGCGTTTTTTACTGACAAGATTTGCTTGACCAGCTATATATACTATTTACTATCTGACCACCGGTACCCTTATCGATCACAATTAAATTTCCTATATGCTCTCAGTCACCCTTACTTTGTAAGAAAACTACGAGTATAATGTATCAAATGAAAAGACACGTTACATATAAGTAAAGAAAAATAAATAATAAAGACTATAATGTCCATACAACGTGCCCTTTAACAAATTGAGTAGTCATAATGACGTCAGTTTGGCAAGGTATAGTTTTAAATCCATCTCTTTGTGACCTGTGCTTGATTGAAACGCAATTTTTCCCACTTATTTATTTTTCATGTCTTTCTGAGTCTGAGTGCGCAACATAGTACATTATTATATAAGATATCTTTATCACGAGTAGAGAGGGCTACCTCTATAATAATGTTAAGAATAGGCTAAAACATTCCTATAATTTAACGATTTTCTACAACTATAGCTATGTTGGTTTATCAGCATCACAATCACACGTTACATCACGCAACATTAAAATCTGTAGAAAAATTAGAGGTCTTCAGTAGTTGATGTTACACTTTGTATAAAAAGTAAATTTCGCAAAGAGAAGCCCTCTACAACGACAATGAGAAATGTATTCAGATTACAATCCTTATTTTTTAACTTGTCTCTGGTCAAATGCCGAAGCTGACATGAGAGTGTGACAAGGGTCGACTTAACTTCCGCCCTTCTTGTCATAAAACGTTACTTTTGCCATTTGCTAAACATCGCATACACCTACGTTTGAATTCAAAACACATGAAATAAATACGAATATGTCCTTTTACTTTTAATGTCGGCCGGTAAGGCCGATAAAATACTTAACATCTATAAGATTTTGCCAAGAGCAAAATAAACTGCTCTCTGTGACTTTGATAAACATAGCATCAATGAATCGATAAGAGCAATGTTATGAAGCCGTTTTATTTGTACGTAAGTACACTCATGTCTAGAATTAAATAGAGTGAAGTAATTAAATTGTATATGTATTAACTAGCGACCCGCCCCGGCTTCGCACGGGTTAACAAATTATAGATAAACCTTCCGTTTGAATCACTCTATCTATTAAAAAAACCGCATCAAAATCCGTTGCGTAAGTTTGCGGGAAGCGACTTTGTTTTATACTATGTAGTGATATTATTATTCAGAAACATAGTTTACGTCTTTGCGTTACTATTAAAATAATATGTTCTGATAGTGTAACGCGTAGCACGAACACGCTAAAGCCGATTTGAGCTCTCAGTTTATCCTATCTCCATATTCCAATCGAAAACTATTATATTCATCGGCGACACGTGGCCGACGCGCAAGGCCACAATCCTCCAAACCTACCTACCATAATACGAAGAATAATGCTATAAGTGAGCTCCATCCCTACATTGTTATCGTCACTTTGCTCTAGACCGAGTATTGCTCTATCTGAAAACCGTAAACTACCTTCTGCACTCGTGTGACACGTGGATATACCTAGCATGAAGAAAAACCAACCTTAAATCAACCTTTTCGCGATGAAAAAGAACCCAGTTTCGCGTGAAAACGTTATTACAAACAAAACTCGATTATATTTGTGGTTTAACCAGCTTTTATTACATTGTGTTAGGGCTTAAATTAGTGTGTTTGGCCGCAAGGGTTCAGCGATTGGTAGAAATGAGTTTGTTCCTTCCTAATGTATCGGTGTTTGCGCCCGATGCTCCGTGAACAGAGGTATTTTTCGCCTTGATAGAGTATTAAGCACGTCGAGTGGTTTATGTATAATAAAAATATCGTTGTCGAGACGTATGAAATGGAAGTTACCTTGACAAATCATTACACTACGAGTAGCAATATTCAGAGCCAATAAATCACTCTTGTCAATACTCTGAAATTACTCCATTATTATACAGACTATTCAGGTTTTTTGATACACTTGCGAGATGTCTATAATTTTACACGTGTCTTGAGAATTTTCATACGAGCTGTTCAGACGAGTGAAAATTACACTTTCATAAGTTTCAATTTTTTTTTAAATACATACATAGGTGTCAATTTTGTTGATATAATGAGTGACGTTCACCGCTGTATTGCTGCCGCGATTATGAGGTTTTTTCCATTACTCATTTGTGACGTTATCTATGAAAAGGGACCTTATTGTCAATGGCGCTTACACGATTATTAACGATGCTCCGATATAAATACAATGCCGCGCGACGCTGTGCGACGTAAGCGCCATCGCCAATAAGGTCCCTTTTCATAGATAATGCCCCATTTTATCGAGGAAATTGACAGAGGAGCAGGGACGCCGCAACAGTAATGCTGCAGTTAACATCCAAATGTAGGTATATAAAGTAAGGAAGGTTGCTAATATGTAATTGAAAAGAACCATTTCGAAATACTTTTTAATAACGGTTGGCCTAGTCCTAGAGTCCCAGCTGAATCACTATTGATTTTCCATTACTTTAACTGGGAAAGGAGAGTAAAAAAAACGTTGTCCGGCTTGCGCTAAAATAAATACTCAGATGCAACTGCAAAGAATGGAGATAGGAAAGAGTGAATTGTTTTGAAATAAGTTTCCGGGCGTTATCAAAAGTGGTGTACATTTTGGGACCTAACCTCCTGCTCTGTCTAAAGGATGACTCACGCTAGGCCGGGCCGGAGCTTCCGGCGGCGGCGCTTACTTTTCTATGACAGATGACCGGTGATCACGTGATGCTTTCCATTGAAAACGAAGCTTCGGAAGCTCCGGCCCGCACACGGCCCGGTCTAACGCGACTCATCCTTAACCAGGCGTGGCTCACTCCGCGATTTCGTCGCTTTGCTACAGGTAGCTAAAAGTACATCCGTTCGGCCCCAATTTTGAGGAAAGCCATAAGCCGCGCGTGGCGCTGTCGCCACCTAGCGGCCATATCTGTGCTGAGCGTAACAGACGCGTTTTGTTAGAGACTGAGTCTTCTGTACTTAGTACTATTATTTATTCTGTGTCTTAACAGTCAACGGCAAGCGCAAAGATTGAAAAAATGTACACACAATAAAGTAGTTTGTAAGTAAATCAAATCTTTCAAAATAATCAAAAAATCTTACTTATGTGGGGCATAAAATTTTCATGTTAGGTTTTGATACACAAGCCCTTGAAAGTCTAGGTTTGTTTTGTAGATGCTTTACCAGGTGCAGAAAATTATATATTACAATTTATTCATTTTTATTTGAGTTTCACGGCAAAGCAACACGTTCCGTAGGTACCTACTGTAAAACTTTTCATTTCGTGCTTAATTACGTTTGTTTTCCGCACTAACTTTACCTTCATACTACGTACGTATAAGCTGTTTAGTTGAGCTCTACTAACGTGACGAAGGTTAGTCAATTAGCTACCAATTCTAGTAAGAACTTTTGTAACCATTCGTTATATTCATCTAAGCCGTTGGATTGCCATAAACGATGCTAAAATAATGACCAATTTTTGTGATAACTTTACATGGTGCTAATATTATCTTCATTTTAAAATTCTACTCCGTTAGTAGCTGCACGATGTGTTTCCGTTCGTCCGAAACCCATCAGCCCATCAGCAGCGCTGCCCGCATAGTTGTAGTGTTACTTAAGTCTTTATTTCGGCGTTTTAGGTAAAATATTTCTATATTCATAGAAAAATATAATTATTTCTGTTTTGGCATAAAATTTTAATATTTGGAATTTACTTATATTTCACAGAGCAATGAATACTCAACTTTCGCTGGAAATCTCCGCAAAACCGATTGTTCCAGTTATTGACTGGACGGCTGCATTCGTAGCGCGGAGTCCGTCGCCCGCCTGGACGATTAAAACTTAATCCTCCGTGCCGATACACCGGCACCGGCGGGCTGTACAGTTTATACCATGCGACGCCTGAATTTCTTTGCACTAGTTGGTCTAAAATCCAACCTAGTAAGTCAACGACTAGGTTCGAATACGACTCATCAGTTCCTACGACTAAATGTGACGCCGATTGGCCTTCCATGCTGGTCAAAAGTAACTAGGATGGTTATGCTATCAGGGCAGCAATGCGGACCGGAGTGAAGGAATAAAAACCGACAACGAGTATTCAGTCATCTGAAATGGGTGTGGAACTACTCAACGATGACGATAAACTACATTCTACGGCCATCTTACTTGGAGTCTTCAATTCCTAAAGCGTGGAAATTCCTAGAATGTGGGCAAAACTTGGCTCTTATAAAGTGAGAAGGGAAGAGGAAAATATGAATTAGAGAGACATTTTCAGACATCTTTCTTAGCTTACACTTTTATTGGAGTAAGTACCTATAGAAAAGTAATGAATGATTTATAACCAGCTCACGATTAGAAACCCTTTACTATATTTCGCTTCGCGAAAAAACATCGTGAGGTGTAACAGAATCCCAACAACTACATTATAAGTTAGAATGGGCGACGATTCCAAAGCGGAACCTGGCTAACGATCGAACAACTCACCCACAAAACGTATTTTGCCATAGCTAAAGCTTTTGTATTATAATCTAGAGGCCAATTCGAACGAACATTTGACATAAAAATGATATGTAATGTCATTTAGTTATTAACATTTCGCTCGTACTTGTATCCATACAAGCATTGGTGCGGGCGAGACGCAGAGGCGAGTGATAACAAAAATACATCATTTAGGCATCATTTTAATGTCAAAATGTTAGTTTGAATTGACCTCCTAGCCGCTTTGGGAGCTTCGTTGCAAATCCGGTCAATATTATAGGTCTACTGTTTAACTGAGTCGGTTGGTAAGAAGTTATTAATGTTATTATGATCATCAGCAATGGAATGAATCAACAAGTATTTAACCTTTGAATAAAAAAACAGAGTGCCTTGTGTTCTTAATTACCCAATGGCCTGGGCATGCGTGGGAGGAATGACACGGACAGTCGGACATCAAATGTTATAATTCCGACA
Organism: Cydia amplana; assembly: GCF_948474715.1. NCBI lineage: Eukaryota > Metazoa > Arthropoda > Insecta > Lepidoptera > Tortricidae > Cydia > Cydia amplana. Next base: position 5,226,282 of record NC_086072.1, read on the forward strand.
CTTTGGGGTATATGTAGTCAAACTATTTATCACTAGCCTTTATTGTTCTGAATAAAGTTTACTTCAACAGAAACCACACACAGCTATCACAGACTAAGTGTAAGGCCTGAGTGGACGCTCGAGTTGGGCGTGCAACGGGGCGGGGCGTGCGGCGTGCATGTTAAACAAATGCAAGCGTATAGGAGCGGCCTTAGTACACGCTGCTCAAATCACTTGTGAGCCCGACGCCACGCTGCACGCCCCGCCGAACGCTCCGCTTCGAGCGTCCACTCAGGCCTTACACTAAGTGCCAGTTGCACCATCCGCACTTGACAGACTGATCAGCGTCACCCGGCGCGCCGCCGCGGTTTACTGTGAAGCTTTCCATACAATACAATTTAGCGAATTCTGTAACGATGACAAACAGTTGGGTACAACCGACCCTGAGTGCAATAGTGCTGTCATAGTCATAGTCAATTCACTTAAAGACTACATACGATGAAGCGGGGACAATACAATTCAACACTTCGAAAGTCGGCATCTAGTCAAAGTACAATGGGTAATTATGGACGTCCGAATCCGAGATTACCCCACAGCAAATGTCCGCATATCGCCCGACAACCCACATTCCCCCACTCTAACCTAGATTGCGCTAATAATTACTTTGAGAAAGTAACTAAAACTCAAATTTGAGTATGATTTCCCTTATCTTATATGACAATTTACAATCATAATGCATTTTGATATGATATGATCATACTTTGCTTCAGAACCATCAAAGCAAGAGAGCATGAAATTGATATTTACAGCGCCTGTGCCTTGTAACGCCTCTCTTTGGTAACGCGAGTAAGGGCGAGGAAATTTTTGGGAAAACCAGTAAAACGTGAACTCGCTTTTCCTAAAAAACTATGCGTAATTGGAGTGCGCTTACACTGGACTGGATACTCTGAATAGCCTAAAGGGGCCGGCATCAGGCAGCGAAATTACTGTATTCCCATCCCTGTCAGTCATTGCAAGAGCGATAGAGATAGATAGGTATAAATGATCGTTTAATCGTGATGTTTCCGAGAGCGCGGCAGGCGTGAGAGGTGTGAAGCGTACGTGCAAATAGCGGTGCGGTGCCCGAACCATTCTTGCCTAGATTATACCTAAGTAAAGGTATCCACGGAATCGCAGGTGAGAAACGTGGCGGGAATTTTATTAAATTCCGCTTTTACAGCAGGAAATGTTTCTTTAAATATTTTTTAATATGCAGATTTTGCGTTGCGTTCTATTTGTTACTCTGAAACTAGGTAAATAATTCGAAATTTAATCGAAGTATTAGGTATCATAACTAATTATTTGGTAACTTATTGAAGCTTTTTGTACATTAAAAATATGGGTGCACAAACTATACACAAAAATATGTCCCATAGCTCTTTTGTCAGAACTAAGAATAAGAACGATGAACGATGTAAGAACTATGGGACATGTTTTTTAGTAAGTAGTTCAATTTTTTTTTGTATATGAATGCAGTTTTCCTTGTTACTAAAATCGATGACATGGTTCCTAAGAATATTCGTAATTATGTCTTACAGTTTCAGACTTTCCCATACTGGCCGATTTACATACTGCTAAAAGACACCACCATCTCTTAATCAGAAAGATCCCAAAACGCTATGATCAGGATATCTTTCATTTAAATATCCCGTGATTGACACTGCACCAAAGTAGCTGTCAACTGTTTGAATTAAGCTGTCAAACACTTAACCCATGATTATAAAATCTAATATTAATAAAGGATAATTGTGTACTAACTGTGTGTTTCTAACATACACACAACCATTTAAGATAAACGTGATATTCAGATACTGCTGCTACATTACTGTTGTGGCATTACATTCGAGCAACACCGGCTTCCGACTGCTGACACGTCGGAAGGGAGGAGCCTATGCGATATCTTACCGTACAAAATAAATAGTTCTGCCATTTTTTTGCGGGAGCAAATGTGCACACAGTCGCACTTCTCACTAACTACATGCAAAATCCAATCTGTAATGACGACACATATACAAAGAAATTGACACACGTCAAAGTAAAACCTTGCACAACTCGATCTCTTTTTGTGTACGGATGAGTAACAACACGCACCGCGCTAATAGGCTACATGACTAATTTTCATTTATGGTATCCATCGATCGGGTTTGTTTTTAGGATCAAATGTCTGATATGAGATCCATTGCATTAAAGTAACACAAAAGTCAGAAATTGTAGTCAAAGGCCGTCGCACTTCACTCGCGAAACGCCCTAAACAAAACGATAAGGGAACGTGACGTCAAGGTCTCTGGGAGCCCATCTTGTAGTATGGACAAAACAAGAAAATTGCGTTTTTGTCGGTGAAATATTGCGTTTATGTCGAGGTTTATGTATATAGTTGCTATACAATATTTTTTTGAATGAAATGTAAAGAATCGAATACCTTACATTTATATTTTTTGGAAGTTAAAAATAAAATCAGGTCATTTTTGTAATTTTTCAATATTTTATTTTAATATCCACATTATTGTGATTAATTGCTCGTTTGCTGTCTATTTTACTAGATTTTGTTATAAAATTCAACATGTGTCATCATCCCATTGTGTTCATGCCCAGTTGGGCATGTGCCGGCAGTGGGAGGGGGGGGGGAATAGTGCGAATGCCGACTCCCTTCACGGTGTTCATTTTTGTAATTTTTCAATATTTTATTTTAATATCCACATTATTGTGATTAATTGCTCGTTTGCTGTCTATTTTACTAGATTTTGTTATAAAATTCAACATGTGTCATCATCCCATTGTGTTCATGCCCAGTTGGGCATGTGCCGGCAGTGGGAGGGGGGGGGGGGGAATAGTGCGAATGCCGACTCCCTTCACGGTGTTGCTCGAAGGGCATTACTTACTGCTGCTACGTTGATGCTGCCGCTCTGTGCCGCGCTTCCTTGATTAAGCAAATTGACAGATACAGAGGGCCTACCGCGAACCAAGTTCGTCGTGTTACTCGTGTTGCCTCTCTGTCGCCCTTGTAAATTCGTACGTAAGTGTGACAGGGAGGCAAAACGTCGAACGTGGATCGCGGTAGGCCCTCAGCACTTGTGTTAAGGCCACAGCAGTAATGTTGCAGTAGTAATGCAGATGCAGTTACCATCTGGACGTAAACGACGCGATTATCTGACAAGGAAGGGTATCCGACTGGCCGGCTCGGATTTGATTAATTTTTATTATATATGTTATAGAGTAGTGTAAAACAACGGACACGTATTTTTTTTTAGCTGCCTATACTCAACTTCCTGGGAGAAATTGGCCTCCAAAGTACTGAAAAGTGACAAAACTTCTGTAGAGAGTTTTGTTCAATCAAATTTCTAGTTAATTACTGGTTTAAATATATGTTAGAGAACATGAAAAAATATACACGTGTTTTGTTATTTCGGCTCAAATTCATATTTTACAAAAAAAGCACACTTCAAATTAGTTCACGAATGTATAAGTGGTTACTATTTCAATCCGGATCTTAATCTATCATTAGAACGCCCTCAATCTACCCATTGTTCAGAAATGCCCATAGAATAGAAGCACTATAAAGTTAGAGAGTGAACCTTAATTGGGCTACGCGAGACAGCTACGAGCTACGCGTGGGCGTAGCGCCGCTACGCCGTAGTACTCGCCTGTTGTGACGGCCCGGCCGATCAGCTGGCTGGGTAAATACTCCCTTGTTTACGTTTTGCTGCAAGTCTAGTTTACGTCACTAGCGGCCATATTCGAACTTTAAGATACCTGAAATACTAGAAATTGAAACGATATGGAATGGATATGTCAGTGTCAAACAAGTGTCAAAAGTGACGTTTCTTCAAACAAACGCGTCACTTTTGACACGTGTTTGACACTGACATATCCAATCCATATCGTTTCAATCTCTATTTGACGTATCTTAAAGTTCGAATATGGCTGTAGGGCGCAAAATCCAAGTACTTATTTATTTATTTATTTACATAAGGAGATCCAACAGCTAATCTTAAAATAGAGCCACTTACAGGAACTCACAATTAGATATGTAATAAAAACATATACTTAAGTAACACGCATCACATACATACACACACACACACACACACACACACAGACACACATTGCACACATGAAAGAGATAAGACTCAAACCAAAACTAAACAGAACTAACAACATTCACTTACATAAGCCAAACCCTACCGGTGACATGACACCAATATGTAGTGTAAAAACTAAAAAATTATAACTTGGATACTACACATATACAAAGCACTCACTTACGAGATAAATACAACTGACTATACTTTGCCAACTGAAGTTCTATTCCTGTGAAAAAAAGTTTGACAAGAGTCGCTTGTGAATAGAGCATACGACCCGATTTGAACAATGCTTATAAGAAGTCACAGCGGAACGATACCGATCTGTCAGTGTCAAAGTGACGTTTTTTGTTGAAGAAATGTCACTTTTGACACTGACAGATCGGTATTGTACCGTTGTGACTTTTTTTCAAGCATTGTTCGAATCGAGCCGAGAGGCTCTATAAAGGGTTTTTTTCTTATTTGATTTTATTTTTTTATTCAGAAACAAACAGTCATACATGGTTTATGTAGGTACATATTTTAAAGACAATAAGAATAGACCTGCAGTTTCATAACAAAAAAAACATGTAAATAGGTCCGTGGCTATGGGCCCGATTCGGATTTTGAAATAGATATCTATAAGATATCTTTTAGACATCACCAAGATACGATAACGATATTTTTAAGATCTAACCTGTCAAATTTGACATTTCCGCGATTCTGGAGATACTTACTATTGAACGATTTCCACAAGATATGACTTAGAGATCCAATTCACATCTAATAGATATCTAACTCTATCTAACGTAAAAGTGACATTGGTTGCCCGAATTGAACTGCAAAAGAGAGCTAGTTGAAATCTAAACTATAACGTATCTAGAATGGATCTAGTACGTGTCGTCTCTTGTCAATATTTTGAAGTTAGAATACGGCAGTATTACTTAATCACAAAAGAGAAAGACTTAATTTGTATTTTACAATTACTATACATGGTGCTTCCTATAACAGGAGCAATAAATTAAACTGTAGGATGTACTCCTCAAACTGATCAACATTTGTTCAGCAACTTTTGAAAATAACTCATGTTTTGATTTTTATTACACTTTTAAGTTTATTCTAAGACGCAATGTATTGCAAATTTTGTTATGTTTAAAGCGTAACAAGCAACGTCAAACACACTGATGTCAGCGTACATTGAAGGCAATATTTATTTTGTATGAAAAAGACCCGAAGGGTGTCAAGTTTCGGCGGTTCCGCGGCCGGTTCCCTGACACTGCGGGGTTGCGTAATGCATCGCAATCATAATGTGTTTTTTAGTGTTTAGTTATATTTTTATAATATGTATGCTAGTTTTAAGGTATTTATGTATGGGCTACTAGTTGCCTGAAGTAAACGATTTCATTCATTCAATACCAGAGATGTTGCGGATGCCGATTTTTTGACATCCGCGAATGCGGATGCGGATGCGGATGTCATGATAGGTACATAAAAAACGTCAAATATTACATTTTAGTAAATTTATTTCAAAAAACCGGCCAAGTGCGAGTCGGACCCGCGTACCAAAGGGTTCCGTACATTAAGTCCCATTCACGCTTGACTGCTCATTTCTAATAGGTTTTTTTTGGCTAATGACTAAATTACCTAGCAGTCTAGCACTTACGCCGATGCTAAGACGTTCCTGTACCGACCTGTTCCACATCCGCATCCGCATTAAACTCCGCATTGATTTTATGCGGATGTTGAAAATAATGCGGAAGTTCCGCGGTTGCGGATGCGGATGCGGATATTCGCAACATTCCTGGTCAATATCACAATATTCCCAATTTCTATCGCTCGTATTTCAAAAATCTGCATTTCTCTCCACCGATTTTCGAGTGACAAAATCAAACGATCGAAATTAAAAAATCGGCCCCCTGTATGGATTTTCGGATACTACTTAAACTTTTCGGATTATTTTCGGATATTATATCCATCGTATAGCGTGAGAATGTAACTGACAAACAGATAGTTACTTTATCATTTTTACTATTAGTAGGGATATTTAATCCGAAGGTCGCGGGTTCGAACCCCGGCTCGTACCAATGAGTTTTTCGGAACTTATATCGTTTGATATTTACCAGTTCGCTTTTCGGTGCAGGAAAACATCGTGAGGAAACCGGACTAATCCCAATACGGGCCTAGTTTACCCTCTGGGTTGGAAGGTCAGACGGCAGTCGCTTCCGTAAAAACTAGTGCCCACGCCAATTACTGGGATTAGTTGCCAAGCGGACCCCAGGCTCCCATGAGCCGTGGCAAAATACCGGGACAACGCGAGGAAGATGAGTAGGGATATTTAATAATATTACAGTATTTTATTTCATTACCTACATAAATTATTCGTTAAAATACTAATTTCATAAACGAGTCGAATTAAGAACCTTTTACAAGTTTTGTAAAATACTCTTTACTCTCTTAAATTTTGTGTACCTTTGTATATTTAAAGTTAATATTCCACGCGAAGTAGGTATTTATTTAAAGCCTCTTTTCGTGGTAAATGACAAGCTTTTAGTTGCTAAGTAGCTCAAGAGAGGAGAGATAGAGCTTTCCCATCAGTTTGAAGAGCTTTGATATCGAATCATAAATTGAATTAAATTGAATTAGCATTTATTCACAAGAACATATGGTACAACATATGGTATGAAAAGAGTCTGAATCGTCACTCTCTTTTAATTCGTTCACCATGGAAATAAATTCTTGTCAAAAATTTCGTTTCAAATATATAACAATTTAAAACCACCAACGTAACGTACGTACAGTCAACAGCAGAATTTGCAAAGCGGCGGTGTAAAATTACCTTGACACGCTCTTATTCTCTTAAAGTAAAAGTAATACAAAATTACAAATTATAACAAATCAAAATCCAGATCAGATTCCTAACCTGTTAGTATAATTAGAATAATCCGTAGGATCAACTATGGAGCATCAATCGCTATCTCTCCATGTTCTACATGAAAAATATAGATTAAGGGTCAGTTGCACCAAACCGTCTGTCACCGTTAAAGCGTTCGCTAAATTTTATTGTATGGGAAGTTTCATACTACACTGCGGATTGTCGTTGATCAGTTCGCTAAATGGGGTTGGTGCAACTGGCCCTAAATCCTTAATACCGTAAGTAATACAAACTCAGTTTTCGAATAACATCGACATCAATCCAATACAAGAACCACCCGGCCTAGATGAGCCGCGAAAAATCTGGGTTACACTCAACAGAATAAGGTCCGACGTCAGCTGCTGTAACCACAACCTCCACAAATGGGGCTACAAGCCCTCACCAGACTGTGACTGTGGCCACAGAATAAATAATAGTACTAAGTACAGAAGACTCGCTCTCTAACAAAACGCGTCTATTACGATCAGCACAGATATGGCCGCTAGGTGGCGACAGCGCCACGCGCGGCTTATGGCTTTCCCCAAAATTGGGGCGGAACGGATGTACTTTTAGCTACCTGTAGCAAAGCGACGAAATCGCGGAGTGAGACACGCCTGCTGTGGCGCGCCAGACCAAACAACTACGCACGTACTGAAAGAATGCCCCAGGAGACGTTTTTCGGGAGGCATGAAAGATCTTTGCATGCAATAGCTACGGATGCCAGGGTTTGGTTGTCAAACATAGATATTAAGCTATAGATGTACGCATAATGTTAACCTTTGTAAACTTGATTTGATTTTTCATAAAGCCCTACGATAATAATAATGCCGTAAGTAGCTGCGAACAGTCGCGGCCCGCCTTAAGGAGCGCTTGTGCGGTGCACTCCCATATATAATCAAAATGAAATTATGGTACCTATTTAATATATTACTATTTAAGATCGATCGTAAAAAAACTCAATACCAATTAAATAATAACCTTTATTCATTATAAGTTTATAAACAGCTCACCACTACCTACACGGCGTACTCCTATAATTTCATAGAAATCAAAGGTAACGCGCGAAGCGGAGCGCTTTGGATTGCGCTCCTATGGAAAAAGATTTAGTACATTCGATCCATAGGAAATTCAATAAGAGCGAAAGAGAAGTTTCACCATAGCTTCGCGCGTGAAACGGAAGATTTTCTATGAGGGAAGAGGCAAAATCGGTGCGGCGCTCCGAGCCCGGTTGACCTTGCGCGCGCATCCCGCGCGCCATGTTGATGTTGTCACGTGTTTCTAAACAGACCTTAGTCAATTTTAAATTATGTGCGGGAATGCAATTTTGGCTTTTTTTCATTCTAAATAATGAAACAAGAGTTTAAACAGTTAAAGCACATAATCTGTTTGTTGTGAGGTGTTTAAAAATTAATGAATTTAACGTGAGAATGTGAAAAAGTTTACAAAATCGACTCGAGTTAAATTATGGACGACCTTGAACTTTCGTAGCAATGTTAGTCAAAAACAAAAACTTATATATTTTTTAAATCAGATCAATATGCAAAAACACCGTGGTTGTGTTGTGTGAATGTGATAAAAGTAACTATCTTATTTTGTTTTTCGTGTTATCTAAGTATATGTTTTGTGTTTGGCGCGGGCGCGAGCGACGGCTGTGCGGTGAGTTTGTTTGGAGCGAAACAGGTGTGTTATTAACAATTTAGCACATCTTTTCATAAAATTGAAATAAAAACATTATAATATATCCATTTGTAAAATGAACTGCAGTTGGCGTCTATCGATCGTCAAGATATTCGTAATACCGAAAATCTATGAGAGAGTTCAATGACCGGGTGGACGGAAATCGACATCTAGGTACTTTGCGACGGTTAATTGAAAGTGTAGGTTTAGTTTTTGTTTTTTATTGTGAGTGAACACCCATAATACATAGCTACCAGCCGCCCCTGGCTGCGAATGATGACAAAAATATTACTCCGAATTGGCCTCAAGGTCAGAGCTTGGAATAATTTACAGTCATTATTTATTTAGATGTTTGAAATCATAAGATGAATCAGGTTACTAAACCACTATTCAATTAGGATCTGATCAAAGTCAACTTCAGAGAAAGGTTTTCTATAAATAAGTATTTATTTATCTCAAGGTGGTCTAGAAGACGATTTTAACGATATGTATGCCCTTGCCCTATGAATTATGAATATTATGATCCTGTATTAGCCCCTTCTGTACTACGAACAAAAATACTTAATCAAAAGTTTGTTTAGTATATCTAATAAAATCTAATTAGTCAAGGGGGTTTGCTGTATGTAGTCATTGGCCACTAGTGCCACTACACAGTAATTAGCCACTCTTAACAATAAGGCCTCAAAAAGATGGCGCCGTACCTTTGCCTATGCTCATGTAGATGGCGTCACTTTTTGATATGTAGCGAATTTAACACATATCAGTGAAAGAATAAGGATCAAAGTCAAATGGCGTTCTAAAAGTTTTAATCATGGGTCGAAAGATGGCAGTAAATTTAGTGTGACGACCAATTCTCTTTGCTTAAAACCTTCCTATATGTAGTTTGTTTAATCAACCTCGTGACTCTTGGAAACACATTTACCTGTATTATATAGATAAAGTTGTTAAGCCTACATGTTGAATACAAAAGGCAAATACATACCTATAAACGTACGGAAACAGTAAGCAGGGATGTTGCGAATATCCGCATCCGCATCCGCAACCGCGGAACTTCCGCATTATTTTCAACATCGATGCGGATTTAATGGGGATGCGGATGTGGAACAGGTCGGTACAGGAACGTCTTAGCATCGGCGTAAGTGCTAGACTGCTAGGTAATTTAGTCATTAACCAAAAAAGAACCTATTAGAAATGAGCAGTCAAGCGTGAGTGGGTCTTAATGTACGGAACCCTTGGAACGCGTCCGACTCCCACTTGGCCGGTTTTTTGAAATAAAAATTACTAAAATGTAATCTTTGACGTTTTTTATGTTACTATCTTGACATCCGCATCCGCATCCGCATCCGCGGATGTGAGCCTTTAAAAATCCGCATCCGCATCCGCATCCGCGGATATCAAAAAATCGGCATCCGCAACATCCCTGACAGTAAGTATTCAAGCTATAAATTACCTAGTTGTAATGAAATGAGCTGGTTGTTTAAGTAGTTCTCCAATACATCCAATTCCGCCAAGCGATCAAATACTGCAATGTAATGAAACTCGAATGCGACCGCACCGTCTAAATGAGCCCTTGAGGCCAATTTACATTGTGACATCAATATGATATCTAAATGACGTCAGTCGCCCGTGCGCCTCGCTTACGCCAATAAATGCACGGACAAGCACGAAAACGAAATGACATCATTTAGATATCATTCTGATGTTAGTACCTACATATAATAATATGTTCGAATTAGCCGGTGAATCTAAATATGAAACTATGTATGCGAATTGGCCTGTCATCCCGTGCGTTGTTGAACAATCCTTTGAGTTTAGAAACATCCTTTGAGTTGTCCGTTAGAAGGAAAAAAGTATCAGAACAATTGAACAATTATTGTTTATTTACTTATGGCCTGACTGTATAGGCTCGAATAAGTTTCTTATTCGTTAATAAAAAAAAATTCAATGTCGAGACTCCGTTTTGGGTTGATTTCGAAGTTTTTGAAGTGAAAACTTTTTTAGCGGCGCTGGGCACTTTTTGAGGTGGGGGAAAAATGATAAACTCGAGACAGCGTAAGGCGATCACGTGACCGTAAGGTTTAGATGACCACTCATTTAGATGGCATTTAAATCAATAAAGAAAAATTCAATGACATTACATGAAAAAGGTTCTAATCTTGTACGGGCTGAAATACGAGGATCTCACAGTTACATTCTAACTTTATATCACTCAAATATAATTCAATAAAACTACATCTTGATGAAATCGCTAATAAAAGTGAACTCTAGTACTGGTGAATAAAACTCAAAATATCATGACGAAATATATTTAGATGCGAGGTCTGCAAGGTAACTTTACAATTTCTATTCGAATTTTAAACAATTAACGCTACAAATTTGAATTTCGAATTTTAAACAAGCTCACTGACCAGCAATTTCGTAACTAAAGTTTTTCAATAGAAAGGAGGATGGGTCAATTATACACAGTGCTGCAGATATTTTGGACTAGTCATTGAGTTTTCACTTCTGTCGGCACTCCCGGAGTGCAACCCGTTGTTTTTTTTTTATATTCCACGTCAGTGATGTTTCATATTTCATATTTATTTATTTAGTGTAACAATAAACATGGTGTTATAATTTCTCTTATTAAAAACTTAACCTAATTAAATATTTACATTACATTAAATTAATGAAATTAAATATTACATAATAATCCATGTTCATGATGGTTACCTACCAGAAGTCTATGGATATGCACATTGCCCACCATTTATTTGTATCACTCATTAGGTAACTCGTATTTAAACCGCATCCATTTGTAACAATAAGTACCAAGCACAAGTTGCACTGCAGTCTAACTTGGTCGTGACCAATTTAGTTGCCAGGTGCGTCCACTCCAAACTTTGCCTTGTTACATCTTCACTCTTTGTCAGTTTAGAATGTTCAAATACAATATGCCTAATTAATCTTACCGAGACGCGACTGAATTCAATATATAAGTAACTTATATTTATTTGCATACGCCGCCACTAAATTGGACAAATAAAATACCACTCGATGCCTCGTAGAGAGACAAAACACGTGTGTAGCTTTATACTTTTGTTGGTGGTTTGTTTATATTTATATTCGCGAGGGTGCTAACATTAATTACATGCAAAAATAAGCAAGTAAGTATAACAGGTATTAACCAAAAGATATCTTTTACTTTTTAAGATATTCTTTTATGTGAATAAACTAATGTATAAAAATTAACTCGTTCGTCGTTCACTTCATGTCGTTTCTGGTGCAAAGGTGCCCATGATGCTCACAGCTAGGGCTTGCAAATATTCGAAACTTTCAGATATTCGAATATTCGACTTTTTCTGACGACGTATTCGAATATTCGAATAATTATTCGAATATTATAAAAAATAAGAAAAGGAACGAGAAATGGGTTTATTATCGTTTTATTCAAAAGCTTTTTTCACATATTGCTAAAACTAAGGATATTTGGCAGAAATCCACTTAATTGACTAGATTTTATCATCCTACTATTTTTAAGATGCCCACATTTATAAAAACAAGTAAAACGCCAAAATTAGACGTATTTAATATTTCTAGATAAAACTTATTATAAATGCGTCGTTGCGTGAAATAATATAACTTTAACCATCCAAACACCTAGGTATGTAAGATATTTTTTTTGTAGGTAATTATTTTCCGATTTAAATTAACTTGTAATCACTCAGAGGCCTGTAAAAAGGCCTTTAATTTCATTGTATTTTGAATATTTATTGACTTTATTTGTTTTGGCAAGTTATTATTCCTAATGGTCGGCTAATTATATAATATTGGAATATTTAAGGGAAAAAGTTAGTTGAGTATACTGGGTGGATTATTCGTCAGCTAAAGGTGCACGGTTAGATTACCAAGTTGGGCAGGTTTGGTATGATGCAATTTGAGAATTGCGATAAGTGGCAAGGTTTAAACTTCAAAAATTCGCTTAACGTACGCTTGTACTGAATAAACAGAACTGACCCTTTAACTTAAAACTTACGCACCGTAAAAATAACATACTTTTTGATTTCGTTTTCTTTTAAATTAAGTTAGGTTTCACTGTATTCACGAAGTCTATCGAGAGGAATACAGTAAAAATATTATTTCCTTCGTATTTGGGTACCTACCGTTCCTCATTCACTGTAAATACACACAGAAACTGTAACTACAGCGGATGACATAGATTTTTTATAGTAATAAAAAATATTCGAATATTCGAAACCTGAGCGACCGAATATTCGAATATCAAAACAGGTCGAATATTCGACAAATTCGAATATTCGAATATTCGAATTGCAAGCCCTACTCACAGCATTGCCACGCTCGATCACCACGGACAGCCTTTGCACGAGGAACGATTCGGAGCAGGGGCCTTCCCCTTTCTGATGTCTGAGTCGACGTCCTAAGTCGCGTGTAAAGCGCTTCGCATCGGCTCCCCAGCAACCCGCCGTTTCGATTGCGAAAGGAACGATTATGTAGCCTTTTTTTTACGATTTTTTACTTGATTTAATATTAACAATATTTTAATCCTCGCATTTAAATTACACACAAAATAAAAATTACATATAAAATCTACAAAATGAATTTAGAAATAACTGTTTTTACTGTACTTGATTTCGAATAATCTTACCTAAGCTACATTATTCACAAAACTTAGGTACCTACACCTACTCCGAAATCAAAATTGTGGTTGAATTGATGTGTTTGTATTACAATAAATAATCAAATTCTTATGCACGTGGACTTAGTGTGATAGAACTTAGTAACTTGAATGAAAAATAAAGCCAAAATGCTTCAAAAGATAAAACTCAAAACCAAATATGAGCCGTTAAATCCGACGGCATATTCTCGGTACTATTTCACTATAATAAACGAAAGCAATGAATCGAAGTGCTGTGCTCATTTTCTAACGAACGTATCTGTCGTTGAAAAATTGCAATATTTTTAATCCCTGATATTCCAGTTAATCGTTGAAATGTAGCAAAAGAAACATTAAACTCAAAACTCGATATGAAGTGGTCTCAGGTCGGGAGGCGCGGGCCGCGGTGCGGGGCGGCAGACGGCCGCCCACGCTCGACGGCGCGGACGTGTCACGCCTGGTGCGCACAGCTCACAGCGCGGCCGGGCCGCGCGCCCGGCGCCTCACGCGAGTGCCTCCTGGCACGAACACGCTCCGATCAAGCCATGAGGTAAGTCGAGCTTCTAACAAACTACCCTGCTAATTTAAAGCCGCTTTTATGGGCTGTATGTCGCTTACAGACGCAAACTGCGATTACAAATGCTTTTAAATATAAATTTGATAGAAGACGTCACTACTTGTCATATGTTTATAAACTTACGTAGAGGAGAAACTAGACCTTATTGGGATTAGTCCGGTTTCCTTACGATGTTTTCCTTCGTCGAAAAGCAACTGGTAAATATCAAATGATATTTCGTACATAAATTCCGAAAAACTCATTGGTTCAAGCCACAGATATAAGTACGAGCCGGGGTTTGAACCCGCGACCTCCGGATTGAAAGCCGCACGCTCTTACCGCCAGGCTACCAGCGCGTAAAAGTTGTGTTTTAATAATTAAGTTAAATCTAATTGTTGTTATCTATGTTTTGTAGGCTACAGTTTCTCCTATGTTAAGTAATTTATATCCTGAAAAATCTTTCGTAATTAGTGTAGTAGGTAATCAAAAAATAGTTTAACCCTTCAAGATTAAGAAAACTACACGAAGCATCATAGTCTCCTCAATGTCCTAAAAATTCTGCATAAAAATACATAGAGATGCTAGGGGGGACCTATTTGGCTTGGCATCGACTTCAAATACATCAGGAAATCGTATGAAAATAATAATAATTTTTTGCTTTTTACCTATAGTTCCTGGGTGTTTTTTGATTTGAAGGCGGTTTTTGTTATTTAAAAATAATGTTATTTTTATATTTTTAGTGGAACGTAGATTTTATTTTTAAAGTATAATCTGCTCCAATAAGACAGCGAGATTTCGGAGTCAACGAAAATTATCGTCGACGTATACAATTTTTAGATTTTTGTTAACTTTTCAAAAACCACTCAACCGATTTCGATAAAATTTCAATGGGAAAAATTTTAAAAGCACTTTCAGTGCATAAATACGCATTGTTAAATCTGTATCACTATAATTACTTATAGTCACTGAAACTTCTATTGCGTGAACTCAACACGTTAGGGGCGATGAGCTGCAGCTGCCTGCTACCCCACATATCTAATACCCGCAATTATTTAGGTACAGTCCCGTGTAAAAATATGGGTGCATATTACTTACTCAAATATGTCCCATAGTTCTTAATTCGCTGACATTAGAGCTATGGGACATATTTTTGAGTATGATGTGTGCAACCATATTTTTACACTTGACTGTACAACATCCGTTAGAAAACTGTATCACAGTATCGTATCGCTGTGACATCTTATAATAATTATTTGAATCGGGCCGTAAGACTGTTGCTATTCAGGAACGAGCAGCATGTATGAATGCGAATTCCGCTCTGTATTAAATTTAATCACAAAATTCCTTTACAAAACTAGCCAGACAATATATGAATGATATGTTTATATATCGAAGTTTTGTGAAGATTATCTTGTTGCTCTATGTCATTCTGAGTGATTTGTAAGCCATATTTAATAAAACAAAGTACAAAGTTTAACGGATATAAATAATCCTTTTATCTTTTCGTATATATTCATGTAACGGGTTAATTACAATATAAAAATGAATTGAAGGCAAATTTTATTTCTAATAAAATAATGGTTCTTCCACAATCTGTTTTCCGCCTTTATTTTGAAATGAAATAAATAAATTTATTTTAAATCCCCATTGCTACGCCATTTTTAAAGAAGTTTAAAATCTAAATCGTTGACACAAATCTGTATACCTAAAATTATCCAGCCTGCTCACCAAATTTCGCGTGAATCGGTTGAAAAATTGGACCTATAGAGGAGAGTTTACATTTCAAACGCTATTAATGCGGGATAACAAACTTTTATCGATATAAATCATGGACAGTATTTGTGAACTTATGTATAAAATTTATAATTTTAATGATTTGTTATTGTAATGTAATAAATATATACATACGTGAGTACGTGTAAGATACACGGGAAAATGACGTAAAAAGAAGATAAAAATGCCGTCAACCCGTAAAGTACAAATCGGCTTTGATGAAATATTATTTTATCGCAGCTAGCTGCCACGGCGTAGGTCAACGGCGTAGCTGCCACGGCGTAGATCCACGGCGTAGCTGCCACGCCATAGATTAAGAAGGGAAATGAAGTAAATGTTTATATTTGCTTTCGGGTGTTTTGAGCAGGGAAAATGGAGCTTTACCCAAACATGCCTACAATCGTGGCAGATGCGGAGTAAAACCGTCTTCCAAATAACTCGGAGCGACCTTCGAAATTTACAAACCAGTAGGGCTAAGATGGCCGGCTCACTCTCACCATGGCTGTCACGTTCTAACAAATAATATATGTAAGTGCGAAAGTGACGCATAGCAATAGCATGACAGGTGATAAAAATGCGACTATGATAGCTGGTCTGTTAGTGGTTTGTTATTGATAATGCTGTTACATGCAGTGCGTCGTGCTCGCACCAATTACTATGTCCAAGCGAGATGTACGGACGAGTTACGTCAAAATGATTTGCAGTAGACATCGATTTGTAGGTATAATTAAGTAGTGTATAAGTAGAAGTATCTCCAATATTTTACTGTACAGGCGCTATCAGAAATATTATTGGAGTGGCCAAGGTGCTCACAAATGTGTCTTGCGTCTACTTAAATATAGATGTATAAACTTCTAACGAAACAAGGAGACGTATCATTTCTGGCGCCCCTAAGAAAAGCTCATCATGCGTATCACTACATAGTATAAAACAAAGTAGCTTCCCGTTGTCTGTCTGTCCATATGTAGATCTTTAAAACTACGTAACGGTTTTGATGCAGTTTTAAATACATGGAGTGATTCAAGAAGAAGGTTTATTGTATAATTTGTTAATCCTTGCAAAGCCGCAGCGGGTCGGTAGTTCAGTTACAAAGGCAACTTTTAGAGTCAAATAAAAATTTCATATCTTATTTCTAAAACCTTTAAACAAGCCCAGATGAAAAAATAGTTGTATTTTGTCGTCTGGACTTGTTTGAAAATAAAACCGGCAATGGTAAAGTGGTGCGGCCTGCCTAACACTAAAAAGCCGTCAATTCTTTACATTTGGACCCCGAGATGAGAAAGGTCAATTACCTACTCGTCTAAGCTAATGTTTAGCCACAATGCTTCACGTAAGAGAATGATATTCAACTCTACAACATCCGGCACATCAAAGCTATTTAACCAACCCTTCATAACATCAACCTTACACGAACCTTCAAGACACCTCCCCTCTCTTTCCCACCCGTAGATAACGGCGAGAAAGAACAAGACCCTTGACCGAACTAGGTCAAGTTCGCACCAGATGGGGACGCCAAATTATTGCGACAACTTGCCTAATAAATATCGGTTACGTTTGTGTAGTGAAGTTTCGAGTGCGGCGCGGGAATATTTACGAGTACGAGTACACTTTTTTTGTGAGTTTTCGAATACTTCGATACTTGAAATGGTTACATACCCTGAGCCAGTTTGGTTCATTCGGTCATCTTCCTCGCGTTGTCCCGGCATTTTGCCACGGCTCACGGGAGCCTGGGGTCCGCTTGGCAACTAATCCCAGGGATTGGCGTGGGCACTAGTTTTCACGAAAGCGACTGCCATCTGACCTTCCCTAACTTAAACCCCACCTTACCTTAGTGGTTGATGATTTCCTTCACCGAAAAGCTTGGTATCCGGTCGCAGAGGATAAATTTGAATCCCTAATTACCATTTTTACCTGATAACGTCAAGGCCAAAGTTGAGGGTTATGATTTTAGCAGGCTAATTCTAAACTATGTACATAAGTACTTATTATTTGTTTGCAGCGTGGAACACATTTTTTATACGTTTTTGATAAATTAGATGTACCTACTATCACGCGACTTTGAATAAAAAGTCACAGTCACAGCCACAGGGCCAAACATTTTTTTTTTTCAAATAAATGGAGTTGACTTAAGTTGAAGAACGAAGATCAATAAAAGGGCCGCGATACCTTGGGGATATTGTGAAAGTTGGGCCAATCACGCTCGGACTTACGACTTAGATTATTAAATTTTATTGCCCATGAAGGCATTCTTGAGCTTAAAGCTTTCATCGCACCTCAGTTATTTTTGCTAGGTGTTAAACGTATAGTGTTCAAGATTTAAGCATAATACAATTTGTTTTATTTGGACATAGTTTTATCTATAACAAAAAGAGAAGAGTAAACAAATTCAAAATGTATTAAATTTCCTGCATCTATAATACTAAAGTTATATAAAGCCCAACATAGACTTCTGACGGCTAAATTCAACATTTCTGGGGGAAATACGACAAACTTTTTCCACGAATGCGAATAGTTATGCGAAAAGCAGGCTCTACGCTCGCTCGGGCGTACGAAGCTCGAAGTTTTAATGGCAAATAAAGTGGTGAATGTATGATGCTCTCGGTTGGAATTGAGAAGGCTGATACGGGAATTACACTATGTGGTCCACCGGGCACGGAATATTGCACAGTACACCTAGCTGCCTCTCGTGTTTGCGTCATATCACTTAACAATAACATTGTGTTCAAACATACATACAATCACGCCTATTTCCCGGCGGGGTAGGCAGAGACCACGGATTTCCATTTGCTACGATCCTGACATAGGTAGGTCTTTAAATAGGTACCTAGATATTAATTTAATAGGTAATTTAGAAATATTGTGACGACTATAAGTTTACTACATCATGATCTTTCTGGTATTCTCCCGGTATTTTGGTACGACTCACTTAAGGAGTTTGGGGCTGAATATATATTTTACCTAATTCAACTCTAAAATTACCTGCTTATGATTTCCGTATATTATTCTTAGCGCCAAACTGCCTCATTTATAATTACTATTTTAAAACTTTTTGTATGTTAAATATGGGTGAGAAGGCTTCACCTACCATACAAAACCTGCGCACAAAAGTCGAAAGATCTCGGTAAATCTACTTACTGCAACAATTATTTTAGTAGCGGCTGTGAGCTACGCTCAGAATTATTATTTTTAAACGTTCACACAGACAAAAAGTTTGACACCTAAACAAATAAATATTAGCAGCAAAAACTGGTCAATTTGTAGGTATTCATTATTCAAAAATTACTACACTTAATTACTTTAGAAACATAACAACATAATCTAAAAGTATAAATATGATAATAGATAAGTAGCTTATACATTATGTAAATATAAATCACCAAGTAAAATATTTTCCAGACCTCTTGAAGAAGTGATTAAAAAAAAGGGCTATTACGCAATGTCGGTTCTAAAATTAAGTAAGGGATAAGTAATCGCACAAACGTAATTATGATCATTCGAAATTTTTTACCGTGCCTATAGCCGCGATAAGAAAAAGTAATAAAAGTTACTTGAAGCAGAAATCGCAATTTGTCGGTTGCATGCCGTGGAGTCTTTTAATGCGGCCGGGAGGCCTATTCGAACCTTGGAAAATGCTCGCTTGATTTGTTGTTGATACGAATAAGCTTTAAAAAAATCTGATTTCTACTCGGGTTTATGAATGGAGTGAATTTTGTTTCATTTATACCTACAATCTCTCTTTTTTTTAATTGTAAAATCCCATTATAAAATTTCAACGATTTAAAATATTCTATATTTTATGATATTAATGGATATACCTAAGTCTGAAATATGAGTAAACGACTACTTTATTTTTATATATTAAACAACTCAAGCCAGCAAAGTAGACATAAGTCAAGCGGGTTTCCATTCGATCGATACACTTAATATCGTAAACATACAATTTTATTGTAACATTGATAGTTAATTTAATAATTATAATTTTGAATCAACTACTAAATAATATACCTAGGTAGGTACATCAGTTTGTGGAGTCTCGCGGTCCTTTCCCTGGTAGGCTCCGAGGTACCTACCTAAGTACCTATAGTATAGCAATTTATAAGTTTGTTTTAAAGTATTAACTCATAACAGTGTAATCTCTCTGTCAACTCAATTTATGTCCTTCCTAACAGTCCCAGTTTTTTCTGAACAAAACTTAATATCAAATTTTTATCCCTTCGCAAAGTTACGCATATTTGCAAACATTGACAACTTTCTGGGAACTTATTTAGAAGTTTTACGCTGTAATGGAATTAGATTGGATTTCAGTTTTTTATTGTCGTTCTTTGACACAGTTCTTGTGAAGCTATTCAACAGAAATTGATCCCTTCCTCATACCTTTGTTGCTTTGTTGTAGTTCCCATAGGCACTTTTGTTAAAACAACGATAACCTGGCAATACGTTTGTTAATGGGATGATACAGTTGTTTATGGTACTTACCTATAGGTTTGCACGACGGATCCGAAATGTACTTATGGGAAGATCCGCGGATCCGGATCCAGATCCGGATAATTTCATAGATCCCGGATCCTGATTACAAACCCTACCTGTACCTAATTATATAGACAGAAGAGAATGATTTATTACCGGCAAGAATTTCCCAAATTCATAGCCAATTTAATCTGTTAAAGAATAATGGATGGCCGATGTTTATATTGAGGGTGTATATCGTACCTGTACACTGGCCTGGCTCACATAAATCATATTTATGGACCTCTAGGCCTTCGAGAAAGATGTAAGCCGACTTCCGGTTATTTTACGGTGAAGTTTTATAATAATTACTTTTTATGTTCATTCTCGTCTCGTATCCTACCTAAGTATAAAGTTATTTCAAAGTATTTATTTATTAATATTCAAAGTATAAAGACATTAAAACTGAATAAATTATTCATTTTTTATGTTTTTTATTTTTATAACACAATGTTATATATCTTTAAAAAATCAAACAACAAATAGATAGTTCTTATCATAGATATGAAATCCTTCTGAAGGAATTTACTTTTATTTCTATAAATGGGTAACAATTTACAAATATCCTAATGTATTCATAATATGCTAACAAATGCTTTATTAGAAATACTTATCATTAAAGTACACAGATACATACAGTACATAGATCAAAGCACGAAAGAACTCTTACATACATACATACCTGTTGAGTCTGTGGAAAAATCGCTAACAGTAGCGTCGGCAACCTGTGCGACCATCGGCGACCTACCGTGAGAAACGTAGTGGTGTTCTGTTTTTTTTTAATCTGTTAGGGTTTGGATACTGATATCGCTTGAAATCTACTTCTTCTTATTTAATCATGGCAAGATCGTATCACAACAAGATTAATGGCGTTATTCATAAAGTCCGTTAATTGGGTTACTTTCCCCTACCTACTTAAAATTAATTATTTCACACCGTGCACGAAATAAAGCACCAGATAATTATTAGAAAAACATAGATAGCAGTTAGTTTTGTCATGTAAATGAACATACGTCAGAAAAAGGGGCAAACTACATGGATTAAATAGTGTAAACATATTTTGGGCACATTGTGTGAAAATATAAAACTGTAATATATCACGTAAACAAGTACTTGTCACATTACATGGCAACTTATTTTAATGTAAAGATTTTTTTGTAACTTTCAATTGTAAATATATCTTTGACGTCGACTGTACATCGTTGATCGTGGTTACGGCTATCTATTGTGCAAAATTTCCTGGAACCGTCTAGTATAGATTGTATTACTCGAATTTAAACTGTTGTGAGACCTGCTAACATTGAATAATTTTACGGTTTAGACTCACTTGTTTTAAGTCACTCGCGCGACATGTTTCGGAGAGCCTAGGTCTCCTTTCCTTTAGGTAGATTGTATTACGTTGGCTTGTTTGCGACCGTCTTCCTTAATTTTAGGAATATATTATTATATTATAAAGACATAATTATTTCTAATTTTTATGACGATATGCAGACAGATACACTATTTAATGCATAATTAAAACAGGAATGAATGAATGACGGAAGATGTTATTTGTTTTACAAGGTGTTGCTTAACAAAGTGGAATTTTAAGCGTTGGGAGGGTTTCAAGGCACAAGTCCAATACTCGTCGGTAGCGCACTAAATGCAATTTTTTTACTATTTAATAGCAGAAGTCTAAGTCGCTGTATGTAGAAACATTAGCAAAAGTTAGCAGAACGTCGTTTTTAGTGCCCTTATAAACATAAAAAAGACAAGTCATTAAATCTTTAAATTCCCGGCAGTTCGCCAACTTTTTCAGCTTCAAATATCCCGTGACACAGGAAATTAAACTGCCTAGGAAATAAAACAGCCAACCATCGAGTCTACCTATTGTACCTACCTACGGTTGCCAGATCGAAAGACTAAAATCTGTACATATTTTCAAAATTACGATATTGTTTTATTTATGTCGTGACATGCAGCTTCTCAGACCAATTTGAACGTCCATAGACATCAAACCGATATTAGAATGATATTGGAATAAAAAGTTTTAGTCTATTGTATGTAGGTATTTATGTGTAGCAATTCGCACTGATTACCTAACATAACTATTAAGTTTAAATAAAAGTCGTAAAATACGACTCACTCCGGTTAATATTTAGAAAAAATCACAATGAGGGTTAACAAACTAGGTACCTACTGTACTCGTACATGTGAATAATACCTATAAACAGGTAAACACTGCTATTAAATAAATAGTGTAGTTTGTGGAAACCGAAGGGGCCACTAATGTTCCTATTTATTAAGAAAACTGTAGCTCTCATCCTAATATAATTTTTCATTTATTATAGCAGCTTCTTGCAACGGAGAGGCATTTGTGTTTTGTTGTTGCTAAAAGATCCCTAAGTTTTCTTCCTTAAGGGTAGGTTCGAATGGACATTTACCTAAGGTATAGGTAAAGTAAATGTGAAGCACTTCCTTTGAAGTTTTAAATTGTTTAAAATGTGTTGATTGATATAAAACTCCTAATATTCTAATAATAATAATATTTTCTACATGACATAAAAGCTCTCCAAGGGGCCTCTACGTGTTGGATCTGTGTCCCCACGCAAGCCTATCAAAAAACCGGGATTATAGGCCCGTGATATCCAAGGAGATACAAATAATAATATTTTTATGATATATGTTATGTATTCAGAGATACCTTAAAATACACCCGTATTTTACTTAAGCTTGATAAATCATGATTTTGTGAATAAATAAATTGGTCTGTTATACCTAATCGAAATAAACAAACAAAGTAGGTAGGTATACACCCCAGCAAAGTATTTAGTGTATTTACTATTTAGTGGTGGTTTTGAATAATCAAAAAATAAGTATTCAGTTCAAAGATGCTCAATTCTGATTATTTTTGTGAAAGTACGCAACGAAAATAAAACCATATCCTTTTATCTTATTTGGAATCTGTCTTGAACGTGTCCTTCGTCTGTTATTCGTCTCGTGTTATAAATATATTCAATTAACCTTCAGGGAAGAAAACCATTAGCAACCAAATATTGAGACGGTTCCGAGAAACATTTATTTTGTTTATTTTGGCCAAGGGCCCTTATTTTACAACGTACCTAAACTAAAATTGATGACGCGAACTAGAATTGATGACTCGGAGGGAGAGATAACATTTTATTTCTTGGGCGATGAGATTTTCGAGTTTCCTTATCAGAACAACAAAAATTAAACAAATAAAAATCATTCATCTAGATTTTTTTTCTGTGAGGATTCGAACCCACGACCGCTAACACTGAATATTTAGAAGAACGCTATTTGAACCTAAAGATCGCCGTATGTGTATTTCAGGCGTAATTTCATATCTATTTAAAGTAATTGCTCGCTGGCTCATTTCAGCTTGCGCCTGTACATTAAATTCCGTCTTGTACAAACCTGCCATTAATTTCGTGTACGTAGCTTACATAATGCTTAACCAAATTCTCTGCCATTTGCTAACAAAGAGCACACGTACACGTGCTTCGCGACTCCTAAATGAAATTAAACCTGTAATTGTACAGTGAGGAGCTTTAAAAGCGTCGCGGGGTCGAGGGTGCCAATTGCGTCTATCTCACTTACACACGTAAGTACGTACACGGGGTACATTTTCGCGCAAAATGAAATCATATCAAATTAATTGCAACGCTTAGTGGAAAGGGCTTCAACAAGATGGATCGCCATTGTATATTCTGGGAACGCGCATTGAATAGAGGAAATCCTTGTGACAGTCCTATCTCCGACAATGTTTTGAGCTAAATGAGGATAACTCAAACCATAAGTATCACCTTTAGCCTAAGAAGAGGAGATTGCCCTTCCGCCAAACTTGGAAATGATATCCTACCACATTGCGAGAGCATCAAGTACCTAGGATTTCATCTGGATAGGCGCCTTACATGGAAAACCCACATAAACGTAATGAAATGATCCTGAAATACAAAAATCTTCATTGGCTAATGGGACGCAACTCGGTCCTCTCAGTGGACAATAAATTACTCCTATACAACGCAATCATTAAACCCATTTGGACCTATGGGATCCAACTATGGGGAACTGCTAGCGACAGTAACATTATGTGTCTTCAAAGAGCACAGAACGCCATCCTTCGTGTGATTGCCAGTGCACCCTGGTTCACTCGAAACGATGAAGTACACGACTATCTCAATATGGCCACCATAAAGGAAGAGATCAAAAGATTCACTAAAAATTACATTGAGCGCCTGGAAAGGCATCCTAATCCACTGGCATCAAGATTACTGGACAAGACAGAAACAGTAAAAAGACTTAAAAGGAAGCACATTGTGCCATATGAAAGCAGTGGTTAAGAGAGACGATGGTCTCCAAAACCCAAATTGTTTAATAACTATATAGTATATACAGCAAAACTGATTATAGTCGTTACCGACTGATGGCAGTTCAAACCAGAACAAAAAAAAAGAAGATAAAGGCCATAAAAAGATAGTAACGGCCGCCCACGTTAGTTCACTAACTCTATAAGCTACGCCGATGACTTCGTTCTCGAATTAAATAAAAAATCATCGCTTCCGCGGTTTGAAGTCGCTCTAAAAAGGACTGAGCAGTCGAATCTTTCCAGTATTTTATTCTTGTTTACACGCCTTAGTTTTTTTTCGTCTGATCTTCCAAAATTTATTAATAAACTGGCCGTGCAATTTTGCGACTGAGTGTAAGTACTTACTCAAAAGTTTTTCAGGGCTTTACAAAATATACCATAATTGTGTACCTACCAGGAGAGTATGGTGATAGAACTGGAATATTCCCTATAAGGTTTAGTGTTCCCTCTGGGTTTGTTGTAGGTAGTTCAATAACAAGTATATCTACCCGTTATTATTTTAATAAACCAGTTGTCATCTGAGCTCGGTGTTTGATTTACTACATGGTGGCAGCGGTGAAAAAATAAATAGGTTTTGTACAGTTATTGGTGGCTATTAGTGAAAATATTAAAAGTTATTGTGTTGGTGTTAAAGTGTGATTAAAATGGAACACGCGAGACCGCCTCCCGAGCTCAACACCGACGGGAGCCCCGTCAGCCGGGCTGACGCGTGGCAAAGTTGGAAGATACAATTCAATTTATTTCTTAAGGCATCCGGAGTGGTTAAAGAAGACGCTGCGACTCAGGCTAGTTTACTTATCAACTTAATTGGACCCGAGGGGTTCAATGCATATCAAACATTCGAGTTCGACAAAGAGACGGATCGCGACGATATAAAAATCCTTCAAACAAAGTTCGATGGATATTTTGGTCTGAAACCGAACATAACTTTAGCGAGATACAAGTTTTTTACTCGCAGCCAAGAAGATGGAGAAACTATAAGCCAATACGTAACCGCACTTAGGTTATTAACAAAAAACTGTGCATTTTCCTCATTAGAACAGGATTTGATTCGCGACCGTATCGTCTGCGGCATAAGGAGCACTATCGTGAGAGACCGGCTGCTTCGTACGGACGATTTGACACTCGATAAGGCGATAAAAATTTGCCAAGCGGATGAGGTGTCGAGTGACGGTTCCCGGAGTCTGGACGCGGTCAAAATAAGCGCGGGTCCCTCGCAAGTGGACGCCGTGCAGCTCCGTGGCGGCAGGGCCGGCCGCGGGGCCCGCGGCGGCGCCGGCGGGCGCTGGAGGCCGAGTCGCGGCGCCCGGGGCGCCCGGCCCGGGGGCGGCGGCGCGGCGTCGCCGGCCCACCAGCGCGCGCCATGTCCGGGGTGCGGCCAGACCTGTGACCCCGGCAAATGTCCGGCTAATGGAGTGCAGTGTTTTATGTGTCAGGGCTATGGGCATTTTGCGCGAATGTGTGTGAGTAAATCGGTAAATAATAAAAAGGTGTACGACATTGCGGTTTGTGACGACGAATCGGGTGATGAGTGCGAGTCGTTTTTTGTACCGGTGATTGCTAATGTTTCGTCGGTGAGCTCGTCGGCGAAGGACTGGTATGAGACACTAAGAAGTGAGTATGGCGAGGAAAATTTTAAACTTGACAGTGGTGCCGATATAAATATGATATCTTATCAAAGATATTTGCGCTTAGGCTGTGACTTAAAAAATATTGTATATGAGCCGAGCACGAGATTGTTTTCTTATTCCCGCGATGTTATTCCTATTAAAGGTGTTGCTATGATGGATTGGTATTATAAAAACCGAGTGTATAAATTAAAATTTGCAATAGCTGATGACGAGCATGCTGAAAGCGTACTGGGGCGTGACAGTTGTACCGAGCTAGGGTTAATTAGACGTATCCATTCTGTAGACGTATCTAAATACAGCAATTTATTTGAAGGGCTAGGATGTCTTCCAGGGCGATACCACATAGTGGTGGATGAGACTATTCAGCCGGTTATTAGTGCGACACGGAAAGTACCGATAGGTTTACATGATAAATTGCGGCAAGAGCTGGATAGAATGGTACAGTTAGGAGTTATACGTAAAGTGAGTCATCCCACGCGATGGGTAAATGCGTTAGTTATCGTGGCTAAGAAAAATGGGTCACTTCGTATCTGCCTTGATCCCCGCCCGCTCAACTGCGCCGTGCAACGCGCTCACTTCCAATTGCCGACTATTAACGAAATAGCTGCTAAACTTCACGGTGCCCGGTACTTTTCAGTTTTAGATGCCAGTTCGGGGTTTTGGGCTGTACAGTTGGATGAAGAGAGCGCGGACTTATGCACGTTTGGCACGCCATTTGGCAGATACCAGTACCTTCGTTTGCCATATGGAATAAATTGTGCTTCGGAAGTATTTCATGCTAAGATTAAACAGCTGTTAGAAAATTTAGATGGGGTTGACTCGTTTATTGACGATATTATTTGTTGGGGCCGCACGAAGGAAGAACATGACGAAAGGCTTAATAAATTATTAAAAAGAGCAACGGAAATAAATTTAAAATTTAATAAGGATAAGTGTAAGTTACGTGTAGAGGAAGTAACGTACTTAGGCCACGTATTCAATAAAAACGGTATGAGACCCGATCCCGAGAAGATTAGGGCCATAAAAGATATGCCTGCGCCTCAGGATAAAAAATCACTTGAACGATTTTTAGGTGCAATTAATTTTTTGTCTAAATTTATCCCCAATTATTCGGAACATACTTTTCCATTAACCAGATTGCTTAAAAAAGAATCCGTATGGTGTTGGGACTCCGTGCACGACGCGGCGTTTGTTAAATTAAAAGATTTAGTGTGTAATGCACCGGTGTTGACGCTGTTCGACGCGTCGCAGCCCGTGGTGGTGTCTGTAGACGCGAGCTCGGTGGCGCTGGGCGCCACGGTCCTCCAGGGCGGGCGGCCGGTCGAGTATGCGTCGCGCACGCTCACCGACACACAAAGGAGGTATGCGCAAATAGAAAAAGAGATGCTTGCTATTGTGTTCGCGTGTGAGAAGTACCATCAGTACATTTATGGTCAAAAGAATGTTGTTGTAGAAACTGACCATAAACCACTAGAAAGTATTTTTAAGAAAACATTAGACACTATCCCAGTACGCTTACAGCGAATGTTGTTACGTTTGCAGGGGTACGACTTAAAAGTTAGCTATAAACCTGGCAAATATATCTATATACCCGATACCTTATCGCGCGCGCCTCTTCCAGATTTATATGATGACTCAATAAGTAGATGTGTTGTCTACCAAGTGAATCAATTACTAGACAGCATACAGATGTCACAATCTAAACTTAAACTCATAAGGGATGAAACTGAAAAAGATGAGACTTTGTGTCAGTTAAAAGAGTATATAAATAAGGGTTGGCCACAGAACAAACGTGATGTTATTGAAAAATTAAAATGCTATTGGTCATATAAAGACGAGTTACAAATAATTACAGATATTATTTTTAAAAACAAGCTTGTTCTCATCCCTGCCGCGTTAAGAGAAGAAATGCTAAAAATCATTCATGACGGTCATCAGGGCATTGACCGCTGCAAGAGCCGCGCGCGAGAGGTATTGTTCTGGCCGGGCATCACGCGCGACATTGAGTTGTATGTGCGGCGCTGTGAGGCCTGCCAGGAGTGTCAGAATGCTCCCGCTAGGGAACCTATGTTACCAGTACCTATTCCAGAATTGCCGTGGTGTAAAGTAGGAATGGATATATTTGAGTATAGAAAGCAATACTTTCTAATTATGGTTGATTATTTCTCGGGCTACATTGAGGTGGCTCAGTTGAAAAACATGACATCGTTATCTGTAATTGCTGTTATGAAAGAGAATTTTGCTAGATATGGGATACCGCAAACAATAATCACAGATAACGCTACTACATTTACAAGTCGTGATTTTAATCGTTTCAAAGGTCAATGGGGATTTGAGCACATAACATCTTCACCCCACTACGCTCAATCCAACGGAAAGAGCGAAAGAGCCGTTCAAATTATAAAAAAGATTCTAACAAAATCAATAAATAGTGGTACAGACTTTTATCTAGATTTGTTAAGTTACAGAAACACGCCGCGTGGAAACATAGGTTCTCCCGCGCAATTGTTAATGGGTCGAAGGTTAAATTGCAGGCTGCCCGTACATCATAGTTTGTTAGAACCGGTAAATATGAACCTGCGGTGTCATAAGGCACTAATTAAGCAACAAAATAAAACAAAAACAAACTATGACAAACGTTGTAGGCATCTTGCAAAATTGAATGTAGGCGATGACGTAATAATAATGGACCACACTAGTGTGACTAATAAAATGAGAGGGAAAATTGTAAAAACATGTAGTACTCCTCGGTCATACTTAATAAAAAATCGGAGAGGTATGGAATACCGTCGTAATCGCAGACATTTAATTAAGTGCGAGCCGGTTGGGCCACCGCCACCACCGACCACGCAGCCGCCGGGACAGGGTTCGAGTCCGCTCGATGTAAAGTGTGCACCTGCGGTCGAGCAGGCTCCGAACCCGTGTACCAGCGCTACTACCCAGGCTACTCAGCCAAACGAGCCTACACTGACTCGTAACAGAGCTCGTAAAATGGGTATTGATATCAATAGTTTGTTTTAGGTATACCAATTTACTTGTACTCATTTAAATAGCTTAAATAAGTATATAGTCATAAGTATTATCTACGCTTCTTTTATTTATTCTCTCTTCTCTTTTGTTTTTTTTTTTCTTTTCTCTTTTGAAACACAGAGGAGAGGAATGAGTGTGTTGTTCTACTTAAGTTTAGTTATATATACATAAGTTTAGTTTGCATGCTTATTATTTTTAAGGGAAAGATGTTGTAGGTAGTTCAATAACAAGTATATCTACCCGTTATTATTTTAATAAACCAGTTGTCATCTGAGCTCGGTGTTTGATTTACTACAGGGTTGGTGGATAAAGGTCCTATGGTAGTCAATTAGAGATGGGGTGTTATTGAAATGTTACAGCAGCATAAATTCAATTTTTCTTTTATTTCAGGTAAAGCCATCGCGAGTGATACCGCCTGTAATTAAGACTGCGAGAAATTGGGCGATTAATCTTTAAATGAGCACCGACGCGACCCACAAACATGGCCTCCTTCAAAGGTAAGCGTATTTCATTAATTATTCTGAATTGAACAAATCTGTCAGTATTAGTCATTAGCAAACCAAGCCTAAAGCCCACATTATCGTTGCGGGCTTTCACACACATTTACCCACTGAAGAGGTATTCAGATTTAAAAAAAAATCATGATATGATACGAAACACGACTCGTACACTCGTGCATATCGCGCGCGCCAATAAACGAAGATAGTATTAATGTCAACAACGACAATAAAATCCAAAGGTTGATTCGTTGACTTGGAAAATTTCGAGAAGAATTAAAAAAAAAAGATTATGCGAAAATGTAGGTACGCAAATTTCATTGTTTTTCAGTAAGGTTAATGAGATTTGTTTTGTAATTACAGTCAGCATCAAATAAATAATGATGGCCAAAGTGGTCAAATTTATACTTAGGTATGTAGTAACACCTTTGTTATCATAAAAATAAGGATGTGTCGCGATATATTTGGCGTCTTTGGCCATCACTATCTATTTTACGCTGACTGTACCTACTAGAGTATGTTCAAAAAGAGAAGAGTCGTGGAATGTATTGGACCCCATACTTTCCGCACAGATTCTAAGCAACGATATACCTATAAATATAAATCTAAAATTCAAGCGTCCCGGAACACGTTTTTAGAATTCAATGAGATACAAGTTTACAAAAATATTTAAATGCCCTATGTCTTACTAAAATCCAAGAGTCTTGGATCAAGACCATCAGTTTCATTAGCAGAATCACTACCAAGTCCAATGCCAAGAGACCTTTTGAAAACATTTTATTTATTAATTCCAGTCCTAAAATAATGAATTCTCAATCAATTTGTGCCTAATCTCATCAAAGTGATTCCACTTTTATGCGAAATTTAATTTGCTACTTGAGAATCCTGTTTCGTTTGACCCTATTTTCTTCAAATAATTTGTTAGTTGTAAAGGGTGTAGCAGGATAGCCTTTGAAAAATTGCCCCCAGCGCTTTTGGTTCGAAACTATAACCAAACGATGCCTTTTAAGAAGATAATACTCTGCATAAAGTTTCAACCCCCTCCGACCCCCTGGGGGTCCACAATACCCGATAAACCCCACAAGTCACAAGTCATAAATGCGTGCAAATGTAGTGTTTAACCACTTGTCAATTGTATTTAAAAATAAGATTATTTTGATGCCTAAAAGAAGATATAGAAGATATATATATATAAGAACTATACCTATTGGTTTCAGAGCAACATACTCCAGCGAAATCTTAGACTGTAAGCGTAGAAATGTGGAATGAGCTGTCATTACAGATTTATGTAAATTCTGCCTGACAGTATCAGGGGTCAAAATAGCCCTCAGTATCTATTTTCGCGTTGAGAGAATGGGAACATTAGTTGCGTGAAAAAAAATACGTAAGTAAGTAACAGGTTAGCACTGATTGACTAGCACGTAATTTTTTCGCGGATTATCAAAGCAATATTTTTTATCTAATCACAGGCAATTAGGTACCTATACTAAACTACCTAGTTCTGGAAATCACTTAAAAAATCATGCACTTTTGAAGCCATCTTGAGCCATTTAAATTTGAAACTCCCATCGCACTAAATTTATGCGACATGGCAGTTTCTTGACGTAGACGTCAATTAATTTTGTACTTTATCGAGTTTGGTACACGGTCGTTTTTAGCGTCAGCACGTCAGTCGCATGCAGCCGAGTGACGGCGCTTGTCACGTTTTCCAGAAGAATGCATATGATACAAGCGCGTCAGTCTGTGAAGAGATAACTACGTGAGAACGACTGTTATCTTTGAGACTTATTGTAAGGTTCGAAAATAAACTGTCGGTAGTCATAAGTATAATATTAAACTAATTTTGTGGTTTAACCCACGTATTTTTAGTCACTCGCGTTGAAGGGGATATGTTGTTACTTTAAAAAAAAAACTAAAACAAGTAATTTTTGATTCAATTATTAAACTATTTAAGACGCTTACTAGTATCTGCTACCTACCTACATAATAATTCAAACAGTCAGACTTTATCGTCGAATAACGTAGCCTCCAATGATGACAACCAGGATGTTGAGGATATAAAATCTAGCTCTTATCTTATTTTATATAATTACCTATTCTATAAAAGCATCGATTTCTTAATGTAAAATAGAAAAAAAAAATATTACAATTTCGAAAAGAGACATCGCTAGCGAAATGAAAAATGGCTGCCTAAAAGCCTCACGAAGAACGGAAAACCTTTTCAATCCATTTATTTTCCGAACTTGCAACAAGGGGTGGCGTATACAGCCTTGGCTAAAAGTATATACCGTAAATGAATTCATCCCCGATTTAAACGAAAACTAAGATAAGATAAGATAAAAGATAGTTTATTCAAGTAGGCATAATTACAATGCGCTTATGAACGTCAAATAAAGCTAGGTAGACCGGCTCCAACCCTACACCTCTGCCCCGAGAAGATTTAAATCCCCCCTTAATTGGAGGAGGGTATCCCAATATGGGACCGACAACAAACTCGGCAACATACTCCACTTAGGCAACTTGGCCTAGTAGCTTAAATGATGTAGAGATAAAGTCAAGATAAAGTTGAAAGCCCCCCTTTAACCTTTTAACCGCCAGCAATTTTTGATCGAGCGTGCTCGTGTCGCCACCGACAGTAATTGTACCACGCAGAGTAAGGTTGGCATAGTTACGGGAGTTATAAATGTGCTGTAAAAACCAAATCAGATCTTTGTCTTATTTATCAGACTGTGGCGAAATGAGCTGGATATGTAATGTCTTATATATCAGACACTGGCGGTTAAAGGGTTAATAAACATCAAAAATCTTGGTGGCTTCACGTCTTAAATCGATCTTTGGGTCCCTGAGGACCAATCCTGCCAAAGGAAATCTTTGTTTCACGAAACACCATATTGTTTATATGCAGCATATGTTTTTTATTCTTCATATTTAATCTCGTTGTTACTAACTTCAGTACATTTGTAGATTCTGATTTCCCCTCAGGTGAATTTGTATGCTCATTCTGTATCAGGTTTGTCGCTCAACATTAGGTGTACTCGTAGGTAATTAGATTTTAAACAAAGTGTAACGCACGCAGGGAAGTGTCGTCGAGCCTCGAACTCCAGATAACCAAGTTTTAACTCCCACTTAATGAAACAAAGTTACCAACTTTGTTTAGATGTAGGGTACGTGTTCGGTGTAAATCTGAACAATCGCGAGAAATAATAATTCGCTAATGGCATTTACTGATTACGATATGTTGTGAGCGCGGTACAATGTTTTCAGTATTTGTTTTTAGGGTTCCGTACCCAAAGGGTAAAAACGTGACCCTATTACTAAGACTCCGCTGTCCGTCCGTCCGTCCGTCCATCTGTCACCAGGCTGTATCTCACGAACCGTGATAGCTAGACCGTTGAAATTTTCACAGATGATGTATTTCTGTTGCCGCTATAACAACAAACACTAAAAACAGAATAAAATAAAGATTTAAGTGGGGCTCCCATACAACAAACGTGATTTTTGACGTGAAGCAACGTCGGGCGGGGTCAGTACTTGGATGGGTGACCGTTTTTTTGCTTGTTTTGCTCTATTTTTTGTTGATGGTGCGGAACCCTCCGTGCGCGAGTCCGACTCGCACTTGGCCGGTTTTTTTTTGTTATTTAAGCGAAGATAATGAAATGCGACAGCTATTGTAGGTTTTGATGTTATTTTAAGCTAATGTTATGAAGCTATATAATATAATCCTATAACAGTTAGATAATGTTATTAGGCGAAACATGTAAACTGTTAAGTACCTACCTATTTAATCTCATTACCTATCCTGGTAAATCCGAGATAATACCTCGCCCTAATTAAAAAAAATGTAGTTACAAAGGTGGTGTGGTTTTTTATAAACTAATTAGATTTTTACCTTTTGCTTACATACCGTCGGTGCGAATAAAAAAAACCGCCATGTATTTTTTAGCTACTTTACAGGAGACAAAAAAACTGTTTATTTTCCTGTTTGTAATATATTTGTTGCACCTGTATTTTTTTTCTGGTAGATCAATGGTTTTTACATGACTCTTATGCAGAAAATAAACAGATCATTTCGTAAATTTTTACAATATAAATTATTTTAACCAGAATTTTGCTACATAGCGACTTAAATTTGGTTCACTTAAAATCGTCATGTGTAAAGTTTACACATAGCGATTTGTTGCGAAATTGAAAAAGGAATTAAAATATGCCAAAATCTAAAAATCGAAAAAAAAACAGCGATTTTTTTATTCGCACCGACGATACCATGTTTTATTCACTGTATGCATTAAGGTGCATTGGGGTAACGTGGAAAGCGGCATAATTTTGATAATGGCCAAATACCTTTAAAATCATCAGAAACACTACATACTTTAGCAACACTTTCGCTGCTGTAACCAATGCATTCTGCTTACTGTTGCTACAGCTGAAAGTGCTTCTAGTTTATTAGATATTTGCCATATCTCTTTGTCACATAGTTTAATTTGCTTACTTTTCGCTTTATCAACTAAACGGCAAATGGTGGCCCGTGGCCACATTTTTCCTCTCTCGTGCAACACTGTTTTACACATAAAGTAAATTGGTTTACCAGAAAACACAGTTTCCGCAACGAGTTTCCCCAATGAGTGCGCCACTGGACGGTCGATGCAGTCTTAAATAAAATGCCGTGCCGTGTTACAAGGTATTTAATAAGTTCGTATATAAAAACACACTCAATAATTTAAGTTTAAGACTGAACAAATCGTAAATATTATAACTTACAATATATCACTAACAATTAGGTGAATCAAATCTATTTTATGGCATCAAGTCATTTAAACACGTAGGTATTACATACAAATGCGCCGGTAAATATTAGAGCCTCTACCATCAGTTGCCTGAGTATTTCTCACTTACTTTATGTGAATAAACGTGCCTTATGTCACGTTTTACGTTTCTTTACGGTCTAATGTGCCTAACTTCACTCCACTAGAAACGATGCTGTCCCTTTCTAAGTATACTAAAAAACAGTGCAAGAATTATATCGGAGGATTGTACAGCGCCCCTAGGAGTCACCTAAAGAACTAAATATCAAAGTAACCTACCGAAAACATCGAAGTTTGCAAATTGCGGGCATCTTTCTCTGTCAGTTTAATTACTCCTTAATTAGAGTAAAAGAGAAGCATGCCCGCATATTGCGAACTGTGAAATGTTTTAGCTGTTTCTATGGTTTCTAATAGGGTGATCAAAAACATAAATGTGAAATGAGAGCCAAGTCCAATATTTAGAATATGCCTCGGTGTTGATTTTGCGGAAAAAAGAATTGATATCTATATGGGTGCCAAGTTCTAGTTCGCTTGTGATGTAATTAAAGTTCAGGATTTTACTTGACTAGTTTTTACGTTCACGCTATATTATTTGTCTATGTTACTTTTTTAAGAATTTAGTTTGTTGGTATAAAAACTAGACAAGACAAATCCTGAACTTTAATTTCATCCCAAGCGAACTAGGACTTGCACCCAGGGTAATTCGCCAGTGACTGGCCAGCTGGCCACCTTAAACTAATGATGAATTCTATTCATCTATAAACAGAATTCAATGTAGTATAGGTTCAATAACGGTCAGCTTTCAATAACTGGCCACCTAATACTAAAATGAATTCTGTTTATACGTGAATATAATTCATTTTTAGTTTAGGGCCAGTAACTGGCAAAATACCCCGTATAGGTAAAGATTTCAATTCGTTTTCCGGCGAAGTCAACAACGACGCATATTTTTTATAAGTACCTAGTATTGAACTTGACTTTCATTTCAAATTATTTTATGTTTTTGATGCATTATCATTACTTTTTGTACAGAAATTATTAGTATTCATCATAATTGATTTCGAAACTAACATTTATTTCTATTTAACAATTATTTCTAGTTAATATAACACATAGCCGCTGAGTCGCCAGTTCTCTTTTAAACTTGGCTTGACACGCTACCCGCCATTCTTGAATTTGTGCGAGCTATTTTGTCACTTTTTACAGATTCAACATTCATTCTACAATTTTTAAAGATTTGACGTTGCCATAGTTACGAAAATATTAAACATATCAATGTTAGTAAACAATGTATAAACAGTGCTGTGTTCAAGAAAAAAATGCAAAATAATATATGATAAATACGTAAACACCATTAATAATCGTGTTAGAATTATACCTTTGCGTGTTAAAAAATATGAAGCAAATTATACGGGCTACTTTTGGCTACATAAATAAGATTATTATGTACTTATGTTGAAAATAGTACACACGTGAGAAGAAATCTGTATTAAAATAGGTATGTATATATGTTAGGTCTTGCCCTGGCCTCGCTTTGTGTAGGTTGCTGTACGTGCCGGCGTACTAAGTAAGTAACATTATACGGCCTTAACCACAGACATACAATTCGCGCTCGCGCTTGACAGACAGCTTAAGTGTGCGAAAGGGAAGCCATCACGTATATGAACATCCCATGCGTGCGAAAAAGTCAGACTACCAATGAGAAAACGTAACCACTTTTGAGTTTGACGACGGCCGCGGACGGCCAAGAGCGTATCACGGTAATTTTCAAATTAAAAAATATACACGGATTAGGACGAAAAGTATTAAATAAAGTAATTCAGTGAAGATGGTGTCTTGTAGTGTGCCGGATTTCAGTGTTACAGTGCCAAATAATCCAAGGAAATACTCATTTCAGAGGATTTATGATATTCCGAGCGAAATTTTCATAACGATATTTTGTCAAATTAACAGCGTAAAAAGTGTAGGAAGCCGGTTTATAATGTTCATTATAAGTTTTTCTTCCTTTGTGTGCTAATATTTTATCATATTAGTCTATAATTTAAAATATTTTGTGTAAAAACATAACCTGTTACTTTACGCTAGGGCTTGACAAAATGTTCATATGACAGTATCGATAACTTGTCGGTATATTAATAGCTATATAATTATTTCTTCACAAGACATCATTAAGATATTAGCTTTTATAACCGACTTCAAATAATAACGATTGTTATACCTTTTTGAAGGTGCTCATGTTTAGCGGTAAATTTAAACTTCACTTTCCAACACAGTAAGAGTTACATTAAGATAAGTCTGCAACGATTTTGATAGCACACGCAGTGCAAGTGTTATTTATACGTCATAATGTCGTAGAATTTTAACGTTTAAAATAACACATTTGCAAAAGTAGTCGATAAAGCAATCAAACATCGACAGATTATTAATATGTTGTAACATGACATCACTATTTTTGATCTCACATAGACAATTTACGCACACACTTGCATTTCATTTTTGGTCGCACTTTTGAAGATTGACAGTTGTTCTAGTCATATTAATTCTATGGCCTTAACAGCGATCTAAATTTTATGGTACCTAAATGATCTCGATCTTAGCACTTTCAGTGCCAAGCGCCCCTTCCCAATACAAAATGAACCCACTCAGCGGGTTTTTGGGCAGTGAATGTGTTAAACCTTATTTTAATTTTCAGATTGTGAACTACCAGCAAAAAATGTTGTTTTATATTTCCTGTTGCCAAACTGACGAGACATGAAACATCATCACCACACACATGAAACATCGAACTGAACTTGAACATCGGGAAATAATATATAGGTAGTAAAGAAAAATAAATAAACTCACAGAACATTTGTATGTTTTATTTTATTTAAGAATTCTTAGGAAGAATCCTTTGACATGGCGCCTGGCCATTTGTAAGACGTAATTTTCATAGTTAATTGAACCTAACAGATTAACCGTGAAAGGGTAACAGATTAATCATGAAAGGTACTAAATCCTGGCGTAATAAAAATAGTTGTAGCGTAGCGTTTTTTCTTAAAAACGATATCGATACGTTGAAAAATTAAAGCGCCTGAATTTTTTTAATAGCAATGCAAAGTGTAAAATTAGTATAACTCGGAAACCACAAATAAAATGGCTCAATTTATAATTGAATATGAAAGTACTAAAAAGGTACTAAAATTTGGCTTTTATAGAATTTATCAATAATCGCGGGATCATAGCGTAATAAAATACACCCGCCATTCTGACTGTCAGGTTGGCGGGTGTAACGTTTTTTGGTAATAACTTTAAATACCGTGAGGTACTAATTTTTTTATTTGAGGTACCAAATAGTACAAATTAGGTACTAAAATATGGTATGCTTTTTGTTTATTTTTATTTACATACACCCGCCATCCTGACTCTCACCCTTGACATCATCATCTTCCTCAAGTTGTTGTCCCGGCATTTAGCCACTTGCCAACTAATCACTTCTACAATGCATACAACAATGAACGATTTGCTTGCACGCATGTACCGCTGGATGCCATCCGGGTTTGTATGGAAATGTTGTTTTCAATCATAGGTTCATGCCTAAAAGCAAAAACTGCTCGTAAGTAATGTGATCTTTGCAAATGTACTTAACTAAACAGTAGAAATAGGAGTAAATATAACTCATTACCTTTGTATCAAATCAGCCTTTTTTCGAGCTACTAATTGATTTATTCCGTATTAGTTTTGCCTGGAGTTCACGTAACTCTTATAAATAAATACATACTACGTTGAAAATTGCAAAGATAATCGTGAAAAATATGTTTATTTGTTGTGTTTACAAGTTGACAGAAATGTAACGTCGAAAACGCACGTATTTTTCGATGACATCTGTCACGTTTATTCGCGTAAACGGCGTAAAGTAATTAACTTGTATAATTCTGGCTCAGTTTTCTTTATATAGTTAGAAAGAGAGCGTTTTAGGTGTGAAGTTAGGCATGGATAGAAAACTTACGTAAAAACGTTAGGAACTCATGGTACCAGTTGAAATTTTTAGTTCTTTAAGTGACCGGTAGAGGCACTGTACAAATACTCCATACATTTTCCTTAACGTTCTCACTATCGACTGTCATTTACGGAACTCATGGTAGTGCTTTAGGTACCTTTCCGTTCCGTTTCGTCGAGTAAGAACGACCAAGTTTTAGAGTTAAAATATTTTAACATATGTAAGAGTACTAAGGAGAATTTAATAGGGTTTCAGGGTGCGTAGCCAATATACCCATCGTTTACGCACCGCAGCGACCGAAACGTGACTGTCACTGTCGCCATAATATGGAAGAGTGGTAGAGAGACACGAAGCGTTTCGTTGTCATAGCGCAAGCGTTTGTCATCTTGGCTAGGCACCCAGGTGTCCGAACAATAAAACGTTAAAAGCTTTCCGTTACAATGAACATTGTAAAACCGTGTAAGTGGGTGAAACAAAAAACAAAGGTTTTTATTTTTACCCAACTTATTGTTTGCATTGAAACATTTTGGCTTCGAAGTTTTCTTACAAACAGTTCACTTGTAAGCAATTTCTTTGGACATTCAGATTTTTCCTCTCTATATAAAATATTTTGACACAATTTATGCTACATAATTCTGACCAAGATTAGGTACACACTGACATCTAACTAATCAAGTAATCACCCCATGTGTAAGTGTTTTAAGATTAAGTACATTTAGAGAGTTAAGTGCTATTGAATCTGGAACCTCTGTCAGTCTAACCTGGCCATAATCCCTGAAAGGTTTAATGTATGTACGTTTATCTTTATCCCTTGTGTATTATGCATTCGGGCTACATCAGACCCAGCTTTTATCGAAAGGGTTGAAAAGGTCAGGGTAGGTCGGCGTTTTAATATGTAAGTAAATTATTGTATTTAAACCAGATCTGTACCTAAACCACGATATGAATACCTATATCTATCCGGTCACATCTCAGCCTAGACTAATATTTCTCTGTTGCGGTCCAGAAACTTCCTGTTTGGTAATATAAACATTAATTTTATATTAAACTATAAGCAACAATGAAAAGTGAGATTACCTCCGAGGCGTCCGACACGTCGTTTTCTATAACGGCTGATCGGTGATCAGTGATCACGTGGTGCTTTCCATAGAAAACGAAGCGTCGGAAACACCGGCCGGCCCAGCCTCGGCCCGGTCTAACGTGAGTCATCCTTATAATAATAATAATGTGAGCCTATATACGTCCCACTGCTGGGCACAGGCCTCCTCTCATGCGCGAGAGGGCTTGGGCTAAGTCCCCACGCTAGCCCAATGCGGATTGGGGACTTCACATACACCTTTGAATTTCTTCGCAGATGTTTGCAGGTTTCCTCACGATGTTTTCCTTCACCGAAAAGCTAGCGGTAAATATCAAATGATATTTTGTACATAAGTTCCGATAAACTCATTGGTACGAGCCAGGATTCGAACCCGCGACCTCCAGATTGAAAGTCGGACGTCATATCCACTCGGCCACCACCGCTTCCTTAGAGTCATCCTTAATAGATACTAAAACTTTTGTCGCTCGACCGTTGGCCAATTATACGAAACAATGCAAGACTTTCCGCGTGGGTTTTTGTTTCATAACCGCCATATAAATTTAATAGAAACGGGTCCACTCATGTTGTTAGATGAAATATTTAGAAGCACCCGGGATATAGGAAATAATTTTGTTACCCTTAAAATTGTTTTGAATTTACTAAATATTATATGGACGGCAAGTAGAAAATTTCGGATATAATATTTCAAGGAGTAAATAAGGCGAAGAAAAACATATTGACATATCGATATTTGATAATTTTATATATAAAATAATTAGGTGGGAGGTCAGATGGCTCAGTCGCTTTCGTAAAAACTAGTGCCTACGCCAATTCTTGGTATTAGTTGCCAAGCGGACCTCAGGCTCCCATGAGCTGTAGCAAAAAGCCAAAAAAACACGCCAGAAAGACAATTCCTTTGAACAAAATAATTCCTTTACATAGATGAGACAGACAACGCACAGCCCGAAGCACAGCACAGCACAGCAAGTTATTTACTTGAAATGAAGGAAAACAAATAATTGCGCGACAAACGGACAAGCATTCAGTTTAGAAGAGCCCCGGTGCCCGCTTCAGATTTTACAACTTATTATGGTTTTGATCTTATTTTGATACGAGCTTGTAGATCGCTCACGCTGATTTAAGCATGCGAAATAAAGGGGAAGTCGTGCGTGAGATGCACGCCAATCACCAGGTCGATGGTCAAGGTCGTATCAAACTGTAACTAGTCTGAATTACCAGGTAGATTTGGGT
Source organism: Cydia amplana (assembly GCF_948474715.1). Taxonomy (NCBI): domain Eukaryota; kingdom Metazoa; phylum Arthropoda; class Insecta; order Lepidoptera; family Tortricidae; genus Cydia; species Cydia amplana. Next base: position 5,267,072 of record NC_086072.1, read on the forward strand.
TTACATAGCCAAGCGGACTCTAGAATTACTTATGAAGTTTTCGGAATTTTAAGCTGAGCAGGATATACAGATTCTCTGAAACAATGTATTCTATCTCATATGTTTAACGTTTACTTAAGCGTTACGTAACATATCTAAAGTGCTAATGATACAATTAGGGAGCATTGTGTGATTAGCGCGATAATACTTACTGCTTAGGTATTATGGTACACAGGCGAGCCTGCGCGCAGACGTAAGTATAAGGCTTCGTTCACACGGCATTGTACTGCACGTTTTTTGCAGTATACGTCTTGACGGATAAATAGTGGCACATACTTTGTGCAAAGAACCATTCACACGGCGTTTGTACTGCAAAAAAACGTACATTCTTTATACGTTCAAACGGATATGGGGATGCGGAAAAACTTACATGCACTGGTTCTGCGTTTTCCTCCTTATAGAGTCTCCAGTCTCCACTGATTCGGCGGCACTTTATTTTGTTGTATGTATACTTAATTATAGGGATCCCTTTGGTTTCATTTTCTTCAACACACAATATTGAATCGAGTTTTATTTTACATGTATTGACGTGACATGTGACATTTTTTTCTCTTTTTATTATCGCCTTGCCGTCTATATTGAAAACCCGACAAGGAGGTCAGAATTCATAGGTTAAGTATTTAATACGTGGCGCAAACATTCCCCCGGCCTTGAAAGGAATACTTTCAAAAAGTTATTTAAAATAAATCATTTACTACATAATAGCATCCTTATTGCTCAGAGAAAACTAAATTGACATAAACATATGAAGCCTCCATAACTTGAGAGAGATAACTAAATACTAATAGAAATACGAAATTATATTATTGAGAAGGCAAAGGACATAATTTGACCAAAGGTCTTTTAAGTGTGCCTGATTTTGTTTTAACCAAAGCAACTCTGGCAATACCGTCCTTGCCTGGAAAGAGTTGAGTTATAAGACCTAACGGCCAATGTAGAGGCATAACATTACCTTGAAGGATGACTACAACAGTTCCTTCCTTAATAGGCTGAGAAGGAGTATTCCATTTTTGTCTGGTTTGCAACGTGTGCAAATACTCATCGCGCCACCTCTTCCAAAATGATTGCGTTAAGCGATCTAATAATTGATATCTTTGCAAAAGATGATCAGATGTTACCTCCGCAACAGACGTAGCTGGAAGATATTTCAATGGAGTAACATTAAGAAAATGAGCTGGCGTCAATGCGGAAGGTTTAGCTGGATCAGAGCTAAACACGGATAGCGGTCTAGAATTTAATAAAGCCTCAATTTCACATAGAACTGTCATTAATTCCTGAAATGACAAGATTTGTTTACCTATCGTACGAAACAAATGTGATTTGACGCATTTAACGTTACTTTCCCAACATCCTCCAAAATGTGGAGCACTGGGGGGAATAAATCGCCAAATTATTTTATTGGCTGATAGTTCAGCTTCCCAAGCGTCTCGATACTCATTCGCAAGGAAATTATGAAGTTCTTGCAAATATGTATTGGCTCCCTGGAAGTTGGTTCCGTTATCGCTGTACATATATTTTACAGGACCACGTCTGGATAAAAAATGCTGACATAAAGCTTGCTGTACTTAAGTCAGTTGCAAGTTCTAAATGAATTGCTCGCGTTGTGAGACATGTGAATAAGCACAAATAAACCTTTTGACTCTTCACGCCTCTTCGTCGAACAGGTGTACAATACAACGGACCAGCGTAATCACAGCCAGTATGTATAAAGGCTTTCTCAACTCGATTTACCCTGCATGCTGGTAAATCTGCCATCATTGGGGAGTTAGCCTTTGGCTTGGTCCGGAAGCAGTAATTGCATAAATGAATGCGATGACGAATAATACATCGAGCTGCTATGATCCAGAATCGATGTCGCATAATAGATATAAGAGTTTCAGGTCCTGCATGTAAATGGTGTCGATGATAATAATCGACTAGTAGGTTAATGATGTGATCACGACGTGGCAATAACAAAGGATGTTTATAATCGTAATCTTCATCAGAATTACTGAGACGTCCTCCGACGCGAAGGATTCCATCTTGAATAAATGGCTTCAGGCTTGCTAAAGCCTTTGTAAACCCTTTTTTCAGGGTCATATCTAAAATATGTTGACTGAAATAAACTCTTTGTAGAGCTCGTACGATTTCTAATTCGGCTGCTGTTAAGTCATCAGCACTAATAGGGCCTTTAGGTAATCGTTTTATAAATTTTAAGATATAGGCAACTGTGCGTACATATTTAACCCATGACGAGAACCGTTTAGACAAATCATAAATTAAGTTGTCGTTCTGTTATATACACTCATAATTATTTTGCTTACCAGGTAAAACTAAAATGTAGGTGAAGCATTGACAGCAATATTACTGTATAAAAATTCGAATAATAGTAAAAACATGGTCATTCGTAATTTACTCTTTAACATAGATCTAATAACATTCTAATTCTAAATCTTTTAGTGTGTAAGTTTGTGCAGTGTATTTTGGTTGAATAAACTGTTTGGGTTGAATTCAAGAGTTTTCTTCAAAACTCCAACGGAGGCTGCCCTATAACAAATTGGTGGCAGCGGTGGGATGACATAAGAGACCGACAGAGGTCTCGTCATTCCGAACTCAAAGGACAGCTTCCAGATCAACGGTTAGTCTCAGCACTGTCGCTGAGCCCGCATCGCAACCCCGGATCGACGATCAGCCTCGGCAACCTAGCCGAGCCCGCATTCGGAACACAAACAACATATCAACCCCACTCGCACTGCTCCAGGTCGACGATCAGTCTAGTGACTCTGTTGGATTCACTAGCCCGCACTTATTCCATCTTGGACACCTGCACGTTTCAAGACAACGTGACACCTCTACTACCTGGTTTACTAATGAATGGGCCAAAAACGTTTCATCCCAAACTATGTTTCCCAAATTATCATTTCCCAAAAAAATGTTTGGCAAAACAACTTATCGCAATTTTTCAGTTAGCAAAAGCCTTTTTTGGCAAGGTATTGTTTAGCAAATAATTACTTGGTCAAGTTTCATTTTACCAAGTATTATTTAGTCAAATGTATCATTAAGCATAACTTACATGTCCCAAAATATTACATGGGATACAATTTACATACCAATAGAGGGCCTGCAGTATTTTTTATTTTTGGTTTCATTTGAAATACTTTATCATTTTGGTTATGTTTTACCTACGCAAACGGATGTAATTTGTTGAACCATGAACATATCTGCAATAATATTTTAGAATTATATAAGGCCCTAAAATAAAAATTAAGTAATTAATTCGGTAATCAATGGGATTGGCCGGTCAAAGTATTTAGCAGATGGCGCCAGCATAGATTGCTCTGTCAATCCCTAGAATTGTGTCAAATTCTTGTTTTTTATATAGAATTTTATGCCCTAGATGCCAGCCCTTTAAGCCAAATCTCATAGAACTCAACTAGAGGAGGGGCAAGCCCTGGCAAGCTATGATGGTGCCATCTATGCAAACCGTTGACAGTTGCCAATCCCATTCAGTGTAGTGTAACTGGTAAAGCGGTATCCAGACGGGATGATCAAATCGATCGATTTGATCAGAAATGAAACTGACTTGATTTTGACATTTTGATGATTAAAAATTAAAAAAAAGCGGCCAAGTGCGAGTCGGACTCGCCCATGAAGGGTTCCGTATTTAGGCGATTTATGACGTATAAAAAAAAACTACTTACTAGATCTCGTTCAAACCAATTTTCGGTGGAAGTTTACATGGTAATGTACATCATATATTTTTTTTAGTTTTATCATTCTCTTATTTTAGAAGTTACAGGGGGGGGGGGGGACACACATTTTACCACTTTGGAAGTGTCTCTCGCGCAAACTATTCAGTTTAGAAAAAAATGATATTAGAAACCTCAATATCATTTTTGAAGACCTATCCATAGATACCCCACACGTATGGGTTTGATGAAAAAAAAATTTTTAAGTTTCAGTTCGAAGTATGGGGAACCCCAAAAATTTATTGTTTTTTTTCTATTTTTGTGTGAAAATCTTAATGCGGTTCACAGAATACATCTACTTACCAAGTTTCAACAGTTATAGTTCTTATAGTTTCGGAGAAAAGTGGCTGTGACATACGGACGGACAGACAGACGGACAGACAGACAGACAGACAGACATGACGAATCTATAAGGGTTCCGTTTTTTGCTATTTGGCTACGGAACCCTAAAAACATAGTATCTTTTTGGTACTGCATTGTATAACTTAATTTATGACGATTACCCCCAATCTGCATTACACAGAACTGTGATTTTTTGTATTATTTCCAGTCAGAATCACGAGCTCTTTCGACCCTAATACGAGTAAAAAGTGGCCCCAAAATTTCATACAAATGCACCAAAAACTTGTGGACATTTTTTCTCAGTAAGAATGGGGAAAGCTAATGATCCTGAGTAGAAATATTATATTAATTCAAAATTCTAACAGAACGAATTTAGGTTCAAATTTAAATAGAGATGCCTATTTGCCAAATTTGCGAAGTGACAATTTGAGCAAACATCTTTTTGGGATATAATATTAGCCAATAAAAAACGTTTGCTAAATAAGTTTTTGTCCTAATAACATTTGACAAAGTAAAATCATGCCAAATGATAATTTGACCAAATAAGTTATATGCGAAGTGTAACTTTGCTAAAGGTTCCTTTGGGAAATGAAACTATTGCGATAAGTTTGTTGGGAAGTGAAATTTGGCGAAATGTATTTGGGCCAAACGGAAGTACACCCTACTACCTACGTAGTTCGCCGTGTGCAACCTCAATACGACGCATCGTGTGGCCGGTCATCAACCCGTTCGTTGCCGAGTGTCTGCGCATCGTCAGCATTCTGTGAGTTTAATTCAATTATTCGTGAAAGTAACTACGTAATTCCTTCAAATTCAAACTAAAAGTGCATTCAAGTGATTATTTCAACAATTTCTATGGACAATTAGTTACTATTTTTACTCTTAGTATGATAATTAATTCTATTTTTAACATTTACTGATGTTCTGAACGGCATAATTAATGAGTAATCTTAAAATAGAGGACATAACCGAGGAATCTGACGAATATCAATCGGGTGCTGAGCATACCGATCCGAATTCTACCGCGCTTGAATTAAAAGTAAATCAAACTTCTCCGAAGCTCCAAAAACCCAAAATGAGTGACAAAATTACTCTATCCTTCTTAACTAAATTCATTAAACCCTACAACGGAGATCGCGAGTCCCTACCGGCATTCTTGACAAATTGCGAAAATGCTATAAGCTTAGCCAGTTCAGAACAGCAGAATGTTCTATGTAAATTTATTTTGTCACAACTCGAAGGTAAGGCCCAAATGGCCTGCTGCCTGAAGACCTTCAATACATGGGCTGAAATTAAACAATTTCTCAAAACAACATTCGGTGAAAAGAAACATTCTACACATCTTCTTCTAGAGCTTCAGAATTGTAAACAAAATATTTCGGAATCAGTAACGGAATATTCACTACGCATAGAATCGTGCTTGACTCGAATTCTCGCCGATATACAATACTCTTGCACGGTTGCCAAGGAACTTCCAGGACGCGTAGCTGCCATGGAAGATCTTGCGCTTAACACATTCCTGCTCGGATTAAATCCCAACTTTTCATCTATAGTTAGGTGTCACAACCCCTCAAATCTTAACGATGGAATTTCATTTGCAGTTGAGGAAGAAAAAATATTTAATCTCAAGCGAACTAATACTAAGGCGGTCAAAATATGTGATGTTTGCCACAAATCAGGGCACTCATCATCTGAATGTTTTCGCGCTAGAAAGGAGCGAAATTCCTTCCATGTCCGACCTCAACTCCCTCCAAATCCAACCGGTCAGCCCTCTACTAGTTCACAGACTCAATCTCATTTTCAATTTCCAAACGAACCAAAAATTTGCGCCTATTGCAAAAATATAGGTCATCACATTAGTGAATGTCGTAAAAGACAATACAATAATAACCTTCGCCTAAGCAACTCAGCTGATTCACCGCAAATAGCTGACTCACGGCCTCAGATTTCCAGTGTAAGTTCACGTAACACTCAAGTAAACACATATCCATGCGAAACATGTTATGATCATTTAAACTAAATACGATTCCGGTTTCGTGTCTACCGGAATCGCGTACTTCTCATGACACGTTCACTGTCTCCCACGCCGGTTCCCAGCATCAAAAACGTTTGCCACCCATTACCTATACATCGCCCAATCGAAGCCACACTGAATCTCATACTAAATCTCGCACTGTATCTTGTACCAAATCTCTCACTGAATCTTATACTAAATCTCCCACTGTATCTTGTACCAAATCTCTCACTGAATCTTATACTAACTCTCCCACTGTATCTCGTACCAAATCTCTCACTGAATCTTATACTAACTCTCCCACTGTATCTTGTACCAAATCTCTCACTGAATCTTATACCAACTCTCCCACTGTATCTTGTACGAAACCTCTCACTGAATCTTTTACTAATTCTCCCACTATATCTTGTCCTAAATCCGTCACTGAATCTTATAATAACTTCCCCACTGCATCTTGTGCCAAATCTCCCGTTATTTCTCGAACTAATTCTTCCACTGAATCTAGCCATAAGGTGGTCGAAACGGACTGCTCTCATTCCTATCAAGAGTTGAATGCACCCCATGATCCAGTTAATCACGAACAACCTACCAATTCTTTCGCTGATCCTTGTGCAGAAACGATTACCAGGACATACTCTGATGTTGTCTCTAATTCCAAATCCTGTAAAGAAGAACTTACAGCGGAATCTTTTCCTCCTCAACCCTTGCCATTGTCTGAAAATAAATTGGAAGTCAATAGTATTAGCCGTCCTATACCCTGCTATGAAATTAAGTCATTAAAAGGAAAAATATCCTTACCACATACTTATTTAAATACTCCCTACTCCAATAAAACTCTCTGCTTTCTGTTGGACACAGGATCTAGTGTAAGTATTGTTAAATACTCCAGTTTAGAACAGAAACCCCCACTCTCGTCTGAAATTATTAAATTGAAAGGTATTAACGACTCTGACTCCTACTGTGAGACTCTAGGTTCCCTACAATTAGGACTCTGTCTTACAAATCAAACAATTCACTACGAATTTCACGCTATTAAAGACGAGATAAATCTCAAATACGACGGTATCATAGGTAACGATTTCTTTAAATTTTATGACGCAAATATAGATTACAAAACAGACTCTATTTCATTAAATGGTCAGCAATTACAAATTTATTTCAGTCAGCCTTCTTACATAATTCCTGCTAGATCGGAAAGTGTAATTGAATGCGGTATTTCCAACTCTGTCTTAGAATTAAATGGAAAAAATGAAGGATTAGTATTAGACCATATGTTTTGTGAGGGTGTGTATTTAGCCAACTGCCTAGTCGCCATAAAACAGAATAAACGCGTTAATGTATCTATTTTAAATACCACTGATTCCCCGGTCGAGATAAAGGACCTCAAGGTAAAGATTACTCCAATCGACTACTCCGTCTTTATAGAAAACCCCGCTGAATCTGTCATGAACCTAAATCATGCACCGTCAACGCCAACTAACCGCGTTCAACGTGTATTAGATCTCATTCGTCACACTCATCTAAATTCAGAAGAAAAGAAATCTTTGCTTGATTGCTGCAGTAGATACGCTGATATTTTTTATCTCGAAGGAGACCCTTTGACTCATACTAACGCCCTACAGCATTCAATAAATACAGGCAACGCCCCGCCAATTAATGCTAAGTCTTACAGATTCCCCGAATGCCACCGTCAAGAAGTTGATAAACAAATCAAAAAAATGCTTGACCAAAATATAATTCAACCTTCCATATCCCCTTGGAGTGCACCAGTCTGGATTGTACCAAAAAAGGCTGATGCATCAGGCCAAAAAAAGTGGCGATTGGTTATCGATTACAGGCGCCTTAATGACGTCACTATAACTGAAATCTATCCAATACCCCTCATAACCGATATATTGGATCAACTAGGCAACTCTAAATATTTCTCAACTTTGGACCTGGTGTCTGGATTTCATCAAATTAAGATGGACCCCTCTGACTCAGCTAAAACTGGTTTTACTGTTCTTAATCCTAATGGAATTTCAGGCCACTTCGAGTTTTTAAGAATGCCGTTCGGCCTGAAAAATGCACCTTCCACCTTCCAGCGTCTCATGAATCTAGCCCTTTCAGGTCTACAAGGCCTACATTGTTATATATACTTGGATGACTGCATAATATACTCCCATGATCTTGAAAGTCACGTCAAAAAATTGCAACTTGTATTTGATAGATTCCGTGAATTTAATTTAAAGCTCCAACCTGACAAATGTGAATTTCTACGTCGCGAAGTGACTTATTTAGGTCACGTAATCACTGACAAAGGCGTGCATCCTAATCCCGACAAAGTAAAAGCCGTCACTGAGTTCCCAGTCCCTCGCAATTCTAAAGAGATCAAATCATTTCTCGGCCTAGCAGGTTACTACCGCAGATTCATAGATGGCTTTTCCAAAATAACAAAACCCCTCACCTCTCTCTTAAAAAAGGACGCCGTATTTAATTGGTCCTCTGAACAAGATTTAGCTTTCAACAACCTGAAAGAAAAACTTACCACGGCACCTCTACTTCAGTACCCCGATTTCTCCAAATCTTTCGTTGTGACTTCAGATGCTAGTAACAGTGCCCTTGGAGCTGTACTCTCTCAAGGTCCCATAGGACGAGATCTTCCAATCGCCTACGCGTCTCGTACTATGAACAAAGCCGAATGTAACTACTCCACCACAGAAAAAGAGCTTTTAGGCATTATCTTCGCTGTAAAAATGTTTCCGTCCTTATTTGTATGGTAATAAATTTCAAATTGTCACCGACCATCGCCCACTAACTTGGCTTTTCAACGTAAAAGACCCTGGCAGTAGACTTATTCGATGGAGATTAAAATTGGAGGAATACGACTATGAAGTCGTTTATAAACCAGGGAAACTTAATTCTAATGCCGACGTTCTTTCCAGAATCCCAATTCATGCCTTAACTCGCAGTCAGAGCCGAAATCAAAGTCAAATTCCTAATACTACATTCCAATGTCCCTATGAACAGTTCATCAAAGCCCAGTCTAACAAATCCACGGAAAGGTATAATACAAACATAAAAGAATATTCCGAAACCTTAGTCAAAACTAAATTGAACTCAATCGCATGCCCTGCTTCTCTTGATTTTGACTCTTCTATGCCTTATATCGAAGAAATTTTATCTGAAATCCCGAATCAAGAAGACCTCCAAAATACTGAACGTCAACCTGACACCGTCCTACCATTTCCCAGTAGCAATAAGATGTATTACTTCCTATTGACTAAAGTCCATCACTATGATGAGACAAATTACAAAACTATTTTTAACTTACTACAATCGCTACGAGATATCATATTACAAAACAACCCGACACTCACAGACTTGGCGGTGTCGGACTTTACGGAGCCATTTACAAACATTTCTTATGCTAAAATCTATAATATGATTGCATATGTGTTTCACAATACTAACATAACTATACACATTTACAAAAACAAAATAATCTATCCTACACCTGCAGAAATTCCTCAAATCCTTAAAGAAAACCATAACTCCACAGTCGCTGGACACCCCGGAATCAATAGAATGTTTAATCGGATTAAGGCTTCTTACTATTGGAAAACAATGCGCAAAGATATCGAAGACTATGTTAAGTCATGCAAGCTATGCCAAATTAATAAACCCTTAAGAAAATGTAATGTAGCCCCAATGGTAATAACATCCTCGAGCACCAAACCATTTGAACGACTAGCTCTAGATATAGTTGGCACCCTTCCAGAAGCTGGTGTTCAAAAATTTAGGTATATCCTGACTCTCCAAGATGATCTTACCAAATTTTCATGCGCGTACCCACAGGTCACCGCCACGAGCGAGGAAGTTGCTCGTAATCTACTTCATTTCATGGCTCTATTTGGAATCCCAAAAATGATCCTAACTGACCTTGGCACGTATTTTACCTCAGAATTATTTAAACAAATAACCAATATTTTTAAAATAAAGCCCTTATTTTCCACCCCTTATCACCCAATGACAAATGGTGCCCTTGAACGCAGCCATTCGACCTTGAAGGAATATTTAAAATCATTTGTGAATGAAAACCATTCCGATTGGCACAGCTATCTATTTACGGCTATCCTCTGTTATAATACTACCCCACACAGTACCACTCAATACACTCCATATGAACTTCTGTATGGCCACAAACCTCATATTCCTAATTCCCTATACGATACCAGTGACAGTCTCACTTACGACGAATATGTCCGAGCGCTACAGTACCGTATGCGATGTAGTCGAGAAAAGGCCCTCGAATACATTCTTAAAAGCAAGGAAACCTCTAAGCGATACTACGACTCACCCTCTCGTGAAACTTCTTACAAAGTTGGCGACCTTGTTTATCTAAAACAACACCACAGGCTTCGAAAAGCCTTATCCCCTATTTGGAAAGGGCCGTACAAAATAGCTAAAGTTCATAATAAAAATAACGTCACTCTCTGTATTAACCGCCGCCATACTAAATATCACGTAAATGAGATAAAGCCTGCCCATCCTTGAATACAACCTAATTCTCAACCCCTCCTGCATAGATCATTTCAACTCAACCATTTCCATATTAAATTCTAATAGAATAAAATAAACTCACATCTAGAACACATGACTCAGGCCCTATCTCAAGTTACAAAAGTAAATTAACAACTAACCTACATGTCGCGTGTCAACCACCTTGTAAATGTAATTGAGAGCTCATTACTCACGATCTCCAATTACTTAAGATTCTATTTTAAATGCTATTTTATTTTCTAAATAAAACCATCCTTCACCGTTATACCTATCACGAACTAACTGCGTTATACCTACGTACTTTATTAGATAACCTAAACATTTGCACCACAGTGAATAGTGAATATTCCATCTGTCCTCTTTTAACTACCTATTTATTTCAGCATCAGTAACCCATGTTGTAAAACTCTTCTTTTCACCGAAATTCTCAAATCTGTACCAAAAGTATGTAACAAATTGATTTCTTGTGATGTCGATATTTGGCATGTACTTACTGTTATTTAGTAAGTACTTTTGTTCAATAAATGTTTTTGTTCAATAAAAACCCTGTCACTTAGCTGTAAAATGTAATGACAACATCAAAGACTATTTTGTGTCGGTACAGGAATTCTCAATCTTACTTCATAGAATATAAAAATTACTTCTCTAGGGTAACACTAACTTCACTTGCTTTTATTATAATTTATTTAGTTGTCAAATGTACCAAGCGCTTCTGCTGAACATAACTAGCTTTAGTATAGAATAGAATAAGATTAACTATGTATAAGTATAATAAGACATTGTAATGTATATTCACTAAACATTTACTATTAAGCCCTTTTAATGTAATTTTCTCACTCAGCTTCATCTATTCAAGATAAAGCCTCGTCTTATCGGGGGGCCTGTTATATACACTCATAATTATTTTGCTTACCAGGTAAAACTAAAATGTAGGTGAAGCATTGACAGCAATATTACTGTATAAAAATTCGAATAATAGTAAAAACATGGTCATTCGTAATTTACTCTTTAACATAGATCTAATAACATTCTAATTCTAAATCTTTTAGTGTGTAAGTTTGTGCAGTGTATTTTGGTTGAATAAACTGTTTGGGTTGAATTCAAGAGTTTTCTTCAAAACTCCAACGGAGGCTGCCCTATAACAGTTCGAATTGTCACAAGTCACTAAAGAAACCGTTTTTTCTTCAGGAACGTTGACTTCGTCTGGTATAAACGCCTGAATCGGCCATTCGTTTTTCGGGAGTTTCATCCATGGAGGGCCTGATAGCCATAGAGGATGGATCACCAGTTGAGCTGGAGTTAAGCCTCTAGACAGGCAGTCGCTTGGATTTTCTGTTCCCTTAATATGATAAAAATGATCGCTTGATAAGTTATCTTGGATCTTGGTAATTCGATTGGCCACAAAAGTTTGCCATCGATGAGGCGACGAATGAATCCAACAAAGTGTCACTGTTGAATCGGAGAAGGCCAACACAGAGTCGATTGGGTATCTGGTTGAGTAGGTATCAACCACCCTTTTTATAAGTTGTGACAATAGCAATGCTGCGCATAATTCCAGTCTTGCTAGGCTGACAACCTTCACGGGCGCTATCTTAGATTTAGCGCAAATTAAATTAATGACACCTCGGTCATCATTAGGAAAAGTGACGTAGGCATAAACCACTCCACCATAAGCTCTTTCACTAGCATCTGAAAAGCCGACTATAGTTAATGAACAGTTTTCAATGACACCAATATGTCTGGGAATGCTAATGTTAGATAGTAGCGGTAGTTCACCTTGGAACTGTTGCCATTGGCGTACAATATGATCAGGCGGCAATTCGTCCCAATCAATTTTCAAAAGCCATAACTCCTTTATTAGAAGCTTAGCGAACACAATTACAGGGGCAACTAGGCCCAGAACATCGAATAGTCGAGCTACCGATGAAAGAATGTTTCTTTTACTACACGGTCGATCGTCGGGACTAACCTGGAACTTGAATACATCTTCTCCAGGATACCAACGCAGACCTAAAATCTTCAACGTTGTATCATCGTCGAAGGTGACACTTTGGGATAAATGTAGTCCTTTCGGTATTTCTTTCAGAACAGCTGCAGAATTTGACGACCACTTTGCCAGTTGGAATCCACCTTTCAAGAACAAATCCAGCAGTTGTTTAGTCGCTTGCACAGCTTGGTCTTCATCAATAACGGAACTGGCTACATCATCCATATAAATATCACGAGATGCAATTTCCTTTGCGAGTGGGTATTTATCACCTTCATCAGCTACTAACTGTTTGACAGTTCGCAGTGCCAGAAAAGGACTGCTACGTAGACCGAAGGCTACCCTATTATACTGAAATACCTTTATAGTTTCTTCAGGATTAAACCTATAAAGTATACGCTGATAAGGACGATCCTCCCCCCGTACGTCAATACACAGATACATTTGACGTACATCAGACGTGATAGCAATACCAAACAATCGTAAGTTTAGGAGAATGCAGAACAAGTCAGCTTGAAGACTTGGTCCTGCGTGAAGTATGTCATTTAACGATAAACCGCTTGTGGTCTGTGCACTAGCGTCCAGCACAATTCTAACCTTTGTGGTTATTCTGTCAATTTTGACAATTGCGTGGTGGGGTATGTGATAAACATCATTTGACTTATCATTTGGAACCTCAGATAAATATTTTTTATCAATATGTTCACGGATAACTTCATCATAAGCTGGTTTTAATTCAGGTTGCTTGACGAATTTTCTTTCAAGCGCTAAAAATCTGCGTTCAGCAGTCTTGTAAGAATCGCCTAAATTGCTTGGGTCCAATTTAAACGGAAGTGCTACTTCATAACGTCCGTCTTCCAAACGATTGATTGTATTCTTGAAAATATCTTCAGCTTTTTCCTCGTCTGGACTATGAATCACTCCTCCATCCAAATCTTCAATTTCCCAGAATTTTTGCATTAAATTTCCGACATCAACCGAAGTAAAATACCCAGCTGCTGAGTAGGAAGCGTTAACTGCGGGAGCATCGCCTAGTATGATGTACCCCAGTGTAGTTTCTAAAGCGTCAGGCAAACCAGGCTCGTTTTCAATTTTATCTGACATTAACAATTTGGTGAATAACTTAACACCAAGAAGTACATCAATTTCACCTGGAATCGCCCAAGAGTCATCTGCTAGATGTAAATTATCAAACAGATCAGTTGCAGATTGATCAATATGACAGGTCGGTAAATCAGGCGTGATCTCATCTAAAACAAGCGCTTCGATAGTATATTGATGTTTAGGATCATATCTTGACCTAAATGTTAAGTTGACAGTTCCTCGGATGGGTTGTGTTATCGTTGTTCCACCTAATCCATTTATTGACGTCACTGGGCTGCTGTGTACAGGAAGACCTAAATTCTTGCAGCACTTCAATGTAACGTAATGTTTCTGTGATCCTGGATCCAGCAGACATCTCAAAACCTTGTCCTTGCCGTTACGCCCACTAGCGAGTACCTGAGCAGTGGCGAGAATTTCCGTCAAGGGTGATGTAGTCTGTCCCGATGCCGAATGAGTACATACAGAGGCACCGTTGTCCTTTACGGATGAACTTGTGCTAGCTTCACTATCATCCTTAGATGAAGACTTGGACTCGTTGTTATTCATTGCAGGTTTTGAGTTTTCGAAGTGTAACGGTGTATGATGTTTGCCTTTACATTTACGACAAGTTTTCTTCGAGGAACATTTCGATGCAGTATGATGCGTGTTCAGACAATTAGTACACGCGTGAGTTTCCTTAACGAAATTAAATTTTTCGTTAGGCGTGAGTTTCATGAAATTATTGCAATTATAAAGTTGCGAGTGGTCATTACTCTTGCACATAGCACATGAACTTCCGTTGTCATGCCCTTGCGTGCTAACATACGCTTGGGGCGTGCGAGGGAGGGGAGCTCGCACGCTGCTAGTGTTGGCAGCGGAGCCGCTTTCAGCCTTAGTTGGCGTTCGTTGCGATGTCCGATATAAAATCTTCACTTGTTCCCTAACGAAACAAATGAATTCGTCATATGTAGGCATTGTAGAAGAATTCCGAATAGACATCTCGAAATTCTTTGTGGTATCTGAATCTAATAACTTAAGACCCAGGTGAATGAAAATAAAGTCACTTAAGTTTTCGAGCTTGAGTTGTCTTATTGCTGAAATAGTAGCAGCAAACGAATCAATTATTTTTTCTAAATTAGATGCCGAAGGACCGTTGATGTTGACAGGTTTCATCGAAAACAGCTGGTTTAAATATGACGTAGCTAATGCGCGTTTATCATCATATTTCGCGATCAATGCTTCCCAAACTGTGTTATAATTATCTGCGGCAGGTATAACTCCCGCACAGATCGACTTTGCCTTTCCTGTCAAATGACTAAACAAATAATGAACACGCTCAGAATCCGTAAGTTTTTTATTCTCATGTATGACACGCTTAAATGTTTCATAGAAGAATGGGAAGTTTTGAATATCTCCATCGAAAGAAGGAAGTTCAATCCGAGGGATTTTAATGGAGTCGTCCTTACATGAATGGCTCGAATCCCTGGATGTCGAAGGGCTCGGAGCAGGTGCATCAATTTTTGAAATTTGACATTTGATTACGCAGTAGAGATCTTCAAACGCATTCATTGCGTTGTAGTTGATGATGTACTCCGGGTCCAACTCCAAGTTCAGAAGATTGACTTCATCCATCAACTCTATAAATTCTTTTCTCAGTTGATCGACCAATCGAGCTTGCGCGATGAACTGCGAGAAAGCCTTCTTGTCACTGCTTAACTTTGGAATCATGTCATAAATATTTTGTAAACGCATGAAACATTGAGCACGTTTTGCTTCCGCGAGCTTAAGTCGCGTTGCCATGGTTACCTAGTTATTACTATGACAGCACGAAAAAATATGAACAATTTGTGCTAAGATGCACAAATAATTATAAATTATATTCAACTTGTATAATACCTTAATGCAAGTCGAAGGAAAATGAAGTAAATACGAACGTTACGCTTGTATAATACCTTAATACAAGTGTAACCTTCGCAATAGGTTAATTACAGTTTATGAAAAACTGAGGCTTTTAGGAATAATTTACCCGTAGCTTTCAGTTTAGTAGAGTGTATTTAGTAACTTAAAATACACTGAAATTATATACTTAACGAATATGGTGTGCAAAAATGTTCCGTGAAAATTATGTCACAATATGACAGTTACAAAATACGAAATTTATTTGTAACGCATTTATAAGGTAGCGTGATGAATAATCCCACACGCTACGCGTAAATGAAATATTAAATAAAATAACAGACAATAAAAATAAATTAGTTTACTGACCGTACTTTGAAATAGAATTATGACGGGAACATTTTTTTGAAAATTAAGAAACCGAAAGGAAATCCGAAATTATATTTTGTACCTACGCAATTCAGTGAGCAACAAGGTTATTATGTAATATTTTTAAAGGTAAATTTGGAAACCGGTTCAAAGGCCAAAAAATGGGGATGCGGAAAAACTTACATGCACTGGTTCTGCGTTTTCCTCCTTATAGAGTCTCCAGTCTCCACTGATTCGGCGGCACTTTATTTTGTTGTATGTATACTTAATTATAGGGATCCCTTTGGTTTCATTTTCTTCAACACACAATATTGAATCGAGTTTTATTTTACATGTATTGACGTGACATGTGACATTTTTTTCTCTTTTTATTATCGCCTTGCCGTCTATATTGAAAACCCGACAAGGAGGTCAGAATTCATAGGTTAAGTATTTAATACGTGGCGCAAACAGGATACTCACCGGACTTGTCAAGCAAATCGAATGAACTTTAACGTATTCGGTTTGCAGTGGCGAATAGTATAGTTCTGTTTCATTCACGCGGCACAATTTTATACGTTTTTTAACGAACAAGCGTCTATAGTACTCGAGCGTTTTTTGGAGGGATCACACGTAATATTTTGTTTGGAATTTCGAGGTTATTTCAAAATGTTTGACGAATCTTCTATAGATAACGAATTATTAATGAATTTAGTGGAACCAAACTTTATATAGACATCCGAAATAAATTGAAAAACTTTGTTTCATCATTCCTAAGTTTAGCGTACCTATAAATTTTCAAATATTTTATTATGCACAGATTTTTCATTTATGAGATGTAGCCAAAACTTTCTATTTTGTCGGCGGCGAAACCGTTATCGCCATAGATACCAAAACTAGATTTTGCCCTGTGCGCGGGGCCCGAGGGCCCCGCGGTGTGCGTACTGTTTGTTGTTGTTGTTGTTGTGTAGTTGGTGCTGTTGTTGGTGCTGTAGTAATTTGTTTTCCAAAGGGAAAAAGAAATAAAGTTGTACTTTTGCTAGAAAGAAAAGATCCGCATGCGAGCACTTCATTCCCGCAGCTCGGCCTACGGCCTCGCGTGCTTGGGAAACCGTAAGGGACGCTCCGGGCCTTCGGCCCTACGCGGAGCTCGGCCTTCGGCCTTCGCTGGGTTTCGAAGCTCAGCGTCGGGCCTTCGGCCCGCCGCTTCGCTTATTAAAACACTTGGGGAGGGTTGGTTTTGCTTGGGAGCGTAAGCGGGAAGTTGACTTGGTAGAACGCTTGGAAGCACTGCATTCACGCAGCTCGGCCTTCGGCCTCGCTTTAAATTACTGAGGGTTGCACGCTTGGGAGTCGGGGTGAAGGCTCTGGGCCTTCGGCCCTCCGCCGGGGTCGGCCTTCGGCCTCCCGGCCTGAAGCTCGCCCTTCGGGCTCCCTTAACACACTTTTTTTATAGGATTTTGCTTTGTTCGTCATTCCCGCGGCGAGGCCTTCGGCCTCGCCCAAAATTACTGGGGGTAAGACACGCTTGGACGTCCGGGGTGAAGCTCCGGGCCTGACGGCCCGTCGCGGGGTCGGCCTTCGGCCTCCCAGCCTGAAGCTCGCCCTTCGGGCTCGCTTAACCTACTTGGAAATTTGACTTTTGCCGCTGCCCGCGCCGTTATGGACTTTTCCAAAAAAATTTTTTTACATTGTAATCTTGGGCCCCCAGGCTCGCCGCGTGCCAAATCTCAGCGCACTCGGACCAACTTGAAAAAAAAAAAAAAAAAAAGTCGGCCATTTTAAAAAATTTTTAATGCAGTTTGTTTTGTCTCGGGGCCCTCTATGACATTTGGTCGAGCACCCCCCACCCATCTCGCACCGTTTTAGAGCTGCCATACAAAAATAAAATTGCTATTTTCTCCGCCATCTTGGGACTTTTCCAAAAAATTTTTTTATCATACGAATCTTTAGGCCTCTATCTCCCGCCATGCCAAATCTCAGCGCGCTCGGACCAACTTCAAAAAATTAAGAAAAAAAAGTCGGCCATTTTGAATTTTTTTAAATGCAGTTTGTTTTGTTTCGGGGCCCTCTATGACATTTGGTCGAGCACCCCCCACCTATCTGGCACCGTTTAAAAGTTGCCATACAAAATAAAAGTGGCCAGATTTTCCGCAATTGAAACATTTTTCAAATTTTTTTTGTTTCATAGGAATCTAGGGGACCCCGAGCTTCCGTGACCAAAATTTGAGCGCGCTAGGACAAACTTGAAAAAATTAAAAAAAAAAGTCGGCCCATTTGAAAAAAAAATGGCGGCTTCAAAAACTGACCAGGGTTCTTTATGACATTTGGTCGAGTACCCCCCACCTAGGTCTCACCGTTTAGCGAGGCCGTCAAACATTTTTCTGACCGAGAGCGGTAGACCAAAAGTCGGATTTTTCTGGAGGTCATCAGACCGACGTCTATACGACAGTACCAAAGTCAAACACCCCACAAACCTCCTTCTGGGAGAACAATCATGTCAATCAGTCAGTCGGGTTGCGGCTTTATATAATATAGATAAAAGTACGATGAAGCGTGAATCCATCTCACGTCTGCCCACTACGACAACTGCGTGAAAAACTGTCGCTATTCGGCGTGAAAACGGTTTTTAAACGAATGAAAATCTACCGTGTGAACACCCGACTGGTTGTACGTTTAAAATCGAATACGTGAAAAAACGTGCAGGACGTTTCCGTGTGAACCTAGCCTAATATGTGTACCTAGTTTCTGCGTAATTCGATATTGCGTACATTCCAGGACACTAATATGAAGTACTTATAGTGAATATCACAAATTCCTTGTTTTTAGGGTTCCGTACCCAAAGGGTAAAAACGGGACCCTATTACTAAGACTCCGCTGTCCGTCCGTCCGTCCGTCCGTCTGTCACCAGGCTGTATCTCACGAACCGTGATAGCTAGACAGTTGAAATTTTCACAGATGATGTATTTCTGTTGCCGCTATAACAACAAATAGGTACTAAAAACAGAATAAAATAAAGATTTAAGTGGGGCTCCCATACAACAAACGTGATTTTTGACCGAAGTTAAACAACGTCGGGCGGGGTCAGTACTTGGATGGGTGACCGTTTTTTTGCTTGTTTGTTTTGCTCTATTTTCTGTTGATGGTGCGGAACCCTCCGTGCGCAAGTCCGACTCGCACTTGGCCGGTTTTTAGGATAAAATACAAGACCTGAGGTATTTCCTTTGCGCTACGACATGGGGTTCTTCAAGCCGTACCTTAATTTTATTCTGTCGGATCAATAAACAACAATATTTCCTGATGTTTATTTTATTTCATGTAACTTAATTCGGCAAACCAAAAATCTATTCAGTGGGGAACTAACTACCTATTCAATTGTTTATTTATTCATGTGTCACATTAATTTGGCCGGCAGTGTACACTGTAATACATAGCGCTTCGCTTTAAGAGGGTGTTAATAACAACTTCACGTCAACACGACTAGTGAGACAACGCTTCCCCTCTTTTGGAGAAGAAAGGTCAGAAATACACATTAAGATGACAAGTTTTGTTGTCTAAATATAGTTTGTAGCAAAAACAGTTGTAGGTATCAATAGCGGTTTTAGTAAAGTTTGCAAATGAAATATGTAATATGTAAATGTATACGCCTACATCGAATTATTTTATTAGTTTGGTGAAACAACAGTAGGTATCTCCAATCTCTAGCAAGAATGAAATAGTATATTAACTACAGAGCCGGGACCGATACCCTTCCAACTCTGTCAATCGAAAAATAAAACACTTTTCTTGAATTTTATTAAAATGTCATTTTACGAAGTTTCAAGTTCCCAGCTTAAAATAAAAATTGAACCCCATACAAACTTTCATCCCCTTTTTAATCTCCTTAGGGGTTAAATTTCGCAAACCGAAACTTCCACGAGTCAAAGATGTAATAGGCTGAATTATTTATATTCTGTAATAAGATTCGCATTACGCATAGAAAGTATGACGACTGCATATTACTGATATTTTGTTAAACTGTTAAATACGAGCGTGTACCGTACTGTGCGTAATGAAGGTACTTATACTACTTATCTACATACTTGTAGTTTTCATAATTATGTACAGCTGTTATGCGTGGTGGGGTAGATATAACGTGCCACTGTAACGTATCAAGAGGCGGAACTTGCGACAAGTTGCCACCGCACTTGAGTTATCGTGTAATGTTTGAGTTACCCGGGCGCTTAATTGCTCTGAGTAATGACCTCCACTTTTGAACTTGGCCTACTAGTAGGAGCCTAAATATTTGGGATTTAAGGATGTTACCACATTTAAGGGCACTGAATTATCTTAAGCCGTTCAGAACAAGCACTATGTTAAAGATGCTTTTCGGTGAAGGAAAACATCGTGAGGAAACCGGACTAATCCCAATAAGGTCTAGTTTACCCTCTTGGTTGGAAGATCAGATGGCAGTTGCTTTCGTAAAATCTAGCGCCTACGCGAATTCTCGGAATTAGTTGCCAAGCGGACGCAACGCAGTTGATGTCACTCTCAATGTTTAACTATAAGAGAAATTTTGTGTATTGGAATAATTATCTGAAAATATCTGTTATTATCAGCTTGATGGAATTTCCTTAATCCACAATTTATTGAAGATGTGACTACTCGTATAATTCATTTCACGATGGAGAGACGTTAAAGCGGGTACTGATGGGTAAATCCCTTCAGTCTGTCTCGGCTGCTCTATTAAATTTACTCGGAATGAAATCTGGGTACATTGGGAAGGTCTGAGATAGACGATGAGTTGTTTGTTAAAAAAGGTACCTGCAGTCTGTTGTTGAAATGCCCAAGTTTTAAAAGTACTCCATTGATTCGGTTAATCTGTCAGCTCCCAGCGGCTCATATTTGAGCCAGAACGCTTATGGGTGACGTCATATCGTGGGAAACGACAGGTTAAGTTGTGTTCTAATGTATGGGGAAGACAAAAAAATTATAGCCAGACTTTTATGAATGTATTTAGTATGATGCCTTTAGGTATGGTGCTTTACGCACACTAGCGTCCCAACCCCCCTGGCGCAACCCTTCCTTTTAGTATGAAATATGTCCCGGTTGACAGTTTATTTTTATTTTTGGGGAAAGTGTACAAGGTGTCCCAAGAAGTAGTGATATACTGAAGCTGGGAGGTAGAGGACCTAGAGGGCTATCTGAATCACCCCCATGTATGTTCCGCGATTTTTCGTATTTTCGGAGTTATGATTTTTTTTAATTTTTCACCTATCGCCGAGTACGATGAGATTTTTATTTATGGTGACGTGAATTATTGCGGTAGATGCTTGATTTTTTTGTGTGCTAAGCTGATAGATAGGCCAATTCAGTATGGTAACATTTACTATCGTTAGATCTTTGAATGGAATCAACTTCAAGGGCGCTTAAAAAAATAAAACATACTGGGTAATTTTACCTTTCTTGGCATTCATTTTTTTTTAATTCCATTCAAAGATCTAACGATAGTAAATGTTACCATACTGAATTGGCCTATCTATCAGCTTAGCACACAAAAAAAATCAAGCATCTACCGCAATAATTCACGTCACCATAAATAAAAATCTCATCGTACTCGGCGATAGGTGAAAAATTAAAAAAAATCATAACTCCGAAAATACGAAAAATCGCGGAACATACATGGGGGTGATTCAGATAGCCCTCTAGGTCCTCTACCTCCCAGCTTCAGTATATCACTACTTCTTGGGACACCTTGTATAATATAGGCAAAAAGTGTCAATGAAAGAAATAATTCTTAGATTATTAAATTCTTGAAAAAAAGGTTATATTTATTTTTTTGATATGATGTGTACCTTATTCATGTTATAGCGAGACGAAATTCAACAAAATTTTACCGTTGAACAAGCTGAATCTTCTTCCCATACGATTTCTGTCAGTGTCAGTTAATACTTACATGAATATGGTGAGTCTTACCAAAAAGTAGCATATAACCTTTTTTGTTTAAAATGTATTAAGGATTATTTCTTACCTTCACGCTTTTTAGGGTTCCGTAGCCAAATGGCAAAAAACGGAACCCTTATAGATTCGTCATGTCTGTCTGTATGTCCGTCTGTCTGTCCGTCCGTCTGTCACAGCCACTTTAATCCGAAACTATAAGAACTATACTGTTGAAACTTGGTAAGTAGATGTATTCTGTGAACCGCATTAAGATTTTCACACAAAAATAGAAAAAAAAACAATATTTTTTTGGGATTCCCCATACTTCGAACTGAAACTCAAAAATTTTTTTTCATCAAACCCATACGTGTGGGGTATCTTAGGTTTTCAAAAATGATATTGAGGTTTCTAATATCATTTTTTTCTAAACTGAATAGTTTGCGCGAGAGACACTTCCAAAGTGGTAAAATGTGTCCCCCCCCCCTGTAACTTCTAAAATAAGAGAATTATAAAACTAACAAAAATATACCATGTAAACTTCCACCGAAAATTGGTTTGAACGAGATCTAGTAAGTAGTTTTTTTTAATACGTCATAAATCGCCTAAATACGGAACCCTTCATGGGCGAGTCCGACTCGCACTTGGCCGCTTTTCTTAACTCTAATACTTTTCTCAAAAAAAAAAAAAAACCGTCAACGGGGACATATTTCATACTAAAAGGGGGGTTGCGGCAGGGTAGGGGTTGGGACGCTAGTGTGCGTAAAGCACCATACCCAAAGGTATCATACTACATTCATAAAAGGCTGGCTATAATTTGTTTAAAAAAAAAGCGGCCAAGTGCGAGTCGGACTCGCCCATGAAGGGTTCCGTATTTAGGCGATTTATGACGTATAAAAAAACTACTTACTAGATCTCGTTCAAACCAATTTTCGGTGGAAGTTTACATGGTAATGTACATCATATATTTTTTTTAGTTTTATCATTCTCTTATTTTAGAAGTTACAGGGGGGGGGACACACATTTTACCACTTTGGAAGTGTCTCTCGCGCAAACTATTCAGTTTAGAAAAAAATGATATTAGAAACCTCAATATCATTTTTGAAGACCTATCCATATACCCCACACGTATGGGTTTGATGTAAAAAAACTTTTTGAGTTTCAGTTCGAAGTATGGGGAACCCCAAAAATTTATTGTTTTTTTTCTATTTTTGTGTGAAAATCTTAATGCGGTTCACAGAATACATCTACTTACCAAGTTTCAACAGTATAGTTCTTATAGTTTCGGAGAAAAGTGGCTGTGACATACGGACGGACAGACAGACAGACAGACGGACAGACAGACAGACAGACATGACGAATCTATAAGGGTTCCGTTTTTTGCCATTTGGCTACGGAACCCTAAAAACACAATTTAAAACCGAATCACATGTTGAAGAAAAATGTTCGCATTTTTTTGAACTCGAACTAAGTACAAGGACTTTTTTAAGTAATACTGTTGCTCAAAAAGTTGTACCTACTTACTTTGCTGCATATCGAGTGCAAAGTTACTCAAATGTTTCGAGCTACTGCTTTTTACTTGTCCAGTATTTCAAAACTTTACTCTTCACCATACTGAATCTAAGCAGTACAACCTTAATCAACAAAGTGTTTGTTGTAGTGTTTTTGTTGTAATTGGGGCAATATGGTTTTGTAAACCCGTTTTTTTCTCAGCTTCACTCCGTAAGTCCGTATATTTGTATGTTACATATATACTAAATGTCGACGACTTCGTTTACGTGGATTTTTATATTGGTTGTTGTAATTCTACATGAACTTTGTGCAGTTAAAAACACATAACATTTGTGTCACAATGTGTCGTTAAAACCCCGTCCAGGAAGAATTTTTCATTCTCGATTTCGAAGTATCGACACCTTTTCAACTCCCTGAGAAAATGAAATTTAAAAAACACCGACCGACATTTATAAAATTGTAACTCATTACTTTGTGATAGCACTCAACACATCGTTCCATCTAACATCTAAAAGTACTTCTATCTAGGGCACAAGATTTAGCTGGAGGCTGTCCAAGTTTCAGATTGCTGACGAAATTTCTGCGCGAAAGAGATTTATTTTGTGTATAATATAGTTACAACTATTAAGTTAAAAAAAAAACAACCTTGCGGGGTGTTTATCCATGTAGGTATATCTATATTTAAACATTTTTTTCTAAACTCAGCAATAATATTTCCAAAAAAATGTTCTATAGAAAACTCCATCTGCCATCACCCGCGTCAACACGGTAACGCTACAGCATTAATGCTGCTGCATTCGTAATACGAATATAATCTTTAAATAAAATATACAGCACTAATGTATTTCAATGAATTTTCAATGTTATATCAACGTAACTTATTAATACCTGCTCGTTGCCGCATTCGTTTGATGAAACCACTGGGTTGGAAACTCGAACAGATCTCATCGAATCGGACTAATCTCCACGTGTAATCTAAAAAGTAATAAGTAACCGAACCAAATACTAAATTACTTCTAAATTTAGAATTATATTAAGGTTTCGCAACTGAATTTAGTGACACATTTGTTGTGGATTGTGGAGTGCTCTTTTTACTGATTTGTGATTCTTCGGTTATTCTCGTATATCGGGTTACCTTTATGTAACAAGAAACTGAAATAGATGAATTCAAAAGAAAAACGACAAAGCCCTCCATGTAATAACTCGAGTATATTTCACGCCTTAGAAAGTTAAACTTTTTTAATGACATTATTCATAAACCGCTGTAAAATTTAACTCGTTGGATATTTATTTTGGTCCTTTGCATCATTTGAAATTTGTGTTTGATGGAAAGTGACAGGATTTAACAGAGGTTTGCTACGTTTTTTGAATAACAGGATAAGTATTTTCAAATTACACGATAAAATATAGGTATATAAATAAAAATAACCTGATACCGGTTCAGAAAAAAAAATTTGACACGACAAAATACCAAGAAGAAACTCAGCTACGTAAATGAATGGATGAAACTGGATTTTTAAACACTAAGTTCTACTAGACTTATTACCGGGATATGAACCGTGATTACCTTTTGTTGCGGTCTACACAACTTTGACACCCACCCAACTTCATTTACTCGTGAACAAGATGCATGTAACTGCGTCGAAATATCGGAAGCTCGAAAACAATACAAAAGGTAATAACGGTTCATATCCCGGTCGATATTAGTCTAGTGAAACTAATCGTGAATCATTCAAAACTGTTAGTCGGGTAACATTCCATTTCTAACCGCAGCTGCACTACTGGTACTGAACGCGTCGCTGTTACTGTCAATTTCCATAGTAAAATGAACAGTAAGTAGTGCAGCTGCGGTTGGAAATGGACTGTCACCTGTTTTTTACAGTCATCAGCTAGGCCTGTCTTATCAGTTATTACAACATGAATCTAGTATAACTGGATTGGGCATGAGTAGTGGGGATAACTGACAGAACGGGATAGTCTTATGTATCTTTCAGTAGGAGTAGCAGCGAAAGCGCTATTATTGTTTGTCCTTGTCACAGTCTCACATCTTGTTTTATTCCCCACCGTAAATTGACCACCGTGATTGGTCGAATTCATTTGTTGCCCACCATAATGCGACGCTATGATTGGTCGAATTTATATGTTTTGTCCCTCACGGAGGCACGCGTAGACCACTTCTATAGGATGCTACCTTCTATGTATTACAACGATTTTCTATCACCATGGTAACTTTAAACAAAATTAGGTAAACACAATTCACCTCGTAAAATTGATACATATTTTTTCGGGGGCTTACGATTTTTGTTGACTCTTTGCAAAGAAAACGAGCGTCGTAAATAGGTACCTAACAACGCGGGTTTGATGTTTCTTATATTGAAGATTTAAATGTCTGCCTGTGCCCATATTGTATGTTGTTGTTTTCAATATGATATTTTATCTATATTTTGAAAACCATGTTGATTTAGTTTTCTCCTAAGGTATTATGTTGATATAGGTTATAAATTTACTAAATATTTACGTATGTTTAGTAAGCATTTATACCAAATTTAAATGTACATTTTCTAAGTTTTCCTCACTCTTGCTCACCCATCACTTGAATACAAATATGCTTGCATTTTCATGTTAATTTCATAGCAACAAATATTTTCATCGTTTCTTTAAAAAGTAACGAATTTGATCCTTCAGCCTATGAAGTCTCTTTCGAGGTAGGTCACGTTCTGAAGACATATATTTCTTAGAACCGTAAAATGTGCTACTTTGCTCCTACTTACCAAGTTTCAACAGTATAGTTCTTATAGTTTCGGAGAAAAGTGGCTGTGACATACGGACGGACAGACAGACGGACAGACGGACAGACGGACAGACAGACAGACATGACGAATCTATAAGGGTTCCGTTTTTTGCCATTTGGCTACGGAACCCTAAAAAATGACTTATCGTTTATTATATCCAACCATGATATTTCTATATTATTATTTATATACTCAGATAAACAAAATTGTATATTTTTTGAATTGCTACTTTATTTAGTCATAAAATTAATCTCTTTTCTTGGCGGGGTCTATTAATTTGGCGCACAATGGGGTGACTTTGCACCTCTAAGTGAACTACAGGTAGGAGCAAAAATACCCCCAACAATGAGTATGTTGTGCCCCGTATTCAAAGCTTCGTTTTATATAAAACAACATTCCATAAAGTTGATTTACCGATGAAATATGTCACATGAGATGTTCTTTTCACATTCAATTTGTCTGAATATTTAAATGA
Source organism: Cydia amplana (assembly GCF_948474715.1). NCBI lineage: Eukaryota > Metazoa > Arthropoda > Insecta > Lepidoptera > Tortricidae > Cydia > Cydia amplana. The sequence goes on from NC_086072.1 coordinate 5,293,746, forward strand.
GGAACAGTTTAAAAATATTCAAGATTTCTTTAAAGTGGAGCCAATTTTGAAGCTAAGTAGGACCGTTTTACGGAACGTAATTTTCAGAGGATGTCACTTTATGTGCACTAGAGATATGTCGAATGAGCCCGTTGGCTAAGACTCACTCTGTCTAAAGGCATTGACTGGTCAGTACACTAACCTATTGTATCCGTTGTTGCAGACTGGCTAACGGTGACTTGGGCGCAAGGCGGCATGCAGCTGCAGCCGGGAGCGGGCGACGATGCCGACATCAAAGCCAGGTTCGAACCGTAGAATGGAACGTTTGTGGATGCTGACAGAGTGTTAAAAGTGTGACAGTGCCTGATCGGTTATAAAAAAAAACAATTCACAAATCTTGCTTACAACAATTACATTTATTCATCTGCCAAACCAGAGTGGCTGTTGGTGGTTTGTTGGTAGGTATCCTTTTCTCAAACATACTCGGAAAATTTTTGTTCGTAAATCGAAGACGCAAAGTGCCCAATTGACAATAATTGACCTTCTGCTGAATAATTTGCATTTTGTCCAGTTAAGAAAACAGTTCTTATAAGCCCTTAGGAGGCATAGTTAGGCTTGTGAAATATTATACCTAAGTAAACCATATTATCTTACTGTCACTCTTACATAAAAAGATATATGATTTCATAGGTATATATGAAAATGAGCGCAACACACTCAATTTTAATTGATGTCATGTTTCAAAAGCTTGAATACGCTCCCAGTAGTATATTAAAATTAAATATTAAATATCATTTATTATCAGGCAACTAAGGCCCATAGATACATACATACATAACAAACTACATACATACAATAATAAATATCTTAAAGGATAAAATGTGTTTCGGCGACACAGTTACATACGACAAGCCGGCATCCCTACTAAAAGAAAATAAAGTAGTCATGTCTTATGCCACGGGTTCCCGCCAATCACTTCAGCTTACGAGCTACATTCCGATGGCGAAAATATTGAAGGCAATACCATGTTTATTATAAAAGCTAAGTAGCACTCGAGACTAATTGTTTCGGAGCAATAAGTACCAACCTAGATAGTAATGAAGTTTTAATACTTTAAAAATTTAAAACATTGGTGTGAGATATATTATTCGCAATCATTCTATCAACTTCGAGTTAATCAATTTATTTGTTTGATGAAATAAAAGAATAGTAATAAAAACTGTGATTTTGTAAAGAATATGACCAGCGCTCATCCCCCTCAGGTCCTACTCGGTAATCTCATTAAATACACGCCCGCAAAATGTCCGCTCTTTTACGTTAAGTCATTCTGTATACCACTTAAGTAACATCCATATTTCTTCATTATTAGAATGTTCCTCTTGTAGTTGTTGCAAAATGTACTAAAATTACGGCGAGATATTTTTTATTCGATTTGCTATTGTAATTTTTTTACATAAATGTCATAATTATTGTATATTTATATATGATACCGTAAAACTGTGCACCAGTTAGTATACAATTTAACGTAGGATATGTTAGTTTGTAATCGTCCTGCCGCCAGTTTATTATTTTACTAGCGGGTTTATAAGCTGACGAGTGTTTAGTAGTTTACGATGACTTATACATTAAATAAAACCAGCATAATTAGTACTTAATTTTTCCGATTTTTAAAACTCTATTAAAATAAAATTAATAAAAAACAATAATTACACTCACTGCGTTCGAGCACCAAACTACCTCGGCAGAAATGAGTGCTTTACAGCCCTTACCATTGACATAGATATCTAGGGACTGGCTTTACGGGCAATAATAATGAGGCATGACAGGGGCCAGTACAGCGGTGTGAAATCGCTACAACGCGATTGGTTGATGAGTTCGCATCACCCGCGCGATTGGTTGACGAGTTCGCATTACGCGCGCTATTTGGTCGCAACAAGTCGCGTTAGACTGCACGATTGGCTGGAATTCGTGGGTAGCACCGCTGAACTAGTACGATGTTTAGTGCCCCATTAGCCCGTCCTTAGATATTATACGTCAATGGTCCTTACACCCCTTGGTTAACAATCTACTATTCCTCAACGCACTTATCGACTCGGTTGTGTAAATGTATCTATTAATTTTATGTCAAATTTAATAAAATTGTTTCGTAACTTGGTACTTATTTCTTATAATAGGTACTTAGGAGTTTTATTTTATAGATATTTATAAGTAACAAAATTGTTTTACAAAACATAGGTATTATAATTGCATTAATATACCATACCTTTACGTCACAGCTAACGTAATAGAGGTGGAAATTAATTGTGCGGAAGAAGAGGCGATTGCTTAATATTTTCCTTATTAAACGGACATTTAATGAAATAAAATTTATTTTGGGAACGGCAAAGCCACTTTCACTCAAACATGTTTATTTTAAGTAAGGGAAGTGACAGCGTCGTCTCAAATCCAAAAATAGATTTAGGTACAATATAGGTAGATACTATTGTACTTAATATTTACTTAATATTTTAAGGTGATCGATAAATTCTCATCTCTCTCTTTCTCTTAGGCGCCGAAATTGATAATTAAATATATATCGCACGTTTAATTCTTTAGGAATTAGATAATCTTTTAATATTCATTGATGTACACAACTATTTTAAGTTTATGCCATTTAGTTGAAATGTAAAGAACGCATCTTGGAATTCCGTTTCCAGAGATTTCCCATGCGGATTTGTTCGCGGAATATTCTCACAAAATATAATTCAGAATTAATTAAACATTTCATTCTGCCAACACAAATATTTTGGTATTCATTACTTCCATTCCATTTTAGAAGCTACCAAAATAATTGACATTCTAGTCAGATTAGTTATTTAGATACTGCATGTATTTTGAATCATTTAAGGAATGGACCCGAATTATAACTAAACAGGTATAGGTATGTTGTAAAGAAGTAGAATTTTCTATTAATGTGTAAAAAAAATATAGTAAGTCACATATAATACAATAAAATCAAGTCGAATTTACAATAAGTATTCTGTTATAGGATCCTAGATTTTTTTCCCGTGTAGCACATTGCTAACCAAGGGATGAAATGGAGCCTTTCACCCGAGTTAATCACTCTACTCTTCATTTCGAATACAACAATTTCAAAAAACACGGCTATGTATAATATTATATTATAAGTTAAACATGTGTAGTAGTTGTTTGTGACATGGAGTAAGTATATTTTCTTTTTTTTTATGGCTTAACAGATATATTATTAGTTGTTTTTCATTCATTTTAGAAAAAAACAGCAATTTACTGGCAATGCAACCCATTTCTCACTAACAATAAAGATTATGATTATCATATAATGAAAAAATAGTATTTTATACAATCGTGATATAATGGAGAGCTTTTCAGTCGAGTACCGTGTTTAGGCAACGAAGCTTGCTGAGTTGCCTAAGTAAAGGTACGAGATTGAAAAGCTTGATTATATCACTATTGTATACAATACTTTTTCTACGAGTCAACAAAAAAATACTTAAAACTAGTAGAAGGATCATATATGTAGGTAAAAAAACCAAAAGTATACAGCTAAGATGCGCGAGCAGCCGCGATACCTTCATACTCGTACGCGACCCGGCCCCCGCGCCCCGCGCCCCCGGCCGGTTGATCAACGACACCTTCTCGTAACTCATGAGGCCCTGGTACTTGCTCCGCGCTTTCGATTGGTCAATTTCATTATAGTTGACTAAACTGTATCGAAATGAATATTATAGTTGACTAAACGGTATCGAAATGAATATTACAGTTGACTAAACTCTATCGAAATAAATATTATAGTTGAGTTGGGATCCCATAGTGAAAAAAGTATGCGATTTCACTTTGGTATACGAAGTCTTAATTTAAGCATTGCAGTCGACGAGTAGAAAAATACATTTACCTATAGTAACTTGAATATTATATAATGCAATTCAAAAGAAGCGCGCTATCTCGAGTTTTCCCGGTAGCTCATATTTGAAATTATTTCTTTCATTGAGAAGTTTTTAAACATTATTGTTGTATATGCATACTAGCTTTTGCCCGCGACTTCGTCTGCGTGGAGTTAGTAATTTATAGCTTATTTTTACCCAATCTGCTTTTTATTGATTTCCCATATGAACAGTCTGTCCGGTCGGTCTGGCCTTCCGTCGTGAACTGATCTTATTTTATGGTGTCGTTGTCATATCTAAGTTTGAATTTAAATGTCCGTAGTTCCAAATATGTATGTCAGTCAGTCAGTCAGTTGGTCTATGTCAGGTCGCCACGGAGGTTTGAAGCCACGCCACCATACAAACTTCCACCCCCCCTAAAGGGTGATTTATGGTATAAAAACTACTCTATGTACTTCCCCGGGTACTCAAACCATCTCCATACCAAATTACAACTAAATCGGTTCAGCGGTTTAAGCGTGAAGAGGTAACAGACAGACACACTTTCGCATTTATAGTATAATATTAGTATGGATATGGATTTAGGTGTATAACAATACTAATGGGTACTAGGGTTGCCATTCGGTTAATTAAAAGGCTGAACAAATATAATCTAGAATTACATGCGGTGAGAGAAATAACAAAGCTTTGAAAAGTTAATTTAATATGTAGTTGGCAGTTGTGGAAAAACAAAACTTCACCTCTGCTTCGGCAAAGCTTCTAATTGCTTTACTTATCCGACAGCAATGTACCTACTTTTTGAAAGCTGTTGTACCTATTATTCTAGTTTGCAAGTATGTATGAATTAAAAGTGGAAATAAAACAATGATTATTTTTGGTGCCCTCCCGCCAAGTGTGTTCGCTATAAGTAGTTGTTTTTGCACAAATATGGCTGCGTCACTATCTTTTTGTCATATTAAGGAAAGTGTTGGAAAACGTATATTCGAGCTACACGTGTAACTGAATAACCATAAAGATCCAAGGAATCATATTTTAAGATACTTTCTTTGGTTGGTGTGAATCAATCTTGTTGGTGTAACGAGTAAAGAAAGAATGGTCAATTAACTCGGCCGTCACTCGGCCCCATTCAATCAATGCTTATAAGAAGTCACAGCGGTACGATACCGATCTGTCAAAAGTGACATTTCTTCAACCAATAAACGTAACTTTAAAACTGACAGATTATAAGCGGACTTCCGGTTCGAGCGCCATCTTAATAGTCACGCCTCGTGATTCATTCCTTTGTTTTTTGCTCATTAATATTGTTTAAATTGTAATATCTATAGCTTATTATACAGTAAAGCAATGTTATAGTGTGCTGTGAATAGATAATGAAATATGAAACGCGTTTAACCACCATTTTGGCGTCAACGGCCGGTAGTCCACGTGCTGTCTTATAAAGTCCAGTACGGATATGATGGTCGTTCTTGTCTACGTAACAGCGTGATAAAACGATGTCCGTCACTTTCAATCGCGCTCTGTTAAAAAGTGACGGATATTTTGTCAGGTGGATAAAGCAGTCCATAATAGGCCTGCAGCTATCGCTTTACAAGAGCTAATCACCGTACCCTGTCTTGTACTAACCGTACTATTTTAGTCGTATTTAAAGTTCCTAATACATTGACACTGGCGAAATAGTCCCACTTACTGAAGCCATTTAATTTTAAAATAATGAATTGAAGTTATAAGCATTGTTCGAATCGGGCCGACTGTCAAAGAAAAGAACAGACAATTGAATCATTTGTATCCGCTAAAAGATAAACAATAAAACGATTAAAATTCATTTTAAAATATCATTAGGTACCTAATTATTTAAGTGATCTGTCGTTCTGCAATTACAGTACCAATTTTTTAGCTTATTGAATTTTGTATTGGATACGATAGCTAGTTGAACTTTTACCGTGTATCATTCGTCACTCTTGCACTTACACTTACATAGCTATTAGTGAAATAACAATTTTTAATTAGTCTGAATCCTTTTTGTGACTGAATAAAAACTACGTCAGTCCTTAATCATAGCCCTTGAAGTACTGGCATCGATCCAGCTTCATTAGCTACGACCTTCGGTTTGTACAGTGGGTAGGTACAATGCCGCCGACACCACGGGACTAATTTCTGTCCCAGTGAGGGACGGGTAAATTTTGTGATTGACAGATGCTTTAAGACGAAAGGGGGATTTGTATGGAGAAACAAACATAGTCCCCATTTTTCTCTCTGGATATTGACATTGTGGAAAATTTCAGATTTATTATATTATGAGAATTGTTACCCTCCAAGGTTGTCTTCTAGATTTGTTCTAATTGTTCCCAATATTTTAATTACTTTCTAGCTACTTTGTTACCTAATCTACTTTAATTAGACCCTTTTGTCCGTTTTAGGATTTAAAGGGGAAATTAACTTCTAGGTACTAGGTACATACTCAACAGTTCATCAAATGAGTAAAAACATTTTTATGTTTCGCTCATACAAGGATTTTTAAACCACAGTTACGTATATTCAATTATTTATAAATTGTTTACAGGGGATTATGCGACTGTTTTTTTTCTGATAAAGAAACTCAACAACTTTTCAATTTATTCATCTACTATAGCTTCCAATGATTAAAATCAATTTTCCTGTAAATCACATGCCAAACATCCAATCGGATGCTAATCACATCTGGCTAGTCATTGATGAGCAAAGCGACGCACACAGGCCACTACTTAGAACCAAAAAGACGTAATGAAACTCGTATGTCGATACGGCCTGTGGTACATTAGCAGCCAGTTCGGATTCGGCTGGCCATTCATTACACAACTAATCACCGACCGATGGTGGCTCGAATGAAGTCACCACTAACAGGCAATTCACGTTGCGTTTATGTGAAGAGTGGCCTCCGATCGCCTTTTGTTTCTACAGGATAAATGTGGTAACCGTTAGGCAGAGGGTATAATAGACTCGTAGCTTTGTATACTCGCAAATAATGTATGGTAATTAAAGGATTTAAATAAGCAGATCAAATTTGTAAAGCAGACAGTTTATGCTTTACGAAACCTCTCGAAACTTGTAAATCCTTTACATTGTCGGATAACTTGTGACTGTAGTCTTTGCGTGGAGAAACATGTGGATCGTTGAACGATTGTTAGGGGTTTCCATCGTTTTGTAGAACACATGGAAAGTACTTCGACCATGCAACCGTCTCGAGTCCCTAAGGCTAGGTTCACACGGCAACGTCCTGCACGTTTTTCTACGTATGCGATTTTAAACGTACAAACAGTCGGGTGTTCACACGGTAGATTTTCATGCGTTTAAAAACCGTTTTCACGCCGAATAGCGACAGTTTTCACGCAGTTGTCACAGTGGGCCATAGACTAGGAATCCTCTAGACTGAGTTTAAAGCAATTATTTCATGAAACCGATGCTGCCAAAAATACGGGGGTGCGGGGGGACGAGGTGAGCGAATCCCGTGCCGTGATTGGTCCGTTCAAAGACACGGACCAATCACGGCACGGGATTGACTCGAAGATGAGTAAAACTACCGTATAAGTGGCAGAGGGGGTAGCGTTACTATGCTCAGTCTAGAGGATGTCTTGTCTGTGCAGTGGGCAGACGTCTGAGATGGATCCACGCTTCATCGTACTTTTATATTGGTATCGATGGCGACAAAGGTTTCGCCGCCGATAAAACAGAAGGTTTTGGGTACATAATTTCCTTCCAAGCCGTTTGAGTTGCGACATGATTTTTATAAAGATCAGTAAGTAGTTTTATCCCACAAAACGAGCTTTTGTTCGATTAAATTAATTAATAATTGATTGTCTATCGAAGATTCTTCAATCATTTTGAAATAATCTTGAAATTGCAAACAAAATACGTGCGTTCCCGTCAAAAGTTGCTTTAGTACTATAGACGCTTGTTCGGTTGCTATTCGATAAAAAACGTAAAACATCGTGCCGTGTGAATGAAACAGAACTATACTACTCGCCACTGCAAACCGAATACGTTAAAGTTCATTCGATTTGCTTGACAAGTCCGGTGAGTATCCGTTTAAACGTATAAAGAATGTACGTTTTTTTGCAGTACACACGCCGTGTGAATGGTTCTATGTATGTGCCACTATTTATCCGTTAAGACGTATACTGCAAAAAAACGTGCAGGACAATGCCGTGTGAACGAAGCCTTAGTCCGATTACGGCACACGTCACGTAGCAACAATCGGGCAAGGCAAGGGCACGCACAAAGTGATATATTTTGTGGCAAAACTGTCCCATTGTTTTCTTTTGTGTGATTTTCGTGCAGTCGCTTAGTAATTTACTTTGAAAGTTGCGCTAGATTATCTTTATTCAACATGCAATGCAAATTATGCAGCAATGCAAAATAAACCATTGTACCTAATCTGGTTTTGTAATAATATTTCAAATTACCTACTTTTTTGTCTGAATAAATATATTACTACTACCTACTACTATACTACACATTGATATTGTACTACTTATATATTGAATACCATTAGCTAACTTAATATAAAGGCAAGTTCGAGTTTTAATTATTCGATTTGTTTCGGATGCGATACTGATCTGTAAGAGTCAAAAGTGACGTTTTTGGTTGAAGGAGTGTCACTTTTGACACAGACAGTTCAGTATCATATCGGAAACACTCGAGTTGGCCTGATATTGTCTGAACTAGATTTATCCGACTAGTGGCTTTTGGTGGTATTCGGCAGGTTTCGGTAAACATCGGAAGCCTGAGGGCCTACCGCGAACCACGTTCGACGTGTTACCTCCCTGTCACACTTACGTACGAATTTACAAGTGCGACAGAGAGGCAACACGTCGAACGCGGGAGGCCCTCTAGGCGCTTCCGTCGCTGGCTGTCAGTATGCAGCACTCGCAGATTAGTCTAACTAAAGCCGTACCAAAGTGAAAATCCTATTTGTTACGAGTATTTGACTTTTCAGCTAACGCTTTTGTTTTTGTTAATTTGGCTTGTTTCTGATGTGACGAAATTGAATTGTGTCCTACTTATCACTTTACTAATGAATGTGTCGCAAATTTTCGATATGAATCTTTTTTCCTCATAACTAAAACTAGAAAAAAGTTTCACTTTTGAAAATAACATGTAACATAACAAAATACATAGTGCAAAATAAGCACGGTTTTATTTTGAGAGGCACGGTGAGCGTGAACCTACTTAAAATATTTTTGCGCGTTATTAGATATTATTATCGATATTATTTTATGTCGACGGGATATTTGTCGAATAAGATATCAGTAAGTATGTAGGTACTGATACATTAGCATAAATCCCGATGAAACAAGATACCTACTAAATAGGTAAAGGTACGGAAGCTGCGTCAAAGGCTTTGACGGACTGGAAGTAGCGCGTAAAATAAAATATCTATCACAAATCGGTTAAATAACGAAATACCTAAATAAAAAACTCAAATGTCCAATGACTTTTAGAGCTGGTTATACTCAATTTATTACTCATCTAGCATTTGGGGATAGCATTTTAAATAAAACATTAAGTACGTAAGTACAATTCCGATACAAATAAATTGAACAAAACTTGTTAGACAGGTTTGTTTTTTAGAATCCCCGACCGCAAAACTTAATTACGTAGAATATTAATATTTTATTTCAACAAGAACTCTGCAAAACGGAGTTTTAAACTTTATTAATAAGGAAAAGTCTTATGGATTACTTTAGGTAGCTTAGAACATTATTTTGTTTTACCTTATCATGTAGATTTCATTGAATAGCCCATAAAATGATTACAATCGAGATTTTTTTAAATATGATAATACTAGTGACTTTTGGCATTCATATGCCATTAATACTTGGATCTGCTACAACTACACCGCCTTACGACACCTTCGCCGTTGGCTGTTGAGAGTAAAATTCTCAATTTTTTTTCTTCAGAAGATGTAAATTAGAAAAAGGACAGGACAGACTCGCTATGTTCGTGGTTCAATTTTGGAATCTTTCGCTTGCTTCGGGTATCAACATTAGCACGAGAAAAACAACAACTTTACCCACACCTATAAAACAAATAACTACCTATTTTATGTGACAGATGCGGGCGCGCCGGCAGCCTAGCCGCGACACCTGGCGAGAAGCTGCTGGAACTGCTGCGGCCGAGCGCCGGCGCGCCGCGGCGGCACTCGACGGCCGCGTGCGCGCCGGCGCAGCCTCCGCGGCCTTCGGGCTTCGTCTACTGCCCGTCTGACGCGCTGCCCTACTGCCCACCGTCACGGCTTGCGCCGTCTCGGCCTGTACTCAAGGTATCGTACGATTCATAGTACCTACGTATTAATGTCGGCGCTGTAGCAGCTGTCGTTCCGACGAGCAGACCTAGTACTTATTAGACGCTGACGCTCGGGAGACGCGAGTATGTGTGGTGCCTTAAAACACTCGTAACAACTTGCATGCATCCAGTCCGATCGGATTATTCAATACTGAACGTACATAAAAATGATGTCATTTACTTCGTGCGACTCGCTTGCGCCAATACGAGCGAAACGCACGATAACTAAATGACATCATTTAGATATCACTCTGATGTCAGTGTACGCTCGAATTGGCCTGTATAAAAGCAAATGGTTGACACACATGACATATGCCATAAATCACTACAATAACGAAGTATCAAGTTAACATTTTTTAAAGACTTACGCACTGAATACTTGCTTCTTTGAAAAAAAAAAAAGTTAAACACTTTTTTTACGAGTGCGTCAAGGCCTTTATTTCCTATGTATTTTTGAAATAGCTTATCGAAAATGGTAATATATATGTTATTTTTCTTTGTCTGCAGTTGCAACCACCTCCACAAATTATTCAACCTGTGGCAGTTCCGCCACCGCCGGTGCCCCAGCGCTCGGCGCCCCCGGCTCCTCTGCCGGTGCCACCTCCCGCGCCGCCGCGCCGCTCGTCCCCGCAGCCCCCGCGACGCCTACCGCCGCCTACTCCACCTAGACCTGCACCCACCAGTCCGGCCACTGATCCAAACGGCAACAAGCGAACCGCATCAGTTTCGCCTCAACCGCGACTCGATTGCAATCGCAACCCACAACCACAAGTCCCTAGAAGACCATTAAAAAGTCTACCGGACACACCATATACGCCAGCATCAGCACCCATTCCTACGCAAAACCAGACAATGAAAAGATCTCCTAGTTCTGGATCGAATATAAGTGTCAGACAAGACTCAAATGTATCCTCTGACTCGTTCAGCCAAACTTCGTCACCGTCTTATACGACGAAGACAATGGAAGCTCCTTTACTGCCTCACCAGCATGTAAACAAAAGCTTGAATGCTAAGATAGCAAGAGGTTTGCTGTTGAAAGAACAACAGGAGAAAGAGGCGGGAAACTCGTCCATAACCAAGAGCATGTCGACTCCTGCGTCGCTACAGACTATAGTTCGCTTCCAGAACGGGAGCAACATGTCGCTACAACACCGGGTGAGTACCTACATTAACATCTGCAAAAGCATTCATTTGATATAACGCTCAGCATGTCATGCTGATGTCTGCCTCACTCATAGTTTATTATCTTGTTTCTGGAACAATCTCCATATATATTTTTCAATAGTCGTCTTTTTGATAGCCTGGTTGGAAAGAAAGTTCACTTTCTACTTCACTGGATCCCTTGTGTCTAAGATTGTCTGGAAATAAGGATTTATTGCGTCAAATACCTATTATATTGGACGTGTAACTACTGAATCATACCGTTCCACCATATAACTATTAAGATATGACTGAGTTGGAATATATGTTGTAAGCGAATGCAGAATTCTGATTAGGTCTGGTACATCTCGATTGAACGACGTCCGTCCCGGGAATGCCTCTATTGAATGCACTAATGGAATTGTCACAATGCAATGCTTCAGTCTTTTGTTTACATAGAAATGTATTATTCGTGATAACCGGTATGCGGAAATAGTTTGCGATGGAGTTACATTATAATGAGAATTCTCACATCTATCTCTATTTTACACCGGGCAGCGGAAATATCCTTTTGCTTCAGTTAATTGGTTTTAGAGCTTTAATCAAACTGCGTTTGGCAGATTGAATGGCATTTAACTTAGTAGCTATGTAAGCAGCTACTATCGGTTGCTGCAGGAATAATGCACTGCTAAAGTTCTATTGAAAGTAATAACTATTAGACTTTTATCCTTTAACTTTTCGTGAGAAATAAAGAATGTTTAATGCATTTTTGACCACTTAGCCATCTCTTTAGAAAGTCAATAAAAGCTACCCAAATTACTAATTGCACGCAGACGATGTCGCGGGCAAAAGCTAAGGTATGTAACTAAAAGTGGAAAATGTAAATTTTAACGTGTAATTCATCATTTGATAGGTCTTTACCTTTATGGTTTTGAAAACAGTTTTTTAATTCATATAAGTGAATACCTTTGATTAATTGAAAATAAACGCGTCGATAGTCAAAAATAATGTTCCACTCTGACTCAAAAACGGGCGTACAAAAAAAAATCCTTGTAGTAAAGTTGTAGCTACAGTCAAATAATTTAAAGTACCATTTTGTACCTTGTCATAGTAGGGATTGCAGAACCGGTACTGTTTAAAAGAACCGGGATTTTCGGTACCGGGCAAAAATGGAACCGGGATTTCCCGGTATTTTCGGTACTTTCGGGACTGCCTTCAAAAATCAGTTTTCACATCAATTTTCAGTAAAAAAAAAGCGTAAAACGACCACGAATCTTTCTTAAAACAATAAAAAAGTAGCACAGTGAAGGTACACACTTCTTTTGTACCATAATATGTGTCTTTAAGTCACACAATCATTAATATATTTTGTTTTTTTTCCTAAACTACTTACATGATATTTTTACTATCTTTGTTGATTGGCAAAAACTGAATTGTGGCTCAATAATATCATCATTTTTTTTAAATTTGCAAGACGTTTTGTGAAAAAGGATAAAAAAAATGATAATTTTGGCATGCGTTCAAAATGGGCTGTGGACCTTCGAAATCGAACATATACCTAATAACAGAACTATCAATACGACAAATCAAGAAATTATTCAGCCAGAATTATTAATTCATTTAAAATATCATTATCATATGTGAGTTTCTTATACCGTGTTTGAATTTGAATTAAAAGTAGTATTTTATTAATTACAAAATTGTCTCTATTTTTGCTTCTAGTTAGTATACAAATATGAAATAACTAATTGTTCGTATAAAATTATTTATCGTACAAACATTTATGCCCTTAAAGTATCAAATTACGCAATTTTATATTGTCGGCATTGTCAAACCCATTGACTTTTTTTTTAATGTAGTGGTCAGCCGTAAAAGTATTACCATCAGCCTTAGATTGATAAAATATATTTATTTTCTTTATAAAACATGATGTTTCATGCTAAGTAACAGAAAGCAGTCAAATATTATACCGGAAATTTTAGTCCCGAAAATCCCGGGAGTACCGGGATTTTAATTTTGAAATCCCGGTTCTTTGCTTGGCTCTAAATCCCGGGAATTCCCGGTACTTTCGGTACCGGTATTTCCCGGGAGCAAACCCTATGTCATAGTGACAATCAAAATGAAAGTCGCCAGGGACCTCATACTATTGTCACGGTGACAAGGTACATACTGAAATTAAATTCCTTGACCGAATGTAATACGAAGTAAAACTGTTACTCGCCTCGCCTGGTTAAACTGTAATGCGGGCTGTACACACTCGTCAAGAGACTCCGAGAAAGAGTGTGTAGGTACCTACATGCTGCTCTCTTCTCGTCTCGCTCTTCCTTGTCTCGTCTCGCGCTTCTCCGATTGGATCGGAGCGGTGCCGAGACTCTCGGCGAGAGGCTCTCGACGAGTGTGTACAGCCGACATTAAATAGATCTCCAGTTACTGGCTGATACCCAACTTGTCATTTCGACTCTTCAGAAACTCGGGCCTTTAGAAATAGTTTACATTATTCAGCGCGACGAGCTGAAAACGCGCCAGCCTGCTCCCGTTCACTACCACTACCTACGTGGCTGGTGTCCTCACGTGCCCTCAATGTGCGCGGCGGTTCACCTCGAAGATCGGCTACGTCAGCCATCTTCGGGCGCACGAGCGCCGAGCAAAACTAGGAGTCGTAGTGGTCGCCATGGCCGAAATCGGCCGGAAGGATCATCATCATCATCATCATCACATTATTTGCGTTAAATGGGACGAACAATTTGCCAGAAACCATCCCGATTCAAAGTATTTATTATCGTTTTGTAAAGACCATTGTCGATATATAGATAATTACTAGTGATGTACCGACTATTGATTTGGCCGACTAGCCGACTAATCGGCGCTCGGATGGCCGATTAGTCGGCCGACTAGTCGGCTAGTCGGCCAGATCATTAGTTTGGTCTAAGTTCGGTTCAAATCCACTACAAAACAATCGTTTTACCCTTTCGTCGCGCTATTTATCATATAGTAACGCTAAACAATTAAATTAAAAAAATCCTAAGGTTATATTTCATACGGCGACCGCACAAGCGGACATAAAAAAGCGATCACAAGGTCAATAATTTCGAACAAAAGTTTTCGTAAGCACCCTAAATAAAAATTTGGGTAAAATAGGTAAAAAGCTTATGAAAATATGTGCTGTTTATTACTTTTTGCCCTGTTTTTCTGTCACTTATAAAGTGCCGACTAGTCGCCGACTAATCGCCGACTACAAATGAGGCCGAATAGTCGGCGACTAGTCGGTACATCCCTAATAATTACCTATATCGGAACCAGGACTGAAAAACTACTTACTACTAGCTACTATTGGATAGTTCGCTATTTTGCAGCATTACAACTGGGAAAGTTACTTGTTTGTTAGCTACTTTAAATGGGAAAGTTAGTAATTTAAGTAGTTAATGGTTAGTAGAGTGAAAGTTACTATTATTTTAGATTTATTTCCCAATTGGCGAATTAAGGAAGGCAAAAGGGATTTTAACGAGAGTGGTGTTGTTACTTTATTGTTTAAATTTTATTTACAAACATAAACATATAAAAACAGACATAATACCTACCGTTTATTGTTGTCTAGTGTAATTATGAGATTGACAGAATCCAAATACCTATACTATTTATGATTTTGTACTCACTGTTATTTAGTTTTAATAAAAACTGGTTTTTGGTGTTTATTGCATAAACTATACCTAAGCGAATTATCGGTGCCGGTATAGCCTTAATTATACGATTTTTTACAGGAATAAAATCATGTGTATAGTAAAAAATAAAGTAAATATATACCTACGCTACATCTCGCGGCGCTCTCAACGGTTGTGAACACTTAATTGACTTAATTTCGCAATTGGCTCTCGGCTCCAGACAGACGCTGTGTGGGGGTTCCCTCACCGCTCATCGGTTAGTTAAAGGCACTGCATGTCTCTGAACAGCTTAAGATACCAACCCTTTATTTATAACACTTAGGGCCATTTGCACCATCCACTAACCCGGGGTTAACCGGTTAAACCTGGAGTTACCATGGTTACCAGTACAGTTTGACACTAGGTTAACGGTTTAACCGGTTAACCCCGGGTTAGTGGGATGGTGCAAGTGGCGCTTACCAACCTCTGTTAAATCTTGTCTGCTTCTAACAAACACAATTGTTAGAACAAACACAAAAATCTAAATGTCGGAATTATCAACTGCTTTTATAGATTCGAAAGACGTTTATGGATAGATTTTCAGGTAACTACCTATATTTTACTGGGCAAACAAATAATTATTCATATCACGTGTAGTTTCTGAAATGATCTAACGAAAAAAAAAACTTTGTCGATTTTTTTTAACAAGAAACGATGCATCTCTTAATGTCTTAAAACTCACTTAAATACAGTCGAGGCTGAGAGCCCGACAGGGACACAAGAACAAGATACAGCACAAAAAATTGAACCAAATGACAATAAGAAAAAAGATGACAAAACGATTAAAAATAAATTGTGTCTTATTAGTAGCAACACAAGAAATAACATTTTGGGCAATATGTACGAATATTTTAATGACTTTGAATTTTGCCATTACAAAATACCAGGCGCCGGAATACATGAGCTTTTTAGCAACTTAGATAATAAACTAAGTAATTTTACATTGTCCGATTTCTGTGTTATACTTATTGGGGAAGAAGATTTCAAGACGACAACAAATTACATAAGTATGGTTCAACATATTAGAACTACACTAGAAGATATGAAGCACACAAATTTTATTGTATGTGTTCCAACGTATGTCTGCGGAGCTAAAGTGTATAATTGCCGTGTAGAATTGTTTAATACTCTACTGAATTTGGACATCGCAACAAATAAACACGCTCATTTCTTTGACACAAATCTAAATCTACAACTGGACATGTTCTCATCGTATACGGGCAAACTTTTGAACACTGGAATCAAAAATGTATTCTATCACCTCCAGAAACAGATTAAGACTACACAAGAGAGCGATAGTAATGCAGAAATAACATTTTTTCGTGAACAACACTGAAAATAATTATAATCATAATAATTTTCAAAATATTCTTAATTACAATCATAACAACTTTTTCAAAATGTTCCACCAAAACATAGCAGGTTTTGTTAGCAAAAGCGATTTACTCGAAATAACAATTGATGAACTAGCCAAAAACCACAATCGTTTTGACGTGTTATGTTTTACTGAGACATTCGTTAAAACAGGTATGGAAAGTAATTTACGTATGACTGGATACCGACTGGCAGCATCGTACTCTAGATCACATCAAAAAAGAGGCGGTGCCTGTATATTCTGTGCAAACCACATCCAAACCCAAAAACTGAGCTTCTTAGATGAATTTTCCGAAGACTATGTTTTTGAGTGTTGTGGTGTAGAGATAATCTCGATAAAATGTATCGTTATTTGTGTTTACAGAACGCCATCAACGAACGCAACTAATTTCCTACAGAAACTAGAAAGTCTGATAAGCAAGCTAAAACGTAAAACAAAATATAAGATAGTAATCGCTGGGGACTTCAATATCGATATACTTAAAGCCACAGAAAATTCGAATGAGCTTACAAGAGTTGCTTCAAATAATAATTTTATATTACATATAGATAACCCCACGCGTAGAGAAGCATGCCTCGACCAAATAATGTCAAATATCCCTGAATCTGAAAGTGAAATTCTCAAATTGGGTTTGTCCGACCACGAAACTGCACAAAGTTTAATGTTTCCAATTAGTAACATAGATAAACCAGTTCTTTGGTATTACCATTTTAAGAGAGATTATAGTCCAGAAAACGTAAAAAAATTCTGTGACTGTATCGCTAGCTTATCTTGGTCTGAAGTTTATACTGAAAATAACGTGGCAGTGGCGTTTAAAGACTTTCATGATACATTTACTCTTTTTTATAATTTGTGTTTTCCCTTCTTAAAAATAAAAACTACAAATAAGCCTAAATCTTGTGATTGGTTCACAATAGGTATCAAAAAGTCTGTCCAGACCAAGCGACAGTTGCGTTTTACTTATTACAAAAAACCAAGGGGTCACGCTAGTTGTTTAGACGCAAAACATAAGTTTAATAATTATTCAAAAATTCTTAGACGTTGCATACACAAAGCTCAAAGATGTGCAAACGCAAAATATGTTTCCCGATCGAAAAACATATGTAGAGCGACTTGGGATATAATAAAAAACGCTACTAAAACGCAATCACGTGATGCTTACATTGAAAAAATAGTCATTAACAATAATATTATAGCTAATCCCACAGATATTGCGAACGCTTTTAACGACTTTTACATAAATTTAACTAATTCAAACCTGGGTAACACTCCTACTTCTGCCAACTTAAGACTAGTAAAAGCAAATAACGCAAATATATTTTTGGTCCCAACTGATAAAAACGAGATTACTAAAATAATTAATGGGCTCAAACCTACAAACTCAGCTGGGTATGATGAAATCCAGACCAAGGTATTAAAAATATGTAAAGAGGAAATCGCTGAAGTACTTGGTTACTTAGTAAATATGTCTTTTGCCAGTGGAGTCTTTCCTATAACCCTAAAGAGAGCCTTAATCAAGCCGTTATTTAAGAAAGGTAGCAAGGAAAGTGTAGAAAACTTTAGACCTATCGCACTTATTCCAGTTTTCGCAAAGATATTCGAGAAGGTATTTCATGAACGCATAACTTCATTTTTAAACAAGTTTAATTTAATCAAAGCCGAACAATTTGGTTTCCAGAAAGGGAAATCGACCTCTTTAGCGGCGTACACTTTAACAAATAATATATTGAGTTACATGAACCAGAGTTTGCCAGTAACTGCTGTCTTTTTTGACATGAGCCGGGCTTTTGATTTTGTCTGTCACAAGACCTTGCTAGCCAAATGTGAACTCTACGGTATACGTGGAGTCGTTAATGATTGGCTCAGAGATTACTTGCATGCCAGGACTCAGTTTGTGGAGGTATTACAAATTAATTCGAACAAAACAGTAACTACTTATCAATCGTCGACTAAACTTAACAATGTGGGAGTGCCTCAAGGGAGTATTTTAGGTCCATTACTGTTCCTACTGTATATTAACGATTTACCAAATGTAACGACGTTCAAATGTACTCTTTTCGCAGATGACCTGTCCGTCGTAATCCCTTGTCGTGACCCTAATACATATAACAAGGATATTAATGACACAATACAAAACATTGTAACCTGGTTAAACGAGAATAATTTAAATGTCAATTTCCAAAAGACAACATTCATCCAATTTGTAAACAGAAATGCTGTCAAACAACCTCTCATAGTTACTTTTTCAAATCAAATTGTAACGGAGTCCGATCAGACTAAGTTTTTAGGTATATGCGTGGATGATACTTTATCTTGGAATGAGCATATTAATAAAGTATGTAGCAAAGTAAACTCGTTTGCATATGCCTTATGGAGGTTGACAAAAATTAGCAGTAAAGAGACTGCAATACAGGCGTATCACGGCTATGTTTGCTCTGTACTCAGGTATGGTATTCTTCTTTGGGGAAATTCTAGTTACGCAAACAAAGCGCTGTTAGCACAGAAACAGTGCATCAGAGCTATTTGTGATGTAGATATATTGACCTCATGCAGACCTCTATTTAGAAATATGAAACTTCTGACTATGCCAAGCATGTATTTATATGAAATTTGTTTATTTGTTAGAGTGCATCCTGAACTTTTTACTACGTATAGGGACATTTGTCACTTTAATACAAGATACCCTAATCGTCTCGTGATACCTGCTAAAAAGACAGTATTATATGGAAAGAGCGCTTATTGTATGGCAATAAAAATTTATAACTGTCTCCAAGATGATCTGAAAGAATTACCACTTAGTCTTTTTAAGCGTAAACTTAAGAGTTGGTTGATACAGGAATGTTTTTATTCAATTGATGAATTTTTTGACTATTTCAAATATGACTAAATAGGTACTGACAATTGGAATTAGATTAAGTATGACATTTATATTTAGCGACATGTATAATACTAGATTTATTAGCATTATTAATAGATGTAGCATAGCTCGTATTTGTGTTTTTGCATGCCAGTTGCTGGTGAAGTATGCATGTGCTTCTTAGTTACTAAGTCCATCTTTTATACCATATTTTATGCAAAATAAAGATATTTGATATTTGATATTTGAATACTATTGTAGTAAAGAAATGTGAATTAACTGTGGTAGTGCTTCTAATGTCAATTATCAGTCTGGAGAACTAAGTGCCAGTGTGCCGTAGAACTTATGTTTTTTCTCACTCAGTAATATACGAGTAGAAAAGGATGACTCTTTTAAGTGGGTAAGTGTAAGGCCTGAGTGGACGCTCGAAGCGGAGCGTTCGGCGGGGCGTGCAGCGTGACGTCGGGCTCACAAGTAATTTGAGCAGCGTGCACTAAGGCCGCTCCTATACGCTTGTCTTTGTTTAACATGCACGCCGCACGCCCCGCCCCGCTGCCCGCCCAACTCGAGCGTCCACTCAAGCCTTACACTAAGAATTCTACAATGGAAATTAGGCTTTATAGCCTTATAGGCTAAGGGCCGTTTTAGAGTAAAGTCTGACTTTGCATACACAGACATACATCAGTGGGATATGAACTTAATTGCTGTGTAGGTATGACCCGACTCTCCTCGTCAGTCAATAATATTCGTAATACAGAGCTCTGCCGTTTTTTCTTGTACCAGAGGTTGCCCATGAAATGTCACTAAATGAGTATTTTCCAGTAGCGTTATTCCCGTGATAATTAAAAATATTCGTGAGGAAACTTGCTCGTGTGAGTCCAAGATGGAACGTTGTAGGCTATATCTTTGTCAGGTAAATACAAGTTTTGTTTCAAGTTTCGTCTAAGCATGATTTACTAATATGATTTACGTTCAAAAGTTTGTATATTCGCTGCTCACTGACATAATTAATTTTACAACTGATGTGAGTGACACTAATAAGTTTGAAGTTTGTTTCTTGTAGAAACTTTGGCTAACGAGATCGAGCTGTCTCTAACTACAGAATATAAGTCTGCTGCCGCCCTCGGTCTCTATAACTTAGTACTCTACATATATAGTGATGGTGCGTTATCGGGAATTTTTCCCCTCATGGGAAAGTCAGATAAATTCCACTTAAATTTTACCAAAACAATATTTAATGTAGGTCACTTCCAAAAAGAAAACCCAAATTTTCCTACATTTTTTCGAATAAATCTCTAATGCTACCGGGAACATGTTACCCTGAACATTATCTAAAAAATGCCAAATCCAATTCCAGAAACACAGAACAGAAAAATCGGCAACAAAATAAAAATCGGCCCAAATAGAATGTAAAACTTATGTTTTGAAGTGAAGACTCATTTGTAAATACTTAACCCGTTTTACGTCAAAACTAAGTTGAAGCTCGTTGAAGTGAAAGAAAGTCTCTTCGCGTTGCAATTGGTAATTTATATGCTAATGGCATTACGCTATCAACGCGGAAACTGGAATACGTTTGATCACTATTTCTGAATAAGAAGTATCTGAAGCCAATTGCAGCCGACATTAAAACATTATCCGTTGTTACTAACCAGTAAAATAATACAATAAAAATAAAGAAAATTCCTGGATAGTTATTGATTTTAAGAACCATCAAGTGTTTTCGGTGTAATTTTAAAGTTAGGTTTGATACTTGTAAGATAATTAAGATACCTACGAGTAGGTAACCTTGAGCCCTAAGCTAACTTGAAGTAAATAAAGTCGAACAAAGGTACCCGCGAAGGTTTTAAAACACTTTCGCAGTAAAACAAGAACGTGCCAGCCCTCCAAACGATTAGTAATTCGTACTTTGTAGAGTTCTTTGTAAGTTCTATCAATTAGAATATCTAATGAAACAAGTATTGAGCTGAAGTTAAAATAGACGAGTTTTGTTGCTCTTTATAATGTTCCCTGTGCCGAATGTCTGGGGCTTAATTATCGCTTGGGTTCGGAATTTCTTTATCGCTATTGAATGACGTTATATACATTTAGTGACTATTGTACTTTGTTAACTTCCAGGCTTTATTCCAATTATATTAAAGCCTTAGAAGGATTTGTTTTATTAAAATTAGAAACTTTCCACACATTTTAAATGTTGTGTAATGGAGTATGCTTTAATTCAGTTTATGAAACTAGCAACATACCTAAATAATTAAGCAAGAAATTATTTAATATTCTTATTTAAGTACGAGCTATACTCCCCTCTTTTAATAAACAAATTTAATAGCTATCATTGAACAACATTTTAAATGGTCTTTTTCGGTCGACTGATATTCTAGTAAGGAGGTTAATGGAATTAGAATCTTAAGCTTACGCCTTGTAACAGTATCTATATATATTATTATATACTTAATTTACTTTTTCGAAATATTGTTCTTTTAAACTTCACATCGACACTAGCATTATTAAAAACTAAACCGTTGTACACACGACACCCCGTCCCGAGTAAACAGCAATTTGGAGCTGTACTGTAGGTACCGTGGTCCCGACTATGTGGACATACCCTGTAGCATCTTACGTAACGCAAACATCAGGCGAGCGATATAAGAAATCGAAATATTCTCAGACATCGATGTATTTTGTATTATCTTTCAGACTTCATGTTATTCGAATATTGGTTCTTGTAAACATATACCTAATCTATTATGTGCAGCTACTTTATTATTATATATTTGCAAAATACAATATCATTTCATTATGGTTTTCGGCACATTAGATGTCCATCAGCAAGTAAAAGCTTAAATATAATTAAGTACTTATGTGAATTATTGTAGTTAGATATTATTGCAGACGATTGTAACTGGTCAAGTAGGTAAATACATAAGATCGCTGCCGTCGATCACTGTCTGTCCTATTTATCTTTTGAGATTTTGGGGGTTAAATGCATTGTGGCATAATTTTTTTTTTTTTTACTTTCAATACTAAAGCTAAAAAATAATAAACGGCAACAAATGAGATTCAGCCACAAATGCAAAGTTCATCCCAATTCGTTGTTCCACGCTTAGTTTTCGTGTCCGGAAAGTGATTTCCTATTTCCTACATTGGTTGAAGTCCGTTTTGGCGTTGATTGGGGGCGAACAGAACTCATTAGAACACCCTTCACGGGTGTCGATCAGTGGAGCTAAATAAGTACATCTTTGGCCCGCAGGGTTTAAATAAACTGGGTGGTTTTGTTTATTCACTCTATTCCTTTAGTATCTAATTTCGTTCGCATGAGTTTGGAAGTGTACACACCTGGCTTGATAAACTGCAGGTATAAGTAGGATGTTGAAAGCGTTCTATATAAGGGGCGGTGTCTTGCATTTTATGATCTGATAATAATATAACACATATTCAGAAATCAGCAATCAATATTAGAACCTACCTAGTTTTGACTGACTTAATAAAAATAATGCCTTAGGTAATATGTGATTTAATTAAACATTGTAATTAATTCACCATAGGGGTAGGTATTCAGATAATTTTAATCAGACCATGAAATAAGTAAAGTAATAAACATTTTATTGTATGAAACAAGAATAAGTATCACCTAACATCAGAATATACTCGTACATTAGAAAGTACAAAGGCGAACTTATCCCTATGAGCGATCTTTTGAATCCGCACCCTAATTACTAATTCGTATTCTTTTGGTAAATCCCTGTCAGCAGTCGGCGGAAGTGCTAGTTTATGCTAAATTGGTCATCAGTAGTCGAGGCTTTGAACACTGCAAACATTGGCCCACTGCACGCCGAGTGATCCTAATCAAACGGATTCAGTAATGGAGTGTGTGTCTGTTTGCTCACGTGGTTTGCCTGGAGACGGCTACGTACAACTGATAAAGTCAATCATCATTATCATCATCACCTGCCATCACTCTGCCCGCCCAGCTCCATTTAAGTTTGGTAATGACGTATCCGACGTCTTAAACCTTGGTGCGGCGTCGGATCTCGACATTCCTCACTCGGTCGAAGTTTGATGCAGAGCATGGCGCGCTCCATGGCTCTTTAAATAAAGTCAAACGACCATTTAGTTATGCTTCTATGTCAAAATTCTATCATGTACCTACCTATTAATATTTCAGAAACTTTTCTATAAAATAAGATTAGATAAAATAGAATTAAGGAAGTAATGAGTAAAACGAACTAAACACAATATATGTTAACAGATGCTGCGCGACATGCGGGGCGTCAGCAACGAGGGTTCTCCGCACAAGTTCCGAATGATGCAGCTGGCCCTCAACGCGGTGGCGCTCCTCGCCATCACTGGGGCGCTGTTCGCGTACTTCAGAGCCAACCCCGCTGTGCAGGTAGGTCACCGCTGCCTTCGTGAACATTCTGGCCCCTATTTCACCACAGTCAGATATCTAGAATGACGGTTACGCTTAAAGATAATTCACAGACTACTCTAAAAAAGCAAAACCGCATTAACTAAATTAAATCTTACAGGATTCCATGGCAAAAATTCGTTAAAAAACACGGAAATATAACACTTGACAACACTGGCGCACGTGTAGTGTACGGCTGTCTGTAGTGTAGGATCGCACCGTTTTGATGGTTCGGTGCGATAGTATGGAAGTCCACGTCAGTACGCGCTACTCCTAGAACCGCTCCAAGGTCGCGGTGCGGTGCGGTAGCCTGTTACGCCTTTAAAAGGGAAGCCATCGCGTATTTGAATAGACTATTAATGAAAAAAACGTGACCACTTTTGGTCTCCATAACGGCCGCTTGAATGTAACAAAACAGATTAGCAGACTGGCAACTCATATATTTGTATTCAGGATATCATACTGAATGCATTAATACCAATCCCGTAACCTAAAATAAACAGTTAATATAAGAAAACACGCTTTTATAAATTGTAATTTGGAATTTTATAATAAATAAATTCCACAACACACCTTCAAATTTTTGGCAGCCAATTCCCCATGGAATTCTAAAGTCGACCAGAAAACTTTTTCAAAGCATTATAATTTCATATAGCTATACAATTGAAACTCGTGTTTTGATGTGGATTGTGTTGCAGAAGTTTTTTTAGGTATGAAAAAGAACCCGCGTGCACAAAGTACGGACAAAGGCAGAATTATTGCCGCCGCCTCTTGACAAATTCTTGGAGCCAGGGGTTTCTTTGTGCCTTTTGTTTCCATTGCATGTGAAGAGAATGCTAAGTGTGAAAATTATACACATTGTAGGAATATGCAAAGTGGACTAAGACCGTTATAAAGCAACGCTCCTTGGGAGGTTTCAGCCTGACTTTGTTATTTATTTATTATTACATTTACGTTAGCGACTGCGTGAATTCGATAGGTATGTTGTTGTCTATCTTACTGTGTTGTTGACTTAATTTACCAAACCTGATAGGGTTCCCTATATCTTTATTCTACTAAGTTATCCTCGTGTCCGCAATATGGAAGGCTGGAAGCTAATCGGATAAGAATCTTGTTACTTTGAGGGCACACGGCGAAGAGATTAAAAAACTGGATTATGTCAAATGGATAACTCATAAATATACGTCATTTTTGTAACGTAATGTTGGTGATGTAGGAATTCCCGATCCCCAGATCACTTATTTAACTAGACTAGACGGAGCGAATAACACAACTGGTTAAACACAACCAAAGCATGAGAGCTCAGCTGCTCATTTCAGTTTCGTCCATTTTTACGACCTACAGGACACCTACTTGACAAATACGACCACCATGCCTGTACTGCACTCATGAAAATATATAGAAAGTATTGGTGAATAACCTATATGTTTTTACGTACAATGATATACAAAACCGCTAAGTGGTTCGGCGTGTAGTGGAATATTTTATTATGTAAATTTATATGTGTGGTGATCGCGAGTCTACGTAAACACGAAGTCTTTGAGGGGTGGTCTACACCCCGACTGAACGAGTCAATATACGTTCGACCTTTATTTCAAAGACCGATGTTTCGACACACCCACTTGATTTGTGAAGCGAAAATATCCTAAAGAGTAAAACACGATTGTGAAAAACGTGATTTTAGTCTTCTTTATTTTATTTCTGTATACTTGTATAGTTTGTCGTATTCTCATGGCAAAGGGACGTGATTCACGGGATGACTGTGGACACTCTTCACCAAGGCTCTCCAAGCCTATCTTAGGCCCGATGTAGCCTGTAATGTGGCTTTTGTCTCTGACGCTAACGTAACTAACGTCTGATGCAACGTGTAACGTTTGAGCTAACGTAAACCAATCAAAGAGACGAAGTTATGCGATAGAGGAACAAGCGGTATTGCTAACTAGTTATAAGCGAACTTGGCAACACGGATACCAAGCTACATGACTGGTACCGGATTAACGCGTCACTGATTTCCACGAGACCGCAGTTAAATCAATCACTGCAGATGCGCAGTTTACCTTCAAAAATTCCTTTGGTACAACTAGGTCTTGGTATAATTTATTTATTTAATCTTTATTGCACAATACATGATAATACAAATGCCGGACTGCGGCCTTAATGCCTTAAGGCATTCCCTACCGGTTAACTAATGGCTTACACCAGAAAGATTCAAGAACAAGGTATTTTAATGTAAATGAAATTGTAACCAAGACATTAGGTGAATAGGTATTTGTATGTAATATATGTACATGAAAAATGTGGTCTCATAGTTATCGTTGATATACCTATCTCATAAGTAGGTTTTGAGACGTAGGTATTCAAAAGATCCAATTAAATATATCATAATATCCTAACCATGAAACAGAACCTAAAAAAACAAGTGAACTTAGTAAAACGAGTACCCAAGGCCGTACTATCCGGGCAGAACTGAAGAAAATAATATTGTTACTGTATTTAAATTACAGCCGAGGAAAACAAGTCCTGTAAAATGTCTCATTACTCGAATACCGAGGCCGTATTACCACCTGAGGGTTTATCGGATTCGGATTACCGCGCCACTATCGACATGTTCGTTGCCAGCAGATAAATCGCGCTAGATAAGACTGTTCCAGAGCTGAAGGAAAGTTTTTAGTTGAGCAAACAAAATGATCTATTAAAGATTTCATTACACGAGTGCTAAGGCCGCATGATCTGCCGAACACACCACATCGGATTACCGCGTTAATACAGTATCGACATGACCGTTGCCCGCAGACTGATCAATCACCAGCCGGCGCATGGTTTTATACTTAGTTGTTGGAGGAAATGCGTTGTTTGTGTTCAATTTAAATGTAGGTAGCCCTTCGGCCGTGTACGTAACCGACCTTTCGTAACTGGTAACGAAGGAAGAAAAAATGATCTTTGTACGATACTGGTTTCGAATAAAGATTATTTTTTCTTCGTACGTAACCATAGTTACGAGAGAAGAAATTTTCTATTTGAAATTACGAAAAAAGACTATCTATTCCTCATACGTAACGGAGTCAAAATGTTTTAATCATCATTGAGCGTAGGTAACATACTGATATGAAACCTCTTCAAACTCGAGAAGGTTGCATTGTGGTTGCATTCGATGCACATGGTCCAGCATAAGCGTTTTTGCTTTAGCAGCGCAAAGAGGCTGATGGGCAGCTGAGAAATCTCAAGCACCCTCTCGTTCGTGACCCTATCCTTCCATTATATGCCCAAAATGTTCCGGGTAAATATGTGCTGTGGTTGTACAGTCGAGTACAAAGATATGTATACGCCTGGAAGTTACAAAATTATGTATCCATTTAAGTTTGTAGCCATATTTGGTTACTATAATATATGTCCAAATAAGGTGACAGTGCCGAGTGTATACTCGGCGGGTGTATATTGGGCGTATGCCCAATGTTACAAATTTATGTATACACTAACACGTAAACAATAATGTGCACGTATTGATGCATGTTTATATCGCTTAGTCTAGGCGAAGGATCGTATTAAGAAAAGTAATTCTTACTATGTAACTGGTTACGAACCACCTTCGAAAGATGGTGACTGATTATGTACGAGGAAAAAAAAATCTTTATTCGAAACCAGTATCGTACAAAGATCATTTTTTCTTCCTTCGTTACCAGTTACGAAAGGTCGGTTACGTACACGGCCGAAGAGGTAGGTAGCAGATAATAATGTAAGTACCTACCTAACAATGAAATGGTCGGTCTATTAAACATTGAGTTTTTAATATTATTTGTATTATATTAATTACTTTTCATTATGTCAATCTTGTGGAATTTAATGGAAGTGGAATAGAATCTCAGCTGTTCACGTGGTGAACATATTAAAAAGGGAAAGCGTTTTATAGTCAAGTGGACTACTCAGCAGGAAAGCGGGTAATTGAAAACCAGTGCTTGTCGCATTATGCTGAGTGGGATGTTTACCGTCTTCTCCCTCGGTGGGTACACGTCTACATTACAGGATTTACAGGGATATAACTATTCGTTTGTTCGTATGTTTCCCTCAATTATTATGGGGGTTCGTTTGTAACGCTTTGGGTAAGGAGCCTAAAAACGGTAACAGCTAGCCAGTCGCGTCGTGTATACTTAAATCTCGTCGAGTACCTACAGAGATTATATACATATGTTGCCTAAAATCGTAATAATAAGGCGCGCTTAAAAAAGCACCAAGGGCCCTTTAATTACAGCATATCTGACAAAATTTTTGCTTAGGGACGGCCATTCTTACGCCGGAATGTCCGCGCCGACCCAGCCGCCAGCCGCCAGTTCGGGGCTGTTTAAATTAATTCTGCATACATTTTTAGCTCTATTAAGGTTTCGTAGGACTAGTTTTTCGCACGGATTTACATAGAAGAGCGTTTCCTTTTTGGGCGTTAGGTAGTATTTGGGATTTTTGGGCATTTGGGGTGCAAATGCTGTATCCGAATCCCGAGTATTCCAAGATTAGGTATTACTTTGATCGTCTTCAATCATTTCAAATTTGAAATCAATTAGTACAATTCTCGTAAACCTAGACATTAAAATCCATACTTATATCTAACAAGATCTTGTCTTTCCAGTATGTGTCCCAAGTGGTGAACCGCAGCTCTGTGGTGACGTTCCCGGCGCCCACGGACCCCCCGGGCTCCCGGAACCCGGCGCCCGGCGTGTGCCTCCCCGTCATCGTCAGCTTCTGCCAGCAGCACCGCGTCTCCTACAACTACACTATCTTCCCTAACTACATCGGCCATTTTGGACAGAGGGACGCCCAGCAGGTAAATCTTAAATTAAATGTAATCACTACATAGTATAAAACAAAGTCGCTTCGCGCTGTCTGTCCCTATGTATGATTTTGATGCGGTTTTTTAATAATAGATAGTGCGATTTAAGAGGAAGGTTTATGTATAATTTGTTAACCCGTGCAAAGCCGGGGCGGGTCGCTAGTATTTAATATGGTGAAGTTATTAGGTTTTAGGAATATGCGTGGCAATATAGGCAAACAAGCCGTCTGTGCGGTACCGTAAAATGGGGTGAGTAGGGTGAAAACTGAAATTCAAACCTCGATAACATTTTATTTTTACATATGAAAACTGAATGGTGTATATAATAAGTGTTCCGGACGTTTGTATTTTAGTATTTATTTTATTTTGGGTAGTTCCATTTCATAACTTTGACGATAAAGAGGAAAACCCACCTCACCCCGTAGTGCCTCGTATTTGGGGTGAGAGGGGTTTTCATACAAAGGTGATTTTGGAAGATTGTTGGATCGATTTTTTTTATTATGCGTATTACTATAGCTCCATTTTATATTGGAATACATTATTTTTGTAGCAGTAGCCATAAAATCCCTTCTCACCCCCCTCTCAAACCTTCTCTCTCCATTCATAACCCACTTCTCCCCGCGAAACCTACTCACCCCGTTTTACGGTAGTGTATGGAACTGATATGGTTTTACGGTGCACTGATTTGTGTACACAGATATACAGTATTTCTACATTCATCAAGGTTACACTTTTACGAGTATGTAATGTAACATACGGGCACATGTTATGTTTGGATGTGAAAAAATAAAAAGAACGTTGTATCTATGCTTGAGGCTAATGAGATTTGTATTCTTACGAAATATGTATGTTATAAGAGGGAAAACAAGCACACCATAGGATACACCCAAGCTTATATTTTTTTACCACACCAGCTGGTAAAGGCTCTCTTGATTGTTCAAAGACTGATGAGAAAGTAGAATTGTATCCACATGTGTGGCAAAGTAATAAAATGCAGTAGTTTCCTTATCTTGGCTGGTAGGATTGAATTACAAATGATGATTTTAATAACATTCATTTAGAAAGGATATGGTTTGATTTTGTTTGATATTTTAGTAGTGATGAAAAATTGTGTGGTTCAATCGGGGGTTAAAATTTGTTTAACCCTCGTACTTTGAAACCCTCGCAACGCACAAGATTCCACTTTTACAACCACTCGCTATGCTCGTGGTTCAATTTTGGAATGTATTGCTTGTCCCCTTGTAAAACAAATAACTACCTACTTATTCCGTTCTCTTATTCGTTTGGCAAAATATTAAGCAAGTCTTACAAAATTAACAAAATCCCTCCTTGAAACAGTTAAGCTTAATGAAAAGCATCTAGATATAAGTATAACACTCACAGAATAAATAATCTACTCAAAAACAAGAATCTTATAAACCATTCAACAATGTTTTCGTAAAATTCATCAATTAATAAGGATTATGGAGTAAATTAAACGTTGCTCGCCCTCTATTCCAATTAGTAGCAAACTGGGCAGTTCTGTGTTGTCTGTTAGTCAGTTTTTAACAAACAACCTCTTAAATACGACGCTTCAAGTTTTTGTAAATAAGAGAATTTTTAAAGCGTATTTTACACAAGAACGAACAAAGTATTTTCGGAACGTGGCAATGTCTAAAAAAAGATTTACTTATTTTAGTTGCTTCCTATTTTCTGTTCTGTTTGCGTCTGTATTACAGAAGTAACAAGGATTATTATAATATACGAAAATTGTCATGATGTTTAAAGTTTCTTTCCATTTATTAATATGACTAGCACAGCGGTTGAGCCTGCTTGACGTAGGTTGACATTTGAATAATTGTAGTACATATCGTTGCGTTGTTGTTCTTAAACGTGAAAACAGCAAGCTAGATAAACACGTCGGTGCATGGTTGCGTTCAATACTATCGCCTCGATTCGAACATGCAATTCTTCTAAGAAGTCACAGCGATACGATACCGATCTATCAAAAGTTTCAAAAGTGACGTTTTTTGGTTGAAGAAATGTCACTTTTGACTTTTGACAGATCGGTGACTTTTAAGAAGCATTGTTCGAAATGTTCGAATCGCTCCGTGTTGCCCGTGTTACAACCAAAGATCACGTGGCGTCATCAAATTTCAGATAGACGGAGGCGCGCGTGCCGTCGCGACTCTTTCGCGGCTTAGCGGCGCTCAGTTAATTGTCTGTGGTCGATCAACGCTGTATGCTAAATGAGATGACAAGATACTTGGATAGGTTGGCACGCGCCAGATAATCTTGGAATTAATCTTTCGGCATCAGTACGCGATCGTGTGTTGTTTCCAGGAAGATGTACCCCAATGCGGCCCTCATACCATTATTAACTATGCTCTATATCGAATTTAATGGGACTAATGTCTTATTACTAGCGGCCTGTTCCACCTAGCAACAATTTGGTCAGCCATGTTCCATTCCTTTACTGCCATTAAATCCTTTACCTTTAAAACTCAAAGGTAATAGCTACGTAATTACGAAAACACCAATGAGAAGCAGAAACAACCGATGGACTCATTATCCCGATGTTCGATGTTCAGGAACATTCTAAACACGGCCGATTGTCCCCTGACAATGATTGATTCCCCTAATGATCGTTCGGTATTGTGACGGAGCCTTTAGAATACTGCTTATAATTGACAGGTGGGAAGGCGTAGGGCGGCTTTACCATTTTAATCGAATCATTACCGTTAGGCTTTTCCGTGGACAGCTCGCTTTGTAAAATTATTTTCAAATGTTTCCAATAATTTCGAGCAGATTTTGGGCTTTGTTGAGTAAGGAGTACTGCTGTAAATAATTTTATAGATGACTAGCGACCCGCCCAGGCCTCGCACGGGTTTGCAAATTATACATAAACCTTCCTCTTGAATCAATCTATTAAAAAAACCGCATCAAAATCCGTTGCGTAGTTTTAAAGATCTAAGTATACATACAGACAGACAGACAGCGGGAAGCGACTTTGTTTTATACTATGTAGTGATAAAGATGCCAGTATTTGTTTTTTTATGTGTGTGCTTTTTATCTTTGTGAAATAACCATAAGTACTATAGTGTCGAGTAGACCAGACACAAGAGACCACCATGTTGTCATGTGAACGCAGTAAGAGAGCAATACCTATGTGTTCCATTAGTTTCCTAGTACCGTAAAATGGGGTGAGTAGGTTTCGCGGGGAGAGGTGGGTTATGAATGGGGAGAGAAGGTTTGAGAGGGGGGTGAGAAGGGATTTTAAGGCTACTGCTACAAAAATAATGTATTCCAATTTAAAATGGAGCTATAGTAATACGCATAATAAAAAAAAAATCGATCCAACATTCTTCCAAAATCACCTTTGTATGAAAAGCCCTCTCACCCCAAATACGAGGCACTACGGGGTGAGGTGGGTTTTCCTCTTTATCGTCAAAGTTATGAAATGGAACTACCCAAAATAAGATAAAAACTAAAATACAAACGTCCGGAACACTTATTATCAGTATATACACCATTCAGTTTGCATATGTAAAAATAAAATGTTATCGAGGTTTGAATGTCAGTTTTGCTCCTACTCACCCCATTTTACGGTAGCTCATGAGATTATAATTATGTAAACGACGTATAAAAATATTCTAGAAACTACTAACCTAATTGCGTCAAAGAAAGTCGTTTAGTAAAAACTTAGTCCGCGTAACTCCGAACGGTGAACGCAAACGACGTAATAATTTCTTGAGTTTTATAGAAAACTTTTAACTTTTTCTCTGAGGGGCTACCGCGAAAACCGAAATTCGCAAATCGCGGGGATCTTTCTCTTTTACTCCAATGAAGGCGTAATTAGAGCGATAGAGAAAATTGCCCGCAATTTGCAAATTTTTATTTTCGGGGTTATAGCTCAAAACAACATGTTTTTATCTATACGACTAATGATTTTCTTACTCTGATTTGATATTAATATGATGATAGGAATTATGAATAGGAACACTGTTGTAATATTTTTCTATATTACCTAGTGGCTAATATAAAAAAAATTGTTTGGGTTTGAATCAGGGTCATACTTTTAGTAAGTACCTATAAAAATAGGTGATCGTATAAATAAACTAAAGAGGTACGTTAGGATCGTAGCAAGTGGAAATACCTACGTGTCTTCTGCCTACCCCTCCGGGAAATAGGCGTGATTATATTTATGTAAAAACTATATAAATGAAAAAAAAATATATATATATATTTATAAAGACAACAATAATTTCAGAACATGTCCACATAAATTCAAATTGAATACTTACAATATAAAATATTAATTGAATTTGTTATTGTACAATATACAGTACATTGAATTGAATACAAGTCCAGTGTTGCTACGAAAAATCTGGAAAATTCTATTTCTAAAATTCTAGGAGAGCTGGCACTTTCATATATTTTCATTCGTGCAACCTTTTCCCGCCGTATAACCTAGAATGTTAGTCATTCCCACTCTACAGACCTTACAGAGAACCGGCCAGTAGAGGGAAGACTGGCAAAATAGTTCAAGTTATCTTATACTAGCTTTTGCCCGCGACTTCGTCCGCGTGGAGTTAGTGATTTGGGTAGCTTATTTTTGATCCAATTTGCTTTTTATCGATTCCCCGTACAAACTTCCACCCCCCCCCCCCTTTTCACCCGCTTAAAGGATGACTTCTGGGATAAAAACTACCATATGTCCTTCCCCGCACTCAAACTATCTCTATACCAAATTTGAACTAAATCGGTTCAGCGGTTTAAGCGTGAAGAGGTAACAGACAGACACACTTTCGCATTTATAATATTAGTATGGATTGCTATGTAACCTCCCACTGTTACATTAAATTTACGGTATCAAACAAAATAGTTTTTTACAGTTTTTGAGAACCCAAGAATGACTATTAACTAAGTACTTAAGTAGATAACTACTTGATCTGTTGATAATATAGGTAAGTATGTATATTAATTAACTTTATAAGCAAACTGAGTATGATTATTTAAATAAATAAATAACAACCATTTGTTACGTATGCACACACTAACACTACACTGTTTCCCCCATACATTAGTCACGCGCGCACTCGGGTAGCTCATGGAATACAGGGATTGCAAAGAATGTTCGCGCCAGATTACAGCGGGGCAACGTCTTGTATCCCGAGGGGATGAATCTGAAACAATGTTCATCCGGCCCTCCACGCCCTTCTCCAATCTACCGTCATTTGGCACATCTTCCCCAAAATGATTCATTAGGAAGATTCATTTCCCTTAAGGATTCATTTTGCAAATGTTTTATTTCCCGTACAACGTACAAAACGTCTTTAGGAGTTCCGTACTCGAAGGGGGGGCAACGGAACTTTATTATCAGATGTTGCAGGTGTCCATGGGCGACGGTAATCGCTTACCATCAGGCGATACGTTTGGTAGTTTGGCTCTTGTATCATAAAAAATAAAGCTTACACCGTAAAAGTCTATCCAACCTTTGAAGATTTTGTCTATTTACCTAGGCCGTTGAAGTTGTGGTGTGTAAATAAAAAAAATAGGGAGCTCTACTTATACGAGTAATGTGATTTTTTCGTAGTGTGTGGAGTTGTTTATCTAGAACGGTAAATAAAATATATGTACAGTCAAACCAAATTTAGTTAAGGCAAAGG
The DNA here is from genome assembly GCF_948474715.1 of Cydia amplana. Taxonomy (NCBI): domain Eukaryota; kingdom Metazoa; phylum Arthropoda; class Insecta; order Lepidoptera; family Tortricidae; genus Cydia; species Cydia amplana. The sequence continues at coordinate 5,327,884 of NC_086072.1, forward strand.
TTACACGAATACACGTGTCACTCCAGAGCATGTTCTAACAAAGTCGCTGTGATCCTTTGGGTTTGAAGACGGCCGTCTTAAAACAACATGTTTGTATTAAACATATACCTATAGCACGAAGCGTGTAACAGAGTCTCTAAACAATAGCATCGCTTCCCTCAAACAAAGAGAAGCGAAAACAAACTCTTATAAGTAAACCTTTGTTTACAATATCTCAGCAATAACAAGAATTAGCAAAATTTCCCTGTTTAATATCCAAACTAAGTTGTGAAAAGTCGTCCGCAACTTGTTCATTTATGATTTTAAACCAAAGTTGAAAAGCAATTTCAGAAGGTTCATCTCGTGCGAAATTAACTAGGTAGATGTAGATGTAGTGTAGGGACGCCCGGCCGGATGCAGGCAGTGTGTCTCTACCGAATGTATTATATCGCGGTGCCGCGTACATAGTACATTCTGCTAGTAAATGTAAGCTAGTCTCCTCCTTACCACAGTGTGGGCAGGAGGCATCTCTACTAATTTCCATTATCTTAAGGTGTCTGTTGAGAGTATTGTGACCTGTAATGATACCTGTCAGTAGTCTCAGACTGCTCTTACCTAGTTTCAAAAGATACCTGGTTCTCCTGTGGTCTAACCCTTTGATCATCATCTTCGACTGTCTACACCCAGTCTCTTTTTCCCATTCTCTCTGTGCTTCCATCTCTTTTATCTTCTCTATTACTCCCTTCGTGACATCCGCTGACATAGGCAGAGCCGGTTCCGGACCTATATATTCCGTCTCCGCCCCTATCCTCGCCAGCTCGTCTGCTTTCTCATTTCCCGTTACTCCCTGGTGTCCTGGTACCCATGCCACCGTGACACTTCTTTGCTTGCCTATCAAGTTGAGCTCCTCTCGACATTCTCTCACGAGAGAGGAGGTGATTGATATTTTCTTTAGTGCCTTTAGTGCTGCCTAGCTATCTGTGTATATTACGACAGCACCCTCTTGCTTTACACTCTTCTTGATTATGCTTGCGCAGCGCGCTATTGCCCATACCTCTGCTTGGAACACGCTAGCATATCTGCCCAGTGGTACTGATATTTTCTCCCCTAGTTTGGGGATCACTATGCCCGCTCCTGCCAGTTTAGTCGAGCTTCTTCTTGAGCCATCCGTGAAGCAAATGGTCGTCGGGTGACCGACTTCCACCTTCCAGTTGTCTCTGTCTCCTATGTGTATTCTATATTTCTTGTCAAATATCTCCTGCCTCTTTATAAGGTCATTATTGGCCATCAACATCTCAAGTTTTGATAGTGCCTCTCTTTGTATCAGCGCATGTCTCTTGTCCACGCAGCTTCCTCTCCATTCCTTGCATGCTTTCATTCTGTACCACTGTTCGGTGGCTCTTTTCTCAACCTCAATCCAGAGTGGCTTCAAACCTAGCATTACCTCCATTGCATGTGTCGGGGTCGTTCTCATAGCCCCCGTCATCATGAGGCACGCTAGTCTCTGAACTTTGGTTAGGTCTCTTTGGTTTTCTTTAATATGTGCTCTATGCCACCATGTTACAGCACCATATAGCACCCTGGGTAGTATTATCGCCTTGTAGATCCAGTGAATCATTCCTGGCTTCAGTCCCCAGTTCTTTCCGACTGCTCTTTTGCATTGGAACAGTGTCCTTATAGCTTTTGCCGTCTGCTCCTTGATGTGAGTTTTGTACCTGAGTGTACTGTCTAAAATAACGCCCAGATATTTCAACTCATCTACCATGTCTAGTTCTATACCTTGTACCTTTATAGGTTTCATCTCTTTTACTCTTCTGTTAGTGAATAACACTAGCTTTGTTTTTGATGGATTGAGATCCAACCCTCTCTCTCTACACCACCCCAGTACCTGTCTGAGGCCTCTTATCATTATGTCTCTCATCACGGTAAGAACCATTCCTCTCACTAGCAGCACTCCGTCATCAGAGTAAGCCTGACAGACATCCCCCTTGTGGGAACCCTCTTCTTGGACTAATCGTCTTTGTTACTCCTCCCAGCTCCGCCGTAATGGATCTGCCCTTTAACATTCTCCCTATCCATTCCGCTATTGTCGGTCGGATGCCCTCTCTCTTTAGACTTTCCTCTACGACCTCGAAGGTTGCTTTGTCAAAAGCCCCCTCCACGTCGAAGAAGCAGCCTAATGCATACTGTTTCGTTTCTAGTGCCCTTTCCACCCTTACCGTTAGGTTGTGCAGAGCTGTCTCCGTTGACTTTCCTGCCATGTAAGCATGCTGATTCCCGTGTAGCGGGTCTCCGCTGCTTTCCACTTTTTCTCTTATATGTTTATCTATCACTTTTTCTAAAGTCTTTAGTACGAAAGACGACAGACTTATGCTCCTGAATGACTTCGCTTCTTGGTATGATTTCTTACCCGGTTTCGGCAGGAAAACCGCCCTCACCTCTCTCCATACCCTTGGAATGTATCTTAGTGCAATACTTGCCCTGTATAGTTCCACTAAGTCCTCTTTTATGTATCTATATCCTTTCTGCAGTAGCGCCGGCAAGACTCCGTCAGGGCCCGCGGCCTTGAAGGGCGCAAAGGAGCTGATCGCCCATTCTACCCTCTCCTCCTCAACCACCTCCAATGCCGCCGCCCAGTCAGACTCCTCCCGACCCTCCTGTTCCTCCATTTCTGTCACCTCTTTGCAGTCCGGAAAGTGTGATTTCAGCATGACGCTTAGTACCTCCTCTGGTTCCGTGACTAAGTCTCCATTTACTCTCAGACTACCCAGTTGGCACGATCGATCCCCTGCCAGCAGTTTCACGACTCGTGCCCCCTCTGAATAGCTGTTTAAATCTCCTGTGAACCTCCTCCAGCCCTCTAGTCTAGCCTTCTCTCTAAGTCTGGTGTATTTATTCCTGACCTCTCTGTACGCGTCCCAGCTCTGAGAGTCGTCCCTCTTTGTCGCCACTCTCATTGCCCTACGCACCTTCTTTCTTACCTTTTGTAGTTCACTGTCCCACCATGGCTGCCCTTTGCCTGTTTGTAGCAGCTTCTCCGGGCACGCCTTGTGGTATGCTCCTATTATGATCTCTTTCAGTCTGCGAGCCCCATTTTCTAGGTCGTTCATATTCTCATACCTGACTCCCGAGACAGCCAGTTCCCCTAGCTCCTCTTCGTACTTCGTCCAGTCGGTTTTACGTGGATTTCTTACCTTCATCTTCTCTACGCGACCATCGATACTGTAGAGTAGTCTGCGGTGGTCAGACATGCTGTCCTCCACATCCACCCTCCAGCTCTTTACCTTGTCGCTCACCTCCTTCGTTGCCATGGTAATGTCAAGTACTTCTTTCCTGGCCCTTGTTACAAACGTTGGTGTGTTACCTGTGTTCATAATTTCTAGGTCGTTGCTAATTATGAATTCTATCAATGATTCGCCCCTTTCATTAGTGTCGGTGCTACCCCACACCTCGTGGTGTGCGTTAGCATCGCAGCCAATAATCAGGGGAATCCCCTTACCTCTGTACCACAGTACCATTTCTTCTAATTCCTTCGTAGGTGCCACTCCATCGCCCGGCAAGTAGCAGGACGCTATCGCCACCTTGTATCTCCTCCCCTCCTCCTTCATGAAGTGAGTCTCCACCACAACGAGGTCTCTGTAACATAAGGTCATGCCACAACCCATGTTTCTTATTTTATTGCTCACATAAATGCATGCTCTAGGAGACAGCTCACCATTCCCTTCATAATAGAGAGCTCCCCCCAGATGTCCCAGGCCTGTCACCCGATTCTTCCATGCATAAGGTTCTTGCAGCAGTGCTATATCAACTTCGGCCCTCCCAACATATTGTCCCAGCTCGGACATTGCATCCTTGCAATGTTGGAGGTTTACTTGACATATGTTCGTGTGTGTGTTGGTGTGTGTGTGTTTGTGTAGTGTTCCCTGTGTGTCTCCCTTTCTTTTCATTTCTTGTGTGTAGTGTTGTTGTCCCCGAGCTGCTACCCGGAGAGTTCACTGCCGGCGACATCCATACTCTCCTCTCCTCCCGTATGGACATCGACGGGTTCAGCACTCTCCTGCATCAGCTCGGGTGCTCCTTCCGGTCCCTCTTGTTTGGATTCTGAGGGTTGTGGATTTGGGTTTGCCCTCAGAATCCGGACTCGTACGCTGGTGGCCGAGAAGTCCAGTATCTTGGTCTTCTCTTGCCCCCAGCTCTCCTCGACCCCGTCTGGAACCATATAGGTCAGTCGGGTTCCTAACTCCAGAGCCTCTCTCCCTGCAGCTTTCCAGTCCAGGATTTTGAGTTCCGGTCGATCAGGATTCTGAGCGTAAAGGAACTCCTTTACGTACTCAGTATCCGCATCGCCCGGAACCCAGACCTGCACCCTGGTCTGCTCCAGCTTACGCACGCTGATCTTGTGCCCGTCCAGCACACCGAAGTCCTGACTTAGCAGCCACTCCCTCGACTCCGTCGATTTTGGTGTCACAAGGAAGAATCCTTCCGACACCAACCCCGACGTAGCGAATCTGGGTGCTACTAAACCAGGCTCCCCCCTTACTACCTTGAGGACGACCACCTCGATCAGCTGCGTAAGCTTCTTCCTGATGAGCTTCGCCAGAGCCTCGTCCACCGAAACGCCATCCTCACGACACACTGCTACAGCCAGACCTCGGTTCGCCTTCGCGACGTTCCGTGGTCCCTCTGCAGCCGCCTTGCCCTGATTCTGGCGCTTCGCCGGAGGACGCTCCGAGCGACCCTCATCAGTACTTTGCCTTTTAATCTTTAGGCCACGTTTGCTCGGGCCAGGTTTGGCATCCCCCCCGGTATTACCCCCTGGAACGCCACCCCTTTCCCCAGCAATCGCAGCCTTTCTCCTAAGTTCCTTGGCTTTCCTCTTCTGCGCCTTGGACTCATACTTATGGAACGGCTCGTTCACCACCGGTGTAGCTTCCCTTTCGGTTTCCCTCGCCTTTGGCGAACGCAGCAGCTCTTCTTCATTCAGCGTGAGGCCCCCCAGTTGTAGGACATCTGGAGTACCCTGCCTTGCTCCCTGTCGTGCTCCTCCGGTCTCCTCGTCGGAGCTCAGAGTTCCACTCTCTTTAATGTTCGGGGGTCCATCCTCTGGTTTCCCCCCCTCCCGTGCTTCGGTCGGGGGTTCACTAGCTGATCTCCCTCCCTTACATGCTACTACCCTGACGGGTCGCTTCGCCGCTTGCGCGGTGTTGGTTTTTGTTTTGTTTTTATCTTTTAAAGTCTCCATACACTATTGAATTTTATGGGAAGAACTAAAATTAGGGTGGTCGGCAGTGCTCCCTTGCCTATACCCAGCAACATTTACCCCTACGTAGTGACGCCACTCCCCTACGCATAGTCGCTAACGACAGCGATTGTGCTGAGTGAGCTCGCAGGCATGGGAAGACAGCTCCTGTGTTGCTTATTTGTGATGGGAATGCAAGCGGTTTACCCCAAGGAGATCTCTCTTGACCTCCCGGGGCTAACACTTGTGCGTATCTCCCACCACTCCAGTTTCCGCTTCGGAGCAAAAGTGGTTCACCCCAAGGGCATCGCAAGGACACCCCGGGGTTCCCCGACAGTCACCCCTCCCCTTCCACCAGACACACCACAGACCCTGCCTCCCCTCCCCTCCTCCGCTTGCGAGCCCAATCAGCACCAACCCCCCGCTGCCCACAGCCGGCTGTGAGGGCCCTCGGCACGTCCTCCCACCTTGACCCTGGGGGTTTTGGGGCGTGTTGCCATGATGGAGTTTCCCCCAAGATGACAACACGACCAGTGCACTCCTCATTTACCCGGGCTTGTGACCGGCTCCTTTTGGACCATTAACCATTAATTAACTAGGTAACTGTACACAAGTTACCAACCTGTATTTTTAACACGAATTTATTTAGAAACTGCATGAATTGACTCTCCGTGTTACAGTCGGTGCCCCAACTTAAGTCGCCATACTAATTGTATAGAAAAGTGGATACTTACGAGTATGTTAGGGAACTTGTAGATACCTACGCTTAGTCTGATCCGTTACTTTTGATTTACTTACAGTCTTTTGTCCATTTATCAATTACTCCATGAGCCCCGCCGCTATTTTGTTGCAACAGCTAGTCACTTCACTCATAATAATTATCATATTGCACAACAACGTACCCACAAAATCGATAACACCGATAACAAAGAGCGTTTCATGTAATTTAGTGCGCTTCGTTGTGCAAGATATTATATAAGGTTCAGGTAGCCTAGGGGCTGGGCTAGGTACTCCGGTCCTCTAACGCTCCTTTCAGTATCAGGCTATCTATTGCCAAAACGTTCTGATAGACCTTATTCATCTATGATGCCAACTTGCATAATAAGAAGATTATTATACAATATTTTTACAAGTTTTTATTTAACTTAACCTGTTAGGTGTATGTTAGGTCTCTTTTCTTTTGAACATCCCGTTTTTTGCGGGTACGGTTTTCTATAAGATACCCGTGTTACGTCTGGTGATGGAGACAGGGGGCGGCCATGGGAACTCTTTGGTACAAGAACGCAAACTAATTGTGTTTGGGGTTGTTAGAATTGTCTCGATGAGTATTAGTTGCCTGTGGGAAGAAAAGTACAGTCGACGATAAAAACTTGTATCAAAAATAATTTTTTTGCTTAAAACTTATTTAAATGTCAACTCTTGCAAATGTTACTTACATTAGACATAGAGAAAGACAAATAACTGGTAATTAAACTGTTAAATATTATACGTGTTTGGCACCAGGATCTGGAGATATACGACGCCGTGGTGGATGTGAGGTGTTATGAGCTGACAGCGCTGTTCCTCTGTTCGCTGTTCGTGCCCAAGTGCGGGCCCCTGGGCCACATGGTACGCCCTTGCAGGAGCCTTTGTCAAGGTTAGTAATACACCATTACAATAGTTATAGGTACTTATGTCATACTTCACCAGGTTAATATTCTAATTTTAAAAAGACATATTATTTATATCCATATGTGGTCCATAAATGTCTTCAATAATAGACGGACTGCTAAATAATTTAATCATGCTCCACCAGAAACTATGCGTCGTTGCGGCTTCTTCCTAGAAGTATTCGGGCTGTCTATGCCCGACTATCTTCAGTGCGACATCTTCCCTGAATCAACCGACACCGATGTCTGCCTCGGCAACCGAGAGGTGAAAGAGGCGAGGTTCCGCGCTGCAAAACCTGGTAAGTAGAAGCTACACCTATAAGGCTACTCATTTGGGTCAATTTCACCAAACGAGCATTTTTGTCTAATTCCCATGGAATTTTGAAATACCAACATTACACAAAAAAAAATATGCTGATAATTTGATAAAAAATATAATAAACATTAATTTTCTTATGGGGTAAAAATATTCATAAAACTATAAAAGTTATTTCAATTTAAAATTTTGGTCAGGGCACGGGAATTAGTGTGTCCATGGGAATTAGATTTTACTAGCACGGAAATTAGAACATGGCACAGGAATTGTTTTCTTAGCTTATTTTGGTAGTTAAAACTATTATTTATGTATATTTTAATCTACAATAATATACTTCAACCATACTGAAGCGGCATCGAACATATTTATCTACTTTAATTTTAGTTTCGGACGACAAATCTACGAAAGTATGATGCACTAAAAACTACGTATTTGACTAATAGTTTCCTTGATTTTAATGGCAACTAATCTCTCTTTCTTAGTAAAATATATATATTTCCAAACAATACTTTGAGTAGTTGCGTAAACATGTCCGCCTTACATACAAAACTATTCATTAAAAAGTGTCATTATGTATCTGCATGTAGATAGGTACAAGGTGTATGATCTGCTTTATGGCCGTATAGGAAATGATACTAAGAAATAAATAGGGGCACAGAGAGAAGAAGTTATTGTGTAAGTTAATCTGAAGAAATCTAATATGCTGCCTTCATATATTCATAACACAAACAATTGTTTAACCACATATGAGGTAAGGTGGGGTAAGACTATCACCGGGGTAAGACTATCACAGACAGACAGACATGACGAATCCATAAGGGTTCCGTTTTTTGCCATTTGGCTACGGAACTCTAATAAGGTATCTAATAGTATTACGGTTTTAATACCCCCCTGGCATTGTCTAAAATAACCGACTTGGTTTCACATTACATCTCAAAACTTTTTTTGTAGTAGAAGAACTGCGTTGCGAGACTTGCATCTTTTTACATGTAATGTTTTTGATAGGATCCCATCTCTTTTTGTAGGCTGTCCTTCTTTTCAGGTAATCATACCCATACCATACTGATACTATGTATACACATATCATAACTATATACATCTTTATTCATACTCACATCGTACATCGTAGTGTACCTTTACTTTCCTTTCCATATTTCTATAGGATTACAAACTTATTTATGCAGTTATTAAATCTTTAGAACGTGACTAATATTGCAGTATTATTAGATTTTTATTGGCTTAAAAAGCTTAAACCTAATTACGTTTCAAATTTGGAACTTGTGGGTATGCTAGAAGTACCTTAGAATAATGATGATCGTGAGTGATTGTGTCAGTGACAAAACTAAGGGATTTTAAAGTGCATTAATTCTTAGATTACATGTTCAAATTAAATGTTATTTTGACCGTGCCACTTTGTTTTGCTCGACTTGGCGGCGGCACTGCCGTGTCCCCAGATCCTTTGTCCTTCCCCGGGCCTCAAACTATCTCCATGCCAAATATCATCAACATGATATTGGTTCAGCGGTTTAAGCGTGACGAGATAACAGACAGACAGACAGAGATACTTTCGCATTTATAATATAGTAAGAATAGGATATATTTAATTTTTCTTGTATTAGAAAAGCTAATTTATAACAACTAATCTATTAAACGAGCAATTCTTGTATATATTTCGGGGATCTCGGAAACGGCTCTAACGATTTCGATGAAATTTTATCATATATGAGGGTTTTCTGGGGTGAAAAATCTATCTAGGTAGGTGTTATCTCTGGAAAAACGCGCATTTTTGAGTTTTTAGGTAGGTAGGTACCTATATGTTTTCCAAGCAAAGCTCGGTCTCCCAGATATTTAAACTTTATACGGCATACGCTGTCAGCTGTCAAATTTACAAAAACAAAACATTGCAAATGTGATTCATTTTGTTTCATGTAACCTTAGGTACAGGTATTATAATATGTAATAACTCCAGAAATAGTTTTATGTTTATATAATATTTTAATGTTATAATATGATCAATGAATAAGGTAAGGTGGGGCAAGAATAACAGTACAAGGATTCCATACAAGTGATAGTCTTACCCCGGTGTCGTCTTACCCCACCTTACCTTACGTATTAAAATTGCCCGGGTTATTCGGGTCGATCCTGTATGTAAGTACTATAGTACTTATACTAAAAAACTATTCACAGATTTTTGTGCATTCTTTAAGATTTCCTTAAATGTAAAATAGAAAGATATACGTCGTATTATTATTACATATAATATATATTCAATGCCAATATATATAAGTAATAATAATATGACGTAAACATTGCCAATTAACTTACAGTGCCCCCAATAAAAGATTTGTTGACAATATATGTAATACTTTCTAATTCCCGTGCCACTTAATCAGCTGTTTTAGGTAAATTTGTTATGGGAATTAGGGCACGGAAATTAGAATTCGTAATAAAAAAATTCGCCAAAAATTTAAATCGTGTTTGACCAAACTGTTATGTTATCGCTTACATAAAGATACATAAAGGGCTCCTAAATATGACAATTGCTATTGAAAAGCTATGTGGAAAATAAAATTTATAAGGGGCATCGAAATTAGAAAAAAATTGTCGCCCACCCGGATTCCGAAATACTTACGCGATTTGCTCGAACACGCCGCGGCTTGACTTACATCCGCTTGCTTTGAGAGACAGCCGAATACTGCCAGTACAGGTGAGGCGGGACACGAGGCGGTTCAAATACAAACGTCGGCTGTCAGAGCCCTTTGAGTTTTGCCGACGAAATTTTACTCGCGCGCTCGGACAAAATTTAAACATCGATCACGAGTTATTTACCACAATGAAGTTAATAGTATATGTGCTCAGTGATAGTAAATATCATCTAGTTTAAGTATTTGACACTAAATTAGTGATACTAATGTAGAATTTTTCGTAGGATTTTTCATTATGCTCAAAAGTAGATTCCGGACAGGGCACGGGAGTAGTAATTTGAGCCTTTAGGTATTTTTATGTGTACTCTAAAAACCAACTAATCAGTGAATTCATATGGAACTCGGTGTGAAAGTGTGACTTCTTTATGTAAAAAAAAATTGGTAAGTATTGTCTGATGCTAACCCGCGATTTTCATCACGGACAGAAAAAAAATCGTGTTCAGAAATTGACCCATTTGTCTGCCGGTTGGATCAATTAAATGGTCGATTTATTTCATTCGAGGTCCAAACCGCTGAAATAATTAAGCGAGGAAGTAGGCCCAAACGAAGAAAATTTATACAATACTTATTAGTCTTCAGTGCGAGATATTTTGCTAAATCCACAAACAAATCTGTATCGGAAGTGAGTCTGATAGAAGTGAAGTACTGTACTGCAAAACCTGTGGAGATATTAGTCTGTATATGCTGTAGGTATACCATGCTCCTGTAACTTCAGCGCAAGATACTCCTTATTCCACCGACGCTGGCATCGACCTGGGCAAACTAGAGAGAGGATAAGAGTTTCTTTTTTGAGTGGTATTTGGACTATCCGTTTTTAGGGTTCCGTACCCAAAGGATAAAAACGGGACCCTATTACTAAGACTCCGCTGTCCGTCCGTCCGTCCGTCCGTCCGTCCGTCTGTCACCAGGCTGTATCGCACGAACCGTGATAGCTAGACAGTTGAAATTTTCACAGATGATGTATTTCTGTTGCCGCTATAACAACAAATACTAAAAACAGAATAAAATAAAGATTTAAGTTGGGCTCCCATACAACAAACGTGATTTTTGACCGAAGTTAAGCAACGTCGGGCGGGGTCAGTACTTGGATGGGTGACCGTTTTTTTGCTTGTTTTGCTCTATTTTTTGTTGGTGGTGCGGAACCGCACGGAGGGTTCCGCACCATCAACAAAAAATAGAGCAAAACAAGTCCGACTCGCACTTGGCCGGTTTTTTTTTCATTACCGATAACGATAAATAAACAAAAAAAATCCCCAGTGTGCCCCAGCGGCTTCCAATGCGACGTGAAGCGCTGCATCCCGCACGACTGGCGCTGTGACGGCCACGTCGACTGCCTGGATCGGTCCGACGAGCTGAACTGTCGCACCTGCAAGAAGCACGGCGACGTGCACTGCGGCAACAACCACTGTATCTCGCAGAGCCACATGTGCGACGGCCATTCCGATTGCCCTTGGGGTCAGGATGAGAGGAACTGCCGTGAGTATCGTTCAGTGATATCGGGCTCTTTCCATTCTATAAAGCATTACTTATCAAATGGCTGAAACGCGGGGACCACGTCCAAATGTGTTTTTGTATAAGTGAGACAGACGACGACAAAGGCAAAAAACTCAATTTTTTTCATCATTTGCGAAGCAAAAATGTATAAACGCTAACAAGCGGCATTAAATGGAGGTAACTGAAAATACACTGCGTTAAACTGAAAATGCATCACTTTTTGACATGAATGTGCTTGACTTATACTCAAAATCTTATCTAGTCATAATGGCCGTATTCCTTTATACCTTTGACAAAACCAGCAGGAAATTTGGTATCCAAAACCATAGCATATTGTACCAAAAACATTATACTTCCTTCATAATTAGTGGCATTGAATAAATAGACTGCCATAAAACTTTCTTTTGACAGCCATTTTGAGGATCCCTTTCAAGCTCGTAATTACGTATTGATAAATTGACGGGCCCGTATCATTGGCTCCCTACACAATTCCAAATGTTTTCAACGGTGAATGCTGGATTGATTTGTGATTTCGCAATGCGGGTTTTATTTGTGAATTTTCTTTTGTTACCTACAAAAATGTTTGACTACATTCATACATAATCTAGTCTTTTGTTTTCGATTTTTTGTTGAATTTGATGTTCGAAGTGTTTTAAATAAATTAACACGGTCCTATATTTTCCCACCACCGAGAAAATAATTTTCAGATTTGTCATATCAAGACAGACTTTAAAATCGACATCTAAATCCATATCCACATTAATTTTTATGTGCGTCTAAAATAAATAAGTTGTCACTGACTTGTCAGCGACAAAGTTTGGCAGCGCCATTATATACGTTATAAATTTGTCGTTTATTGGTGCTTCCCAAACGCTTAGTCGGAAGAGAGTTAGTTTAGACGGGCTCTACGTCCTATCCTAAAGATTGTTCTCAATGCCTTGTTGTAGTGCGACTAAGCGAGATGAACGGTGACGTGGGTCGCGGCGAGCTGCAGGTATTCCGCGCCGGCAACCAGTCGTGGTTCCCGGCGTGCCTCAGCCCGCGCACGCTTGATGAAGGCACGGCCACCAAACTATGCTCCATGCTGGGATATTCGTAAGTTCCATATACTCTTTATACTAAGCTCTATTTATCTTATTTCTATCCGTATTATCAATAACATCATTTTTATTACGTTAGGTTAAGATTAGGTTGGCGAGAGCAACGCTTCTCCATAGGCTTTGGCATCGGTACATTCTGGGTCAGAAGAAAATTTGGCCCTTGTCGGACTAATTGGAATATTGAAACTGATATTTTTTAGTACGAGTATGTATGTGGGAAAGTCTGGCAAATCAAATTTTGTGCCTTTTATCACAAACAAATCGGTGTGTTTTACTCACCTTAATATCCTTTAGGCACATGAACAGCAGTGCAACGGTCGGCGGCGCCGGGCCGCGCGCCGTGCGCATGCACGGAGCGTTCACCGGCGCGGCGCGTCAGTACAACTCGTTCCTGCGCAGCGAGGGCGGCCTGCTGCGCGAGCTGCGCGAGTGCGGCCAGGACACCGCGCATGTCAAGCTCGTCTGCAACCAATACGGTCAGTCACTGTTCTTACCATTGGAAAGCTACAACACATTCAGTTCATAAGACCTTACGCCATTGGCCAAGTGCGCGTTGTAGTATATGAGACGGCACACCGCTTGCGTGACGTGTGCGTGTACAGCTCCAACATTTTTATTTAGTGCACGTTTACGCACACGCAGCCGGTGTGCTGTGGTCTTATATTCCTATACATAAAGGTCATACCTTTAATGTTCCTTTACGATATTTTCGGAATCAAAACAAATAGGGCAAAACCAACAGAAATAAAGTTTAGGTATCGGTCAGTCAACATATATAAGTTACCTACCTAGGCAGTCTAAGTACACCACACGAAACTAGAACAGCTAATCGATCACTCAAATTAGACATAAGTACAAACGAAACAATTCCAAACTAACCACGATCCTAATAGTGCAAACTGCGCAATATCTATAAAGCGATGCTGAAATCCCTGAAATCCATTGTGTTTCCAGCAAAATTCCTTAATCAAATAAACGGGACAACAGTTTGTATCGCGGTAATGGCGCGCGGGAGCTGGTCGCCCGTGAAATGAAGCCGCGGCGCCAAGCGCGCTGCGGCCACGCCACGCCAGAATGGCCGTATAGTACCTATCATATCAACTAGTTAGAACGAACGGCTAACCTTCTAAGCACGTTTGCAATTTAATTTTGATACTACACTTCAATTTTAATAATTGTACCTATACTAAAATTTAAAATGAGTCATTTTATACAGCTCCAATTTACATCTTGGTAGTAGTAAGATATAAACTTAGCAAGATAAACTTTTGAGATATATGTGGACTTTGGGTGTGGAGTAAAACTTTGTTAATATTTTTTTATTAATTACATGTATTACTGTAATGCATGAAAGTGTTGTAGTTAAACCATCTTAATTCTACGCATCATTATAATGATGTTGTTGAATATTTTTATAAATAAATTACGGCTGTAAACACTGCTCGGCCATAGGAAAACTCATTAAATTTTTGACCGAATTTTCGCGTGACAAAGTTCAAATTAAAACTAGTTTGCGCTAACTGGCCGAGTGATTGAGTGGCTAATAGATTTGTTGATTGATTGATTGATTGATTGATATGCTTGGTGATGCAGAATAGCCGGGTAATTTTTCAAATCTTTTACATTTCAGCTCGGCATGCCTGTCTGTGATCGTATTTATTTGCAAAGTTTTCGCTATCAATTTCCTAACGTCGACCTAGTTCCATTAAATTTCGCCAGGCAAAAATTCAGCAGCACTATCAAAATGTCCGCGCGCCCGCTCGCTTTGACACTTTCTCAATTCCACGTTTTCTGGCAGTCAGAAAATGCAACGCTGATTCGCTGTTGTCAGCGCGCCGGCCGCTGAATGCCTTTCAGCGGAATATCGGAGGAATCGTTCCAATCGCTTGATAGACTCGGCCATATTCATCGGTCGGCCGGACCAGTATAAGCACATTCTAACTTTACTAATTTACTTTACCATCACTTTTGTACGCTGTTCCCGAGGTCATATTACCCTGGCTCTCTTAAGAAGTCGTCTCGTCGCTTGCGTTACCAATTCGTGGCCTGTTGTCCGCTCGACGGCAGCTGTCTGGCTCCGGGTTTTCGGCAGGCTAGCATTACTATGTGCCAGTCAGTTAACTATTTAGTAGTTGCGTTTTGGCTGTTTCTGGTTATTAACTATCAGGATTATGTTACACAAACAAACACAACATTTTCGAAACTACCTATGTTTTAGAATTATTTCTAGAAGCAATAGAAGCAGATAATGATCAGTTGTAATGTCCAACCGTACAGAATTTCCATAGGTAGGTACCTACGTTAAAACAACACTCTGTTTGTAGGCAATCCATTACTTACTGTTATTAAAGCTAGGTCAAGCCTATACACCCGTATCGTTTGGACAACCACCGCACATTTAATAAATAAAGCCTTACTTATTCCATCACAAACCCCAAAAAACAACAACCAAAAACAATCAACTCCACTAAATTAAATTAGACCGCTTTTCGCATTAAATCAACAATAAACGTTTTTATTCCATTATAAATCCAATAAAAACGAAATCACAGATCATAATTGTATTCTATCGAGCGATCTCCATTAAGGGTTTAGTGTCAGGTGAAATTGAACCTTGTTATATAGGCCATAAATGCGTTGTTAGGCGACACCCGGCGTAAAGTGGAATGTTCCCGGGTCTGCTATCTTCCGAGTGAATTGGTCGTTATTTTCTTAAGTTTTCATGGAATCGAATTTTAAATCGAATCTGATCAGCTTTACTTTATCGGGAGTTTCCGAGTCGCACTTCGGGTGTTTATTAAGTTTTGATTTGACTTATCCGATTTGGGTAGGTACCTACTTGTTTAAGTGAGGCTGGATTGTGTTGTCGATATAATTTAAAAACAATTAAAAAGTTAAATCACTTTCGAATTAAATGCTCCTAATGAATTCAACCAACAGTCTGTAAATAACAAATGTAATTAGTTGAAGTATAAAAAAATATACAGCTTTTTTTAAATAGTACCTACTTTGTTGAATTAAACAAGATTTTTTTATGTTTAATAAACAGAAACGACGAGGCAATGTAAATATTATGTTTTTCTATTATATTTACATAATGCAAATGTCAATTAATTTAAAAATTCACCTACTTCAGAATAATTCGAAATAGAAAGAAAAAAACACTAATACAGGCTATAAAATAACTTTAAAATACAATTTAATCGTATCTTTTGCAGGATAATTTTTGTATGAAACCCACACGGCTCGTGTATAAAGTGGAACATAAACGCCAAAAATTCGGCGATGGAACTGCGCGTAGAACGTTTATACGATGCAAATAAAAAATAAGCAAGCGCGTTATTGCACGAGCGCTTAAGGGGAGTCGGGTAATTCAGGAATCCATAACAAACAACGGAACAACAATCGCTCATATTCGATTTGATTTGATGGTATGAATTGATTTGGTTTATTTAGCTATGCTTGTTTTGATATCAAACCACTTTACTACTTACTTATGGCCGGTGGTCGAGGCTCAACATTTTACTATTTTATTTATGTTCAGTACCTAACAATATAAATAAATAAAAATTACACATTATAGTTTTAAGTATGGCACTTAAAACCTACAAAGTTACTAGTCCAAAGGTACTAATCCAATAGGAGGTTAAAATAAAACGTTTTCTTAAAATCGGCATTGAAATTTAGCTTTAATGGATTTTGAGACAATATTAGAAACTGTTATCAAGCACCTACTAAATCGCCAGAGGCTACATGCGCCTCTGCTATGAAACTTCTTATACACGTGTATCATCCGACACGAGTTGCGCAAACCTTTTAAATCTCACATAAACCTTTCTCAAATTGTAAGAGCTTTCCGTACACAACAGCCAAAAAAAATCAAGTATTCTCGCAAAATTGTGAGGGATCCCTTTTTAAATTTGTCTTTCTTGTCTCTTTGTTGGCGAAAAATAAGTGTATCTATGGAATTTTATAAGGTTGAATTTTAAAACCATCTACTAATTTCCATTGTGGCTCAAAATAATATGGAAGTCTTTGTAACGTTACTAATAAAAAATACAAATAAATATACGTAGGTCCTGTAGATAGGTATCATGTTTGTAAAAATCTGGATCTTATATCTCCGTGTAGATATTCTAGATAACATCTTATTTGTTAGTTTCCCGAGGTCCGCTAAATATCCATATGCATCATTTTCCATTGTATTGTGCCTTAAGCGATTCAAACCGCCCGCGAGCTGGTACAATTTGAATCAAATATTACAGGTCGGCCGCGGAATGCCGCTACACTGCCGTTTACATAGTTGCGGCACTTGCGGTAATCAATAGTTATATTGCGATCCAATCTTCAATACAAATTGGAACAACAATGCGAACAAAGTTTATAATACGCAAGTTGTTGGAAACTGATAAGTGCTTTAGACTAATTCTGATCATGATGCTTCTTATGTTGCAGTTATGTAGTTAAGTATGCCAAAATGCCTTTGTAGAATTTTACACTAGGTTTTTGGAGGAAGCCTACTTATAGTATTCCTTGGGAAGGATTTTTAAGCAATTCCCCCTATAAAATATCGCAGCAAAAAAACGACTATGTTTACACACCGCCTGTTGTAAAAATAAAATAGGGGTATTCAACAAACTTCGGAGGGTGAATAATGACATATTATTATAGTGAATAATGACATATACTATCCATGCCGTAATCGGTAACGGCGACATTGTTAAAGATAAATTAAGTGATCCTACGATAGATAAAATAAATCGATCATCGCGCTACATGGTAAGAAATCTGACTAATGTAGGCCCAAATTTAAATCACTTGTCATAGTTATAACTAATATGCCCCATTACTTTACTCTTTGCCCCGGAGCAATCTATAGCCACTAGTCTAAGGATAAATAAAATAACTGAGTTGGGGTAACCTGACAATCGTACATCGACAAATGCCAAACGAAAAGAAGAAATGTGTCGGAATGACAAATACTACCAAAAGTCACTAGACCATTTCCATACATTATTTAAGTTTCGATTGGCATTATATCAACGATTGTCATCTTGCCTAGGCCCTCTGATGAGAAGCACTATACATTTGTCTGTACGTAAAAATATATAGACTTCACGTTCCGTGAACCGTAATGGCGCCGAGTGAGCGATTCGTTTTGCCTGGCTAATGGCGTTTGAACGGTCTGCGGGCTGTAAACACCGCACCACCCATTAAATCCCTCGTTTAGGTTTCAATTTGCAGTTAGTGATCAAATAACACCGCATAGGTGATACAATGGACCCATGAAAATAAAAAATATACCAATATTTTTTCTATGATTGTAGTCGTAATCATAGAAGTGTACAATTATGTACTGTTAGCGTACCTACTCTTCGCTGTGAGAGGTAGTTAAGCGGCTGTGCTAGGCTTACCAGTGGCGCTTGAATCATAACCATATTCGTACATAATAACTCATCTGATTTACCTTTACCCTTTCGCTAACTAAATCATTTTCATTCACCAAACGTTTAACCCTGAGAGTATAATCGTGATTATAACAAAATTTGATATTGAATAAGGATCGAAACCGTCCTTGCGGCGGCTTGTTCATTACGCAAATGTGAGTTGAACCCTGATTTAGTGCTTCAAGACAATGGGAACCTTTTAAGGGTACATATTATAGGACGATAGGGAATTATAGGACGCGCCGGACGTTGATTTAAATTAAATTTTAGTTCACAACTATTTTAATTTTATCCCTATAGAGATAGAAACGCGTTTAAACGCCCTAACTTTTAACACCTCGAAGCCAATATTTTAGACCCTGTTCATTATTAGTATTATTACCCTTATTGCCATACCTGTGCTAACTGGGGACACGAATACTAATTGATGTTATTAAAGTTTATATTGACGTATATTTATGCATTTGCTTATTGGAAATCCTGTATTACTGTAAACAAGTTCAATACCTACTATGTCTAATATCGAGCCCCTTAAAGTAAAAACTTTAATACTTAACTTCACTTTAGTATGCCCGGCCGGAGTTAGCACAGGTACTTTTGCTTATTGCTATGATATGTACAGTCACGAGCCTTAATTTGACCCACCTAAGGTTGAATATCGTGTAGCAAACTGACGCTATTTAGAGCTAATATTTTAACGCAGTGTCATAATTCATTGACATAATGTTTACCATCGACATTTACTTACGTTTACGTTTCTAGGGGCAACCACTCAATTACGTCAATTTGTGAAATACATGATGAATCTAGTATTTTAACTGGATCGGTCATGAGGGGTGGGGGAAATGAGCGAACGGGATAGTCTTATGTATCTTTCAGTAGGAGTAGCAACGAAAGCGCAATTATTGTTTGTCCTTGTCACAGTCTCACTTTTTTTTTATTCCCAAAGCAAAGAGGTTATCATTTCAAGGGTCGATTCGCTATGACTTTTAAATGTCTTCATTTGACATTTCAACACCATCGAACTGAAGTTTCAACCTTATTGCATTACGAATGTTCTAGATAACAACATTTAATGGAAATGGGTCCCAAATTAAAGCTCGTGACTGTACCTAACAACTTTGTCACGTCCTGTAGAACAAAAAATACTGAACGCAGTTTATGAAGATGTGTCGTTATACTTACGAGTATATTCATCCCAGTTATGGTAGTGATTTTAGAATTTTGCTTGTTGTACCTACCGTCAGCGTACAATTACATCAATAAGGTACAGTCAGCGTGTAAGCTTCGAGGTTTGGGGATAGCAAGCATTTCATCGTAGTTCATTCTAAATTGCAATGGCTTCACTAAGGCAATTCATTAGCAAACAGCCAAATATGGAGCCAAATATGTATGTAGGTACAGTCGGCATCAAAAGTAGCGTATCAGACTATGCGGCAAAAGTTCTACCAAACCGCCACACTAAATACCTTTCTCTAATTGCTTGATAAAATCTACTAGCTCTTTTTGTTAATGTAGAATGGTTAGATTGTGGCTGATACTTTTTAACGCGAACTGTAGAGGTATATCTCAATTTGTAACAGTATTCGAGTAGGGAGCAGATACCTTTTGGCGCGTTGTTTCATTCGCTACTATTGATGCTAACTGTCCCTACCCGTTTATTAACAAGTCTTCCCAGAAATCACTATCTCTCGAGCAACTTGAACGTAATACCCTATTAATTTTATTATACCAATCCCATTCAATGCAGCCAGAAGCAACGTCCCAATTATCGTACCGACAGTCCGCGTGTCTAGTCGATAAGATGGCTAATTACGAGATCCGGCCGTGGGCTCCCATCGCTTGGGCGACCCGCGCGGGGGATGAGACGAGACGGATTCTCGGACAGGCAAAAGTAACGTGACCTCGAGAGCCTTGACAATAATATACCTACATACATTGATCCTGACTACTGATTAGACTACAAAAGTCTACTGATTTATTGTCATACACTAGCTGTGCCCGCGGCTCCGCCCGCGTGGAATTCGGTCTGTGTCAGTAAGCTAATTCATCCCTAATTTCTCTTTCTCTCCCCTGGAGGCGGAACTTGAAGTAAAGTTGACAGATGGATACGATTAGCGGACTGAAGTCCAGATAAAATATTTTACAATTAGGTAGGTACTTACCACTAAACAAAACTACACTCCAAAACCAATAGTCCGCCCTTAGTAGTAGTAGTTCGCCCTTATTCCAATATTAGACGTGATTTAAACGACACAGAGTTATAGTAGGTGTATAACGGACCCCTGCGTGGGCGGGCGCGATGTGTAGCCAACGCGCCCAATGAGGTGAAGGGGTGATTTCCCCAAGAGTCGGGTCCGAGTCCGGACGGCCGCTGGTGAGGTTGCGGAAGAGTACTTCGGCGTTCCTGGGACCTCGCCTTATAGCAGCGAGGCGGCAACAGAGGGGTTTTAGTGGGTAAACCTGGGGTCTCATTAGCTCACAACAGGGAGTCCCACATAACCATCCCGGCCCGTCCCCGCGCCGGGTGGTATGCTTAAAGCATTTCCCCTCTTAAAAAAAAAAAAAAGGTGTATAACGGACAATACAGTACTACTTTTGTATTTTTACGTTCTTGAGTGTACCTATCCAAAACATGTCCATAGCAAATATCATCCAATTCTGTCCTCCAGTCAAATCATTCTGAGCATGAAAAATTAAGATTTATACACATAGAAATCCATACTTCCTAACAAACTTTCGAATTTAGGTCTAATATTAGTTAGAAGTAAGATTACAGGAAAGGAGAATATTATAAATATCAAAAACTTGAGGCCGAGTATTTACACTTTATTTACAGTTATGTTTATGTATGCACAACTAAATATCTACATATATGTATGTACCGGGGATTACTTTTAACAGTGTAAAAAAATGTAATTATAAATTGGCCTAAGTCGTAGTCGCTTGGTAGGGTGCCCAGAATGCCATCTTTATTAAAGTAGGGCTTAACCCTTAAAATCGTATTAAAAACGCGAGCGCAGCGAGCGCGAATTTTTTTTTATAGAAAAAAAATTGAGAGATGGGAGTAATGTTGTCAGGGACACAGCCGCAATGGTTTACGTGAAACGTTGGTGTGGATATCTAATGCGAAAGCCGAAGGCCGAGCTCCATGTAGGGCCGAAGGCCCGAAGCGTCCAGGCTGTCAGTACTTAAGCACAGAACAATAGTATCAGTGTCTAAATGCGAAGGCCGAAGGCCGAGCTCCACGTAGGGCCAAAGGCCCGAAGCGTCCAGGATGTAAGTGTTTAAGTCGTAGTAGTAGTCGCTCGATAGGGTGCCCAGAATGCCACCTTTATCAAATTAGGCTTAACCTTTAAAATCGTATTAAAAACGCGAGCGTAGCGAGCGCGAATTTTTTTTGATAGAAAAAAAATTAGAGAGGCTATGTCAGGGACATAGCCGCAGTGGTTTACGTGAAATTTTGGTGTGGATATCTAATGCGAAAGCCGAAGGCCGAGCTCCGCGTAGGGCCAAAGGCCCGAAGCGTCCAGGATGTCAGTGCTTAAGTCGTAGTAGTAGTCGCTCGGTAGGGTGCCCAGAATGCCATCTTTATCAGATTAGGCTTAACCTTTAAAATTGTATTAAAAACGCGAGCGAAGCGAGCGCGAATTTTTTTTGATAGAAAAAAAATTAGAGAGGCTATGTCAGGGACATAGTCGCAGTGGTTTACGTGATATTTTGGTGTGGATATCTAATGCGAAAGCCGAAGGCCGAGCTCCATGTAGGGCCGAAGGCCCGAAGCGTCCAGGATGTCAGTGCTTAATCACAGAACAATGGTATCAGTGTCTAAATGCGAAAGCCGAAGGCCGAGCTCCGCTTAGAGCCGAAGGCCCGAAGTGTCCGTCGTAGTAGTAGTCGCTCGGTAGGATGCCCAGAATGCCACCTTTATCAAAGTAGGCTTAACCTTAAAAGTTAAAAACGCGAGCGTAGCGAGCGCGAATTTTTTTGATGGAAAAAATTGAGAGAGGCTATGTCAGGGACACCGCCGCAATGGTTGAATTTTGGTGTGGATATCTAATGCGAAAGCCGAAGGCCGAGCTCCGCGTAGGGCCGAAGGCCCGAAGCGTCCTGGATGTCAGTGCTTAATCACAGAACAATAGTATAACTGTCTAAGTGCGAAGGCCGAAGGCCGAGCTCCGCGTAGGGAGGAAGGCCCGAAGCGTCCAGGCTGTCAGTGCTTAAACACACAACAATAGTATTAATGTAGGTTAATGTGTGTGCTGGACTCTCCAGTACCCGCTGATGCACCGCAGTACTTACCGTCGAGCGCGTCTGTCGTGCGAATCCGCTGAGCGGTCAACCGTTCTTCGCACTGCGTGAACGTCTCCGATTCTTCCTCAGATTCCTGAGACCGTGCTACCTTGTAACCTCAATACGTTGCGAGAATTTCGCGAAAAATTCGTTTTTTTCGGATAGGTATGGTAACGCGTTTAAAATGCAAGTCCCAAATTGTTTGACATTTACAATTACTTAATACCTATTTAAAAACTTTCGCGTTTCGAACACATATTAACTCACATTTATAGACGGGCCTATCTCGAAATTTATTTTATTACCTTTATTTACCGACGTTTCGACACAGGTTTCACTGGTCATGGTCGCGGCTAACTGATGTCCCAACAAAATTTCAAAACAGAGATTTGTGCAACTACCCGACGAAAAGTGTATGAAAAAGTTTGGGGTAGACATCATATTTTCAAACCACCCACTTCACATAATGTTAATTATTGTCAATAAACCCGCGATAGACCCGTCTATAAATGTGATTTAATATGTATTTGCAAAGACGTTTGACATTGACTAAGAAAAATGTTGTTTTTTTTACAAAGTACATTCACAAAAAAAAAGTGTGCACCACTTTCTTAAGTTAGCGCCATAAGATTCAGGTGCAAACATAACTTAATTGAGTGTAGTGGCCACCCCCCCTTTTAGGGGTTGAATTTTTCTAGCCTAAAATAGGGCCAGGCAGTTTCTTGACAGATTAGTAAAGTTTGCATCAAAATCCGTTCAGCCGTTTTCACGTGATGCGCGGTCAAATAAACAGACAAACAGATAAACAGATAAACAGACAAACAGACAAAAATTCTAAAAACTGTTAGAACGTGTTCTGTTATCGATTCTAAGTATCCCCAACCAACTTTTTTTCGAATATCTTCCATGTACAGACTTTCGACCCTCTTCAGCTTTATTATATGTATAGATAACCATAGGAATTGTGCACGTAGCAAAAACACTCAATAGGTCGAGTCGAGGTTGATCTCTTCATCATTGTCACGGTCACGGCATTCGATGCCGTAGTCGAAGTTGATCCTGCTATAGTTGCTGTGCACTTGATTTCACAGTCTAGATTGATCGTTCTCTAATTTCCGCGGTAAAATAAAATAAAATAGAAATAGAAATCATTTATGTGTCGTAAAAACATACATTAATAGGTACAACAGCAAATTAAATAAAGCAACGTACACCAAATAGGCAGGATGCCGGTCAGCATCAGCAGTGTCTGTAAGACACGGCGCTGGTTTTTCGGGTTAAAGATTGACTTACATTTACTTACGAAATTTTAAATACAATTGGATCAATCAACCACCAGCCAGCTGCTTGACACTCGAAGGTTTGCACTGGAACGATTGGAACGATTGCTCTGATTCCAGCAGAGCGATGAGAATGACACAACCAATGGTTGCTTGGAGGTCGACGGCCTCGGCCTACGCTACTTGTGATAATCCCTGATATGCGGGATATTTTTGCTTGCACAGGATTTACGGCTGGCAGCTTAAACCAACGTGGTTGGAGTTCATTAAACTTTACGTAACCCGAGTGTCTTATACCTCATTCACCTCCCTAGGTATGTAATGGGGTGTCATTCTGAATCCCTAACAACGTTTATCCTAAAGTCACTTGCCCTATCTGGTTTGTCCTAATAGGCACATGCCCTAACGATCAATTGTCATAACGATTATTTTCCATAATGTAAGGTTCTGAAAAATGGTTAGGTTTTAGAACTTGCTGCCCCAAAAGTGGGTTAGGTTAGGGTCAGAACTGCGATCCTCGCAAAAAAGAAAATTAGCTTAATAACATTAGGATAAGCAATCAATAATTAGGGAAACCAAAATTAGGGATTTTAGTGTTAGGACAACTGATCATTATGACAAACAATATTAGGGAATGCAAAGATAGGAGAAAAGACTTTAGGGATTCAGATATAGATCCATGTAATGTACTATTACTTTATCTTTTGCTGCATAATACTCTATGCTCATGTAGAATATATTACCACCAACATCCAAATCCACCCAAACAAAGTCGCGGGCAACAGCTAGTATATATAATCCATCTCCTTGTTGCCTCACTACTACTTAACAGTTAAAGTACATTATGTGTACCTAGTTAACTAGATTTGTCTCTGTTAGGCAAGTGGAGTATCGTAGTGACCAAGTGTCAAAATATTTTTTATCTAATTTTGGGGCAGACAGCAGTGGGACATTAAAAAAATAAACAAAAAAAATTAACTATGTGGCGGTGTGGTGTTTTTCTCATTTTTATTCAATCAAAATGAAGGGTTTTAAAAGTCGATTACAGCCAGATTACATTACCATTTAAATAAAAACATTAACCGTATACATATTTCAGAAATATATATGGTAATTACATCATTACCAATTAATCTGATCATAATCTCAGTTCATCTCGCTTGAACCCACGAACCCCTATGGGTTCGATAGATACGCAATGATATTAATTTGAATGCATTCGCAGAGATTATGCATGGAAGCGCGTAAGCCTGCCATATTGCAAGCCATACATTATGAACAATGTTGGCAGCTGGCCGTAGATGTACTGTGACCACGTGACACAGACATTAATCTAAATGCAGACTAACAAGAGATTGTAAAAATCAACCCAAAGTAACCTCAAAACTACAATAAACAATTGACAGATAAATTAGACAAATATATATATAATAATATATAAGTACCTACTCATCAATAACTGTTCAACAATGCCTTGAATTATCAATATAAAGTTATGTATTAAAATATACGTGTACTTTCAGTAGATCATTAATAAAAATCTTTAAAACAGATCACATGTATCGTCACTGTACCTATTTCTTTTAGTATAGAAAGTTATAAGGAAATTACACATTTCAATTTTTATCTTTAGTGTAAGGCCTGAGTGGACGCTCGAAGCGGAGCGTTCGGCGGGACGTGCAGTGTGGCGTCGAGATCGCAAGTGATTTAAGTAGCGTGCACTAAGGCCGCTCCTATACGTTTGCATTTGTTTAACATGCACGCCGCACGCCCCGCCCCGCTGCACGCCCAACTCGAGCGTCCACTCAGGCCTTACACTTAGAGTTCGACACTACTAAATTTGCACCGTCTTGGCACTTTGCAAACATGCATGGTCCAAACCAGAAACTAACTAATAAAAAGTAGTAGCAATTAAAAACATTGTATTATGTATAGAGTTATAGGTGACACAGCTCAGGTAAGCAGGAAAGCACATCAAATATTATATGTTGGTAATTAATAATAATCAATCAGATTTATATAATATGTTTTCCCATTTCTTTTAATAACTTTATTTTCTTTTCCTTTTGTAAGAATTTGATATGTTTTCTGAAAGAGCTACGATTTTGTATGATTCCATGTACATATGTATATTTTCTAAATCAAATTTCTATTACACCTTATGTGTATAATTGCATGAATTCTATAGTAATTTAAATTGTATTTTTTCCCTTATTTTCTCGTAATGCATGTTAATTATAAGATGTAATTATTTTTGAAAAGATGTGTCCCGCCGAGTTTGTTGCCGGTCCCATATTGGGATACCCTCCTCCAATTGAGGGGGGATTTAAATCTTCTCGGGGCAGAGGTGTAGGGTTGGAGCCGGTCTACCTAGCTTTATTTGACGTTCATAAGCGCATTGTAATTATGCCTACTTGAATAAACTATCTTTTATCTTTTATCTTTTGATAGTAACAAAGTTGAGCCAAACTTGACGTAAAACTTGGCGGACGACTTACCTAACGTAATCGGAATCTACCCACACATTTCTTTAACTTATGGGCCTAGCAGTGCATAATCGTTGGCCTGTGAAGTATGTATATTTGGGTAGCCTACTAAGATATATGTCTGTGGCTCTAACAGTTAGGCTTAGGGGTAAGTTGCGTAGTTACAAGCTAGCTTACAGACCGTATACTTACTCAGATGGTTCAACGTTAGGTATAACTATTATACACTCGTATAAATTGCTTCCATCCAATTACTACACATTTCAACTTACTCTATGTTTAATTGTTTCACCGATAAATGAGTTGTGAAAGTCATGAAAATTTGATACACAGTATTGACAGTTTGAAATCTTGATTCTGATGGGTGGAATCGATACCTATACCGTTTTTACACAACGACGGAAAAGCTAAAATAAAACATTACTAAATAAATATTTTAACAGGGTACGTACCAAAGAATGTACCTACGTATGTATATGTAAGTCTTTGAGTTATTTGTATTTAAATAACTCAAAGACTTACCTTTACAAAACTTAAAATATATTTCATAAATATGTACCACCTAAACTACCTGAAGCCAAAAGTTAACAGTTTACAGCCACTATGTACATACAATTGAGTAGATATTATAAAAAGATAATGCAACATAGTAGTAAGCAAAAAAGTACATAATGCACTTAAAAACCTTCAGCCGCTTACAGTTTGACTCTCGAAGGTCCAACGCTTAATGAAAATTAAAAAGAAGACCATACTTTTATAACGTCGCAACCATAACTTAATTTAAGCAAAGACACGCGTAAAACAAACTTTGATAGACGAGTAAATTAGCCAGGTATTACGTTTCTCATTACCTTAGATTTTTTACTTCCACGCAGCCATAAAAACGATAACATTATCTCGTTAACCGAAATGGGACTTAAAGTCTGGGGGTCAGGGTTGACGTTTCCCTAGCGGAGTAGTCCCAGTGGTCTCATTACGCGTAACGGCCGGCCATAAGTTTGGCCGATTTAATTCAATCGGCCATCGCTCATACAGACCCGTCGCGGTTTTTACGAGCTCGAATAAAAGATGTCGCATAAATGTTACGCTTCGCCATAAAGTGTTGAGGATTTGGTTTTCAATTTGTTTTAGATGGGCTAGGTATGTTTTGGTTTAATTAAAGTTTCTCGCTTGAAGGATGCAGCATTTGTATCAGTTCGCAAAACTAACCCACTTCCATACAAGAATATTGAAACATTCTCACTTGGCTCACTCTTGGGAAATTTAATTGTCCAATGTTTTACGTAGGAAACAATAAATGCTAAAAAATATAGGTTAATAATATTATCACATCCTAAAACAATCGATAGGATAGTTTAACAAAAGAGTATTAACCCGTGGAACGCCCCAGAATTACCGTAGTATGGATCTCCTATACTAGTTACTAGCACACGTATCTTGGTAGGGCGCTCCATGGGTTAAAAAACAGTAACAAAAGACGAAGGTTTAGGAGCCCCAAATAACTACGAATATTAAAAAAATATTCGATATTTATAAACAGCCATTTTGCGCGCAGATTATTTTCCTTTACTACGGCTGTGATGTTGTTTGTTGTTGATTGCTTATAAGCCAATTAACGTGTTATTTTTATTAAAAAGATCGTCAGTTAATAAATCCACAATCTTAAAAAGCTTCCAATTAAGGCGAATATAATTAGGTAACTAGGTAACGCCTACGCAGATTTTCTTAAATACCAGACAGAACAGA
The DNA here is from genome assembly GCF_948474715.1 of Cydia amplana. Taxonomy (NCBI): domain Eukaryota; kingdom Metazoa; phylum Arthropoda; class Insecta; order Lepidoptera; family Tortricidae; genus Cydia; species Cydia amplana. Next base: position 5,355,618 of record NC_086072.1, read on the forward strand.
ACACTCTTGATCATGTTTCCTCGAATCTAGATCGTTTTAGCGGTTTGATGCACACAATACACACACACACGAATAATATGATACATTCATCAAACTATGACAGCCCTTGTCGGGCGTGGAACAACACGCATGCGTTATTGTAGTGCCCCCGGCACGTGTCTACTTCCCAGGCCTGGCTATTAAGTCCATTACTGGTGCCTGTCAGCTTAATATAGTTCAGAGAGAGAGAGAGAGCGCGCTATGCTTGGTATCAAGCTTCAAGATCGAGTAAGGAATGTCGAGATCCGTCGCCGCACCAAGGTGCAAGACGTGGGTTGCGTCATTACCAAACTAAAATGGAGTTGGGCAGGACATGTTGCTAGGCAGAGTGATGGCCGGTGGACTAAAATGTTAACAGAATGGTGGCCGTTTTCGGATGACAGAAGCGCCTGGCGTCCGTTGGCTCGTTGGGTGGACGACATCCGGAAGATTGCGGGTCACTTCTGGATGAGATTAGCTCAGGACCGGGACAAGTGGCGTACTAGAAGAGAGGCCTATGCTCAGCAGTGGGCGATAAAGGGCTGATATGATGATGATGATGACTGCTCGTGGTCTAATCGCAATATGCAGCACAAGGCAACAGTAAAGGGGCCCACAGGTTACCAGTTCGCCGGACAATATCACAGTCACCAAAAAATTTTTGGTGACTGTGATGTGTCATTTAATGAGATGCTAATAAAGCGGCATCTCCTGAGAATTTGTGAATAGGTATAGCCAGGGGTATGAGATTTCTGTAGAATGACCCCTTTACTTTATCTGTACTTGGGGTAAAAAAGAGCTGGAGGCGTTTCTCAGAACTCCGTCGTGATTCTATAAGTAAATAAAGGATTCTTATAGGAGCTAAAAGTAGAAATTTTACAGGATTAACTGATTACTATATTGAGTGTATCCCAGCCACTCGGTCATTTCTTTAACCAAAGAACCCTTTCAAGTTCACATTATCGGATACTGATATCGAGTCAGACAATGTGGAATGGCTCGCTCTCAGGCTGCTTTATCCTCCATTAATTCCATCGAGCCGAATTACCAAACAGTGCAGGCTGGTCCAAATTCTGTAAAAAATCCAATGAATTGACAATTCAATTAATACTCGTGGTGGATCTGTTTCAAACCTTTGAGCGTATTTGTAATTATGAGACTTTTTTAGGGTTCCGTACCTCAAAAGGAAAAGAAAGCGGCCATGTGCGAGTCGGACTCGCCCATGAAGGGTTCCGTATTTAGGGGAATTATGACGTATTAAAAAAAAACTACTTACTAGATCTCGTTCAAACCAATTTTCGGTGGAAGTTTACATGGTAATGTACATCATACCCATCAAAAACATTAACATGTAAAAAGGTGCAAGTCTCGCATCGCTTCTACTACAAAAAAGTTTTGAGATGTACCTACCTAATGTGAAACCAAGTCGGTTATTTTAATCAGTGCCAGGGGGTGTTAAAACTGTATCAAATATATATCTTTAATTTGTAATACGTATAATGACTTGGCCATCGCACGGCTGCATAATGACATAAGGATCATCGTCACCTATTAAAAATATTTCTAATTCAACATAACGCTAGCGCTAATTGCAGTTCGAGCATTACACATATTTACGAGTAAGGTACGAGTAAAGCATTATGTGCGATTGCCAAGTCATTATATCTATTACAAATTAAAGATATATATTTGATACAGTTTTAACACCCCCTGCCACTGATTAAAATAACCGACTTGGTTTCACATTATGGCATCTATTGTGTATATTGTGTATAGGTTGTCTGGAAGAAATCGCTCTTTAGCGATAATTTTTACTGAGGTGTGCCAATAAAAAGTCTTGCATAGTATCTATTTATCCCTTTTTTAAACCGCTCATAAGTTTGGAGTCAGAATATTTATTATTTTGGTAGTAAGTAATACTACTCACTAAAGTAGTTTACATCTATGCCAAGTATTGTAATAGAAACTAAACAATTTTCCAGTTAAGACACATGTACATTATCCTTTGTTTATTTTTTATTATGTTCCAATTTGTAATAAATATTATCAACAAGGAAACCAGAAACGTTGGTAATGTGCATTCGAGAACCTCTTCGTCGGATTAATGAGGGGTCTTTATTGTTTCCCAAATAGTTTTAAACCATAATGTATTGATTGCCCGCATTTTCGTTACTCATAATTCATTTGGTTCAGAGTTCTTTTCAGGATTGCCATAAAACAAACCTAACCTAACCTATCTATAGGATAACCTAACGAAAATCCTGAAATATTAATGGTTTCAGTTTTATGACTAATGATAATATGACAAACAATACATTATGACTTAAAACTTTATGGGAAACAACGGGACCCCATATTAGATACCTACATTTGGAAATCTTGTGTGCCACCTTAGTTTGTGGGTAATAATCACCCTGCCGTATATCAAAGCCACACGTATGACGTGATTATCCTCGCATTCGCCGTCTGAACGTGTATAATCCTCGAAAGATGGTCGGCACCGTCTAGACACAGTTCTATGAGAAAAGTAAGACGTTGCGTTTTTTAATAGACCAAAGGGGAAATGAGATGGGAGGAGTAGCTATATTTCTCAACTAGCTGTGCCCGCGGCTCCGCCCGCGTGGAATTCGGTCTGTGTCAGTAAGCTAATTCATCCCTAATTTCTCTTTCTCTCCCCTGGAGGCGGAACTTGAAGTAAAGTTGACAGATGGATACGATTAGCGGATTGAAGTCCAGATAAAATATTTTACAATTAGGTAGGTACTTACCACTAAACAAAACTACACTCCAAAACCAATAGTCCGCCCTTAGTAGTAGTAGTTCGCCCTTATTCCAATATTAGACGTGATTTAAACGACACAGAGTTATAGTAGGTGTATAACGGACCCCTGCGTGGGCGGGCGCGATGTGTAGCCAACGCGCCCAATGAGGTGAAGGGGTGATTTCCCCAAGAGTCGGGTCCGAGTCCGGACGGCCGCTGGCGAGGTTGCGGAAGAGTACTTCGGCGTTCCTTATAGCAGCGAGGCGGCAACAGAGGGGTTTTAGTGGGTAAACCTGGGGTCTCATTAGCTCACAACAGGGAGTCCCACATAACCATCCCGGCCCGTCCCCGCGCCGGGTGGTATGCTTAAAGCATTTCCCCTCTTAAAAAAAAAAAAAAAGGTGTATAACGGACAATACAGTACTACTTTTGTATTTTTACGTTCTTGAGTGTACCTATCCAAAACATGTCCATAGCAAATATCATCCAATTCTGTCCTCCAGTCAAATCATTCTGAGCATGAAAAATTAAGATTTATACACATAGAAATCCATACTTCCTAACAAACTTTCGAATTTAGGTCTAATATTATATTAGTTAGAAGTAAGATTACAGGAAAGGAGAATATTATAAATATCAAAAACTTGAGGCCGAGTATTTACACTTTATTTACAGTTATGTTTATGTATGCACAACTAAATATCTACATATATGTATGTACCGGGGATTACTTTTAACAGTGTAAAAAAATGTTTAATTATAAATTGGCCTAAGTCGTAGTCGCTTGGTAGGGTGCCCAGAATGCCATCTTTATTAAAGTAGGGCTTAACCCTTAAAATCGTATTAAAAACGCGAGCGCAGCGAGCGCGAATTTTTTTTGATAGAAAAATAATTGAGAGATGGGAGTAATGTTGTCAGGGACACAGCCGCAATGGTTTACGTGAAACGTTGGTGTGGATATCTAATGCGAAAGCCGAAGGCCGAGCTCCATGTAGGGCCGAAGGCCCGAAGCGTCCAGGCTGTCAGTACTTAAGCACAGAACAATAGTATCAGTATCTAAATGCGAAGGCCGAAGGCCGAGCTCCGCGTAGGGCCAAAGGCCCGAAGCGTCCAGGATGTAAGTGTTTAAGTCGTAGTAGTAGTCGCTCGATAGGGTGCCCAGAATGCCACCTTTATCAAATTAGGCTTAACCTTTAAAATCGTATTAAAAACGCGAGCGTAGCGAGCGCGAATTTTTTTTGATAGAAAAAAAATTAGAGAGGCTATGTCAGGGACATAGCCGCAGTGGTTTACGTGAAATTTTGGTGTGGATATCTAATGCGAAAGCCGAAGGCCGAGCTCCGCGTAGGGCCAAAGGCCTGAAGCGTCCAGGATGTCAGTGCTTAAGTCGTAGTAGTAGTCGCTTGTTTGTTTGTTTGTTTATATGTTTAATTATAAATTGGCCTAAGTCGTAGTCGCTTGGTAGGGTGCCCAGAATGCCACCTTTATCAAAGTAGGCTTAACCTTAAAAGTTAAAAACGCGAGCGTAGCGAGCGCGAATTTTTTTGATAGAAAAAATTGAGAGAGGCTATGTCAGAGACACCGCCGCAATGGTTGAATTTTGGTGTGGATATCTAATGCGAAAGCCGAAGGCCGAGCTCCGCGTAGGGCCGAAGGCCCGAAGCGTCCTGGATGTCAGTGCTTAATCACAGAACAATAGTATAACTGTCTAAGTGCGAAGGCCGAAGGCCGAGCTCCGCGTAGGAAGGCCCGAAGCGTCCAGGCTGTCAGTGCTTAAACACAGAACAATAGTATTAATGTAGGTTAATGTGTGTGCTGGGCTCTCCAGTACCCGCTGATGCACCGCAGTACTTACCGTCGAGCGCGTCTGTCGTGCGAATCCGCTGAGCGGTCAACCGTTCTTCGCACTGCGTGAACGTCTCCGATTCTTCCTCAGATTCCTGAGACCGTGCTACCTTGTAACCTCAATACGTTGCGAGAATTTCGCGAAAAATTAGTTTTTTTCGGATAGGTATGGTAACGCGTTTAAAATGCAAGTCCCAAATTGTTTGACATTTACAATTACTTAATACCTATTTAAAAACTTTCGCGTTTCGAACACATATTAACTCACATTTATAGACGGGCGGGCCTATCTCGAAATTTATTTTATTACCTTTATTTACCGACGTTTCGACACAGGTTTCACTGGTCATGGTCGCGGCTAACTGATGTCCCAACAAAATGTCAAAACAGAGATTTGTGCAACTACCCGACGAAAAGTGTATGAAAAAGTTTGGGGTAGACATCATATTTTCAAACCACCCACTTCACATAATGTTAATTATTGTCAATAAACCCGCGCTAGACCCGTCTATAAATGTGATTTAATATGTATTTGCAAAGACGTTTGACATTGACTAAGAAAAATGTTGTTTTTTTTACAAAGTACATTCACAAAAAAAAAGTGTGCACCACTTTCTTAAGTTAGCGCCATAAGATTCAGGTGCAAACATAACTTAATTGAGTGTAGTGGCCACCCCCCCTTTTAGGGGTTGAATTTTTCTAGCCTAAAATAGGGCCAGGGAGTTTCTTGACAGATTAGTAAAGTTTGCATCAAAATCCGTTCAGCCGTTTTCACGTGATGCGCGGTCAAATAAACAGACAAACAGATAAACAGACAAACAGACAAACAGACAAAAATTCTAAAAACTGTTGGAACGTGTTCTGTTATCGATTCTAAGTATCCCCAACCAACTTTTTTTCGAATATCTTCCATGTACAGACTTTCGACCCTCTTCAGCTTTATTATATGTATAGATAGCGCATTTAGTACAAAGGCCAGGAAACAAGAACTTGCCGATCAAGTTTGATATTTAAAGGGCCGAGCAAAACGATTCCTCATAAATACATGGAAATACGTCGGAGTGAATATGCCTTCAATCTAGGTCTTTAATTTTTATTTACTTATACATAATAGGTACTTCTGTCTCTGCACCACTAATTGTAGGTACCTATGCTACGCCGCAACCCGTAGCAGTATTTTCTGCCATTGTAGCAAAAACCGTCTGTTAACAAGAAGTGTCCGCTCTTTTTAATCCCCAGCCAAAATGAGAGGTACCTATTTATTATAAGTTTAACATTAGTATATGTATGTCTGTCTGTGGCATCGTAACTCCCAAGTAAACTAATTCAAGTGTGGTTTTCTATAATAATACTGTTTTAATAGTTTTGCCGGGGTTTTTATATACCTAATTAAAAATGTAAAGTTATTAATTGTAAAAAAAACTTAGGTATATATAGATATTTAGAATGTTTGTATTACATAATATACTTACTAAGGTACCTACTTTTCTCTTTTAACTATGGTTGAAACCTGCGCTGAGCTTCTATTGAAAGATAAGCCCGTAAAGGATATTCCACTAGATATTATGAGCAACAGTTGTGTTACTAGGTATCCTAATCTTAGTTACACATATGAGTAATGTAAATTACAATTTCAGCTTCTTACACTCAAAGGTAATGTAAACGAGTCGCTTTTGTAATCTTTTCGAGGCTGTAATTTTATAGGTAGATAGTCCCGTAAAATGTCACTTATTTCTCATGCTGTCTATTGTCGCCGCTTGTATTTCCCCCACTACAACACTACATAAATAACATTTTTAAACCCCTTGTATAAGGAGTAAGCTACGTAAAATGTACTTGCGTATTATAAGCACATTTTGCTTACAAACCCTACCCGCCATTATTCCACCATCACCGCGTGAAGCTTAGATTAATGCCAAGTTTTATTAAATTCCTTCAGGACAAAGGGCGGTTTTGACAGCGAATAAATTGCCAACGCGGCGTCTCGAACGCTAACGCAAACGCTGTTACCTCGTCTACAAGGCGATAGTTTATCTACGCTTAACCACCGAATACTAATGTGTCTCACTGACAATAAACATGGCGACTTGAAACCTCGTGGTTTGTGTTGGTATTGTATTGCGTCGCCGCGTCACTTTGGTTTGTAATTTTAAGGAAAGAGATTTTCTCCACGAAGTGAATTGCCGGGGTAAGAAAAAACTCAGTCTTTGCTTTTGCTTGTTTTTTCACACGCTGTTTCAGATAGACCTAATCTTTTTTATTTAGTTTACAACTGAATTACATTTTAAAATTTTATACTTGTTTTCGTATTCACCGTAGTCGCGATAGTCGCCGCGCTACCGATAAACCTCCATAACCTCGTCCAAATCAATGTATGTATTTTATAAAACAGTAAAGTAAGACTCGAGTTTCGTTTGCTTACATTAATTATTTAAATATTAGAAACTTCACACTATAAAACCACAAAACTCTCTTTTTACACGACTGCCCAAAAATGGAGTGTATGTAAATATTGTTTTATAAATAGCTTTTTCTCAAACATGCAATGAAATGTAGTCGCTCCGGGCGTTATATCAGGCTTCGAAGTATCACGTTTAGGGCGGAGCAACTCCAGAGAACTGTAAAGGAATTTCATACGAAATTGAAGGCCTAGGCCGGGAAGTAATTTTTTTTTAATTCTAATGTAAACATGGGGTCTGTGTCCATGAACAGACTAAACAGCCGAATTATATATTTTTTTAATATTTTTGGTGAATGAATGGTTATCGGAACAAAATATCCGCGTTAACGCCTGTTATACACGAACGTACTGATATTAAGAATACGAATCTGTATGATTCAATGTGTTGATGAATAAATTTAAAATTTTGTCTATACGTAAGTCACCAGAAACCATAGACAATATTTAAAATCCTCTGCATTTATTTTATTTATAGAAATTTAGATTCTTATTATCAGATTGTGTATAATGGCCCTAATAAGGTTTATTCGAACACTACACTCGCGAAATACGGACGACTTCCGTAAAAAAAAAACAATTATGGCGGGATTGGAAGGAAAATTAAAAAACTTTTGTTGTGAAGTTGGATTTTTATTATAAAGATTATAAATTTGTTTTTTTGAGTGGTGTATTTTTTTATTTCATTGCATGTTTGAGAAAAGCACTATACATGCCTAGCCGTGAAAAGGTCTTGCCGGCTTCGTATCACTATCCGGCCTCCCTACGGTCGGCCGGCTATACCTACTCACCCGGCAAGCCCTTCTTTCCCGGCGTCTGCAGTAATGTACTAATCATGCCTTTTACGATTTAATTATCTATATCGAGCAATGCGGCAACAATGATAAAACAATATATTGTAAGGTCACTTTAAAATACGCACAATTTATTTAACCAATAGCTCTGTTTTGTCCCGGCTATGCAATAACGTTTTAATATAATCGTTTTAAAGCGCCATCACTAGCTTTGTGCTGAAAAAGGGTTGTTGTTCCATACGCTTACTACGCGATAGGCCATGGTTGGCTATAGCTGAAAATGAAATATGATAGCTTTACAGATCAGACTCGTTTATATCATCGTTGACTCGAATAATATAAAATATATAAAAAAATAGTAGTAGTCACAGACTCAATGCTTAATAGGAGTAAAAAAGCGTAATTCACTAGACATTCCTTATTTTCTAGGTCATGAAATCTCAAGACCAATAAAATTAATCCTAAATATCCTAATCGATGCTAATATCATAAAAGCAAAAGTAACTCTGTCTGGTAGATTTCCACGGCTGTTTGGCAATTTTTATAACTTCAACGTTTGTTGAAGTTTAGTTTGTTGAAGAGCAAATAGTAGTTTTACTATTTGCTCTCAGACCTTGTCACAAACTCCCCTTTGTTTGTTATTTGGAATTCATGTCCACAATTACACTGGATGACCCGAGACGAATGGCCGCCTGTGGTCGGCCGGCGATTGGAACGGGCGAGTTGTACCGGCTGTCCTCTAAATTGCGTGCGTGGTGCACAAAATAACGCTCTGCACAAAATCTACGTCACGTCACGTGTATCTAAGCCCAGGGCCCGGCTTGAGAGCCCATCAACGTGCACACTAGCGCCACTGCTAAATAATCGTGATTATTTAAATTTAACGAAATATATTTAAATAAAAAACCGGTCAAGTGCGAGTCGGACTCGCGCACGGAGGGTTCCACACCATCAACAAAAAATAGAGCAAAAAAATCGTGTTTGTTGTATGTTGTATGTAATAAAATAAAATAAATATTTAAGGGGGGCTCCCTTAAATATTTATTTTATTTTATTTTTAGTATTTGTTGTTATAGCGGCAACACAGATACATCATTTGTGAAAATTTCAACTGTCTAGCTATCGCGGTTCATGAGATACACCCTGGTGACAGACGGACGGACGGACGGACAGCGAAGTCTTAGTAAAAAAAAAGGGGGCCGCTACGTATTGCATCTGTTATTAAAGTACCTTTTGAATACATCAAACTAGTTTCTATGTTGCTGGATTCGTCAATCTATAAACTCAAAACAAAAATGGCCGTTTAATATAAGGTACTTTAATATAAGATACAGTACGTAGCGGCCCCCTTTTTTAAATATCTTTCGATAAATTGAAATAATCACGAAACTGAAAACTTAGTTACGCGATTAAGTCCCGGTGTACAATTTAATAAAGCGTAATTGTAGTTTAGAATATACTAATTAACTGTATCAACTACGGTATTATTATGCAATATAATATACCATAAAGGTAGATTAGTCATTATATATAAGAGTAGCTTGGTAAACTCTTAAGGAAAAAGGGTCAACTGTGAAGTATGTTTAATTCTTTGAAAAAAAAAACATGTAAAGCTTTAATAGCTAACCGTTTTTCATATACCCGACAAACAAATCTACATATATGTACCATTCGTTTGGCAATGAGCCTTTAAGCAAGTGCCCATAGACTACGGAAACCACTCTCAGATGAACCGACATTGTTTGTTTAGTTTTCTCCGTTTTTTGGTTCGCTATAACGAGTTTCAGAACGCTCCAATTTATCGCCGAAATGTATACATAGATATTATGTTTACCAACATTCGTCTCGATTTGCCATCAGTCTTCGTCAGCAGTACGTCTTTACTAATAAATTTTGAGTAAATCTTTGCGTCTGACAGTATAAAGGAAGATTTGCTAGATCGGCGACAATAGGTTGACGTAATAAATGCCTCAATATAGGAATTATATTGGCGTTGGTGAAAAGTTATTCTATTATATCAACTATAGAACTACTTGAAGATTGATTGCAATTTATATCTTTTTTTTAGGAAAGTTGCTTACCTACCTTCTGTCAACTGTACCAACCTAACGCTACACCTATCAACAGATATATGGCGCTAGTGCGTCGGGCGTCTATTTCCCATGCTACAAGTTTAACTTCCATATAGATCTACATCGCGCTAAAATGTTTCAAATATTCACTTCCAATTCTAGTCCTAGCCAACTCTCAGTAGACACAAAACCCGCCTTGAGAGAAAGTCTCTTCGTTTTTTTACCTCAAGGATATTTACAAGAATTAATCGTTATGACTTATTTAAGACGCCCCATTTCTATAATAAGTTGCACATTACAGAATCTATTAACTACTATTACAGCCACGCGCTTCGTCAGTTATTCAAATGACAAATTTATTAACAAAATATAGTTTTTTAAGCTTACCTTAAGGGACAATAAAATTTGATTGTGCTGCAATTAAATAGAAGAAGAATTAAATAAAAGAGGTCTCAAGAAGTTAAAAACTTTTAAATGTCGAATACAAAACTTAATCAGAAACAAAGTTCAACTGAACCTGTGTTTATCAAAAGGCTTAAAGTGAAATTGCTTCAAACAGTCGTGTCTCAAGTGGCGGGGACATTTTTCTTAATACAAATGCTGACGGGGGGCGATTACGGGAACTTTTCTAATTATGTTTTTGTCGAGACCAATAATGGCCGTCAGGTGTGCGGTTTGGTGCTTAACTTAAGTTAATAGCGAAAGCGGATTAAAGTTTATAAAGAATCGTTTGCGGCAAATTAATTACGACTGACGATTGATTCAATTGCTATCGTCGTTGGTGAATTCGAATTTTTAAATTCTTATTTTATTTACTTACAATGCATCGCGCGGCTTTGGTTTCATTGCCCCTAAATGGGATAATGTTATTTTCTTTAATTGTCCTCATTGTCCTAAATTCAAAACAACTTAGTCCCAAAATGCCTAATTTTCTAATCGATCCCTTCTCAAAATGGCCGAATTTCATAATTAACTATTATTCATTTCGTAAAAATAACCCGAACGTCAAAAATGTTCCTATGGGACTTCTTTTTAAAATGCATTAAGTTTAACTACCTACATATTAAGTGCAATTTGTGTAAATTTCTTTCGATCGCGGGACGTGACGTACGCGTTTGCGTTAAGTGTCATTTTGTATGGGATTTTGAGTTTCTAAACCGTTCTGCTTGGCGCGCTGTTCAAAATCCCATACAAAAATAGACAACACAAACGCGTATATTCGTCACGCTATCGAACGAAATTTACACTAGGGTTCTGAGCAATACAAAATACTCTTTTCCTCTACGAAATGCAAGTAAAGTGGAGTCCAGACGAGACAATTTTTCGCCAATCTGATGAAATTGTCTGATCGAATAAGGCCGTACGGACGCAAACGCCAATTTGATTCCTCGATCAATCAGCAGGTGCGAACACAAAAATGCCAATTTTCGAAGTTAGTATCTATGCAAATTGGTGATTAAATTGTGTACCTACGTGTGGACGCTAGATGAAATTGGTGCCAATTATTTTCCTGATCAAATCGGTCGATTTGCCCAGCTCGTCTGTATACGGCTTAAGAGTCGCGTAACTTGGGACATTAGAATTTGTTTACCGTACTTACCACGAAAAAGGGTTTTTATTTTCAATTACCCTCCGGATGCCGCTCCGGGTGAATAACGAACTCGTTCCGACGAGAGATTTCACGTTTGTCCCCTAATTTTTTTTTTTTAGAAATGTGAGAACTTTATTAATATAAATTACTAAAAGACATAGAATATAAAACTAAAACTAACTACAATTAAAATAACTAAAACTAAAAATTAAAAATACCGATCAAAATTTGGTGCCCTCGGGAGGGTGCCCAATACGCCCCTAATTTGTTTAATAGAAGCCATTATAAATACCTGTAAATTCCCGTGTTGTCTTCTTTCTTTTGCAATGAATAGTTTGTAAACTAACGACGGACTTTTGTTATATTGAATCGCTTCTTTTATTGAAGTTGGTTAAAATGTTATCTTTTTTACTGAGACACTTCATACATCAGAATCGTCTTAGTAATTTTGACATTACGTTGAAATAGACTCTTTGACTCATATTTAATTTACCTTGTGGCGATTTACTCGTGAAACGCAACGACTTTATTATAAGTTTAACGGCAACTTTGAAATCAATTTTACAAAAACAAACTTTAAAACATGTTACAATGACATACAAACGAGTACGCAAAGCTAGTTTTATTACAGGTTTACCTCTATACTTCTTACAGTTAGACAAATTTGTCTTTATATAAAAAAAATTAATAAATAAAACTTTCTTAAGGAAAAACAAAACTTTAGTTTTATTCGATAATCTAGTCTGATTATGAAAGAAAATTTCTAACTAGTGTGCCATTTTTTACAAGCACGGTCACCATGTTTAATCAATTAATCATGTTACGAACTAAGTAGGTATAAGTAATTAAATAACCGGCCAAGTACGAGTCTGACTCGCGCACGAAGGGTTCCGTACCATTACGCAAAAAACGGCAAAAATCACGTTTGTTGTATAGGAGCCCCACTATATCTGTTTTATTCTGTTTTTAGTATTTGTTGTTATAGCGGCAACAGAAATAGGTACATCTGTGAAAATTTCAATTGTCTGTCTGTCAGACAGACGGTCAGTGGAGTCTTAGTAATAGGTTCCCGTTTTTACCCTTTGGGTACGGAACCTAAATATATATCTAGGCGAGAATCCGCCCATGCCGAAGTAAAACGGAACATAATGAATTTATCTTATATCGCAGCTCGTCTGCCTGGATACTGACAAAAAACCTACATTATATGTACCTATTAAATATAATTTTGTTTACACGTGTAAGCTGTGTTAGGAATAAGAGCACATGATGCTTCAAATGTAGACTTTACGATTATTACGATAAAGTAGAAATTCGATGTTATAAAAACTTTCTATATATCAAAGTCGGTATCTATCCAAGACTTTGATTTGGGAGGCCCTTGAACCTAATGAGGGTCGTAGGTTTAGATAACGAGGCTCCAAAAAAATTCATTAAGGGACTCTTGAAGCCCACTGATCAAAGTTGCGGTTTCAGAGTGATACATATAGATACACACAGACCAGAAAAAAATTATAAGCCCCTCCCAATTTTTGATTTCGAGTCGTATGTTTACTTTGAAACTTTTAATACTTAAGTAGATATGTGGGCCAATTATTAATTGTGGCCGATTTTATTCTTAGATTGGATAAAATAATACCATGAAGAGCAAAGCGGATGGCCGCCCAATTGTGGCAAAATATTTTCAATCATTTTAATATCCAGAGAGGAAAATGAGGACTACGTTTATGAAAAGGCGACTTCGCACGGTTCCTCCACTCTCGTTTTAAGAAAAAATATCTCTGTTCATGAGTGCAAAAGTATAGCATAAAACTAAATAACTATTTGTCTTCAGAATGCGGTCGTCGCCGCACGCCGCCGAAGGGTACAAAGCGGATCGTGGGCGGAGTGGAGGCCACTCCGGGCGACTGGCCGTTCCTCGCAGCCATCCTCGGCGGGCCCGAGGAGGTGTTCTACTGCGCCGGAGTTCTGGTGGCCGACCAGTGGGTGCTCACCGCCAGCCACTGCGTTGGCAAGTAAGTGATGTTCTGTACAAGTAATTATGTCGAGAGATCTACCTCTAGTCTAGGTGAACTGCAGTGTTGTTTTGGTAACAATTTATGGAACTCCCTATTACAAGCGGAGAGATGGGGAGTGGGTTTTATTGAAGTTTATAAAAGATCCGCCATGAGCATGTGATACATCTGTAGTCTCAGGAGTTCATAGACTAACTAACGATTACCGCTTACTATCAGGCGGGCCATATGGCGGTTTGCCACCGACGTATCTACTGCTGATGGTCAACGAGCAACTAGTTAAGCTAGAAACAATTTGATCATCTTCGACGACGTAAGACATCAAACCATAAATACTCGTTTATGATTGTGATTTAATTATTATTGTTAGTATTTTAGTGGCTAGCCGGCTTGTATTCTGGCACACGCCTATAGCCACAAGTTTAGCAAGTTGTTTGTTCCCAGCCACTCGGACGTGAACGGGTGGACGATACAACTGGGCATCACGCGACGCCGCTCGCACGCTTACTACGGCCAAAAAGTTAAAGTGCGGCGCGTCGTGCCGCATCCATTGTACAACGTCGGCGTCGCTCACGACAACGATATCGCCTTATTTCAAGTGAGTTTACGTCATATTTGTTTGTTTACCATCATTTTCAGTTTGCTGGCTATTTACGACGACGAGAGCAGGGGCTCTGTAATGTGTCAGATACACAATCTTCAATAAATTATTTACATTTTCAATACTATTCTACAATGATTTTCCTATATTTAGAATAAAATACGGCACTCATTCTGATTCCTGGTCCAAATCTATTCTTATTCAAGGGTGACCCGCGTTCATTCCGATAGCTTAGACTCATGGGTTTGGGGGCTGGTGAATGATTGATTTTATTGACTGTACTTACGACCATCACTCTTGTTTTTGCAGTTGCTGATATTTGAATCGTCTATCACCCGAGTTCAATCGCTTACTAAATATGCGTGCGTTCAACACTCTATGTAAATCGATCTAGGGCAGTGGACTCTATAGATGAACGACCCCCAGAAAATATTTGGCTTTAAATTGAAATAATGAAATCCTGAAGTTGGCAAATTGGCTTATTCTGGCACTTATTAGTTTTTGTCACAATACTTAATAATAGGTAATTAGATGGTTCGGAGTTGTTTAATCTAAACCCGGTTATAGGCTGAATCTTATTAAAAAGTTACGTATACGCGTTCTAATTTATAGAAAACAAATCTAAAGTTGGATTAGCTGATTAATTGTTCATTTATTGATGACACTGCCCTAATGTGAGTAATTAAATTGCACGTACATTAAGTAACATTGTTTTTGTAACACCAACAATACTTACACGTAATAACTATGTACTTACACTTAACCTTTTGGACGCCAATGACCGATACATCCGCACCGTAGGTTCAACGCCAAAGACCGATTTATCGGTCACAGACCACAGAGCAACATAGACCTACATGCATATGCATAAAGTTCAATTTCAGTTTTGACACTTCGGTGACGTGGCGTCAGTGTGACAGCTTTTGTGTTTGACACGGCGTCGAAAAAGTTTAAAGAGCAACATTGATTCAGTACCTAGCAGTAGTCTAATTCATAGTTCTAAAGTCATTCGACTTTTTTAAATAAAATAATTCTATTGTGTGGTTAAACAGCTGGCAGTCCGAGTGCGCTACCACGAGCACCTGTCTCCAGTCTGCCTCCCACCAGCGGACCGCTTGCTGCCGCCGGGAACCTACTGCACTGTTATCGGTTGGGGCAAGCGGGACGACAAGGACAGTACGTACAGAGTACATACTTAGGTGTTACAGGATTTTTCTATATATTCATTTGGGTGTCAAGCGTCGAACGCAAAAATGTATACTTATCCCTAAGTATTAATAAAATCTTGGAGACAAGAAAGAAGTAGTTTAGCCATACATTTTGTTGGTAAACTAAAAAAAAAACAGAACAAGGAATGTCGTCACATTTCCGCAAAAAAGTGTGTGTTTTAGGAACAATTCGCTTTATTATTCATTATTAGGCCCTTTATTAAATAATGAAACTTAATTTAATAGCTTTTAATTTCATCTCTAGGGACAATTAATTTGTGACAGAATTTATGGCAAGGTGGCATACCATTGACTTTAGGTAGGTAGGTACTTACGTAATTAATGAAAATTAAATTCTGACGGTACATATCCAAATCGAACATGATTTTGAAGGTGATTCTCACGTATGAATCAGTTAACATCAGTTACTTTCATCGTATACCTTTAAACGAGCAATTCTTGCTTATATTTCGGGGATCTCGGAAGCGGCTCTAACGATGAAATTTGGTATATGGGGGTTTTTGGGGGCGAAAAATCGATCTAGCTAGGTCTTATCTCTGGGAAGACGCGCATTTTTGAGTTTTTAAATGTTTTCCGAGCAAAGCTCGGTCTCCCAGATATTAAGTGTTATGTGAGGAGTCATAAACAGTAAGTTTACCTACTTCAACTCTAAATACAGACCCTATGAAGGCTATGAAGCCTGTCATAAAAGGTTTATTTTAATTTGAATAACTTAATTTATATAGTGTCGGAGTACGAGCCGGCAGTGAACGAGGTGGAGGTGCCGGTCCTGAACCGCGACCTGTGCAACCAGTGGCTGGAGCACCGCGACCTCAACGTCACCGAGGGCATGATCTGCGCGGGGTACCCCGAGGGGGGGAAGGACGCTTGTCAGGTATGTAATCATGTCCGTTTATTTGTGTCGTACCTACTTACTTACTTTGTTGGCTTAGCGACCCAAAATGAGACTTGGGGCCCGATTCTGATTTTGAAATAGACATATATTAGATATCTTTTAGACATACCAAGATACGATAACGATATGTTTAAGATCTAAGCTGTCAAATTTGACATTTGCGCGTTTCTGGAGATATTCTTGAACGATTTCCACAAGATATGACTTAGAGATCCAATTCACATCTAATAGATATCTAACTCTATCTAACGTAAAAGTGACATTGGTTGCCCAAATTGCGCTGCAAAAGAGAACTAGTTGAAATCTAAACTATAACGTATCTAGAATGGATCTAATACGTATCGTCTCTTGTGAATATCTTGAAGTTCGAATACGGCAGTTGGCCTCCGACACAAGACAGCGCCACTTTTCTCGACCCTGTGTGACCTCGCCAATTGTCGATTCGAAGTTCGCGCAGATTCGCTTCCACCATGTCGCACTAGCGATACCTGGGGCCCATTTCCCGAACGATATTAGACTAATATTATTAGTCCACGAACTGTCAAAACGTATGGGTTGCCATGACAACGCACTAATAATATTAGACTAATATCGTTCGAGAAATGGGCCCCTGGGGCGTCCGCAGGGCCGGATCAACCCTAAGGCAGAGTAGGCAACTGCCTATGGGCCCCGCCTCGGCTAGGGGGCCCCACCTCGGCTAGGGGGCCCCGACAGCCGCGTGCGCGCCAAAAAAAAAAATGTGTTTCATATGGCCAAAATTCATAAATAATTTTTTATGGTACCTACTTATACCTAATGTCCAATATCAGTTTCTCAGACACACAATCATCAAATGATTATGTAAATTAGGTATGTTATTTTATAGCATTTAAAGTCTGTAAATCGAGCTCGAATTTCAGGCTCCCGAGGGCCTAAAACCTCATTAATGAAACTTCGGCCCTCCGAGTAACTCTTGGATGACACATATATTATTGTTGAGTAACATTTGACGATTGGTTCGTAACAGAGCGCTGCTTTCTTACAGCTCAACCTTCGGCGTCGCTTTTTAACAAATATAAACATTGATTTCAGAAGCTTAGCCTTTTGCCTCGCATGAAAGCTCACCTCGCTGGTTATAAGTACGCTTCGGGCTTGTTAAGTATGTGGAGATTGCTGAGCTCGACCTTCAGCCTCACTTTTTACCTCAATGTTTGGTTCGTCTACCAAATCTCTTCTTCAGCTTAGCCTTTGGCCTCACTGCGCCTGCGGTCTCGCTTTTTAATACAATGGACATTGGTTGGCGTTTGTGATCTAGCTGAGCTTATCCTGAAGCACGGCTTTGACCTCGCATGATAGTTCGCCTCACTGGGTAACTTCGGATTTTTAGGCTTTTTTTAACACGCTTTCACAATTTTTTCACAAAAAATTTCGCGCTCGCTGCGCTCGCGGTTTTTAATGCTTTTCCGATTTACCCTGTACTTAAATGGTAGTTTGACTGGTTAATGAATAATCATTTAAACACATGTAAAATATTTATTATTAGGTTAATTTTAATAATGTGGCTTGTATGGTCGGACAATCGCTGTTCAGCCTCGCAAAATATTTAACTACTTATTGAGAAAAAAAGAGCTTTCCCCACACTGGACGCAAGGAGGAATCGGCAAAAACTAATATAAAAAACATTTATGTCCACGCAAGAGCGAAAAAGACATCGTTCGGCATGTTCGGATCGGCTCAACCGACACCTGAAGGTTGAAATTAAAACCGTAAACTTACTTCCCTGTACTGAACA
Source organism: Cydia amplana (assembly GCF_948474715.1). Taxonomy (NCBI): domain Eukaryota; kingdom Metazoa; phylum Arthropoda; class Insecta; order Lepidoptera; family Tortricidae; genus Cydia; species Cydia amplana. The sequence goes on from NC_086072.1 coordinate 5,373,668, forward strand.
ACTGAACTTGTGTATGCAGAATTAACTGTAAGGGGGCCCCAGGCATCGCACTGCCTAGGGGCCCCGACATGCTTAATCCGGCCCTGGGCGTCCGACTTAACTGATCATTTTATACTCAGCAGCCTGATCGATAGTCAGTAGTTATTCAACCTCCAGAGTTCCTGAGAACTTATTAATTCGTTATGGACCTACTTCACAGAGTTCAAAAACCCTACTATTTTCTGTCTAGAGTTAGACCAAAAAAAGTCTGCAGCGATTTTGATAGCCCACGCAGTGCAAGTGTTATTTACACGTCATAAATTCATAGAAGTTTGACGTTTAAAATGACACTTGCACTGCGTGGGCTATGAAAATCGCTGCAGACTTTTCTCGGTCTGACTCTATCAACTTTATTATGATTTACTTATTATAATTTGTTTATATCACTCAACTTAAAGTGACCCTAAACATTTGACAAGTTATGCATTATAGGTATTTTCTTTGAAAAGATTAAAATATTTTACGTGTTTACCTAAAAATCGTTTACCTACGACACGGCCTTTCAGTAGGTAGGAATTTTTACAACATGTTCGAATCGAAGGGCTGACAAGGGTCCGCCCCTAAACGCAAAAGTGTATGTAATCTTCAATATCCAATAAACTCGGTAAAAATACTCGAGAATGTTTGCTCTGAACATACAGTTTCTTTAGAGATTACGCAATCGTTTGTAGTCGCATAGCATCCCCTCAAACAGTCGGCGAATCGATAGGTACCTACAGTGAGGTTGACTGTGATAAATCCATCCTCTCAAGTTTCAAGAGGACAGATTTATTTTGTAATGAATTATCGTCGAAGAAGAATGTTATTTACTCGTATCTACACAGAGTAGACAATAACAAATGTGCACTATGGACAGAGATGTACAAAATGGTTTTAAAAAAGCATTTAAATACAAAATGCAAAATACTTTTCAGATTTACTATTTCAAATGCAAAATACCAAATAGTTTTGCGTTTTGTATTTCAAATGCAAAATGCAAAATAGGTATTTTCAAAATACTTTTTCAAAATAAAATACCTTTTGAGCAAATCTCAGATATTTTTATTTATTTTAGGTATTTATCATGAGAAATAGAGACACAATGCCGAGCCGAACAAAAACGTCTAATATCATGGCATGGCACCTTATGCATCATGGTATAATAATATACTCCGCCTGGTACTCTATTCCGAGATTCGCGAATGACCTAACTGGCACTTGCCTACGTCATCATGCTGTTTACAGGTTCTCAAACTTTAAAATGTGGGAGAATTTTAACCAACAGTGAAAATTATTTTAACGGCATTAATTTTAAGTTATTCATGTAGAAACATAGTAAAATAAAACAAATCTATACTGCACTTTTCACTCCTACTCTTACAGTTAGTTACCGAATAGAGCAGCCAACCATTTTCGTAACAAAACATTAATTACGAAGCTTACGACGTGAAAAGTTTGGAAAACACTGCGACTGCTGACACTGAGCGAGAAGGGAATAACAATTAACACGCGTTCGACAAGGACGGTCGGTCAGGGACAAAATGGCGGATTGTCAAATGTGAAAGCGCTATCCTGTGTTGCCAGTAGTGTAAACAGAATTACCCGAACGTCTGAAATTTCTTTCGTGAATCGGAAGATATTGCTAATGAATAATTAAAAATGACGTGTTATTGTAAAATTTAAGATAAAATACATATAAATGAAAATTATTAAATTATAAAGAAATAAATTAACTTATTAACCATAGATATAGTCCGTCAACCAAATCTTGTCAGTAGCAATGTAAAGCAAACTAAAGTAGGGCAACACTCAAAGAGCAGTATTGCGCTAAGAAATGCAGCAATGTACATCGAACCAAAAGATTTTTTTTTCCGCTGAGCGCGCCCTGCGTACGTCAATTCAAATTGTCACTCGCGGTTTATTGAAAAAATTTGAAACGGACGGACAATTTAAAAGCGATGTTAAAACAATGTTAATCAAAATGATGAACAAATTTGAAGATATCAAAAACAACTCCCTATAGTAGTGCTTATATTCTCTTTGTTCCCTATCTATGTCTTCTAAGTTTACTAAAATAAAATCATATCAAAATGCAGATAATTAGATAGTGCATATATTTGTTATTTACAATATAATATGCCACTTGTTAATGTAAATTAGTGTACTCTTCTGGATGAATATGAGATACCTGTGTAATTTTTTTGATTGGTATATATTGTACAATAGGATTACATATTAAAAATAAAACAACTGATATTTGGGTGTTTATTTAATTTAAAGGTAAATAAGATAAGGGTCACTTTAGCTTACACTATAATTCAGGTCATTAATTGAAAAAATATAATGAAGTTACCAATGTTACCGGGTCACTTCAACCAAGCATAATACTCTGTAGTGCTCTGTAGTATTCTATTGCATCTTTGTAAATAGTCACAACTGATTGCTGAAAATATTAGACATGTGGGCCTATGGACGGTTTCCAGGACACAATTTATGGTCTTGTTGGATAGATTTAGGCATACGTTTTAATTTTATTTATGTCTCTTAACCCTAAAACAAAAAAACTGAACATAATCTTAAAAGTTCGAAAGAGTTCGTCCAGTGTGTACTTGTCATAACCTCAATTTTTAGTAATGTTTACCATCAACGAGCATGATTGTACATTGTAGGCCTCTTAGCTTTGCTTATTCTTATTTAATGTATTGGTATTTAATGGTGACAGCAGAAATATCTCTTGAAACAGAAACGATTCAGAATGAAAACCAAATGAAAACAAATAAGGTGACGGCTGTCGTTCACGATCCACATTCCACAGATAAAACACAGATGACACGCATTTTGGAATTATTCCAACACAGTGTTGCTAACCCGCGATTTTTCAAATTTGCCGCCTTTTACTACTGACAAGATTTGGTTGACGGACTTTATAATGTACCCATGTAACATGTTATGTTGAAATAAAGTGGCAATGTTATTGTGACGTAGGCAAGTGACACTCTGGGAAGAGAAGACCATGTTTTATTAGACCATGCTTATGCATGACATTTTGGTCATATTTATCAGTACGCGTATCAATAAATTCTGTTATGGTATTAATAATAGTCCGTCGGTTCCTCTCTCTGCGGCCCTGACCACCGGCAGCTTGGGCCCTGCCCCGCTGCTGGCGGCACCCTAGGTTAGGTTTTTTATAATGTGTTTATAATATTTTTTTATATCATTTTTGTAAATGTTTTTATATTTTAATTTTATATACATATTGTAAAAAACCAACCTAAGAAGAGAAATAAATAAAGGAAATAACTAAAATAATGTAAAAAACTAGACTAACGAAAAGAGAGCCATGGCTCCATTTTGTGACTTGTGTGGCCATTTATTTCGGTTGATTGTGCATCTAGTTCTTATTTTATTATTATTACACTTTTCTTTTATTAATAACAACTGGACTGGTATTGTTAAAAAGTGAAAAAAACATCAGTTTTTATTTATTACGCTTTTTAACAATACCAGGGGGCCGATTTTTAAATTTCGACCGCTCGATTTCGTCACTCGAAAATCGGTGGAAAACGGCGAGATGCTGATTTTTGAAATACGAGCGATATAAATTGTGAATTTAGTGGTATTGACCACTAGTTTTTGATTCTATTAGTAGAATTTACATGCCTAGTAGTGGACAGAGATGCGATTTATTTGAAATACTTCTATTTAAAATGCAAATACAAAATGCAAAATACCTATTTTGTATTTTGCATTTAAATGCCTTTTAGTAAAAACCATTTTGTATTTTATTTGAAATACTTTTCGAGACGTATTTTGCATTTTTAATATTCATTTCAAAATGCAAAATACTTAGTGATTAAGTTTAGCCAACATTACCAGTCAAACAAAATGAAATGAACGAATGACGCTTGTATTGCCGAATTTGACCGATAGAGGCGCCTGCTAGCGCCTGGCGCCAGCGCCAGGAGGCCGATTTTTGAAATTCGACCGCTCGATTTCGTGTATTTCGTTCAGTAATATCTCCACTACTAGGCATGTAAATTCTACTAATAGAATCAAAAACTAGTGGTCAATACCACTAAATTCACAATTTATATCGCTCGTATTTCAAAAATCAGCATCTCGCCGTTTTCCACCGATTTTCGAGTGACGAAATCGAGCGATCGAAATTCAATAAAAGCGGCCAAGTGCGAGTCGGACTCGCCCATGAAGGGTTCCGTATTTAAGCGATTTATGACGTATAAAAAAAAAACTACTTACTAGATCTCGTTCAAACCAATTTTCGGTGGAAGTTTACATGGTAATGTACATCATATATTTTTTTTAGTTTTATCATTCTCTTATTTTAGAAGTTACAGGGGGGGGGGACACACATTTTACCACTTTGGAAGTGTCTCTCGCGCAAACTATTCAGTTTAGAAAAAAATGATATTAGAAACCTCAATATCATTTTTGAAGACCTATCCATAGATACCCCACACGGGTTTGATGAAAAAAAAAATTTTGAGTTTCAGTTCGAAGTATGGGGAACCCCAAAAATTTATTGTTTTTTTTTCTATTTTTGTGTGAAAATTTTAATGCGGTTCACAGAATACATCTACTTACCAAGTTTCAACAGTATAGTTCTTATAGTTTCGGAGAAAAGTGTCTGTGACATACGGACGGACAGACAGACGGACAGACAGACAGACAGACATGACGAATCTATAAGGGTTCCGTTTTTTGCCATTTGGCTACGGAACCCTAAAAATCGGCCCCCTGGTATTGTTAAAAAGCGTAATAAATAAAAACTGATGTTTTTTTTCACTTTTTAACAATACCAGTCCAGTTGTTATTAATAAAAGAAAAGTGTAATAATAATAAAATAAGAACTAGATGCACAATCAACCGAAATAAATGGCCACACAAGTCACAAAATGGAGCCATGGCTCTCTTTTCGTTAGTCTAGTTTTTTACATTATTTTAAGTGAGTATTATTTCCTTTATTTATTTCTCTTCTTAGGTTGGTTTTTTACAATATGTATAATTAAAACTAAAATAAAGAGCCTCGTAAAATTAAAATATAAAAACACTTACAAAAATAATATAAAAAAAATATTATAAACACATTATAAAAAACCTAACCTAGGGTGCCGCCAGCAGCGGGGCAGGGCCCAAGCTGCCGGTGGTCAGGGCCGCAGAGAGAGGAACCGACGGACTATTATTAATACCATAACAGAATTTATTGATACGCGTACTGATAAATATGACCAAAATGTCATGCATAAGGTGCCATGCCATGATATTAGACGTTTTTGTTCGGCTCGGCATTGTGTCTCTATTTCTCATGATAAATACCTAAAATAAATAAAAATATCTGAGATTTGCTCAAAAGGTATTTTATTTTGAAAAAGTATTTTGAAAATACCTATTTTGCATTTAGCATTTGAAATACAAAACGCAAAACTATTTGGTATTTTGCATTTGAAATAGTAAATCTGAAAAGTATTTTGCATTTTGTATTTAAATGCTTTTTTAAAACCATTTTGTACATCTCTGGTAGTGGAGATATTACTGAACGAAATACACGAAATCGAGCGGTCGAATTTCAAAAATCGGCCTCCTGGCGCCGCTAGCAAGCGCCTCTATCGGTCAAATTCGGCAATACAAGCGTCATTCGTTCATTTCATTTTGTTTGACTGGTAATGTTGGCTAAACTTAATCACAAAGTATTTTGCATTTTGAAATGAATATTAAAAATGCAAAATACGTCTCGAAAAGTATTTCAAATAAAATACAAAATGGTTTTTACTAAAAGGCATTTAAATGCAAAATACAAAATAGGTATTTTGCATTTTGTATTTGCATTTTAAATAGAAGTATTTATATTAGTAAATAAATCGCATCTCTGACTATGGATGGAATTTTGTAGAAATAAGAGTTAATTAGGTAGGTATATTTTTTTAGAATAACACGAGTACTTTAAACCGCAACAGTGCATTTTTTGCGAAGAGTCATTGTGACCTAAAATTAGAATATACCGATACAGTAGCGTTCTAGTTCTGTTTAAATTATTTGCAGGGAGACTCTGGGGGCCCATTGCTCTGTAAGGACCCGAACGATTCGTCGCGCTGGTACGTTGGCGGCATCGTATCCTGGGGCATCAAGTGCGCGCACCCGCGGCTGCCCGGCGTATACGCCTACGTCCCGAAGTATATCTCCTGGATAGAGCGACAGATACAACTGTACAATGACGACTCCGCGCGCTCCGAGGACATTTGAGTAACCCCGCGCCCTCACCAGCACAAGAGAAAAGACTCCAACCACATCAGCCGGGTTTTAACTTTACGCTAAGCGTAAACGACTATTGACTATAAATTGATAGAAATTTTATAAAGCGCCACACGGCGTTCCTGAATAACGACAATAAAATAATAATGTTGACAATAATTTTCGACAAGAATGGCTAATTATTTTTACATATCACTCGATTATCGTGTGAGGTAAATCTGAAGCTGTGATAATAAACCGTGTATTGTGAATGAGACCTATCGTATTGTATTCAACGTTTACTCATGACGTCTGCTCTTTTAAACTCTCGATACTTTTTCTCGGGGTTATAAGTCATAAATATACATATATTATTTAATGTGAGTGTTGGATGTAAACTGCAGCTTACAGATAAGTAGGCTCGTCAAGCTTTAGCCTAATCTTTAAAAGGATTTTATATGACCCTTGATTTTTTCATTTCTATTCAGTGTTGTTGGACGTTTAGTCTCGATTATAAATTGAGTGTCTGTTTGTTTGATGTTTGGTGTTAGTAGTCTAGGGAAAAGTGCTTTTATAGATTGGAAGTAAGTGTAATTTTGGTTTAACAGTAGTAGTCTGATGTAATAGATTCTTTAGTAGACATCTCCCAGTTCTTTGCCATAGCGGACTTGAGTACGTATGTGTCTCTAACTTCCACGTAAAATGGCTACATAAGTGTATTAAACGTAAGTCACGTGTTATTTCAAGCGCACTTCCCTCGTACTATATAATATGATGTTTATAATGTTATAAACTAAATTTAATCGACAATAATAACCTTGACATAATGACAATACCTTAATTTTTCGACAATATATTTACAAAACTTAGTTTTAGCGGTAACGTACTGTACACTCTCCTAGTAGTTACAGACATAATTTGGAAATCTGATATTGAAATACTATTTACAAAATTTATTTGAACTATTTAGGTAGTAGTTAGGTAGTGACATTTTATAAAAAGAATACTGGTATTCATAAGAAATTAGTAAAATAGCTTTAATAGTTCATAAGAGTAATCACTCTAGAAGCTAAAAGAAGTAGCTAATAGTGTAGGTAGCAGAACTTGTCTAAGGCAAACAGTTGTTTCGTAGATGCATATTAGTGACTTTTTTTCATTTAAAATAGAAGTTGGCAGGTTTCAGTATTGTGTGGTAATTATTCTTTGTGTGTAGGACAAGCTATGCTCAACGTCGATGTAACTAGCGGGGCTGTCTGTTTATTTCGATTACTAGTTGTCTTGTACAGTAGGTACATTAGTCAAGAATTTTCATTGACAACTCTGAAGGATTTCTGTAGTTTTATGTTTAAAGGTTTTGTTGACAGCCTTGCGATATAGATAAACTAATTAGGTAAGTAGGTAGTTTGCCAGTAACTAGCTACGGTCATTTCGCAAGAATATACATTTAGCTATGAATATAATCATCTAGAAATAAAAATGTTATCTAGACTGTGAAAATGTCTATCGATTACCGTTTATGAGTAGTCACCTAGCTAGTTACTGTCATTTATCCTAAATGTAATGGAAGTATGGTTGTCGACCTCTTATGAGTCTTCTTCTTATTCGAGCTTTCTCCTAGAATTGTTAAAAATGAAATTTTTATATGAAAAATCTAAATAACAAACATATATTAATGGATGTGAATTTAATGATGCTTTTAAAGACAAAAGATTTGATCTACGGTAACAAGGGTGGAATCCATCTGATGGTACAATATTTGAGTTTTTAATAATATAAATTTAGAAAAATCACGATGAAAATTGTATGTATCCTTCTCAGCTACATAAGTGAAAATATTAAGTAGTTTATATATACCTAAAACAAAAAATAGTTAAAAATATATCTCTAAATTTAGTTTCGACGTGTATTCTAAAAGTTTTACATTACCTATTCAACTCGTCAATAAACTAATCTTTGGTTATTAAAATCAAAGGTAAATTATATTATTATTATTTTACAATCTAGTCAAATTCTAGTAAAGTAGGGTAAGATTATAGAACTTAGTATCAATCGTAAGGGAAACTTATAACTTTTTTACTTAAGTATCTTCCATAAACTGTTCAAAATAATTGACAATGACGTTTAAATCCAGGTATAAAAAAATTATTATAACATCTAGAGAAAGATCTGTACGGCTACCAAAAGTTTGACACTGACATATTCGCTAGCATGTGCGTAACTTACTTTCTATGCATCTCGCTCGTACTCGCATATTAGTGCGAGCGAGATGTATAGACAGTAAGTTACGCAGACGTTAGCGGCGAATATGCCAGTTTGACACTGCTAAAAGGCAGTCGTGGTAAGGCTCCTGGTAAGTATATTATTCATTGGTTAGGAGCCATCTGAAAAATTAACTTGTACAGTCGACGTCAAAGATATATTTACAATTGAAAGTTACAAAAAAATCTTTACATTAAAATAAGTTGCCATGTAATGTGACAAGTACTTGTTTACGTGATATATTACAGTTTTATATTTTCACACAATGTGCCCAAAATATGTTTACACTATTTAATCCGTGTAGTTTGCCCCTTTTTATGATGTATGTTCGTTTACATGACAAGTTACAGAATAATATTTACTCTTAATGTACCAAATTAAATTGCATGTAAAGATCTAATGTAATATTTACAATCAACCATACATAAACAGTTTTATACCTCCTGCTAAATAAATATCTTTACAAACATTTGAAAGCTGCATTCTAATTTCAAATAATGACAATCGTCGAAAAGAGTACCATACTGTCAAATGGTCTGTTTGTCTCGTTCGTTTAGATGACGTCAATGCTATGTCGAGTATGTAATTCCGATGTTTACATTTAAACCATTTTCAGTATTTTTGATTTTCAGGGTTTCGTACCCAAAGGTTAAAACCGACCCAATTACTAAACCTCCACTGTCCGTTCGTCTGTCTGTATGTCACCAGACTGCATCTATCTCACAAATAGTTAAAACTTTCAGACGATGTCTGAAATTACAACTCAGAAAACTGTTACTAGATAAGTACAAGATCTCACATACATAAAACTTAGTCCTAAAAGAAATGAATATATTTAATACTACATATTAAATAGCATATCAATTAGTTATATGTAAATAAAGACTACACAAGCAGGTAACTGCATCCAATAGTAAACCCTGGTTTGACCTAAAATAGATAGTAATCGTAACAAATGATATCAATACAACTAGCGCGAGCCGTGCGGGGCACAGCAGGTACTTGCCGAACGACAGTAGGTATATATGTTTGCGTCGAAACAGGGTTTATTACAGGCAGCTGTGTTGTTGATGTATGGTAACTACCTACCTAAGTACTGTAGTTATTTTAGTTTAAGTTTATTTGAGCGCATCGCCAACAAACTGTTTTACAGTTTGGCGAAACTTTAGTTATAAGTACACTGTACTTTGTATTTTGTTAAATAATAAAAAAAAAAAAAAAAAAAATGTATTTCTGTGCCGTTAAGTTTAATAACAAATACTAAAATCAGAATAAAATAAATATTTAAGTGAAGCTCCCATACAACAAACGTGATTTTTTGCCAATTGTACAGAACCCTTAATGGACGAATCCGACTCGCCCTTGGCCGGTTATTTTGTAAATGCATAGATACTGAAGAATTATAAGTTAACCCTTTTCGGCGCCATGTCAAACGCAAAAGCTAATATGAATATTCTTAATATGAATTAATAAAAATAAGTAAGAAGGTAAAGAAAATTATAGCAAGGAAGTTTCATAAATAAAAAGTAGGCCAGAATGAAATAGGTGAATTATAAAGAAATTAGTAAATAAACAGGTGAATTGTGTAAATATGTTTTTGTAGCAGAATGCGTAAAAGTTTTTATGCATCATGAAACGTAAAAACAGAAATGTTGCTCTTGACGTGTATTGTACGTTTGACACATTGGGTGTAAATATTATTCTGTAACTTGTCATGTAAATGAACATACGTCAGAAAAAGGGGCAAACTACATGGATTAAATAGTGTAAACATATTTTGGGCACATTGTGTGAAAATATAAAACTGTAATATTTCACGTAAACAAGTACTTGTCACATTACATGGCAACTTATTTTAATGTAAAGATTTTTTTGTAACTTTCAATTGTAAATATATCTTTGACGTCGACTGTACCATCATATTACAATTAGAAGTCAATTTGATGCTTTGAGAAATTTGAATAAAAAAAGGCTTTGAATTATTGTAATAGGTACGTAAAATCACAAAAGTGGTCTTGTAGCCTTATATGGCAGAAACCCCATATTTACAAATGTCAATAAATACTTAGATACATAAATAAGTAACGCAAAGTAAAGAATGAAAGATAATCTGATACCTAATAAATAAAAAGTCCACTTTTCATCTTTAACAATTTTGTTAACACTGTGTACCTACTGTCTAATACATACAGCCTGATTTTAATTTTAATGAACGTCTAAATGAAACAAAAACGTCACTTTTGACACTGACAGATCCGATCCATATCGTATCGAAATCTAATTTCTGACGTTTATTAAAATTTGAATCGGGCCGTTTAAACATTACTATCCGGCACAAAGCTTGTTATGTTAAATTGTGTATTTCTATACTAGAAAAGGAATAGAATTCTTACAACTAAAAAATGATACCTAAACTTAATAAATAACATAAAAGAAATGCATTGGTATTTGGCTTTATCATAGAACATGTGTAGTATAATGCACTACAACTCTAAGTATAGAATACGACCGTAGACAAGTAATACAAGTCGTTTGTAATGTACCTACTTGTATACTATAAATATAGCATTTTCTTGGGTATATTTGAAAGACGTTGCCGATTCATATAGTGGGACATAAAATAGTAGAAATTAAATAAAATGGAACTAAAAAAGTGGTTCGCGGTAGGCCCTCAGGCTCTTTAGCGACTATGGTCTTGTCTGTGATGATAGATCGGTCCCAGTAGAGCGTGCCAATAAGCAACTAGCATAGGTGTGTAGGGTCTTGCAGTAATGCACAATACCAAAATGCTATGAGATCAAACTGCACCATTATCAAGACCGGGACGGCGGCAAACTCAACAAATGACGATTTTGCCGTTCTTCATCATTTCACATTTATTCATCATAATAAGTTACCTAGACATAGACATAGACATCCTTTATTGGTAATGATAAATTACAGGTCACAACTTACATATTATTCAATTATTATACATACGACATTATTTACACACAACTTATTTGTTCATTACGGTCACATCACAATTTATAAAAATAATAGCTTGCAATTATTTAACTCATTATTTAATTGTTATAATTTAATAATTATTCAAACAAATATAATTGCATAAAAGTATGTCTATGTATTTGTATATATATATATATATATATATATATATATGCCTATGTATTTATATCCATATTGCTTTTTATTATCGACTTTATTGGATTGCTTAACAACATTTAATTCACTGGTCTGAAACATTTAAACAATACATAATAACTGACTAATAACCTATATGTAGGTATATTTTTTCTTAAACATATGTGTATTTAAAGCGTCTTTCAAGTATAACGAAGCAAATGATAGTAGAATATTGCTGTTCAGAGTCTAAGTAGACAAAGTTAAGTGTTCAGGTCATATCTTGAGCCCGCGGGGTCGCTCCTAGCGTAAATTAGAGACAATAATGTTTTGATATATGAACGAAAATGTAAACACATTTCTACTGTATTAAAATTTAATCTAAGTCTTACATTTTGTTCAAGAGATGCTTAAATTATATAAGTTCTGTTTTAGAAGGTAATATGGAATTTTTGTTAAACATTTCAACCGGTACAGTCAAATTAAGCAAAGGTAGACGCATAAAATAAACATATTAGGGGGGTATGTAGTAACTGTTCTTCATATGGCACACGAAGTATTAACATAGGTACATTAATTTGAATGTCTATCATGTTTTCTACGTGTCATATTGAGTCCAGAACCTACTACATTCTTATCTTACAAATCGCAAGGCGACTACTGCTGTTGTAAATTGCATTTCAATCCCTATAATTCTGCAGGATCGTTAGAGATCAGATTTGACTGTAGCCGCCCTATGGCGGATAAAAAGTTAAAAGTTTAAAAAATATACATGTTTTTAGAAAAATCATATCCAATCAGTCTAACATAAAGGTTGTGTCATACATGTTTTAGCTGTGTCTGTTAATCTGTGTTAGTACTGGCCCATATTTGCCCATATTGAATGTTGGACGTTGTAGAAACATATTGCATACCTACTACCTAGAAAATAATTGTCATACCTATATACTTATCATTTCAGGCCTAAACTTCAACGATTTTATTAAAGTAGCTCATCAAAATGTCCTAGACGATTAAAGCTCAATGAAAACTTGACAATAATTAATGAAGTTTTATAGGATCTTTATTCTAAAGTTACATTGATAATAATTATATTGACATTGACAATACCTTGTTGTTACACGTTTTACATATTATACACTTAAGTAGATATTATAATTTATGAAAAATATTTTCTAAATGAAACATTATGCCTCATACTTTTCCTAATTTAAATTAATCTAAACAATGCCAAATAATAAACTTGCACGACAATAAATAATTACTAGTTTTCCAATAAATTAAAAATTGTAGCCCCTTTTGTATGTAAATCTATATTTTTCCAACGAGTTTAATAATATCTAGTCCTACTTATGTAAATGGTAGAACATTCGCTAAAGCTCGGATCGATTAGTATGTGGTAGAAATAATTTATTAATTTGTCCTTTTTTATCCCAATATTATCTTGGTGGTGACCACATAATTAAATATCTCTCTTGCCTACTCTTTTATAATTTTTGAGTCGAGACTAACAAACAAATGAGTAAATCCAAGCTAACTTGGCACCTACTTGAACAGAAAACAGAACAAAGTGGTGGAGTGTCGATGTCGGTACAAACGTCATGGTTTCATAAAAAATTGGATGGTTCTGAACATTTGACGTCCTAGAGTATTCTAGAGGCCAACCCATGAGAACGTAGCGTTTACCAAGTGTCTCGACTCTAGGTACATCGAATTCCTGAGATTTAGAAGACAGAAAATATCATCGTATTATTTAGACATGTCGCATTCCCATTGTTTACCGGACACAAGCGGTATTCGAAATTTATCTCATTTTGACACATCGCTTCGGCTTATATGTATTGGTTAGAGCGAAATACGAACTCTTCGAGTGGTGTCAGAATTGTAAGGTTCGCAACCCAACGGTTGTACGATGGTCGCATTTTTATCGCCTGTCACCATGCCTATCACGCTCTAACAAGTATGTAAGTACGAAAGTGACAGGCATAGTGACAAGTGATAAAAATCCTACTATGCTGTCGCAGTTGCCACGTTTATCTGTGCTCCCTAATCATTCAGTGTATGGACGAGCAAATAGCAAATAACATATTTTTTGGCGATATTATTAAAGCATGGATTGATTGTGTTGTTCCAATTAAAATGTATTCCTGTCGTGGGTACGGTAGTAGCATAACAAATAGGGTTGCCACAATATCACTTGTTTCCTTTAGAATATGTTATCTACTTATGAATACAGAGTTGTATTTAGTGTAAGGATTGTAGACACGTAATAGATACGCACAAGGAATTATGTACTGTGGAGCCACTAAAATAGATTTCTGTTATATATTACCGATTATAATAGCTACCGAGGTATATATTATATTTATTATATTGATGTTGTACCTATGTCGTAGACGCAAAGTGTTGCTTTCAGAGCCTGTTTATACTTCGCGATTTTATATGAAACTTACAGAAAATGTAAAAAAAAAGATATATGAAAATGATCTTCATCCGTTTTATACGTTTTGAATGTGACGGTCGTTACTAATAAGACAATAACTTCGGAGGACGTATTTTTAGCATACCTACTCAATTACCTACCTACATATCGGATCATGCATTTCATGTGGCGAACTTCATTAGCTTATTTAAGATTAGAATCGATTGTCCAGAGATATTTTTCTAAAAATGCTTTGTATTTTGCTTATATTGTACGAATCCCGCGTCAATAAATATTTTAAAAACAGTAAAACCTAAAACTTTTTCCGGTTCCTACATATATGTATTTAAAGTTTTCTGAAGAACTCTGACTACTGTGACGGCAAGAGTTGGTCTTAGTTGGTTCCTTTGGATTGCCTTTATCTGAATCTGTTAATAGTCAAAAAAAAACAAAGGCACAGTGGATATCGTTTTAAGCACATTTTTTGCGCGTTTAGCTGGGCGTTTTTTTTATTGTCCCCTAACTTATTTTCAAATTTGGGATTTTTTATGTTATTTCTACTCGGAATCACGAGCTCTTTCTATCCTAATAGGAGAAAAAAAGTGTCCTAAGGTTTTTATTTCCATTACGTCGCAATTTTTCATAGACTTTGTATGGCGGTCGCGAAATGGAAAGATCGAAAAATGTATGGAAATTTTGGGACACTTTTTTTCTCCTATTAGGATAGAAAGAGCTCGTGATTCTGAGTAGAAATAACATAAAAAATCCCAAATTTGAATAAAAAGGGTAGGGGACAACAAAAAAAAAAAACGCCCAGCTACATTATGCTACCGGCATAAGTGCACGCAGTGCACACATACGATAAAAACTTACAAATATTTCTATTGACCCGTGATTCGACACATGCCAATAAAATTAACAAAATCACCGTTACCTATATGTTACCGTACTTATAAGAAGTAAAGTTGCACGTTTTGGATGTCGTTGGTTTCCAGTCCATAGCGAGTCAATAGTTTGATGTCCGACCGGTGTCGCTTGTCATAGGTTCTATTGTACTTTGATTTACTTTGTTCCTCAAGCTTGGATTAAATATTACAGTAAAATATGTATTTTATTCGTGAGCCTTTGATCCTTAACATAAACGTCAATAATCACTTCGTCTTATTACCGTGATAGTTTTTCCATCAATTCGATTCCATTAATCTCTAATAACCTTTTGGACGCCAATGACGGATATATCCGCACCGTAGGTTCAACGCCAAAGACCGATTATTCGGTCACAGACCACAGAGCAACATCGACCTAAAGTCTATTTTTTTATTCGGTAGACTAAAATGACATTTCATAGTATGAACATCATGTGTCATTTCATACTATGAAATGTCATTTTAGTCTACCGAATAAAAAAATAGAGTTTACGTGCATATACATAAAGTTCAACTTCAGTTTTGACACTTCTATGATGTGGCGTCTGAGTGACAGCTTTTGTGTTTGACACGGCGTGGAAAAGGTTAAGGGCTGCGAGTTTTATTACATTGGAGTATATTTGATCGCTCGACTGAATTGGATGTAACTTCAATAGCCCGTAAACCCGTAATGTACCCTAAAATCGCATGCGAGTTCACGCACCGTCAAAATGAGCCCTAAATCACGACGGGTAGGTATAATCTTAGAGGATGTTTCGTCAAAAACAAAAGTAGTTACGAAATGTTTATTTTCACTAATGGATACAATATAGTTACATGTCAACAATATGTATAAATAACTAGGTTACCACATCTAACATAGTGGTTACCATGAACAGGTATACAACGCTTCGATTCCACCGACATACAGGGAGAATCTACTGAACATCTCAGGATTGACCAATCGGAAGTTGAACAAATATTTGAGACGCTCTGTAGATCTACACATTCCGTACACCTTAGATGAATTTGGAATTAAATTTATCATAAATAACGTAAGATTACAAGTTGAAATATAATGAATGGTGCACTTATGTTAAGGGAAAAACGTAACTATGATATACGAGGGGCGTTCAATATATAATGAGAATGAGATGCAAACTCTTTAAATATTAGGAAAGTAAATACTGGCCGGTAAAGCTAATCTACCTAGCTGATTGCCCTGAAAAAAAAAAACTAATTGTTTTTTGTTTAAAAAAAAAATACGGCGATTTCTTTGCGATGCTATTGAGTACGTTAGCGAAAATGGAGAAAATTGAACTGCGCGCCGTTATCAAATACAGCCGTTTGAAAAATTTTTCTACGGGCCAAGTCAATTTAGATTTACGGGACACTTTAAGGTCTAATGCTCCTCCGTATTCGACAGTCGCACGTTGGTGCGCCGAATTTAGACGTGGAAGAACATCGACCATGGATGACCCCCCGCTCCGGACGCCCTATTACAGCAGTAACTGAAGAAATTGTGAAAAAAGTCGAAAACTTAGTTTTGGCGGATCGTCGTGTCACGGTTCGTTTTATTGCTGAAAATGTAAAGATTTCAACGGGGAGCGTGCATAATATTTTACATGAACGCTTGGGTATGAAAAAGGTATCAGCGCGTTGGGTACCCAGAATGCTTACTGACACACAAAAACAAACTAGAGTCGAGATTTGTCAAGAAGCTTTGGACCTGATACAGCAAGACCGGAAACTTTTTTTGGCGCGATTTATAACAATGGACGAAACATGGCTCCATCATTACGACCCTGAAACGAAACTGCAGTCTATGACATGGAAAAGGCCATCATCTCCAACTCCGAAGAAATTCAAGGTGGGCCCATCTGCCGGTAAGGTCATGGGCTCTGTTTTTTGGGATGGTAAAGGGGTCGTAATGATTGAGTATCTCGAGCATGGAGCCACTATTACGGGCTCTTTATATGCCAAACAAATAGCAACATTGCGCAATGAGATCCGTGAAAAACGGCGAGGTAAACTCTCGAAAATTGTGTTGTTCCATCAGGACAATGCACCGGCACACAAGTCCGCCGTTGCAATGGCTGCAATACGTGATACTGGGTTCGATATCCTTAAGCATCCTCCGTATTCACCAGACCTCGCCCCTAGTGATTTCTACCTATTTCCGAGATTCAAGGAATACATAAGAGGCAAGAAATTTGAAGACGACGACGCGGTAGTCGCTGCAGTACAAGATTTTTTAAGTACTCAAGATGAAACCATTTTTAGAAATGGAATTTTAAGTTTAGAAAAAAGATATACTAAGCGTATTATGCTAAAAGGTGACTATGTCGAAAAATAAAATTACATTTAATAAAAGTTGTATATAACATACTCATTCTCACTTTTTATTGAACGCCCCTCGTACGTCGCCCTAGTTCGCAATCGTACTAATTACGGCGAAAATTTAGTTGTAATTAGTATCATAGACATCATAGTGCGCAAAAAAAGATCTATATATTATGACCAAATTTGCCGCGTAGGTAATTAGTACGATTGTGAACTAAGGTAAGTATATTATTTCATTTGACGGTACACTTACACTAAGGCCGTATAGGTAGGTATACAAAGACACAAGGCGACTAACGTGGCGCAGTGCGACTAAAATTCAACCATAAATGGTGGTGCATAGAAGCGTTTATGGAAAAATGTGTGCATTTTAGGGTTCCGTAGTTTATAGACTACGGTCGCTTGACGCCGCACTGCGTATTCATAGACGAGGCTTATAGGAAAACGTGGTATACTTTTTAGCCAGATAAATACTGCACTGTGAGTGTACCGTTCAAGAAATACATGGGATGGATGAAATGCAAGGGACAGAGGCCGTGAGTATTCGAGTTATTGAAGACCCAAGTTCCCAAAAGTTACGCTTTTAAAAACATTGGGACGCTTGCTTTATAAGGAAGGTAGGTTATAACCACCTGTAGGTGACGAGATTTAGAAACACACTGGCGCATTTTAAATAGTCAAATAAGAAAATCGTTACCGGGCTGGTAGTGCCTCTATTCCGTGCTACCTTAAGGTGACATTCGAATGGCATCTGCAGATGCATTACTGTTGCGAGATCACTGCTGCGGCCTTGACACGAGCGCAATCACTGTCAATTTCCTTGATAAAATGAATGACGTATTGAACGTTCTAATCGCAGGAGTAATATATCGGCCACGAACCTCTGTCATTTTATCAAGGGACAATCTGTCTTTGTCCATTGACAAAGACAGCGCCCATACCAACGACAGCAGTGATGCCACAACCTCCGAACCGTCACCTTAATAATTATTTCCATTCTCAGTATTTTAGCAAGCGACCCGTTGTGAAGAATCGGCGAAACAAACTGCGAATGACAACATTCAGTTCAGTCTTGAATATACTCTCTAAATTGACTAATCGATTCCCGTATTTATACTATTCAGCTGTTGCCCGCGGAAACATTATTGAAGCCTGACCAGGAATATATGATCACGCGCCATGTTGCGGAATTTCACTGGAACTAATTTTTTCATACTACATATACTGAACTGTCACCCTATATATGAGAATAACAGCGCCCTCTTGACAATGATCATATATTACTGGTCAGGCTTTACCTATACCTTACGGCCTAATTTGAACTTTAAGATATGTCAAAAATTTGCTAAAGATACGATATGGATCCCATACAGAAGAGAAATCCCATACAGGGATAAGTTCGCCTTTGTTGCATTTAATTTACTCTGTAACTGTGTTTCTCGTGTTTTTATTTCTATGTGCAATAAAGTATATACATACATACATATAGATCGGATATATCAGTGTCAAAAGTGACGTTTTTGTTCGAAGAAACGTACCTAATTTGTGACACTGACATATCGATCTTTAGCAAATTTTTGACGTATCGTAAAGTTCTAATTAGGCCGTTAGTTAGGATATTATGAGTTGAAGCCCGTTGCATAATAACATGGATATATCGTGTTTAGAACCACTAGTAGTACCTACGTAGTCCATTTCGAAGTTAACTGACTTTAAAGAGAAATAATCTCATAATAAAAATGTTAGTCGGACAATAGTTTTTGACATCTTGAATTTTAACCCTTTAACCGCCATAGAATACGTCATCGAGCGTGCTCGTGTCGCCGGGGAGGTACGAAGTTACACGAAGTTTTGTCTTATTTATCAGACAGCGGCGAAATAAGCCCGATTCTGTATGTCTTAAGAGCCAACAGGAGTGGTCATTTCTCCATACAAACGTACTCGACTGTTTCCTCCGTGGGTTTTGAAGCTAGAGCAATGATTTTTTCAACACAGATTAATATTGTCAATATCTGTGTCGGACAGTTTTGCTTTTTTTGATATTTTTGTTTTTTAAGGCGCTAGAGCCCTTCAAAAATGGCCAAAATGGCCTAATTGACTATGCCGCAATGAGAGGCGTGCTATTCAAAACTGACATCAATTAGTCAAAAAAGCAAAACGGTCCGACACAGATAATGTCATAATCATTTAGATTTCCAAATTTGGTTACGATTGGTTAAGTTTTGGAGGAGGAAACAGTCGAGTACGAAACCTCGATTTTTGAGATTTTTACGCAGGATTTTTCGCCATGTCCTTATCGCACTAGTTTTAGGAGCCGCTTCCGTTAGCGAGACGGGTATATTTACCTAAAATATTTAAATCTTAGCTCCTGTTGGCTCTTAATATATATCAGTCAACGGCGGTTAAAAGTTTAATGGTAGGTTAGGTCCTTAGGGTCAGACGCTAGTAATTTAAACTTTTATTATGCAACTAGGCCAGTTTGAAATATAAGTTTATATTTAACTCGAGTAACAAATGAATCGATATACATATATGTCGCTTCTCTCGAGTCAAGATAATTTGATGTTACCGTTTCGCGGACGCAAGCTGTTTGGTTGACAATTGCACATTCGCACTTACGTAGTAGGGATTATGCTAGGTTACTGATCATTATTCGATAGTGAAAGAAAAGCTCATACTAAGTAATATAAAATATAAAATGTCTAGTTTACTCAATGGTTGTTTTATTTTCTCGTAATACAAAGTAATAAAAACTACCACTCAGTCTAAGTAATTTTAAAAGTTTACTTTATTTTGGAATATACGACTACGATTAAAAAAATCGAGATGTTCGGGTATAAAGTGGACGGGCCAACTGGCTAGTGGCGTTATTATGCAGGTTTTAGATTGGTCAAATTACCGTATCCGCCCTGTCACGTATTAACTGATTAATTAAATAAAGTTTATAGCACTTTGGTTCAAGGTTCGTCAAATACATACAAATCAAAATGGAATTGTTAAAACATGTAGTTAGGCATAGTTGTAGGGAAAAATAACATGGAGCGATGAAATTAGTTGTAAGTGCCTTAGTATGCCTTATAATTATGCAATTTTATTTTATTAGGTATATTGATTTTATATTAATATGCGTACGTAACAATAAGTACGAGCGAAATGCGCCGAGATTTATATTTATTAAAAAAAACATAAACACCTAAATTAGTACTTTTGGTGCAAGCACGGCTGTCATATCCATTAAAGTGTTACAAGATATTGTCCGTAACCACAAATAATGAATATGGACTTTTTTTTCAATATTATTAACCCTGATTTTTATCAATTTTAATATTTAAGTATGTATTTATTCTTTATTCTTTATTCTTTATTTCATTGTAGCCATGTTCATAATTCAGTAAGGTGTTACAAGTATAAAGCGGTAGGTACATGACACCCTGTAAGGGCACACAATATGATTATCCTTAAACTAAAAAACATATATGTACATTAACTTAACTTATTTTATTTTAGGTATATTGCGCATGTATCCCGTACCATAACAGTGCGAGTTAAATTTATTTATTTATTATTATTATATTAAGTCAATAACAGCATAGGAATTATAATAAGTTTATAATTTCGCAATACAAATTATAGGCTTAAATAAAATAAAATAAAATAAAATAAAATAAAATAAAATATAGGCTTAAATAAAATAAATTTTCAGATAATACGTGACAAGCAGCATGGTTTCGAATTTAACATTACAGGTAATTTCATCCTACTTTCTAGAGTTATATTCGTTGTTGCTATATTATAACCTTTTCTCTCAGTAGCGAATCCGCAAATAGACACTCGAAGCTAATTATTATCTAGACACAAGTCAATTTTGACACCTGTCACGCACTAGGCGGTGACGGGTGTCACACAACATTACACTGGATTGTATTATTGAGATCACAAGGTTGACAATAACTTTTTAATATATGTTTTTTTGCTTTTATCCCTAGTACTTTCATAATTTTATTTAATTGTTTAACTTTAATGAAAACTTAAATAATGTTTTTTTTTTAATGTGAGCTTAGAACAGGAGTGCTTCGGCAGTATCTCACGCGCGAGACACCTCGTCTTTATCTATCTGTTTTAATTAGAGAGGGACGAGAAGTCTATCTCGCGGGCGAGATACTATTGCGGCGCTTCTGTGCTGAGCCAACTGACCCCTGTGATTTTAATAGGTACATTTGTTAACCTGAGGTATATATACCTCACGGTATTTTTTAATCGACATTAATTACAGTTGTTACTTTAAATTGAGAGATACTTATATCCTACCGAGTTATACAGCTGCTACAATCCAGTGTAAAGTTCCAAGCGCTACCTCTTATCACTTACAACCGATAGCCTCAAACAGCCAAAACCTACTAAGTCTACCCAGTCAGGTCGTAGAATACACTAACACACTGTATATTTAAAAACAAACGTATCATAGCTGACAACCGACATACATCCATACTCAGTGTTCTCAGTGTCAGTGTGCTCAGCACATCTTTCGGAAACACACAAGATAATAATTGTACCCTTATCACGTAGCGTAACGTCACGTTACGTCACGTAGGGTGGTTACACCCAACTTAGTCCAAAAACTCTCAATTAGGTATAGTCCAAAATGAAGCCAAATATCTTTGTTATAGACTTGAATACTTTGAATTGAATACTGGCGAACAACTATGTATGTATGTGTACTTAATTACGTATTATACACATACATACATAGTTGTAGTGTAGACCGTGGTTGCAGTATTGGTATAGTTGGGTGGTTGTACAGTCGATGTCAAACATATGTTTACACTTTTTGCCTTATTACAAAGGCGTAAGATGCAAAAGTGTAAGCACATCTATGTATCAGGACAATGTACGTCTTCAGTAGGATTATTTTTCAGTAGCGAATAATATCAACTGAGATAAGTTAGTTATCCAGATAATATCCATTATTGTTGACATCACAAAATAGGATTAAAATCTACTGATAAAAAACATTACTTAAAATCGCGTACCTTGATAATATCGAGTATTGGTTACATGATAACATTTTACCTAAAAAACCCGTTTGTTCGATAATTTAAGGTAAATAATATTTTTGCTACGAATTGACCTTACACAAGGCGAATATAATAATTTATATACATGTATACAGATTCGCACACAAGAAAATAAGTTAAATCTACTAGTTACATAAATATATCAGATCTAGAGCTTAAGCATGTAAATATAATGCAAAAAAAACATTACCTAGCAAATCATGCCCATATATCATAAAACATGTTCACATAAACACTTTCATATAATAACTATTTGTGATGATTAAAATACAGTAATAAAAATTTAGATACAAATATCTCGATAGTCAACAATTCAATTCATAAGAAAGTCCTTAATAACTAAATATAGGTAGAGTACTAAGTACCTACTAGCATCGGGTTAAGTTTAACCTCCTACGGCCAAGCCATACAAACGAAACATCCAAAATTTGCCACTGAACTTTGAACCTAAATTGTAGAAAACAGAGTTGATTTTGCGTTGATTGAAAATTGAACGAAACAAAGCAAAAGCGACTCTGTTCCAATTGAACATGGTTTAAATTACATCGAACTGAATAGGTACTACATATATAGGTAGGACCTTGGGCCTTAGGAGGTTAATAGGCCAACCAGCAATAAACAATTTTACTTCATATAGGTAATAATATCACTTTCAGCTACTTAGCGTTACTTCTCAATATAAAATAGTCTGTGGTTTCACATACTATGTATTATACATTTTGGTTGCGAATTACTGTGGCCTCGGAAATTTTAACCCTTTATAGACAAAATTATAACATAGACTATTTTAGTACAATAATATTGAAAATACTATATTTATCAAGCCATTTTCTATACGGCCGATTGTTAATCTTGATAAAATATGAACGTTTAACAACCAAATAATTATATGAGATGAATTTATTTTCGATAAATTTTAAACATAGGTATAATTGATATAGCAATATTTAATTTCACTTAAATTTAATGATATGATGCAAGCGCAAAATTCTGTAATATATTATAATAGGCGTATTTCGATTAATAAGAAAACGTAGTTAAATCTAACACTTAAATATAACTCTAATTTCAGTCAAAACCATAGCCTCGCCACAAACGATAGCAAAAAACATATATTTTGAAACTTATTATAAAGTAAGTAAAATCGACAAATATAACTACATTTTATAATTAAAAACAGGACAGCTATAAACATGTCCAAAATCCACACTCTAATTTATTGTATAATATCGTCATTATTTCGAGTTGTGATAGTTTTGGTTCAATTGAGTTTCAGTTAAAATCTTTGGTAAAAATAATCGGTATCTACTTACTAAAATCATGTTAAAATTATGGAATCAAAAAACTACAAAGTAACAGTACAGATAATATTAATTATTTAATTACCCACAAAAACTCATATAAAACTACTTCATAAAGTTGTAACAAATTCGATGATTCGTAGTTTACTAGAAGTACCACTTTTGAAAAGATACGTGATTACCTTTTCATCACTAAAGCTTTGGTTTCCTCCGATAGCGGTGCCGTCATATAGCGGCCGTCTCCATACAAATACTACGACATCCATATTTAGCCGTATTATTTAGTATGGAGACGCGCTATATGACGGCGCCGCTATCCTAGGACAACCGATCTTAACCGAATAAAGTAATCTGTCTAACGGATGTTATATCGAGTCTTAGAATAAGCAAGCATAAATAGTAATACTGAATATAAATGACTCTTTCAAAGTTCCTTCTACGGTACTACAATTAAAGTTATGCTTCGACAACTTTGTTTTGCGAACATTTACAGTCCTTTCGTCAACATGAATGATTCAATTTCTAACTGATGTTACACGAATATTGCCCATGCGTATAATTTTAGTTGCAGTACTTTTTATCTCGTATCCGGACAATGCTACTCGTTCTTTAAAAATCTTAGATCTTGAGAGTAGGTAGTTTAGAATCAAAGTACTTATAAAATAGATTTGAAGTATAAGTACAGAAAATCGCAAGGAAGACGCGCGACATTGAGGCCATACGGCTCAGCCACGACATTGAGAGACTTGCGACGGCGACACCGATAACCATAGGTTGGAGCGAGACACAGCGATCGGACCTTTCGTTCCCACCTATGGTTATCGCTGCCGCCTTCGCCGGTCGCGTAATGTCGTGGCCGAGCCTATAAATAGGATAAGTGAGTCTGAACCGGCGTGCAAGACTGTACGAGTATGTGTATACCCATTCTGGATGTTTGACCAACATTCCGCAGAGATTTGACGTTTATTCTTGTCAGAAAGAACACTAATAATATTTTTAATTTTTTTATGAACTTTTGTCAACTTAACGCTATATGAAGCACAGATATACATTTCTCAATTCGCAATTCAATATTATGTTTGATCTCTTTTGAGATATCAAATAATTAGCCACATTTAATACCGGTTCAGATTAATTTCAAAACTACTTTAACACATTCACTGACAGCGACCCGGTGTGCGGATTTTCTCTTCGCAGGCGCTTTTCGCTACATACGGTTTTTCCTGTTATCTGCTACTCTCGTAGCGCGTAGCTCGCGATGGCACTGAATGTGTTGGTTTATCAATAGGACACTAAATAGTTAGATGCTAGAATTACTGTAGGCAAAAATGGAGTCTCCTGATTCGCTGTCTAAGTTTCGAAAAATACTAGCCTTCGAAAATGTTAAGATACCTTGAAAGTACAACTACCTGTCATTATGACAGAATTTAACATGGCTTACAACCCATTAGGCCCACTTGCACCATCCCACTAACCTGGGGTTAAGCTAATAAACCGTTAACCAAGTGTCAAATTGTACTGGTAACCATGGTAGCGCCAGTTTTAACCGGTTAACCCCGGGTTAGTGTAATGGTGCAATTGGCCCTAATAGGTTTATAGGGCAAACGTTAGCTGTTACGAATTTGTATGTATGTACTAAGTAAAAGTATAGACGAAAGAAAAAATAAAGTAGGTACTTTTTTTGGTTACGTGAGATGTGTGAGAGTGTAAAATACAAACACGTATCACCCTAGATTTGCCCCATAGTCCAAATATCCACTTTGCTAAGCTTATTCAGCAAAATGTAATGTACCTATTAACAATTTGAAACAATTAAAAATGTAACAGTTTTAGTTAAACGATAAACAACGCCTCAACGAGACAAAATGTGTCAAAGCAAAGTGAGCTTTATTTTTACCTCATTAAGGTCTTCATGTGCTGTCGACGACTAAACGTTCTGTACATGTTTAGTCGCTGGTCACTGAAAATTGCAAAAAAAAACACATAGTTACGTATTTAACTATCGTAATGACCGAACGTGATGGTCTTATGGAACTTTGAGTAGGAGTAGCAAAGAAAGCATTATAATTGTTTATCCTTGTCATAATCTCATATTTCATATCTGCCTACTTCTAAAAAGTCCTGAGTACCACGTCTAAACGGTAGTTGTATTGTTGTTAAGATCGGTTTTCCTAGGATAGCGGTGCCGTCATATAGCGGCCGTCTCCATACTAAAAAATACGGCTAAATATGGATGTCGTAGTATTTGTATGGAGACGGAGGCCGCTATATGACGGCACCGCTTTCGGAGGAAACCAAAGCTTTACCCACCAATGCTTGGTGGGCAACAATGAACACGACTAAATTACGTAGGTGTTATTTTTGTGTTGTCAGGAATGTTAAAGCGTGTTATAATTTCGCCGTATTGCGTATGTTCTGTATCTCACGGGCGCACGCGCACGCATGGGGCTACTACATCATTATACATACATACATATAATCACGCCTATTTCCCGGAGGGGTAGGCATCATTATATAGTATACTATAGGTACTTGCTTTGAGGTCGCCTCTAACTGTAAGTCTATCACACTATAGACGCATCGTAATAGGTACTTCTCATTCGCTCGCGTGATCGAAGGTAGGGTGAGAGAGATGGAGATATAACCTCGGTGGTTTGCGTGTACTATAATGGGATTGTAGCTGTGTGTAGTGATAATTACCCGAGTGTCAATTGTTCTGGTGCATGGACGCGAGGAAGGCGGGGTCGACAGACGCCACCTTGGCGGTGAGGAACGCGTGCATGCAAAACAGCAGGCTCTGCAGAATCTGGCATTCCAGCTCCTGGATACATACAATTTTTTTTCTCAAAAATGGACGGCAAAGTCGACGTTGCCGGTTAAAAAATAGGTCGCGAAGTGCGTAGTTTATGGTCATTCAAAAAATTAAAAAGTTAAAAACATTGCAGTCTCGATTTCGGGACTGCAATGTCGCATACAAATTCCATTATTTAACGAGTTCCAAACTTTTTAAAACTTTAAATGGCCATATCAAATGAAGGCATAGGTCCCTTAAACAGCCAAACAGATGATGAGCACTTATTATTATAAAGCCTATAATAGACTATCGCACCGCACCGCGACCTTGGAGCGTCGCACCCATAAGTGAGAGCGAGAAACATATCTCTTTCTCCCTCTCACTTATGGGTGAAACAGATATCTCCTTCTCGCTCTAACTTATGGGTGCGACGCTCCAAGGTCGCGGTGCGGTGCGATAGTCTGTTACAGGCTTAATGTTGGTACCGCGACTATTTAGGTGTCTCAAATAGGTTGGCGTATTTTCAGCAGAAAAATACACTTCTTTTTTTTTTTAAAGGCGGCAAGCAAATTTTTTTAATGGTTGTATTTTTTTCTGTGAAAATTAGAACGTTGCTTCTGTAAGTTCTGTAAAATATTTCTATTTCTTGCACCATTTTTGAGAAAAGCACTATATATGACTCGGCTGGAAGGCTACTTGCTGGCTTCGGATTCAATTAAACGGACTCCCAAGGTCGTCCGTTTAAAACGAATCCTCAGCCTGCAAGTAGCTACTTCCGAACCTCGACAATAATGTACTATTAGTAATTTGAATTAGTATGTAACTCCAGAACTCCACATCCATAAATTAAAATGTTGAAATACTGCGTAATTACTGTAATTGCATATATTTAGAAAAATTCGACCCATTCTGCCGTGAGCCGGGTGGCCGAGGGGCTCAGGCAGCTGCCGCGATATCAGAGGACGCTAGTTAGATTCCAGCCCTATAGTGTGTACCCTTAACTGGCTTAAGGAGTCATTTGAGGGTAGATTTTGTTTACAATTATTTAAATACCCAAAAGTACAGACTATAGACACTGGAGGCTTTGGTCACTTTTTCTTCGTATACAGGATGCTTCCTGTAACAGGAGCAATAAATTAAACTGTAGGCTGTACTCCTCAAACTGACCAACATTTGTTCAGCAACTTTTGAAAATAACTCATGTTTTGATTTTTATTACACTTTAAAGTTTATTCTAAGACGCAATGTATTGCAAATTTTGTTATGTTTAAAGCGTGACAAGCAACGTCAAACACACTGATGTCAGCGTACATTGAAGGCAATATTTATTTTGTATGAAAAAGAGGAAGTCTAAAGGATTCATAATTTTTAAAAGTCGCTGAACAAATGTTGGTCAGTTTGAGGAGTAAAGCCTTTAGTTTAATTTATTGCTCCTGTTACAGGAAGCACCCTGTATAACATTTAATTCGGGTTGTTGAAAAGTATTGGGATTTATAAGGTCGAAGGGCTAAATGGTTCGAACAGTGACGTTTAAAATAGATACGCCGAATGCCAAATATACTAAGCGTGTCTTTATAGTTTAGCGCCAAAGTTAAAAAAAAAATCGAGTGGGATGTATAGTGGTTTGTTGCCGTGTTGCGCTAGTTGTAGTTGCATCTCTTTTCTCAACATGTCAAATGAAAGTGACGCAACGACGTCATGCAATATCAGGTCACGAAGTGAATTGGTTGTTTACTAATTGCCGATTCGTTAATCTCTCACAAAATGAAGCAGAATAGTATCTTTAAAATAGTTGATGATAAATCACCCTGTAAAGTTCCAATTAAACTGCCATACCTTTGTTTCTATGACCTTGGTCTCAGCGTCTTGAAAATGTAGTTTTAGCTTCGATTTTCCATCGTCGCTCGAGCCCCTCAACTGTGAGAACCTGAACAGAAGGTAGTCAATAGAATGTTCTGTCACAGTGTTCTGTTAGTCTGAGCTTTAGTTTTCCTATTTTAATTTGAACCTTGTTGTATAGTAAATTGAGCTGAATTTAGTTTGTTTGAGAAAGCAATGAAACAAAATAAATGCTACTTTATTCTGTTCATGAAAGGTTCTATTTAGATTGAAACGGAGTGTACATTGTAATTCACATTGGGCCTTACGAGGTTAAGATACTTTAATTAAGTCGCAGCGCACCAAGGATATTATGTCAAGGCCAAAATCATCTGTTAGGTTAGAGTGAGAACAATTTTTTTTCTAAATGGATTTTAATAAAATCTAATTACATCCGACGTTTGAGACGTGTCGTCGTATATGCGCGAAATAAAAAGAACTTGATATTTTTAAAATTAATTCTTAACAAATAGACTTTCCCTTAATTATTAGGAATTGTGAAAATTGTGTAAGTCTTACCTATAGGCCCACACAGGCGGCGCGCCTGGTGTGCCCTCGCTGAGCGAGAACCCCGACGACCAGTCCAACGTCAGGCCTGCTGCTCGCCCGCCGTGCACCACCGTAAACGTCTTTTTCTGCGAAATAAATGCTAAGTTAGATAAAACCTTCTTTTACACGGTTAGGCGTAAGGACTGGGGGCCGATTATTGAATTTCGAGCGCTCGAGTTCGTGTGGCTCCCTTCTATATTTCCACTAAGCATTTAAATTATTCTAATAGAATCGAAAACGAGTGGTTAATATCACTAGATTCCCAATTTATGTTGCTCGTATTTCAAAAATATCAATTCGTCGTTTTCCACAGATTTTCGAGTGACGAAATCGAGCGCTGGAAATTGAAAAATCGACTCCCAGATCTGATAATTATGGTCAGGTTGGAAGATTATAACTTCAAAACTGCAAGCAATTTGTTTTAAAGTTTTTTTGTTACGTAAACTATAAAGCAAAACAGTAAATAAAGGTTGAAATCGTAGCAATGATCACTCAATATGGTTTTCATTAATAGTTTTGAAGTTCTATTAAAAAGTCTATTTCAAACACATTTCAAACTTTTTTCACCGATCCGATACCACAAAGAACTAAAGTATCCGTCACTGTCATTACGACAGTCACGGATAGCCGAATCTTAATTTGCATCAAAATATATTATTAATAAGTTTTAAGAAGATGGAACACACGAAGCATGCCTGCATGCTGCCTAAGCCTGCGGATTATGAGGACGAAGTACACCCGACGGCCAACTACTGTCAACGTATAAGGTAGTTACCAATACGCTCCCTATGTAGATATACCTATGAATGCGAGACCTGGCTAATAATATAGACAATTTTAAAGCTAGGTGCATAGTGCTGTGCACGGTAGAGGACTTCATAAACCTATCGATGTCTGATACTGGTTATAAAGATCTTTGTCTAAACACATACGGATGAAGTTGCAGAACTAAGTGGTACCTAGGTAGAAAGTTCATCTTCCAAATCTGTCTAAGATACGACCGTCTAAACTAATTTTAGTAGACCAAGTAATTCTTCGTCGTTGTTTTTTACTGCTGTAAATTCTCAGGAGCATTCGACCCTGTGAAGGAAAACAAGCAATAACTCTGTACATAGGAGTCTAAGTCTAAGGCCTGAGTGGACGCTCGAAGCGGAGCGTTCGGCGGGGCGTGCAGCGTGGCGTCGGGCTCACAAGTGATTTGAGCAGCGTGCACTAAGGCCGCTCCTATACGCTTGCATTTGTTTAACATGGACGCCACACGCCCCGCCCCGCTGCACGCCCAACTCGAGCGTCCACTCAGGCCTTACACTAATGCGTATGTTCCTGTTGCCTGTAGGAGTCGTATGCGTAACCTTTTACTGCCCTGCGACTGGCACCACGGCACGCTCGTGTTCCTGAGAAGCCGGAAGAGCCTCGAGCTGGAGCGGCAGCGGCAGATCGCCTCGGGACACTGGTTCATCTGGCACCCGTACAGCCCGGCAAAGTTTTACTTCGAGTGCTTCCTGTGGGTGGTCAACGCTTTCTCCGGGCTTTACGCGCCGTTGCAGGTGTTTTTTCATTGTAAGTAGTTAAACATTTTTATTCTTTACGTTAACTTTTTTTCATATTGTACAGTCAGTCAGTAACAAACAGATACAAATCAATATAGATAATAGACAGTCGCTACATTTATGGTACCAACCGCAATAAAAAATAGGTTTATCTAGTCCTTGCAAAACAATATCCAGTGTAGTTTTGTTGTTTTTACAAACAAATCTTCATTTCCATATAAAGAAATAGCATCACGTGCGACATGGTTTTGTTTTAGGTCCAAACCCAGCGAACCCTTTAATCTTGGCAACAGACTTCTTGACATTCTGCGAGATAATTATCAACTTTTGTTCGGGCTACAATGACGAGAACAACCAAGAAATTGTTCTCGAACCCAGAAAGATTGCACGCAACTACATCAAAGGTCCTTTCTTCAAAGATTTGATCGCTGCCGTACCGTGGCAACTTTACCAGCCTTTCAGTGACTGTCGGTACCCTTCGCACACAGTTTTTCTCCCAACGAAACTGCTCAGATACACAGTATTGTTAAAGATACGTGAATCGATTATGGAACAGCTTGAAGTCCCCTATTTCTGCACTGTCATAATTACGGTCATCATTAGACTTCTATTATTTTTTATG
Source organism: Cydia amplana (assembly GCF_948474715.1). NCBI lineage: Eukaryota > Metazoa > Arthropoda > Insecta > Lepidoptera > Tortricidae > Cydia > Cydia amplana. Next base: position 5,404,753 of record NC_086072.1, read on the forward strand.
TGGATGACTTATTGGCAGTATCAAGTGCCAGTGATCTGCGTACATTACTATGACCTTAATAACTTGGGGCGGGCAGAGGCAGAGTGGCTACGTCGTTTACACGTCGATCCTAGGGTGGACGGGTTCACCAAATACATCACTAATCTATTCTACGTATGCGGGAGGTGCGTCGGCGCGGGTTACGTGGCCCCGGTGCGGAACCATGTCATGCCGGAGATGATCCAAAATTGCATTACGGACATCGTCAGCCTCATATTTTTAATATATTGCTTCATGACCATCCTCCGTTTAATTTTGTGTTGGCAATCAAATTTCATATTTGACGGCGCAATGAAGGATTTAGAGAAATACATGAGCGTCAAACGCCTCCCGAAGAGTTTGCAGAATAAAATACGATTGTTCATCAACTATAAGTTTGGTAGAAGTTATATGGACGAGAGTTATATCCTGAATACTATCAACCAACATATTAAGCAAGATATCAACATGCATACATGCCGGCGGCTGGTTGTGACAGTACCGCTGTTTAAAGGATTTCCAATTATGCTGATTAACACTATCATATTCAAACTGAAGCAAGAAGTCTTTATACCGGGACAGGTACAGTCGCCATCAGATATATCGGAGCGGCCAAGGTGCTCACAAATATCTGAACACGCCTCTATTGTCAAGGCGTTAGAGTGCGTGTTCAGATTTTGTGAACAGTAGGTATAGTCGCCATCAAATATATCGGAGCGGTTAAGGAACCGCTCCGATATATTTGATGGCGACTGTACCTACTGTTCAATCGCCTTTTGTAGAAATTCTTCAAATATTCGTCATAACACTTTCTGTTTTTTTAGGAGGTGATAAAACGTGGGCACCTGATTGAAAACATGTATTTCATTTATTATGGGACTGTGGTGTTTACAGATGAACATGGAAGTGAGGTAAATATAACAAAGGAATAAACATTTTTGACAGAGTCAGTACCCCGGTCGTGACATTCTTAGCACTTTCACTACTTTTAGACTTTGCATGGATTTTTTTGTCTTTGGTGCAGCGCTAGCGATGCGCAGTGTTAACTTTTACAGAAAGGTAGCCGCCGTATAGTAGTATAGTGTATCTTGTCATAGTCCAGCTGCGGAAAGACGTGCTAACTGCTAGGTACCCAGACCTTCTAGCATGAGTTGCGTTCTCGCGCGTGAGTCTAACTTGAAGTCGCGCGCGGAAACGCAACTCATGCTAGCAGGGTATTATGTAGGGTACAGCGTCAAGGCATTATGGCTATCAGGGCAGCTCGCGCCTCGCGTAGAGAATGCTGTATGTAACAAACCCGTTTGTAGGTGCTACATTTAAACGACGGAGCACATTTCGGCGAGGCAGCGCTTTTGCGTCCCGACGAGCCCGCGACAACGACGGTCACTGCGCTCGAGATAAGCGAGATATACACGTTAGCAATCCAATTATATTACTAGCAAAGGTTTAACGTTACTTCGTTAAAGGTCAGTGCGTATGATAGCCGCGACGGCGGGAGGCGTAGCTAAAATGCCAGAACAACACGAGGATCATTTTCATCGTGTTGTCCCGGTATTTTTGCCACGGCTCATGAGCATGGGGTCCGCTTGGCCACTAATCCCAGGAATTAGCGTGGACACTAGTTTTTGCGAAAGCGACTGCCATCTGACCTTCCAACTAGGTCTTATTGGGATTAGTCCGGTTTCCTCACGATGTTTTCCTTCACCGAAAAGCGACTGGTAAATATCAAATTATATTTCATACATAAGTTCCGAAAAACTCATTGGTACGAGCCGGGGTTTGAAGCCGCGAACTCCGGATTGCAAGTCGCACGCTCTTACCGCTAGGTCACCAGCGCTTCAGCGCTTTGCATAGCTCTAATTGTTACTATTCATTTCAGTTTATCGAATGCCGACTTCACAGCGTGTGTCCAGCTTTATCCGCAAATACAACAACGCTTGACGGAGAACCACCGCCGCTCCGTGTCGCGAATCTTCCCCGGCCGAAGATAACAATAACTATGTACTTTATGTATTAAAGTCAACATTTATTTTCACGGGTTTTTAATTTCCTAATAAATATAGCTTTTTAGATAAGATAATATTTATTCATTTAAAACTTATGCTAATTTGATTGATAGAATGGTAATTATCCAATTTATGCTTAAATACTAGTACATTCATAGATTCAACTTAAAATAAGTAAAGGTCATGTTAAGAACTATAAATACCGGACAAATGTGTATTTTCTGTCGCTAATGGAAATTTGATAACAATACCTAAACTAAGTAAACATTTACTTGTGTCTTAGGTATGCACTTTTTGTAGGTCAATGTGTAAGTGGGGAAGTGCTTACCAACAAAAAGATTATTTACATAATAATAACAATAACTAATATACTATGACTATCTTCTACTCTTTAGAACACTAAGTGGTGGCATAGGTACTTAACAATTTTTTTTTTTGTACATATAAATCTTTCCTATTTTTCTTAACTTCTAAGTAACTATTTCTAGTAGCCTTTCTGTGTCCTCGTACGACTTGCCAGTGAGTAACGTTTGACCGCTTTTATGCAGACTTTACTGGGCATTGGGTAAATATTCAATAGCAGATTGAATTTATTGTAAAGGAAAGAGCCGAGGAAACAGAAAAACTTACGTGTGTTTGCGGAGCGGAATGAATCTTTGGTGCAAACGATGTCAGCACGTCGCTTGTCAGATAAAATCTGGGGGTTATAGGGTATGAGTAAATGTTTTTTTAATACTGTGTTCAAGACGAATAACTGTCGAACGCTGAGAACTTTACACTCGGACAACAATTGGGTCGTGGGATAGCGAAAGGGACGGAAAGCTGACTCATGTTTGCATGGTTCGTCTATGACGCTGCATGAAATAGCGCTTTGTTATAGATAGTGTATAAAGAAAAATAATTTATTAAGACCTTTTTTGACAGCAATCGACTCTAAAATCTGCTATGTAACCAGCGGGCAGGGCCAAATTTATAACCTAATAGGTAGCATAAAATACACATTAATTTTATAAAAAATCATACTACTATTTAATACTAATAAATAAGTGAGTTGGTGGTCGTGGTATAAGGAGTATGTACATTAATATACTCCTCGCTTCGCTCGAGACAGATCGCGAAATAGCCTCAGGTGAAATGAGTTGTTTCATGCTCTTGTTGTGTCTACTTTTTATGCTCCAAGTTTTTATGTTTTAAAATCTACTACATATTTTCAAACTGTTGTGCTGTCAGTTTACTCTATCTGAAGTCGCGCGGGGCCTTGACTACACGAGTGTGCCGTCTCACTCTGTACCTGCAGCCTGGTGACAGAGTTGACGATGTTGCTGGTCCAGGCGGCCTCGACGCGCAGCAGCTCGCGCCGGGTCTCGGCGCTGAAGTAGCGCGGGCCGCCTGCACTAGAGCAGGGCCGCCAGTCTGCCGTCCCGCTCTACTGTACCTGCAGCCTGGTGACGGAGTTGACGATGTTGCTGGTCCAGGCGGCCTCGACGCGCAGCAGCTCGCGCCGGGTCTCGGCGCTGAAGTAGCGCGGGCCGCCTGCACTAGAGCAGGGCCGCCAGTCTGCCGTCCCGCTCTACTGTACCTGCAGCCTGGTGACGGAGTTGACGATGTTGCTGGTCCAGGCGGCCTCGACGCGCAGCAGCTCGCGCCGGGTCTCGGCGCTGAAGTAGCGCGGGCCGCCTGCATTAGAGCAGGGCCGCCAGTCTGCCGTCCCGCTCTACTGTACCTGCAGCCTGGTGACGGAGTTGACGATGTTGCTGGTCCAGGCGGCCTCGACGCGCAGCAGCTCGCGCCGGGTCTCGGCGCTGAAGTAGCGCGGGCCGCCTGCACTAGAGCAGGGCCGCCAGTCTGCCGTCCCGCTCTACTGTACCTGCAGCCTGGTGACGGAGTTGACGATGTTGCTGGTCCAGGCGGCCTCGACGCGCAGCAGCTCGCGCCGGGTCTCGGCGCTGAAGTAGCGCGGGCCGCCTGCACTAGAGCAGGGCCGCCAGTCTGCCGTCCCGCTCTACTGTACCTGCAGCCTGGTGACGGAGTTGACGATGTTGCTGGTCCAGGCGGCCTCGACGCGCAGCAGCTCGCGCCGGGTCTCGGCGCTGAAGTAGCGCGGGCCGCCTGCACTAGAGCAGGGCCGCCAGTCTGCCGTCCCGCTCTACTGTACCTGCAGCCTGGTGACGGAGTTGACGATGTTGCTGGTCCAGGCGGCCTCGACGCGCAGCAGCTCGCGCCGGGTCTCGGCGCTGAAGTAGCGCGGGCCGCCTGCACTAGAGCAGGGCCGCCAGTCTGCCGTCCCGCTCTACTGTACCTGCAGCCTGGTGACGGAGTTGACGATGTTGCTGGTCCAGGCGGCCTCGACGCGCAGCAGCTCGCGCCGGGTCTCGGCGCTGAAGTAGCGCGGGCCGCCTGCACTAGAGCAGGGCCGCCAGTCTGCCGTCCCGCTCTACTGTACCTGCAGCCTGGTGACGGAGTTGACGATGTTGCTGGTCCAGGCGGCCTCGACGCGCAGCAGCTCGCGCCGGGTCTCGGCGCTGAAGTAGCGCGGGCCGCCTGCACTAGAGCAGGGCCGCCAGTCTGCCGTCCCGCTCTACTGTACCTGCAGCCTGGTGACGGAGTTGACGATGTTGCTGGTCCAGGCGGCCTCGACGCGCAGCAGCTCGCGCCGGGTCTCGGCGCTGAAGTAGCGCGGGCCGCCTGCACTAGAGCAGGGCCGCCAGTCTGCCGTCCCGCTCTACTGTACCTGCAGCCTGGTGACGGAGTTGACGATGTTGCTGGTCCAGGCGGCCTCGACGCGCAGCAGCTCGCGCCGGGTCTCGGCGCTGAAGTAGCGCGGGCCGCCTGCACTAGAGCAGGGCCGCCAGTCTGCCGTCCCGCTCTACTGTACCTGCAGCCTGGTGACGGAGTTGACGATGTTGCTGGTCCAGGTGGCCTCGACGCGCAGCAGCTCGCGCCGGGTCTCGGCGCTGAAGTAGCGCGGGCCGCCTGCATTAGAGCAGGGCCGCCAGTCTGCCGTCCTGCTCTACTGTACCTGCAGCCTGGTGACGGAGTTGACGATGTTGCTGGTCCAGGCGGCCTCGACGCGCAGCAGCTCGCGCCGGGTCTCGGCGCTGAAGTAGCGCGGGCCGCCTGCACTAGAGCAGGGCCGCCAGTCTGCCGTCCCGCTCTACTGTACCTGCAGCCTGGTGACGGAGTTGACGATGTTGCTGGTCCAGGCGGCCTCGACGCGCAGCAGCTCGCGCCGGGTCTCGGCGCTGAAGTAGCGCGGGCCGCCTGCACTAGAGCAGGGCCGCCAGTCTGCCGTCCCGCTCTACTGTACCTGCAGCCTGGTGACGGAGTTGACGATGTTGCTGGTCCAGGCGGCCTCGACGCGCAGCAGCTCGCGCCGGGTCTCGGCGCTGAAGTAGCGCGGGCCGCCTGCACTAGAGCAGGGCCGCCAGTCTGCCGTCCCGCTCTACTGTACCTGCAGCCTGGTGACGGAGTTGACGATGTTGCTGGTCCAGGCGGCCTCGACGCGCAGCAGCTCGCGCCGGGTCTCGGCGCTGAAGTAGCGCGGGCCGCCTGCACTAGAGCAGGGCCGCCAGTCTGCCGTCCCGCTCTACTGTACCTGCAGCCTGGTGACGGAGTTGACGATGTTGCTGGTCCAGGCGGCCTCGACGCGCAGCAGCTCGCGCCGGGTCTCGGCGCTGAAGTAGCGCGGGCCCGCCGCGCCGCCGCCGGGCCCGGCGCCGCTGCTCTGCACGAGGAAGCAGTGCTGCCGCCAGTCCACTGTCTCGCTCTCTTTCACGGTGCGGAACATGGTCTGGTACACTTTGAGGGTCTCTGGGCATTTTGTAAGTTCCGCGATGTTCATCTGGGGACAAAAATAGTAGGTATCATTTTAACATCCGGTTAATCAGCCCGGTCCGAGTCTTTCCAGCGCTCCCTGGGTTTCTTACCGGGGGAACGTCGAACAACATGACGTCGGTGCCCTTGAGCAGCAGGAACTTGGGTCGGTAGGTCTGCCAGGGCTGCGCGCCGCACAGCACTCCCTCGTGCACCCAGCCCATGTACTCGATGCGCTCGCCCACGGCCAGCTGACGGTTGAACAGCTTCATCTAGGACAGAACATAAAAATCACTTACACACTACTCGTTTTCCAAAACGTCGCCCGCCGCGTCTGGACGCACGTTTTTTTTTTTTTTTTTTTTTTTTTTTTTTCGTATGAGATGGTGTAGAGAGACGTAATCCGTTTTCTTCAAAGGCCAGTGTGCCTTCTTGTTTTAAATCGCGGTTTAAACCGCTGCATCCTATTAGATGTGAATCGTTTTGTCAAGAGCACGTCACGTCTCAAAAGCTTGTAGCTTGTAATACAAGCGGATGTCACTTTTTGACAGCTTTTGTTATAAAGGGACTTCCACTTGTATTGCAAGTTACAAGCTTTTGAGAAACGGGCCCCAGTCCGCGGCCTTAATGTGCGGCCATGGAACGCTAATATGCACGGACCCATAATACCCACATATATGTCGTAATGATCGGACGTTACGCGCAATAAAGTTGCGAATTACCTTTTCGCACGTGTATTGTACAACGTTTTACAGTTACGTATGGCCCTTTAAATTTTCGAGGGCGGTAAATTTGCGCCATGTGTACTGTAATTAATTCACTTCTACATGGAAATGACAAATAGTACATTTACATTAGATTTTCAAACTTAACACAATCAGATAGAGATACAATATAGACTTTATGATTATTGTGATAAAGTTGAAAGTCCATTAAGCAAGGTATAATACCTGTAGATTGGTGAGGCCGACGATGTTGTCCGATATGCTCTTGAGCCACTGCGACAGCGCCGCGGGGTCCTCCGCGTGGATCACGCCCGTCGTTATCTGTGGTCGGGCGCCGCGGACCTGACAATGAAAGTTGACGGCTTAATCCCTCGAGTCCCACAGACGCGATATCAGGTTACATTTAAAATTCTAAATTTAAAACTCCAAGGTCCTTTTTTGGCTGGCTAATTCAGGTCTTTCAGACTCGAGAAGTTATTTTTTTTAAGAATACTATTTAAGTAATTTGTAATTGAACCATTTGGAGTTGAAACTCTAGGTCCATGGGGTCCCAGCGCGCATAAGTTGTTCGCAGAAATCGCGAAGCGTCTGGTTGACGTAACTGGTGACCGAAGAGCTGGCGGCTACCTCGCACAAGGTATCAGCATTGCGATACAGCGAGGAAATGTCGCCAGCATCCTTGGTACAATGTCTCAAGGGCCTATTTTAGATTTACGCTAGTTTTTAGTCTAGTTTAGTTTAGTCTAGCTAGTCTAGTTTACAGTCTAGTTATGAGGGCTAGACTGCTGAATGGTACTTACATTATTGAAGGGAAATCAAAGTGAAAAACGTTATTGCTTAGAGGTTTTTTTAGTAAAGAATAAAATAAAAAGCTTGTTCTTACTTCAAAAGCGCCCGGCCTTAGCTTATCCGTTCCGAAGACATATCTTGTGACATATCCCATCATTAAAGGTACTGAAAACAAAACACAATTATGATTGAGTTTCTATTGGTACCGATTTCCAATAGTCAAGGTTAAACACATTCAGTGCCGAAAACCCGACTATCGGGTATTTTATGATTTCATTCCCAGGCTGGACGACCCGATAGTCGGGATCGTGGTACTACACCTTTATAGGAAGACATCTTGTGGCCTGGCGCGGATGTCTTGTTCGGCTGGGTGGTAATTCAATTTCAATTCAATTCAATTCAATATTTTTATTTCGAATAAAAAAATCCATATTATTGTTAGTACTTAAGGTTAAACAAAACTTATAAATCTAAGTTATTGACAAAAAGTAGATACAAATACAAACAAACACAAAATATTAACTATACTTAAAAGCGGCGTGGTGCGGCGAGCGGCGGCGCGTGCAGCCGCACCCAGCGCGCGAACAAAGGCGAGTCCCAGCGCTGCGCCAGCACGTTTAGAATACTGTTTGGGCTGTGGCGAAGACGGTTGACTAATGACGCACACCGTTTTCTAATTATTGCGTCGAAACTATCAGTGTGCGCCTCGGCAAACATAGTTGACGCGCTACAGTAACGCGGCAGCCCAAACAGCACCCTAAACGCGTTATTGTATTGTACGCGCAGTGCGTTGTATGGCCGCTGCGTAAAACTGACCCACAGATTGCACGTATAGAATGTTTGGCAGTATGCTTTAAAGAGCGTTAGCTTCACTTCATTACTACAACGAGCAAATCTGCGGGCCAGCATGTTACTACGAACACACAACGCCCTGCGCTCCCTCTCTATGTCATCGTTATCTGTCATGCTTTCTGTTACCCAGTGGCCAAGGTACTTGAACTTCTGTACGACTTTTAAAGCGGTACCGCAAAGGGTAACAGGTGTCATTTTGTACGATTTTGGCCCAGCTTTAAATTGCATTACCTCGCTTTTCAAAGTATTGTACCTTAGCCCATGGGTACCTGCATACGATTCACATATCTTCACCAATCTCAATAAATAAATAAATAAAATAAATAAAATAAAATATCATGTAATAAATGTGTTAAGCGTATGTATTAGGCGGTTTTCACACTGGTACCGGACATACCCGAAACGACGTCCCTCCACTCCTTGGCTCCCTGCGTGTGGTCGGCCCCTCCCTGCAGCCGGTCGGAGGCGACCGACGACGGCCGCGAGCGAAGCGAACCTGCCGCGCTGCCGGGCCGGGAGCTCTCCTCCTCGCCCCACGCAGTCTGAATTTTTTAATTTTTTTTTTTCATTTATTTAGGTAAACAAACAGCCACTACAAGTTATACTTATTACACTAATTACCATAATATCTACCATATGTGTGGCCCACGGCGCTTACCACTAATTATATAATATAATAATAATATATCATTTATTTCAGAATTAAATTATTCCATATGTGTACAATTAAATAAAACTTAAACTCTATATACATTTACAACTAGACTTATAAACTAGGTGGACAGCATGTGCATCTGGTTCCAGTAGTACTGGAAGGGACCATCGTCCCGTCCTGCCACTGTTTCCAGGAGACTGTTATGTTATGTTGCAGTCAAAAATGTGAACTGGTCAAAAGAACTTTTAACCGACAAAAACAGGCAAAACTGCTTTCGACTGAGCATGTTGGTCAAAAGTAGTTTTACCTGAAAATCATACCTATTTCTGGCAGCAGTTTCGTTTTTAGGGCGTAGCAAAAAAAAATAACCCTAACCTACCTATCTCTGGGAACAGTTTCGTTTTTAGGGCGTAGCAAAAAAAATAACCCTAACCTACCTATTTCTGGGAGCAGAGAATTTTACCCCAATGTACCAAATATTACCATACAAATCCTAAAAACTAGCCCAAAATTACATAAAAACAAATTTCTATGTAAAAATTGTCAAGTGCGAGTACTTTTGACTGGTAGTAACAGTCACAATTACTATTAACCAATGATTTTCAGGTAAAACTACTTTTGACCAACATGCTCAGTCAAAAGTAGTTTTGCCTGTTTTTGTCGGTTAAAAGTTCTTTTGACCAGTTCACACTTTTGACTGCGACATTTATACGACACTCAATGACAAGGTTTTATCCGCAGGAAAATCACTACATAGTATAAAACAAAGTCGCTTCCCGCTGTCTGTCCCTATGTATGCGTAGATCTTTAAAACTACGCAACGGATTTTGATGCGAATTTTTTTTAATAGGTAGATAGAGTGATTCAAGAGGAAGGTATATGTAAAATTTGTTAACCCACGCGAAGTCGGGGCGAGTCGCTAGTATTCGATAAATTTAACGAACATTTTAATAGTGACAGATTGTTTAGCTATGCTTAGGGCCAGATGCACCAACCACAATTACAGGACTGGTCAACATCACTCAGCAGTGAACTATGGAACTTCCCATACAATAAAATTTGGCATACGCTTGGTGGCCTTGGTGCGTAAAGAAAACAGCAACATTAACATTTCTATAAAACGTGACACAGCAACTGTCGTCAACCAGGACAGGCGTGGATGGACAGGGATTTCGTCGCGTCGCTACAAGTACATGCGGCCTACACCAATTTTGGTGTCTAGCCATAGCAGTTGCCGCGGACCGCTACGGATCCGACGCCTGCTCGCGCTTGCGCTACCTAGCGGTCATACCTGTCGTAATAGACGCGTTTTGTTAACCTTCTGTACCTAGTATTTGTATTTATTCTGTGACCAGAACCAAAGCATATAACGTTTAAGAGCCAACAGGAGTGGTCATTTCTCCATACAAACGTACTCGACTGTTTCCTCCGTGGGTTATGAAGCTAGAGCAATGATTTTTTCAACACAGATTAATATTATCAATATCTGTGTCGGACCGTTTTGCTTTTTTTGATATTTTTGTTTTTTAAGGCGCTAGAGCCCTTCAAAAATGGCCAAAATGGCCTAATTGACTATGCCGCAATGAGAGGCGTGCTATTCAAAACTGATATCAATTAATCAAAAAAGCAAAACGGTCCGACACAGATAATGTCATAATCATTTCAATTTCCAAATTTGGTTACGATTAGTTAAGTTTTGGAGGAAACAGTCGAGTACGAAACCTCGATTTTTGAGATTTTTACGCAGGATTTTTCGCCTTGTCCTTATCGCACTAGTTTTAGGAGCCGCTTCCGTTAGCGAGACGGGTATATTTTATTTAAATGTATCATGTACTTATGGATCATAGTTATCTGAAATAAATGTATTTTGATTTGATTTGATTTGATATTTACCTAAAATATTTAAATCTTAGCTCCTGTTGGCTCTTAATTACCTGCCATCCGCCATTGGTCTGTTCAGCCTTCTCGTTGCAATTGGCGTCGACTGGCTTGCCGTGCAGGGACGGGTGCTCGTCGCCCGTACTGCTGTCTGTGTCGGACGCGCCGTCCGCTGAAAATAACGAATATAATAGAGTACATACATAGTAATTATTATATTATATTGTTTAATACACTAGCAGCTGAAAACTGATGCGTGTATATCACTGCACTTGTTTTTTTTTTTAACGATTAATGCTCATTTTCTTAGTTGTTTTAAGTGTTTGTCAAGTCTGTTTTTAAAACTGTTCACTGAAGGAGCACATATCACTGTTTCTGGTCATTTATTCCACTCGCGTACGACGCGGTTTGATAGAAAGTGCTTCCTAGGATTGCTTGTTCTGGGAACTCGAATAATCTCAAAGGTGTATGTAGTAATGTAGTCAAGAAAAATTGGATTCTGATAAATTGATAACGCCATTGCCCGAGGTTGCACTCAAATGGCTCCTCTACACGATGGGCCATCATACTGGCCCACTAAGATGGGCCAGCGTGTAGAGAGGGTAGTGGTGTCGGATGGCATTAGCGCGGATGGCGATGGGACGGACACGGTGTCGGTTTTTCGTCCGCACATCAAAGGTTGTGGGCCAGCGACGGCGTGTACGCATAACACGTGGCCCATTCCATAGTGCGTGCTCTCAACCGTCCTTTTTAGGGTTCCGTAGCCAAATGGCAAAAAACGGAACCCTTATAGATTCTTCATGTCTGTCTCTCTGTCCGTCCGTATGTCACAGCCACTTTTCTCCGAAACTATAAGAACTATACTGTTGAAACTTGGTAAGTAGATGTATTCTGTGAACCGCATTAAGATTTTCACACAAAAATAGAAAAAAGACAATAAATTTTTGGGGTTCCCCATACTTCGAACTGAAACTCAAAAAATTTTTTTTCATCAAACCCATACGTGTGGGGTATCTATGGATGGGTCTTCAAAAATGATATTGAGGTTTCTAATATCATTTTTTTCTAAACTGAATAGTTTGCGCGAGAGACACTTCCAAAGTGGTAAAATGTGTGTCCCCCCCCCCCTGTAACTTCTAAAATAATAGAATGATAAAACTAAAAAAAATATATGATGTACATTACCATGTAAACTTCCACAGAAAATTGGTTTGAACGAGATCTAGTAAGTAGTTTTTTTTTATACGTCATAAATCGCCTAAATACGGAACCCTTCATGGACGAGTCCGACTCGCACTTGGCCGCTTTTGTAATGTATGGCACTATCCCTATCGGCTATTTAGAATCGGCTGTGTTTGTGCACGCAAAGGGACGTCAAGTTGTGCCAACCCTAACAATTGCTCGGAGCAATACTGAGCCGAACGGAGCCGAGAATGCCCGAACGCTGCAGTTTCTCCCCTCTGGCAGGCGTGGCTCACTTCGCGATTGCGTCGCGTCGCTACAAGTACCTACAAGTACATGCGGCCCACACCAATTATGGTGTCTAGCCATAGTAGCTGCCGCGCACCGCTACGGAACGGACGCCTGCTCGCGCTTGCGCCACCTAGCGGTCATATCTGTCGTAATAGACGAATTTTGTTAGTGAACCTTCTGTACCCAGTACTATTATTTATTCTGTGCCCTGGTAGTGTTGTAGGTACCTTGTTTCTGCAGAAAAGGAGTGGCTGCTCGGTAGTGCTTGACGGTCAAGACGACAATATCACCCGCGTTCCTTAGAATGGTGACCGCATCGTCGTGTGAGCAGGCCGTGATGTACTCGCCATTTACTAAATACAGAGGAAAAGATACTTCAGTATTTTTATATAGTAAAAAAACAATTAAAAGCACATAGAAAACACGCACAGGCTATTACATATACAAATGGATATTATAATTTGTTATACATAATACACAGCAATACTACATTGCTCGCATTGTTTCCAAATTTATTTCATTTACTTAGCTAAGTGCAAACTTCAGCAGCAAACTACTTGTTATTTTATACCTTTGGTACTACCTAAAATTGTTTTTTTTTTTTCATAATCATACATATTCATTTGTTTATGTTTAATACTTATACTTATACTTATACATGTTGTTGTTATGTGTGTTTTTTCAACAATTCAAGTTAGGTATTTGAGTTTTGCATGTTGTAAATTCTATTAATGTTAAAATAGGTTTAAGTTTAAATTGTATTAATGTTAGCTTCTGAGCAGCATAACTGTTATTGTTCATTAGTGGAAACTGTGTGGCTTGTAAATGTGTTATCTGATTTACTATGTGTGTTGTTTTTGCCTGTTTGTTTCCCAAAGGTTTAAATAAATAAATAATTAACAACTGCAAAATTTCAAGCAAAAATATGGAAGCCGATTTTTGGCGACTCGCCAAGTCACACTCATCGATTAATGAGAATAGCGGAGTTCATGTTCGTGGTTCAATAAAAAAACTAATTGAATCAAGAACAGCCTGTTTTAAAGATTGATAAAAATTTCTATCTCGTCCAGTAACAATTGCGAAACTATTGTGTGCCCATTTGGCCAAGATACTAGTCGAGCAATTAGCTCAAAGTCTGTCTCGGCTTGATTGCCCCCAATTACGCCAGACGTCCTGGCTAATTCAATCCAACTAGGAGGCAATTTGCATTTGAAAAGTCTGAGAGCTTCTCAGTTTAAACTTGTTAGAAAAGTTGGAATTGGAAAATATGTAGTATGTATAAAAGTGGATGAAATTGGAAAAGCTTAAGTAAAATATTCATAACTTAATAACAAGCAAAAGTGCAGAGCAGACTAGTCTTAATGGAAATATTATGTAAGTAGTATGTAGTAGATTCTAGTGGCTGTTTAGAATAAAATTCAATACAGAATCGGAGTGCGGCTAGTAGTTTTAGTAAGCGATGTTAAACTTTCGTGAGACATACATATTTTAAACTGTTTAGACGACAACTCTATTGGCGACATGTTCTATTCATGTTCATTATGTATTCTATTCATTCATGTTCTGTTGGCTATTGGGGTCCATCCTCAGGCACGAGTTGCAGTCGCCGCGAGCACTCGAGCCTGAGGAAGGACCCCCGAAGGGCCCGAAACATGTCGCCAATAGCGACTAAAAATTCAAGGGAGTGAAACCGTTGTTGTCTAAACAGTTTTAGTAAGTTTTAGTTTGTCATGTGTCACACTTAGACACTAAAAGTGTTCAGCCTTTGCCCAAAATACGGAATGTTTGTTAAACACAATATCCTCACCTTTAATAACTGCATCACCAACAAACAACTGCCCCGTTTGGTCCGCCGCCTGGTCCTTATATATCTTGGATATGAGGATGGGCAGCTTGTGTTCCGCTCCACCCTTTATGCTGAGTCCAAGGCCGCCAACCTTCTGCCGGGTTATTTGCACCATGCGCTCCTGGAAATAAGAGTGATTGCTTAATAACATTTAAGCAATTATTGATAATGCCATTGCCTTGCAGCAACTTGGTTTGTTAGTTATGCTTATGACAGGTAATATTTCTCGGTTATGTTTGGCCCCATGGTTGACTGTGGAGAATGCCATGAGGCATTAAGTTCGCCATTTGTACCTTTTTTGATTTGCAATAAAGTTTAAAATAAATAAATAATACTAAAATAGGCCTGACTATTGTCATAAGGTAGTTTTCAAAGCATATATTTGAATTTTACTGTTGTATATTGAGCATTCAACCAAGTTGTATATAGTATAGAATACACATAGGAACTAACCCTAGCATGCGGCACATTCTTGTCCCGCACGGGCACCACAACGGGTACCTCTCGTTGCACCGTCACTGCGTCCATACTGAGCACGAGACGCGCAGGCCGCGGGCGCGACTTGCCGTCCGACACTTGCACCATGCCCACGCGGATCTGAAAAATATGAAAACTTTTAGTGAATAAAATATGATTTATTTTTAAATTATAAATCATTTCGTAGGGTTCTATACTTACCTCTAAAAGGAAAAAAACAGAGCCCTTACCATTTCTGTGTGTGTGTGTGTGTGTGTGTGTCCATTTGTCTGTCTTGCTACAATTTGTTTCGAAACTAGTGGACAGATTTAGTTGAAATTTGGTACTGATACATTATATTGTATTAAGTTATTTAAAAAAAAAAGTTTTCGGTGGCCCAAAGTTGAATGATAAACGTATTTTTTTTTTTAATTTAGCTGTCCCGAAGAAAAGAACTTCATTTAATTGTATTTTGAATCTATAGTCTGACAAATAAATATTGCAGTCATGGTACTTTTGGCCGAGGGCAGTAATGTTATAAGAATGTGTTAACTGTTAAGTATACAACATTAGCTAACATTTTCTTTGATAAGATAAATAGTTTACAGTAATGTCTCTGTCATACCAAAAGACCAGACAATACCATTATCAACCATTAGCATTATCTTGTCAATCTTGTCACATTACCTCTTTTTAACTGACTTTCAAAAAAGGAGCATGTTCTTAATTCAATTTTCGATTTTGCCAGAACCACGATCTGGGGCCGATTGCATAACACCCCATGGGACATCCCGTATAACATTCCGTGGGAATCTGCCAAATCCTACACCGGAACATGCGACACAGCAGAAAACCTCAGTGTCGCCGAAATAATTTTTAGCTTGTAAGATTATTATTATTGTATGTATGTTAGTTTGTAAGGTATGTATCTATAGGCCTTAGTTGCCTGACAATAAAGGATATTATTATTATTATTTATTATAACAAACTATAACTAATATTACAAGCGGAACTCCTTATTTAATAAGTGAAATTAGAAAAGCAGTTCCGCTTGTAATATTAGTTGTAGTTTGTTATGCAATCGGCCCCTGGTAATGAGATCTATGTAGAGTCAATGGAACTCTATAAATATTACAGGCTCATGAATGGTTGTACATTTTTAGTGTATTTAAAATAACACTTCATGAAATTGATAAGCTGCAAAATATGTAGAAGTTGGTCATTTATGTAGGAGAAACAAATGTAAATTCTAATTGGATATTTCTTAGATATTGGCTCTAAGTGTGGCCTGAAAGTATTCACTTAAAAACTTGCCATATGGATCAACTACTTACCTTGTCAAAGTAATTGAGTTTCACAATGATATTATATAATTGTTATACTCATACTTGAGGAGCACAAAACATACTTCCATATTTATATCTGTGCCTACGAAAAAATCTGTTATTTTTGATTAATGTTCTCATTCCATCCATCTTTGTCACACTCGTTGTTAAATATAAGGTAGTCTCTTTCTCTTTCGGTGTGCAGGAGCTCGTTAGCACGTGCACATTTCTCGCTTGTCCGGCTTGTGCGGCTGCATCTAAAGGCAACTTGTCCAATTTGTCACAAGTTAAGCGCTTCAATTTTGGAACACCTATAACCTATCTCGAGTTATAAATCATTGGAGTTTCATAAGTATGTATTCAAAATCTAAAGATTTATAAAATACTATGAGGGTGTCAAATAATTACTCTTCCATATTATAATATATGCTAAATATAGTCTAAGATTTTGGATATAAATCTACTCATACCTAGATGATGTTAGTCTGAAGGCCTACCTCAAAAAACCAAAATCTGCCTTTTTACCACATTGATTGGTTTTTGGCTATTCACAATGTTTTAACTAAGGATTTTAAAATATTTTGTGGTAACTGCTGTTACTTAATTTGAATTAAGTTTTTGTTTAATTTTTGGTCTTCATTTAAATTCATGTTTTTATAATTTATTTCACCCGATTTATAATTGTTAGGTATAGGTATTATGAAATTTATGAAGATAAAAGTTAAAATTAAGACTTACCTTTTCATCTTTATTTTCTTCAATTGGCGTCATCATATTAAAACAAGAACACCATAACAATTATTAAGAAAATTTTCAACACTGTATAGAAAATTCAGATTCCGTGCTCATGTTCACAGCTTTCTCTCATTTATAACTAGGTATTACGTTGGTATTATTGTCAGAAAGTCATCTTCAATGATCCTCAGGCCTTTTTCTAATGATTTCATTAATTATTTACGAGTAACACATTTATAACAGAAAAACAGGTCACTGGCTTACGATAAATCAATATAAGTGACTGGCACCAAAACAACACATAAATCACGGTTTTTCAAATATTTGTTACTTAGACATCATCGTGGATCTACTCTAGGTGTTTGCTAACGATATTGTTGATCTGCTAGACATTGTTTACTAAGTAAAAACAATCATTATGACCTATTATTTAAATGGAAATCCCTACTCTACAAAACGAATTCGATGGAGCGAGCGAGACTAGCATGACACTAATTATAGTGATGTATGTGTGTATACGCTTGAAGCGTTTTTTTAAATTACTTAACCACAAGCATGTAATCTATAGCTGGTCAACCAAATCTTGTACCTGGTTGACCAAGTATACTTGGTCAACCAGATCTTGACAGTAGAAAAAGGCGGCAAATTTGAAAAATGTATGCGCGAAGGGATATCTTCCCATAGAAAATTTGAATTTCGCGCCTTTTTTTACTGACAAGATTTGGTTGACCAGCTATATATCTCAAATCTAAATCTCAACATAGATCTAGTATATGTTCTATAGATGTGCTATACGCGTACGCCCGTGAAGGACAGAACATACGCAATGCGACAACATTAAAAACACGTTTTATAATTTCTGACAACATACAAAAAGCAACCTACGTAATTTGGTTGGGTTATTTTGTTACCCACCATAAACATAAACCATACTACATTTACGGTGGGGAACACAAATAATGTGATACTGTGACAAGGAGAAACAATAATAGCGCTTTCTCTGCTACTCCTACTGAAAGATACTATAAAATTATCCCGTTCGGTTATTTCCCCTACCGCTCATGACGGATCCAGTTATACTTGATTCATGAGGTAAAATACTCTCAGAAAATCTTCAATCATGTAATTTTATAACTATAGTGTGTCAAAGGTCTGTTTGATTTCAACCATAGACAGAGAGAATCATATTATAGTTTGTCTTACACTAGTACTAGCACCCAAAAGAAAAGGATGAGTATGGTTTTTTTGTTCCTATTTATTGACAAGATTTGGTTGACCCAGTATAACTGTGAACTTACTCTACCTTCCATGTGTGAACTAACTCTAGTTTTATTTACAAAGTGAGGTATTTCACATAAACGAAAGGCCCCAGTACACAATGGGCCATCGCCGGCCACTCCAAGGGACGCATTTATGCGTTAGAGGGAGCAAGTGATATTGCTATCTCATTCTACCGCATGGCGTCCCTTGGAGTGGCTGGCGATGGCCCATTGTGTACTGGGGCCTTAAGAATAGGAAATAGAAATATAGCCGGAGAAAAAGCTTTGTCATTAGAAAAACGCGCGAAATTATAATTTTCTACGAAACGAATACCCTTCGCGCCTACGCCTACATTTTTAAATTTGCCGCTTTTTTCTACTGACGGAAATGGCTTGACATACTTTAGTTGCTACGAGTTGAATTTATCAAAAGTTCAGAGCCTGAAATTATGCTAACGGAATAAATTCAGACATGGTCTATGGTACTTATAGTCCGTCAACCAAATCTTGTCAGTAGCAATGTAAAGCAAACTAAAGTAGGGCAACACTCAAAGAGCAGTATTGCGCTAAGAAAAGCAGCAATGTACATCGAACCAACAGATTTTTTTTTCCGCTGAGCGCGCCCTGCGTACGTCAATTCAAATTGTCACTCGCGGTTTATTGAAAAAAATTGAAACATGGACGGACAATTTAAAAGCGATGTTAAAACAATGTTAATCAAAATGATGAACAAATTTGAAGATATCAAAAACAACTGCTTATATTCTCTTTGTTCCCTATCTATGTCTTCTAAGTTTACTAAAATAAAATCATATCAAAATGCAGATAATTAGATAGTGCATATATTTGTTATTTACAATATAATATGCCACTTGTTAATGTAAATTAGTGTACTGTTCTGGATGAATATGACATACCTGTGTAATTTTTTTGATTGAGAAGAATGAAAACCAAATGAAAACAAATAAGGTGACGGCTGTCGTTCACGATCCACATTCCACAGATAAAACACAGATGACACGCGTTTTGGAATTATTTGAACACAGTGTTGCTAACCCGCGATTTTTCAAATTTGCCGCCTTTTACTACTGACAAGATTTGGTTGACGGACTTTATTTTTTAAGTTCCAATCTCTATGGTCACGGAGTCTGTTTAGATAATCTGTGGTCATAGAAATTTTTCCATCCCTGAAATGCAACTACTCGCTAATAGATGGCGCTGGTAGTAAAGTCTGGCTGATGTTAGATGGACATCTCTGTATCCGACAAGAAATTGTAGAAAATTATTACACTATACTTGGTCAACCAGATCTTGACAGTAGAAAAAGGCGGCAAATTTGAAAACTGTAGGCGCGAAGCGATATCGTCCCATAGAAAATTTGAATTTCGCGCCTTTTTTTACTGACAAGATTTGGTTGACCAGCTATATATCTCAAATCTAAATCTCAACATAGATCTAGTATATGTTCTATAGATGTGCTATACGCGTACGCCCGTGAAGGACAGAACATACGCAATGCGACAACATTAAAAACACGTTTTATAATTTCTGACAACATACAAAAAGCAACCTACGTAATTTGGTTGGGTTATTTTGTTACCCACCATAAACATAAACCATACTACATTTACGGTGGGGAACACAAATAATGTGATACTGTGACAAGGAGAAACAATAATAGCGCTTTCTCTGCTACTCCTACTGAAAGATACTATAAAATTATCCCGTTCGGTTATTTCCCCTACCGCTCATGACGGATCCAGTTATACTTGATTCATGAGGTAAAATACTCTCAGAAAATCTTCAATCATGTAATTTTATAACTATAGTGTGTCAAAGGTCTGTTTGATTTCAACCATAGACAGAGAGAATCATATTATAGTTTGTCTTACACTAGTACTAGCACCCAAAAGAAAAGGATGAGTATGGTTTTTTTGTTCCTATTTATTGACAAGATTTGGTTGACCCAGTATAACTGTGAACTTACTCTACCTTCCATGTGTGAACTAACTCTAGTTTTATTTACAAAGTGAGGTATTTCACATAAACGAAAGGCCCCAGTACACAATGGGCCATCGCCGGCCACTCCAAGGGACGCATTTATGCGTTAGAGGGAGCAAGTGATATTGCTATCTCATTCTACCGCATGGCGTCCCTTGGAGTGGCTGGCGATGGCCCATTGTGTACTGGGGCCTTAAGAATAGGAAATAGAAATATAGCCGGAGAAAAAGCTTTGTCATTAGAAAAACGCGCGAAATTATAATTTTCTACGAAACGAATACCCTTCGCGCCTACGCCTACATTTTTAAATTTGCCGCTTTTTTCTACTGACGGAAATGGCTTGACATACTTTAGTTGCTACGAGTTGAATTTATCAAAAGTTCAGAGCCTGAAATTATGCTAACGGAATAAATTCAGACATGGTCTATGGTACTTATAGTCCGTCAACCAAATCTTGTCAGTAGCAATGTAAAGCAAACTAAAGTAGGGCAACACTCAAAGAGCAGTATTGCGCTAAGAAAAGCAGCAATGTACATCGAACCAACAGATTTTTTTTTCCGCTGAGCGCGCCCTGCGTACGTCAATTCAAATTGTCACTCGCGGTTTATTGAAAAAAATTGAAACATGGACGGACAATTTAAAAGCGATGTTAAAACAATGTTAACCAAAATGATGAACAAATTTGAAGATATCAAAAACAACTGCTTATATTCTCTTTGTTCCCTATCTATGTCTTCTAAGTTTACTAAAATAAAATCATATCAAAATGCAGATAATTAGATAGTGCATATATTTGTTATTTACAATATAATATGCCACTTGTTAATGTAAATTAGTGTACTGTTCTGGATGAATATGACATACCTGTGTAATTTTTTTGATTGGTATATATTGTACAATATACATATTAAAAATAAAACAACTGATATTTGGGTGTCTATTT
Source organism: Cydia amplana (assembly GCF_948474715.1). Classification (NCBI taxonomy): domain Eukaryota; kingdom Metazoa; phylum Arthropoda; class Insecta; order Lepidoptera; family Tortricidae; genus Cydia; species Cydia amplana. Next base: position 5,425,527 of record NC_086072.1, read on the forward strand.
AATTTAAAGGTAAATAAGATAAGGGTCACTTTTCGACTTGGTTGCGTTGTACACGTACATAAACCGCCATAGGTAAGTATTGTCTGAAAAGATACTACCTACTACGAACGCCTTATATTGGGCAAGATTTAATCCTGCAACAAACATGTATGGATTAGGTAGATATTGCGAAAGAACGGCGATATAATCAAGGCTCTTAATACTGTTTAAAAGGTTTACCTTTGTAAATAGTCACAACTGATTGCTGAAAATATTAGACATGTGGGCCTATGGACGGTTTCCAGGACACAATTTATGGTCTTGTTGGATAGATTTAGGCATACGTTTTAATTATATTTATGCCTTTTAACCCTAAAACAAAAAAACTGAACATAATCTTAAAAGTTCGAAAGAGTTCTTCCAATACTTGTCATAACCTCAATTTTTAGTAATGTTTACCATCAACGCCAACGAGCACGATTGTACATTGTAGGCCCCTTAGCTTTGCTTATTCTTATTTAATGTATTGGTATTTAATGGTGACAGCAGAAATATCTCTTGAAACAGAAACGATTCAGAATGAAAACCAAATGAAAACAAATAAGGTGACGGCTGTCGTTCACGATCCACATTCCACAGATAAAACACAGATGACACGCGTTTTGGAATTATTTGAACACAGTGTTGCTAACCCGCGATTTTTCAAATTTGCCGCCTTTTACTACTGACAAGATTTGGTTGACGGACTTTATTTTTTAAGTTCCAATCTCTATGGTCACGGAGTCTGTTTAGATAATCTGTGGTCATAGAAATTTTTCCATCCCTGAAATGCAACTACTCGCTAATAGATGGCGCTGGTAGTAAAGTCTGGCTGATGTTAGATGGACATCTCTGTATCCGACAAGAAATTGTAGAAAATTATTACACTATACTTGGTCAACCAGATCTTGACAGTAGAAAAAGGCGGCAAATTTGAAAACTGTAGGCGCGAAGCGATATCGTCCCATAGAAAATTTGAATTTCGCGCCTTTTTTTACTGACAAGATTTGGTTGACCAGCTATAATTGTAACTGTGTAACTGTCACATTTTTGAAGTACAGTGCTTAAACATGGCAACAATTTAGTATGGCTTTTTTTAGTTCCATTTTATTTAATTTCTACATTGCTTCTATTATTATTTTATGTCGCAATGACAAGCTCCAGAGCAACGCTAGAGGAAGATCGCGTGGCAAAATTAGGCCTACCAAATTTAAAGCATTTCCGTCCCTTTAGAAAACGACGCGCAATTCAAGAACTATCTCAAGCAAATCTTGTCAGTAAATAAAGGCGCAAAATTCAAATTTTCTACGCCTACATTTTTCAAATTTATGTTATATGTTTTACACTAAATAAAGTACCTACCTTTTTCTATTTCTATAGAATTTGGCTATCAGCCTGTGTTTATAGGCGCATAATAATAAAACACCAAATACCACAACACACATCTTTATTTCCTTTCATCATAGGTACTAATTATATTTTTAATTTTAATATTACACAACATGTATATAGAAAGATTTTTATACAATAGTGTATAATTAATAGCTATTTGACTATATTAATCAACAATAAGTAAAATAATTACGAATCACTTAAATATTGGCAGTCTATTATAATGATATGTATCTTTTGCAGTTTGGAACAGCCGTTTACAATAATTTATCGTTACAATTTTACATTTTATAATTAACTTATCTTCCGATAGAAACATTTTTATGTTGTCTTCCCCAGCCTGAGTAAGGTAAAGAGGTCAACCCAATTTAGCGTATTAAATTTTATTATAAACTTTCATTAATAAATGCACCACGTATGCACTTAACGTGTAAAATATCGTATTTGCTCCGTGCACGACTGTGGTGCAGTCCTAGTGGGCGTGGGACATTGCCAATTGGCAGCTGCCAAATAGCATTAACCCTTAATCAAATAACGGGAAATAAACTTGGTCAACCAGATCTTGACAGTAGAAAAAGGCGGCAAATTTGAAAAATGTAGGCACGAAGGGATATCGTCCCATAGAAAATTTGAATTTCACGCCTTTTTTTACTGACAAGATTTGGTTGACTTCATTCTAATTTACGAAATATTTTTTTATATTTTTAATGGCAGCACTCAGCGATACCAACCATATACAGATTTAAAATCTTAGTAACATTTTGAATTTGAAAAATGGCAACACTTTTCTAATGGCCGCCATTTGATGGCCATTTGTGACCATACGTCAGTTGTCGTGATTTTTTTTGCAATAACAACAGTTTTTTAGTGTTTTGAGGTTAAGTGCGTAAAAAAATCTGGTAAGTGCATACACTGAATACTATTATAAACTAGACTTAGTTTCCCTGTGTTATTCTTGAAAAGAATTGTGACAACGATATGATTTAGCCAAGATTTTAAGGTTTTAGTAAGTGGGAAATTATTTCCCATTGTTTGTTCCTGAACTTACGATTTACAAAAAATTGGTAGGTTTTTATCAAGTGGGAAATTATTTCCCAGTGTTTATTCTCCACCTAAATTTAAATTTGTTTCTATATATAAAAATATATGCCCGTTTGTCTGTTAGACAAAAATATCTGTGCCTTCTTTTTGTTTTCTTTTTTCTTTTATTTATTACTTTGATTTTTGAAGATAACGTTAAAAAATCATACCTACTTGAATTCCAAGCAAAGCCGGGGGCAGCTACTAACTAGTAAAAAGTTCGTAACCGTATCGGACAATGGGAAACTATTTCCCACTTCATTCAAAATTTTGCTATTCCGTAATCTACGCACCCAAATTACCTGAAAACCATTCTTACTTTTCAAAAATCTTATAAAAAGTGTTCCGTTTGATTAAGGGTTAATATGTCGTCCCACGAAAGTTCATATTTTCAACACGCCGTGCGTTGGCGTCGCTTGTATTTCCCCTAACACCAACTTCGCACAAATGCAATAGAAAAAAACAGTATCACCTTAGCAGTAGATACACTTTAGAGCAGAGCAAAGCATACCTAATGATATGATAGTATTTTTCACATAGCTGGGCGGTGACAGCTGTCATCTCAATAAGTTTTGCATATTTTGCGTTTTAAGGTTATTAATTGTATGGAGATGACATCTGTCACCGTCCCCAAGCTATATGGAAAATACCATTACAGTGTGCGCAATTAACTGATCTCATCTTTCATTGGCATTAAATTGGAATTTTATTTTGTTTCTGAATTTGGCTCCCATGCCTGAAACCACACCACCCATCACAAATGCACATGAAACATTTTAAAGGTGCAATATTAATTTATATACAAAAAGCACCCGTTTCTATCTATTATGTAGACAGAAAGAAACAGAGACAATTTGGCTATAAATTAAAAATATCATCATCATCATTTTATAGCAGATTTCAATGATCTTTAGGAAACAACAATTCAATACCTAATCTACAGCTTTGCCAATTAGTTTGAAATGAAGTATATTATCATGAACCTTTCCCTTTTAACCTTAAGTGTCTAACCTTGTAAATGTAATCTCGTAAAAAACTACCATTTACAAACAACAAAACAATGTCTGACAACTTTAAAGAGGCCAAATATTCCACAAATTACTACGCGACATTTGATGACGCGAATCTTTAAAAAGTAGCAAACATTATCAACACTTCTTCCGCTGCATAAGAAACCATTGAATTTCACACGTGATTCGAAAACAAAGAAAACGTTATCATTATTAAATCAGACATCTTTTGTATTCGCTAGGTACACGACTGGTGCTGCCCTCATTTTGTCGGACTTTCTACGTTAAATCTTATGGAGTAAAATTAGTTCAAGCGGCTGCCGCTAGTACTAATGTCGGACATTCCATAAGATTACCTGTGTTTGTGACGATCAGCGCCACTTCCCCCTCCACCGACATCGCACCTTGCCAATACAGTAGGTAAACCAAAACATTTTAATAACAAATATCTAAGAACAGCTCTATTCACAACTCAAGAGATGGCACTGTCGCTTAGTTCTTAAAATATTGACAGTTCAGTATGAATCTAGCGCCAGCTCAATGATTTGACCAACACTTATCTACTACGTATGGCAAACAAATTTCATGACGCGATAATGAGAAAATTTTGATAGGTAGGTACGGCTTTTCCCATGGTAAGTAAACCATTTTTCAATTTGCTTTGCAAGCCTCGTGACTCTAAGGGCCGTAAAAAACACTATTTTACGAAGAGAGTGAGTTTTCCGTAATCTTAATTCGTTTTTAACACATTGCTGTTGATAGTATTTGCTACTTCATCAGCAAACGAATTATGTAAACATTATATCTAACTGTACAATATTACAAACTATTAAAAATCTAAACGCTACTCTGGTCAACTCTGTGATTTTCCATATTGGCCATCGGTGGGAACACTTTCTACTTAAGTGTAGGTACCTACTTATTCAAAATGCCTTTAAATATTACAGTTTTTAGGGTTCCGTAGCCAAATGGCAAAAAACGGAACCCTTATAGATTCGTCATGTCTGTCTGTCTGTCTGTCCGTCTGTCCGTCTGTCTGTCCGTCCGTATGTCACAGCCACTTTTCTCCGAAACTATAAGAACTATACTGTTGAAACTTGGTAAGTAGATGTATTCTGTGAACCGCATTAAGATTTTCAGACAAAAATAGAAAAAAAACAATAAATTTTTGGGGTTCCCCATACTTCGAACTGAAACTCAAAATTTTTTTTTTCATCAAACCCATACGTGTGGGGTATCTATGGATAGGTCTTCAAAAATGATATTGAGGTTTCTAATATCATTTTTTTCTAAACTGAATAGTTTGCGCGAGAGACACTTCCAAAGTGGTAAAATGTGTGTCCCCCCCCCTGTAACTTCTAAAATAAGAGAATGATAAAACTAAAAAAAATATTTGATGTACATTACCATGTAAACTTCCACCGAAAATTGGTTTGAACGAGATCTAGTAAGTAGTTTTTTTTTAATACGTCATAAATCGCTTAAATACGGAACCCTTCATGGGCGAGTCCGACTCGCACTTGGCCGCTTTTTTGTCATACACTCTTTTTTCTGCATGTTTTTGTAAAACGCGTAGGTACATGCCTACATACATATATTATTTTGTATTATTTTCCCTTAAGTAAGAAAATGTTCCTACCATCGCACATTTCACGACAAGAGCAGCTACATTATCATATTATAACATCGTTATTTAGAACACGGTATCGAATAAATGCTGCAACAATTAACGTTAACAGTTATGGGGTATTTGCTGTAGCGAGTTCGCATCACAATTACATTAGCCCATTATTTAGAAACTACACAGAACGGTTAGAATTACGTTTTAGTTCTTGGAGGCCGACACAGGCCGACAAACGGGTATAGGTAATGACTAATGATACTCTATAATTTCATCTTAGGAGTGCGAAGATGCATGCTGAAACCTTTAAAGTATCTAGTTTTATTATTCCTACGCATCAGCCAACAAAACATACCATTATGTAACTATTACCGTATTTTAATTATTCAAAGACTATTCGATTTTGCTAACACCGACATGGAAATGACGTAATTGCTATCCGTTCTGATTAGGCGAGATTAATATATTTAACATTTAGGTCTTTATTTGATTACTTCTGTAGTGGTCTCATAATTAAGTACAAAATAGTTGAATTATGAATAGGATGAAGTGTACAAATAATTTATAAATGTTAATAGGTACCTGGAAGAATTAACTCCTTAGAATTATCATAGATTAGAAATACTTTGACTGCTTATGTAACATTGAACATAACTATAAAATTAACATTATAAAGGATATTAAATCTTAATGTATAGTATATTAAGGCTAGCGTCCAAAATAATCTAAATCCAGGCAATGACAGTACGAAATGTATAAAAAAGCACATCACACGTCCAAATGTCGATATCTATTCATACAATGCATTAGTCTCTTTTTCAGACTTAAACCATAACCTTATTTGAAGTTTTTTTTATGGGACGAGCGAAATAGGTACATAATTCAGTATTCTCAATCGAACGGCTTCTGAATGTTGGACGGACCAATCGGTTGATCGGATTGTTCTTCACCATAACATAAATTAGGAAAAAAATACCGTTTGCTTAGATTCTTTAGGTGGATCTGCCATTCTTCAATTATTTTTCTGATGGCTAATAAAATAACTATATTTTATAGTGTTTTAATAAAAACAGGGAATGTTCCTAATAAGTTTTGGCTTTGAAACAGCGCGGACTTAATTAAATGCTATAAAAAGTCGATTTTTTTCACTGTAAGTCAGTCATTGGTCATTATACTGTTAAACGTGGATTGTGCATTCTCGACGTTCTTGTTCTTTTCTTTGTTGATATCTGAAAATAAATAAATAGGTTAGCATTACATTTTTTGGGAGTTTAGTTATACCAAGACAAATAGTAAATTAAGTAGGTACAACGGAAAATTTGTGGTCCTATGGACGAAACGCATAATTTTCAAACTTTATATTTTTTTTAAATAAAATAAAATAATTTTAAACATTTTAATATTTGTACAAGGTTTAGAGCGTAGAGATGTTTGAGTGTCTAACTTAAAATGAGTGTTTTCTTGTACATATAAGCTTGTACAAATAGCAATTCAGTCAGCAGCAGCCAAGTGGATGATGTGTTTCAAATGATCTTCACACGTTCTTACCCCCTTAATCATAAAATTGTGCTTAAAATATATTGAATAGCTCGCACTCTCTTCTAATTTCGACTATACTACCATACATTCTATATGTACCTATATAAAATGAACTCACTTGTCAATAAGTGATGATATATCGGCGGGCACGGGCGCGTAGACGGAATGTCCGTCGCTCCCGTTTGGTCCCCCGCTGCGAACAAATTCCGTCAAATATTCTGTACCTATAGTATTTATACAAGGTGCCTCTACCTGGAGCATTCAGTGCAAGGATCATTGATATTTAGTTCTTAAAAAAGGTAACTTTTGATCTACAACTTTTAAACCAGACAAGAAGCAAAATACGGAAAATTTTTAAAGTCTGTTGACGTTTACGGCTGTAAGGTAAACGTACTAGTACTCGACATGCTAATACCCAATAGATGACACCCTGCTGTCACCTCTATTGACAATGACAAAAAGGTACTGATACCGCGTCGAGCACCAGTACGTTGACCTTACTTAAATAGTTGTAGACTCAAAGTATTTCCTATTTTATTCTCACTCATATTTATTATTTAATGCAGTGTTTTTCAACCTTTTTTTATATCGCGACCCCCTTTATGGCAAAAGAAAATATATCGAGATCTCCTGCTCTTAGCTGTTTGTAACCTGTTTTGTTCTTTCCTTCTTACTTTTAAGCTTTGCGAACCCCCGCGACCGTCCTATAGGAGGTCACGACTCACAGGTTAAAAAATTACTACCTATTCTATTTTCTCATTTATTTCTGCCGGTTAAAGTATGCAGTTATTAATTTAGGTCTCGGTAACAAAGATAAAGCTCTACGATATTAGGTAATACGTTGTGATTCAAGTTCGACATTCGTTATTTTTTGTTTTTTAATTAGTGTATATTTAATTAGAGTCTGTGCGGAAAGAGAAAAGTCGTGTAATGTATGAGGCCCAATACATTTCACGACTCTTCTCTTTCCGAACAGACTCTACGTGTGATTACGTGCTTCATTTTTTTTTATTCGGCTTAAGGAGAGTTTATAAAAAAAAAATGCGGCTGCTCAGTTTTTTCTGTAAATTGATGAATAAATCAATCGAATCTTTATAAATTTTATATTGTAAATCAATCGAATCCTTATAAATTATATTACTGCTAAGAGCCGTAGGAAAATACTATAATTATAATTTTCTCTGTCACTGTTAGCAGAAAGAGTCCGGCGACTGAATAGATGTAGCAACCTCTTAGGGCCACCCCACATCTAGCGTCTTTCGAGCGTCGGCGTCTACAACTCTATGGCCGCTGCTCGACGCAACGTCGACGCAACTGCGCAGCGACGTCATTTTCCATAGCGCTGACCAGACGCCGACGCTCGAAAGACGCTAGATGTGGGGTGGCCCTTAAGGGGTCCACAGATTACCAGTTCGCTGGACGACAACCTGTCAGTTGTTCGGAACTGATCACCTTTTGCGTTTAACTGACAGGCTGGTATCGTCGGGTGAACTGGTAATCTGTGGGCCCCTTTATCCTCCTAAGGCCCAAGGTCCTACCTATAGTACCTATTCAGTTCGATGTAATTTAAACCTTGTTCAATTGGAACAGAGTCGCTTTTGCTTTGTTTCGTTCAATTTTCAATCAACGCAAAATCAACTCTATTTCCTACAATTTAGGTTCAAAGTTCAGTGGCAAATTTTGGATGTTTCGTTTGTATGGCTTGGCCGTAGGAGGTTATAACGAAGCAGCCGCATAGTGCCGTGTAGTGTAAGGTAGATGCGGCGCTCTGGGTGCGACAGTCGGCGTGCGGTGCGGGTGTGGCGGGGGAGGGCGGGGAGGTACCTGGTCTACCTGCTGGTGGTGCGCGCCGCGCTGCGCCGCCCGCTGCCGTACGCGCTGCCCCCCGACCCGCCCGAACCTACGTCATTGAGGAAATAAACACAAACATCACTTACAACGGGGTGCATACAAGGCTTAATACTTTCGCATTTTTTTTTAATCAAAGCTCCGGCATTGTACCTCCTACCCTGCCACGAATTAAGACTGTATAGTTCGTAAACTTATTTAATTGTTGCACCTCTGGAGTTGCAGGCGTCCATAGGCTACGGTGCATGCTTACCATCAGGCGGGCCGTATGCTCGTTTGCCACCGATGTGGTTTAAAAAAATATTTACCATATTTTCGAGTTAAAACAATTTTTCTGCGGTAGGGCAATGCAAAGGCCACGGAACGCACGCTCCACGCTCATGCTGACCACCATACTGAGTTAAAACAAAACGCGCGTCAAGCGTGCACGCTTACGCCTTGGCCACGAAACGCACGCTCAGAGCGTGCACTCTCGTCGCTAATACCGATCCCATGCCGGCGACAGCGTTGAGCGTGCTATTCTTAGCCGAGGTTTGAGAGCGTGCATTCCATGGCCCTGGAAGAGTCGTAACCATACATCGGGGTTTTCGGTGCGGGAATGATTTCGTGTATTATATACCCTTATATTATACCTAAGAATGTAAAAAAGTAATGAAATAAATGCATTTGTATTTGTATTTTGTGTTTATAACTTTGTTTATTGTAAAATAATTACCAAACTATGAATTAAACGTAGGTAGTAAGGTTCAAATGTGCTTAGAAATGTTAAATTTGTAGGTATCGTTTTTTACAGTTTTTACCTGTTATTTGGCTAGTTTAAAACATTCCCACACCGAAAACCCCGATGTATGATCGTAACATTACCTTTAGTGGTAGTGTTGGCGGCGCTGTCGCTGTCATCGCCGGAGTCGGTGTGCGTGTCGCGCCAGCCCGGCGCGCCGGCGCAGGCCGCGCGCATGCGATGCCGCGCCTCCACTGTCGAGCATTTAGACAGGCTCGATTCGTCTACGCAGAAAGCTGGGCTCATACCCTCGTGGAGCGTTAGAAGGGGGCTACCAGCCAATTTGGGTGGGGCAATTTTGATTTCTACTTGAGGAGAATGTGCGTGGAGATTTTTAACGATTGTCATTTGTAATCAATGTAGCGTTTCCACTGCGCAAATTTAGACAAATGAGTCAAAACAATTAGAATGACAATATTGCGACAGCAACTGCGTGGTTATTAAAAAAAAGTTTGAATAATTATAGTAATGAGAGCCAGTTACGGGTAAATCACGTCGCCCATTGCAGTTTTGATAAGTAAAATAAGGCCAAAATAAAAATTTATTCGCATGCTCCTGGATTTTTTATAGGTTTTTTTCCAAAATGAGCAAAAAACCCCGTCTATTTGGTTTCGAATAAAAAAAAAAACAATCGCCCAAAGTTATGCGATACATATAAACATAAATAGTTAGCAGGAGATATTGCAAAGAAGTGATTGGTGAGATATAGGACAGGAATGTTTAGTAAGTATAGGTTACCGTATCGGTAGTGCTCGCAGGTGCGGTGGCGGCGGCGGTGCGGCGGCGCGGCGTCGTCGTCGCGGCGCGCCAGCGTGCGGAACTGCAGCGAGTGCGCCGCCGACACGCCGAACGTCGCGTACGGACTGATCTCGTACAGCTCTGCTGTGGAACGGATGTCACACTCACTCACTCGATCATGTAAAATCAGTAAAATCATGCTCCGCAATTGTTATGTGATTTAGAGCCACCCCACACTAGCGTCTCCCGAGCGTCGGAGTCTAGTCAACTCTATAGCTGTTGCTCGCCGCAACGTCAACGCTACTGCACAGCGACGTCATTTTCCATAGCGCTGACTAGACGCCGAAGCCCAAAAGACGCTAGTGTGGGGTGGCCCTTAGAGTCCTAGCTAAATTGGTAGTTTCATACTTACGCTATGGAATGTCCAATTTAGCTAGAACCCTAAGGCCCACTAGCACCATCCCACTAACCCAGGGTTAAACCGTTTACCAAGTGTCAGATTGTACTGGTAACCATGGTAACTCCAGGTTTAACCAGTTAAGCCCGGGTTAGTGGAATGGTGCAAGAGGGCCTAAATGACATAAAAATCTCGGAGCGTGACTGTACCACAAAAAAAACTAAAATTGAATTCCTAATTATGAAATAGATTTTTACATGGCACGGTACTACGGACAGTAATAGTGACTATCGGAATTCGGAAAGGTTTCAGTACATACGATCCCCTTGAAGTTCAAATATTCAGTTCGGTTCAATATTTTTATTATTTGTTCTGAACGAGAGGTTAAAAGGTCGGAAATACCTTATAAATAAATAAGAGAACATCACATGGTCACTAGATATATTATACAGATGCATGCTTACCAGAGGAGTCGTCATTAGACTTCTCATTCCCGTTGATAGACGAGGAGGAGTATAGCTTCTGTCCCTCTCTTAGCTTCTCCCTCTCGGCTTCGTTGCTCTCGCTCAGCTTGCGGTCGTCCCGCATGTAGTGGTCACTGGATATACAGAAGAATCTGAAAGTGTTTTGTGTAAGTGTAAGGCCTGAGTGGACGCTCGAGTTGGGCGTGCAGCGGGGCGGGGCGTGCGGCGTGCATGTTAAACAAATGCAAGCGTATAGGAGCGGCCTTAGTGCACGCTGCTCACATCACTTGTGAGTCCGACGCCACGCTGCACGCCCCGCCGAACGCTTCGCTTCGAGCGTCCACTCAGGCCTTACACTAAAGGTGTTCACTATCTTCATCTACTTGATTAGGCAATAAGTAGGGACATTATCTTCAATTTCATAAATGAAATTTTATGTAACTACAGATGGAGTACAAAATCAGCTAACCGCGCGCTGACAATTGTCACCTCACAATGACAATTTTATTCACCGTATATTGCTGGTTCACTAAATAAACATACTATAGGTGCCGTCGTTACTGAACCACTTGAACCAGAATGTACCTAAATGGAATTGTTATAGTCAGATGACAATTGTCAAGTTGGTGAAATAGTCGTTGTCATTGTCATAGTCAGGTGACAATAGGCTACATGACTAATTTTCATTTATGGTATCAATCGATCGGGTTTGTTTTTAGGATCAAATGTCTATATATATGTGACCCATTGCATTAAAGTAACACAAAAGTCAGAAATTGTAGTCGCACTTCACTCGCGAAACGATCTAAACAAAACGAGAAGGGAACGTGACGTCAAGGTCTCTGGGAGCCCATCTTGTAGTATGGACAAAACAAGAAAATTGCGTTTTTGTCGGTGAAATATTGCGTTTATGTATAGCTGCCATACAATATTTTACTGGATGAAATTTAAGGAATCGAATGGTACCCTTACTTTTATCGTTTTTGGAAGTTAAAAAAAAACTTAAATTTTGAAACTTTCAGGTCCTGTATTTTTGTAATTTTTCAATATTTTATTTTAATATCCACATTATTGTGATAAATTGCTCGTTTGCTATCTATTTTAATAGATTTTGTTATAAAATTCAACATGTGTCATCATCCCTATTGTCAAGTTGGTGAAATAGGCGCTTCACTCACTTGCGCTTGCCCTGCACGACGCAGATGATGGCCGCGACGGTGACCACGATGACAACGGCGCTCGCTATACACGACAGTACCACTGTACGCAGTGACGTGCGGCGGTCGCCACCCGAAAGGGGGGACATCGGTTTTGTTGGAGGTATGCGACCTGGAAGTGTTAGGTGGGTAAGTATACACATGCTAGGTAAGTCTATATGTCCTACACATATAACGCGGCTAGACTAACGTAAACAACGGAATTATAATTTGTTATTGTGCTTAAGACTAGAAATCTGGAATTCACCTTACCCTACGGTTCCGTTCCCCAAAAGAAAAACCGGCCAAGTGCGAGTCGGACTCGCGCACGGAGGGTTCCGCACCATCAACAAAAAATAGAGCAAAACAAGCAAAAAAAACGGTCACCCATCCAAGTACTGACCCCGCCCGACGTTGCTTAACTTCGGTCAAAAATCACGTTTGTTGTATGGGAGCCCCACTTAAATTTTTATTTTATTCTGTTTTTAGTATTTGTTGTTATAGCGGCAACAGAAATACATCATCTGTGAAAATTTCAACTGTCTAGCTATCACGGTTCGTGAGATACAGCCTGGTGACAGACGGACGGACGGACGGACGGACGGACAGCGAAGTCTTAGTAATAGGGTCCCGTTTTTACCCTTTGGGTACGGAACCCTAAAAACCGGGACCCTTATAGGATCACTTTGCTGTCCCGTTTATGCCGCAAAAACGTATATTTCGACATAAGGGAATCAATATTTACATACAGGGTACTTTCCATTGACCTAGAACCCTAGAACTAAGAAATTTGGCAAGTAATATCGTCTTATACTACAAGTACAGGGTAAATACTGGAAAACTATAAATTTGTGAAAAAAATACCTATATTTATTTGTGTGGAACCCTCGGTGCGCAAGTCCAACCGCACTTGTCCGGTTTTTTGATAGTAGCTGCCTAAACTCATAATGTTGTCTGACTTAATAGTATTAATATAGATGGTCAAGCAGATCTTGTCAGTAGAAAAAGGCGGCAAATTTGAAAAATGTAGGCGCGAAGGAATATCGTCCCATAGAAAATTAGAATTTCACGCCTTTTTTACTGACAAGATTTGGTTGACCAGCTATAGCATAGGTACCTCCTGCTAACGTGTGCGTGTCTGCCAACAGCGTGACTCGCTCGGTGCCAGCATCGTTGACGCCTTCTATGGCCAGTTCGTACCAGGTACCCGGAGTCAGGTCACCTAGAACGTGGCTAGCCGAGCTCAGGCTGTCGCCAACCTGAAGAAAATACGCTTTTTTTAATGTTAATAGATCACAAGGAACTATTGTTACATGTTGATTATATAGTTTAACTTAAGGGTTTTCATGCTTTGAAATCTCTGGCTTCCAATCCCACCTGACATTAATCAAAAACCCTGTAACATTGGGTGATGGCAACGAGCAAAGGCTAAGATTTATACGGTGGAGCATTTATATTAGTCAAAATGGCTCAGACATGACACTTGGAAGAATGAGAGACAATCGTACTGCAAGCATTAAGGGCTCCCAACTACGGCTCGGCCACGACATTGCGCGACTTGCGACGGCGGCAGCGATAACCATAGGTTGAAGCGAGACACAGCGATCGGACCTTTCGATCCCACCTATGCTTGACTGCCGCCGTCGCTAGTCGCGTAATGTCGTGGCCGAGCCGTAAGGGCGGCTGAATTCTCAAAGATTTTACCACATATCCTACTGTCACTGAGCCCGCATAGTTAGTAAGCATCACATCTTCCACGCGTTGTCCCGGCTCATGGGAGCCTGGGATCCGCTTGGCAACTAACCCCAAGAATTGGCCTAGGCACTACTATTTTACGAAAGCGACTGCCCTCTGACCTTCCAATCCTGAGGATAAACTAAGGCCTTATTGGGATTAGTCCGGATTTCCGGTGTTTTCCATCACCGAAAAGCGACTGGAAAATATGAAATGATATTTCGTACATAAGTTCCGAAAAACTCATTGGTACGAGCCGGGATTTGAATTTTGAACCCGCGACCTCCGGATTGCAAGTCGCACGCTCTTACCGCTAGGCCACCAGCGCTTATAATTAGTAAGCATACACTTGTTAATTATCATCAGCTAGCGACCCGCCCCGGCTTCGCACGGGTTAACAAATTATACATAAACCTTCCTCTTGAATCTATCTATTAAAAAAAAACCGCATCAAAATCCATTGCGTCGTTTTAAAGATCTAAGCATACAGACAGACAGACAGCGGGAAGCGACTTTGTTTTATACTATGTAGTGATTACCTTGATCCAATGCTCAGTGTCCGCTCTCCGGTACGACACTCGGAAGCCCAGTATGGGACAGCCGCCGTCTCGCCACGCGTAGAAGTTGATCTTTATTGCCGTCGAGTTCATGTAGACGTGGTCCTCTGGTTTCGGTGGCTTGGGCCCTTTAAGTGAATACACGGTAGGTATGTTATTGTGAAGATCAATACAAATTAATCGCGATATAGAGGCAGAGAGTTAAAACGAACTAACTAACTATTACGGCTCAGAGACCCAAAGAGGCTCTTGGCCTCCGAAACGAGAGCACACCACTTTTCTCGATCCTGCGTCGTTTCCTGCCAATTGTCGGCTTGGAGCTGACGCAGATACGCTTCAACACTTAGTACTTAATACTTAGAGTTACTTGGTCTAAAATGAGTCTCAAAAGCAATTAAGTTGTACAGTCAGCAGCAGAAGTTGCTAAGCGGGCGAGGTGTTCAAAATGACGTTGACAACGCTCTTATTCTCTTAACAACAAAGTCGCGTCAAGATCATTTTGAACGCCTCGCCCGCTTAGCAACTTCTGCTGTTCTTAAGAATACGTCTCAGTTCCTTGTCTGACGTTTTGTTTTGTGAATATTTCAATGCAAGCCTGAGTCCATGGTGTATGACGTGACCTCGGGATACAGATCCGGTATGCCAAATAGCCTCCTAAGGCCCAGCCATACAAATGAAAAATCCAGAATTTGCCACTGAAATTTGAACCTATAGTGCAGGGAATAGAGTGGATTTTTATTTGGTTGAAAATTAAACGAAACAAATGAAATGGAACTCTGTTACAATTAAATATGGTTTAAATTTCATCGAACTGAGGAAGTACTATAGGTATAACTCGCTTCATTATAAATTAGAATATTATTATGATCTTTAATGACTTACTCCCGCCCCTGGTTGTCGCAGTCAGCACTTCGCAGGGTGGTCCTATGGAGATCTTGTTCCGCGCCTGTATCCTAGCGTTGTATGTGGTGCCACACTTCAGCATGTCCATGGTATACGATGTGACTTCGGAAGACAACTCAACCGTGTGCCAATCGGTGTCCGCCGCTTGCTTGTATTGGAGAATGTAGCCTGGAATAACAGAGTATTTTGATAAGTCAATACACTACTTACTTTATAAAATCATTCTTAAAAATTAGGTTCCTTTTATGTTCCCTAAAGTTAAGAACATAGCTGAAGAAAATACTCAATTTTGATTAATGACAATAATGGCACTACTTCCGGTGCAGTTGTGGCTAATGCAAGACACAACACAAACAAGGCTCGAATATCTTTTACATTCGAGAAAAAAGAAACATTTGACACATTCATTGCCACCCAGCCAAACAAGACATCCGCGCCAGGCCACAAAAATTTCGTCATATAAAGCTGTAGTACCAGGATCCCGACTATCGGGTCGTCCGGCCTGGGAACGAAATCATAAAATACCCGATAGTCGGGTTTTCGGCACTGAATGTGTTAACTGTGTCTATATTCCGATACCTATATTTACCTAAGAGTGGCGATCCACCGTCAGCCGGCGGCAGCCAATGTAGCCGTGCGCTGGACGCCGTAGTGTACTGCAGGGTGAGCGCGGGCGCGGCCGGCGCCAGCACCGCGATCACGCTGTACGTGATGGCGTCTTCCCCCAACGTGTTGCTGGCCGTGCACGTGAAGTTGCCGGACTATTATCCCTCTATACTTACCTAAGAGTGGCGATCCACCGTCAGCTGGCGGCAGCCAATGTAGCCGTGCGCTGGACGCCGTGGTGTACTGCAGGGTGAGCGCGGGCGCGGCCGGCGCCAGCACCGCCATCACGCTGTACGTGATGGCGTCTTCTCCCAACGTGTTGCTGGCCGTGCACGTGAAGTTGCCGGACTATTATCCCTCTATATTTACCTAAGAGTGGCGATCCACCGTCTGCCGGCGGCAGCCAATGTAGCCGTGCGCTGGACGCCGTAGTGTACTGCAGGGTGAGCGCGGGCGCGGCCGGCGCCAGCATCGCGATCACGCTGTACGTGATGGCGTCTTCGCCCAACGTGTTGCCGGACTATTATCCCTATATTTACCTAAGAGTGGCGATCCACCGTCTGCCGGCGGCAGCCAATGTAGCCGTGCGCTGGACGCCGTAGTGTACTGCAGGGTGAGCGCGGGCGCGGCCGGCGCCAGCACCGCGATCACGCTGTACGTGATGGCGTCTTCCCCCAACGTGTTGCCGGACTATTATCCCTATATGTTTACCTAACAGTGGCGATCCACCGTCAGCCGGCGGCAGCCAATGTAGCCGTGCGCTGGACGCCGTGGTGTACTGCAGGGTGAGCGCGGGCGCGGCCGGCGCCAGCACCGCGATCACGCTGTACGTGATGGCGTCTTCGCCCAACGTGTTGCTGGCCGTGCACGTGAAGTTGCCGGATGATTGTTCGTTTACTTCTGCAAAAAATAATCAGACATATCTTATCCTATTTAGAAAGCCAATGACTTTTGTATTTTATGGGTATCCTTTTTAGTGGTTCTCTTGTCGTGGACTTTAAAACATTTGTCTTACTAATTGAGCTAAAACCGATTTACTATGTAAATCAATTTTGAGGACCTTAAGGCTTCATAGAAATTTCTCACGAATTTTTGGTATTTTTCGGTTTACAGTTGGATATCCTTCCGCCGCTGTAAGGATTGGCATCCACCGTTCTAGTGGGACCTATTATCAAGTAAGTAGATGCAATACCGTAAGGCGCGAGTAGGGTCCAACCTGAAATAAGCGGCAGATTCCTGCAGCTGACCTGTCTCCACACGTATTGGCTCGCCTTTCCTGTGGGATAAGACAGTGAAGCCGAGAGGGTAATGCAGGTGCTGGGCATCCCTGCGTTTCCTTAATTTCGTCTCGGCGGTGTGATAGGATATTTCTCCGGTTTTACACCATAAATCGTTTTCATTAGACGCTAAGGCCAATGTAGATACACTTGGCTATACTTTGTCAACCAGATCTTGACAGTAGAAAAAGGCGGCAAATTTGAAGAATGTAGGCGTGAAGGGATATCGACCCATAGAAAATTTGAATTTGCGCCTTTTTTTACTGACAAGAATTGGTTGACCGGCTATACCTCTGATGTGCAGGTGTCCGCGGGGCGTGACCTGGTAGAAGGCGTGGTGCGTGACGGGCGCGCGCTGGTGCGTCCAGCGCGAGCGCGGCGCCGGCGCGCCCACGCACGAGCACGCCAGCAGCGCCGCGTGCCCCGAGCCGCGCACCACCACGCCGCCGAACGACGCTATCCGGGCTGGAACTGGGAAAAAAGAAAAAAAAATGTTGATATAGATGGTCAAGCAGATCTTCTCAGTAGAAAAAGGCGGCAAATTTGAACAATGTAGGCGCGAAGGGATATCGTCGCGCGAAATTTGTTTGAATTTGGCGCCTTTTTCTACTGACAAGATTTGCTTGACCATCTATAAAATCAATCTACTACACGCGGTTAAGAGCCCATTAACGTGCACACTAGCGCCACTGCAAAATAATCGTGATTATTTAAATTTAACGACAGGTATTTAAAAAAAACCGGCCAAGTGCGAGTTGAACTCGCGCACGGAGGGTTCCGCACCATCAACAAAAAATAGAGCAAAACAAGCAAAAAAACGGTCACCCATCCAAGTACTGACCCCGCCCGCCGTTGCTTAACTTCGGTCAAAAATCACGTTTGTTGTATGGGAGCCCCACTTAAATCTTTATTTTATTCTGTTTCTAGTATTTGTTGTTATAGCGGCAACAGAAATACATCATCTGTGAAAATTTCAACTGTCTAGCTATCACGGTTCGTGAGATACAGCCTGGTGACAGACGGACGGACGGACGGACGGACGGACGGACGGACGGACGGACGGACGGACGGACAGCGAAGTCTTAGTAATAGGGTCCCATTTTTACCCTTTGGGTACGGAACCCTAAAAAAGACAAAAAAAAGTTGATAAAATCAAACTATACTTGGTCAAGCAAATCTTGTCAGTAAAAAAGGCGCGAAATTCAAATTTTCTATGGGGCGATATCCCTTCGCACCTACATTTTTCAAATTTGCCGCCTTTTTCTACTGACCAAGTATACTTGGTTAAGAGCCCATCAACGTGCTAACTAGCGCCCCTGCTAAATAATCGTGATTATTTAAATTTAACGACAGGTATTTCAAAAAAGGGGGCCGCTACGTACTGTATTTTGTATTAAAGTACCTTTTCAATATATAAAACTAGTTTTTATGTTGCTGGATTCGTCAATCTATGCGTCCAAAGTTAAAACGGCCGTTTTTGTTTTGAGTTCATAGATCGACGAATCCAGCAACATAAAAGCTAGTTTGATGTATTCAAAATGTACTTTAATACAAGATACCTACAGTAGGTAGCGGCCCCCTTTTTTAAATACCTAAGTATCTTTCGTTAAATTCAAATAATTACGATTATTTAGCAGTGGCGCTAGTATGCACGTTGATGGGCTCTTAATAGCTGTCCAAACACATTGTAGCTTACTTCTAGCGTTCGGGCCTTGTCCCACCACGAGCGTGCTCTCCCCCTCCCCCGAGCCCGTGGTGGCGGACACCCAGAACTCGTACAGCTGACTCTCTTGCAAGTTTCGGACGGGGAACATCAGCTCCAGCTCCGATTTCATCTTGTCCACGGTCACCGTGTAGCTTTGGTGTTTGCCTAACCTGAAAATGTGAGGCTTGGTTTCAGGTTTGCTGAAGAAAAATGACAGGGAATATCAATATAGCTAGATCACAGAATAAATAATAGTACTAGGTACAGAAGATACTCTCTAACAAAACGCGTCTGTTACGATTACGACAGATATGACTGCTAGGTAGCGCAAGCGCCACGCGCGGCTTATGGCTAGCCACCAAAATGGGGTTGGCCGGTCGAAGTATTTAGCAGATAGCGCCATCATAGCTTGCCCTGTCAAAGAATTGTGTCAATTTTTTGTTTTTTTCATGCCCTGGATGCCAGCGCTTTAAGTCAAATCTCATAGAAAAAGGGGCATGCTATGATGGCGCCATCTATGCAAACTTGACAGTTGCCAACTCCATTGGCGTGGGACGGATGCACTTGTAAGTAGGTACTTGTTGCGACGCGACGAAATCGCGGAGTGAGACACGCCTGTCTAGAGTAGCTTTGTAGGCTTATAGTTTTGTAGATATCTTACCGGCCTGCTTCCCTGTAGTACACAGTGTAGTGCGAGATGATCCCGTTAGGGTGAAGTGGCGGGAGCCAGCTCACGAGGACGGAATCGCTGGAGTAAGCCAGCGCTTTGATTTTCTGAGGGGCTGATGGAACTGAAAAACGATACCAAATGTATTAATCTCTCTGTTTGAGGATATTTGTCTACTTCTTTTCTAATGACTGGAACGTGCAAAAATTTCCCCGAAACGAGTGTCACTATTCTTAAACAAAAAACAAGATGGCAGTTTCATTCTTTTTGGGCTACAGTAGAGCCTTGCGAATCCAGATCCCTTAAAATCCAGTGTTTACGGTTATCCAAAAGGATTATCAGGGAAGGATTTACAGGGAGTCTGGATTAGCGAGGTTCTAGTATAATTACATATCGAATTTTTCGATCGATGGAGTTTTGCTAAGGATCAAAAAGTTCGCTATGTGCTACTTCGCTCGTATTTGGAAAATGCTTGCGTAACATATGCAAGTACGTTAGTCGCTTTATTTCACTTCCGTCAGCTAAATGTGTACCCAGTATACTTACCGTCTTCTTCAGTCATGCAGTACACTGGCGGGCTTCGCTTGCCATCGCCGGCGTTGGTGAACGCAAGAACTTGCACTGAGTAGTTGGTGTACTTGCGTAACGTGTGCAAGTACGTATCGGTTGTTGTTACTCGCTTGATTTCACCCACGTCAGCTAAATGTACGAAAAGAAATATTAATTTGCATGAATGATTTATGTAACGTCAATTAAATCGCGATTTGACGTAATTTGAATAAATCCGAATTATACTCAACATCAAGAGTATCAATATGGATAGTAAGTAAAGAAACACAACATTATATAATCTTACAAATTTCATATAAGTAAAGGACCATGGGCAACTTTGTATGGAGCCTGGACCCAATGCCAACAGAAATGAGAGTAAGGTAATAGATAGGTATTTCTATGTACTTAATTTTTTTCTATGGGCACCAATCGGAATTCCATTGCAGAACTGAGATATTGGTATTTTAGCCAAAATGACGTCACCCTTATTACCTAGACAATAGAGTCCAAGTAAGTAAATTAATTGCTGCAGGGTAGGTTCGCGCACCGCCGGGCGAGCACACCGAATGATTTGCCGCGCTCGCCCGGCGGTGGACTCTATTGCCTAGGTAATAAGGGTGACGACATTTTGACTAAAATACCAAATTCTCAGTTCTGCAATGGGATTCCGCTTGGTGCCCATAGAACGAAATGAAGTACAGAAAAATACCTATCTAATGACCTAACTCTCAACTCTGTTGCTTTTGGGGCAATTTTGACGCATAGTCCTTTAGATGAAAAAAATTATAATAATTACCATGGTCACTAGTAAGCGGCGAGTAGATGACTTTGTATCCTTGAATGAGACCGCCGTGCTGACCCAGAGGCGGCGGACTCCATAACACCTTCATGCTCGACGACGAGAGCGGGGAACAAGTCACTCTGGTCGGGTGGGACTCTGGCACTAGGTAAAATAGAAGTGTGCGATTAGTCAAAAGTGACCCCTACGGGTTGTTTAATAGTAGTTTATGCAACAGTGATATAATAAGGGTTCTTAAAATTCAAGGGTCGAAGTTACAAAACGAGAGCAGCAAAAAAAAAAAAAAAAAAAAAAAAAAAAAAAAAAAAAAAAAAAAAAAAAAAAAAAAAAAAAAAGAGTTATTATTAAAAAAAAAGAGTTATTATTTAAAAAAAAAAGAGTTATTATTGTAAATGAAAACATACCTCTTTCAATCAAGATGATCGGAACTTGTATCTTTAAAAAAAATAAAGCAGTTATATATACTCATAAGATGACTGCTAGCAGTCATCTTATGAGCCTATAGACAAAGCATTCAAATGACATTGCTTTAGATATCACTGTCAGTCATTTAATTGACACATTTAAGTGCTGGAGTACAAAAAGACATTTTACTCACTTTTATTAAAAAACATATTGTTAAAAATACATGTAACGTAAAAAAAAAAATTTAAATATGGAGGCCACTTTTGGGGGGTAAAAGAGCAAATTAAAAAATAAAGTTGTTCAAACTACCTATATCGTGTTACATATCAAATGAAAGAGCTATTTTGAGAATCTCAAATATATTTTATTTATAATTTTATGATAAATAGTTTAGCAGATATTCAAGAAAATAGGCCAAAAAATTACCATTCCCCCCTTTATCTCTGAAACTACTGGGTCTAAAATTTTGAAAAAATACACTAAATGAAGGGTACACGGAAAGAACATGTCTAATAGTCACTTTTTTTGTAAAACGAGATTATTATCTCTAAATGAAGAGCTCTTAATGAACTATTAGTTATATCCATGGACCTAGAATATTACGGACGGACTGTCACCTAAGACAAACTGTGACACTGCAATGGCGGACGGTTTGAATGTGTGCGTGTAGACGAGTGTTACCATGTAACACAAATTCTCCCCTAATGGTGAAACAATTATTTTTAATATCGTCCTAATTTTCAAATAAAAAACATAGGACAGTTTTACGTTAGACAATAAAAAATGTGTACGTATCTGATTTTATAGGTCTTGAAAATGCGCAATATTGCACAATTCCTTTGTGCAAACATTATTTTCAATACCTAATGATACTTAGCATCGTAATGAAATCAGTTCGTCATGTTTTTTTAATTTATACATTTAACTTGAAACATATCTGGTTTTCAACAAAAAAATTATAATACATTACAAACAAACGTTAACTATCAAACATGCATGTAAGCGTCTAATCTCCTTAGTATCGGGAAATTACCATACCGACCTAGTTTCAAATGCACAATCAATAATTTAACCATTTACCTAAATGATCTCTTAATACATAATGATTTAATAAGAAGGGTATCAATTACCCTACTTTCGGGAAATTACCCTATTCATGTTACTGGTCACACTCCTGTTTTGCAGTTTGATAATTTATAAACAACAAATTATCGTGGTTTTACGTACTAATTGATAAAAATGATAAACTTCAGTATGACAAGTTATTCCGTGACTTTTTTTCTTTCGATCGGTACAATTCTAGCAGGATTTAACTACGCATGCCGGCATATTTTATATTTTTCTTCGACATGTTTACTTCAATGACGTTTCGATTCGTCTGACGGCAAACTGGTGGATGTGGGCTGTCAATGTGTGTGTGTCACGCGTAAATACTATGAAACTGGTGGATGTTGGAATCACAGTTGTGTTGTAAGCGAAACTCTGTCCGTAATATTATAGGTTCATGGTTATATCTTTTGCTACCACTGTAGAATAAATGTGACACAACTTTTTTTTTATTAAATAATACCAGCGGGCTCAGCACGGTTCCATTTTTATCGACTATCACTATGCCCGTCACTTTCGCACTTACATACTTGTTAGAACGTGACAAGCATGGTGATAAACGACAAAAATGCTACCGTGCTACTAGGGCTGGTCACGGAATTACCTCCTTCCAAAGTGGTGGCGGCGACCGGCGCAGACGGCGGGCCTGCAGCGACGCCATTGAACGCGCGCACGCGCACCTCGTACCGCGTGAACTTCCTGAGCGCTGACAGGCTCAGCTCCGTCGCTGACCAACCATTTACTGTTAATGTCCTGAAATAACGTTTGAGGTAAGTTTCTTGGCACTATTTTATCCTGACCCTGTGTTATACATTAGAGGAAGGACGTAGGCGGTGTGTACGCAAAAGATAACGACTACTTATTTATACTTGGTCAACCAAATCTTGTCAGTAAAAAAAGGCGCGGAATTCAAATTTTCTATAGGACGATATCCCTTCGCGCCTACATTTTTAAAATTTGCCGCCTTTTTCTACTGACAGGATTTGGTTGACCATCTATAGCGAGCATGATACAACAATTTGTCTAAACCGCTGCCTGAAATACACCCTATTGACTAGACTCTTAGCTTGTGCTCACGTATCAAGCCTTTAAAGAATAGATCAACTGATTTATTTTATGGAAATCATTTAATAATTTCCATAAAATAGATCAAGTGATTTATTTTATGGAAATAATTTCATAATTTCCATACGTATAATTTTACTAAAGCTTTGGTTTCCTCCGAAAGCGGTGCCGTCATATAGCGGCCGTCTCCATACAAATACTACGACATCCATATTGAGCCCTATTATTTAGTATGGAGACGGCCGCTATATGACGGCACCGCTATCCTAGGAAAACCGATCTTTAAGCATGAAATGTAGTACCTAGTAGAGTTCCTAACAGGCGTGCCCCCTGGGCTAATCTCGGTGCAAGAGACTGTGTATCCCAGCAACTCGCCGTGCCACGCTTCACGCGGAGGCGGGCGCCAGGCGGCGTGCAGCTCGCCCGGCCCGCCCGGAGTCACGTGCACGTTCGTTGGAGGCTCGGATGGTGCTGAAATAATAATTCTTCGAGTTTCTATATATGTACTTAATCTTCTATTAAGAAGAAAATTTAAAACCCACAGAAATCAGGCTTAAAACTTTCTAAAACTTGACTATCAACCCTCACATACACAGTTTTGAAGAGGAATTTATTGAAAGAAGAATGTGTTAGTACAGGGTTTCTGTGTATCCTTGTAAAAATTCTCAGATGACTGCGAATCTCTTAATCAAGATTTTTTTAGCTCACCCGTTATAGTTTGTAGCTTTCTAATAGACCCCGAAGGCTAATCCTATTGTCTATTGTTAAGAAAAACCGCTCGTGCCACGTGCCACAACCACCTGCATAAAAAATCGGTACTTCGGTTACTGAGTGCCGTGCCGGCGAGTCGAACGCTACAGAACCAGTCTAAAATGTGACATCGAGATGCGTAACAAAGGCGCGTTATCGGAGAGCGCACCTACACTGGTTTTTTGAGCGTTGGACTAGCCCGCGCTAAGGTGCCAAATAGAATAATTAGGAACCTTTTTTGCAGGTAAGTAGCACGTGCGGTTTTACTGAACAATAGACAATAGGATAAGCCTTCGGGGTCTACTAGAAAGCTACAAACTATACCTGTATGTTTTATCTTGTCTCGAACTCTTTAGAATCAATCAATCACTGGCTAACCCCAAGGAGATCGCGTACCCCAAAGGTTAAGAAACCCTGAGTTCGGGTCCTATAATTCCATTTAAGATTTCTATGCAAGTGACAACAAATTACCTTCTTCTTGCGTCTTCACGACGACGGGTTCGGTGTAGGCACTTCGGTCGATTTGGTTCACGGCTGCTAACCGAATCATGTAGGCCGTGTGTGGCTTGAGTCCACTGAGCAGTGCCTCGTAATGGATATCACCTTTTTTAGTCAGCCTATAATGTTACAGAACCAAAATAATTTTAATGTTATATTTTTCAGTGAGTAAAAAAAACGTACTGATGCGACGCGGTACCAGTACATGTCATCTTGAAACTTAAGTCATTGTCAATAGAGGTGACAGCAGGGTGTCATCTATTGGGCATTAGCATGTCGAGCACTAGTACGTTTGTTTACCTTACTAGTACTTTAACAGTCGCTCCATTTTTGGCAACACACAGAAGTACCTATTTAAGTTAACAAAACTATTGGATACTTACGCGACTTGTTGCTGCTGTGCCGCCCCATGGACGGACACGTTGATAGTGACAGCGGCGTGCCACTGGTCGACACGGACTGCACCGACTGCGCTCAACGTGCAGTGCTGTATGGTGTAACCCATGAGCGGCGAGTTGCCGTCGAATCCCTGACTCCAGGATAACCGCACTGCGCGGCTTAGGATCTCCGTCACGGATAGAGAGTGGGGCGTGTCGGGTTTCTCTGAGGAGTGAAAAGTTATCTGTCAGCAAATGTGAGCAAGCATGGGCGATTCTAATAAGGTTAACTGATGTAGATCGCTAGAATAGGACATTTTTAGAATTTTGGACGGGAGAGACAACGGGACGTAAACAGAATGATCATGTGATAAAGTTTTAAAGAATTTCTTACTCACCTTGGACGGATAGATAAATATAATGGTCACTATGACCATAGGCGTTGACGGCTTGGCACTTGTACACCCCAGAGTCCGGTCTATCGGCTCTGCTGATATATAATTGGGACCTTAAACCACTATCAGTCTTTGCTTCGGAGACACTTAGCCTGAAACAAAATATCTTGGTCATAGTGGGTTCATAGCATTGTTATTATGAATGAATAATTTTGGGATTATGACGAATAAGTGTAAAGTTGTAGTAGGTAGGTATCTGTATACCTACGGAAACAAAGAATAAAACCATTGATACATTTCGTACGCGTACCTATAAGTATTAAGATCTAGGTGGTTCATGTTGTGCGACCACTGCACGCGGATGGGGTTGTCGCCACGCACGTCGCAGAGAAGCGTGGCCGGCGAATCACGACGTGCCGTCATGTTGGTCGACGTCAATTCAAACCGTGCTGGTTCTATAGAAAATATAACACATTATTTTACATCTTCTTTTATGTATGTATATTACCTACGACTTAGCAGCGCCTACACAATAAATATAATAGAAATAGAAATTATTTATTGTCAGACCACAGGTAAAAAATATAAAGATGTTAATGATAATAAATCCTTTTCCGCAGTCTACCATATTTATGGTGTACAATATTTAATATCATGCACTAACTACATGCAGTCAAGTTATTTACAGTATAAGTAAACATATACCTAACACACTATTTTATACAATAAAGCAAAGAGTATAATAACTCTATATATAGTAAAAGAGAGCCAACTCGCGATAAATGTCAAAAAACGTCTACACAAACGCTCCAAGCGGAATTTGACCAAACTAACCTTTACGTATGTGTGCGTGCACAGTGCACACATGCATACTAATAATACTATGGCGCCTTTTTCCTTGACCGTTTACAGTGAACTACAAATTTGAGGTTTCCATTCTTTCACCTTATTGCAAATGCAAAGCAATCACGTGAAAAATGAATACACCTCATTGTAGTACACTGTACACGGTCAAGGAAAAAGGCGCTAATATATTATGTAATACCTAATTACCTATTCATGCAGATACGATTTACGACAACCTATTTATTTAGTATTTTATAAATGTTTACACCAAAGAATATTTTAGTCGCAAAAGTAAAAACACGGATGTGTAAAAATGGCATTTATTTTTCATTACTTACATGCATAACAAACCATAAAAATTATATTTTCTACGGGTACCACTTATAGTAAATTAGTTCGAAATATAACAAATCCACTATTAAAACTTAGACCACACTTGGACGTAAATTTGACTAGCTATAGCACATGCCACGAAGAATTGACGCGTTTTGGAGTAATTTTGTTTTGATTCGCACAGCCGATAAGGCAATATCGTTTTTTTCTCCCAGGCGCACACATTTTCATCAATTTATAGTGATTAAATTAAATTATTAATATATAATTTCAGAAAATTTAAGTTTTCTGTTTGACTTTTATAGTTTGACGGTTACTATGTTTTTTTGTTTTAACGTTTCCTTTCACGTAGGACACTTGGCGAATCTATTTAGTTAGTTGTTGTTAATAAAAACGATTATATTATGTTCATATAAATAAAATGATATTAAAACGAATATAAACGATATAAAAAATGTGAGGTACTAAAATTACAGAAATATTTAAACGTTTTATACTTGAAACGGAATTTGTGTCAAAAATGCAAAGACATTTTTTTTTCTTTTTAATAATTATGGGTTGGATGCGAGTTTTTTAAACACATGTTTTTCCGCGGTGGCGCCATCTGTTTGATTCATTTGGAAGCATCAGGTGAGGAAATATTGCACTGATATGATGCTACTGCGGATACAGCGCTGATTTCCATACATAAGGTTAAAGTTTCCTGCCCCTGCAATAAAGTCCCCAGTTTTGTGTCATTACGTTACATCTTAAGGTGACGGTAGAGTCGGGTAAATATTCAGATTCTGTCAATTTACCCCATTTCACACACAAGCGCACTTCACGCACACTACCTCACTTTACTGGGACAGGTCACTGACCCATCAAGTTTTTTTTTAAGATTGCGTTTTGAGTTTAGTGGCCTCCTTTTAGGAAAAGCGTTCCATTGAAAGATGAAAGATAAACAATACATTTAATCTTGCTTTCCTTGTCTGTTCATGTCACACGTGACGTATTTAAATTCTAATAAATAATTCATTTGGTTGTTGACAATTTTCTACATTATGGCTTTGTCGAGATACGCGTTTTCTAAAGTTAAACCGAATAAAACCAGATGTCATTAAGTCAGATGTAAAATTTTATTTACTACTCTATACGACTTTTCATAAGGCTCAAAATCAATTAAATGAGAATTTAAATAAATAAAGTTCCGGCAGGGTGCAAAATTTAATTAAGGCGGACAAAATAAAATTTGAAAATATATGGAAACAGTGTTGGCTAATGTACCCCTAATATCTTTACCGATTTACTTTTATGTGGTATATTCGCCTTTTGTTTCACTATTAAATTAATACAATTAAAATAAAAAATATTATACCGGTATTCCACCGGTATTATTTCAGTGCTGAAGCGATTATCTTCGATCGTAGCCTTGATAATGTAGGTGTTGATAGTTACTTACGGCGGTAGGAGCGGCAATGAACCCCGTGCAGAGTAGAACGTGAGGTGCGTTGGGATAAGTGCATATATCTACTTATAATTCTTTGGCTGGTTGGTAACCCTCTATATTTTATTTTTTGTTTTACTGTTATTAGGTTAAGGGAGTTTTAGGGAGTGAAAAAGAAATGATTTTCGTTTTATGCGCTCGCGTGATTGCCGATGGATTATAATTAGACAAAAGAACTTGTTTTCCACGCATCGAATGTAGATCCGTAGGACACTTCCTCCAAGTCTTCTCCAATAATGTTTATACCGTATTTTAATTACCTACCTTAAATGTTACATTTCTAAATATTTTTTTTGTGCTATACATACTTCAAAAAAATCGCTGGAGGCCTAGCGGTAAGAGCGTGCGAATTGCAATTCCGGCTCGTACCAATGAGTTTTACGGAACTTATGTACGAAATATCATTTGATATTTACCAGTCGCTTTTCGGTGAAGGAAAACATCGTGAGAAAACCGGACTAATCCCAATAAGAGCCTAGTTTACCCCCTATGGGTTGGAAGGTCAGATGGCAGTCGCTTTCATAAAAATTAGTGCCCACGCCAATTTATGGGATTAATTGCCAAGCGGACCCCAGGCTCCCATGAGCCGTGTCAAAATGCCGGGACAACGCGAGGAAGATGATGATGATGTGACACATACTTCCAAAAAAATCTACAAATATTTTACGTGACAACTGCTTATAAGTAAATATTATGTAGGTACACTTATAAAGTACTAGCTGTTGCCCGCGACTTCGTACGCGTGGATTTGTATATTGGTGGTTATAAATTCTACATTAGCTTAGAACATTATGCGGTTTATGCGTCGTTGGACTAAAAGTAAATATGGCGATATATAAAAATGTCTAGATATAAAATAAAAATTGGTCCGAGTATTAGAAAGCCAATACTTCAAAATGTTTAAGTCTTATCAAGTCGGAATATAAAAATGACTACTTTCAAAGTATACAAATGTCTAAGTCTTATCAAGTCGGAATATAAAAATGACTACTTTCAAAGTATACAAATGTCTAAGTCTTATCAAGTCGGAATATTAAAATGACTACTTTCTTTACATAGGTCCAGGATTATAATAATACATATACGGAACAAATTCATCCCCTCGTAACATATTTATTTATATTTGGTCTAATATACAGATGCACATTTTTATACTTCGTCGAAATTATATACGCACGAACTTATGCAAGTAGACATTTTTATACATCGCCATATTTACTTTTAGTCTAGTGCCGCAACATATTTGTATTTGGTCTAATATACAGATGCACATTTTTATACTTCGTCGAAATTATATACGCACGAACTTATGCAAGTAGACATTTTTATACATCGCCATATTTACTTTTAGTCCAACGACGCATAAACCCATTATGCAGCAAAAGATAGCAGTAGGGACAGTTAATCATTTGTTAATTATTATACAACGCATGAGATTTGTCTTTCACAACCTGGCTACGAAGTTTCAAGCCCCTAACTAAATAAAATTGTTCTCGATATAATCTCACTCAACCCCTAAAAGATTTTCAAGTCCACTATTCAATAAAACCTACTACCTAACTACCTATTTACGAAGTTTGAAGTTCCTAGCTTTAAATAAAATTTGAACCCTCTACCAACTCTCAACCCCTGTTTAAGTCCAACTCTTAACCTTTAGGGGATGAATTTTTAAAAACGCTGAAATTACTTTTCTTGTATTCTAATACATAATATGCATTTATACAACGATTCAAGTCCCGCACTCAAATAAATATTTGGGTTCCATACAAATTTTCAACCCCCTTTTCACCACCTTGGGGGATGAATTATCAAAGACTCTGAAATTAGTTTTCTTTTCTGTTACCTTTTATGAAGCTTCAAGTTCCTAGCTTTAAACAAAATTATAACCTATACAAACTTTCAACCCCTTTTTAACCCTGTTATGGGATGAATTTTAAAAAACGCTGAAATTAGTTTTCTTGTGTTCTAATAATATGGCTTTATACAAAGATTTAAGTCCCGCACTCTCAAAAATAATTGATCTCCATACAAACTTTCAACCCCATTTTAACCTTTTTTTTTGTCAATGTGAGAATGCTGTTACGCATCGTCCCCCTGGCCCCGACGTGGGCCCATAATGGGGGGTATATGGGACTCGCCTCCCAGCTCTTTTCAGTTATGAAAAAAGGGAAGGAGCCTACCCACTAAACCCACACCGGCGTTTCCCACAATATGCCGTTTGGGGAGGCGTCCTGGGATCGCGAACATTCTACCAGGATGAACCCCATTTTAACCTCCTCGGGGGATGAATTTTTAAAAACGCTGAATAGGTTTTCTTGTTTTTTTAATAAAATACCTTTTTACGAAGTTTCAAGTTCCTAGCTTTAAATAAAATTTGAACCCTATACAAACTTTCAACCCCTTTTGGACCCTTATAGGGGATGAATTTTTAAAAACGATGAAATCACTTTTCTCGTATTCTAATAATAATTATGTCATTATACAAAGATTCAAGTCCCGCATTAAAAAAAATGTTGACCTCCATACAAATTTTCAACCCCTTTTTCACCACCTTAAATGTTGAATTTTGACAAAACGCTGACATTAGTTTTCTTCTCTTTTAATGAAGTAACTTTTTACAAAGTTACAAATTCGTAGCTAGGTTACAAATTTTATTTTATAAAATTTAAACCCTACACAATCTTTCAACCCCTTTTTAACCCTTTTAAGGGATGAATTTTTAAAAACGCTGAAATTACTTTTCTTGGGTTCTAATAATATGGCTTTATACAAAGATTCAAGTCCCGCACTCTCAAAAATATTTGATCTCCGTACAAACTTTCAACCCCTTTTTCACCACCTCGGCGGATGAATTTTTAAAAACGCTGAAATTAGTTTTGTTGTTTTTTAATTTAATACCATTTAGCGAAGTTTCAAGGTCCTAGATTAAAATAAAATTTGCACCCCAAGGCAAAGTTTCATCAAATTTTCAACCCCTTTTTTACCACCTTGGGGGAATTTTAAAAACGCTGAAATTAGTTTTCTTGTTTTTTAATTTAATTCCTTTTTACGAAGTATCAAAATCCTAGCTTAAAATAATATTTGCACCCTAAGACGAACTTTCATCCCCTTTTTAACCCCCTCAGGGGTTGAATTTCCAAAAACGTTGCAATTATTTTTTTTTTGTATTCGGCTATTATGCGTTTCTAAGAAGTTTCAAAGCATTTGTAATGGATTCAAACTTTCAACCCCTTTTAACCCTGTTAGGGGATGAATTTTACAAAACGCAGAAATTACTTTTCCTGTATTTTAATAATATCCCGAAATACAAAGAATCAAGTCCCGCGTTCGAAAAAATGTTTGATATCCATACAAATTTTCAAGCCATTTTTCACCACCTTAGGGGATGAATATTCAAAAACGCTGAAATTAGTTTTCTTGTATTTTAATAACATATATTTTTACGAAGTTTCAAGTTCCTAGCTTAAAATAAAATTTGAACTCCATACAAACTTTCTACCC
The DNA here is from genome assembly GCF_948474715.1 of Cydia amplana. Classification (NCBI taxonomy): domain Eukaryota; kingdom Metazoa; phylum Arthropoda; class Insecta; order Lepidoptera; family Tortricidae; genus Cydia; species Cydia amplana. The sequence continues at coordinate 5,457,174 of NC_086072.1, forward strand.
CTTTTTAACCCTGTTAGGGGATGAATTTTACAAAACGCTGAAATAACTTTTCCTGTCTTCTAATAATATCCCCAAATACAAAGATTCAAGTCCCGCACTCTCAAAAATATTTGATCTCCGTACAAATTTTCAACCCCTTTTTTACCACCTTGGGGGATGAATTTTTAAAAACGCTGAAATTAGTTTTCTTGTTTTTTAATTTAATACCTTTTTACGAAGTATCAAGGTCCTAGCTTAAAATAAAATTTGCACCCCAGGATAAAGTTTCATCCCCGTTTTTTCCCCTTTAGGGGTTGAATTTCCTAAAACGTCGCAATTACTTTTTTTGTAATCGGCTATTATGCCTTTCTAAAAAGTTTCAAAGCATTGTAATGGATTCAAACTTTCAACCCCTTTTTAACCCTGTTAGGGGATGAATTTTCAAAAACGCTGAAATTACTTTTCCTGTCTTATAATAATATACCCATATACAAAGTTTAAAGTCACACAATCACAAAAATATTTGATCTCCATACAATCTTTCAACCCCTTTTTCACCACCTTGGGGGATGAATTTTCGAAAACGCTGAAATTAGTTTTCTTATTTTTTTATATAATACATTTATACAAAGTTTCAAATTCCTAGCTTAAAATAAAACTTGAACCCCATACAACCTTTCATCCCCTTTTTAACCCTTTTAAGGGATGAATTTTTAAAAACGCTAAAATTACTTTCCTTGATTTCTAATAATATGGCTTTATACAAATATTCAAGTCCCGTACTCTCAAAAATATTTGATCTCCGTACAAACTTACAACCCCTTTTTCACCACCTCGGGGGATGACTTTTTAAAAACCTTGAAATCAGTTTTGTTGTTTTTTAATTTAATACCTTTTTGCGAAGTTTCAAGGTCCTAGCTTAAAATAAAATTTGCACCCCAAGGCAAAGTTTCATCCCCTTTTTAACCCCCTTAGGGGTTGAATTTCCTAAAACGTCACAATTACTTTTTTTTGTAATCGGCTATTATGCCTTTCTAAGAAGTTTCAAAGCATTTGAATGGATTCAAACTTTCAACCCCTTTTTCACCACCTCGGGGGATGAATTTTCAGAAACGCTGAAATTACTTTTCCTGTCTTATAATAATATACCCACATACATAGTTTCAAGTCCCACACTCACAAAAATATTTGATCTCCATACAAACTTTCAACCCCCTTTTCACCACCTTGGGGGATGAGTTTTCGAAAACGCTGAAATTAGTTTTCTTGTTTTTTAATATAATACATTTTTACAAAGTTTCAAATTCCTAGCTTAAAATAAAACTTGAACCCCATACTACATTTCATCCCCTTTTTAACCCCCTTAGGGGTTGAATTTTTCAAAATCGCTTCTTATCTCTTGTACACTTTATAAATGCAACCTAGTGTGCAAATTTTAACTTTCTAGCTTTTGTAGTTTCGGCTCTGCGTTGATGAATCAGTCAGTCAGTCAGTCAGTCAGTCAGTCAGTCAGGACACTTGCATTTATATATATAGATAAAGTAGAAAATATCTTATAGGTACATAATATAAAAACCGAGCATGTACGAGTAGGATTCACTATGGGTTCCACAGTTATACATTTTTATTGCATATTTTTTGTTTAAGACCAACTCACCTATTATAGGACATAGGTCTTCCATTAATCTTTTGGCGTTGAACTATTTTTTGTATATGTATTTATGTAATACAATTCTGAGTTAGGTTATGGTACATTTTTGCTCACCTACTTATAATTATGTCTGATATGTCACATGATACCAAAAATCGCCGCAAAGTTAAAAGTTCATTTATTTACGTTACTCATATTCGGATCACCGACTTACTACTTCCTTACTTGACATATGTGTACTAAATTTCAATTGAACTAGTCCAGTAGTTACGGTGAAAATTGGCTTTAACAAAATGGCAGACACACGAGTGATCTTATAAGGGAGATTATTTTCCTTGAGTGAATGGTATGCATTTACCCCAATGTACCTCACGTTCCACGCGGCGCGGCGTAATCTGGCCCCTATTTCACCACGGTAACAGGTACGACAACAACATCACTGTTATTGACGCCATAGGCATCCATGGACTACAGTTACCGCTAACACTGATTTAAACTTTCACGATTTTTACACATAATTAAATGTTACAACGGAACCGCAAAACGTTCAAGCGGATAAACAAGACCAAGTGCGGGTAGTTCGAAAAACTCGCGCGGTTAGAAGATGCTGATGTCAACTTAAGCCAGTCTTCTCCGAGACCACGGGGACAACGCCGTCCTCGAAACGTCGGAGGTAAATCTTAAAACTTAGATACGCGATTAAGTCCCGTTGTACAATTTAATAATACAGTTACCGCTTACCATCGGGCGGGCCGTATTCGTGTTTGCCACCGTCATTGTACCTATTATTAAAAAAAAACTTTATTATATCGGATAAAACAGACATTTCTCTCGCGAAAAAATCTTGTGACAATTGTCACAAGATTTTTCAAAGAATTTTCGGTAAGTCTTGACAGGAAATGAGTTCTGTGTCGCAATTTCGATACAGTTGCCGTGTTTCTTGTGACAATTGTCATTAGCTTCGCAAAATAAGAATTTTTTAGTGGCAATATAATGGAGTTTATTTATTTATTAAAATGTTGGTGGCAAACAAGCACATCGCCCGTCCGATGGTAAGCGGTTACCGTAGCCTATGGAGGCCTGTGACGTCAGCAACAGTGATGTCGACAACTGTCGCACCTGTCACCGTGGTCGTGGTGAAATAGGGGCCAGTAAGTACCTAATAATCGCAGTGGTCTTAAGTGTCACAGACCCTACTGGCGCTTAAGTCCTTTATGACAATTTCTGCCTATTTTAAATTGTTCAAAAAAAAAGAAACCGAATAATTATATCGGACTACCGAATTTTCACGAGAATCAGTTGAGAAATGTGATATGCAAAGGAGAAGAATTCGGACATACGAAAGCATTTTTGCCCAAGTTGAAACGGAGACTTTCGCCAACGCTCGGTCAATGATGGTTTAGGTACAGCTAGCTGCAGAGAAAATGTACCACCCCTGCATACAATTATCTATCTGGTCGTACCTTTTCTCTGCAGCTGACTGTACACCTATAAAAATGGTTGTCCCTGCTGTAATTTTATACCGGTACCGTACTTTGTATTTCAACCGGTATAGTTTTACCTTCAAAACGAACCGGTATTGATAAATAATAACGGTACCATACCGCTTATACCGTAAAGAAAGCATGATGCAGTCTCTGCTTTGCACAATTATTGTGTGGACAAAATTCTTATAATCACCGAAACATACATACCTACACACATAATGTCATTGAAATAAAACATTGTTATTTTATAGTAAATTTATATAATACTCGATATATACACATAACAATAACCAGACCGCAGCGGTATTAGCCTGTAAGCTTCATCTCTTGTCTCCAAATCCGCAAAAAATTGTTAGTACTAAATGCTGGTCTTGCTGTTATTTTATTCTTGAAGATTATGGCTTGTTTCTTGATTATTGAGAACGCACACATATAGACGGAACGAACGGCAACAAAGTAGGTGTAGACACTAAGACTTTCAGGTATTAAACGAATTACGCTTCGTATTAATAGGTAAGTAATATTTAAATGAATATATAATATTCTCTAACGTAAATACAAGATTACAATTGACATCAAATGTTATTGACGTACAGATGTCATATACTTTTTTTTAATGACGCAAAATTGATACCAGCATAATGAAAATCAATCCCAATCAGTAAAACGAGTCTTTAAACTTTTTTCATTTTAAGCGGGTCTTGAAGGAACAAGTTACTTAAATTCAATTGTAATCGTATTGTTTTAGGATAGTTTACTGCTGTTTTCGATCGTTACGACCTGTAAATAACAACAAATCAAATTTTAAATAAATTTATTTACCCTATTTTTTGAAATACAATTTATCTACTGGTATACATTTTCGTATGCGTATATGATGAAATGTCTAAATAATGTCAAAAACGAGCTACGACGACGTACACGTCTGCTTCGATCCAAGGCCAGCGGCCATCTGACTCGAAGAAGAATTTTGAGTGATGTCGTCAATGTATGGAAATTGTACGAAAGTTTACATTTGGGATTGAATTTCTGTGTTGTATTTGTGAGTAAAAATATAAGTAGATAATAATTTGCTAGTTTAGTTATCTAGCTTTCAAAATCACACAACAACTCAATTACTGTTAAAGGCAAAACTGTAATGCGTGTTGCTCAAACGGAACTCCATATTTTGATTTTTGGATACTTTTAGTGTCGATTTGTAGAGAATTACAGCAAATAAAAAATATTATGCCGTGAAGAGCCGGTACACGGCTTCTTCGTGAATAAATTTACGTATAATTTAATGCAGTTATTAAACATTTCTTGAACAAATTGATTGTACAAAGTGAGCTCTAAATCGAAAACGTCATATACCGTCCCCTTAATAAGTCAACTTAGTCATTATTCACTAATATTTTATAATTTGCCATTGTTATTTAAAAAGTCACTTGGGGAATAAAACATTTTGCTCAGTAGCCATTCATTAAGTGCTTTTTTAAATCTAGTATTGTCAAGGTTCTTAAATACATCCGGAATATTGTTATAAATCTTGATTGACATGGAAAAAATGCTATTTTTGTAAAAAATCGATTTAGTCTGATGCGTATTTACAAGTTTGTACTCGTTTCTCAAGTTACGATGGAATTTATCGTTCCTTTGATATAAATTAAGGTTTTTTTTTTTTTTTATATAATTTATTTTAATATAATTTGAAGGTTAGGTAATCAAAGTCCGGATTGATATTTACATGGCTGACCGCATTGATTGATGATGATGAGCTATAGTACCTACCATTGACATCAACCTTAATGGTTTTAGACAAGGGCGAACCGACCCCGTTCTCAGCTTTGCACATGTACTGCCCCTCATCATATGGCAGTGCGGACTCGATCCACAGGGTCCCGTTGGAATAGAACTGAAAGCGCCCACCGAGGTTCACCAGCGGGACGAAGTCGGATGATGCAGGGCCTGGATTAACAACGAAAATATATATGTAGTGAATCATTATCACTCCCAATAAATATGAAAAAATGTTGAGATTTACTACAAAGTCATTAGGCGTAGCATGAGTGCACCTGTCTTTTTTTAATTCTATTAATTAGGAAGGGTCGGGTAATCTAGCTCAAGTGTGATAAATTATCTATTGTTTATTGTTGTTTTGGGCTCGGGGTATATTTTCGTTCCTTTTGCGGTGGAAACGGCGGGCTGCTGGGGTGCTGACGCGAAACAATTTGTGCGTGACATAGGCCGTCGACTTAGGCAAAAGGGAGAGGATCCCCGCTCCGAATCGTTTCTGGTGCAGAGGCTGTCCATAGCCATCCAGCGGGGTAATGCCGTGAGCATTATGGGCACTTTTGCGCCGGAAGCGATAAGGAACGGGTTTGACTAGTAGTTACGTTTGTAATTATGTAAGAAAAAAAAAAGTATTATAGGAATATAATGATTAAATAAGTTTTTGTCAAAAATTTCATTTTTGGTACATCTATTGTTTTATTGCTTATTGTCATAAAGTTGTGGTTTACCAAGTTGTCGATTACAAGTACCTAAGTAAAGAATCGGTTTTAGCCAGAGCAATATTGAGGAATCTTTTTTGGACAGAAAGATGCACTCTCTTGACAACATAGTTCAGAACTGCGACGTCGAAATTTTGTATCTTATCCGGCCTGCTAAAATGAAATTACCTCTCTGCTTCATCCATGTGACTTGAGGACTGGGCGAGCCTGTAGTCTGGCAATGTAAAGCCACCGGCTCCCCGGCCAGAATGGCTTCGTCCTTTGGTTCTGTCATCCATTTTGGAGACACTGCAGCATGAAAAAAAGGCAAAAAGTTAGGCGACGAAATGGTGTTGGGTTATGTCACTTGTTGGGACATGCTGTTTCGTTCCACTTACTACATAATTTAGGAGACGAATTATTGCATAAGGACATATTTTTAAAGTAAGGGTACAAAAGGAATAGATTAAAGAAGGAAACTTAGGCGCAGGGCATACAAACATAATAGGTACAAAGTTTTGACAATCAGTTTTTAACTTAGCCTATTTTTACCTTAAATATCATAAATAGGTATCCCTTATCCTGCTGCTTTAAAAATTCAAATTGCTAACCATCTATATAAAATTTAATTCAGAAAAATCAACATTTAACTTTCCAGAAAAAAAACATCCACCTTAATGTTTTTTCACCGACGGGCAAAACATGGTTTACACACCTATATTATTATGTTATGATTTTCATCTAGAGATACTTTAAATGTAATAAATCTTCATCTAAAGTAAAACCGGTAGAAATCTCTTGTCAGACGAAACATTTATAATCAAACAGGCATCACGCACATCATTAATTCACAAAAATATAAGAATTCAAAACATAAATCGTTACGATTTTCATAATTGCTTGATTTTTACCCCCCGCGCAAAAAGAGGGGTGTTATAAATTTGTGGCCTGGTTATATGATATCTGTCTGTCTGTGGCATCGTAGCTCTCAAGAGCGAATGGACCGATTTCGATGCTGTTTTAATTACGGCTCTTTTTCAAAATGATGTTTATTATGTTATGAAATCTGTATAATAATGGATTTCGAAGCTTCTTATAAGCTAACATAGTAAAACTTTATAAAAGAAGTTAGGCAAGAAGTTTCAAGTCAGGATATCATTATTTATGTATGCGTGATGCGTAGAAAAAACTTTGTCCACACTTAAAGACACCTTTCACACACTCACAGGTAAAATTACCAACTCCTCTAGCTGTCTGTATTCCAATGCTGAGCGAAACAAACATAAAATACAACTTTATAACACTGCATGTGAACATTAAATATAAGGAAAGTGCTTTTTTGTGGGGTGTAACATTATTATATTATTATAAAATGAGTGGTTATGTGCACACTGAGTCCTTTATATCTCTGGGTCACGTTTCATAAAACCTGTAACTTGTATTACCTACAAGAAAAAAATCCTTTTGATAAAATAAAATAAAAACTGCCATAATGTTATTACAAGTCACAGGCGACGCCAAATATATATTTATAGTTATTTTCGATACAAGTGCGAAAAAGAGGAAATTCGAAACGAGTGGCGATAAATTAAAACAAGACCGAAGGGAGTGTTTTAAATCGACACGAGTTGCGAATTACCTATTCGCACGTGTATCGAACAACGTTTTATAGGCGGATTAGACTCTCGCGCGAGCCACGAGACGAGCCGCGAGCCGCACCACGAGACGCGAGTGTAAGCGGTGGGCTCGCGGCTCGTCTCGTGGCTCGCAAGCTCGTCGAGCTAATATAATTTAAACACTAACGGCACGGCATAAGGTTTATAACCGAACCGAATGACAAGCCGAACGCGAGTGTAAGCGGTGGACTCGCGTCTCGTGGCGCGGCTCGCGGCTCGTCTCGTGGCTCGCGCGAGAGTCTAATCCGCGTATTACAGTACATATGGCACTTTAAAGTTTCGACATACGCACGAAAAGTGCTATTTTACGCACTAGTGCGGAAAAGTAGCCCCATATGTACTGTAACATACTTTGTATCAGAGAAAAACAAGTTTATTCATATCAACTGCACAAAAATAGCTATTGCAGGTTAATTCACAGTGTGAACTCTATTCCTTTAGTAATAAGACTCAGTTTACACAAACCAAACAGTGCACGTTTTTAAACTAGATGACAAGTGAACATCGCCAATCTTTTACAAACATAACTCGGTGCTCGTTAAGCGTGATAGTGCTTGTGCTCGGATGCTCAGGTGCTCAAGTGCTCATGTGCTTGCTCAAGTGGGTACCTTTGACGACCAGTTCAGCGGTATAATTCACTTTGGCTGCTGAGTTGGATGCAACGCAAGTGTATAGACCGCTGTGTCTTGCGAACACCTCTTTGAATACGAGGTTGCTAAAGAAATCGGCGCCTCGCTCTTCCACCTATATAATTAGGTATTTTTACAGGTGTTGAACATTTTTTGTTGTTTAGGTTAATTCTATATGTATATTACATATTAAATGGAGACGGAGATATATATCTACTATAGCTAAGTGTCATATTTAATTTTTTCTGATTTTTTGATATTTTTAAGAGTTAGGAGCGATAAATAAATTCCATATGAATTTTTAATGTAATTTAAAATATCGAAAATAAAAACAAACGAAGGACAAAGCTGGTCAGGTACAAAAGTCACATTGTTTAAAAAAATATTTTATAATGTCAATACGTATATATCCGGAGAGAGATATGCGTTTGTATATAGAAGCGGTCCTTCTCATACCTGATAAAACCAAATTAATTAATATTTTCGAATTTCTAAGAGTATTTTGCTACTCTTGTTTTCAGCATTGTTCAGCGTTTTAAACGAAAAATACTGTATACCTATTACTGTGATATTATCGAAAATTCACTGCTTTAAAAATGCCGGTAAAAAAACCAGGAGTAATTCCACAAACTTAATATCACCAAAAGTGTGAACTAACCTGAAGAGACGAGGGTATGGGCACGTTGTCTTTCAGCCAGGTGAAGTGAACCGGCATATCTCCAGAGGTCACGCTGCAGCTGACCTGGGCACGCTTGCCTTCCTGCAGGTTCGCAGAGAACGAGAACGGTTCGATTTCTGGAGGATCTGGAAATTGGTTCAAGGTTAGCTAGAAAAGGTGGCTCGCTCGTACTTGCCCGGACATGTATTGGTGCGGGCGAGACGCACGATAACTAAATAACATGATTCGAATAGCATTCTGATGTCAGTGTATGTTTGAATTGGCCTGATTGTCATTTAGCTACGGTTGTAACGTTTTTCATGGGCAGATGTGTATGATGTATTATTATTAGAAGTTGTAGTTTTGATGAACAAGAATTGTAAGTTCTATAAGTACTGTGTCTTATTCCTTACCTCCAAGAATTTGGAGGCCCTTATGGACTGGAACTTTTTACTTCGACCCATAAGGATCTGTTGTGAATTTATAAAACTGTGTTTCTAAGTCACAGTTGCACCATCCGCATTTGACAGACTGATCAACGTCAACTACGAAACTTCCCTACAATAAAATTTAGCGAACTCTTTAACGGTGACAGACGGTTTGGTTCAACCGACCCTAAGTAAAGTTAAAAGATCTTTAACGATACATTACACGTTAAAATAGGTACTTCGAAAACATTGCTAGTTCATCTTCGTTAGCCAAGTAAATTGCTAAGTAATGGTGTCAGTAACTTAGAGTACAAACCCAATTTGGAGATCGTATAACGTTTTACTGTAAAGGTCACTGGAGCGGCATTCGAATTATAGGTACCAATTTCATCTAATTTTTACACAATTTGCAACGATTCTTGTTTGGACCAATATATAAAAGTAAATAAAATTGAGATCAATTTGATAAGTTGGAATGTTGACCCTAGATATAATGCGGATTTCCAAGCAGACTATTCAAGTGTAACAATCAAGTAACGTCTAATTAGTGATGGATAACCATGACAAAGAGCTTGCTTTTCAATTCATAACGAAGCGAGTCTAAGTAGGTACTCGTCTATTGTATATTGAATTAAGCGAATTATGCAGGCTACATTTTAACCTTTAGAACATTGTGTATCTATACAGGGTGACATTTGAGTCGTGATCAGTAATATGTTTTTCTAACTCCATAAACAACGAGCAATTTAATATAATACTCTTACTAAAATCAGACAAGATTTTTTTTTATTTTTTTGTTTATTTTTTGTCATTTATTTTACTTTTACAAGTGGCAATTGGTATTTAAACAGCTTTGTAAGATATTTCAAATGAAAAATTAAGTAGGTAAATTTTATTTCTAACTGGGACAAATGACAAAATTGATGTCAATGACAGTTCCGATTCAAAGAGGCGATTCAATTTACTAATTTAAATATCTTAATAAGCCGTTGTAATATCCTAAATCCACTTATAAAAGTAAAATAAATGACAAAAAATAAAAAAATCTTGTCTGATTTTAGTAAGAGTAGGGGCATTAAATTGCTCGTTGTTTATGGAGTTAGAAAAACATATTACTGATCACGACTCAAATGTCATCCTGTATATTACGTTTTTCAATTTTATTTAATATGTGCTTATACCTACGGTATGTGTTGTTATACAACATGACTGTTTTAGTAGTTTGGTTCTACGTAGGGGAAGGAAAATTAGATAAGTGTAGGTAAGTACCTATATTTCTCAATTGTCTTGGTTGTCAAACAAATTTTTTCCACCTTAACTTTTCTTTTTGCATTTCAATGCTCCGGTCCGGCAGACCTCGTCGGCGATGGCGGGATAACTTAGACTCCTTTTTGAGCGACTGGCCAGATGTAGCTCAAAACGGGAGGAGTGGAAGAAGAGGGGGGAGGCCTTTGCCCAGCAGTGGGACACAATAGGTTCGTAATAATAATAATAATAAGGGCCTCTACGTGTTGGATCTATATCCCCACGCAAGCCTATCAGAAGACCGGGATTTATAGGCCCGTGATCCCAAAAAAGGAGATACAAATAATAATTTCAATACCGCTTTGTACACTTACTTACCTGAGTTGAGACGGAAAATTAAGAAAAGCGTGCTTGTTGGTATTTTATAAGTTGATTTAAGCATATACACATTAATTAAAAGTAGGTACTCACTGCTAACTACAAGCTGCAACTCCCTGCGCGCGATCTCTCCATGTGGGCCGGTCACAGTGCACATGTAAGCGCCGGCCTGTGAGGGCTCTACTCGGGACACACGCAACGCTCCCTCCATGTTGCTGTCCCATTCTACAGGACTCCCCTCTCGCTCCCATTTCACTGAACTGCAACCAAAACAAAATAGCACGCATTAGCATGACGGGCCTACGAACGGTTTTCGCTACAAGATTGGCTACGCGATCACTATGCTACGTGCTACGCGAGTAACGTAGCGTCGAATGGGTTAGTGTAGAATCGAACCAAGCATTACCTGATCGGATAACCGGAGTAAGGACAGTACATCACCAGCTCCCGGCCGGCTACTGCTCTGATTGGGCCCACGGAACGGACATATGGTGGACCTGGGAGAAAAATCTTGTGCCAGTCTTTTAACTTCCTCATACGATGTATCATTTTTTATTTGGCTAAGTTAAGTTATTCTAGGTTTCCCTTCTTCTCTTGTCTTTTCAATCCTGCCTTCCAAGATGTTCAGAAAGGAATGATTGGAGATTACTCCACCGACAAGAGCAAAGCTCTTAAGTTATGATGATGATGATGATGGGATAAAAATAACACCGTAAATTCCTTGAGAGTTGTAGAAATAGTGACAATTATGTTGCATGTTATCAGATATAATATTAAGGTTTCAAAGTTCTAAATGAATATTACCTCGATTCATTCGATGTGTTCTTTAGAGGTGGTCACTGGGAATTTCAGAGTCCTATAGTCAATAGCGTTACTGAAGGTGTCAGAAGAGGCTTCACAGGTTAAAGTTTTCTTTGTATCCAAAACTTACCGTAAATATTAAGCCTAGAGGTATGTGATACTTCGCCGAGAGAGTTGGCCGCCTTACAGGTGTAAAGGCCGCCATCGTCCGACCTCACCGCCGAGATGTTGAGGTAGCTCACTACATCATTGGTTTTAGTCGCAAACTGTTCTACGCTGTAACTGGACACAGATGATTCGCAAGTAAAGTTCCGAAACTTTAACGAGAATTACATTTGACTAAATAAGATTGAAAGTATAACTTACCGATGCCCCTTGGCCATTGTGTTAAGGGTCTGGCCATCCAGCATCCAAGTAAAGTGCGGGGGAGGGGACCCTGCAGCCGAGCACTTGAGGGTCACCACCTGTCCTGGCCTCAGGACTTGTTCTATAAATGTGTACTGGAGTTCTGGTGCGGTATCTGTTGAAAAAACACACATATATATTGACTACAATTTGTTATAATGAATACTGATTTTTACCGATTTTTGCAGTTCTGGTAAGAGCCACCAAAAGTTGCACCACACGTGTTCCAATATCTTGCTTACTGTTCCACCACGCATAAAATCCGTAACAGCCATTGGACGACTCATGTCCACTCTCTTCCAAATAAAATCTTTGCGTGGTGGGGCAGTGAGCAAGATATTCGAACAGTTGTCGTGCAGTTACTGAAACTGCAACTCGATCTAACCTCCTAACCGCAGCTCAGCGCTGGCTTGCGCCGAGTCCCTCTCATTCCTGGCCATGCACTGATACACGCCCTTGTCCGCCCGGTGCACCGCCGATATAACCAGCTGCTCCCCATGTCCGATGATTCTGACGCGGCCGCCCGACACGCCAGCTCCGAGCGGCACGCCGTTGTGCAGCCACTCTAGTCTCGGTGATGGCCAACCGCTCCATGAGCAGTTGATGGTGGCTGTGCCACCACTGTTCACCACCTGAGAAATTGGGTTTGTTTTTTTATTAGGCTAAGTAGATGGTTTTCTTTCTAGGATTGCTTGATTCTATGCGCATAAACTGAAAGAGGATGATTACGGGGATACGAATCTCAATTCCTTTCTTTGCGCATAAACTCAAAGAAGAGGATTACGTGAATGCGAATGTCAATTCCTAAAACTTCTCTACTTGATTAATTATTTTTTCTACTCCCGTACTTTTATTTGTCATTTAAGGGGACGGTATATGACGTTTTCGATTTAGACCTCACTTTGTGCAATCAATTTGTTCAATGAATGATTAATAACTGCATTAAATTATACGCAAATCTGTTCACGAAGAAGCCGTGTACCGGCTCTTCACGCCATATTTTTTTTTATTTCCTGTAATTCTCTACAAATCGACACTAAAAGTGTCCAAAAATCAAAATATGGAGTTCCGTTTGAGCAAGACGCATTACAGTTTTGTCTTTGACAGTAATTGAGTTGTTGTGGGATTTTGAAGGCTAGATAACTAAACTACCAGATTATTATCTACTTATATTTTTACTCACAAATACAACACAGAAATTCAATCCCAAATGTAAACTTTCGTATAATTTCCATACATTGACGACATCACTCAAAACTCTTCTTCGAGTCAGATGGCCGTTGGCCTTGCATCGAAGCAGACGTGTACATCGTCATAGCTCGTTTTTGACATTAATAAAGACATTTCATCATATACGCATACGAAAATGTATACCAGTAGATAAATTGTATTTCATAAAATAGGGTAAATAAATATAATCACGTCGAGCTCCAGTCAAATTTTAAATGTGAGTTGTTGTTATTTACGGGTCGTAACGGTCGAAAACAGCAGTAAATTATCCTAAAACAATACGATTACAATCGAATTTAAGTAACTTGTTCCTTCAAAACCCGCTTAAAATGAAAAAAGTTTAAAGACTCGTTTTACTGATTGGGATTGATTTTCATTATGCTGGTATCAATTTTGCGTCATTATAAAAATGTATATGACTTCTGTACGTCAATGACTTTTGATGTCAATTAATTGTAATCTTGTATTTATGTTAGAGAATATTATATGTTCATTTAAATATTACTCATCTATTAATACGAAGCGTAATTCGTTTAATACCTAAAGACTTGCAGTGTCTACACCTACTTTGTTGACGTTCGTTCCGTCTATGTATGCGATTACGTAACGTGCTGTTCTGATAATCTTCAAGAATCAAGATAATTAATAACGGCAAGACCAGCATTTAGTACCAGCGAGTTTTGCGGATTTGGAGACCGAGATGAAGCTTACAGGCCAATATCGCTGCGGCCTGGCCTGCTTATTGTTATGTGTATAAATCGAATGTTATATTAATTTACTATAAAAAACAATGTTTTATTTCAATGACATTCTGTGCGTAGAGGTATGTATGTTTCGGTGATTATAAGAATTATGTCCACACAATAATCGTGCAAAGCAGAGACTGCATTATTTCTTTACGGTATAAGCGGTAAGGAAAAACTCATTGGTATCCTGGCTCGTACCAATGAGTTTTTCGGAACTTATGTACGAAATATCATTTGATATTTACCACTAGCTTTTCGGTGAAGGAGGAAACATCGTGAGGAAACCTGCATACTCGTAGTGCATACATTTGCGAAGAAATTCAAAGCTGTGTGTGAAGTCCCCAATCCGCATTGGGCTAGCGTTGAGATTATTGTCTATACAGGGTGGTCCAAACCGTGACGTCCAAAAATCGTGGGCTATCATAATGTACCCCATATGTATGTTAGCCGATTTTTCGTAGTTTTCAAGTTATGATTTTTTAAGCTTTTAACTTTTCCTATGTAGGTAATATTCTCCGACCGTCCTTAGTCTGGGACCGGTCTGAAAACCAGCGCCGGGCACCTAGGCCCGGCACACGCTGAGACTGGAACCCTGTGCCTAATACAAAGATCTTCTCACTTTTGTTTTGTATATGATAACAACTGTTTTATTTTATTATGTAAGTAATTCTAACTCTATTTTATGTTCATGTATGTGGCAATAAACAATTCTTATTCTTATTCTATTCTTATTCTTATTCCTATGAAATTCCGGGGTTCCCATACAGAGTGGCTGAAAAATAACTGCATTCCGTTGCCAGGGAGGTGTTGGGATTATACTGAGCAACTTTTATTATGGGACCAACCCCGAAATCGCGAAAAAAAAATTGGCTTTTTATACATTTTGGCTAGTCCATTTTCTATGGAAGGGTAATTTTTTTTCGCGGTTTCGGGGTTGGCCCCATTGTAAAAGTTGCTCAGTATAATCCCAAAACCTCCCTGGCAACGGAAATGCAGTTATTTTTTAGCCACTCTGTATGGGAACCCCGGAATTTCATATGAAAAGTTAAAAGTAAAAAAAAATCATAACTCGATAACTACGAAAAATCGGCTAACATACATGGGGTATATTCTGATAGCCCACGACGTGAGGAATCTAAAAAAAAATTTTTGGACGTCAAGGTTTGGACCACCCTGTATATAGGCTGAATTATTATTATTATTTATAGGCGGTACGGTACCGTTATTATTTATCAATACCGCTTCGTTTTGAAGGTACTATACCTGTTGAAATATAAAGTACGGTACCGGTATAAAATTGCAGCAGGTACAACAATTTTTTATAGGTGTACAGTCAGCTGCAGAGAAAAGGTACCACCCCTGCATACAATCTTCTATGCAGGGGTGACCTGCAGCTGACTGTACCTAAACCATCACTGACCGAGCGTAGGCGAAGGTCTCCGTTTCAGCTTGGGCAAAAATACTTTCGTTTGTTCGAATGTTCTCCTTTGCATATCACATTTCTCAAATATCTCGAGAAAATTTGTAAGCAGGTTCGGTAGTTGGATATAATTACTCGGTTTCTTTTTTTTTATAAGTTCTAATAGGCAGAGATTGGCATAAAGGACTTAAGCGACAGTAGGGTCTGTGGTACTTAAGACCATTGTGATTATTCGTAGTGTCCGACCGAAGATTCGGTTTCGGTTTCGGCCATAAAATCATGTTTCGGCCGTAGTTTCGGTTTCGGCCAAAAAACGGCCGAATCTTTCGGCCTGGCCGAAACATACGAAATAGTACTTCGTATTATGAAACTAAACTATGTGACAAAGACCAAAAGTTGGCGAGCAAGTAGGACAACAATATTTATATATACAGAAATTTGTGTTTCGGTCGGACACTAATTATTAGGTACTTACTGATTACGCTGCGCCGCGTGGAACGTGAGGTGCGTTGGGGTAAGTACATACAAATCATTCAAGAAAAAAATCCCTTTTAAGATCACTCGTGTGTCTGCCCCTAATAGACTAATTCAATTGAAATTTGGTACACATTTTTCACATATGACAAAGAGTCGGTGATCCAAAGATGGACTAGTAACGTAAATAAATAAACTTTTAACTTTGCGGCCATTTTTTTGTATCGTGTGATATATCAGATATTAAATTGTAAGATATTTACTAATAATAAGCATTGGTCACGTAAATTATTTTTAGTCTTTTTTTGCAAGTATGAATGATATAGAACATTATTTCAATTATTTTTAAAATTAAGCCTATCCAAAGGCGACTTGGAAGATGTGTCATGGGGATCTATATTCGTTGGGTGAAAAACAAGTTTTTTTGTCTAATTATCGTTTAAAACACAATCGATCGGCAATAACGCGGGCACATAAAACAAAAAACTTCTTTTTTCACTCATAAAACTCCTTAAACCTAATAAGAGCTAAACAAAAACAAGTGCGAGTCGGACTCGCATTCTAAGGGTTCCGTATATTAAGTCCGTCTCACGCTTGACTGCACATTTCTTATAGATTTTCCTGACATATATAGGTAAAGAACTACTTTGTGTATTTTTTTCAAAATTTTAGATCCAGTTGTTTCGGAGAAAGTGGGCGGAGAATGATCATTTTTTGCCTATTTTCATGAATAACTGCTGAACTATTAATCCTAAAATTATAAAAAAAGTTATGTTTGAGATTCTTACAATGAGCTCTTTTATTTGATATGTAACACTATATAGTTTAAAAAACATATTTTTTAATTTTTTCATTTACCCCCCCCCAAAAATGGCTACCGTATTTCAAATTCTCTAAAATACATTTTATTTACGTTACACGTCCATCTTTGGGTCACAAATTTACATTTGTGTGCCAAATTTACATATGTGTGCCAAATTTCAACTGAATTGGTCCAGTAGTTTCGGAGAAAATAGACTGTGACAGACGGACGGACAGACAGACAGACGCACGAAGAATTATATGTATATGCACTTATCCCAACGCACCTCTCGTTCTACGCTGCGCGGGGTTCATTGCCGCTCCTACCGCCGTAAGTGTAAGTACAACTACATCATCAAGGCTACGATCGAAGATAATCAGTTCAGCACTGAAATAATAGCGGTGGAATGCCAGTATAATATTTAATTATTTATTTTAATTTTATAAATTTAATAGCAAAATAAATAGCGAATATAGGATACTCGTACAAGTAAATCTGTAAAGATCTTAGGGGTACATCAGCCGACATATATTATTAAATTTTATTTTGTCGGCCTTAATTAAATTTCCACCCTGCCGAAACTTTATTTATTTAAATTTTTAATTGAATTGATTTTTCGCCTTATGAATAACCGTATAGAGTAGTAAATAACATTTTACATCTGACTTAATGACATCTGGGTTTATTCGGTTTAACTTTACAAAACGCGTATCTCGACAAAGCCATAATATGCAGAAAATAGTTAACAATCAAATGAATTAAATTAGAATTTAAATACGTCACGTGTGACATGAACAGACAAGGAGAGCAAGATTTAATGTATTGTTTCTCTTTCTTCTTTCAATGGAACGTTTTTACAGTTTCTGTTCCTCAAAAGAGGTCAGTGGTTAACACTAAACTCAAAACGCAATCTTAAAAAAACTTGATGGGTCAATGACCTGTCCCAGTAAAGTGAGGTAGTGTGCGTGAAGTGCGCTTGTGTGTGAAATGGGGTAAATTGACAGAATCTGAAAATTTACCCACCTCTACTGTCGCCTTAAAGGGTCGTACACACACCTTTAAACCCCTATCTTATAGTTGTCAAGACAAGTCTTTAGTCTATTCTAGGGCTTGCAATTCGAATATTCGAATATTCGAATTTGTCGAATATTCGACCTGTTTTGATATTCGAATATTCGGCCGCTCAGGTTTCGAATATTCGAATATTTTTTATTACTATAAAAAAATCTATGTCATCCGCTGTAGTTACAGTTTCTGTGTGTTTTACGGGTATTTACAGTGAATGAGGAACGGTAGGTACCCAAATACGAAGGAAATAATATTTTTACTGTATTCCTCTCGATAGACTTCGTGAATATTCAGTGAAACCTAACTCAATTTAAAAGAAAACGAAATCAAAAAGTATGTTATTTTTACGGTGCGTAAGTTTTAAGTTAAAGGGTCATTCTGTTTATTCAGTACAAGCGTACGTTAAGCGAATTTTTGAAGTCTAAACCTTGCCACTTATCGCAATTCTCAAATTTAATCATACCAAACCTGCCCAACTTTGTAATCTAACCATGCACCTTTAGCTGACGAATAATACACCCAGTACTCAACTAACTTTTTCCCTTAAATATTCCAATATTATATAATTAGCCGACCATTAGGAATAATAACTTGCCAAAACAAATAAAGTCAATTAAGATTCAAAATACAATGAAATTAAAGGCCTTTTTACAGACCTCTGAGTGATTACAAGTTAATTTAAATCGGAAAATAATTACCTACTAAAAAAATATCTTACATACTTACCTAGGTGTTTGGATGGTTAAAGTTATATTATTTCACGCAACGATGCATTTATAATAAGTTATATCTAGAAATATTAAATACGTCTAATTTTGGCGTTTTACTTGTTTTTATTTTTATAAATGTGGGCATCTTATAAATAGTAGGATGATAAAATCTAGTAAATTAAGTGGATTTCTGCCAAATATCCTTAGTTTTAGCAATATGTGAAAAAAGCTTTTGAATAAAAGGATAATAAACCGATTTCTCGTTCCTTTTCTTATTTTTTATAATATTCGTCGTCAGAAAAAGTCGAATATTCGAATATCTGAAAGTTTCGAATATTTGCAAGCCCTAGTCTATTCCCCAAAAAAGTATTTGTGCATACACGCAGTATCTTTTTGGCATTTTACGATACTTCGTGTAATCACCACTGAAAAAATATTGTAGGAAATACATTGTTGCCAACCTAATTTTAACTGTCATCACTGACAGATGAGTGAACCATAGAAATGTTTTTTTTTTTATTTCATTCATTCTTTTCCCGCCCGTACCCTCCATTCTTTGCTAGGTACTTCTTGAATGAAAAATATTTGTTAAATTTACAATTTTATTTCAAAGTAAGTGCTCGGTCGTAGAAAAAATATTGTATGTAACGTTGTTTAACTGAGTCAAAAAATTCTCGTGGCGTCTTTATTAACAATTTTCGGCTTCGCCTTTTTTGATCTTTCTTAAACAACGGTTGCATAAAATACTATTATATGGTGCGTGACCGAATAATGTACCTATCAAACTGTTTAGACGACAACGGTTTCACTCACTTGAATTTTTAGTCGCTGTTGGTGACATGTTTCGGGCCCTTCGGGGTCCTTCTTCAGGCTCGAGTGCTCGCGGCGACTGCAACTCGTCCCAATAGCGACTAAAAATTCAAGTGAGTGAAACCGTTGTCGTCTAAACAGTTTAAAATATGTCTCACGAAAGTTTAATCTCGATTAATGTACCTATCGACTAATGAAAATTACTTTTATGCCTTCGTCAAAGCCAAGGTCAAGTAAGTCAAAGCCAAGGACAAGTAAAAGCTCCTACGATTAAAATAGCAATGTCAGAAAAACTTGGAATAGGGGTCGAAGTTTTCTAACTTTACCTTTAATCTGAAGGGCGGCAGTGTTAGAATAAAAAAAGTTTACTTATTAATCTCTTAACTTTGAAAGCTAAATTAGTGTCCACATGTTGAGCTTCTATTAAACTTATCCAAGTTCTCCAGTAACGCTACATTAGAGCTAGAGTGGCCATTAATGGACTAAAACTTTGTCTATGTTACTAAGCCCCCTGTAGCGTACATAAACTTTCACCGCGTTAGATATACCGTCCACATTGTGATATGATAATAACATGATCAAAACTCCACCGAAAGTCATGCTCGCATTATTAAAGTAGTGACTGACTATGTGTTTGGTAAAACAATAGTCGACTTTAATGTAAACAAGCTCTGATAGGATATACAATATACCTTTACAGTACATATGGGGCTACTTTTCCGCACTAGTGCGTAAAATAGCACTTTTCGTGCGTATGTCGAAACTTTAAAGTGCCATATGTACTGTAAAACGTTGTTCGATACACGTGCGAATAGGTAATTCGCAACTCGTGTCGATTTAAAACACTCCCTTCGGTCGTGTTTTAATTTATCGCCACTCGTTTCGAATTTCCTCTTGTTCGCACTTGTATCGAAAATAACTATTTCACATCACCTATTCGGAAAAGGGCATTTTCTTCCCTGCTAGGAGGGATACCTACAGGTACAGGGCCACTTATCTGTTCTAGGACAGTATTATTATTTTCTTTGCATACTATTTTTGTAGCTTAAATAATATTTTGAAACATAATAATTTCCTTATAGCTGATGTGAAAAACACTATAAGTATATGGTAGCAAAATTATTTTTGGGCGTTAACACTTGAATCCCTCACTACGCTCAGGATTCTATTATGGAATCCTGAGCGTAGTGAGGAAATCAATGTACGCCCTCGCCATAAATATGTTATTTTGCTCCCATATAAAGAAAATCCCTAACATGTCAATGCCGGTTAATCGCAGGATACCCAAATAAAATCTCCGCCGTTTTATCCAAAACTATTCATCAATGTGCGGCCTGTTTAAAAATTAATGTAACCTACAGCCTACTGTTCCTCAATCTCATTTGCAATTCCTTGTCCCTGAAGGGTCAGGAGCATCCCGAACAAATGTTTGCGTCGCCCGGCCCAATTGAAACAATCAGAAAGGGACCGTTCATTCTTACTGCTGCTTCAGCTAAAGATTTGTTACATGTGAGGAATTTTAAGTGTCTGACAAAAGACTCGGCAACTCAGGTAGGTGTACTTACGTATAATCGGCATCAGAAGTTGCTAATAGGGTGAGGTGTGCAAAATAATGAATTTAGCCAAAAATTATTATCTTGTGCAATTGTGCGCAAATAATTTTGAACACTTTGTCTGAGTACCCACAACACAAGTTTTTAAGTAATTGTTACGCTTAGCATAATTACTCAAAACGTTTGTTGTTATATTTTACAGTGTAAACAATTGTTGGTGAACCAATAAATACAAATACAAATACTAGCCTTCTTGAGCTTTCGTAGCGCTTAGTCAATTTGTGTAAAAATTGTCCTATAATATTTATTTCTTGATTGATAATATTATAAATTTATCTATGATTGTTCTAATTATAAAATGGTGGTGCCTCTTTAACTTTGCTCACCCGTTACCATCAAGATGTTCTCTCTTTGACTCCCCAATCCAAGTGAACGAGTCTGCACAACTGTCCGTTTAACTCCCACTTACCCCTACCACTTGCTAACTCAAGTGTTGCCAGGTAAGTCATTAAACATTACCCATTACCCTAATATTAAATTCAGGTATGTTCAGAAAGTTGCCAAGTAAAATTCATATTTGCTTACACTTTTTGATATAATTACCAAAAATCATGACATTCGGCCATCCTACTTCGTGCATGACTCCGGCGCACGAAACTCAATTTAAGGTTGAAAAGAAAATAGCTAAGAAAGCGCCTTTAGAAACACTTATAAAACATTTCTTATACACTGAAATAAATCGTACCTACTCCATGAAATTCCTCTGAGATCGAAATGCTTATTCAGCTTCTTATACCTAGTTGTAAACAATAACATTAAATGTGTAAACTTTGTTTTAAATCAATATGTTTGAGCTCGCGTCTATCATGACATTCGGCCTTCAGTTCTTTCCTTTCTTTATGTTTACTGTCAATTGCATATGTTTAGCTTTATGAGAATTTGACTTGTAGTTAATTATTTACTTGATGTTTACTACGTGTCTTACAAACGCTTAAAACATTTTTCATCATACAGCGATATAAGTTTATGCAATAAATAGATTTTATTCAATGAATTCGATAGTCTTCAAGTAAAATATGATATTGTACCTTTAAAAGTTTAAATTTTAATATTATGAACACAAACTATTTTTTTTATTGTATTTCTCTGAAACAGACCTGACAAATAAATCAGATTTTGGTACCTCTCTAGGAAGAAACTTGGCCTGTTACAATCCCCTTTATGCTTTATAGTATCAACGAGTATGTATGTACTAGGGTACTCTTGAGTGTAAATCCATATTGGTATGTTTATTTCCGAATAGGTACCCAAAAAAAAAATGGGATAAAAACAATTCTCAAACTTACAAAAGCGTAGCTGCTACATTTATAGTAAAAAAAATGTTTTCATTATTTATCGTTTATGATTTTTAACTGTAATACTATTTTCAGCTCGTACGTTACAGGTCTTTAGCTATTGGTGTTACTTAAGATATACATATTTTCTTTATTTTATTAGCATATAACCTTGCTAACCTGTTTCCGAATATTAAACTCAAAGTCGACAGAAACACTTGAGACAGGTTTCAGTAGCAAAACGCAGACTTTATCAATTTTATCATGCATAATTGTAGATTTTTATTTTTGCAAATAATATTAAATAATTGTATAATGTCCAATATTTTGATGCATTTTCTAAATTTCAAAGTCTATTTGACACCCAATATATCTAATAATTTACCAGTTTTTCTTGAAGATTTATTTTATTTCATCTATTGTAACAGAAATAAATCAACTGGTCGGACCAAACGGAAGATTTGCATTTTGTACACACCCTTTTGATATCATTCGTTACAGCAGTCTTCTAAAGATGGCAATTTATCTTTTTTTTTTTTTTAATCAAAGTAAGCTTTCCAAAAAAAAAAACATGTTTCTTCACACACTTTCAATATTATTTCTCACAGCAATCATGCAAAGATAGCAGATTTTTCAAATCAATGCAAACATTTCTGACGAAACCAATCTTATTGGTGCAATTGGTTTCTTCTTTCATACTGACTTAATTGATTTTAAGTACCTATCTATAGTGCATATAAAGCCATTTATGGCAATTATAATATTCAACTCTATTGACAGTATTAAAATTCAATTTGAAGTAAACAATTTTATGTGACATACATTTTTTAAGCGTACCGACATATGTTAAGTACCTAATCAATAACCGTTTCAATATTATTTTATTACCTCTGTTAAGATGAACTTCAAAATGTAAGTGTTTCATTAATAAATAAATGAACAAACGACACAATGACACGAAATTAACTTTTTGAAAATAGAACGTAAATAATACAGAAACTAGATATTAAAAGCGGAAATGTGGAAAGTCATGTGATATACCAACTACAACTTATGAAAATTATGAATTTTGAATTACATTTTTTTTTATCCTGATCCTGATACGAATGAAACATCACAATCATAACTTTGAATACGAGAGAGATAGGATGGTTTTAATTTTGGATGTCTCGATCATTGATGTATATGTTACCCTATATAACCCTTTCTAGATATGCTAGAACAGTTATTAACAACTACTAATGCTATCCCATCATTTAGATAAACTATTCTTCTAGACACTGTTTTTTAAATCGATTAACAAATCAATAATAATCAAGCAGAGTATGTTTAGAGTTAGACACTGGCATAAATACGACTAATCTCACAATTCGCATAATTTAAAAGCAAATCAGTTACTGAAATCACGCATAGGCAATGAATGTTACCTATTTCATGTCTCTAACCAAAATCTAAGTCAAATACCTAATTCAAATATTATTTTTTTAATTTACGACTATACATGTACTTTATTATTTCTATGCTTCAAACATATTATTACGTATCTAGAGGCTGTAGCTCTAAACTTCTTCACAAACTCAGCCATTTCTACAATTTCGCTTTTATAACGTGATTTGTAACTGTATATAACCCTAAATATTCTTCATATAGACGTACAGACAACTAAAAATAAAATACCTTTTGACATTGATATCTAATTTACTAGAGCTTTTTTTTCATTTGGATATTCTAAGTTTCAAAAATAAACTCGCATCAAACTTTCAATCATAGAGAAAGTACATTTTTATTTCAAAATATTTCGAGACCGCATGTAACGATACTTAAATACTATTTTGTAAGAGAGGAAATCAAGCCCAACCCCTACATGACACCAAACTCGATCGCACCTTATCGTCATCGAGATCACCACTAATACTTACATCAAGACCTCTGAGTCAATTGCATATAGGTAACTCTCTCAATTTAATAATCCTGCTAGCTATAAAGCTATAATCGTATCAAACTTCACAAAGATCAGAATAACGTTGTATGTATAGGTATTAGGTACCAAAGTTATTGCGGAACAGATACTAAAAAATGTTCCTTATGTTTCCATAGGTAACGCAACTTAAAGAAAAAAAAAAACAACTGCATACAGTATAAACGGGCTGCACCCAGGGAGCGCCAGCAGCGAAAACTCAATGACCAGTGCAAAATGACAATTGTCTCAATTGAGGCCAACGCCATCCAGCGTTATTACGTCTCATCACTTGAAACCCCCAAACACATCGCTGTCAGTACTCGAGCCATACCAGTACCAGCTAGAGGGAAAGTCACCAGATGGCATTCAATTCAAATCAACAAAGAAGAACTCAATGACATTGTAACAGTCCCTCGACCAGGCCACGTGCCCGTCCCACGTTTTACGAATCTTACGTCTTACGCTCTCGCGAGTTTAACATTTTTTTTTTCATCACAAAAAATGCTCGGCGCCGCCAAAGAAGTTTTTACTTTAAAAATTACATTCATTATCACCACTAATTTTGAAACGACTATTTCGTAATGTTAAAAAAAAATGTTTACTTATAGTTAGTTTTTGAACATTTACTGCTTCATAGTTCATTAAAATGGGTTTGAAATATTTTAACTACCACTCACTTATGGCATGTACATATACTAATTTAATTTATACAATAAGTTATTGCCAATTGCGTTAGTGTGAAAAATTCTAAATCAAACAGTTTTCTGACATCAATCAGTCAACTATAGCTTCAAATAGTAGTTTATGCAACAGTGATATAATAAGGGTTCTTAAAATTCAAGGGTCGAAGTTACAAAACGAGACGTAGTCGAGTTTTGTAAAAAAAGACCCGAGAATTTTAAGAACCAATTATGAGCTGTTGCATACATTACTTTTTCTATGACAGCTGCAGCAAAAAAAAAAAAAAAAAAAAAAAAAAAAAAAAAAAAAAAAAAAAAAAAAAAAAATTATTAAAAAAAAGTTATTATTAAAAAAAAAGTTATCATTAAAAAAAAAGAGTTATTATTTAAAAAAAATTGAGTTATTATTTAAAAAAAAAAAGTTATTATTTAATAAAAATAAAGAGTTATTATTGTAAATGAAAACATACCTCTTTCAATCAAGATGATCGGAACTTGTATCTTTAAAAAAAATAAAGCAGTTGTATTATACTCATAAGATGACTGCTAGCAGTCATCTTATGAGCCTATAGACAAAGCATTCAAATGACATTGCTTTAGATATCACTGTCAGTCATTTAATTGACACATTTAAGTGCTGGAGTAGAAAAAAGATCATTGTATTTAATATTCAACACAGATATTATTTTATTGAATTCATTTCATAGTCAAAATATATTCATTAGAAAAACCCGATGAGGTAAAAACCAACTACTCTTTTCAATCTTCCGCCAATGACAAGAGTTCTCTGGTATAAAAAAAATATTCTCTGACCTTTGTTATAAAGTTAGCACAAATGTGACATTTTAACTAACTCTGTAAATTTTCATTGACCCCATTTCACAATTCATTCAACAATTCTCAGTCACCTTGACCCCTCACTGCTATTTGAGCAGGTCAAAACCAATATCAACTTCCTTTGATGCTTTCAACGTTTCTCGTATCTCGTTTGTTCCACCTCGTACTCCAGCACATGATCATTTTAAAATAAACAAAATTCTTACACTTCCTTCTCAATACATTTAATATGACTTTGCAAAACACGTTAATGAAAACATAACTACATTTCCGTGCAAACAGATCACTCGCACAAGACAGGGATCAAAAAATCAACTCCGAACTCATCCTATTAGACTGACCAAGTCATATGGTTGGTAAAGTTTTACTTGTCATTAACTTCTGTCCTTTTTAAGAGAATTACTCCCATACTGTTCTTAATGTTATTTCAATTTGTTCATTATGTTGAAACTATTTGCAGTATCTCTCATTAACCACGTCGACATTTTAAAAGAGGAATAAGACATTAACATTTACTGCGCAACCCGATCGAAATAATACACGTACTTATCCGTGAAATATTTAAAATACTTGAAATGTAAGTACTCAAACCCTTTTCATGTCTTTACATTACAACCTTCCAGACTCAGTCTTACATAGATTCAAAATGCTTGTTATCACAAAAACACAACAAGAACTACCAGAATATTAATAAAAAAATCTGTGGAGCTGTCGCTAGTACAACATAAATCCTCTGCACTCTCACGATATCTATGCCTACTTTTTTCCACTATAAACATTTTAACATGATCTGCAATAAATGATCAACATTAGCATGTCAGATCCACATCAGTTTATTTTTTAACTTTCAATAACGTACACGTGCGCTATACTATGTATTTTACTTGTTCCAAACATCTCTAAATTTTCAAATTTAAATAAAAAGTCATCTTCATCAGACGCATACCCGCGTTACACAAAACGAAACTCCAATAACGCATGCTTAAGTAGTACAAATGACGCACTTTCGTGTCATATAGAACTTAACCTCAATGACGCCCCAACGTCAAAAAATCAGCTTCAATGACGTCTCCACGTCATACAAAACAACATCAATGACGCCACAACGTCACACAAATGACAATGCCATGTCATACAAGTGACGCTTCCACGTCACACAAATGACGCCTCCACGTCACACACAAATGACACCTCCATGTCATACAAATGACGCCTCCACGTCACACAAAAGACGCCTCCACGTCACACAAAAGACGCCTCCACGTCACACAAAAGACGCCTCCACGTCACACAAAAGACGCCTCCACGTCACACAAAAGACGCCTCCACGTCACACAAAAGACGCCTCCACGTCACACAAAAGACGCCTCCACGTCACACAAAAGACGCCTCCACGTCACATAAAAGACGCCTCCACGTCAAACACAAAAGACGCCTCCACGTCACACAAAAGACGCCTCCGCGTCACACAAAAGACGCCTCCACGTCACACAAAAGACGCCTCCACGTCACACAAAAGACGCCTCCACGTCACACAAAAGACGCCTCCACGTCACACAAAAGACGCCTCCACGTCACACAAAAGACGCCTTCACGTCAAACACAAATGACACAAGCTGGCCTAGCCAAGGTTACATTCGCTATCGCTTCGACAACGAAACGCTTTGTGTCTCTCTATCACTCTTCCATATTAGTGCGACAGTGACAGTTGCGTTTCGATCGCTACGAAGCGTAAGCGATTGGCATTTTGGCTACGCGGCAAGCTCATATTAACGTCGATTTAAAGTATCAGGATCCCTGTGCTATTGGTATCTTACTAATGTCATATTTATTTCGTAAATGCACTGCATTGCACAATACTACTTATACGGTACTCATTTAAATTAATTGTAATGATTATATTGTATCATAAAATATTATTAGTTTGCATATGACAAAAAAAAATCAAATAGGCTTTAACCGAGAGGAACAAAGTACCGTTGTCACTAAAAATTGCTGGACAAAAACTATAGGTTATAGTTAATCAGTTCAGTTTCAATGAACAAGGCTTATTCCGTCCCAATTAACCGCGATATGCTACACATGTACTATATTTTATGAAATAAATAAGACATAATTCAATAGCACAAATTTCCGATCACTGATCACCAGCACAAGCCCACACATCAATCTGTAATCATAAAACACAAAAAGATCAAAATAATAGGCATTTCAAATATGTACTTATCTACTCATAAATGTATCAATTTTCTTACGACGTTGCAATTTGATGACAATAATTTTGATCATTTATAGTAGATAATAGGTACATATAAAACAATAATCTGTGCTAAATAGCCATTAAATCGACGGGTACATAACTATTAACTTATGAACTCATTCCAAAATCAAAAGTCTGCCGCTTTAATACTAATACAATAATTATAATTTCATTGTAGGTAGATGTCGTAATAGCAACCGACTAAAATAATTGTACCATTCAAATGATATCGAAAATTATGGTTATATTCCAAATACTTTTGCAAAGAACACGTACCTAGATCAGATACTCTAATTACTCATCCATCTAAGAGTATATAATTAAATATATAACTTTTTACCGTTAGCAAAATGTAGGTTACCTACCTTCATTAAAACAAACCAAACTAAACTCAACACTTTTACAATGAATTGATGTAAAATTTTACTTTGTCGCTGATTATACAACTACCACTCATGTATAATAAAACTACCTTATATTTTTTTTTTGCATTAAAATATCTTGATAATTTAAAACAACACTACAAAGCAACAATGTAAAGAAAGTCTAAGCTTCTTACAGCTACAAAACTGCATTCGAAACACATAAACTACTCGAGGTTTATAAAATCAATCCATTATGTAGGTACTTAGGTACCTACTATTGAAATAAAATAAAGACAACTTACGTTTTTATTCTACCGATCGAATCTAAAAATCTTATTGTGGGTTAGTGGTACGTTAACACTTCTGAAATATTATAAATTTATCTATGATTGTTCTAATTATAAAATGGTGGTGCCTCTTTAACTTTGCTCACCCGTTACCATCAAGATGTTCTCTCTTTGACTCCCCAATCCAAGTGAACGAGTCTGCACAACTGTCCGTTTAACTCCCACTTACCCCTACCACTTGCTAACTCAAGTGTTGCCAGGTAAGTCATTAAACATTACCCATTACCCTAATATTAAATTCAGGTATGTTCAGAAAGTTGCCAAGTAAAATTCATATTTGCTTACACTTTTTGATATAATTACCAAAAATCATGACAATATATTTCTTTTATCATACCCACTGTCTCATCAGCTGCTGACTGTTTGTGCAGAGTACCTACCTAGCTAAACATTAATTATGATAGATTGCGAAGTTGTTATTTTAAATAAAGTCGAAACCAGTCTTTTACTTATACAGTATAATGCTATTTAACGCTAATCGTCCATTTTTAGCTACACCTACAAACCGCTTGATACCCGTAAATATATAAAAATTATTTATTAATGTCATGTTTAAATATTATATTAAAAGAACTTAAACCCGCTGAAATTATCACTAAGCGCAGAAGAAATAGTTGCTAAAAACATACATAAGACTAATATTGACAATGGATAAACATCAAAGTTAATTTTAAGCGAATAATGTCATCTATAGGTGATCCGTTTTTTTCAGGACAATTCTGTGCAAGCGTTCTATGACGTCATAAACCGCAGCTTTTACCGCCAAATGGAAAAACGCGACAATTTATTTTAAAACACATCAAGTTTGGTCGGGCTCTATTATTTTTGGGGCTGAAGCACAACATGTCGGTTTATATTTAATTGCAGTGCATACAGATGACGCACACATAC
This sequence comes from Cydia amplana, assembly GCF_948474715.1. Classification (NCBI taxonomy): domain Eukaryota; kingdom Metazoa; phylum Arthropoda; class Insecta; order Lepidoptera; family Tortricidae; genus Cydia; species Cydia amplana. The sequence goes on from NC_086072.1 coordinate 5,486,469, forward strand.
ATATAATAATGATTTAAGCGACTAAGCTACACGGTCGGCTACGAGTCTTTCGTATTTTTCAACCATTGCGACCTTAGTAGTTTCCGACCGTGGCCACCAAATTGTATAACACCCCGAATAAGGTCAGGTTGGCCTTGGACCACAGGAAGCTTGATTGCCCGCCGTGTAGTATGCTATAGACGACATGTATTTAGTCTGTGATGTCACCCGGGCCACAACTCGGTTTTGCTACACCCCATTACTACCGACTAGGCTAGGAGGCATAAAGCTTTATGTGGAGTCACACTCTTAAGAACCATACATATTGTATGCGTGGTGGGGCTGGATCTGTACAAACAAGATTAATTTAAAACCAAATCAAGTGTACCTAAGCACAGTTTACACAAGAGTGCATGAAGCCACTTAAAGTAAAAAGACATTACAAGTCCCTACAGTCACGTTGCCAGCTAATCTAGTCATAATAACACAATTCACGACGAATACATGAGTAAGGAACGAAAATATATTATCGTTTGACCCCTCCGGACGGCTCGGACGGGTCGGAAAGGACAAATTAGTTACCCCTAGGGACGTTTGCTTACTGCGACCTTCCGCACCCTTCACTTCGCAAAAAGTTATATTTTCGTTGTACGTTTTGGTTGTATGAGATCTAGGTGATTTAATTTATTTTAATTAGTTGTTACTAAAGTTAAACCACAGCAGAAATAACCTATTTTATAATATTCGGAGGCATAACAACATAAAGTATAAAAGCGTTATGCGCGCACATGTTTTATCAAACAAAACATATTTAATTATATTCCAATAAATAGTAACTGAATAAGACTCACGGTTACTTAGATAATGAGTTCTTTATTCTTTGTAATAATGAAACTAGTAAACATGTTTTTACGCAATTTATTTCGTTCTTTTGTTCTGAATCACAATTAGATATTTTTGTTTTTCAAACCGGCGGTAGGTATTCAAAGCACATTTATGTATTATGTTTTTATTTTTCTAAAGGAATATTAGTTTGTCCAAAGTAAGACTTTAACTCCGAATTACAAAAATTTATCCAAATTCTTACCCTAGTAAGAAATGACTACATTTAAAGCATATTTAGGTAAATATGATGCTTTTAAAATAGTAATACTTATAATGTTGTATTTACTTTTCTAAAGGAATAGCTTGCCCAAAACAAGATTTTATCTCGAAATTACGAAAAAAATACCTATTTAAATTACGATTTCTTACTAACGCCGAAAGCAATATTGTTTCCCTTATCTTATTTCCTCGCTATGTTTGACTTCAAAGCAATATAAACTTACTTTTATTTATATCACTTTAGGATTCAGGGGATTGAATTTTATTAAGTTGTGTTGTAGCTTTGCTTGTTTTGTACGCGAATCCTTTTATTCATGAATATAACATTGTAATATAGATATATCGTTATGTGACTTACGTACTTTATATATAAATTACGTAGGTACATTGCGTTGATGAAAAGCTTGTTCCAACAAAATTGATGATTAATATTTTATTACAAAAGACATTTTAATGAGTTAAAACCCGATGCTCACAATATTACATAAAGGAAATTCAATATCTACCTATGGATTACATTACTCATATTAAATTATATAGGTATAATAATTGGAATTTCGAACAATCCATTTATTCGTATTTTCATTCAGTTACCCTAATCTGCTATTATGAACGTTACATGCGATATATAATTAAATTCCTTTATGAATAAAACATTGTTAAATCATAAAGTAACGGTAAGTACGAAGCTATTAAAAGGTATAGGTGAACCAGGATCTATTGAGGGTGCGCCATGTTGCGGAATTTCACTGGAACTAATTTTTTCATACTACACTGAATTGTCACCCTATACATGAGAATAACAGCGCCCTCTTGACAATTATCATATATTACTGGTCAGGCTATAAGTAGGTACGTAAGAAAATACGAGTACGTGGAATATCATACAATTTCATTATTTTGTATGAATAAACAATTAAAGTAATTAATAGCTCTGTTACTGTCTATAAATTGTATATATACGGACGTCAATCACAATGAAAAAATCAACGATGATCAACTCTGGTCAACGAGGGACTCGAACTCGGATCTTTGGATTGCCGGTCCAACGCTGTTACTGTCAGCGAAAGTGTAGTAAATCTATAATTAGGTATCTATACAATCTACTTATTCTTTTGCGATATTTCTCTTCTCAAGAGACCTAGTTGAATCATGAAAGTGTCCGGGAGACATGCTTTTAGCGTACAGTGACACGAAATGTGAGAACACAGATCGCTGCTCGGTTAAATTCGGTTCGTTCAAAATGTATCATAGAAAACTCTACAAATAATGCAGGTTGTCTGCAGTCTGCATTATTTGTGCTGAATAAAGAATGCACTGAGTAGCTTAGGTACTCGTAAATATGTTACATTACATTTATAAACAATTTTAGACTAGAGACTACAGATACATTTATGAACTTGTACCATAAGGCGGACAATTTCTTTTTCATCACACTTGTTCCTGTCCTCTTGTTTCATTCTCACCTGCGTGTGTGGCTGCACGTGTGTCGTGAGATGAGCGCGCACATTGAGCTGCAGCCGCAGGGTGATGTGTCCGTGCGCATTGGCCGCGCGGCACGCCCACCGGCCGCCATCTTGGACGTCGGCGCGGCGCACGCCCAGCGCATCGTGCGAGCGCGTGTAGCGCCCGCCGGCCTCACCGTCGCGGAGCTCTCTGAGCACTCCGCTGGCACTTTCTCGGTACCAGCTGTGAACAAGGAACAATAGCTATATTATTTTTGAAATACTGTAGTGTGAATATTGTTGTAAGAAAAATGATTGCAGCAATTTAGCTGAGTCTGAAGAGCTTCCATTCAACGCAATTCAGTTAAATCGTATCAGAGCGTTGCAGCGCGTAGCACTCTCAAACAATTAGTTACGCGTCAGTGCGAGTTAGCTTAGCTCGTACAGTAGGTACACGTCATAAGTTTTGACAAATGAAATACGTTCATCGCTAGGACATGCGATAATAGGCCCACTGTTAGTAAATGTGGCTTTCCAGCAGAGAAGGGTCCTTATGCTTCATTTGAAATTTTCCTTTCAGACCTTTCTATCAGAATTTCTGTTGGAATTTAAAATATAGTGGACATAGAAACATATAAAGTACCTACCTCAATATTTTAGTAGGTATAAAATAATATACTTTTTGTTAACAACAATGCATTTTAATTTGTGTTGTATAGGTATTTGTGTTGTTTAGTTTACGTAAGTACAAACACAGTCATATATACTACGTTCAATTTAAATTGCCTGCAAGTCGAGTAAAGATTATAAGCTCTTAAAATAAAGTTTTTTTATAAAATAAATGTACTTTTACCTAATTGGGAATATAACTTTAATCGCGTTATTGAGGCAAAAGCACCTCTTGAAGCTTGAGATCAAATTTCGTAGTTCTGCCTCGGTTTACAATAAAGAATAAGTAGTAAATGAACAAAACACTCTACACCTACACCACATCCTTTCATTATGCTCAAGAGCCGTCTTCCGCCTCGAATGGTGGAAGCCTGTCAAGTGTCGTCTCTTTTATTTAAGGCATCGTTCGAATAGTGACAGGAAAGTCGCGGTCGATTGCGGCGACACTATGGTATACCATGGCATTTTATATAAAATACATTCCAATCACGGCGGCAATGCAGATGGACCGCAAAACCAGGCATGTCACTGGCCGGCAGGGTTGGGCAGTATTTCAATTACATGTATTTGAAATACGTATTTGAAAAACAAATTAGTATTTTGTATTTGTATTTCAAATACTACCTCAAAAGTATTTTGTATTTGGTATTTCAAATACTGCACTCACATGTATCCAACAATACTTGTACGGCATGGCCTTGTAAGTCATCATGACATTTTGACATGTACGCGCAGGCGCAGTCGGCGCAGAGCGCAAAGTGGACGCGTTCGCGTTCATTTACTTATAGGGTCGTGTTGTACGGTTGCGTTCGTGGCCCACAAATGGTCTCGCCGGAAGACCAGCGCTGACTTTCGGGTTAGCATTATGCTGAGGCGAGACCATTTCGTGGTAAACTATAATTTCTGTTTAAAATATACTTTTTGTAATACGTTTGTATTAAATGTAGTTTAGTTTGCCATGAATAAACGAATTCTAAACGAATTCTTATGTATTTAGTATTTTGTATTTCAAATACTTCAAGCTTCAAAATACATTACTATAAATACATTTTATTAAATTCTATAATCCTAAAATGTCTAATCTCTCGCACAAGCTGTGAGCCGACCGCGAACCTCCGATCCAGCCGAGATACAATTTTCATTGGCTGGATACTGGATCTATATTAGGTCAACTTCTGCGTGGAACTTTTCGTTTAAATCTAGGGGATAGGGTCATTGCAGTAGTTTCCGTCCATGCACTAGTTTTCGACGACTTGACGGATTATCAAATATATATTTCATTTTTAATTTACTACTTTTTGCGAAATCTTCATCTTCCTCGCGTTGTCCCGGCATTTTGCCACGGCTCATGGGAGCCTGGGGTCCGCTTGGAAACTAATCCCAGTAATTGGCGTTGGCACTAGTTTTTACGATAGCGACTGCCATCTGACCTTCCAACCCAGAGGGTAAACTAGGGCCGTAATTGGAATTAGTCCGGTTTCCTCACGATGTTTTCCTTCACCGAAAAGCGACTGGTAAATATCAAATGATATTTCGTACATAGTTCCGAAAAACTCATTGGTTCGAGCCGGGGTTCGAACTCGCGACCTTCGGATTGCAAGTCGCACGCTCTTACCGCTAGGCCACCAGCGCTTCCTTTTTGCGAAATATCATTGTTATATGTAGACAGATATATTGCTTAGACGCCTTAGACATAAGGATTGAAATCAGTCCAAATTTGTGCAGGAATGTAGGTATATATTCAAATTTCGTCAAGTGGACGTAAACTAGAGCTGGACGAAAACTAGCGCAATGACCCTATAAGTTTATATGAAAGGATATTCGTTAACGTTAAAACTAAATGCTAAACAAAAAATAAATAAAGGTATATTTTGTAATTGAAATACATTATTTTAAACACTGTAATTTGTATTTCAAATACCCGTCACCAAAGTAGTTTGTATTTTGTATTTCAAATACTTTTAAAAATGTATTTTGTAATTTGTATTTCAAATACGTGGAAGCCAGTATTTTGCCCAACCCTGCTGGCCGGCCGCAGTTCTTAAAAACAGAGCGAGTGAGTACTTTCGCTGAACCAGAGACAAGGATCGTCATTGGCTGAACCAATCTTTTAATACACGTATAATATACGTTGCATCACAAATGAATCGATCAACTCCCTCGTTGTGTCTCAAGATAAATTATCACCTAAGCACACGACATAACCGCTGCATAGTGCTGCCAGAAACATTACGGAGTGGCAATGCTGCCAGCAGTAGGAAATGGAATGTAGGATGTAGGCAACCTTAAGTTACACGTGTCTTGGTAATAAAGTAAATGTGTCTGGCTAGAGAAGTATTCTTATCTTATTTATCAGTGTCGGCAAGGTTACGGCGGTAAGGCGAAAATTTCACGAAAATTGGAAGTGTCAAAACGATTGGAAGGTCCTCATTTCAGTACCTAGTGTTTTTTTATCCATTCGTAACTAAGCTTGGGCGACTAGCGACTGTCAACACGATAAGCATATGTCGATATATTTATATGTAGGTATATCGCTCGGATCATATATCAAGCTGATTGCACAATACAAATTGGATTGAAGAAATAAAATGTTGTTTATAAAAAAACCGGTAATGATAAAGTCCCGTTTCTTAGTTGACTGTGCACAAAGGGTTCTTAGCTAAGGGAAGAATAAAGCGATATTCGAGTAAACGACAGTCCATCGGTATCCCAGGAACGGCACACGCGCCGTCATTAGCGGGACAAACACGCCGCCGGGATTAGGGGAAAAAATGCGTGACATGTCACTTCGCGTAAATACTGAAGCGAAATAAACTTTTTTGTACTACATATACGTCTCTTTCTAATACATAGAAATGTCGAAATGACGGACAGGGACAAATTTGTTCGATTTGACAGACGATTACGAATAACGCCATAAGTATGTTCATAGTTAACTAGTTATAAGAACGATTAACATGATAACAATAACATTTCGATAAAAATATTAACGATCAATAAACTAAGTATTTACAACAGGTGATTGGGGCCAAAGGAATTATTTTGCCAGTAAAATTCCTTTGAAACAGTATTTCTCTTACGTTTGAAATGATGGGTCTAATTCAAAGTAATTATGGAGCATAATTCTGCCTTTGATGTCAGACGCAGCCCGAGTAAACGAGCAAAATAAAAAGAACAAGGTCTAGTTACGTTTAAAAGTTCCATCATTTAATTATTTACTTAGGTACCGATTTGTGTGGGTTCGGTCGCCGCGGCGCGGCATCTACAGCGGGCTTAGCACGGTTCCATTTTTATCAACTATCACTATGCCCGTCACTTTCGCACTTACATACTCGTTAGAACGTGACAGGCATGGTGATAATAAACGATAAAAATGCGACCGTGCTACTAGGGCAGATTACAGATAGTGGGTAGGGTATGTACTTAAAGTGTCATTCTATGGAACTTGTTAAATATGTAAACAAAAGTCACTAGTAAATGGCGGTTTGTTAACCTATAAAATATTATGTAAAACGATTCCAAAATTTTGTTCAATCAGATACCAACTAGTGCTCAAACATTGTATTACAATTTACATGTATACAATGCGATACATTGTAAGATAAATAAAAGTTTGTAAAAAGACATTCATAACCCGTGTAAATTCGTTAAACGGGTTTATTTCTATGTTACAGCAGACTCCTAAAATGATGCACTACAGTTGATTGCACCTACATGTTCCCGTGGCGTGCAATTTGTAATTTTATTGTTGGTTTTTCTCAAAACTTGGCCATTTTATTTTACGGTGTAGTATGCATTATCTTTGTCTGAAAATTCTGAAATTGTATGAGTAGGTAACAGAAAGTAATTATTCGATTGCACACAACTCAATTTTCGATCGTACACAAATTACAACACGGGCAATTTGTCGTGTCATGTCGTGTCGATTATAATTTGCGAATCTATATACTTATTTTAAATGCCGTTGAAAAGCTGTATTTGTATTTGTATGAGTATTTTTTAAGAGCCGATTACATTCGTGAATAGAAGAAGACGCAGACATGCGTTATTGTAAAATCAAAGGTCTACAATCATGTACAAGATTCTGTCAAAAATATCAAAAATGCGACTAAAATAGGATCAATGATGTCAAGCGTCATTGAAAGTATTGAATTTAAAAAAGGTACCACTTGTTTACCTAATATGTATTAGTAAAAATGTTTTAAAGTCAAAAGCATTGCTCATTGTACAATTTAAGATTGAAATTCCTTTATTTGCATCCAGGCGGCTTCACATCGGAGGCCTGTGGGATAATTTATTCTGGAACCTGTCTTAAGACCCTTAGGGCATACGTTGGTATAATATTATTAGACAGAAACAACAACGTCCCTGAAACTGATAAAAAACAACGGGTTGCACTCCGGGAGTGCCGACAGAAGTGAAAACTCAATGACTAGTCCAAAATGTCTGCAGCACTATGTATAATTGACACATCCTCCTTTTTATTGAAAAGCTTTAGTTCCGAAATTGCTGGTCAGTGAGCGTGTTTAAAATTCGAAATTCAAATTTGTAGCGTAAATTGTTTAAAATTCAAATAGAAATTGTAAAGTTACCTTGCAGACCTCGCATCTAAATGTATTTGGTTATGATATTTTGAGTTTGATTCACCAGTACTAGAGTTCACTTTTATTAGATGTAGCTTTATTAAATTATATTTGAGTGATATAAAGTTAGAATGTAACTGTGAGATCCTCGTATTTCAGCCCGTACAAGATTAGAGCCTTTTTCATGTAATGTCATTGAGTTTTTCTTTATTGATTTAAATGCCATCTAAATGAGTGGCCATCTAAATCTTACGGTCACGTGATCGCCTTACGCTGTCTCGAGTTTATAATTTTTTCCCCACCTCAAAAAGTGCCCAGCGCCGCTAAAGAAGTTTTCACTTCAATAATAAAATACTTTCAAACTGCCTTACTACTAAGGTACGTGCAGATTAGTAGACAAAGACATACGGCCTGATTCGAACTTTAAGATACTCCAAAATTTGCTAAAGATACGATATGGATCGAATATGTCAGTGTCAAAAGTGACGTTTCTTCAACCAAAAACGGACTTGTGGACCCGTAACACAAAACATGGAGGGTATATCAAGATAACTTACATAATTGTGACCTGTAGAATTGTATTTATTACAATTTGTTTTTTTGATAAATATTAATTAAGAGTATAAGTATTTGAAGACATGTCACTTTCGACACTGACCGATTATATCCGTATCAAATCCGGTTAAAATTCATAACCGGTTATTATAATCAGAATACGCTTCCTGTTGTATATCTTCGTCTCAAGTGAAGCTTCTATATATAGTATCGCTCCACGGGCAGAGGATATAGACACCGTGCATGCACAGACCTCTCCCGTCAAGGGTTAAAAATAGGGGCTGTATAACAAAAGAGTGCAGCAATTTCTCGCAACGTCGGGGCTAGGCATCAAGTGAGCTCAGTTTCACAAAGGGTGCATTTTCTCTACGTTTTACTGCCAATTTGAGGCATCGTGCTGACATAGCTCTTGGAAACTTGATAAACTATGGAACATACATCGATCTTGCATTCAGAACTAGAAGTAGGTACTTAATGCATCATAAAATTATATTTGGGCTTATACTTATAAAAAATATATAATTATGTTTCAATTGACGTTAACAAAAAACGTACCTACTTATGAAAGAGAGGTTATTAAAACTTTCCACTTAATTTAAAGAAATGCTATCATATCAATTTCAGGTCTCAGTTACTTTAATTTAAGGAGTCACAATAAATACTCAAAAAGAAAAAAATATCACTTATTTTGTAATTGTATTACCTGTTGTATTTTGAGATAGTCCTTGTGTATCAGTCTCATTTTACATACATAAAGCCAAATGAAATTGGTACCTAAGTAACTTTATAAAAATGTGGTTTGGTATCGGTCAGACAATCCACAAGTAAACTGAAAAGTAAGCGGATTTTACAATCTGTAGTTCAAAAGCATTTAAAGAAGCAGTAAGATATACGATAGTATGTATATGTATACGAGAATATATGTACTACTTTGTAAGGGGCTCGGTAACGGCCGAGGCGATTTGAAGAAACCCCGAGAATATGGGCTGTAAAAACTAGAAAAATATTACTAACTGGAGTAAGCCGTGTCTGTCTTTATACCATACTAGCGACCCGCCCCGGCTTCGCACGGGTTAACAAATTATAAATAAACCTTCCTCTTGAATCACTCTATCTAAAACCGCATCAAAATACATTGCGTAATAGTTTTACAGATCTAAGCATATATACAGACAGACAGACAGGGAAGCGACTTTGTTTTATACTATGTAGTGATATGTAAAGTAAATGGCCATTGAGCTTTATTTTAGTTCCTGTCGTAAGTTCTTAAAAGGTCAATACTTAACACGTTTTATAATAAAAAAAACAACGGGTTGCACTCCGGGAGTGCCGCCAGAAGTAAAATCTCAATGACTAGTGCAAAATGTCTGCCGCACTAGTATGTATAATTGAGGTTAACGCCATCTAGCGTTATTTCGTCGCATTACTGAAACCCCTAAGCACATCACTGTTAGTACTCGAGTTATATTAATACCAGTTAGAGGGAAACTCACTAGATGGCATTTAAATCAATAAAGAAAAACTTAATGACATTGAAGTATGTATCAGTTTTTCGATCAGTTACGAGGTTAACATTTTTTCCCCATCACAAAAAGTGCACAGCGCCGCTAAAGAAGTTTTCACTTCAAAAACTTCATGTAAGATTCGATGAACTAATCTCTCAAGTTGACTTTCGTTCTCTTTTAGACGTTGTATTTCTTTCAGCTGCAATTTTCTTACAACCAATCTACATAGCTTCTCTGTTTACAAAGTAGACAAAGTCGTGCGAGAAGCTAGGTGGTAATAAAACCGTGTAATAAAGTGGGGGTCGATCAGGTTTACGAGGGGGATATGTTCTGTCCACGAGTCGAAGGCAACTCAATTTTAAATACAGACCGTCTCAATGGGCGTGACAATTCCTTGTTAACGGTTATTGTGAATCGTTCCGTATTCTCATCGAAGCGAGAAAGTACTCGAGAAACATTGTCTATAGATATGGAAGGAGATATATTTTCTCTCATATGTGAAAATTATGTCTTAAAGTCATAAAGTTTAGGTTTAAAACCTGTCACTATAGCAAGAGAGAGAGGTAGATAGAGGGATCAAATCCATTGACAGTTTATGACATTGAAAAATTTTGAAAAATATAAACACTAATGTATTTAAAATAAGAAACCGTCATAAATGTTTATATCCTGCAATTTAAGTAAAATACTTTATGGCAATAATAAAAGTGCTTTTATTTCATGATTACTACTATATTTACAATATTTGTATAGTGCTATAATTTTTTTTTGCTTATTTTCGCTCTTCTGTAAACCAATGTAAGTGGCGTATGGCACAAACGTATTCTCACCCAGCGATACGCGCTTAATAATCAAAATCTGAACCTTGCAGATGTACAGTGAGCTTTAACTTAAATAATTATCGTAAATTATCTCAGAAAACAATTTTGTCTCATGTATTTCTTATACGTGTATTCGAAATTATGTTTCCAGGAAATCAGCGTGCATACCTCGCGCACTTCTTACGTTTCCACACGTAAATATTTCTTTTATACGGGGCAATTGCAAACGCTTCTCAGTTTTTGAATTCAAAATGTATAATATTTTAACTTTCAAGATTCCGCAAGTTGAAATAATATTAAATTAGCAAAATTGAATTTGGTTCCAGCGAAACTCGATATTTTCCTTAACAACATTTTAATTAAGGATCCACTTATTGGCCTGTGACTGCAACTGTAGTCTTTATTGCATTGATATAAGGTTTATTATTGTGCGATTCGGTTTTGGTGGTTGTTTCCTTGTTGAGAAAATACTTTCCCGGTGAACGGATTTAGTCGGCGTTTATGGAAAATAGAAATTTTCTAAGTGTGATGTTTTCATATTAATCTTTGTGTATCTATTTCGCACGGAATTGATATTTTATCTATATGAGCCTGGAGTACTTATCCCACTGCTGGGCAATGGCCTCCCTTCTCCCTTTCCAAGTATCCTGGTCTTTGCCCGTCACCCACCAGTTACTACCGAAGGCCTCAAGATAGGTAATTTATTTTGATATTTCTTATTGAGATTTAAGGCTTTACGAGCTTTGTCTGAACTAAATATCCTTTGTTTCGATTAAAACAAAACACTTAAGAATTAAACCTTAAAACGCTTATCAGTATGCAGAAAGAGGACGTAAGTGGGGCTATTGGTTCTTACGATACCACTAGGAATGCCGGGAGCGTACACGGCAGTACCGGCAAGGGATTTAAATGTAAGCAAACAACTTCACAACTGCCAACTTCGCATCCCTTGGTGCTTTTAAGAGATCGGAATACGAATGGGCTGTTTTTATGCCATTTAGTCGGCCTTCTCCTGACTGATGAAGATGGAAGTGTATTATTTTAGTTAACAACTTTATAATATGGATACAGAAGAAAATACAAAAATATAGTCTTTATTATTATTCGTGTCTCAGTTTAGAATTCTCGAGAAACTGAGAGTCTTTCGAACTCATTACATCTCTAAAGATAATTTGATGATAGTTTTTTTATTAATTATTATATATATATTTTAGCTCTGAAACTCAGAGACTTTAACATCTCTAAAGAATTTTAGTATTTTTCTGTTGATTGTATTTTTTAACATAGTTTTTTTTTAATGTAAATCGACATTTAGAGACTATAAAGTGGCTCTAATAAAGTGTCTAATATTTCCATATTTGTAATTGTATTTTGTAATTTTTGGTTATTTTTATGGCTTGTAAAAATTGCCCCTGTGGCCTATTTGTTGAATAAATATTTCGAGTTTTGAGTTTAGAAATTAAGATTAAGTAGACAAGCCGAGTAAAATTAGTTACTGGGCAAATAAAGCTGAAAATTAAATAAAGGCCAGTGTAAACGTAGTATTTCATGTTCGCTGAACCGTTTAGTACCCTTTCCAACTTCATTACGAGGGTCGCTACGACGTCGCTAAACAGCGTGCCTACGTCTTGTTAGAGACAGGTCAAGAAGAAAGACTACTGATCTCCCTTTAATCCATCATGCTACATATAATTATGTTTGTTGATTTCAATTTAGTATTTTAAAATTGCATTTTTCCAAGAGTAAACGATATTTTAATTATTTAATCGTGCAATTGTTTTCTAACGCATTGTGAAATTCGTATAATAAAGTCATCTTCTGAATTCTTTCCTATGAATACAGGGTGATTCAGGAGACGTGAGCAGGATCCACGCACAGGCATTCAATATACCTAACTGTTTTGATCCCGTAATAGTAAGAATTAACGTTTTGTTTCTTCTAATACCTATACAAAAAACGACTTAATTTATTTAGGTACGACATGCATGGACAATGCAATTGAGAATATGCCCGTCAAATACCGATAGAGTCTGTGCGGAAAGAGAAGAGTCATGGAATTAGTAACCAATACGTTCTATGATTTTTTTCATTCATTGTTATAAAGATAGTATTACGAAGGAAAGGCCAACTCCGAAAACAAATAGCTAGTTTAGTATCGAATTATAATCGAAATGTTTCTAACTCTGGTCGCAAAGCCGATGGCCACACGAAGTTGACAAGCCTCGCGGGACTGCACTCAGCGATATGTGATGGATACGCCTCGCGCCGCGAGTCAAACAAGTTACAAGCGGCAGCGGTCTCAAAGTGTCCCATGAGAGTCAAATTTCTGACGTCATAGCCACTAACATACCTACCCGTATTTGCGCAGTGTTTCATGACGATGAAACGTTCTAGTAACAGACGATTGACTCCTGAACCGTGTAGAGGTAAGCCTGTGTACTTCCTTATAATTACGAGAAAGGCTAGAAAACAGTTATTTGGGTGTTAAATGCGAAGGATTTGTCTAAAAACCAAGGATGTCTCCGATATGTGGAGAATACAACCAAGTGCCAAGCTAACGTGCAATCCTTAACGCTCCGTAGCGAAGGAAACGCACTATTAGTGTGGAAAAGTGATATAGAGAGATGACTACGATACGCTACGGAGCGTTAATAATTGGCATGTTGGCTACGCGCCCTGGTCACTTAAGTCAATCAAGTTACAAGCTGCAGCGGTCTTTAACATCCAGTGTGATTCTGTTTTTGTAGGCTGAATAAAAACCCATCCCAGTATGATTTTTGCGTTTTGGACTAGTAATTAAGTAAGTTTTCCAAAATATTATTAAGTTTGTTAACAGTTAGTTCAAACTGTAATTTTTAACATAAAATGTATTGAGACTAGCTATAGAGCTATGTAGATGTCACCCGCATTTTGGTTCAGTGCCACCTGCCTAACATATAATTAATAATTATAGGTGAACCAGGATCTATTGAGGGTGCGCCATGTTGCGGAATTTCACTGGAACTAATTTTTTCATACTACACTGAATTGTCACCCTATACATGAGAATAACAGCGCCCTCTTGACAATTATCATATATTACTGGTCAGGCTATACCAATAAATATACCAAATAAACTAGTTAAGTGACATCTTTTTAAACAAAATTCCTTTATACTTATTAAATCGTCTTTATAATTTCCTGTGTTAGTTTCTTAATTTTTTGCGTTACTTTTTTGTAAGTATGTTCCATTCTGTTACTTACACTATTTTATAATTCACATCACATTACCAAAAATAGCTCATATTTAAGATTTAATTACAAATAGCCGTTGGACTAGTGAAACAACATAACTATTTAACTAAATATTTATACTAGAGCTCCATCGGACCAGTGAAACAATATAACTATTTAAATAAAATAAATGTGTATACTAGAGCTTGTAAAAAGACTACCAAGACCTTGAACATGCCAAAGATCGAAACAGATTGGCTATCGCGTTATTGGTCAATCTGGGCTCCCGAGGGAGCGAACTCAGCGGCATGATATGACGCTCGGGGCGAGGCGAGGACATGCCGCTTACCCAAGTTACAGAAAGCAGCGATATTGTTTTTTCAAATATTTATTTGGGAATTTAAATGCTTGGATAAAACGGGTATTGCTCTATTGAACAAATAACCATTTAAATGTAATATTTACATATAAATGTAATGTAATAATAACAATATTTAGCGGTAGCCAATTTTTTACTGAGATATATACCTACCTATTATACAGGTAATATCGATGACGCTGTTTTAAGTACATAAAGAGAAAACTATTATAATGCCTTCATGACTTAAATACTTAAATACTTAAATGATTAAATAATTAAGCTACTTATATAAAGCAGTCATTTCGTAAATTTACAGGCTTAAATGATAGGAGCTGCACGCTTTATTAGCTACTATCTACTATTAGCTACGCCGCCAAAAGCAAACTACCTAGTAAACTTCAATATATTCTTATATAAATGTAGTTCTCCGCTAGTTTCCTTATAAGGGTAACATTCTATTTCTGACCGCAGCTGCACTACTGGTACTGAACGCGTCGCTGTTACTGTCAATTTCTATAGCAAAATGAACAGTAGTGCAGCTGCGGTTGGAAATGGACTATCACCTTAAGGGAACCCCTACGGTTATCACCAACGATATTATTTATGTCACCGCCATGAATGTTCTCGTTTACTCCTCCCGAATATGACATATAACGCGTGTTTTTGCGACATCATATCATTTCATTGCGAGGGTACATCTTCCCCAACCTCATAATTTTGAAGGCGACAAAATGTCAAAAGGTTCTTGAATGAAATTGGAGATTGAAGGAAAACGTAATAACAAACTTTGCGAGAAAATGGAATAAGGAGATGAATGCGATTGAGTCGGCGTTCTAAATGGAAAGTTTGCAAGGATTTCTTAACTTCTTGAATCTTTTCATGCTAAAACCTTTGGACGTGAAAGTTTCATGGATATCCAATAACCGTTGTGTTGAAAGCAAAAGATGGTCGGCTCGCCGGAGGCGTAATGCGAAACGGCTGTTGCACCCCGGAGGGATATCAAGGCGGGGATACTTTCGATAGGCAATATCAGCGGGTTTGCGGCAACCACATGGAATGCGTAGGTAATGAAATAACTAAAATACTACTATACCTGCACCAATTCTAAGCGTACACGGCATTTCTTGTATAAACATACTTGGAAGTTCGATAAGATACATTACTCTCACTTATGGGTGCGACAAACCAAGGTCGCGTTGCGGTACGATAGTGTGTTACGACTATAAGGTTGGCAACAATGTATTTCACACAATATTTTTTAAGTGGTCATTACACGAAGTATCGTAAAAGTGCCAAAAAGATACTGCGTGTATGCACAAATGCTTTTTTTGGGAATAGACTAAAGAGTTGTCTTGACAACTATAAGATAGGGGGTTTAAAGGTGTGTGCACGACCCTTTAAATGACAAATAAAAGTACGGGAGTAGAAAAACGATATATGTAATAGAAGCATTAAGTAACTGAAATAGAAGAATTTAACAATCAGAAGCAAATATGGTAAAGCTATGAGCTAATCAAAGTTACATTATAAATAAATTAGAATAGGTACGTTAAATGTAACATTTCAAATTATGTAATACGGTAGGTAACATGGTGGTAGTTGTAATAATTAAAACTTGGTACAGTCAGCATTAAATAGTTACCTACTTAATGACTGTAAAAGTGGCTAAATACATATATGATATGTAACTACCAAACCAATATATTTTGGCGTCACTATCAATTTGATTGTCACTGTTCAGTACAGGAAAAGTTCGATTTTTTAGGTTACATATTTCACGCTCAGCAAGGTTTTTAAAGAAAGCGTTTGAAGAAACCTTGATTATAAATTCCCTGAGATGTTCACAACCAAGCAGTCTGCTCGAACCCGTTTTTATTGAAGCTATGAAAATAATGTGGTCGATGGAATGTTTACACTCTGAAACTGTTTTAAAACTGAGCCCTTTGTAATGAGCAAACTTTACACAATCGATTGTCGACAGCAAAGCGATAGTCTTCTCAGCAAGGTTTGAGTGGTTGGCAAAGCTTGGCTAGCACGGGTACATCGAAGGCTCGAATAAACCAGTATAATTGTGCTCTCTTTTTACCCATAGTTGTCATGAATCTCGCTATTACTGTATACTGGCTCGTCCAAAAACTGGACTCGCCCGGATTGGCGCGTCCAACGAGTACCGGCCTAAGTTTGCACCACTTGTTCAAGATTGTCGACAATTTCCGGCGATAGGACAGGTCAGGTCGAAGAAATCTTTCATGAGATAATTCTAAAGGAAACAAAGTTGCTGAGCAAATTGCAAGTTTATGTTGCACATGGCATTGTAGCATTACTGTGTTAGATTACAATAATACACATCCCAATCTTTGAGTAAAATATTACTAATGTGCTGGTGACTGTCCCACTCCATGTAATTTTTAAACTTTCAAGTATTCGTCAATAGAGATCACAGCAATATTAGATGGCCCCATCTAAAAACGCTCGAACTAATGAAAATAATTGTAAGGTGTAGTGTTGGGACAAGTCATGCTATGAGATGAGACAGTACAAGTTATGAGACAGTGATCATATAAAAGGTACGTCAGTCTATTCATATAAATAGTCTGTTGCCATTTTGACCTGTGTGATACTAAGGTTAGGTAGTATTTGTAAAAGCTAAGTTAGCTAAGCAACGACGCTTGTAAAGAATGCCATAACTGGTTTTTATATCACCTGAACCAAAATATTTTGGTGCCGTAAACAAACACAATTTACAAGTTGAATTTGTTTTGATGCGATAGGCCCGCAAACAGCGACATCAAATATTACGACTCCTGAATTATGAAGTTGGGCTCGGTGTTATGGGGATGGCTTGCGGGCATCGATTCTCGTTAAAGTGTGAGGAAGGATGTTGATGACGTCACTCTACTTATAATGCTCATACCAGGTAGTTGTAGGTATAATGGCCATTTCAAACAAGTTGGTAGTGACCCTGTCTTTGAGACCCGTAAGTTATTTGTTTGATGAACAGGGCCCATTTCTCGAACGGTATTAGGCTAATATTATTAGTCTACTAGCTGTCAAGCCATATGGGTTACCATGACAACATTGGCAACGTTCACACAACGTTCAGTCTAATACCGTTCGAGAAATTGGCTGGCCGGAGTATTTTATTCGCAGTATATTTCGCTTGTACTTATTGGTGCAGGGATATGCAATGCAAGTGACGTCAAGTTAAGATTAGACATAAAGATCTTATATACAGGGTATTTCCATGTTACAGGAGCAATAAATTAAACTGTAGGCTGTACTCCTCAAACTGACCAACATTTGTTCAGCAACTTTTGAAAATAGCTCATGTTTTGATTTTTATTACACTTATTACACTTATTACATTGATATAGTATAAAGAACTAGATACCCAATCAGCCGCCAAAAATGGCCCCACAAAAGTAATGTCAAAACAGATCACGCATCACTTTTTCGTTTAGTCTTGTTTGAAACGCTCAAATGTGAAGTTGTCAATAATTACGAAATGTGCCGTGAAAATATGTAAAAATAACAATGATAAAACAAGGAAAAAGGATGGAATGTATTTCTTTCGGTTAGTTCTTTGGATAGCATTACATAATTTATGTAATCTGGCGGTAATTATGGTTTTGAATAAATTAATTTGTTAGTACCAAAGAAGGGATGTCAAGGAACAAAAATCTAATGAGTCGATGTGAAGTCAATATTTTTTTTATTTTTATATGGAATTCATAAGGAATAATATTATGTTTAAATTCAAGATTTCCAAGAAAACCTATGCGACGTGCAAAGTGGACTGCTATTTAATTATAGCAAGGGATAGGGGTGATGCAGTTTCAAGGCAAGACAAGGCAAAACGGCACTTGTGTGTTCGGCCCATTTCCCTGTTTCTGACATATACACCACCAATAAGGGCTTATATCGACTAACTGTAAATGCTAAACCTGTCTGAACACAGTGACAACCATAGGATTTTTTTTATAAAGTATAGGTAGACTTTATTAAAAAAATCCAATCAGTACCTAAATGTCCCCGTGCACCCGTGCTATGAGTAAATGTAGATCTTAAATACACAGTTATTTAATAAGTAGAATTTATTTCAAGGAAATTAGTATTTAAAGACGTATACGAATTAAAAATTTAATTTGTTTGAATTTGAACCACGAATTAATTTTATTTGAGCTCCCGATTAAATTAAATTTGCTTTATTTATTACTTCAATTGGTTTTCCTGTACAGTAATACATATTAAAGTGTACCAAAGTGACTCCATTCGTTCACTATTCTCGTTTGACGTTGTTTGACGTAAATACGTTACGTTTAGTGCCATCGGACTAAATTTTTCAACAGTGTTGGTACTTATGTTTGCAAATTTGACACTTAATGTTTACGACATTAAGCTCTTTTCTGTACGAAACATTTATCTTGACTCAAAATTTACGTAAGCGTTTTTATCATCAATGCAAATGGTGCGAAACGTCATTGGGATCCACATTTGTTGACGTTTTTGTTCTGCTTTGTGTGTCTATTTCTTTTATATTATGTCAGTGACTTATTAGCAATGTATTGCAAATTTTGTTATGTTTAAAGCGTGACAAACAACGTCAAACACACTGATGTCAGCGTACATTGAAGGCAATATTTATTTCGTATTAAAAAGAACAAGTCTAAAGGATTCATAATTTTTAAAAGTTGCTGAACAAATGTTGGTCAGTTTGAGGAGTACCTACAGCCTATAGTTTAATTTATTGCTCCTGTTACAGGAAGCACCCTGTATAACTAAATATGTATTATATTAAACTTAAAGTAAAATATATTTTAATGACGGTCGTTTGGTGATGAATCAGGGAAAACCGAATACTTGGTAGCTGCCTTTGAAATATATCGAGTATATCGACTTTCTGTTAACTTCATAGGTACGTTTATCGCACTCTAGCGATTTAATGTCGGCCCACAATTCCATACCATGCACACAACATAAACTAATTACAAGCAAAGCGAACTATGAGTCGTTAGTTCAATTTAGAGAAGCTTGCTCGGCCTAACTCGACCGGAGTGGCGTAAAATTACCCAAGTTCCTAATAACGCTACAGTCCGCGTCGGAAAAGTCACGATTTAACTGCTTTTGTACTTAATTATACTATTTGTATACGAATACCCTTGGGAGTATACAGGAGCAAAGGCCAACGAGATAAAGCAAACTAAAGCCGGACGTTTTAGAAACGTGATACTGGCGATGAATGAAAAAGAGCGTTCGGATAATAATCTTTCATGTAATAAAAGAGAAAAGTGTGCTAATAATAAAGATAGAAAAGGTATGATGCTAGTGGACTTAATAGCTACAACACGATTAATATATTAAAAATAAAACTAACACAAAATAGACGGGAAATTCGAAGAAAAACTGTTGGCGGACATAAAAATGCCTAGTTATAAGTGTTGCTCTAATCGTGAACTGTAAACATGGACGGCCTGCAGACAAAAGTGATTGGAAACTATTACACTACCAGGAACCTAGCTCTAGTACTAGATATACCTACACACTTAAATACCGGTTATCTCGAACCGCAGTACTTTAAGTGCTAAATATTCCTTAACTACCTTTGGTTAAAAGCATCGTTTCTCAATAGGTGTCTTGATTTTTCTAACAAAAGACAATATAACACATGATAGGCTGAAACATATGAGTTGGATCGCAACGCACTGATATTATTAAATTAGTATATTTCACGTTTTTGAATAAACACTCTAATTTGAGTCATTGTGATTGATTGCAATTATTTATTTTTTGAAATAAACTAAAATAATCAAAACAGAACAACTGGCTGTACTTAAAAATACAATTAATAAGGCTAGATTGCAGTCGCTAAAGGGGGAACTCGAACTCGAGGAAAGGTATTATTTTATACTAAACTGAAACCTGACATCAAACCTGAATCTTTTGTAGGAAGCTAAAATTCATAACGGAACCCTAAAACGGAACACGTACGATAAATCAATTCAAGTCGTCTTCATTATCTATTCAAATTCAATCTGAAGCCCGAGATTCGGTAATACATATATAAAGAAATAAGATTTCTTTGAATGGTCTACAATCGACTCTGTCGGTAAAGTAGAAGTTTACTTAACAAGACCGACAGATGGCGCTGCCATCGGCATCGCTGCACTATCGGTAAAACAGTATTTGTTTTGAGAAAGATGGCGAATGTACTATCGTGAGGTTATAAAACCGGAGAGTGAAATACAACAAATTAAATAGTTTGAAGTGCAAAGTGGGAATCGACATGCCAATTAATAGACTTTAAATGTCGTTTCTTTGTTTTCAGGTATGTTTTTAGTGTGTTTAAGGCTAAATAAGTTTAGTTTCAAAATGTAAACGTTTGGTTAAATAAAACCTTTGTTTTCAGAGCAACACAATACGTTTATTTTTGGTGGATTCCTAACAATTCCTGAGTATTGTCTTATAAAACGACATTTAAAGTAAAAACAAAAACATGGAAAAGTTAAGATTTACGTTCGAGGTACTAGCGACGGGCTCGGAAGGAAAAACAAATACAATATGTATAACCTCAATCGAGGTACCTGACGGTCGTGTGTTTGAAGTTCCTGACGATCTGAAACCTGCTAGTAAACACACTGGTATTACGACTACGGATGTATTCACTAAAGTAAAAAACTCATTGAAAAAAAGACATCAAACACGGAAATTATGGATCCCACTAACTGAAGAATTGAGAAAAATCTACTTGGACATAGGTGAAAATGTACAGTTTGGGGATCAATATTTGGACGAAATTATAAGTGAAACGAAACACTCAAGTAATAATACTAATACTAATAATACAGAACATGTAAGTAAAAACTTAGGGAAAATAGCTGAACGGTTTTTACTGGAGAAATTTTCTGGAAAAACAACAAATGTTGAACAGTGGATTAAGGAATTTGAGAATGAATGTAAAAGGTTTGAAATGGTGCAGGATACAAAAAAAATTGAAATGTTAAAACATCTAATGGATAAACAGTGCCTAGATTGGTACAACAGCATGGTGATAAAATTTACCATAGATTCAGACTGGACAATTTGGAAAAATAATCTGTGTGAGTCATATGGAAATAAAGGCTGGTCCCAGATAAAATACGCATTCACATTTAAATACCAAGCGGGTTCACTAATAGAATATGCCACTAAGAAGGAAAGACTACTCCTAGAGGTAAACAAACAGACTGACTCGCAGACCATGATTCATCTCATCGTAATGGGCTTACCAGATTTCATAATGGACAAGATTGATAAGGGAAAAATATCTTCCACCACAAGTCTTTACAATGAACTTGGAAAATATGAGCATACAATAAATAAAAAGACTTACTATAAAACGAAAAGAAACACCTTCGACACAAAAGTAGGAGCTGATAAGATCAAACCCTGCAAAATATGTGAAAAATTAAACAAAGGTGCCCGTTTCCATCCCGAAGAAAAATGCTGGTTTAAGCAAACAGGGGATGAGTACAAAAAAAATAAAATAAATGTAAACAATGTCGTGCTAGATGTTGAATTGACTGATGATGATCAAAAAAACGCGTAATTACACCATTGATTATAGTCAAACTTATATTAAACGATAAATTAGAAGTATTGGGTATATATGACCCAGGCTCTAACGTGTCTCTAGTTAATTCAAAATTATTGAAACTGAAGAAATCAGCAAGAAAAAAATATGATAAAAATGCAAAATTAGTAACAATTAATGGTGTAAGAAGGGCAAAAGGTTTGACAAATTTGAAAATAAAAATTATGGAAATAGAAAAACATATGGATGTGTACATAGTGGATGGAAAAGAATTTAAGTACGACTTCCTCATAGGACTAGACATAATAAAAGAGTTTAAGTTAGCTCAAGATGAAAACCTGGAAATCAGTCAAAAACCAGAAAGGCTGCCAATAGAAAAAGAAAAACATAAAAAAATTGCTTCCGCAGTTCTCAGTGACAAAATAGATTTAATCTCTGTGAATTATAATGAACACATGAAAGAAGAGTTTAACACAGATATGAGTCATTTAAATGAAAAGCAAAAATGTGAAATAAATAAACTTATCGAAAAATATAAATCAAGCTTTGCGAAGGATAAATATGATATCGGAACAGTGAGAGACTATGAAGCCCGAATAGACTTGCTAGTGGATACATATTGTAGTAAACGCCCTTACAAATGTTCTATACAAGATAAGAAAGAAATTGAAGAACAAATTGGAAAATTACTTCAGAAGAATCTTATAGAGGAATCATACAGTCCGTTTGCTGCACCAGTGACCCTAGTTTTTAAAAAAGAAGACAACAGAAGATCCAGACTATGCATTGACTTCAGAGATTTAAATAAAATAGTTGTTCCGCAAGCTCAGCCATTTCCGTTAATTGAGGACTTAGTAATAAAGACAAGAAACTGCAAATTTTTCTCAACACTGGATATTAACTCGGCATTCTGGTCCATCCCGCTACGGATTGAAGATAGAAAGAAAACTGGTTTTGTCACACAAGAAGGCCATTATCAGTGGACCTGCTTACCGTATGGATTAAAGACCTCGTCGGCTATATTTCAAAGAATATTAAGTAACATACTAAGAAAACATGGATTAACAGAATTTACCGTTAATTATATAGATGATATCTTAGTCTTTTCAAATTCTTATACTGAACATATTAATCATTTGACGCAGTTATTAGAGGCAATAAGAAAAGAAGGTTTCCGACTAAAGTTCACTAAGTGTACATTTGCTTCAAGTTCAGTAAAATACCTTGGCCATGTAATACAGAATAACACAGTGCGACCAGTGGCAGATAATTTAATTTCAATAAGAGAATTCCCAACACCGCAAAATCAAAAAAACATCAGACAGTTTTTAGGAAAAATTAATTTTTATCGAGAATACATACCGAACAGCTCCAATATTTTGGAACCACTGCATAAGCTACTCAGGAAAAATCAGAAGTTTGTTTGGTCAGCGGAATGTCAAAATTCATTTGAAGAAGTAAAGAAATTAATGTGTTCGCAACCGATCCTGGAAATTTTTGATAAAGATTTACCAATTAAAATATACACTGATGCGTCATTAGAGGGAATTGGGGCAGTTATGAAACAGACACAGCCAAACGGAGAAGAAAAGCCAGTAGCGTACTTTTCAAAAAAACTAAATGAAGTTCAAAAAAGAAAAAAAGCTATATATTTAGAATGCTTGGCGATTAAAGAAGCCATAAAATATTGGCAATACTGGCTAATAGACAAGACATTCATAGTATACTCTGACCACAAGCCATTGGAAAATTTAAATATCAAATCTAGACCTGATGAAGACCTGGGAGAATTAACCTATTATTTATCACAATACAATTTTACAGTAAAATACGCACCAGGTAAAGATAATTTAGAGGCAGACTGCTTAAGCAGGAATCCAGTATTAGAAGCCAATGAAGATTTAGAAGAACAATTAAAAATAGTAAATTTAATAAATTTACAGGAAGTACTCGCAGACCAAGAAAAAAATAAGGATATTCAAAACTATAAAAACAATTTAATACATAGACACAATGTATATTACAAGAAAATAAAGAAAAGAGAAAAAATAGTATTGTCAGAGGAATTCAGCATAAGACTAATAAAAAAAGTACATGAAAATATGTGTCACATAGGTGTAAAACAATTGCAGATGAAAGTTGGAAAACAATATACGGCAAAAAATATGACAAGAAATATCACTAATACATGTAAAACATGTGAGGTGTGTATAAAGAATAAAACGAGAAGACAAGTTAAATATGGTTTAATGTCGCATTTAGGTCCTGCTACTAAGCCCTTCGAAATCGTTTCTATAGATACAATTGGCGGATTTGGTGGATCACGCTCGACAAAAAGATACCTTCATCTTTTAGTAGATCATTTTACGCGATATGCATATATAGTGACCTCGAAGACGCAGAGTGCTAAGGACTTCATAAAATTAATAAATAATGTAATAAAAGATTATGAAATTGACATGATCCTGTCCGACCAATATCCAGGCATAAACTCCAAGGAATTTAAAGATTTCTTAAATGCAAAATCAATACAGCTGATTTTCACAGCAGTAAATGCACCATTCTCTAACGGTTTGAATGAAAGACTTAATCAAACTCTCGTAAACAAAATAAGATGTAAAATGAACGAAAAAGGGAATAAGATTGCTTGGACAACAATCGCTCACGACTGTGTGAACCAATATAACAGTACTGAACACACAGTCACTGGTTTCACACCAAGATACCTTCTGGATGGCTCGGATGATTCATTGCTGCCAAACGAGTTAAAATTAGATAAAGCAGTAGATGACTGGATTAAAAACAAAAAACTTGCATTCGAAAATTCTATTAAATCTCATAACTATAATAAAATAATATACGACAAGAATAGAACATGTCATAAGTTCAATACAGGTGATATGGTATATGTAGAAAACGGACACAAGTTAAACAGAAAAAAACTAGATGAATTAAAGATTGGACCTTTTGAAATTAAAGAAAAAATTTCAAATTCTATATATAGAATTGATACAGGCCACAAAAAATTAGAGTCAAATCTTTTTCATATCTCGAAGCTCATTCCAGCATCTGTATAAATGAGAAGATCAAAGTAATCATTGTAGCATGCTTGAAAATTTTCTAGTTAAAAAAATTTTCTTTCCGTGGAGGGGAGATATAAAGAAATAAGATTTCTTTGAATGGTCTACAATCGACTCTGTCGGTAAAGTAGAAGTTTACTTAACAAGACCGACAGATGGCGCTGCCATCGGCATCGCTGCACTATCGGTAAAACAGTATTTGTTTTGAGAAAGATGGCGAATGTACTATCGTGAGGTTATAAAACCGGAGAGTGAAATACAACAAATTAAATAGTTTGAAGTGCAAAGTGGGAATCGACATGCCAATTAATAGACTTTAAATGTCGTTTCTTTGTTTTCAGGTATGTTTTTAGTGTGTTTAAGGCTAAATAAGTTTAGTTTCAAAATGTAAACGTTTGGTTAAATAAAACCTTTGTTTTCAGAGCAACACAATACGTTTATTTTTGGTGGATTCCTAACAATTCCTGAGTATTGTCTTATACATATAGGTATCTAGAAAGCCAATACGACGCGACGTATAAGGCTTATTGGCTTGTAGTTTAAAAAAATGTTGAGACGTTACGAAGCGTTATCTTCGGTGTATTCACTGAATGAAGTCTAAGTAGGAATAACTCGCACAATTGAAAAACCTCCCTGACAGCATTATAACAGCGCTAAGAATCATCGTTTCTGTATCTCGAATGTTTTACCAAAATCTGCAACCAAATGACATATTTATTTACAAACAGCCTCTCACCATAAATCCATATATTGTCTCTATTTTGTCGAGGATAGGTAGGTACTATTAACTGCTATTTTACTTAATACCCTAATAATCTAATCTAAGTGCCAAATAAGTAAAGTCTTAAAGAAAACAGATAAAATGTTATCCTGCCCAACTTATTTTCAACATCTGTACTAGATATCCTGTCGCACGTTTGGCAGCCGACAAGCGGAAGCGGTGGTGACAGCGGATGCGCTAGCGGGAAACGTTCCAACGATTTATATGTTCCGCCCACTCTGGCGACCCATTGCCCTATAATGGGGGAATGAGACGTTTGATTTTCCGCAGTTGCTTCATTGGCTATTATTTTTCTGAGCTCGGGCTTACGACTCGTTTCCTGGAAAATGAAACTTAAGTTCCTCATATCAAAGTTGTTTTTGACACACTAGAAATATTGTCAGCTTAAAAAAAGGTTCTGCTGCTGTAACCGCTCATTTCCTTTTTTAATTGGAAATATTATCGGTTGAATTATTATACAGATAAATGCGCCACATTTTTATACAGTACCTAAAGGAAGGTAAATCATGACAAGTAAGAATATTTTAAAAATAACAAAGCTGGTCGAACATTGTTTTGTAAGTAGCTTATTATTTTAGAAGTACCTAGGTGAGAGAAACAGTTGTTTTGTCTTATCAAGCATTATGTTAGTCTGTTAAAAACATATTTTTTTACAAGAAAATTTAGGTTCGCTATTTAAAGAAAATTCTCCAATGGAATAATAAGTACTGAAATAATAAATTGAATAGAAATTAGTTGTTTTGCGTGGCCGTGCGATGTCTAAAATAACTGCGTTTGTGTACAGTCGTTTCTTTTTTATTATTAATTTACTACCTAATTAAATCATACGGAGGTGGAATAGAATTCAGACCAGACATGAATAAGACAACTAAAAAAGTTGTTAGGTTTGTATTGAAACAAGTAAATTATCTTAAGAAATAAATGTAAAGAATACAACGTTGTTCTGACTAAGTAGTTAGCTGTTAAATAAACAATTTAATTGAGCTTCATTGACTATGACAAAAGTACTATAAATAAAATAGAAAATAAAATATATAGCTATAGCTGTTGTATATTTTATATCTTCACAAGTGCTGAATTAATAAAGGTGGTTTACTGAAAGTCACTAACATAAATTTTAATCGAAATAAGAAAAACTCAATTCGGAAATAAGCCTCCGTATTACTGGGGTTTTAAATTGGCAAACCTTTTTTCCAGCTCGACATTACAAAATATTTACTGAATGCTTCCAATACCCGGGAAAAATAAGATTATTTCGAGCGTAACCAGAAAACTGGT
This sequence comes from Cydia amplana, assembly GCF_948474715.1. Taxonomy (NCBI): domain Eukaryota; kingdom Metazoa; phylum Arthropoda; class Insecta; order Lepidoptera; family Tortricidae; genus Cydia; species Cydia amplana. Next base: position 5,513,413 of record NC_086072.1, read on the forward strand.
TTATTTAGAGGAATAATATGAAATAGAAGAAGCGAGTAATAATAACCGTACCAATAGCTGACCAATTGAGCAATATTGAGAATTAGTGATGTACCGACTATGGTTTTGGCCGACTAATCGGCCATCCGAGCGCCGATTAGTCGGCCGACTAGACGTCTAGTCGGCCAAGTTCATAATCGTTACTTCCCGATAAAGATTAGATTCGTATGGCAACTGTAGTTGCTTTATTCAAGTTCGGATGCATTAGAAAAGAAAAATCTAATGCATCCTGTTTGCTCATTACGTCGTCGCGCTTTCAATATCAACTGAAAGCTGTTCTGTGCTACTGCGACGATAATTACCTATACATGAATTGAATATGAACACAAGCTCATTTTGTACCCTAAATATGTATTTGAGTAAAATGGGCATGTAACATTTGATTAATATTGGCTTTTTATTTTATTAATGTGCTGCTTTCTGTAATTAATAATAGGCCGACTAATCGGCCTTTTTTGCCGACTAGTCGCCGACTACAAATGTGGTCGGATAGTCGGCTTTCCCGACTAGTCGGCGACTAGTCGGTACATCCCTATTGAGAATGCGTCTGTAGTAAAACATCACATTTTTAAGAACTTATATTAGTAATTCGGTACTTAATATTAATTATGATGGATCAAAAACCTCAGTGCGCTTCGTGTCTAAAATCCACACAATATCCGTAATACCTAAGCTATGTAAACACCCATCATTCGTAATGAAACTCATCCATCTTGCTCGGCCATTTATGGTCCGTGATGTCATACGGACGATTTGATACCGTAAATGATGATTTCAGTAAGCCTGCAAGAAGTATGGTGTTGAATTTGAGTACGTAATACGTTATAGTTAAGTATATTTTCAAACCTTCAGTTTTATACCATCAGTTGCCTGTAAACCTTTTTCAATGTGGTGTTAAATAACATTATTCTATGTCTATGTCTATAATCTTTAACAAAGAAATAACCGACTCTTCAAAGACGTTAACCAGTCATTTACAGATCTGGTCTTGGGAAATTAGGTTTGACTAAAAAAGTAACTAATATCTGATGTAATTTACATACCTAATAATAATAATATATTTACTAGTTAACGCCGCATTAAAAGAAAACTCTTCACAGGCACAAGAAAGATATATTCCACACTTTAATATTATAATAACGATCATGTAGTTACCCAGTTTAAAATAAATGGGTTTAGTCCAACTCTCGCTGCATTTCTGTTTTACAGTTTAAAATATTATAAAATCCGTTCACAATTTATACCTCGAGCTGTGTATGGATACGATTCACACGTCAATTGGAATAAATCAAAACTATTTTATTTATTTACACGCCAATCAACGATAACAAGGCCTTGCTTGCGTCAATGTTCATAATTGGGTTCTAGTATAATTTGATGCAATGTAAAATTGAGACATGTTTGTTAAAGGTTTATTGTTATGTTTATTTTCAATTTAACCGTGTATTTATGTTATGCTTTATTTTTTTCAAATATAGGACATTATGTCACATAATATACAATTTTAGTGAATAAAAAAAAACAATATAAATAAAATTTTAGCAGTTTATCTCTAAACCTAAAAATATTTATTTAAGTATTTAAGTAATAAACATTTTATTGTACGAAAGAAGGATATAAGTTTATTAAATTGACCATATATTAGTATAATTTCTAATGCGCGAAGAAACTTCAGGCCAACTCAGTTTTATGATCAGTTGATCAGACATTTAAATATTAACTTTCTTAGTTTGTTGAAAGTTGAAATAAATAGAGTCTGTCTGTGCACAGACTCTATTTATTTCAACTCTAATGGTTTTATCATTCTGACACCAAGTAAATCCCTATTCAATAATTTATAATAAAATCCTTAAAAAACCTAAACGAATACACAGAAAAGTCCTCCAAAACTAAAAGTTACGGCTGCAATCGATTTTCCATCAGGTGCCTTGTTGTTTTTCTTTATCACAGCTATCGTACTGCAACAAATACTTTATTTTTTGTGCTATCCCTACAAATACAAAAAAAACGTTATACTTTACGGAATCAAAGATATATATTATATTTTTTGGCAAAATATGTCATAAGAAATCGCTTAGCCTAAATAATTTATCAATTCGACGCAAACATGTTGTCTCAGTTCCCATGTCTTCTAAACTCACAGAACACAGAACAGTGACAGCTGGATAGCAGCCCAAAATTTCATTATGTCAATATTTATCCCTTTTTGTAATTCTTTGCTATGTTTAAGCAATTAAAATAATCAATACCTACACTGAACGGAAGTACCTGGTCGGCTGCCAAAATTTTATGATTTTGTAAACCTACCTGTATATTGTACCTATGTTATATGGCATTTGTTATTGCAGATCATAAAATTTCACAGTCCTTTTATCCTTTCAAGTGGCATATGTCATATTTGAGTTGTTGGAATTTCGATTTTATTTCAATTAATCGAATTTCAGATCGAATAAATGACTTAAATCTTATAAATTATAAAAATAGGAAATAATACATAACATGTTATTGGATATAGAGACTTACCTAATTATCACATCGTTAGGTAAGTCACAAATATTTGAATAAATAAGGCAACTTTATTGCCGACCTAAGATACTTTAATTGCAAATGATATTTTAAGACGTAAAATTTAGCAATTACTTACTCGGAATTTTGAAAGGCACCTTAAGTAGATAAGAAGGAAACGTGCAAAGGCACCTTGCACCTTGTTCATTAGCATAAACTTCATACTTATAATTTGAACCTTCAACCAAGAGTTTCTCCAAGATATTCTGAGCTACTGTGTAATAAAGGGCGTTGAGGGTGTATTCTGAGAAAGATCCATTAGTGGCCGCCGGGATGAGTGACACGTGACAAATGGCTGGCGGTTTGGTAAATGGACCCCGCCGTAGACTCGGGACTGGCCAACCAAAACTATAATACGATTATGGGAGTAGGTACGTAAGATGTGTCGAATATGAGCTATGGATGAGATTCATTGTGCTCATAACCGTGAAACACTTGAGCTCCATGCTTATACATAATGTAGGTAAGTACTATTCTAGGTCCATGGTAAGTAGGTACCTAAATATTAAGGTTTGTCTATGATTTAAGTAGGAGTGAAGTAGGTAGTACATATTCAGTACTTACTAAGTATTATTTTTTTAGGCTTCCACAAAATAACAATAAATAAGTACTTAGCTACAAACGTAATATCGTTGAGCAATAAACCACGCCACTATGATTTATAAGCTCATATCACACAACATAATTATGCACAATAAAGTATATTTTATCTGTGCAACCTGAATGACCTATCTGGAAGATTTGTAGCATAACATGTCGGTGTCGAGTCGAATCTAGGTTTCCATTACTTGAGCCGTGTTATTTTCAAAGGGGCACATCTGTAATTAACAGATATTTTAAATTAAACCTCAACAGGTATCTAGGCTCTCCGAAATATGTCACGCGAGTGACTAACAACAAGCTAGTCTAAGCTGCAAAATTATTCAATGTTAGTATGTCTCACAACAGTTTAAATTCGATACATACATTACCACTTTAAAGTGTCATTCAATAGAACTTGCTAACTATGTAAACAAAACTTACTAGTAAATTGACATTCAGTGTCAATTTTAGTATGGCGGTTTGTTTACATAGTTAGCAAGTTCTATTGAATGACACTTTAAGCAAGTTCCAATTGCAAATAATTAGGTAGGTACTAATTAAGATACCTTCCACCCAAAAGTCGTCGTTAACTTGTTTTCTATCGTTAGGGTACTGCGCCCGTGGGACGTGAGAAATATCCTTCTGAATCTTTATATCTACTTACAGACAAATTGTTTAGGTAAACAATACTTTTGTAATAATACTATAAAAAAGTAACTTTTCTGCTTATAAATCGTTACTGAAATAAAATTATACTTAATGTCTGGGTCAACATAATACTTAGTTCGTATCACGAAATTTTGTCCAAAACCAACTTCTTAACATAGGAAATTCAAACATGACTGTGTTCTATAATACATAGAAGGTTCCTAAATACATAGAATTTACCTACATGGATTTTGATATTTTTGAACGAACTAACTAAAATTTTCTTTCCTTAACTTAATTAGTAGCAACAAACACGATCTCAAAGTGCTGTCTTAATACAATGTTTAAGATATAAAGGGTGTGAAGAGTTCTATGTAGTTAATGTCAAACGTTAAACAGAGACTTCGTAAAACCGTTAACAACTCGAGTAAAATTTTACGGCATTACCTACTTACAATTTAACGCCTAAACCATAAAAAATATATGCAGTATAGGAAACCTATTCCTAGAATAATATGTAGGTAACAAAATAGTTTGCGCTATATTTGTTTGAGGAGAAATAGTTTTGTTTGAAACGGTACATGTTTCTTATAACTAGTGTCTACAAAAAAACAACAGTTTTTCGATCAGGGGGCCGATTTTTGAATTTCGATCGCTCGATTTCGCCACTCGTAATTCGGTGGAAAACGGCGAAATGATAATTTTTGAATTACGAGCCATAGAAATTGGGAATCTAGTGGTATTGACCACTCGATTTCAATTCTATTAGTAGAATTTAGATCTGCCTAGCAGTGGAGATATTACTTAATGAAATATATGAAATCGAGCGGTCGAAATTCAAAAATCGGCCCCCTGGTCACGTGTCCGTCTTACGTCTTACGAATCTTACATGTCTCACGTGACCTGTGGCGAGTTTAAATTTTTTTCCCCATCACAAAAAGTGCACAGCGCCGCTAAAGAAGTTTTCACTCCAAATAATCATAAACCGATAATGTTAAAACTAAACATGACCCGTGTCTTCCTCTTATAGTATACATCTACAGCGGCGGAGCTCTCAGGACGAATCCTCCGGAGCTTGCGCAGGACAATTATGCCACGTTTGAGTTTTCCAGAAATATGCCCCTTTTATTACGCCACTGTCAATCTTGACGACATGGCGTATGACGTACGCTTTTACGGAGCAGCAGCACTGTGTTGGGTAATTAAATTGTTCCGTGTGGAATACTTTGAAATGCGACAAAGTCACTGACCCATTAAGAGAATTAAATAACACTTTACGTACGTAATGGATATTGCCACCATCTGATATCTTAGTAGGGATATCCCTACCAATATAACTGATAATACCCTACAAAATAACCCTTATATTATACCTAAGAACTGATGTAAAAAGTAATGAAATAAATGCATTTGTATTTGTATTTGTAAAACAAAATAAAACTTTCCACATCGTCCTTTTACGAGAAATCGAGGAACTTACAAAAAGAGCACGACAAATTGTTTAAAAACCTCCTCTTTTGAAAACTTAAAGGCGGTTAAAAACTGTTAAAATTTAAAATAGATATACGCCTTTTGAGTCCAAAAGTATCATTAATTAGCGAGTAAGATCTACATACAAATTAAATAATTTTATTTGTCGTAATTCCGGATACAAATTAAACCTCTTAACCGTTGTAAAGATTTACGAAAAAAATGGCGCCCGATTTTGAAGAAAGTTATGTTTCGGGTTTGTTAGCACAATAAAAATACAATTGATACCTACGTTGTTGATTTGATAATATAACGTTTATGTTTTCTATACCAATTAAAAACGTTTTACGAACCAGCTCCGTTATAACGAAACCAATTACATAAAAATGCCTATTTTAAATAACAATGGATTACTACATTTTAATGATTTGTTCATCCTCCTTTAACTATTGCACCCATGCGTATCATATAGTCTAATATAAGCAATAAATCGTGTATATGAGTGTATATTTACAATTAATGTAACATAGGTACTCGTAGATGCGTACATACTCGTATAAGCTTTCATAGTGTTAAATTAAATCCCAATGCCATCGCCGCTAGGTTTAGTTTCGCCTCGCGCTTGTAAAAGCTTTATTTACTACCTGTACAAGTTTCATGAGCACGAATTTATGCATGTTTGTTCGGGGCTCTAATGCGACAAGGCTCGAGAAGATTCGACCGACTTAGCAACGTGTACGGTCAGATTAATTCTGGATCTTGCCCCACAAAGGCGTTTGAGACCAATGTATTACTAGGTAGGCGATTACCATACATAATTGTTACCGGAATTTCGCTTGTGCTTGTTATCCAAAAGCGCTTAGATGTACTTACTTATACGAAAATCCTTCTGTACCTACAGTACAAGTGGTACTTATCAAATTACTAATAACAGTAAGCTTCCTAACCTAAAGAAAAACTTCCTAACCTGAAAGAGAACATTAAAAATTATACACTCTCAAGAAAATAACCGTGAAGATGCTGAACATTCATTAACCATCGCCGCAGTTTTTATAAGACGGAAAATGTCAAGGAAAATGAACTGTAACATTTTTCAATGTTCTGGAACTACGGAGTGTTTTACTTCACAAATTCGCTGGTTTGAATTACGTAGCCATTTTATCTCAGTGTATTTTTGGCAGAAAACTGAAGAAAGCTAAAAGCTAAGGCATAATAAGAGTTAAAAAAAAATTCAATAACGGTGTTATTAAATCAGGTCAAAACGGGTAAATGTGGCTGGCCTTCACATTAGGGCCTGTTTATTGTTTATTATTGTTTATTGTGAGTTCATAAACTTGCTGCTTGCAATGTTAGAATTGTTCCCAGTTCTACAGATTTCTTCTACAGATTTCTATTTCTACACATTCATAAGTGTACAGATTCCCAATTTTACAGATTTCTATGTGTACATAATTCCAACTCTACAGATTTCTATGTCTACATATTCCCAATTCTACAGATTTTCATGTCAACACATTCTTTATTATACATATTTCCATGTCTACACATTCCTAAAACTACAGACTTTCATGTCTACAGATTCCTAATCATATTTCAACTAATTTCCTATTTTATTAAAAAATATTTTATATAATTATTTAGATCGTTGTCTACAGAATCCCAAATTTACAGACTCTTTATCGTACTGCCTGGAATGCCCACTGTTTCTTTTCAAAAAAACATTTACTTCACAACTTAATTAGACGGAGCCCCGCTTCGCGGGCCTCCTATTTCTACCTACCTTCGCTTTTTTCCCCAAAGTGTAATGTTTTCACGGATATCACACTAAATCAATAGGTAGGTTAGGTTCGTTAGGTAGATTCAGATGCCCGAAGGGCAAACCGCCCAGAAATAGGAGCCCCGCGCGGGGCTCCGTCTAATTAAGTTGTGAAGGAAATATTTTTTTTAAAGAAGCAGTGGGCATTCCAGGCAGTACGATAAAGAGTCTGTAAAATTGGGATTCTGTTGAATTGAGAATCTGTAGTGTTGGGAAGCTATAGAATTGGGAATCTGTAGCATTGGGAAGCTATAGAATTGGAAATCTGTAGTGTTGGGAAGCTATAGAATTGGGAATCTGTAGTATTGGGAAGCTATAGAATTGGGAATATGTAGTGTTGGGAAGCTATAGAATTGGGAATCTGTAGATTTGGAATTCTGTAGTATTGGGAATCTGTTGACATGTTCATAATTCCAATGTTAGGTGGGTTAAGGAAAATAATAATCTAAAAAGGTTAAGAAAAACTATGGTGCAAAAGAAACGCTAGTAGGGAAAATAAACAAACAGTTAAAGATATCTTAAGATAATAAAAGCTAAATGAAATGGTTCAGTAATAGGTACTAAAATAAAACGAATGCAAAAATACGGACTTACCTCATACGGTTCTCTTGTCCCGAGCAAAATAAAGTATGTTTCTCTCACCCCACCTGACCTTAGTGGAAAATGTATGAGCTTGCACTCATCACTAATCAATGTGTAAACAGGCCTCAGTATAAACGCTAGTTACTTACATTTATCCCGCATTATATTCCTAAAGATAAGATGATAATATTATGTTTCATAGCGATCATGAAATAAAACTCAATGAAAATATATTTTTTTTTTTAATTATAATCATACAAGTTTCTGCGCTTTCAATTATTAAGAAGTCAACAAAATTAATTCCTAGGAGGTTCCATTCATTCAGGGAGGCAATTCCATAGTAACAAATCGTTTTGACTGGTTTTCTTCTTGACTCAGGGAAACAATACACAACCAATGCGTGTAACTTAGATTAAATTCATGTTCATGTAATTCAAAGTCATGTCAATGCATGTCACTACCCTGTCCTAACTTCGTACCTTTAGATGCAACGCAAACTAAATTATGGTACGACCGTTTGCGTATTTCACTGCCAGGCCAATTCGAACGTACACTAGCATATGTCATTTAGTTATCGTGAGTCTCGCTCGCGCCAATACATGTAGCCTACGGGCAAGTGCGAGCAAAATGATTGATAGTCGAATGACAACATTTAAAGTCATCTTAATGTGTGACATCAAACGTAAGTTCTAATTAACCACCCGAATTGTTCTCGGATATACTGTGCTTAAAACAAAAGATAAACGCAACTGCGAAAATAATTACACCGTATCGAAATTAGTAATCCACACGAGCAAATGTTGTACCACACCGAATGGGCTAGATAAAATAAAATTACGAAGAGTAAAACGCGTGTCAAACTGCCACTGTTATGCGAGTAACATTTCCTGTAAACATACGACAGTGCGTGTGGTGGGAGTTGGGAAGCGGCTGTGTTTTGTTTACTTTAAGACTTTAAGGTACCACATTTGTAAGGTCAATGCGGAGAAGACTCGATACAACAATATTGCTGGGAAGACCGACTTATGTCAAGAACTCGTAATATTTGTATACAATATACACGTCGCTTCGTTCCTTCTGCTTTACTGACCATCTGTAAGTGGAGTATGTGTTCAAACGCAAGAGTTGCCTAATTGTTATTTGTTTTCAGTTGTATATCGTTACCCTGCGTACTTTGGCAGGATAATTTGAGAACATATATAGGTAAGAGCTAGTGATATTGCCGAGGGATTGGACCAGGAAATTTTTAAGTATAAACACTTTATACTTTAAAAAAAAATCGCGCCATATCTTTTGTGCCCTACTAATTTCCTGACTCAACGCCTCTCTTAAGTATCGCCGATTCCAAAGTCAAATCAAGAGCGGCACCGAACAGGCTGGGTGCCATATCATACCGTGGGTAACGCAGAGCACACACGCTTAAAACTTAACTGCCGCGGCACGCGCGCCGCTTAATGAGGGCTCTCGTGTGAGCATACATGGATGACGTACGTGCGTTCACATATGTTACTGCGTGGAATAATTGAGGGAGTAAATTCTTAGTAATTTGTAATTTGATCATGACATGTAGTTTCGCATTTTCCTCTGGATTTGCTATTTGATATAACTGAGTCGGTGCGGAAAGAGACAAGTTGGGGAATATAAGGGAGCCTTCTCTTTCCGCAAAGACTCTACTATCTACTAAGAAGATAAAAGGGCGAATACAAGAAATAAATGCCTTTGTATGTCTGTAAAATGGCTGACTGTCTGTCTGTCTGTAAAAACTGAAAACTGTTTACCCTAACCACCATGAGCCAAATACTTTTCAACTTTATCAACTAAAAGGTATCGGCTTGGGTCGTCCCATTCGTTTTTCGTCAAGTTCTTAAAGTAGAATTCTGCTTTCGTCACCCATTTCTACATTGAAAGCCACCGACGATTGTGACGAATGTAGAATGGGTGACAAAAGCAGAATAGGACTAATTTAAGAACTTGACGAAAAACTAATGGGATGACCCAAGACAATACCAACTAAAAGCCATCACAAAATTTGTTAGTACCATCTAATGTGAAGAAACAACTGATCTATTTCTTCAAATAACTTGTAAGTATTTACCTTTGCTGTAATTTCAGTGTTCACTGAACAACTGTGCGACATTTAATAATGATTAGGACCACAGATGCACACAATATAAATCTTAATTTACTTTCTAGCTAGGTTTTAAATTTTGCTGCAAACGACCAAAGCACGGCAACTAAAGTTTGTGCAGCTGTATAAAAGAGCATCTTATATTTTACTCCCTTGATATACATTATGGAAACTATTTTACAGAATTTATTGTAAATCAACCATACGTTTGACTTTTTTCGATTTTTTGATTTCGATAAACGAATTCCATATACATTTTAAAAGCTCCTCATCATCCCTATTATAATAATTAAAAAAATGGAAAAAAATTATAACTGCGGGCATAGCTTTCTATAATGTTACGGCGTTCATTCATAAACGTCTGCTAAGTTAATCAGCTGATGGTCGTCGTTTGTTCCTCTCTATGGCATAACGACAGATAGGGACAAACGACGATCATCAACTGATTAAGTTAGCAGCGGTTTATGAATAACGCCATTAATATCCAGAGAGCAAAAATGGGGACTACGTTTATATGAAGAAGAGGTCACGCGATTACGACCCCTTTCGCCTTGAGAGCAATATCGGGTTTTTAATGTTAGGTGTTTATATTTTTTTAACTGACTATTGCAGGTGCAGTTACCAATTTTAACCAACAGAACGCTAGGTAGCTAAGGTGACGGGTAGAAAAGCGAAAATGACAGAAAATAATTTAAGACGCATCCTTAGAAAAGCATATTATTTTCTATCTAAATATCCACCAAAGGTAAGTACTAAAAGAACTTGTCTTTATATACATACCTGCCTAGGTACGAGTATTTACTGATTAAAGTAGGTACTTGTATCCTCCAGGATACAAGTTAATTTATTTAAAAATATCATCATATTATTTACCGAATTAGAAGTATAACAGTCACCTACACAAAAGATTGTACATATGTCCCTATGCTCAATCTTTGGATTAGGTGTCTCAGACCAGAAAGTTTAAGATCCAAGATCAGAGAACGGCTATTAAACCTTAGCAACGAATGTCCTGACTTGAGACCATAACTCAAACGCGAGCGAACTCGCCGTAATTGAATAAGGAAATATAAAAACGAGGGCGGCGGTGAAACAGTTGTAACTACGCGGTTCTTGCGAGCACGGCTAGCAGAAAAGACGGACGTGTATCGGAATTAACAAAAACGTAGCAGGCAAACAACTGTGAATCACATGTGAATTTTTCAGCAAAAAGCTTGTCTGGGTTTGTTAAATTCACTACTGCTATAGGTACATACCTTATAGCTGAAGTGAAAAGCAGAGAGTTTAACTCCATTTCGTCAAAATATATTTTCACCTCAGCAGCTCGAACAAGGGTACTTTGCTACTTAAAAACAGTGAGCAAAATCGCATTTTGCTCACTGAGTGAGACAAAACGAGCAAAATGCGATTTTGCTCACTCAGTGAGCAAAATGCGATTTTGCTCACTGTTTCTAAGTAGCAAAGTACCCTTGTTCGAGCTGCTGAGGTGAAAATTGAATTGTTGGTATATCTTAAGAAAACATGAGTGAATGGAGGTAAGTGATGAAGAAGGAATACATTTTTCGGGTTCTCTAATATGTTCTCACTGCTGAGGTGAAAAATGTTGTGTACTACACGAGATCAAAGTTATTTACATCTCGTGCGCTTTTGAGTCCCTTACTACGCTCAAGATTCTAAATTAGATTCACTCGCTACGCTCGTGAATCTATTATAGAATCTTTCGCTTGCACGGGACTCAAAATAAGCACTCGAAGAAATATCAAACTTTGATCTCTTGTTGTACAAATAACTATTACTTACTGTTCAAAATTTACTATCCTTACTGCCATGCCATGCATTCGTGGAGTAGGTATTTGAGGTTTAATTAAATTATTATTAATGTAAAAGCTAACATTTAGTATATATATAAATATATACGACTTAACCACAATCACATTAGTAATGTAATTGAAAAGCTAGCTAACCTGCGGCTGCGTTGAGTGAGAGTTAATCAACTGAATTCACATTAAATTTAAAATTAATGAGATTATCCGCATAACGCTCCCACACATTTAGGGAGACGCTAAAGCGATAAGCTATATAACTTAAATGTAGCTTCGCTATTAAACTGATTCTCAGCTTTGCCTAACACTATTTAACCCCCGACGCAAAAAGAGACGGGTGTTATAAGTTTAACGTATCTGTCTGTGTATATCTGCCTGTGGGATACCAATGGGGGGTCGTAGCTCCCAAACGAAGGAACCGATTTTCGTTTAGTGAACCGATTTTTTTTGTGTCATAGATAATTTTATCCCGAGTGTTCTTAGCCATGTTTCATGAAAATCTGTTCAACCGTTTGAAGATCATCAGCTCTTATAATCTTATAGTCGGGGGGTTATTTTAATTATTAATTTTGGTTATTGTAGCAGTGACTATAAAAGAAAAATTTAAATACGAAATATTAAAACGTAAAGCATTGCAAATCATGCGTAAATTAATAGATTATTGTGTACATAAATATATATAGGTGAACCAGGATCTATTGAGGGTGCGCCATGTTGCGGAATTTCACTGGAACTAATTTTTTCATACTACACTGAATTGTCACCCTATACATGAGAATAACAGCGCCCTCTTGACAATTATCATATATTACTGGTCAGGCTATAATTAAATAATGTCCGACATATCTTAGAAGAGTGACATAAATTTGGGATTTACGAGACGAAAGGGGACGACTGCCTCGAAACCGGTTTTCCATACAAACGTATTCCCCATTTTACTCTCTGGATATTAGCATAATTGAAAATATTTTTACACAATTTGATGTAACTAATTTAACCACAGCTATGCCCGCCCCACAGGTTTCATCAAAAAAATTTAAAGCTCCTAACTCTTATAATAAAATAAAAATACTAAAAAAATCACACTATGGTTGGTTCAAATTCAAATACCTACATCAAACTGTGTAAAAATATTTTCCATAATGTCAATATCCAGGGAGGAAAATGAGGACTACGTTCGTATGGAGAATCGATCGTCTCCTATCCTTTCAAGTATAAAACGTGTTTATTTTGTTCCGTCCAATACCCTGACACATTTATTTTCAACATCTAACACGGAGTCAGTCACATTGCCCCATAATAACAACCCGTTGTCCCGTATCGTATGATGGATTGACTGCACAAAATAATTTACATATGAATGATCTCTTAAATATGTAGGTAATATGATAAACATTCAATATACATATATAGATGGTCAAGCAAATCTTGTCAGTAGAAAAAGGCGCGAAATTCAATATTTCTATGGGACGATATCCCTTCGCGCCTACATTTTTCAAATTTGCCGCCTTTTTCTACTGACGAGATCTGCTTGACCAGCTTTATAAATAAATCAGTCGTCGATGTCGCCGGTTACCAACCTGTTTTAACAACACTAATCCTTTAGCAAGTTATAATTAAATCAGGCCAAGGTGCTTAGCATGCGCACATTAAATGTCACCTTTATGTGTCTGCCGACGGTACCCAAAGGCACTTCGCAGGGGTTAATGAGGGCTAAGCTAGGGTTGCCATATTTAAGGATTATGGCCGACTTTTTATAGACGAGGGTCCTGTTTTACCACTAATTTAAGCCACCAATACGCATTTGCGTACATAAAATAACGTGTTAGGTAAATAAACTGTACTTCAATGAATGTTACTAGGTACATTCAGAATATCTTTGACTTGTAATTTTAAATAGACGAAATTATTCGTTTAAAGATCAAACCAAACAAATACATACATAGGTATAGGTAATAAGAATAAAACATATCTGTAAATGAAGTTGAAGCTTATTTTGGTTGAGTTTGTGTGATGTTGTTTTGGACGGACATTTCTTATGTAATTTATGTGTGTAAAACGCATTCAAACTTACGTTATGTTCGTGTATTAGTCTTGAAACTCTCTTTTTTAAGAATGTTCACGTTTACTGGGGTAAAGGACGATTGTATCATATCCGATTATTTGAATTCCTGCGGGGGTTTCGAGCGGAAACGATGCACTTTGCTCACACTCTCCAGAGGACCAGGTTTGACGAAATATGAAAACTATCTTCATTGAATATTCTTGTTTGGGCAGTCACGGCTTAACTGCTCATGATATTTAGATGCTAAGCTACTGCAACGCTTACAAAGGAATATTGCTTAAGCTTGTTACAGTACTACTCTACTTCTTGTTACTCTTGTTGTTCTACTATGTACTTTAGTAGATACTAGCGCCCTGCCCCGGCTTCGCACGGGTTACACAAAACCTCAACAAATTTATACACCTAAATCTTACTCAAAAATAGAATAGAATAGAATAGAAAAAGCTTTATTCAAAACGCTTAATTTAAACTTAACTAATAAAAACACTGACATAGATTGGTTATAAAGCGTTCCTGAAATGGTCTCCACTCAGCTTCATGTCAAGGAACCTTTGAAGTCTCCGACGCTGGTCTTCCGTGGAAACCCTTTCGAGAGAGCGCAACTATAAGCTATACAATTTAAATTAAATATAATACTACAGCTATACAAATTAAATTAAATATACTATTGATCCACAATAAAACTGTAAAAACTATTGACCCGTACAGTAACAGTAAGTCATAGAAAGAAAGAAAGAAACACATAGGCACACAAAAAGAAGAATTAGCAGACTTCTAACCACGGTTTTTCTGTACACTTAAAATGATTTTTTGTAATTATTTTTAAACGAATTCACTGACATCTATTGATAGGTGAAAATCACTCTATTGATAGGTGAAAAGCGCATGAAAATCTGTTTAATAGTTGAGTTTATCGCGAATGTACATACACACAGACAGACGCGGCGGGGGACTTTGTTTTATAAGGTGTAGTGATATAGACACAAAAGATAAAAGAATGCGGAAAGTATGTAACGTTAGCGTCTTAACGCTCCTTGAATGATCAATTTTGTCACAAAATACACTAAGAATAATCCTAAAACTAAATAAATTATATTAGGTAAAACTAAAATATAAGTGCCTAACTAAATAAATAATTCTATAGTAATATTTGCTCGTGTGGTGATGTAGGCGCTTATCCAGCGCGAAACACGTATGTGACGTGTGTATCGACATCGCGGGGCGCGAGGGGTGTCCGTGCATGGAGCTCGGCCATTTGGACTTCCGCGGCGGCGCGATGTGTTCGCTCCAGCTAAATTTTTAATAATGCTCCCGTGCAACCTTTCCAAAATGTGCCGTCGGAAAATTAATTAATTGCATCAGAAACTATCATGTTCTAAATTTATTTTGTGCGTTAGTGTTTTCCCCCGCTCGGGTGAGTGTTGCAAAATTATATTTTATAGCTACTTTGTGCTAATTATATCATTAGATAGTTATTTCTTCCCAATAAGGTGTGTGCTTAGATTAATTTGTAGTTAAGATCCTTTTATTACGCTTCGCCGCAGTAATTCTGTACAATTGGTTTCCTTTGTTCCTTGTAACGTAATGAATTTCTACCCTCTTGCCTAAAAAGTGAAATCATGATTTGCAATTTCCAAATAAATGTGTAGATTAAATACAACTAGAGTAAAACTTAATTGCTATAGGTTAACATTATTGTTTTTCAATATAAATTCCACTTTACATGTTTTGAATTTAATAGTTTTCACTGCATAAGTACTTACTCCATAGTACTGAGTCGACAGTTTAGCTGTTGTTTAGTGTTCTAGGCAGTAAAACAACTAGTACATAATAAAAAAACTATATTAAAAACAAAGAAAACGATTTTGTAAAAATAACTAAAGTTGAGGGTAGGTAGATTAGTAGATCTCAGAGGTGGTTCTTTATACAATTTAAAGCGAGCCCGTATTCACTTGCACGCACTTATGAACGAGTGCCACTTCCCTGCTGTGCGCTTGGTGCTGTGGTGGTTGCGCATGTAAGTGGTGGTGACGTCACGGCCTTGAGGTCTTCACGGGTCAGCAGGGCAGCAGGTGGACTCCGGAGCCAGTGTTGGTAGTGTAGGTGGTAGGACCCCTGGAATTTATCATTATTGGACATTTAGTAAAATGTCCGATTTTGCGTTACTGCCTGCAACATTTCGCCGCGTGAAGGAATAGCGCAAGATGAAAGTGCAGAAAGCAGGAAGGCAAGCTCAAAGCATTAAATAGTGATCAGTGATGTGGTAGAAACATACAAAATCAACTCAGTACTATGGAGTAAGTACTTATGCAGTGAAAACTATTAAATTCAAAACATGTAAAGTGGAATTTATATTGAAAAACAATAATGTTAACCTATAGCAATTAAGTTTTACTCTAGTTGTATTTAATCTACACATTTATTTGGAAATTGCAAATCATGATTTCACTTTTTAGGCAAGAGGGTAGAAATTCATTACGTTACAAGGAACAAAGGAAACCAATTGTACAGAATTACTGCGGCGAAGCGTAATAAAAGGATCTTAACTACAAATTAATCTAAGCACACACCTTATTAGGAAGAAATAACTATCTAATGATATAATTAGCACAAAGTAGCTATAAAATATAATTTTGCAACACTCACCCGAGCGGGGGAAAACACTAACGCACAAAATAAATTTAGAACATGATAGTTTCTGATGCAATTAATTAATTTTCCGACGGCACATTTTGGAAAGGTTGCACGGGAGCATTATTAAAAATTTAGCTGGAGCGAACACATCGCGCCGCCGCGGAAGTCCAAATGGCCGAGCTCCATGCACGGACACCCCTCGCGCCCCGCGATGTCGATACACACGTCACATACGTGTTTCGCGCTGGATAAGCGCCTACATCACCACACGAGCAAATATTACTATAGAATTATTTATTTAGTTAGGCACTTATATTTTAGTTTTACCTAATATAATTTATTTAGTTTTAGGATTATTCTTAGTGTATTTTGTGACAAAATTGATCATTCAAGGAGCGTTAAGACGCTAACGTTACAAGTACACAAAAATAAGAAGAAAATATAACACAATCTAATATATATGCATGTTATAGGGAATTAGGAAAATCATGTCACATGTTTCATAAGCAACGTAATATCTCGGGCATTTTAAATATTCAAACAGCACTCAAAAATATATCAGAGGTGAGGCTAAATTGCAAAAATGTACATTCATTACCCATTCAAGCTTTATTTGCATAAAGCGGCTTAATTTTCATCCCGTGACGTCATGGCGGAAAAAAAACATGGCCGTCCTCTTGTCATGTTGACAGCGCGGAGCGCGTCGTTTGTTCCACACTTTTCTCTTGTTTTTGCGTTGGGGGGTGACTGGTGAGTGACGATGTACGAGGGGGATGTTGACGCGATACCGAGAAGGTCGCGCTTTAACAATGTTAGAATATATAACTTTGTTTCGTCTACAGGCTTAGTTAGTTAATAAGGGTGGCTTTTACCTTGTATTATCTATTTAATGGTTCCTCTACACGATAGCCCAACATATTGGTCCAATATATTGGGCCAACGTGTAGAGAGGGTAGTGGTGTAGGTTGGCTTATGGCGCGGCGAATGGCGATGGGATGGCCGCGGTGTCGGTTTTTCGGCACACATCAAAGGTAGTGGGCCAGCGATGGCGGTACGCATCTACACGTGGCCCAATCCACAGTGCGCGCTCGAACGCGGTCGAGTGTGGACGTTTGCGCTCAGTATCAATTTACGGTTTTTTTTTTTATTAAAAATGACGAGTACGTGGCCTCATTATGGAAGTAATGAAGGAATAGGAAATTTACGCAGACAGTAGGTACATTTACAATTTAAATAAATAAATATAACAATACATACTAATAGTTAAATATATGAATATTAGATACATATCTAACTATACATAGTAAGTACCTACACTGCAAAATTTGCACAGGTATGTTGGTAAGCTATTAACAAAATTATAATATGATCTACAATAATTGAAGCAAATTGTATGGTAACATGAAATTAAAAAAGATATTTAATTAATTTAATTCTTTAAAAAAATCTAACATTCTATTTTTTTCGGGAAGTATGTATCATCAAAAAACTCCTGCAGCTTCTACGCCATTTTTTTTTATTACTTGAAGAAAATATTGGTACGTGGTGTATAAATAAATCGCTGCAGCGGCTAACGCTTCCACGTCCATCTTGGAAACCGGTCCGATCACAACTGAATGTCGCCATCGTGTAGTTGCGTTCCAACCATCGCATGGCCAACTCATTGGCCCAGCGCTGGCCCATCGTGTAGAGGAGCCATATCACCAGCAATATAAGATATGCAATTAAGCTTCACCATGAATTGAACGCTGCATTAAATGAATCACAAAAAAGCGGCCAAGTGCGAGTCGGACTCGCCCATGAAGTAAGGTTCCGTATTTAGGAAATTTATGACGTATTAAAAAATACTACTTACTAGATCTCGTTCAAACCAATTTTCGGTGGAAGTTTGCATGGTAATGTACATCATATATTTTGGGGGGACACATTTTACCACTTTGGAAGTGTCTCTCGCGCAAACTATTCAGTTTAGAAAAAAATTATATTAGAAACCTCAATATCATTTTTGAAGACCTATCCATAGATACCCCACACGTATGGGTTTGAAGAAAAAAAATTTTTTTTTTTCATTTCTAAGTATGGAGGAGCCCTCAAAATTTATTGTTTTTTTTTCCATTTTTGTGTGAGAATCTTAATGCGGTTCACATAATACATCTACTTACCAAGTTTCAACAGTATAGTTCTTATAGGTTCGGAAAAAAGTGGCTGTGACATACGGACGGACAGACAGACATGACGAATCCATAAGGGTTCCGTTTTTTGCCATTTGGCTACGGAACCCTAAAAAGGCTGTAGTTTGTAATTGATATGTTTGTATTCGCATATCTAATGAGAACATTAGATTGATGAAGTTTCACGGTATGACTTGCCTTCCAGCGAAGTGATGGAGTTTAATATAATTATATTAGGTACGTTATCATTAAGTAAACGCTGATCAAGCGCGAGTGTGTTAAGTACATCAAGAACTTGCTGTAATTATTTGCAATTAATAGTAAACGTAGTTTAAAGCGCTTGTATACGTAATTAATATATTCAAACATGCTTGATAGTTGCCAGTTTTCTATTTATGCCGATTTATAACTATCAATAACACGTTTTATATCGGTATTTATCTATACTACTTACTAATAAGTAGCTATTTAACTAAAAATATTTTCTAAATAATAGCGATTAGGAAACACTGAACTTTTTTTTCGAGAGCACCCAAAACTTAAAAACCGCCCTAGAGTTTTATTTCCTTTAGACAATCCATTCTATAATGTCGAAGGTGTTTGACTTAAACTCTACTTATTTATCTAAGTATATTACCCTAAATCATTTCTGATTAAGCGTATCTATTTATATAGTAAAGTACAAAATACCAGGTTACCAAGAAACGGTTCGTCGAGTATATTTGCAGGCAACTACGAGTATAATAATCCTCACTAATCTAGCTAACGAATCGTAGCTTAGAATCACTACATTTACTACTGAGAAAATCGCAGAGCTTGTTCGTCTTTATTAACACTTTACCTAAGCTAATTAAGGAAAAGTTAAAGGTTTTCAATGTAGATTTTTTATTTTATTTTTATTTATTTTTTTAAATGCAGAGAAAAGATTTTATAGCAGGAGCGATATTTTGAACAACATTAAATTATAAAATATCGTAATCGATATTTTACAGCAACAGACAGACGGCCTGATTCGAACTTAAAGGTAGGTGAACAAATTGCTAAAGATAAGACAAGGATTGGATATCCGATCCATATCGTATTTAACAATTTTTTACGTATCTTAAATTTCGAATCAGCTACTGGTGGTATGCCTACGACCTTTGACCTAATATGTATGAATTCACAAAAAAAATGAATTGGTACCTATTAAATTATGATAAGCATAATACCTTAATACGTTTAAATTGATATGCTAAAGCTAAACCATTGTGTAGCGAAATTAAGATGATAATAATTGATAACGAAACAAAAATCGGCCCATATTTTCTGCCTAGGTATCTCTAGTTATCAGTCAGATTTCCATCATCGAATCGTCTTAGATTTCATTTCTGTCGGGATCAAAATGCGACGAAGCTATAATTGTTTGCTTGCTTTTGAGTTGAGCTTTTGCATTGGAACCTGAAAAAGGAGCAAAAATTTAGACAGGGGTCTCCTTTCCTTGAGTAACTCCAGTTATTTCTTGCTATAAAGAAATAGTTATTTGTACAACAAGAGATCAAAGTTTGATATTTCTTCGAGTGCTTATTTTGAGTCCCGTGCAAGCGAAAGATTCTATACTAGATTCACGAGCGTAGCGAGTGCATCTAATTTAGAATCTTGAGCGTAGTAAGGGACTCAAAAGCGCACGAGATGTAAATAACTTTGATCTCGTGTAGTTCACAAAACTTTTCACCTCAGCAGTGGAAACATATTAGAGAACCCGAAAAATGTATTCCTTCTTCATCACTTACCTCTATTCACTCAAGTTTTCTTAAGATATACCAACAATTAAATGTTCACCTCAGCAGCTCGAACAAGGGTACTTTGCTACTTAAAACAGTGAGCAAAATCGCATTTTGCTCATTTTGTCTCACTCAGTGAGCAAAATACAATTTTGCTCACTGTTTTTAAGTAGCAAAGTACCCTTGTTCGAGCCGCTGAGGTGAAAATATTTTTTGCTGCGTCTTAAGTATTTTTACTTGTGCTGCAGGCCACACCCCACGTTTTTGTTTGCTTGTGAGTTTTACTTTAACGTGTAGATTTATTAACTTGCGTGGCATTACCAGCTAACAACGTTAAATCCTTAACAGCCACATAACGCGTACGTTCGCTTTACGTTTTATTACGCGCGTTTACGATGAGGTGACTCTAATGTACGAGGGTTTAGTAAAGAAGGTATAAAATAAATACAGTATGTTTATCTATCCAGTTTGCTTGTCCTACTTTAATATAGTAAAGTGGTTACCACTTGGTTAGCAGTTGATACGTAGTATATCAAAGTTTTGAAACACCGAAATACTTAATGTATTTTTTGCAGTCTTTCACTTTGTATAGAAAAAAGTCGTCGTTTTCCCAGAGCTAACGTTTCGTAGTATTGTTTATGACAAACGAATGTGTAGCTCTTCTGATGGTTAGCAATTGCCGTAACCTATGGATGCTTGTAACCATTTGAGGGACGTCACACCCTAATTAACCCTGTGAAAAGCATTTCGAGCTTGCATATGTCCATTTTCATAAATAAAATATAGTTTACGTTTCAGGTTAAATGCCGTTGCATAACATTTTGTTATGCCGGGGCCACACTAACAGGAAAAGCTGTTGAATAACGTGATAATTGACACTTTTCATACGGCCACACTATTTCAATTTATCTTGCCCATTATTTTCTCCAACTTAAAAAGGAATGAATTCATTAAAAAAAGAAATGCAATTTAAACACCTGCGTTGTGGATTTCTTACATATATAACTAGAGTTTTTTCTTGAATAAATTACTTTAATATTTAAACACCTTATTACAGTTGTCAATTGCTCTTATTTTCACCCTGTAAATTCGCAAGGATCGCCCTCACACCCAAGCTTGTATTTCTATTGAATATGCGAGCACACAGGAGTTGAGTTCTCTGTGTACAAGTGTAACGTGGCCTCGAGGTCCGTAACAGGCGTGTGATTGGAGAGCGCACTTATACTGATTAGCCTGAGTTTTGGAATCGCTGGTGCTCGGTAAGCATTGGCAATATTCCGGGCCATATAAAAACTTGTACAGCCCTCAGAACGGCCGTAATGAAGCCCGCTCGTTAGCTGTCGCGTGTATCGTCGTTTTTGTAAGGTCAGCAAGTCCGACCATTTCTGGATCATTAGCTTTTTGTCTCCTAAATCTTTAGTTATTTGTCACGTAAACTTGGTGGTCCATATTGTGCTACTAAACCTTGAAAGGGAACTTGCCTAAGTAATGAGTGTAATGAAATTTTAAGGATGAAGAAAGTGCTTTCGTTCTTATATCAATTTGAAATGAAGTAGCAAGATACTATTAACACACAGTATTATTAGAGTTCATTTTATACGTACGTAAAACCGATATAATATATGTACAGTCAGCTGCAGAGAAAGGGTACCACCCCTGCATACAATCTTCTATGCAAGGGTACCTTTTCTCTGCAGCTGACTGTACATAGTTAAGTACTCCATTAAAATAAAATTTTAGAAAAAATAAGAAAGTACGCCACGCCAACTCAGCAAAATAAAACCGCCGCCGAGTCGCGTCGTTCCTCCCATTCGTTTTAACAACTTTTTAAACCAGACAAACATTTGCGCAGAGCCAAGCAACTTATTTTCGCCATTAAGCTATCATAACAAGTGCAATAAATATTTGCGATGCTTAAGCTAGCTCATTCAACGTACTGCTTTACTTAGTTAAATGCGGTGTGTTCGAGTTGTATCAGTTGTTTAACGGTTCGCAAGTTCTTAAGTAATATTGCTGAGTTATGGCTTCAAAAACTTTAACTTCTTGGCTTGTAAGACGGCCGTAGTTTGAATTAAAATTGGGGATTTATCGTCATAAAGTTATAAGTAAGAATGTTAATAACAAAACTTCCATGAGACTCAGATATATTAAATATAATTAAAAAGGGTCACTCACGTTTTGCGCGGGTCACTCACGTTTTCACGTCGGTGTGTCAGTCCACCAACGGCTGGTCTTATTGAAGCTCCTCGTTATGGAGCGTATCTTGTCGAAAATTTTTCGACTTATACCTAATAGATGACTGACCCGTTTTAATAATTAAGTATGATTTATTTTCTTGGCATTCGTTGCCACGGTTTAGTACATTCGTATTAAAATTCTGACGAGAGCGATTAACAAAATGTTGATTCACCCTTATGGAGATACCACTTAGTATTCTGAGTAATGATTTCAAAGTCCTAATTAATTGTAATTTCACCATTCAAACGAGAACTTCAATATTCCGTTTAGTAATCAATCAGTAATCAAATTTTACTGCTTAAAACAGTTTCAATAATTAAATACGACAGTCGTAATTGTTAATTAGCTGGAATGAGCTAACATTTAGGAGTGCGTGGTTACGTAGGTATGTGTGCTCATAGGCAGGCTAGGCTAGCGGTATTTCGTCGTGCGATGCCAGGTAATTCTATTTATTTAACAATAAGGATATCTAATATTGATAGGCGTATTCGTATTGTAATAACAGGTTAAATAATCTAGAATTGTTACGGATATTATCTGTCAGGATCAAATGTGACATTTATGGTTGAAGAAAAGTCACCTTTTGTCTAATTCATAAACTATTATTTACAATCAGAATACGCCTCATGGTCTTCTTCCAATGAAGATCAAAATCGAGTTATATTTATGGACAACCAACACTGATCAATCGGTAGGATGCTAATCTAAACCTACAACCCTAAAGATTGACTGGGAGAGATCGCTCTTTAGCGATAAGGCCGCCTTTTGTTTACACCCGTCTTTATGTATTAAATATGTATGTTTCCTTGTAAATTTATTTTAAGGTTGTGCAATTGAATTTTACAAATTCTGGATATTGAGGAATTCGAATTTACTCGTAAGTTGACCTGAATAATTCTCAGTAGGTACCAACCCAAATTCCATATCACTAGTTAAATAAGATCAGAACAACCTTTCCCTTTTTACCTTCAAACTAAACGAAATTTAATACCTACATTTAAGTGGTCGGCGAAACGAAAAATAATTCAAATCGATGTAGGCACTAGACGTGCAAATAACTCTTGATTAGTTCGTGACCTTTGTGTCAGTAAAATTAACAATCAATTCTAATAGCTAGGTACTTTAATGTTAGCGTTTATATTGGCCTAATTTTTGCTGAAGAAATTCCTTCTAATTCGTTTTCGTTAAGACAAATTGAATAATTTGCGCCACAGTATCATGAATCTCACGACTTATGCTGATGTATTTTTTTTTTGCAATTTGAACAAAGGTGAAGTTTTCTTATTGATAGATTAATTTGATTTTACATTCTGGCACTCACATTCTGGTCAACGGTAATATAAACTTTACAGTACATATGGTGCTACTTTCCCGAACTAGTGCGGGAAAGAGCATTCCGTGCGTATATCGTAAGTTTAAAGTGCCAATATATGTACTGTAAAACGTTGTACGATACACGTGCGAATAGGTAATTCACCGCTCGTTTCGAATTTCCTCTTTTTCGCACTTGTATCGTAAATAACTACATATTACCATTATTATGATACAGATGATATTATATAACCATAGATACTCGTAGGTTATACTCATACTTGAGGAGCACAAAAAATACTTCCATATTTATTTCTGTGCCTACGAAGGAATCTGTTATTTTTGATTAATTTTCTCATTCCATCCATCTTTGTCACACTTGTTGTTAAACATAAGGTCGTCTCTTTCGGTGTGCGGGAGCTCGTTAGCACGTGCACATTTCTCGCTTGTCCAGTCGCGACTAAAGACAACTAGTCCAATTTGTCACAAGGTAAGCGCTTCAATTTTGGAACGCGTATAACCTATCTTGAGTTATAAATCATTGAATATTATCATCACAAACTAGAAATAAGTTAGGTGAACCGTGGTAAATTAAGTGGAATGTAAAATAATAGCTTTCATTAGATTTCATCGGTTAAAACAGAAAAGTAAAGGATTATATTCTAGTACATAGTAACTTTTTCTTGGATAGTCGGTTTATGTGGCTGGTTCTTCATTGCCCTACAACATTTACCAAATTTTGTGTAAGTACCTACGTAAAATAACCTACATAAAAAAATTAAGGCGCCCGTATTAAGGACACTTCTTTACGATTTGCTGAATGTTGCCCTCGGGTGCCGTTTGACCTAAAACTTGCCGCAGTTTATAGGAAAAGAAAATTACTATGCTCACTATGTAACTAACTGCCTAATCGTGAAGTACTCCGTAAAGCCGCGTAATGCCAACAGTGTGAAAAAATAAGTGGATACGTATTCAAAGACCAAATCCTAATTTTGGACAAAATCAATATATAAACAACGAACTAAAATCCTTAAACGAAGACGTTGAAAATAAGGGGAAGGATTTTCCTCGTAATAGCATAAAAATTACTTATTTTATAAAGACCATTGGCGTGGCAGAATATAATTGAAGGGATGTTTACAAAAACAACATAACTGCTTAGAGCGGTTGACACTTTTTTAAGAACATTGTTAATCGTTTCAGGTGTCAACCAGTGTAGTCAGTTATGATGTTTTTGTAAACATCACTTCAATTATACAATATACTTTATAATTGGCAAAGGAAGTTTAAGTTTTGCGAATAATTCGCTAGTGAGAAAACGTCCACGTGATACCCATAAGATACTTCAGTTTTTGATTGTCGATTGGACTCTGTGACGATGTAGCCAATGTTGACAATCAATGTTCGAATGTTAGGGCCGATACAGACGGACTGCAGCTCGACTGCAATGTATATGTGTATGGGAACTGCACGCCGACTGCACGCCAAGTACAACGTCGACGTGCAGTTCCCATACAAGTTGCAGTCGGGTTGCAGTCCGTCTGTACCGGCCCTTACTGACAGAAATGAGCAGTATAATAAAGAAACTCAAGAATGCCGTCAAAATACAACCCATCTACTTTGTCAGGTAACTGAGGTAACTATATGTCATAGTACCTACTATAAAAATCAATAATATTGAGCGCTAATTAAGTACTATTTCGTATTTAGTTTAATGGAAAATATCATTAGGGACTCACGTGATGGTTGCTGGTGGGTTGGCGTGCACCAGACACGGCAGGACCACATCGCCGCCACGTCTCACGCTCGTCTCCCATTGGCCGTGGTAGATTGCGCGCGGAGCTGCCGCGCCGGTAGACGCTGGAAAAGTTAGAACGTCAGTGTTTTGTTTAATACTTTTAATTTAAAAAAGAATATACTCGCCTTTTTACGCCCTATGTCATCCTGACCTTGGTTGGGGCTCAATACTAATTGATAGCAACGATGTATTATATTCACTAAAGTATTTTCCAGCTTTTCTTGATTAATAACGACTCGACTTATTCAACAGTCACATCTGTTCTCTTTCACTCACGCGAGTCACGCGCAACATCGATGCTAACGGGCGTGCTCCGGCGCCTCTCCCCGGTGAGCGAGTCCAGTACCGAGCAGGAGAACTGCGCGCGCGCGTCTTCGGCTCGCACTGAACGGACCACCAGCTTCCAGCCTTCGTCCACTAGTAGCGTCGAGCCAGCTGTGACAATAAGTGTGTTACTGAGCAATTGTAACAAAATTTAAAACACTTTGACATAACAAGGAAAAAGACAAATTAATATGAATGGGTTAACAGAGGCAGGTAGCACGATGTCATCTCTGTAGCAGGCCGCGACACTAGCATGCTCCCTCAAGGCAGCCGACGCGGTGCAGGTTAATAGCGCTAGGCGTTCATGGAAGTTCACAGCGCCAGACTTTTCGACTCCGCTGTTGCCATATTGACACAATAGTTGTGTATACTTACAGAGATGCTCAGAGGCAGGCAGCACGATGTCATCTCTGTACCAGGCCGCGACACTAGCATGTTCCCTCAAGGCGGCCGACGCGGTGCAAGTTAATAGTGCCGGGCCTCCCACCTCTGCGGCCGTGGCAGTCACGCGTGCTTGCCACTCTTGCCATACCACTGTGAAAGAAAAGTTATAATATTAACACCATAGGTAGGTGGGCGTTTTTTTTAAGTTGTCCCCTACAC
This sequence comes from Cydia amplana, assembly GCF_948474715.1. Classification (NCBI taxonomy): domain Eukaryota; kingdom Metazoa; phylum Arthropoda; class Insecta; order Lepidoptera; family Tortricidae; genus Cydia; species Cydia amplana. The sequence continues at coordinate 5,539,973 of NC_086072.1, forward strand.
TTTTTTCAAATTTAGGATTTTTTATGTTATTTCTACTCAGAATAACGAGCTCTTTCTATTCTAATAGGAGAAAAAAAGTGTCCCAAAATTTCCATACATTTTTCGATCTTTCCATTCCGCGATCGCCATATATACAAAGTTTATGAAAAATGGTGACGGAATGGAAATAAAACCCTTAGGACACTTTTTTTCTCCTATTACGATAGAAAGAGCTCGTGATTCTGAGTAGAAATAACATAAAAAAATCCCATACATACATACATCACTGGCTCAGTGACCCAAAGAGGATCTTGGCCTCTGACACAAGATAGCGCCACTCTGCCCTATTCTGGTGCACTTCGCGCCAGTTGGGTACTCCGAGGGCGGACAGGTCTTTTTGCGCTTCGTCACTCCAGCGGTATCTGGGACGCCCAGACGGACGTTTTCCACCCGGGCGCCCCACATACGCTATTCTCACAGCACGATCCTCCCCCATCCTCTCCAGGTGACCAAGCCAGCCCCAATCCCAAAAAAAAATCCCAAATTTGGAAAAAAAGTGTAGGGGACAACTAAAAAAAAACGCCCAGGTACAATATATATTTAAAATAAACACCATAGCTTGTGCTCAAGTGTCCTGCAATATAGCGAGGTGCAGACATATTCTATGATGGCAATACAAGCAAACAAGTTTACCCGTTATGAAATAATTTATTATTTCATACTTTAGTTTTTGATTTATTAATTAACAAGGTTTAGAGGAAATATAATACACGTTATTTCAGTAACTCTTCAACAAATAAAGACTTAAATAAGTATATTCAAAATCTAGCTAATATAAACAGTACTGTTAAGGGTCAATTGATGATTTGTTAGCTGGACGTCCAATACGCAGTACGTCCAAATCGCATTTCGTCCATTCGTCTACTACGCAGTTTGTCCATAAGTGATGCGTCCATTTCGTGATTCGTCAATACCCACTCACATGATTCCGATTTTAACAAAAGGTGCCCTGAACTGCTCTGCCATTTCGCAGATACGACGGCACAGTGTCATGATATTTTCAAAAATCGATAACTTTACTTCTGCTAAAGCATTTTCAACGATTCTTTTGGTTTTTTAATGTTAAAGAAACAAAGAATTTATTTTACTACTATAGCATTGTGCTGTTATACTAAAAATAATTATTAAAAATTCACAAAGTTTACCCAATGAAATAATGTCCGCGTTATAGTAGAAAACTATTTTTAATTAAAAATCTAAATCGATAACGTATCTTTTTTTTGTATTCAATTTAAAGAAGACTTAATAAGCTTTTAATTGGTACTAAACACCTTGATAGCTCACCTATGAAATTGCAGAGTAAAACTAATTCAAATTCCGATAAGAAACTTTCGAATTGCTCAATCTGCTGTGAAACTATATATTATGTTCATGATTTTTTTGTGGCTAATTTAGACACTGAAGTACTAAAATATAGTAAAAAACAGTTTAAGACACTAATAATCTTGAAATAAAATGCATAACTTATGCAATTATAACGATGATAGTAGCTATATAACTTAAAATAACAAAAGAGTATCTACGTACCTACTAAATTTTGGTGTTTTTATAATTTCCGATCACCAACAACCGAACTAACTTATAACTACACTAACACGTTTAATACATCCACCATAACACACACTTCACAACATATTAAGCACAATAAACCAATAATAACTATTAACACATAAAATTATACTGATTACAAACGTAAATAAGCCGGTAAACTGACTTCTTCCATCTCAAAAATAAAGATGGCTACCCATTTAGGGTGGAGACACAACAGCGCGTGGTGCAGATGTTCAACAGAAATAGGAACTTTAAAATAGTAATACCTAATTAATTATTTATTTAATCGTATAATTATTTAGTTTATTCAATGTAAATAGCAAAGAAATATTAGTAAATACAAATTATAAGTAAGTAGTAAAAAAAATCCCAAAACGCGTATGCAACGCGTCTAGTACACCACATGCCTTACGATATGCAGAAATGCTTTAAGCAACCACAGTTGCCGGGTTTGTACTTACAATTTACCGTCACATGTTTTGATCGCTAATCCTGTGTAATACACAGTGATTTAATACATTATATGGTTTATTAATGTAACTTAATAATCGAACTATTTAATGGCTATTGGTTGCTCAAGATATATTTAGTAATCTTAGAAATGTAGGGCATTCAAATAAGAAACACGTCAAAAATCTACAGAACTATTGTTTTGAAGTGATATTATTTGGTCATCAATATTAAGTAGGTCTAAAATATAGTTTTAAACTAATAGACTAATAAACGCGGAGTAGTTTAATATACATTACTAATAGAAATATCTAAATTTGAATACTTGAGGCATTTTAAAACACGCAGCAACTTTTTACACATCGCACTTCCTGAACAACTTGCAAAGTAAAATAGATAAGAAATACTGTGGTTATGTCTATATGGTTGAAACATTTTTTAAATATTGTCACGTTGGTAGTCTGTGTTTTAAAAATTGTTTATGCCGTATCTGTGCAGCCCTTCACAGATAATAAATAAAAAACCGCATACACTCCGTTTTGCAACTCGAGTTGCGACGATCATTTTAGAGGTGCGCAATCTTGAAACTCTAGTTGCTGGAATCATGTGAGTGGATACGCAGTTTGTCCATTTCGCGATTTGTCACTCTGCATTTCGTCCATTTCGCGATTCATCATTACGGAGTTCGTCCATTTCGTGATTCGTCTATTAAGAGGATATGGGAAATGAGAAAATGGTCAATAATATCAGCTACGCCAATGATATGGTGCTACTGGGACCCACGGTCGGAGCTGTTAACGAGTTGTTAGGGCCCGGCCACATGTCCACGGTGCGGCGCCGGCCACCGTGTAACGGCACGGCGTCGTGCAGTAGCACGGTGCCGTGTACGGTGCCGTGCACGGTGCAACGGCACGGCGCCGTGCCGCGGCGGACGGCGCACCGCTCGGTAGTTATTGTTTTGCTGTTGCATAATTCTCACGTGCTAATTAATGCACAAAAATGTCTGACAATTTAGATGTCGACTTTTTAATTTCACTAGTGGAAGCTCGTCCCGTTCTCTGGGATAAGACTAAGGAAGACTAGGATAAGAATAAATACCTACACATGCATGTGAAATTCCTCATTGACGTTGGTTACGTAATGTTTATTAACAAATATGCGACAGTTCCATCCTGAACCTACCGCGAACACCGAAATTCGCAAATTGCGGGCATTTTTCTCTGTCTCTTTAATTACGTCCAATTGGAGTAAAACAGAAAACAAATTCCCGAAATTTGCGGACTTCAGTGCTCGCGGTAGACCCTTTGATTTGCGAGCGAGCTGGCAACTTTGCGCAGGGAATGCACGGAAATGTCGCGTTCATGTGAAGTTGTGTGAACGTGGCATATATCTGTGACAGTGACAAGGAAAAGGTACCATTTCAGTAAAATTACCATGAAATTCATTTGAATTAGAACAAATATACTATATTTAGTTATAGCGTAACAAACTATCCTCGGATAGTTCAGTCAAGAAAAATCGAAATGCCGGGACGTGCGTCTCTAGCCAGCCGTGTGTTCCAAGTTGATTGGAAGAACTTCGCTTCGCTCGCTCGTTCGACAATCAATGAATCTTTGTTTCAATTCCATAAACCCCTTGACCGCCAAATACGTCAACTGACCCGTGCGGCTACAGCCCAAAGCCCAATGTCAACCTTCGTGACTTCCTACAAGGTTCACGAAAACGCGCCGCTCACGCACAGGTGTGTCGTACAAAGGTGTACGTAACTCAGACAAACGGTTCGAATTTTCATAAATGACCCGTGGCTGCAGTAATGAGAGGCGCATAATTATATTTTTCTTGACAAGACTCCTACATATACGAATTGACGGAATGCCTACTGGACAAAATCTGTGTTGGACTAAATCCATGTTGGACGACTTGCTGTTGGACGAAATACGTGTTGACGTAATACGCGTTGGACGAAATGCTGTTGGACGAAATGCATGTTGGACCAAATACGTGTTGGACGAAATGCGAATTGAAATATCATTTGGACGAACTGCGTATTGGACGTACAGCTAACAAATCCAATTGATATTCCATTACTAAAACATGAAGCGCGAGTGGAATACTCGATGTTATTTTAGGTTTGACCCCAGATCAAATGGGTGGCTCAATCCTAAAACAGTTCAATTGTTTTCGTTAAAAAATCTACCTTAATTTTTGTTTGCTTTTATATTTAATGTAAGTTTGTCTTGTGCTTACTGTTTTATCTTTTAAAGGTGAGCAATATAATTTGTATTGTATTGGCGGTAATTGGTTATGATATCAAATATACTGGATTAACTCGTACTGAAAATTAAGTTTTCATAATTGAAAACCCTAGATGTCAGTATTTCCAACGAACTCGTTAATTTTCTTCTGCAAAATTGAACAAAAGTCACCTTTACGAGTCCCCTGACGTTCATTCGAGCAATTAAAAATGAGTCGTATAACAGCCGTAAAATTTGCAGCGTTTCAGTTGATCAACACACACATATTCACATGGGTACCTATATGTACCTATATACACCTAATAAGTACGCATACACGGAGAGAAAAAATTTGTAGAATCAAGTAAAAAATATTAATCATTAGTAAAATTTTAGTGAATCCCATGACAAGTAGATTATACAGTTTTAATAATTGTATTTACTAACACCAAAAAAATTGTCCTTTTTGGAACAACAATACTGTTTACTCAAAACAAGTAAACTTTACTAGAAATTACTAAAAAAAAGTTATGGAATTTATAAAGCTGAGAAGTTTTATCTAGTGTTTTGTTTCTTGGTTTTACTAATCCCGTGACTAAAATTCACAATAGTTTGCTTGGAAACAATAAAGCAGCGGGCTCAGCACGGTTCCATTTTTTATCCACTATCACTAAGCCCGTCACTTTCGCACTTACATACTTGTTAGAATTAGAACGTGACAGGCATGGTGATAAATGATAAAAATGCGACCGTGCTACTAGGGCTGCACTCTTATTTTCAGTAATATTTTTACTAGAAATTACAAATCTATAGAATAATTCATGGGATTCAGTAAGCTGCGATTTGATTTCAAGTAACCATAATTGCAATGTACAGATGCGTCCGCACCTGAGCCTGATCCAAGCGATCCAAACGCTATCGAAACGTACCAGACATATTTAGATCCCGTAAGGAACGATCACTTCTTACGTGATCTAAATTTGCGTGGCACGCTCCAATCGCGCTTGAATGGATTGGATCAGGATCAGGTACGGGTGCATCTGTAAATTGCAATTATGGTTACTTACAAGTCGCTGGCCCAATTTTACAGGTTTCTTTGTTATATGTTCAACGTAGTTAAAACTAGACTTAGTCATAGTTCTATTCAACGACACACCACATGCACCAAACATAATTTCTCCGATGAGCTCCTTTCACCGATGAGGTTACAAGCAAAATGGACGAGTCAAAGATGGATACGGAGTACGCGTGCGGGGGGAGGGGCGGCTAGTGCGTTTAGGAATCTTGTTATTAGTACACTTTACTAATATCTATAAAGCTATTTACTATTTACGGATATAAGAATAAAACTCATAAGAATAAGAAAGGGACTTGTTATTACAAGATTACCAAGTATAGAAATCAGAATTGACTTATAATTACTCATTTGTAGCCACCGATTTTAATAAATCCCATTTGTATTATCTAGTAATCTTTACGCACTGTAACTATTAGTACACCATTTATAAACTCAAGGAAAGTTTTATAGAATTTATACAAATCTGTTATTCCGAGTAAAGAATATTAATTTCACGATTAAGTAAAACTGTTTTGTATTTCCTATACTATGAAATTAATAAAACTTACTTGAAATTATATAATTTTCTATCGCCTAGAAAAAAAAAGTAAAAATTAATAAAGTTTGATAATCCCGTCTTTTAGAAATCAGGTTTTTAATTCGAACAATAATTTTTCTCTCCGTGTAATATAAACCTAACGCATTATAGCTAGTTAGAAAACCAAAGAAATAAAGTAGTTTTTTTATATAAAATTGAAATTTAAAAATCCAACTATCTACAAATAGTTATTTGTTTTACAATCAATGGGAAAAGTTGTTGTGTAAACCTCTCGTGCCCGAGATGTGCCCAAGCAAGCAAAATATACCAAAATTAAACCACGAGCGAGTGAGTTCGAAAGATGGAATCTTGAGGGTTAAACAAATTTTGTCTTAATAATCGTATTGGTATTTATCTGGTATCTCTAGTAGTTTCCTCACACTAGCGAGGTAAAAATAAATTCAAGAGCAAAGTTGTTTTCGGTCTTGAGCCACGAAAGCCTTCAATTTTGGGTTCTATCGCTTGCTCGGCTTTCACTATAAGCTCTCGCGGTCGGCAAACAATAACTTCGGGCCCAATTCGGATTTTGAAATAGACATCTGTTAGATATCTTTTAGACATCGCCCAGATACGATAATGATATGTTTAAGATCTAACCTGTCAAATTTGACATTTGCGCGATTCTGGAGATACTCTTGAACGATTTCCACAAGATATGGCTTAGAGATCCAATTCACATCTAATAGATATCTAACTCTATCTAACGTAAATGTGACATTGGTTGCCCGAATTGCGCTGCAAAAGAGAATTCGTTGAGATCTAAACTATAACGTATCTAGAATGGATCTAGTACGTGTCGTTCGAATACGAATCGAATCGAAGTTCGAATACGGCAGTTCGTCCCCTAACGCAAAATCAAAGTTTTTGTAATAGATTATTTCAGGATATTTTGCTAGTATTAAAAAAATATAGTTAATAAACTGTAACACGATTACGATTTTACAAAACAAAAATGTTAGGTTTTATTGCTCTGGCTAATATAAACATACTGACAATTCTACACCTACGATCTACGATTCCAATCACACGTAAAAGGATGCAAACATAGGTAGAGGTACTTATAAAGACCGCTGCAATTATTAGCCGCTCCGTCATCGGATATAAAATGACATTGTTCTAGTTCCTGAATAAATTTAATGTGTGCAACATTATATGTACGTGGACCTCTTTGTTGTTGTATCAACAATAAACGACCGGAGACTTCCAGAGACGGAACTGTTGTTTCTCCAAACGTAATATTAAATTGGCTGTATTTCTACTAACTGAACCTAGTTAAAAATTTATTCACCTTAAGAAGTTAACAATTTGTAGAAAAATTCATAGAATTCAACTGTTCTGCAATTCGGATGTAAGTGTTAAGTACAGTCATGTACAGTAGATAAATGTACGCTTATGATACAGAAAAGCAATCTTATAAGTTCAAAGGTACCTATTATGAACCTTTTTTATAGACTTACAACTCAAGCCTTATCTACCATCACTAATACGTTCTCGCATTTCGTGCAAATCGGTGTTTTCGGAAATTTACCAAAAATGTGGTGGCGTTTTCGAATATCTGTTAATGCAAGGTTGTAACATAGGGCCTAAAGTATATGTATCTCCAATGAACAATTCTAAAAAAGTTAGTATTTTCTTTATATGTACAATTAACACCCAATTTTTTCATTCATCTCTATATGTAACGCGTGAAGATATAACTTTGACCTACATTTTAACCTTAAGATACTACAAATAGAAAATTCGTTGTTTGTGCAATAAATGACTTATTTAGTTATGTTTTAAATCGTATAATATTAGAAGCTAGAAATAAATAATAAAAACTATACAGCCTTATAAGTGTATGGTTCAAGTAATTTCTTCATTACCGACGCGAGAAATAGATTAGCTATATTTTGCTACATAGCGAGGGTATATAGCGCCTACCGCCGATGCAACACATTGTTCGTCAGTCAGTTGGCCGCATGATCTCGTAGCGGATGCCCGTGTGCCACTGTTAGCGAAAATATATACGATCTCTCGGGTCGGGAAGGAGTGTGGTTCTCGATAGTCTTCATCGCCATCGCGTGATTTATACAGTAAGTAGCAAGTGTACATTATTATAATTATACGTAATGAAGTGTTTTAGTGTCGCCTTTCAGATGGATTATTCTGCAAAATTAAGGTCTGATGCCAACTGATGTAGGCGACAAAAACGTCCAAAACTTCATTCATATCGGTTTCATTCACTTCTTTTCCTTCCAATTTTACTGGGGAAGGTAATGAATGACTTAAGAAGGTAATGATAATATATTCGAGGCAGTGCATTTAATGAAAAGAGGCTTAGTAATTATAAATACTACGATGTTATAAACATTTAAAACTGTATATGATAATAGGGGAGCCTTTGTAGTCTAAGATGGTCGACCTTCACCGATATGTCTGACGGACTTGGCAAGGCAAGAGGCTTAGTAATTATAAATACTACGCTGTTATAAACATTTAAAACTGTATATGATAATAGGGGAGCCTTTGTAGTCTAAGATGGTCGACCTTCACCGATATGTCTGACGGATGAAACTTACATATTATGAAAGGAAATATGTTCCTGAACATAAATAAATAGGGTTGCTTAAAGAAATATGGTCAAGACTATTTTTAATTCTTTTTTGAAAAAAAATTTTTTTTTTCAAATTTCACCGATCTGTCTGACAAACAAAATAAGTTCCAATGGAAAGTATACAACTTGTACAATATAAATCAACTAGGTTGCCTATCTTTTCCCGGTCACTATTATGTGGTTATAGGGTTGCTTGCGAAAATCCGATCACAAATAAGGGTTGCCAGGCTTTTAAATAAAATAAGAAGGGAAGACTTTTAGCGATAACTCATAAACGGCTTAACTTATCAAGTTTGCTTTAATTTTGTTTGAATGAGTTTATTAAGCACTATTTGTATGATTTTTTTTTTCATATTTTTGGATCGATTTTTCAAAAGTTAGAAGGAATAACCGTTTTTTGTTCTTTCTAAATTATTATTTCCGAAATGATTCACTTTATCAAAAAATGTTGTTTGCAAACTCCTATTTATTTTTAAAGACCTATCCAACGACACCCCACACTATAGGGTTAAAACGATAAAAATAAATTACATAGGTACAAAACGCGAATGATTTAAATATATTTTGTCTATGCTAATTTTTGAAAATTTGAAAACTACGTTTTATGTGATATGGTGCGCAGATGTTCAAACCGACTTAACAAACACTTGGGGTTGACAATCTCGACTTATAATGATGATAAGTAAATGGTAAATGTACCATCTAGCTTGAACATTATAAGTTGAGATTGTCAACCCCAAGTGTATGTTAAGTCGGTTTGATCATCTCCACAGTGCTTAAGACACATGTTTTTAATATTGTCGATTTTAATTGGTGTTAATTTTCTTGAAATACAGTTTTTTTATGTTCGATTTCATAAGTTTGTTTCATTACCGTCCACAGATAAAATTACCATCTCGGCCGATTTCATTACCAGCGCGTAGTTCATTACCAGTAGCCTTATTAAATGAAAAGTAATAAGGTTACAAAGGTGCCTTTAGCAGAAAAATGTTAATAAATGAATCCACAAATTGACGAAACCCAAAAGTTTACCATTTAAAAGAAAAATTACAAATCGAGAGAATCTCACCGATTTGCACGAAATGCGAGAATGACCCCACTACATAGTATAAAACAAAGTCGATTCCCGCTGTCTGTCCCTATGTATGCTTAGATCATTAAAACCACGCAACGGATTTTGATGCGGTTTTTTGAAGTGAAAACTTCTTTAGCGGCGCTGGGCACTTTTTGAGGTGGAAAAAAAAATGATAAACTCGAGACAGCGTAAGGCGATCACGTGACCGTAAGGTTTAGATGGCCACTCATTTAGATGGCATTTAAATCAATAAAGAAAAGCTCAATGACATTACATAAAAAAGGTTCTAATTTTGTACGGGCTGAAATACGAGGATCTCACAGTTACATTCTAACTTTATATTACTCAAATATAATTCAATAAAGCTACATCTTGATGAAATCGCTAATGAAAGTGAACTCTAGTACTGGTGAATAAAACACAAAATATCATGACCAAATATATTTAGATGCGAGGTCTGCAAGGTAACTTTACTATTTCTATTCGAATTTTAAACAATTAACGCTACAAATTTGAATTTCGAATTTTAAACAAGCTCACTGACCAGCAATTTCGGAACTAAAGTTTTTCTATAGAAAGGAGGATGGGTCAATTATATACATAGTGCAGTGCTGCAGATATTTTGGACTAGTCATTGAGTTTACACTTCTGTCAGCACTCCCGGAGTGCAACCCGTTGTTTTTTTTAATAGATACAGTGATTCAAGAGGAAGGTTTATATAAAATTTGTTAACCCGTGCGAAGCCGGGGCGGGTCGCTAGTCTACCATATACTTAAAATATTTACGTTTTATATACACACCAATCGCCTTACTCGTACAAGTCTACACATATAAGCTAATCAGATTTTATTTAGCATAACAAAGTTCCCGGCTTCGGCGCCTCGGGCGGCTAGTTATCGCCGGATGCTCCTGGGAGACAAGATGGCGGTGCTTCCGATATTGACATCCACGGGAAAGAAAATATACTTTACGACCTTACCGGCTTAAAGGCGGTAACGTCTAGGGAGCTCAATGGCGCATATGGCTTTTACGTATATACTGTGAAATTATTTTTCAGGATTGGTTTAAGATCCAAAATCTGCGAAAAATATATTGTGAGTATATTTAGGTCGCCGTTACGAATGTGTTGTATTTTTTTTATAAAAAGGGAGGGTAATGCATTTCGGAAGTGTGAATATACAGAGTGATTTTGTTATATCTGCCCATAATCTGAGGGGTGAATATGTAGTGCATACTTAACAACTTTTTACTGTGGGGCTAGGGTTGCCAGATCGAAAGGCGCTATTATCGGGACAAAATATCAAAATTTCGGGATTTTGGGCCTTAAGTCGGGAAAAAACCCATTCAAATTAAATTAATAGTATTAAAAACAACGATATTTTACATTATTGGCACTACGTCAGCTGCTCTGCCCAATCTCGCCACGCGTGCCCCGCGCGCGCGCTGACGGGCTCGATGCAGGTCGCTCGACGACAGTTCGGAACTTGAAATTATTGTTTTATAACGTGATGCTGTTTTTCGGGACAATTTTCACTTTGTCGGGAATCGGGAACACATGTTAAAAATCGGGAGAATCCCGCCGAATCCCGATCATCTGGCAACCCTATGTGGGGCCAACCCCGAAATTGCAAAAATCTAATACGAGGCGTATGGATGAAAGCTGGAGGTGATTTATGGCTTTTATGTTTCACCGGTAAGCTATCAAACATTTAAGATTGCCAATCTTGTAAATTGATCCTTTAAAGTCCAGATGCTCCTATAAAAGTTGGTGGTTCTTGCAAAAGACTGTAATGTCTTTTTAATTCGCTGGTCCCGAGTTCAAACCATCTTCTAAAGTTAAATGTTTTATAAAGCTGCCTCGCCACGAGCTGTAGATAGAATCGGTCGAGCATAGGTTTATTGATCTAGTAATATTAAAGTTTTGCCGTATTAAGCTGGCAGAAAAAGTAGTTATAATTGCAATAATAACTTTTAGGTGCAAAGCCCACTACGAGGATTTTCCCAATTTTCAAGACACAATTGTTTAACACGTTTTTATCACTCAAAGTCCCAGTTTTATCAATCTTTTTGCTTTATCCTCTAGCCGCCCAGAGACCTATAAAAAGGTCTCCTGTTCCATTCTAATTTGAACTTTGTGTTGACAAAATAAAATTTCATTTTGCTTGGCAAGGTTTGACGTATGGGCGGTTAGAGGCTATGGTTTGAGCTTAAACGTACAAATTCCAAAAATAGCCTAATTAGTAAATCAAGTGGGCAGACAGGGAGCTATATATAAAGCTGCCGCCTACAATCTTATAAGAGCCTGAGCCCGATTCAGATTTAGCAATTTGTAACGCTTTTTTTCTTATTTTGATACTATCTTGAAGATTGCTGCATGATGCATCATGCATGTGAATGAAGTTAAAGTCGTGCGTGTAATGCGCGCTAATCCACAAGAAGACCGTCATCGTAAATTTATTTTGAGGTTGTGCATTTCCACTACTTTTCCTTTATTTAAAGGATTTGTATTGTATTGTATCTAGACCAATTTAAAACCATAACAAATCTTTAAATTAGAATCGACCCCCTGTTAAATTCTCTGACACTAAAATGTCAAGCTGATATGTGTGGTCAGTTTAACCCAAGTTTAAACCAAACAGCAAAGTCGTATAGTCAGATCTGATATTACCTACTGGTTTGGGGACAACTTATTTCTTAAGACGAAACTAAGAACAAAGAAGTATTTTCTTATAAAAAGGGAGTTTGTAATATAAGGAATATTAGAATATCAATATAAAATTGTGAGTGGCAAGCGACCTCCATTGTACTAATATGGGATGAAGGACATTGAAAATATTACAGACGTATAGGTATTAAAAATTATACAAAAGAAACTAATCCACTTTGACGGACAAGGTATAATATTTCTCACACTTAGTACTTAAACAAATGACATTTAATAAACTTAATATCAGCTCATCAAATTAATGTAGTCAAACAAACTCCCTACTGGAGTAAAACCGTGATCAAACAAGGAGGGTCATTCAGGTATTCATTAATTGAAATGAATTTTACGTGGACTGAATTCCAGTTGTCGTATCGCGCTATGGCTCGTGCCATAGTTATTTGCCTCTCAAATAACTATGGCAACGAGTAGGGTATGCAGACCACATAACATTGGCATTCTTGTAGTTAAAACAATTGCTCTTAGTTAGTTATTATACTTATTATAGGAAACTACTATTGTAAACACCCCTATAATGGATGTGGCACCAATAATGAACGCAAACAACAAATCCTGCAAAATAAGTACATATTTAACATCAGTTTTAAAGCACTGACAATAAAATTACTAAATGTCATTTTAAAAGTACTTACTAGGTGTGAGGGATATTATACCTTGTTCGTCAAAGTGGATGATTGCTTACGGTTTATTTATACTATAAAGTGGACTTAATTTTTTTTTAATAAGTCTTATAATATTATCAATGTTGTTTATCCCATAGTAGTGTTAGTAATAGGCGTTGTTTGCCACTCACAATTTTATTTTTATATTCCAAAATCTATGATCTTATTTTAATTACAAATAGACAAAAATAGCAATTTAACGAATAGCATTTTAGTAATTAAATTTTTAGTGTTTGCATTTGTTTGACACCATCACACTAGATAATTTATTTGTTATATATTTGTTAGTGTAGATGTGGACTGTGGAGTATAGCGGAGCGTAGTGAGCGGTCAAAAAAGTATATAGAAGTGACTTTCTTTGTTAGGTTGATTGAATAGGTACCATGCGAATGCGACTAATACATATAGCCACGAGTATAGGCTTTATCAAGGAAAAAACACGAAACACCTTTTATCCGGGTAAATGCTACCTTTCCCTCGGGACACGTGGAAAACAATACACGCGATCAGAGCAATAAAAAACCTTCGGTAGATACAAAGCACTTGTAAGAAGTAAAGGTCCTAAGAATTCGATATTTGCACAGAGTTTGTAAAGGCAAGTGTGGAGGTGTCGCGATTAAACTTTTCGCCGCCATTGACTTGATATAAAGTCAGTACATTTCGTGACCCAAGCGTCACGACTTGATATGTTATACGGGTTGTTTACGTGCAATTTTTGACAGTGAAAAGTAAGCTTAGACGAATTCTAGGGCCTTCTCCGTTTTCGAATTAAATTCAGTTTATTTTTTTATTTTTCTTCATATGTTAGAGTGTCATAGTGTTAAAAAAAGTTCTTATTGATATGATACTTGATTTGATTTCTCAGTGCATCTGGCTGGTGTTTATTATTTAGTGGGAATGCTATGCACAAAGAGTTATCAAATATAGTTACAGCTACTGTTAGGATGTCTTGTGTTTGTGTCTGTGTGTGTCAGGTGTTTTCAGTTTAATTAATAGTAAGTCCCTAACTAAATAGGCAATGTTTATAATAATACTAATAAGTAGATTATGTCGTAGTTCTATGTAACTATTGTAACTGAATCCATAGCCAGTGTTTACTTAATACTGGACACTGTAAATCAATACGCCTATTAACAGCCAGTCAGAATAATTCACAAAACACCCTACACATAAACTAGGGATATTCGGACAGATGTGACCATCAGATCCATCTGGCAGATGTGCCTGGCGGAAAAATCGGCAAATGCTTGACGGAAATTAAAGAGATGTGTCCCAAGAAGTATTTGTACGTATTGGTATTTAATTAATGCTAGCTAGTTAAAAATTAAAAACAACTTTAAATTATGCTAGGTATCTATAAAAAATTGGTTATCAACAAGCGAGGTAACGTTTAGTTTAGTTATATTTATTTGTAGATTTTTCAATATGAATGATAGTGCGGTCTTTTTGAATATAATAGATAAGCGAATGTTGCTGTTTTATGAATCGCTATACTGTGCCGATGATAGTTGTAATTCAATAATGGTCTTATTAATAGCTATATAAAGCTAATTATTGATTTTATATTCTATTAATAATGCAAATGGGGTAATCCAATTGCAGGGCATCGAATTAATGCGGTACAGTAATATGATTATGTGAGTAGAGTTTGGTTCTCTACCCAGTTTCACTTTTATCTTAAAAAAACTAAGATCGACTCACGCTTGAACATTGTTCGTTTTATTTTATATTCCGTCGAATCGGCAATTACAAAAAAATCGAGGTCTTCTGAAACACACTTTCTAAGCAACTTTATCTAAACATACCAAACAAAAATATTATTGCATTGTTTTGTAAATGCAAGGTAAAAATTGCGGTAAAATGTAGCTCCAGATTATCCCCTTTTTTAAGGCCATAAAAATCGTAATCTTTCCCCTTTCATACTGGATGCCCTTTAGTTTTTTTATACTGAAAGAGATAGCAGTTGATTAATGATTCCTCCTCTGATTACAGTATTGCGTTCAAGGGTAAAGGATGAAAAATTACCCTTATGTTTTAGACAATACGAGTCGACAGGCTATTATTCGTCTAGATTGTTGTTAAAATTCATTAGTAGTAAAAAAATTAAGAGTAAAATGCTTACTATAGTTTTAATTTATGTACATAAATTACTTATCTATTTTTGTAGCAATAATCACTATTAAAACCATTGCATGAGGCCTTGCCTGGGCGTCAACATTATTTGCATAAGAACCTACTTAGAACGTTGACTATGTAATAAAAATAATTATTAAATTATTCTAGTCATTATAAATTATTTAATGTTTACGATATGGAAATACTTACGAAATACTTCACAGGTCTAATTAATTTTAACATTAAAATACATACTTTGAGTTGTGACTTATTTGTGTAGGTATCAGTTTATTATTTTGCATTTAAATTATTTATAGCCCGTCATTGCCTGATGGAATCGCCAAGAATCCCCGTATAATGAGGACTGCCATAGTACGCTTCAGGCGACAGTGCACTATTTATCTCCTCGAGAAGCGAACCTCCCCCCTCTTTAATCTATTCCAATTAGCTCAGGGAGCCGGGTTGACGAGAGTGCAGCGGTCGTGAAACACGATAAATCGGTCTCGGACATAACCACTACCACCCACTATGGTGGGTGAATATGAGGACATGTATTCTCCTTTACACATAGATCGACGTTAAAATCAGTGGTATGAAAAGGCAAACATAATTTGCAATTTTGCACCAGTTGGCATGTTTTCAATCGATGGGCCATTTTGTTTTAAAAAATTGTGTGAAACTGTTTTTCGCACCGTTTTACAGTACCTAATCAAAAAATCGAAATTAGTCAAACGTAGGGGCATAGCTTTGGTTAAATCAAGTATTATTAAATTTTGAAAAAAAAAACATAATTCTTGAACAGTCTAAAGGGAACGTAACCTTAATTAATGAGACTCGTGTTAAAGGTTAAAACGACGAAATATAAACATCGAATACCCAAAAATAAACTGCAATAATCAGTTTCTTTGAAGCCCTCCATCCATAATAGTATTTTATGCAACCGTTGTTTAAGAGAGCTCAAAAAAGGCGAGTGGCGTGAATAACTGAAACTGAAATTGTTAATAAAGACGCCACGAGTATTTTTTGACTCAGTTAAACAACGTTGCATATAATACTTTTTCTACGACCAAGCACTTACTTTGAAATAAAATTGTAATTAAACAAATATTTTTCATTCAAGAAGTAGCAAAGAATGGAGGGTGCGGGCGGGAAAAGAATGAATGAAATAAAAAAAAACATGTCTATGGTTCACTCATCTGTCAGAGATAACAATTAAAATTAGGTTGACAACAATGTATTTCATACAATATTTTTTAAGTGGTGATTACACGAAGTATCGTAAAAGTGCTAAAAAGATAGTGCGTGTATGCACAAATACTTTTTTGGGGAATAAAGACTTGTCTTGACAACTATAAGATAGGGGTTTAAAGGTGTGTGCACGACCCTTTAAATGACAAATAAAAGTACGGGAGTAGAAAAAATATATAATAATAAATAAGGTTTGATTAGGTTGTTGTCTTTAAGCTTTTTTTTCTTTTAAACTGCGTCTTTTAAACAACGAGGTAACGAAGTTTAACTACAAGGTAGTTACTTTACAGAGCTATAGTAGGTACTATATCTTTCGTAAACGTAGGAGTCTGCAAATGCAGCACAGACGATGCAATTTGGTCGTGCCTTTTACTCCGGGCGGGTGTTAAATTGACGAAAAGAGAGTGCAGCGAGCGGTCGTATGATGCGACGAGTAAACCTACCTTGTACGAGTACCTATTTATTGTAGCATGTAGTACCTACACTAAATATCATTCTCACGTGTATTCATAAAATATATGAATATGATCTGTTTCAATGACACTGTAAAATTATATCTAATACCTTTCATAAGTACCTACTTCCATTTACTAATGATCGGGTAACTGATTGCTGATGTTGTGCTGTTTTTCGTAGTGCCATATAGTTCTCTCAGTCTTATTACGGACGAGGCAGTCATATTTATACTCTTGATTACTTCACGTCTAGAAAGCGCTTAACTGGTGGTCACTGCATTGTACCTATTAAGACTAGACATTCGTTCACTCTCTCCCCTACCTACTTAAGTACTCTTTTTGCTTATTTCCTCACTATTCAAAGACCAGCGTGAGGTCCAAAGTCGGTACTGGAACGTGCATTAATATTTTTTTTACATTTGGATTCATTTCAAGAGTTTAATTATGAATATTATGGTTGTGACTGCAATTAAATCTTCCGTGTCTTTATTTAAACATTTTGTATTAAAGGAATCCGTAGCCAGGTCTATTTATTTTTAAACTAGCTACTTCGAAAATACGGAAATAAAATGACGCGAAGGAGATTTCCCGGGCATATCTGCGAGTGGCGGGCTCCGCGGATATTTTCCTCTGCAGATAACAATTTGGAAACGTGAAAATAGTATTTGCGAAAGCAGAACTTTTAAAATACAAAAGGCTTTGTTTTCGTTATAACTTTTGCGTTGAAATGTGAATTCAATAATTTTTATATGAACACTGTTTAATATTTTATTTTCTAAACTATTTTTCTTCATTTATTTTTCAACATGTAAAAGCTTACGTAGAAACAAACTACGGGCCGATTTCTATTTACACGTTTATTCTGTAATCAAAGAGAAAGCCTCGTGAATCAATGATTCAGTTTTATTTGTAGAATCGACAGGAATATTGCGCCAGATCCGAAACCGAATAAAAAAAAAAATAATTGGAAACGCAGTGACCATTGAAAAAACATGTTTTAGATAGAGTACTGCGTATGCGAATAGCTTTTATTTTTTATCCCGTATTCTTCAATGATACGTGTTTGTTATACCTAGTAAGCGTTTGATTGTCTTACAAACATACAGTTTACCGCAGAATTTGGTGTGATAGTTCTAATATGTATGTATAATAAGATAGCTGTAAAACGGTATTCTGTCAAGTGTTATTGATACTATTGGCAGAAAACGAATGTGATTGTTTGAAATGTTTCTTTTTATAAAATGAAAGACACCATCACATCCCTTGTTTCTTTACAATTTATTCCGTACTATCAAAAATATTGTGGATTCAAAAGTTGCGTAGTAAATATTACTCGTACTAGTTGTTGTGTCATTATTATAAAAGTTAAATGATAAACTTTACGTAAGATACGTAATGATATTTTAATGCTTGAATAGTTCTTTATTAACCGACGAAAAATACAGAGGAAATTCTCAAGTCGAAGCGTATATTTTTTATAAGAGCATTCTCGAGATCCTCTTAGGATATACCTACAGCTTTTTTAACGAACTGTTCCGGTTATAGAAAATATGGAATAATATGCAAACCACTACATTTATAAACGAAAAGGGAACGATTATCTTGTACACATGTTCAGAATATATGTGGACTAAAGGACCCGGTCCCATTATATTCCCTTGACAGCATGTGTCACCTGCAGGGGAGTGCGCAAATTACAAACGTGACTAAAGTGTTGTTGCGAGATTTAAACCGTAAATACAGCAACACGACGACATTTAGCCATAAACAGATTTGCAGACAGTATTTTCTTATCCCTAGTTAGTTGGGATATTAGCGAAAGAGATGTACACAATTTTGATACAGGCCAATTACTGCATACGGGGGTGAATTTGGCCGATTTTGGTGTGTCACAACCAGAAAAGAAGGGCGACTTTTACTGTCCAATTTGCTATTGTTATTACACATAATACACCTTCTGTATGGCAATAAGTATTATAAAGATCAGTTTATATCGTTGTAAAGTTTAATGACTAGCATCCACATTTATGTTTACAGTTGAAGTGCAAACACAATTCTAAGTTATAATTTTATGTGCGTGGTTTGCGTAACTTAAGACTATAATAATATAGCTTGACAGGTTTACATTCCAAATCAGTCACTCCTGATAGAAACTTCAAATTTCAGTCGTAAGTTAGTACTATGTTACTAGCATAATTAATTAGTTTCGTAGGTTGTGATTGTCTACCGAAGGTATTTTGGCCTACCGTTAAGATCGAACAAAGTGTTGAATAAAAAAACTAATTAATGTGTTCTGCTTCAAACTGGGAAAACGTAGGAAATATAAAACCCCAGCGGATTTAAACTTTAACCTAAAACAGCAAACAAATGAGAGCAGTTGACAAAAAAATAAATTAACTTTAAAATGGGTCGCCCACCGTGCATTTGCATTTTGTTCGCTGCGTCAGGAAGTTTTAAAATTGTAACCAAAACATTCTCATTTCAGTATAAAAAAAAAACCATATTATGTCGAGAACGGATCTAGAGGGAAATAATTCATGGCAAAGCTGAGTCAGGGGAATGCCTAATGTCTTTGCCACAAATGATATACGGCCGGTACTCTTTGATAGAGAATGATTTATTAAACTAGGTCTTGTGGCTTGTGTAATAAGACCCGAGTATTACCTACATTAAGGGAATTACGGCTTTGAAAAAGAATTGCAAATGCTGCGCGGCCAGTGGTTATGAACTGTTGGCATTAGGTTTCATTTTAATAAAGCGTAAGTAGAGTCGGCATTAATTCTTGGTTTCGGTGTCCTCCCCTTGGGTTTATATTTGAGAAATAATATTGAAAACTTAAATTGTTTGTTCAAAGTACAGATGAAACTAAAGATGACAAAAGATGAGCCCCTTCAATCTTACTTTAAGGCAGCAGTGGTGACCATGGTGACTTTCCTAGCTAAGTAACTTAATAGGATAAAACGTTTTAGCTGTAAGTACTACACCTCATTATAAGAAGTCTACATACTTTATATTAAATAAATACTGCAATGTTCAGTAAACTATGCTGTCGTTCCAAGGGAAAGTTTTCTCAGTTCCACCCCGTTCACATTAAACTTCGTGGATATTGTGCTCAGTCCTTGTCAATACCTAAATAACATTGATAGATTATGCTTTTGCTAGAATATAGAAATTATATAAAATAATTTTATTTAGACTTTAATATGTAATTATTTTTGAGGTGAAAACTTCTTTAGCGGCGCTGGGCACTTTTTGAGGTGGGGAAAAAATTATAAACTCACGATCACGTGACCGTAAGGGGCGTAAGGCGATCACGTGACCGTAAGTCCCGTAAGATGGCCACTCATAATTTAGATGGCATTTAAATCAATAAAGAAAAACTCAATGTTATTTGAACTTTTATGTTGCGGACTCCTTTTCAAGACTCTTTACCTATGTTCAAATAATTTGACGTTGTCATGGCAGTATGTAAATAAACATGTCAATGAAAAAGTGTGATCTTATTTGAGAATGATAATAATATATAATAAATAAATAGAATACCTCCGCTAAACGTATGTATCGTGTTACCGGGCGTCGGTAACATAGTGAGGTGAGTTTTCACTTCTATCGGCACTCCCGGAGTGCAACCGTTGTTGCTTGTTTTCCTATAATATCAGTATAGCATAGGTAAACACCTGCAGCAAAAAATTTGAAAATATAACAATTATAACATTTGAACTATAGCCAAATTCTTCTCAATCGTGAAATAATCTAGTTAGTTAGTCTAAAGTAAATACTGGGTGTCATTTTTAGGTGATACAAGATAAAAATGCGAATGTACTCGTATAGAAATCACAATACTCTCAAATACTAAAGGCACAGAATAAATAATAGTACTAAGTACAGAAGACTCACTCTCTAACAAAACGCGTCTGTTACGATCAGCACAGATATGGCCGCTAGGTGGCGACAGCGCCACGCGCAGCTTATGGCTTTCCCCAAAATTGGGGCCGAACGGATGTACTTTTAGCTACCTGTAGCAAAGCGACGAAATCGCGGAGTGAGACACGCCTGCTAAAGGCCGTGCCAGGATAAGCTAAGTGATTCTGCCCCTCCACCGAGTTTAGGCTTGTAATTTTTATGGATTTGTAACAAATGTGCCAAATTTCAGCTGTCTCCTCGCAACGCTCAAGATTCCACTTTTTGAACCACTTGCTACGCTCATGGTTGAGTTTTGATATCTTTGGCTTGCTCGGGTATCAATTATAGCACGAGCGATTAATTTTAAACAACAAGTTTGCCACATTGTTAAACAAATAACTAGTGTTACTGACATGAAAAGATTAAGGAAACAATAAAGTTTTTCTGAGATAATTTTAAACACCTCACCAGACCTACTTAGCAACTTCTGCTGGCTGTATTGACTGAAACCATAGTTAAGGAAATACCTACCGGATGTAGGTACATCAACCGCGTTTCCCGGCCACTATAGGAGTAAGCTCATTAGTGCTGAAAGCTCAGCAGTTATCTTACCATAAAATATAGCGCCATTACAACCCTCTTAACGTTGTTAAGATTTGTTTGGGTTCTGGGCCGGTATAGTTTATTCACGACATGGGAAACATTCAAAATTCACACTTGCTATGTAAATGTGAACGTGCTATATAACTAATCTTGAGTGTTGCTATTTCGGATTAATATAAACAACAACCCTTACCAAGAATTTTAACAGGATGACTCACGTTAGACCGGGCCGTGTCCGGGCCGGAGCTTCAGGAGCTTCGTTTTCTATGGAAAGTATCACAGCTTCCGGCGCTTATTTTTCTATGACATGACAGGTGATCTGTCATGTCATAGAAAAGTAATAAAGCGCCGGAAGCTCCGGCCCGGACACGGCCCGCTCGGCGCGGTCTAACGTGAGTCATCCTGACTGGTGACTAGCGACTGCATCAACTTATTCACAGTGCAACTCCCTCGCATCAATGTTGTGCGAGAAAATGCGAGTAATTTTATCAAATATGGCCGCATGAAACTTATGATAAGGTTATGTTCTATTTATACCTGTGGTAAATCATTACACATTTTTGAGTAGTAAAATTTAGGTATGGTAAAAATAGGTAGACTGCTATAGTTATTGGCCCCTCCATAGTAATTGCATGGCCACTCATTTGTAAGGCAGAAAGAAACAAGGCAATAAGAGTTTTATTATTAAGAGGATACAGAAATACATACACTCATCATTGAAATAGCGTCGTATACACCCAACGCAAATAATCCTCACATTCTGTCAGGGAGAGACAGGCCAGGGTGGGTATTAGATTAAAGTCGTGAACATCCCAAATTTGGTCACTTACAAATCTAGCTCGAATTCAGCACAATTTATTCAAACCTAGCCTAAGCACTAGGGTGACCCCAAATCACTGCACCGGCCGGACGTTTAAATGGAATGTCTAATGTAGTTGTCCGGGCTGAATTATTGGCGCCCGGACTAATGGGCCGGCCTGTCCCGCGATACCGTTTGATTTATTCAGACCCCGATGTTTTCCTACCCGATCCGAGCATTTTATCTCGCGGTACATGGAGTAAATAGTAACCATTTGACACCTCTTGCTGCGACCATAGTTTTCGGACTAGTTTATGTCCAACTACCAATACATACACGCAATCAAGTATGATTATTGAGAACCACGTGGTGGGTTCTTACTCTGATGCTTTGTCCTAAATACTGCGTCAAGTCATATTAAATATATTAAAAACGGGTCACTCACGTATTTTAAGTCGAAAAACGCTCGACATGTTTCACTCCGTACCGAGGAGTGTCATCAGGAGCTTGCGTTTACGGTGACGGTGAGTGACCCGTTTTTAATATATTTATTATGTCTGTGTCTCACAGTAGTTTTGTTATTAAAACTGCGTCAAGTCCCTTCCAAGAGAATGGTTTTTATTACTTCTGATTTATAGTTTCTCTGAAGTTTGCTTGACCTTTAAAAGGACTATTATGCACTGTTAGCATCAATATTATGCTTGTTTGAATCCTTACAATTGACATTATCGACACATTGTAACATATAAAAACAATATTTAATGTACCTAAACCTCATTCGGAAGGTCGAATAAATCACATAACTCGACGTTTGACAGTCGCTAAATCAATTTGTGGCTCCGTCCGAGCTTTGGCCAATGAAATAATCCCTGCCTTGGGCATAGGGCGGGTTATTGCCAAAAATGTTTACATATTGCTGTCAGACTCGGCTTAAATAGTTGTGTATTCAGAAAGCAAAATAAATACATATTTAAATAAAACTGATTATGTTCTTACATCGGGCTTACCCGTATAAAACTGTTTACATCAAGCGATCGCACGCTTAAAATATGTTATCAATATTATTTTGATACCTCTACGCTACGTCTAATGTACGTACATTTGAGATGAATGGCAAAAGAGGTGTCAGCGGTTCGATTTCCACTTTGAAAGAGGAGGTTATTGGAGGAGGAGGTTATAAAAACCGGCCAAGTGCGAGTCGGACTCGCGCACGGAGGGTTCCGCACCATCAACAAAAAATAGAGCAAAACAAGCAAAAAAACGGTCACCCATCCAAGTACTGACCCCGCCCGACGTTGTTTAACTTCGGTCAAAAATCACGTTTGTTGTATGGGGGCCCCACTTAAATCTTTATTTTATTCTGTTTTTAGTATTTGTTGTTACAGCGGCAACAGAAATACATCATCTGTGAAAATTTGAACTGTCTAGCTATCACGGTTCGTGAGATACAGCCTGGTGACAGACGGACGAACGGACGGACGGACAGCGGAGTCTTAGTAATAGGGCCCCGTTTTTACCCTTTGGGTACGGAACCCTAAAAACCACAGTATGGTGATTTTTGACAAAAATTGTTGGTTTATTATTTTGCGACAATGGCTATGCGGCTATATAGCCCAATAATCGGTATTGATAGTAGTAAACTTATTGAGTATAGAAGTTATATATTTCGCATCCATTCATAATATTTTGTATATCAATTTAACATAATTAACAGGTAACCCAATTAACAAGGAATGACCAAATGTAAATTGTTAACGCATCATGTTTTCAGGAAGTTATTAATACAATATTAAAATTAGTTGTTTTAAGCGATTAATTAAGTGCAACCACGGCGAATGGTGTAAATATTTACGATTGAGCTTGATATTACATGTCCAACAAAGGCGATCGCTGCAGGTGAATAATGAAATTTTATTAATTAATGTTACACTACAAAAGTAAATATTAATTCCAATTTTCATGTGTTTAATTCAATCTTTGTCTTTTTTAGGGTTCCGTACCTCAAAAGGAAAAAAAACGGAACCCTTATAGGATCACTCGTGCGTCTGTCTATCCGTCTGTCACAGCCTATTTTCTCCGAAACGACTGGACCAATTTAGTTGAAATTTGGCACACACATGTAAGTTTGTGACCCAAAGACGGACGTGTAATGTAAATAAATGAATTTTAAACATGGAGGCCATTTTTGGGGAGTAAATGAGAAAATTAAAAAATAAAGTTTTTCAAACTATATCGTGTCATATATCTAATGAAAGAGTAATTGTAAGAATCTCAAATATATATATTTTTTTATAATTTTAGGATAAATAGTTTATCAGTTATTCAAGAAAATAGGCAAAAAGAGACCATTCCCCCCTTTATCTTCGAAACTACTGGGTCAAAAAATTTGAAAAAAATACACAAGATATTTCTTTACCTATAGATGACAGGAAAACCTATAAGAAATGTGCAATCAAGAGTGAGTCGGACTTAATGAACGGAACCCTTGGAACGCGAGTGCGACTCGCACTTGGCCGGTTTTTTTTTGTTAAAATAGGTATGTCTGAACATTGAAAACTTATTTGTTAATAGACCTCAAAACTTTGCGTCGCCTTGAATCGCGTTACTGGCACACACAAGACATCTTCTAGCTAGACTGAGCATAGTAACGCTACCCCCTCTGCCACTATATACGGTAGTTTTACTCCATCTTCGAGTCAAAGTGTCAGAATCCCGTGCCGTCCACGGGGATTCGCTCACCTCGTCCCCCGCACCCCCTTATTTTTGGCAGATTGGTTTCATGAAACATAATTGCTCTGAACTCCGTCTACAGGATTCCTAGTCTATACCTTACTGGCAATGCATAATAAGTAGGTGTTACAACGGTGGGTGACCTCTTATTTAACACAACACGCCTTTTTTGTGATAAATTGTTTTTATATTGAATTTTGTTACGTATGGCTAACCTGCTCCACATTACTAATACTGCTTGTCCTGCTTTTTCGTTCTAAATATTTTATACAAAATACTCCATATAAGAAATATAATTATAGCGCATAATGTTTTTTCTGAAGTTAATAGACATTAAATCTATCTATCTAATACCTTTAAACGAGAAATTCTTATTATTTATTTATATGTATATTTATTTATATATATATTTCAGGGATCTCGGAAACAGCTCTAACGATTTCGATGAAATTTGCTCTATGCGAGTTTTCGGGGGCGATAAATCGATCTAGCTAGTCTTATCTCTGGGAAAACATGCATTTTTGAGTTTTTATATGTTTTCGGTGTCCCAGATATTAACGATTGAAAATACAACTAATAATACCAGTCTAAACAGCTATAGGTAGTTTTTCTGTTCTTGCGAAGTTTCATGTTTTCGCGGAAAGCTTTTTCATCTAAAAAATATTTCCTAAACCGAGAGCGTTCTAGAAAATGGTACTACACTACCCAAAACCTATATTTATCGAGTAACCAATACCAATGCCATCCAAACAGCGATATATCCCAGTGCTCCGATATATATATCTTGACGTACATAGATGGCTTGCGTAGCGCGTCGGCACAGATCAGACACTTATTAGATAGAGCATTCAATGACATGTTGAAATTACCCACAATACAGTTAGTCATTTATCTTTGAAATATTATCACAAACCCCATCTAGCTTTTGTCATAATAGTTAGCTCGACATAATTTTACGAGGT
The DNA here is from genome assembly GCF_948474715.1 of Cydia amplana. Lineage (NCBI taxonomy): Eukaryota > Metazoa > Arthropoda > Insecta > Lepidoptera > Tortricidae > Cydia > Cydia amplana. The sequence goes on from NC_086072.1 coordinate 5,565,775, forward strand.
TTTGGTTTATTAATACTCGTAGTGCGTAAAAACTATGGCTAGTGTAGACACTTTTGACCTTTTAAAACATGCTCGTCGTATAATTTAATGCAGCTGTAACATACAGATGGGTAGTTAGTTACAATTTTCATGCTATATATTATTTATTTCAAGGAAATCAAGACCATAAACGTTTAAAAAAGAGGAAAACGTCTTCACTCCACAAGTTTTCGTCAAAGCTTTATAATGCGAAGTCTGATATGAGGCATCAGTGTATGCGCGTCTGTACCGATGTAGTTTGACAAATGAGGTATTGTCCGTATCGGATGACGCATCGATTGGCAGTGCGCTCATTAATCTCCTCTAACCGATTACCGAGCTGTGCCCATTTGTTTTGTCCCGGTCCCGACAAATTTGGAGGATATGACTGGCCGTTAAATGACTGGCTAACCAATACCAATGCCATCCAAACAGCGATATATCCCAGTGCTCCGATATATATATCTTGACGTACATAGATGGCTTGCGTAGCGCGTCGGCACAGATCAGACACTTATTAGATAGAGCATTCAATGACATGTTGAAATTACCCACAATACAGTTAGTCATTTATCTTTGAAATATTATCACAAACCCCATCTAGCTTTTGTCATAATAGTTAGCTCGACATAATTTTACGAGGTTTTGGTTTATTAATACTCGTAGTGCGTAAAAACTATGGCTAGTGTAGACACTTTTGACCTTTTAAAACATGCTCGTCGTATAATTTAATGCAGCTGTAACATACAGATGGGTAGTTAGTTACAATTTTCATGCTATATATTATTTATTTCAAGGAAATCAAGACCATAAACGTTTAAAAAAGAGGAAAACGTCTTCACTCCACAAGTTTTCGTCAAAGCTTTATAATGCGAAGTCTGATATGAGGCATCAGTGTATGCGCGTCTGTACCGATGTAGTTTGACAAATGAGGTATTGTCCGTATCGGATGACGCATCGATTGGCAGTGCGCTCATTAATCTCCTCTAACCGATTACCGAGCTGTGCCCATTTGTTTTGTCCCGGTCCCGACAAATTTGGAGGATATGACTGGCCGTTACGCGTTATCAACATTGATTCATCAACATCTCTGAAACGCCATTCTGAAAGTCCATGAGGCGAATATGGTCATATTCGTAACCGTTTGATAACATAAAATCACTGAATGATGGACTTAATAAAAATCCTCTTCTGGAGCGATATCATGGTCGCGTTTTTACAAGCTTTTATTTAGTTTCACCTGTCCCGTTTTCTGTCTGTCTGTCTGTCTGTAATCAAATCTTGCAAGTTAAATTTGACCCACTTCCCGGTTTCCGATGAAGCTGAAAATTTGCATACGTATGTAAGTCGGGTGACAATGCAATATTATGGTACCATGGAGCTGATCTGATGATGGAGACAGGGGGTAGTCATAGGAACTCTGTGATAAAACAACGGAACCTAATTGTGTTTGGGGTTTTTAGAATTGTCTCGATGAGTACTAGTTGTCTGTGGAAAAAAAGTACAGTCAGCATAAAATCTTGTACCAAAAATGAAAATTTTGCCAAAAACTTATTATCACCTGTCATGGCATGCGTCATTTTCGCACTTACATACTTGTTAGAACGTGACAGGCATGGTGACAAATGATAAAGAGCCGGCCATCTTAGCCCTTTTGGACTATGGGGGCATCACGACCCTGCCTGGACCTTAACGAAGAACTTCTCAACAAAATGAAGTGCGTGCATAATGTCTGCGTAAGATTTATATTTGACCTCCGGAATTTTTACCATGTTTCGTCGTTCCGTTCTCAGCTTGAGTGATATTGATATCTTACCTATCCGCCGCTAAAGAGACTTGCACACCATATCTTTCTTTTTTAAGGTAGGTAGGTACAGTCACGCTCCGTGATAGTTACGCCATTTAGGGTTCTAGCTAAATTGGACATTCCATAGCGTATGTATGGAACAACCAATTTAGCTAGGGTCCTAAATGGCGTAACAATCCCGTGTGGTGACTGTACTTATCTTTCAGAACGGTTCAGACTTTTCGCGGATGGAAGTGACCACCAGCTGCAATCTAGTTCGGTTCTTTCACTCTCTATTTAAGCCCATAAACACCGATCCTACGATAAATCATTCACGGTATTCTCTGTGAAGCTATGCTAAGCTATCAGCCAAAAACACATCACATAAATATTTTAACGCCGATTACAATTTATTGATATGTCATTTGGAATTATCTACTTTAGATATCAGAGCCAAATTTGAATAACTTATCCAAGATTAATATCTTAGAAGCCTGTCAGACTCTAATATAGCCCCTAATGTCTTTGTATAATCCCAACGGAAATTATAACCTTTAATTTTATTCTAATATGTATTTACCTACTGTGAAAATAGTATTTCCAAGATTCTGTTTTGAGTGCTTAACTTTTGCGTCAGAATAATATAATTCGGAATTATGGATCGTGTTACACGTACGAGAACTCATTCATTTTACTAGCAGTGTTCTAGCGTACCTACTTACACATATTGCATATTGATAACATTATTAAGAAAGCCGTAGGTACGTACATTATTGAACTCGTCGCGCAAAATCATGAAGTTATTGTATTTTTGTTGTTTTGCTGTTAACGAAAACTAATCCACAACTAAGTTAACAATAGTCACTTTTACTTGTATCTTCTTCGTTTGTTTTTTTACTCATCGTTTTTGTTAATACGTTTTTTAGACGTTTATTATTTTAACAGTTTCATTTTATATAAATAACTTTTAATTGTTTTTTTTAGTGATGTTTACTTCATCTTGTTCGCATTAACACGGGGTAAGAAGTAGGTACGTTTTACGTCGTTGTGGCACATGCACTATATCTGGATTCTGATAAGCAATAATGTGTTTACCCACACAAGCACCATTTTGAGAAAATGGCGTCTAAAGATTTTTTCGCGGTTTTTGAGTGTTCGTTGTATTTGTCAATTTAAATACAATTAATACTAGTGATTTATACTTATAATTTTCGTAACAAATTAAAATTTGTCGCAATAATCCCCCTTTTGTTTATTAGTCTGGAGTTAAATTAAACACAAGTCGTCTCCTTCACGATTTTCGTAGACATCTCTTCTAAATACCTAAAACTGGTATGGATGTGTTCCTCGTGGTCTCTAGAATACGAATTGACCGGTTTTAGTTTATGGAGAGGGGGACGTGTCGATAAAAAGGGGGGGAATGTGGGCGGCCGACCAGCATTGATATTTGTTCACATCTTGAGTCCTATGGGACCGATCGGTTCGTTTCAGGTGTCGTTTGAAAGAGTATTAAACGTGCTATTATTGCTTCATAATAACTGTAGTCATAACTGTAGTCGTTTAGAAAATATTTTAAAATATATGATTTTTTACCGTGCATAGATGGCATAAGTACTGACAAAACATGCGTCTAACTCAATAAATTATAACTTTACCGCAATTAATGTTATTACAAAATATACGAGAAATTTCATTAGCTTTCTAAAAACATAAGGTTTATTGGTGTATGGTATTATATAACCATGTAATGATGAATTTTGTTCAGCATGGGTCACTACGCACCGTCACGTAAATGGCGGGCGACCGACCACAACTGTTCATTGTTTCTCGGGTTCTATTTTACTGATCAATTGGTGATGGATACCATTAGAAAGAATGTTAAATGTACAATAATTGGTTTCTAATAACCGTAGTCATAACTGTAGTCATTTGCAAAATAATTGAAAATATATGATTTTTACCGTGCATGGACATAAGTACTGGTAAAACATGCTTCTAACTCAATAGATTATAACATTACCGCAATAAATATTTTCAAAATATACGGGAAATTTTATGAGCTATCCAAAAATATAAGTTTTATTGCTTTATAATGTTGTATAACTAAGTAATCATGAATTTTGTTCAGCATGGGTACTGTGCACCGTCACGTAAATGGAGCCCGGCCATCGTTGAGTTTTCATTATATTTCAGGTTCTATTTTTCTGATACATGGTGGATACCATTTGCAAGCATATTAAATTTTCTGTGAATACTCGATTGTTTGAAATCTGAGGCCCAAAATAACCATTTTAAAAATATTAAGAAAATGTTTAATTTTTACCTTAGAGGTTTGCTTAGTGACTGAAATAATTTGAGAAAGAGATAATGTAGTAAATATAGCGTGAAATTTTTAGAGTAAAATCAGCAAACTATTTATTAACTTTCCAAAAATATTGTTTAGTTACCGTACAACTATATAGGTATGCCAGGACCAATTTCGCCAAGCAAGCAAACACACGGCGCGGCGAGCGCCTGGTAGACCAGCAGCATTCTATTATTGTTTGACAGTACATTTTATAATGTAGGTATCCAAAATGATAAAATATCGATATAAATGATGGTTTGTTTGTTTTGTTTTTTTATCACAGGAAACTTAAGTATATTTTGACTCTTTTGACAAAAGCCCAGTTCTAGGTTCATAACATCGTTAAGTTCGTAGCTTTCATGATTGCAAAACCACTGCATATGAAGTACTTAATATCTGTGTTGTTATTTGACTCACGCGTCTACACGTAAAACGTTTTCAAACCCACTCCGTAGTTAATAATTTAAAATCACCTTTTTAGTGAGATCTGAGGCTTGTGGCGTTAAAGAGATATTTGTCGCCGCACGCTCCAGGATGCAAAATAAGTGACTACTATTTGAGTAGCAGCGTATGTCCACATAATAACTATCCGTGAAGTCCGGTTTTAAGTATAGTAATAGTAAGATAAGGTCAATATTGAGTAAACTATCTATATTATATTTATTTACTATTTTATTTTACGGTCTAATTTATAGTTTTTGCTTACCTATTGATTCATTGGCGTTTGGCATTGTAGTTTTAGCTTGTAAGTATGACTCTATTGACAGTTATAAGATGTACTACGGTATTTAAATAACGCTCGTCTGTAACTACATGATCTTAGATCTATAATAGCGACTCATAACTTCTCTGTTCGACTGTAAGTCATACAAGAGAGTTAAGTAGCGATTGCGATATAAAAAGCTATAAGTAGAAGGCTTTATCACACGTTTAGAACCTTAAGTGCAAATTGCAGATTATTACTCATATAGATGTTAAGGTTGTTCAATTCACTTTGAGCTATAAGCTATAATACTAGCAGCTTAACATGCAATATAGCGCCCAAAACAGCTACTGTAGATCTTAAATCTTTAGATGAACCTTTTAAACACTTTTATCTCACCAGAGCCTGTAAACTGTAAACTAAGACTATAGATGTAGCTATTCTAGAGCCAGGCTGTCTTTAGGTAAGAAAATAGGTGCTAAGTGTCGCCTAATTGTTTGTTGGGATTTATATGACGGTGCGCAGTGACCCATGCTGAACAAAATTCATTATTACTTGGTTATATAATATCTTACACCAATAAATCTTATGTTTTTGGAAAGCTAATGAAATGTCTCGTATATTTTGTAAATACATTAATTGCGATAAAGTTATAATTTATTAAGTTAGAACCATGTTTTAGCAGTACTTATATGCATGCACGGTAAAAAATCATGTTTTCAATTATTTTAAAAATGACTAAAGTTATGACTACAGTTATTGAAAACCAATTATAGTACGTTTAATATTCTTTCAAATGGTATCTATCACGAACTGATCAATAAAATAAAACCCGAGAAATAATGAAAAGTTGACGCCGATCGCCTGCCATTTACGTGACGGCGCTTAGTGACCCATGCTGAACAAAATTCGTAATTACTTGGTTATATAATATCATACACCAATAAAACTTATATTTTTGGAAAGCTAATGAAATTTCACGTACATTTTGTAAGAATATTATTGGAGTAAAGTTATAATTTATTGAGTTAGACGCATATTTTATCAGTACTTATGCCATCCATGCACGGTAAAAAAATCAAATATTTTAAAATATTTTGTAAATTACTAAAGTTATGACTACGGCTATTAGAAACCATTTATTGTACGTTTAATAACCTTTCAAATGGTACCTATCAGCAATTGATCAATAAAATAGAACCCGAGAAATAATGAAAAGTTTACGTCGGTCGCCCGCCATTTACGTGACGGTGCGTAGTGACCCATGCTGAACAAAATTCGTTATTAATTGGTTATATAATATCATACGCCAATAAAACTTATGTTTTTGGTAAGCTAATGAAATGTCTCGTATATTTTGTAATAAAATAATTGCGGTATTGTTGTAATTTATTGAGTTAGGCGCATATTTAATCAGTACTTATGCCATCCATGCACGGTATAAAATCAAATATTTTAAAATATTTTGTAAACGACTACAGTTATGACTACGGTTATTATGAAACAATAATAGCACGTTTAATACTCTTTCAAACGACACCTCACACGAACCGATCGGTCCCATAGGACTCAAGATGTGAACAAATATCAATAATGGTCGGCCGCCATCTTTGCCCCCCTTTTTTTCGACCCGTCCCCCACTCCATAAACTAAAACCGGTCATTTCGTATTCTAGAGATCACGAGGAACACATCCATACCAGTTTTAGGTATTTAGAAGAGATGTCGACGACTTTTCTCGAAACAGGCCGATTTCCACCTGTCTATATTGCGAATTGCATCATAACGTCAAACTTTCTCAAGAACGTGTCATTATACTTAACACAGTTTTGCTAATTGTGTAAATCTGCTTTTGAACTTATAATAAACATGTTATAGCACATAACTTATTGTGGCTAAATACTAACATACTATAAATTTTGTTTTACAATAATCAATCAAGCCTCATAATGCATTGATATGATATTTTTTTCGATTTGCAAGAATGATTCAAGTGTAACAAGTTATTTAAAATCATTATAATTATAAAAACACTCAACTTACATTCAACTTGTTGAATTTGGAATTTAAAATGAATTGCTTAGGAAAACTACAGCACTTTGCCGTTTTGTTTAGTTTAATTCGGTAACTTTCCTCATAAGTTAAATCCTTAAAAACTAATGTGATTACGCTTTATAAATACCTTATTTCGATTGGCATTACCGTAAACCGAGGTGACTTTCAAATGCAGGGGCGACTTCGATATTTCAGTTTTTCAGCCGTTACATATTTTTATTCGGATTTTTTAGTAGTAGGTAAACAAGTATGTATAATAATCTAACTTGTTACACGAACAGTTCGAGAAAATAATGAATAATGATAATTTAGTGGCAGTTTTAAAACTATCAAAGTATCCCCAAAATTTCCTAAAGTCACCTCGTTTTACGGTAGTATATATCTCTTTAAAACCGCAACAATTATAAATAAAAATAAATAAATAAATATTGGGGGACATCTTACACAGATCAACCTAGCCCCAAACTAAGCAAAGCTTGTACTATGGGTGCTAGGCGACGATATACATACTTATATAGATAAATACATACTTATATACATAGAAAACATCCATGACTCCGGAACAAATATTAGTGTTTATCACACAAATAAATGCCCTTACCGGGATTCGAACCCAGGACCATCGGCTTAGCAGGCAGGGTCACTACCCACTAGGCCAGACCGGTCGTCAACATATTTGTGCACCAAATTCGTAAAATTACTTATTATAAACACCATTTTTAGCAACATTTACCTTCATAGCGCTTCTGGTAAAACAGAACTAATCGTCGGTGCGAATAAAAAATCGCTGTGTTTTTTTATGATTTATTGATTTTGGCATATGGGAGCGTTCAAGTATTACGTAACGCAATTTTTGGACATTTTTGAGGGGAGGGGGGGCCCTCCCCCCATGTAACGCGCCGTAACGTTTTCTGTTCCCGTCGACCTATATCAATATTTTTTTTATATCTAGGTATATTAGTTTTGAAAATAACTAACAAAATTTGTACAAAAAAATAGCTATGTGATTTTTTTTGCACATAATGAAATTAAATGCCTTGTTTTCCGTCGAGGATGATGGCGATAATGTTAAACATGGCGATTTATTGACCCTAAAATCCGCTATGTATCATTTCTCGTGCTACGTTACTTTGGCAACAAATCGCTACGTGTAAACTTTACACATGACGATTTTAAGTGAACCAAATTTAAGTCGCTATGTAGCAAAATTCTGGTTAAAATAATTTATATTGTAAAAAATTACGAAAAATACTGTTTATTTTCTGCACAAGTATCATGTAAAAACCATTGATCTACCAGAAAAAAAATACAGGTGCAACAAATATATTACAACAAACTGGAAAATAAACAGTTTTTTTGTCTCCTGTAAAGTAGCTAAAAAATACATGGCGATTTTTTTATTCGCACCGACGTAATGGAATGTGATTTCCGCAATAATCAGTTAACCTCTCTTAACACATTATTGACATTTTAGTACGCGTTCTGGCCATTACTGCAATAAGTTAAGGCACTAAACGCATTAATGCAAAACAGACAACACAAGTTATCGGATTTGTATTAACTTTTTTTCCTTCTTTTGGAATATTTATAAATTTCAAATCACTAAGGTCATTTTTGCTAAATGAAGTCGAGCGGACCAGCTACAATATGGCATTAAAATCTCATTTTTAAGTTTTTGTGGGTTGACACATTATTGCTTATCAGCATCCATCTGTGAAATCGTAGGTATAATTTCAAAGCACTTACTGCATAAGTGCTTAGCGCATATAAATTTGGATTTATATGCGCTACTCGATGCTAACCATCAATTGAAAACGCTTCACTTAGGAACAGCTGATTTAATTAGACTAACAATATGGCTCCTGTGTTGATATTCTAATTGATTCGAACGGCGAGTTCTGTGTATCACATTATTTTGAACAAATACAATATTTCGATCTTCAAAAAGAGGGTTGTTCCTGTTTAAATCGCTACGCATTAGTCGTTTTGAAACAAAGCTCCACTTGAAGCAGAATTGAAGCCTATTATTTCTAACAATAATGCTAACAGTAGGTACATATTCATGTGACGTACCTATAGATGATAAATGACAACGGTGCACTTTTTGGGACGAAATATTAATTGGATGCATGCAGGTTATGGTTTTGTCCAAAAAAGCATTCGAATAAATGTTTTTATTTACCTATTTCAATTTGAGACATGCGAAAATATCCCGCTCTTCTGAGTACAAATGATTCAAGGAAGCGGGTTTACTTCTCGAATTTAACTATCAAACTTCTTCACGAAGTTATCAGAATCCCAAAAATAATTCCTATGTAAATAAATCAGCTAATTAATTATTCCCTAACAGGGGTTTCTCGGAAATAAATGTTGTATTTTAAACTTAATTAAATCATTTGTTTTGTTATGAATAATGCAGGTTTATTCTATACCTTATCAGTTATCACAGCGTTCAAATCATTAAAAATGTATTTGATAGATGTAAATATTATGAACATTACAAGTAGGTATGCTTCTATTCAGCAAATAAAATAAACAGGCATGGATATCTGAAATAGTCTTGTCAGACCCTCGTCACTACATTCATTATTCTTACCCATATTTAAATATCCAAAATATGTATAGTTTGAAATCTATTCAGTATAATGAGGGTCACATACATATGTGACCCTCATTACATATATGACGGTTGAAAAGTGGTTAAAAATAGGTAGGTACTAATTGTTATTCCGTATATGAGAATCGACAGCAGAGTAAATGCCGCTTTTGTCGTAATTAACCATATTCAAAATTCAAACATTTATTCTGCGAGTAGGTATAGGCCAAAATAACTTGTTATTTTTAAATCAATACAAGAATTTCCTCTTTTACGTAATGCCATCAAAATATACCTCGCATGAAGCAATTGGCCAATTATAGCAAAAATTCGACATTCTCGTATTAGCCTTCGGCAAACAATAAATCGTAGCAGAGCGTTCATTAGCGCGGCAAGTAACTGCCCACGAGCGCACTATTAACGTCATCGTGATAGTAATAGCAATGGCAACTGTGGACTGAGTGTGTCTACCTGGCTATCCACAGCGAATTTAATATTACTACCTATACCTGCACACTATTTTGTTTATATTTTTTGAAACATCAACAACATAACAGCAACAACATCAGAGTCTTCAAATAAAATCGATTCAATATATTTAGGGTAAACTATACTCCAGGCTATTTCCAAAGATTGTTTCAAAGCGGCATCGGTAGTGGTGACTTTCCTATTAATAGTGGGGGCCAAAGACGAAAATGCCAATGATTGGGTGGGTAGTTGACCCTCCTTGCTAACTTTTTTATCGTCGGAACAATGAATTGAACACGTATTCGTAAATATTGTTTCGAGGAAATAATGAACTATATAAGTACAACAATGCTTATGTAACGTGCTAAATGTACCTACCTACATTCTTGGCTTACGTTGCAAAACAAACGAACCTCATGTCATGATGCAAGTAGACTATATATTGTATTAAACTTTACGTCCATTTCGTTATTTAAAAACATTGGTACTACCTATTCTTTCTGTCTGCACGAAATATTTATAGATCTATTATCAATATTATCATACGACACTTCCACCGGCCACGGCGGCCGTCGGTATCAATAATGCATGTCTATCAGTCGCAGGCCGTTCGACCTGGTCCATTAAACTGTTTAATTTTCGACTGGAGCGCTCACAGAGCATCTACATTTATGAAAGCTGCTAGCTTCGTCCATACTGTGTGTGTATGGACGAAGTGTGAGTGTGATATATTATGATCACGATCAATAATGACCATGAATGATGGTGTACGTTGCATTAAGCATACATGCCTATGCAGTCGCCAGGAACGGCAGCAGCACTAGCCTACCTGTAACTAGCATGACTGACCTGCCTGCGCGCGCATGTCGCGCGACACGACGGCGCCGTGCGCGTTGTGAGCGCGGCAGCGGTACACGGCGGCGTGGACGTCCTGCCGGTAGCGTGTGGCCGGGAACGGCAGCAGCACTAGCGTGCCGTTGTCCAGCACCTGCCTGTAACAACATGACAATCATCATTGATATAGATATCTAGGGACTGGCTTTACGGGCAATAATAATGAGGCATGATAGGGGCCAGTACAGCGGTATGAAATCGCTACAATGCGATTGGTTGATGAGTTCGCATCACGCGCGCGATTGGTTGACGAGTTCGCATTACGCGCGCTATTGGTCGCAACTAGTCGCGTTAGACTGCACGATTGGCTGGAATTCGTGGGTAGCACCGCTGAACTAGTACGATGCTTAGTGCCCCATTAGCCCGTCCTTAGATATTATACGTCAATGACAATCGTAAACTAAAAAAGACGTCTTAAACAAAAGGTAAAGTGACCTAACCCTCTAGAGCCGAGGCCAGTGGCTACTTAACGAACTTCCTGGTTCCAATTGAATGACCTTCGATCTCGGTAATTCTCTGTTTTCTCGCGTATTTTATGACTGTATTATATACTAGTACTTTTAACAAAAATGTAACCTACTCCAAATTTTCATCATGGCATCATTTAAATGTCAGTCTGAGATCAGTGTACGTTCAAATTGGCCTGAAAGTTCGATTCATTATCGTTACAAATAAATACGATCAAAACTACTTTTGCCGTGTAAATATAAGTATGAAAATTTAGCAGTTTAAGCAAATACTAAAACATTTGGATTGCATCGATTTAAAATGATCCTACAATTTTTAAATATACGAGTATTAATATACCTTTTCTCAAAAATTGACGGCAAAGTCGACGTTGCTGGTTAAAAAATAGGTCGCGAAGTGCGTAGTTTATGGTTATTCAAAAAATTAAAAAGTTAAAAACATTGCAGTCTCGATTTCGGGACTGCAATGTTGCATACAAATTCCATTATTTAACGAGTTCCAAACTTTTTTAAACTTTAAATGGCCATATCAAATGAAGGCATAGGTCCATTAAACAGCCAAACAGATGATCAGCACTTATTATTATTACTATTTAGGTGTCTCAAATACGTTGGCGTATTTTCAGCAGAAAAATATACTTCTTTTTTTTAAAGGCGGCAAGAAAATCTTTTTAAGGCGCTAGACGCCGTTTTTGGCCGAAAACTCTAACATTCTAGAGTCTATATCTTCTTAACGGTTCAACAAAAAAATATGAAAAAAATATATATGATTTTACGTTTTATGTACAACATTTCTAACGTTTGACTTGTTCCCTATGACTTATAGTTTTTCCAAAAAAGGAACATTACGACAGGCCGTTTTGCGACTAACTTTGCCTATTTCTAGTAAACGGTTTATTCGATTAAAGTTATTTTTAGACTAGAATAATTGTTTTAACAGATACTACAAATGCAACGTAGAATAATGTTAATAAATAATTTTTTTTTTAAGAAATCGAATATTTTTCAACATTTTGTGCGTATGTAGCTCGAAAAAGGCGTGGCCGGCAGTCGTGCGCTAGCTTTGAGACGAGGAGGCTGTGTCGCTCGTCGCTCCGTGCCTTCCTTGTATTCTGCATGCTTGTTCTGAGCCGAGGTGCTATAAAATTGGAGTTATTGTGGCCAAAGATTAAATAACTGCAGAATGTTGATTTGGTTGTGACGCGCTTTAGCGCGCGCAACACGGTGTTTCGCAGCCTATTATTACGAACGTAATGACAATATTTCCACTTATGTTTGAGAAAGCTTCATTTGAAATATATAAAAAATGTTTTCGAACATGCGCCGACATATTGCCATTAAAATTTAACGTTTTTAATAAAGTTCAATTTCTAAAAAAAATTGATCAACATTGGCAATTTATGTTGTAGGTATATACTATATAGTTTGATTCAGAAACCATTACATTTTTAGGATTGTTACCCATTAAAATGATGTTAGTTTATTAAGTAAATCTGGGGGCACGGCAGTGCCCCCGCCAAGTCGAGCAAAAAAAGAGGCACGGCCGTACCATCCTTTTCTCGAAGCGATTCAGGCCATTTTCGACGTCCTGTAATTTTGTGCTGGCTGAAGCTAAAACCCTGAATTTTCAGTAATATATAGGGCTAAACATGCTTAAGATATATTCTCAAAAACATTCAATTTGAACTAGTAGTTTAAGAATTATTGTACGTCAAAGTTCCTTATTTTCGACACTGACACACTCACTCACTCACCTACGATCATCATAATTCTAAGGTACTTCTAGTATATCCACAAGCTTCAAATTTTAAACATAAGTAGTTTTCAGCTTATCAAGCCATAGAAAACCTAAAAATATTGCAATATCAAATATGTCAACAAAAGTCACTAGTAAATTCATTCATCAAGTTTGATTACTTACATAGTTAGCAAATGACACTCTACCAATTCAATACGACGGTTATGTCAATTACACAAACGTGCAGCATGGTGCGTAACGGGATGGGTAAGTAATATATAATAATAATATAATTTTATACGGCGTTTTAAACAGGACGCGAGTCGTATTAACCGTGAAATGTAATTTACGACCTCCACTAAATGCATTATCTACTCATACTCAAACAACAAAATATCTGCAAACAAAAGTTATACGAGTATAGCGCCCACTGCACGCCTCTGGGCTGTATCTTATTCTTTGAACCTCGTGGCGGTGCAGCGATACAAAATTCACGTACGATCGCAGCGAGCGGGGTAAGCGGGTGGTGCGGGTACAGAGCGCTTAGCTCCGCCCTGACGCTCAAGGGCATTGGGCCTTCCAATCGTCTTAATGGTTTTACTTTTTTCTGTGAAAATTAGAACGTTGCTTCTGTAAAATATTTGTATTTCTTGCACCATTTTTATGAAAAGCACTATATATGACTCGGCTGGAAGGCTACTTGCTGGCTTCGGATTCAATTAAACGGACTCCCAAGGTCGTCCGTTTAAAACGAATCCTCAGCCTGCAAGTAGCTACTTCCGAACCTCGACAATAATGTACTAATTTGTAAATATTTTCGTATTCAGTCGAGTAAGAATACATTATATTGATGGCGCGGAAGTGAGGGAAAACTCTAGACGCTGATGGAACTCCCCCGCTCCCTAAAGTTACCGTGTAAAGCTCTCCTATTAATAGCAGCGGCCGATATTTTGGTAACAATACCTACATAAATACATAAAGATGTGTAGGTGTTTACACGTTTCCATAATAGGTACCTATTTCAAATTATTATTTAGTCAATAAATAAGAGGTCAAAAATAATGAGCACATAATGAGTAGGAATCATGTAAAAGCTAGGATCTAGATGCGTAGAATAACATTGATAATAGTTTTTTTTAAAAAGTAGGTATAAGGATATTTTTGTGCTAACTACAGCAAATTAAGTTCGCGTTTAATAAACAGATCTTATAACTTACAAAACGTTGATCAATGTTACCCTACGAACCAAAGTAACAGTGTTCGTTACTAGTTTTCAACAATATGTTAACTATAGGTGACTATAGCCAAACTTTTTTTATATGTTATCGGAAATACATCCTAAACTAATTAAGGATTTCATTTAGGTCACGAGATCGTTTTACCAAGTTTTCCATCAGTTTTCTATTCGGCAATCCAACAAAGACACGGAAGTTCGAACGCAAACAACCGTAATTCACTTACGAGCGGTAATCACAAACAATCAGCGACACGAAACATTTGCCAACTCATCAATTGTGATAAAATTCCAATGTTTGACTTTAATTTCCTCCGTGGGCTGGCAGGCGACAGAATTAAGGGCAATCTGCCTTGTTTTTTTGTGGGAAGGAAAAAGAAGGAACGTAATTGGCGCCCGGGTCGCGCCCTGGGATTGGTCGGAATACTTAAAAGGTGCTTTGCTTGTGCATATTTGAAGTGAGGCAGAACTAAGTAAGTAGTTGACGAGGACGTGTTTATATTACACTACTAATACCTACCTTCTTGTATGTGATTCGGGCGATGCTGATGCCAGTCGTAGCGGTAAAAAATGTGTACATAATTGTTGTTTAACTGGCAGTCTCGCAGACTATTCGTCACAAAATTTCTTGTTGGTTTGAGTTTTGAGCTATTATCGAACTAGCTTATAACCGCCCACGACTGGTAAACTAGTAAAAAACTGTATCATTACATAGGTATACATTTTTATTTCCTACCTAAAAACACAAAATTAGTTTACGTTTTATTTACATTTATTTTCGCCGAACCCTGAAACGAACCTACCTTTCGCAACATTACGTAACATTGAACGTTGGAACGGTTTCCTTTGATTGTAATTGTTTTCAGATTACTGGAAAATAAGAAAGCCAACTTTGTACTGTACGATTGGAAATTATTTCCCCAAATCGATAATTGTGGTTAGACAGCCTAAAAGATACTTCATAGGAATTGCATAACTATTTCATGAAAAATGAAATGTTTAATGTTCATTGATCGAGCAAGCGCCAAAAAAAGCTTTCGTAGTCCGTCCGTGTCTCTGGCTATTCTGAATGCTAAACTAAATTCCGCTATGTGATCCTGATCAGTTTAATTAAAACAAAAAACCCTTTTAAATAGTTCAGCCAGGGTCTAATATAATTTTCAAAGGTAAGCATTTTTGGAATTTACAAACGTAGCGACGGTATGTCTGTTGTGTCTGGGGGGCCAGATACCATTTCTCAATCCATCCTTATGAAATATTGTGAGTAGGTTCGAATATTTTTTTCCATATTGTATTTTTATAGTTTTTTTTTGAAAATTTCCATCTTCTAGGCTTCCTGGAAACAAATCGCGTCTGTATTACAAAAACTTAAACAATACTGTACCTATCTGTCTATGCCAATATCGTCGATGGTATCATGAGATGCAAGAATTGACTTGAATTGAAATGAACTCTGAGTAACAATTCCCAACAGTTATTGAAGTTACTGCGCGGACCATTTTTCTTCTCGGAACTGCGTTGGGTTTAGCTTGCTCCCTTTATGTGCCCTAAATGAATTTATAAGGGTCTTAGGGAACTTTCTTGTTCCTACATAGTTCACATACTAAATAAAATGGAATAGAAATAATTTTATTTATACCATTATTTTTTAGAAAACAATGAGAGGTTAATCCAGTTTAAACTATATTAGTTACAAAAAGCGGCCAAGTGCGAGTCGGACTCGCCCATGAAGGGATCCGTATTTAGGGGATTTATGACGTATTAAAAAAAAACTAGGTACTTACTAGATCTCGTTCAAACCAATTTTCGGTGGAAGTTTGCATGGTGTACATCATATATTTTTTTTAGTTTTATCATTCTCTTATTTTAGAAGTTACAGGGGGGGGGGGGCACATTTTACCACTTTGGAAGCGTCTCTCGCGCAAACTATTCAGTTTAGAAAAAAATTATATTAGAAATCTCAATATCATTTTTAGGGTTCCGTACCCAAAGGGTAAAAACGGGACCCTATTACTAAGACTCTGCTGTCCATCCGTCCGTCCGTTCGTCCGTCCGTCCGTCCGTCCGTCCGTCCGTCTGTCACCAGGCTGTATCTCACGAACCGTGATAGCTAGACAGTTGAAATTTTCACAGATGATGTATTTCTGTTGCCGCTATAACAACAAATACTAAAAACAGAATAAAATAAAGATTTAACTGGGGCTCCCATACAACAAACGTGATTTTTGACCGAAGTTAAGCAACGTCGGGCGGGGTCAATACATGGATGGGTGACCGTTTTTTTTGCTTGTTTTGCTCTATTTTTTGTTGATGGTGCGGAACCCTCCGTGCGCGAGTACGACTCGCACTTGGCCGGTTTTTTTTGAAGACCTATCCCTAGATACCCCACACGTATGGGTTTGATGAAAAAATTTTTTTTGAGTTTCTGTTCGAAGTATGGGGAACCCACAAAATTTATTGTTTTATTTCTATTTTTGTGTGAAAATCTTAATGCGGTTCACAGAATACATCTACTTACCAAGTTTCAACGGTACCTATAGTTCTTATAGTTTCGGAAAAAAGTGGCTGTGACATACGGACGGACAGACGGACAGACAGACAGACAGACAGACAATAAGGGTTCCGATTTTTGCCATTTGGCTACGGAACCCTAATAAAAAAGACCTCCTCACCTCAATGCTTAGTAGAAGCATACGGCAGTAAATAACTATAAACGATATTCAGGGTTGTTCCCAAGAACTGGACAAACTTGAAACGTATTTTTTCATTACAAAAAATTGTTTTCAGCAGTAAAACAAAAAAAAAATCCACTAAATTATTTTTACATATTGACAATAGGGATGATGACACATGTTGAATTTTATAACAAAATCTAGTAAAATAGATAGCAAACGAGCAATTTATCACAATAATGTGGATATTAAAATAAAATATTGAAAAATTACAAAAATACAGGACCTGAAAGTTTCAAAATTTAAGTTTCTTTAACTTCCAAAAACGATAAAAGTAAGGGTACCATTCGATTCCTTACATTTAATCCAAAAAATTATTGTATAGCAACTATATACATAAACGCAATATTTCACCAACAAAAACGCAATTTTCTTGTTTTGTCCATACATGGTCCATACTACAAGATGGGCTCCCAGAGACCTTGACGTCACGTTCCCTCGCCGTTTTGTATAGAGCGTTTCGCGAGTGAAGTGCGACTGTCGGCCTTTGACTACAATTTCTGACTTTTGTGTTACTTTAATGCAATGGGTCCCATATAGACATTTGATCCTAAAAACAAACCCGATCGATTGATACCATAAATGAAAATTAGTCATGTAGCCTATTATTAACAGCAAACGCAGTAAAATTCATCAATGCTAATCGAAAAGTAACAACTTCGATACGTTCCGATACGTCACATACGATCGAAATTGAAAAATTCGTAAAAGTCACATGATTCTTAGCAAATTTTTTCGCTCAGATAGCAGCGAGCTTTTTCTACATATCATAAATATTATTATAATAAGGAAGTAAACACTGTGTTTATAAAAAGCTTATAGATATGTAGGTATAATTTATGTTATGACAATATTGATATAATATATGCTCAAGGGAAATTTCCGGAGTCGATTCGTCCCCTATTCGGGGCCACCTAACCGCTTTTATATTTTTATTCATTATATATTAAGGCCCCAACAATTTTATTAAGTACCTAGTTGAGACTAACGGGTGGTCGCGTCTGAAAGACTAGCATCAGAACAGTTTTTAGTCAAATCTGGATATTATGTAGTAGATTCTTAGTATCCTGAACATGATTATGTAAGGGTATATTCGGCCTACTTCTATTATTACATTTTTGAAATAATCAAGATACAAATGTCAAATTGGTAGGAATTAAACTCCAATACAGGTGTGTGGCCTGTAACACGGGCGAATAATTAAAACGTAGATTCTACTCCTCAAACTAGACAATGTTTGTTCAGCGACTTTTAAAAATAACTTGTGGTTTGGATTTTAAAACACTTTTATTCGAACACGCAATGTATTACGAAATTGATTATGCCTGTACGGTGACAAGGCTGACAGGCAATGTCAATTAGACGGAATTTAAAGTACACTGAAAATATTATTTAGTTTGTTTGAAAAAGGGACAATCTTAAGACTACATAATTTCAAAAAGTTGTTGAATAAAAGTTTTATTGTTTGAGGAGTAGAATCTACGTTTTAATTATTCGCCCGTGTTACAGGCCACACACTGTATAATTGGCCTTTATTTAATCCATACTGAAAGCGACGCTGTGTACCTATATGTACATTTCGAAGTAGGTACATTTCATTTAAATGTGTACATACATTTCATATGAAACAACCGGGTGCAGAATCATTATCTTCTTCTTCCTGCCCAGTGTAAGGCCTGAGTGGACGCTCGAAGCGGAGCGTTCGGCGGGGCGTGCAGCGTGGCGTCGGGCTCACAAGTGATTTGAGCAGCGTGCACCTATACGCTGCAAGGCCGCTACTATACGTTTGCATTTGTTTAACATGCACGCCGCACGCCCCGCCCCGCTGCACGCCCAACTCGAGCATCCACTCAGGCCTTACACTTACATTCCTTCATCCGCCACTTTCGTCGCCCACAGCATTCTGATCCATACATTACAACATTTACAACAGATGTCACGACCCTCCTGTAGATTTTCCCCTTAAGTTTTCCCCCTACTTGCGGTCTTGGAAGTTGTTCCAGAGACCTGTCGCCATTTCATCGCTGCAGAATCATTATCTAGACCATAATTTATTTTATACCTTATTATTAGACTTAGATTATGAGACCATCGCTTTCGCTGGGTCAATTATATAATTCAACTTATTCACTATTACATTGAATACTCGTAAGTAATAGGCATTCATTTTTTTAACAGAAAGAATTAATGTTATGTTAAAATATAGTCCAAGCCAATTCAACTAAGTTAATTTGAATCCTTATTAATCAATATTTAGTGACTGTATAAATATTTAAAACATGAATTTATATCGAAATAATATTGACACAATATATTTACAAGTTATATCTGTATTCTAGATTAGTTTAGTAATTAATTTGATAGTAAGTAGTTTATTTTAACTTTAGTTTTTAATTTTAGACTGTAATTTTTCTTTAGCGTCTGATGTAATTACTTAAATAAACATATAAATTTGTTCAACTTTCCTAATAACTACCTTTGCTAACAAAGAACCTAATTCCAGCCTCACAAAGCCCATAGTCCCTCTAAATCACATGACCCAGCTATCTCATTAAACTCAATGATAAAAATTTATGTCAAAAGTTAAGCGGCTGGCTTATAAGGGGCTATTAAGTTTTGTTTTTGAGTTGCCGCTTATGGGGCCCTCTTTGTTAACGAGATTCAAACTTTGTTTTGGCGAAAAGCAACTTTGAGGTGTAATTGAGAATTTTAATATCTAATTTGAAAAGGTGGACGTAAATACAATGTTTTATTCAAGTTTTACATAAGTACTTCTAAAATTTGATTTTTCACTCATTTTCATGGTTCATTTTTTTATGTAATAGTCAGCAAACGAGCAGACGAGCCACCTGATGGGAAGCGGTCATTGTCGCCCATGGACATAAGCAACATCACAGGTGCCACTTAAGCGTTGCCGACCCTTAGAACCCTAAATACCCGCTTCTTGAAGAATCCCATGTCGTAGCGCAAAGGACCTCATTTTGAAAAGAGCCGCATTTTGCCGGCCTCTGGCGTATTCAAACCTTGTGATCAGCAATCGGAGTAAAAAAACAACGGGTTGCACTCAGGGAGTGCCGGCAGAAGTGAAAACTCAATCACTATTGCAAAATGTCTGCAGCACTATGTATAATTGAGGTTAACGCCATCTAGCATTATTTGGTCGCATTATTTGAAACCCCTAAACACATCACTGTTAGTACTCGAGTTATATTAATACCAGTTAGAGGGAAACTCACTAGATGGTATTTAAATCAATAAAGAAAAACTCAATGACATTGAAGTAACAGTTTTTCGATCAAGTCACGTGTCCGTCTTATGTCTTACGGTCACGTGACACCTGTTACGAGTTTAACATTTTTTCCCCATCACAAAAAGTGCACAGCGCCGCTAAAGAAGTTTTCACTTCAAAAAACAAATTTAACTTGTCAATACTAGGAGTTACTAACTTGTATCACACAGATAGGTGTCTTACGAAGCTCTGGTACTGAGATTTTTTTTAGTTTAGACACTACATAAGGACTTATATGTTAAAAAGCATTTGAGACACAAATAACCGGTTTATATTCTATTTCACATAGAAACAGAAAAATTAAAATCAGCGAATACTGGACTTAAGTTTTAGAAACAGAAAAAGTAAAGAGAACCTGAAGCCAATTAAAATTGTAACTATAGGTTCATCTTAGTGTCGGAATATCAATTTACCAAACTAGGAGTTTGAGTCAATTAGAGCAAGAGCGGTTTGTCTATCAAACTTCGAACACCTGACGCAAGTTAGTGAAGGAATTGTTAATGGCCGACAACTTTTGGTCAGATCAAACCACTGACGTGCAAGTTTCAAGCTGCTTAATACGACACGAGGAAGAAAATGGGGCCAAGTTAATACCTAGTAGTTCTACGAAATAAGAAATGAGCTCGATCCTGTAGAAAACATTGCATACCTACTACTGTAAAAAGTAGTATGGTCTTTTTGAAGAAAACATTGACCAATTTTGATTAAAATGGTGTAATATGTTGTAAAATATCATTTTAGAGAACATACGTTGAAGAGGTAGTGTTGAATTGTGGGCTGCTGCACTGCTGCTGAATTAATCATTTTGACCCCTGTACCCGTTGTGCTGCGTGTGAATCAAATTTAACCGTATCAGGGCAAATTGTGATTGAGTTCTGTCTTACATAAGGTATAAATATTCCATGCAAATCGACTTGTAATTCCTACAATAAGCCCAATAAGAAATATAAGAATGTGCCCGCCCCATACGTTAGCCTTACGGGAAAAACTAGACAATTTGTCAAATCAAAACATTCAATTACCTACAAATAGCGTGTATCCTGAGAACGTCACATTTCCTGTCCTTAACCTGTATAATGTAGCGCATACCGATATACGTAGATATTAGTTCTTTTTCCGTAAGGTTTAAGTACTACAAGCACAAACCGTTTCCGACATTCGTCTACACACGTCAACGTCGTATAACATCGTTAAAATAAACAAAACAAGGAAAACCATTAGTTACCGGTTGTTAAAAGTAAACGAATGGCCATAGCTAATGCTAGAGTAACCACGTGGAAACTAATACATAATAAACAACAACAATAATTATCGTTTCGCCGAAATCCTCCACGACCTCGGACGGATCGGATGCCTTAAACTAGGGGAGAAAGCGTAGAGAATCCTATAGCAGCTTTTAGCCCATTCATCCATACTAATCGTTACAAGTGTTACAACTAAACTAAAGACATTTTTTTATACTGTAGAATAATGAGCAAAGATAAACCGAGACTATAGCTTATACGATTTTATTATAGAGTGGATTATGAAGTTCTAATGTTATCGTGTGTCCCATTATTACACACATTACTAGACCTGGTTATGAATTATGATTTTTAATGCATGTTCATTAGTAATTTGTGCTTAAGTATTTGATATGTGAATTGTTTAGAGTTCCAACCGTAGGTATAATTTGTGATATAAAATCGTTAAACCAAAACAACACACGATATTTATATAAGAAAAAATCTCCCTTACACTCCAGTGCACAGAAGTCTCAAGTAACCTGCCAAGTGCGTTCCTCTCTGCGCTCACCCCTCATGACATACAGTCGTCCTTCGTAAATTTTCGCGGGCCACTGCTCAAAGGATGCGGGATCATTAGGGAATGTTTCGTCACTCGAGAGTGCTGAAAAAATCGCCAAGTTGATAGTGCTGGAAATTAATTGGATCTTGTCTAGCGAAGATTGTTGAATTGTGAATCATGGAGATAGACAAAACAAAGTAATTATATACCAATTAAGTACTTAGATATTCTGAGTATTTTTCATAGCCGCCAGCATGGAAATAATACTCCCCGATTGTCTAAACGTTGCTATGTGTAGCGGGTTGGTGACGGTCAAAAGGCGGATAAATTTACTGTTTTGTCGTAGCCAACCAGGCCCAATGATTCCAATATTTAAACGATGTAGATTGTAGACAGTCTTATCATTTATTACAAATGCAATTAATTATTTCGTCCACACATTCTCACTTTATGGGGTTCTACTGAAAGTAAATAAATTTACCCAAAACTAAGCTAGATTCTAATAGAAAACTGCCGAAACATCCGAGTATTTTGCCTTTGTGATGGAAGAAGATTGTAGTTAAAACTATAAAAAATAAGACTTCTTCAAGTAAACTCGTATGCTAATAAGATGTCGGCAGGTACTCATATAAAATAAAATCTAACTACCTCTGCGGCTTAATAAGATTCGCGGAAGCTGCGCTTGCCTGAGTTAAGTACTTTCTGTTGTGGCTTGACTGAGTAAGTATGGTGAAGCCATAATATGGAACAAAGTTATCCGGCTTTCTAATAATAAGTTTAGTTTTGGCTTGGCGATTTTTACCTTCTGCGCTGTTGTGATTAGCTGACTGCTGACTAACAGTCTTGGTGGTGCAATTTACATTGGAGTTGATGAAATATATATAGGTTCTATTGTACGTACGAGATTTCGTCATACGAGTATATCTATATACCTAATACATTCACTTAATACGCTAGATTGACAACACTTAATTACAAACTTCATCAAACTTTATGAATATATTTATTTTATCCCTTAATGCCTAGATATGCCGAGAGATAACGAGGCGTCATTAATGGTTAGTAGAAGAAATAATACCTACCCAATCAATTCGTTTTCGTATTAATTTCATTGAATTAGTTGCATTTTTATTGACTTAGTTTTTATACTTAGGTCGGTATATCTTGTATCGGTAATTCCTGTAGTTACAGAACCACTAACATCCTAATAGGTTCTTTGTAGTATCGTTGGTTAATGGGGAATTATATGGTAGTCAGCAAAATTGAGTGGTGTGCTCCTACATTCAAACTTCTATGCAATGTACCAAGCAACTTTGACAACTGTACTTGAAACGCACGTCAAATGTTGCCAGCAAGTATCAGTGCATTAGCGAGCTCGGAGTGATCTGGGGATGAAAGGCGCAGGCATTAGTCTAATGACTGGCCGAACTGAATGCCATTCACTTTGAGTGTGGCCGGCGAATCAACACGCCCTGTAGTTAGTACCTACAGTCTATGTACACGAGATAGATGTACAGGTACAGGTACATGTCAATTTCTGCGTAAGTACCTACCTATTAAGAGCCAGTCGCTGCAGACGGTCGATATTCGTAATCGTTATTGAAAATACAGTGGCTGCGGATAAGAACTACCAGCACCATATATTTTAATAATAATAAATTACATTTATTTTTATTTCGAATAAAATGTCACCTCGACATAACAGAAAAAATATAAGTAGAATTTTAAGTGGCAGGCCTGCAAACTCCTTCCAATTATGTATTGTTACGACAAGATCCAAAACGATTCAAACAGCGACATCTTTCGACTTAAAACTAACATGAAAGCAATATCATATTGTGCCATTTAATTATTTGAAGAAATCTTTTGCATTTTACCATTTAAAACATCAAAGAAAAAAATCTTAACGATTAACATTTCCACGACGCTGGATGTTTTAATATCCTAAACTCTACCCAAACTTGTTACGTTGGTATTTTTAAAAGACAAAATGATGTTTCAAAATCCTATTATAAAGCTCTTTTGAATTCACAAAAAACGTATTACTGTCCCGCTTAGAAGAGTAACCTTGTTCGGCCCGGCAAACGCATTTAACCCGCTCGCTTTGACAACCCTAAATTATGTAAATCGCAGCAAACCCTCGGGATTATTAGCGTGACAACCCTGCCCTAATATTTAAACTAAAAAGCATTTTACTGAGTGGCGTCATCACATTAGCTATGTTACGTTACAAAATTAGTACATGTTGAATTGTCGATGCGCCTTTACTCGACTCATTACTCGGATCTTTTCAAATCGTGAATGAATAGATACATTTTCAGCGGAGCTGCAAATTGCATGAACACATTATGAATGGAATTAATTCATAAAGTGGCCATGCATTTATCCAATTACCAATCACTCCAAATAGTTTCCGTTACATTTCGGTAACTGTATTCCATTCACTTTCATCGAATTTCCCCACACAATTTATGAAAAGTACAACTTTTTCAACAATATACCTACCTACCTATACTACTTACTATTCCTTTATAAACATTAGAACACAAAAAATCATGCGAACATTAATCCAATTAAAAAAAACACAACTTTTGTTGTGAAGAAATTTTTTCATCATTATGTCTGGGAATTTCGTACAAAAGTCATCACAGGTTGCTGTTACAGGAATGACTTAATTTTTTTTCCCAGGATGTTTAGATTTGTTGATCAGGCTGAAATGTGTGTTTTCCTTAGTTATCTGGGCACTTTTAGGCGTCTCGTTCTCGCGTTTGCCCTTGCTCCAACTAGTTAAATTGGTGCAAGATCTTGTACGTAGATAAAATTAAATGCGGAGTGACCCACGTCTGATACCAGTGATACCATCTGCTAAATTTGGACGACTTAAATTGATTATATTAGTCTTACTCTTCTGACGACTGGTCTGGCTTAGTGGGTAGTGACCCTGCCTGTGAAGCCGCGGTCCTTGGTTCGAATCCCGGTAAGGGCATTTATTTGTGTGATGAGCACAGATATTTGTTCTTGAGTCATGGTTGTTTTCTATGTATTTATGTATTTGTATATTACATATGTCGTTGTCTGAGTATCCACAACACAAGCTTTCTTGGGCTTACCGTGGGGCTTAGTCAATTTGTGTATAAATGTCCTATAATATTTATTTATTTATTATTTATTTATTTATTACTGAGACACTTTTGATTTTGATCTCGATCTTAAAAAGCTAATATGTATAGAAAATAAAATACACATTAATGTGTATGAATTTTACAGAAAGAAGATAGAAAAGCACAGAAATATGCTTGATACCAGTGGACCAGGAACCCGAGATAAATTTGGTTACCAAATGCTCTGACTGAAAGTAGATTTTTAATTTAGGTGTTAAATGATAGAGTCTGTGCGGAAAGAGAAAGAGAAGAGGTACTACTCGTATCGGCTAATAACTATATTCAAATGAAGTGACTCATACACAAATAACGATCAAACTTCACTTCAACAAGTTCGATTGATCACCTACTACTAAACTAAAGCAATGTAACGAGTCTCTTAGTATGTACAAGGATATTCCACACAGTAAGTACAAATCGTAACATACTGAGAAACGGCCATTCCTCAACACACACAGACGCGATTAATATTGTGTGCCAAGCCGATAATTCCCTGAATACCTATGCATGAAGGGAAACAAAACATGATTTTACGGAACCGGTACCTGTCTAGTTTGTGACATACGGAAGCGTATTTCATATAAAATACATTACCCCAGCGTTAATGATGCAGATACTGCGAATTTTACAACAATGTTTTAATTTAAAATCGATTTAAATACACTTTACGTCATGCAACAAGGGGAATATATGAAGTGATTCATATTATACGAGTAAAACAAAGTCCCCCGCCGCGTCTGTCTGTTTGTGTTTGTGTGTATGTATGATCGCGATAAACTCAAAAACTACTGAACGGATTTGTATGCGGTTTTCGCCTATCAATAGAGTGTGAATCTGGATGTGTGCTGTATTCTTGAGGAAGGTTTAGGTGTCTAATTTGTTGAGGTTTTGTGTAACCCGTGCGAAGCCGGTGGGTCGCTAGGCTAAAATAAAACAACCAAATTTACCAGTTGTTTTATTGATCGTTTGTATTTTCTGAAAATATTTTATAATTAACAAATCATTATTTTTAATTTAAATTTACAATAATATACCTACATAGCTAATGTGAAATCCCCAGTCCCACTTCAAAGTTTACCTATAATATGGAATTAATATAATAATAATGGACTGAAACAGGAAATAACATACTATGGAGTTATAATTAAACGCGGGCACTAAAATAATAGCCACCCGTACAGTCCCACCGAGTATAATTCAGATAGCGCGCGTGACGGGGCCGTCATAACTCGCCGCGACGATTGTGTGCAGCGAACTGCTGTCCTGTAGTAAAGCCGAAAATAGCCAAATATATGGGACGAATTTGGAAAGCCGAATTTATAAGCTCTCGTTATTTTAACGCATATAGGATCTGGGTGCCTAGCCAATGCGACAATCGCTTGCGCTACGATAACGAAACGCTTTGTGTCTCTCTATTACACTTCTATATTAGTGCGACAGTGAGTTGGCTACGCACCCAGAAACGGCAAGCATTGGCCTAAGCTACTTATTCTGATTGATTATGATGCAGATAGGTTCCTCTCCCAGCGACCCTTATTATCAGGCAGCAAATGCAATGTTAATACGAATCCTGTATTTTTTTATTAAATGTTTTGTTGAATTTATGACTATCTCCTTCCTCTATTGAAAGTAACTGTGAAACAACTTACTGTGACTGTGACAAGAAACTTTCACTATTTTGTTATAATGTGTTTTACTGCCGCAGCGATACATAGGTAGATGTTTTAAACGCTATAATTAATGTTTGTTATGTCTTTTTTAATAGCAGGTGCTTGCTATACTTCAGGAGTTATCAAACAAAGTAGAACCCATGCATGAATATGAAAAGCTAGAAAATAACAATTTACTTCAATTACAACCAACCTTTCTGAAGTAAACTTTAGAACATACTAGTAAAATTTCTCGTTATAACATTGGAGTCTAAAAAAATGTTTATGATACATTTGGACATTAAAAGAATGTATTAAAATCCGTTATTAACCTCGAATATTTTTACAAAGTGTAAAAAAAAAATTGCGGACTTCACATTTTTGCATTCATTTCGTGTTGTTGAACGTTTTTATTGTGTTGTGTTGTTAAACATTATACAATATACATATTTTTTGCATGAAACCCAATGATAAACGAACTTCATTGAAGCAGAGTTCAACTGAGAAACACCTGAATATTAATTATTTTCGTCTCTCAAGTAAGTTAAATAATTTATTTGTCCAATTTAACGTCTATTATACTGAGTCGGTCGGCCATTTAAGCACATCCCTATTTCATATATAGAGCGATGAGTTTATACAGAATAGGGTTTCAGTGTATTTGCCTGGCAAACTGTAGTGTTATTACATTATGTTTTAATTTTGGATGCGCAGCTCTCGCAAAATGGCGGTCAGGCTCACGGCAGGAACGAAGATAGGTTTAAAGCAACTCTGTAATGACGTTATACAAGTACTTCAGCATTATGGATATGAAAGCTTTGTGCGAAATTAGGTTGTTTATACGTAACTAGTATGTTGCTGTATAGGTAGTACATACTTGTTTTGAACGTTGATGATAGTAGGTACCTCTAAATTTTTAGCGTGGCGTAAAACTGTTTCTACCAGAGTGGTGTGACGTCAAACATATTTAGTAGTGAAACTAAGCCGAAGTTTAAGTAAGTAATTCCTTTTTCAACAATTTGTATGAAAAAGTTTTCTATTTACATATTCGTTTGCCAATATGCACTTATTTAAAATTTCAAAAAATTCAAAATTCAATAATTTATTTGATTAAGTTGCTTCAAGGGTTCTTTCACAAGTCAATACACATTTACAGTGGGATCATATTAGTTACCACATGAAAAAAACACAGGTACAAAAACATACAAATGAAAAAAAAGGGATACCGACATGTTTCAAAACTATAATTGACGTGCAAAAAATACAGTTTCGTGTTAAGGGCCTACTGCAGCCGCGTCTGGCGCTTCGTAAACCACGCCCGCTAGTTCTTCCCTCCCCGCTAACACGCACACATGGAAACGCTTCGCGCCGCACGTGAAGTTTGTGTGACCTTTTAGCACCATCTAACGTTACAGAAGTTAACTACCATTATACGTGGTCGCTGCGGTCGGCCAGAAACTTAAATTCGGAAAAAATTTAAACAGATGGCGTTGTTACTTGTTCATAATAGCAAACAATAAAATAATTAATTCATAAACCTGCATATTTATTGTTATTTTGGAAGATGTTAACATCATAGAAGCAGCAGCGTATATAGCATATAAGTTAAGAGTATTGATAATAAGAAAATAGCACAAGAACAGAAAAGAGATTATTTTTGATAAAATATGATGAAAACAGATTTACTTGATTACGCTCACCTGACTTTGCGGTCACTAAATGCAAATTTCAACCTTATTGTTATGGGGTTACAATAACCCTGGGGTTGCAGGCGTCCATGGTCGTTATTATTATAAATGCTTTGGTTGAAATGCTTTTTAACCCTCGAATTTTTCATAGGTACAGTCACCTGCAATAATATGTTACTCTTCGACGGCCGCAAAAATATGTGACACGCTCTTATGGCTCTACAAATAAGATCTAACATATACCGCAAAACGGCCTTCGGTGTGTAACATATTATTGCAGCTGACTGTACTCGTATTCATTGTTGTATAGGTAGGTATTAATATCTTTTATCCGATCGATTTGCATTTATTTGAAATAAATCACAGTGTTTAGTAATTATATGTTTTATTGAATAAGAGATTATTTAGGTATGTAAGGAATACAGGGTGCCTTTTTGAAACACTCATTTTTAGGGTTCCGTAGCCAAATGGCAAAAAACGGAACCCTTATAGATTCGTCATGTCTGTCTGTCCGTCTGTCCGTCCGTATGTCACAGTCACTTTTTTCCGAAACTATAAGAACTATACTGTTGAAACTTGGTAAGTAGATGTATTCTGTGAACCGCATTATATTTTCACACAAAAATAGAAAAAAAAAATTTTTTTTGGGGGTTTCCCATACTTAGAACAACTGAAACTCAAGAGACACTTCCAAAGTGGTAAAATGTGTGTGTCCCCCCCCTGTAACTTCTAAAATAAGAGAATGATAAAACTAAAAAAAATATATGATGTACATTACCATGCAAACTTCCACCGAAAATTGGTTTGAACAAGATCTAGTAAGTAAGTAGTTTTTTTTTAATACGTCATAAATCCCCTAAATACCGAACCCTTCATGGGCGAGTCCGACTCGCACTTGGCCGCTTTTTCTGGATAATTTTGAATTTCAATTGTCAGGGGTACATTATTTTTTAATACATTTTACAACGACAACAAACAAAAGTTCAAATTCGCCGTATTTTTATTACCCGGGTCGATCGCAACAAAATAGAAAATCATGTTTTTCAAATCTAAGCGTTATTGTAATTTATCTCAAATAACCAAAAAGTCAATCTGACTAGAACTTAAAAACGAACTGAATTATTTTAATATGTCGATTTTTCTTGGTGACCCAGGAGAATTTTTTTTTATCCCATACAAAAAGAGCGTATCCCAATCGCGTATCGGTTTTGGTTTTTACTTATAAGTGTGAAAAATATATTCTACCATATACGAAGGATGTGTGTTTTTTCATGTTTTATGTGTCTTTTTGTACAATAAAGTGTTTTACTGCTACTAATATATCATATTAACGATTAACTAAAAAGGTATTTACATCTAATTTAACTGGTAAATTATTAAAGTCCGCTAAAATTAATATATATTCAAAAAAATATTTGTTAATATGTCCCATAATCATTTTTAAGTCTCCTGACTTACCAAACATATCGCAACGAAGGCAAGGGTACAACGCGGCATCGTGAACCTAATAACGTAACGTTTCAGTTACTTTTTTAGTCGCCGACCATTTTATCCGGGGTACGAAAAGAGGTATTAGATCTATCCTGGGTCTAATATGTTATAAAAACATAGTTTTTTGAAAAATGTTCGTAGGTAGTACACAAAATTTACATTTTCTTTTAAATGTGATTTGGGTCATCGTTCTCCCTGGTGACTTTTCTAGTGACCCAAGAGACATCAATTTTATTATGACTCAGGAGACTTTTTTTCTATGCACTTTGATTTTTTTGATGCGCTAATTTTGTAATCTAAAATAACTTTAAACTGCTGATATACTTATATCACTTTGCTGATGAGTGGAAGTGGAATTTAAACTTAATTTATTGTTCTCTCCCTTGACATTTTGGCATACATTTGACATGCTGCAGTGCACTCCTAACGTTAATAAAGACATAATTTTTAGAAAAAGCTTTTGGAAAACTCACTCTTGAGCTTAAAACGATTAAGTCCTTATCATATTATGTTAGATTTTTAGTACAGACCCCAAATCAGTGAAAATGTGTCTTAGCCAACTAAATTTGTCTCTGGGAAAAGTACGATATCCCTAAAAATTGTACGTACATTTCGCATTTTTCTGAAGGAACGGAATTCATAAATTGGGTTATTATTATTTTTTCAGATTATTTGATTGCATTGACATATCACCAATATAGATAGAACATTTAAGTTACCAGAAGAAAAGCATTTGTGTTCTTTTATACAGTGTGGAAAAGGTAGGTTCGATTCCCGGGCGCGACTAAGCGAATTTAAAAAAAAAACAACGTGTTGCATTCCGGGAGTGCCGACAGAAGTGAAAACTCAATGACTAGTCCAAAATGTCTGCAGCACTATGTATAATTGACCCATCCTCCTTTCTATTGAAAACTTTTGGTTCCGAAATTGCTGGTCAGTGAGCTTGTTTAAAATTCGAAATTCAAATTTATAAATATACGCTATAGCGTTAATTGTTTAAAATTCGAATAGAAATTGTAAAGTTACCTTGCAGACCTCGCGTCTAAATATATTTGGTCATGATATTTTGAGTTTTATTCACCAGTACTAGAGTTCACTTTTATTAGCGATTTCATCAAGATGTAGCTTTATTGAATTATATTTGAGTGATATAAAGTTATAATACTCTGAGATCCTCGTATTTCAGCCCGTACAAGATTATAACCTTTTTCATGTAATGTCATTGAGTTTTTCTTTATTGATTTAAATGCCATCTAAATGATTGGCCATCTAAACCTTACGGTCACATGATCGCCTTACGCTGTCTCGAGTTTATCATTTTTTCCCCACCTCAAAAAGTGCCTAGCGCCGCTAAAGAAGTTTTCACTTCAAAAATCTTTGAATGCAATTGTTTCTTTAAAAAACAATAATGTTTCATTTAAGTAAAATGAGCAAACGTAAGGTTTTAAGGCACTTTCCCTCCAGGGCCCATAATTTTTTTCCACCCGGTAGTAGACAACTATTTTTTTCGACTAAATGAAGTTTTATTAGATAAATCGTTGATCACATGGTTCGTTTCACACATCACATCAAATCGTTTGTCATCACAATCAAAATTTGTCAAAAGTAATGAAATTTATGCCAAAAAAACATAAATAAAACATATAAATTCAACACATTTTTTTAATAAAAATCTTTCTCGATGATATAAAAAAGAACATCGACAAATTATGTTCAAAGAATTAATATCAAAACAGATGTCATAATTAGGATTGGCTACTTTAAGAAAGGGACAGAGAGATTTAATCCTCTCGCTTTGCACGTTTTTCTCATTCCTCCTTGTCAAGCCAAAATAAACTATAAAATGATAGTAACACAGTACATTGTAATATTCACTTTTTCCACGGTATCATGTCATTGTTAATTACTTATGTGAAATTGTAGTGGCGTGCGACTTTCAAACCGGAGGTCACGGGTTCGAACCCCGGCCCGTGCAAGTGAGTTTTTGTAAGTAGAGACCTTTTTTAGTGGTACTTAAATATAATAACTTTTCGTATTATTGAAATAAAATATTTTATTCAAACAAACTTAATAATATAATAATTAAAACGAATAATATCAATTAGTTTTTAATATTTATTCAATTATTTTAAATTATTTGAGCATGAAACATACTAGATTTATTTTTATCATTACAATAGAAAAAAAGCAAAAAATATATTCTTATAGATATTTTATTTTCAAACAAAAATAAAGCAAAAAGTTACGGTTAGATTCTGATGGCTAAATACCAAACAGCTACCGATACATTTCAATATCTGTCGAAATTTCCTAACCCGTTGTAACTGACAAAGAATATAGATTTCGACGTAGCATGACGTAGCTAAGCAAACACGCACACATGCGTAACGTATAGGCCTGTAAGAAGGCACCATCATAGGTTTACCTCCGATTCCGTTACTACTCAATGGAGTTACGACTCAACGTTTATTGGATATTAAAATTTTACGTAATTCGGAGCGCTGCGCGAAGTGACATAGGTCTTACCTCTTTGAGGCACGACGGCCATCTAACATTACTGGCATAAAGAATGCATTTATGACTTTGACGCATGACAGAAAGAGAAACCGAACTGCGTAAAATGGGCGTTTGCTGTTGAATTCATAAAATCAAAAATCGATAATAAATCCATCGGTAAAGGATAATAAGTTAATATTTAGTTCTTTGAAAGTTAAGACGAGATGAAAACCTTTGCTGTAAGGTGGATTGTGCTGGATATGGATGTGTTTTCTAGTTGCACGAAGCTAAAACCGAAAAATGAACACGTAAGTTTGGATTTATTTTCTATCGAGAAAATTTTAAGCATTCGTGTTTCGACTACTACGAAATGTCTTATCATATAGTCAAGAAACATATATCCGAAAATCACTACTGTTTGTTTCCGGGGCTAGCCACTGCCACCTTTCTAAGATCCTGTTATTTTTCGATGCACGGCCTTAACACACAAGACATACCAAAATCAAAAACACTTGACCAAAATTCCAGAAGAATATTTTGCTTCCTACGTCTAAAACAGCTTTGTAAAGTTCCAACAAAGGCGCTATCCTAATCTCTTTACCATAACGTTTGTGTTATCTTTACCAACAATCGAAGATTCCTTTTTTATCCAAATTGCTTCGTCGGTGCGACGTCCGCGGGGAGCATTACAAAACGTGCAGGATCGTGAGTTACGAAACCTCCAACTGAAACAAACTCTAATGCTGTTTCAGGGTTCCTTGTATACTTTAGGCACTAACGGCGTTAATATAATATACCTATCTATATTTTCCTTCTTCGACTATATATTGAACAAATCTTCTTTCGTGACAATTATGTGACAGAAAAGTACAATCGCACTTCTATGATGTATTCTATGCACTAATATGTTTCTATTGCGGTGAATCGGTGATCGACATTTGCATTCGTTTTAAAGTGTAACGACCAAAGAAAACAATGAAAACAATTTACTTTAATATTTATTTTTAATTTCGGCCCCACGGAACCTTACATCATTACAATGACTGCCTATGTTTTTTTCTTAACCGGCGGCGTTTAATCATATTATAGCATTTTGAACCAATTTTCCTCCCCTGTTATTGTTTTATTATGAACGCCCGGACGATTTGGGTATTAGCCTAAATTGAAATACTCTGTTATGTGGCTTTTGTTTCGGAGCACCAGGTCCTTTTTTAGTGAGATCACTGAGATCATAAACGCAAATATCATTGCTTTTAGCTCCAGAAGCGAATAATAGAAGATTTAGGTAAAACATGGTGACTAAGCCTTGTGTGGTATTTACAGTTCTACTTTATTAATAAAAACGTATAAAACTGAAAAAAATATGACTTGGCTATGAAAGCTATTATAGAAAAACCTTTGAATTGAATGCTTTCGGTTATACCTTCGTCGATATCGTCTCTATGTATGTAATGTAATTGATATTTGTATAATCGGTACATAAAATAACTAAAAATAATTATCATAAGGCAAACTGTACTGAGTATTTGATTATATTATATAAAAACCCTAGCTTACACATACTGTTTCTTTAGACAACTGTACGCGCCATTCGCACCATTTAGCGTAAACGCTCAAACACAAAAACCATTAACCAAGTGAAGCGGGAAACAGAGTATAATGGAGACTGTAATGCGGAAATTACGACGAAAACGTAGTTTTCGAAAAAAAGATCCAACGTTGAAAAATTCAAGTAAAATGAATTTTTTACTCTCTCTAAGCTTGCCGCAAGAGTCATATAATATAAGAGAAACTATATACTACTCCTTTACCTATTTTCTTTTTCGTAGTAAGTTGCATGATCCCCAGGAATGTTTTGATACATAAAGCTCACTAACATTATTTAGTTTTATTTATTTATTTTATTAGTTTTAATTTATTTAGTTTATACTTAATTTTAAAGCTTGAATTACCGCAAGTATTTTAAACATTATATATTTTACAAATTTTGAGATTTATATACATATTTATAATCACTTATCCAAATTATACTGAATAAACGACTAAAATTTGCTCAACATATTTAGCTGTCAGTTGTTTTAGTCCCAAAAATGAATAAACCAAAAGCGGTGATAAAAGTTCTGGAAACAGCATAATTCAATTTCTATCAGTAAAGCATCACAGGCAGCCATACGTCCACAAATAAAAATTAAGTAATATTTTTCGGTGGCAATTTTATAACAATATTTGTGAGGTTAACGACGGACTATACGCTATTCATAAATAACTTCTATTCCCAGGACAATAGGTCGTAATTCAGGCTTTGCGGGGCGCAGTGTTAGGCCGTTAAGCCTGCCCGGGCACCGAGCTATTCTAAAAGTTGCTCGGAAACTTTAATAAGCAAGAGTCGATACTGGTGACCTGAAATATTTGCGAAGGGATTATCAATATTTCGCAATATTTTATTGGTATGTATTATACGTAATTTTTCTGGCAGTTAACGAGTTGTGGTGATAAAACCTGATGTTGTAAAGGCTCACCTTAAACTTAAGGTTCCGTCACACAGGTGCGGGGCGTGAGCGGGGCGCGCCGCTTTTACATATAAAACGCTCACACCCCGCCCGAAAAACGCACCTGTGTGACGGAACCTTTAAAAATCTTATGAGAAAATCGCATTTTATTCATAAGAGTGGCAAAGTAATCTGATACAAACATGAGTTGTTTGCACATTGTTGGCTGGTATAATTGACTTGTAAGTGATGATTTTGAATTAAACATATTTAATAACGTTATTTTGATTATTTTTTTCAAACTTAGTCAGTATTTTGCTCGCGTTATGGTTAAATAATTGTGTTACACTCGGGAGCAAATGGAAATTGAAATTAATTACCATTTTGAAAAATTGACAATTTTTCTTTTTTTTGTGAGCAATAGAAATATCGGAAATAAGTCCGTGCAGTTATTATGCAGTCTGTGACGTCGCCAAACTTGTTTTAACCATACAATATGTGTTTAAAACAAGTATAATGCTTTACAAAATTGTCTTGTCTGTTTCCTATTAGTAAATATGTCCTATTAATTTAACTAAATGTTGTAGAATTAAGCATTTACCTACTAATGTGTCACTGGCCCAATTATTTAATTTGTAGGCATATCAACAACAGGGCCTCGGCTACCCACTAAGCGTGTTTCTGACAGCTAATTATCAAACGATTTCCTTTGCTAAGGGCTTAACTTAATTGAAATTCAATCATAGCCTGCTACGGCCTATCGAAGTCTTTGGAGGCCTCGATTGAAATTAATTCGGTTTAAAATAAACAGGGGTTAAATCAGGATTATGACTAAGGTTCTGTGTACGGAATTTTATAAATGGAACTACCTTAAAAGTTTGGTTCAATCCTTTCATATCTAGAATATAGCAGTTTAATTCAACTTCGGACAGATAGGGCTGATTTAGACGGCGCGCGAACTCGCATGCGATTTTAGTTACATTGCGGACTGTTGGTTACGTCCAATTCAACCGACCGATCAAAACCCGCAATGTAATGAAACTCGCATAATGCGAGTTCTCGCAGTCTAAATGAGCCCTTAGTCAGTTAAATAGCCAGCCTCTATGAATATAAGTGTTATACCTATTTCACAAAATGTTATAGCCCCAGTCTTTCAGCCATATTCGCACTTTAAGATACGTCAAATATAAGATAATATGTCGGATATGTCAGTGTCAAACAAGTGTCAAAAGTGACGTATTTCTTTGAAGAAACGTATCTTAAAGTTCGAATATGGCTGTTTAACGCATTCACTGGTAACGTTTTCGTAGCTAGTTAGCCAGTAGCTGAACCCAGCGTTTTCCCGCTTTGTAGAGGAAAGTGACTACGAACAGAGGACCCGCCGCCCGCTCACGTTATGTGTTAAAGCCATAATTAATGGGAGAATTCCCAAAGAGACGCGCTCGGCCATCGATCGTTCTTTATTTAGCTTTCGCAATTCAATACGAACCTATGATTTATTTAGAATATGAAATGGACTAAAAGCACCTATCAATTACATACTAGATATAAAATAATTTTATCACGTTTATAAATAACTAACAACTTACATTTCGGTATTGGTTTTTGCGTATATTTATAGGAAATACACGTGTATAAAACATGAACAAGGAATCGATAAAAATATACCAATAAGAAGTTGAAACGAAAACCCAACAGAAGTTATTAATAAATCCTTGACAAGTTTCAATAAAACTGTTGTTGGTGGTACGCCCCCAGGCAAATAAAATGCAAGAGTTATTTTCTGGTACGAAATACTCTTGAATATTAAAAGTACAATTTCTGAAAACACAACGTTACGATAGAACTAATTAAAATGGCGCAACGGTTGTATTTCATTATAAAGAAATAAATTAAAGCAATGTAGGGTCAATGAGGGAACAGTGACTCGGAAAAAAATTGCCGGGCACAGTGGCTCACTCAACCTAATTCAACATAATACAACAGAAATGGACGAGCAATGATTATTCTAACACGTAAGGGTGCTACAATGTATAGCGATATTTGGGCGATTGAGCCACTGTTTGCGTTGAGCCACTGTTCCCGCCTTGACCCTACTGCTGACACAGCCTCGGGACTCAGGATGATCCAACCGCGAACAAACCTGGGCCTTATCAGTTAAAATGAATAATTTGAGGAAATATAGTATTTATCTAGAGATTCTAGAGCAGGGATGTTGCGGATGCAGATTTTTTGACATCCGCGGATGCGGATGCGGATATTTAAAGGCTCACACCCGCGGATGCGGATATTTACAGGCTCACACCCGCGGATGCGGATGCGGATGTCAAGATTAGGTACTTAGAAAACGTCAAATATTACATTTTTAGTATTTTTTATTAAAAAAAAACGAAACGTTTAGTATTTGAGCAAGAATATAGGTGCGTTATATTTAGGTAATAAACAGTAACTTCGCCGACTTTTCTGGATCTAGACGATTTCCTATAGATAATGATGAAATTACCTAGCACTTACGCCGCCGCTAAGACGTTCCTGTACCGACTTGTTCGACATCCGCATCCGCATAAGCTCCGCATTGATTTTATGCGGATGCGGATGCAGATGCGGATGTTGAAAATAATGCGGAAGTTCCGCGGTTGCGGATGCGGATGCGGATGTTCGCAACATCCCTGTTCTAGAGTAAGCTAATTAAAAAAAAAAATTATGCTGATTGAATAAGAAGCTATAATTACCTATATCTTAAATTGGTCTAATTATCAAAAATCATGTGTCCGCGTCCTGGTATTGCGAGCATTTACAATAGTACTGTTGTAAGTAGATACGTATTGTTGTTGCTCAATTGTTATCTCCTCTCCTGTTAGTCTAAATAGTAATTTGCGCGGCATTTAAAAAAATATAACAGTAGGTAATATACCTACAGTATGAATATTCATAATAACACTGCTAGGTATCCATGCGCTGGCTCGCCCCACGCACCGCGTTTCTAATGAACTTGATTAAGATATCACTGGTAGCCTTTTTATTTAGAAATAAGTGCTAGAATAGAAATAAACTTTATATTGCGTACTACTAGAAAAACTTGTTAAAAAAAGAGGAAATTTGCAACAAAACCGAAATAAAAAGTTTTTACGTCAAATATATGACAGCGGTTTGAAAATTTAGCCGATAACCTTGCCTTGATTAGATAAGGGTAACGCACGAGCCAGTCCTTGGGGAGATCCTTTGTGGAGGCATCTATCCAGTAGCGAGTGCCCTTTCATTGATACGGTAATATGATGACCCTTTAAAATATTGAAACTAAACTTGGAAGATTGCAAGTCATGCTCGTTCTCCTTAGGTTATACTAGTAAATGCAATCAGCCGTTCTAGTAACCGTTTCAAAATATTGGAACTGGCTCACACTAAGCTGAAAAAACTCAGCTTGCAAAGCCTCACTTGGCACGCAGAACACGTGCACGGAATCAGGCGCCGACGTTTAGATGCGTCCTAGTGTATTATTACAATCGCTTACCAAACGAAGGCGACATTAACACAGATAAACCAGTATAAGCTCGCTCTTTCGCTGCTCGCATTTTCTACAGATTTCGAGCTCAGAGTGATACTGAACATCACCGTTCGACTCGCCAAAGCTGGTAGGTTGTGATGCGAATCATTGAGTAAGGTGTTTCGGTGAATGGCAGCTCTGAACGTTCGCTGAAGCACCTTTGGCAGGACGTGCTGTGCCATTTAGTTGTTGGCCCGGACATGGTGCTATTGGAAGCCAACTCATGCGATTGAAGCTTTTTAAAAACCCCGGCATAAGGTGTTAAGCTATTATGTTAGCATTCCTTTTAGGAAATAGTCGTTTATCGAAGTCTGGATGAGCAGCATTCCTATTTGAAATGTAGACAGTCGTTTTGGTTACATTAACAAAAAGAACAACCTTAAAAAAATTAAGTTATTTTACAAATAATACAATAAATAAATATTATAGTCCCACAATAAGCTCAATGAGGCTTGTGGGTACTTAGACAACGATATGCCGATATAATTTATACTTAAGTACATAGAAAACACCCATGACTCAAGAACAAATATTCGTACTCCTTGCACAAATAAATGCCCTTACCAGGATTTGAACCCGGGACCATCGGCTTCATAGGCAGGGTCACTACCCACTAGACCAGCCCACTAGACCAGATAGATCATCACGGAAAAGTTTTATTTACACCCAACACACAAAAGAACATACCTACAAAAGTTATTAAGTTCAACGAGTAGTAGTACCTACTGGGATCTAATCCCTAATATGCGAGAACATACAAATTGAAAGGAAATATTCTTCCCAGGAGTCTACAATTCTCGCATATAACGTACCTTCACAGTTTAATTGGGACAAGGTTTGCAAGGCTTCGCTTCCGTTTCCAATTTCCCGTATATAGTGCAGCGTCTTATAATTGCAATGGCTACCGTTATCCGCCTATATCCAAAGTGAACTGCTGATCCATACTGCCTGGAGGCATAACAACCCTGATGTTACATTTGAAAACCAGGTCGAATTTGGAGCGACATTCAAGCTTTAAAAATACTATATTATTGGTGTGTTAATTATTAATTAATGATTATTATTAATTACTATGTATTACTCATTTAGCGCCAATATAAATTGTGCAAGAATCCGTCGATGCGCACACTGAAATACGTTTCACAATTAGTTTGTTATGCGTGGCGGGGCAGCATATTTCATTAAGCTGCATGAAATATGCTGCCCCGCCACGCATAATACATATAAACTTATAATTAAGTACCTATAAAAATATTTGATAATTCGAGGTTAGGTACAATTATAAAATATTTTGGCTTCTGCCCGCGACTTTGTCCGCGTAAAAATCATCAAATGTACTAAATAATAAATATCCGTACAAAATAACAACAAGGGCCGCAAAAATATCTGACACGATCTTATTTGTAGAGCCATAAAGGCGTGTCACATATTTTTGCGGCCTTCGAAGAGTAACATATTTATTATTGCAGGGGCCCGTTTCTCAAAAGTTTGTAACTTGTAATACTAGTGGAAGTCCCTTTCTAA